>NW_025422186.1:1236768-2473537 GCF_011764305.1 Mustela putorius furo | reverse complement strand
AAACAGCCAAAGTGTCCATTGATTAGTGAATGAATAAAAAAATATGTGGTATATGATACCATGGGATATTATTCTGCCCTAAAAATAATGAATCTTGCCATTTGCATAACATTATGGAGCTCTAAAATTATTATTGTAATTGAAAGAAAGTTTCATCTTAGAAAGACCAAATAACATATGATTTTTTCCAGATGTAGAGTTTAAGAAACAACACAAATAAACAAAGGTGGGAAAAGAGAGAGTGATGCAAAAGCAACAAAACATACTTTTCATTATAGAGAACCAAAAACTTGTGGTACCCAGAGCGGAACAGGGTGGGGGAGGGTGGGTTTAAATAAGTTAGGGTTATTAAGGAGGCATTTGCTTTGATGATCACTGTGTAGAGGGTGTTTGACTGTCATGGAAGTGTGGAAATCATTTCTATACCCGAAACTAACATTATACGGTATTTTAAATAAGGTGGAATTTAAGATAAAAAACATGAAAAAAAAAACTAAAAATAGTGACCTTAACTATTCTCCACCAGGATAAATGAAATGGTGCTACATAATGGAAATCACAAACACCAGAGACATCAAAACTAGAATACTTCATGTAATTCCTAAAAGTGCAAAATTCCACTTTGAAACATTTACCCAATCTAAATTTAAAAACCTACTCACAACGAAAACCCATATTCATATGTTGGAGAGTATAACAGTGTTTATAAATGTCCTCCAAGTGGGAAAATAAAAATGCCCATTAACTGGTTAATGAATAGATATCATCCAATGCAATCTTACTAGGCCAACAAAAGCAAGACACTTACGGATATGTGAAAAAAAATCCTGACATATATAAAATACTTTAAGAAAATTTAACACCTAAGAACAAAAAACATCCACTTAAGAAGTGGGCAGGAAAACATGAAACAGACCTTTCTCGAAGAAAGACATACAGGATGGCCAAAAGACACATGGAAGATTTCATCACTTACAATCAGGGAAATACACATAAAAGTTACAGTGGACATTTCACTTCACAGATGTCAACATGGCTACCAATCAGGCAACACCCGGAAAAACCGTTGTTGGCTCGGATGCAGAGAAAGCGGAAAACCTCTTACAATTTTGTATGGGAAGCACTTTGGCGTGTCAACTTCTAGAAAGGGAAAACAGTATTGAGGTTCTAAAAACTGTTACAAATAATCTCCCCTTGGGTCACCCGGGTGGCCTAAGATTGATTGGTTGTCTTCCTTCATCTCAGGTCCATGATTTCCCACGTCCCGGGGATTGAAGCCCCATGTTGGGCTCCCAGCTCCTAGGGAGTCTGCTTCTCCCTCTCACCATCTGCCACCCTCTCCTGCTTGTGCTCGATAGCTGTACCCTTCCTTCTCCAAATGAAGGAATAAAATCTTTTTAAAAATAGGGGAGGTAGGTGAGGTGGGTGAGTCTGGTGGGGGGTTAATTAAGGAGGATATTGGATTGCATGGAAACCCTGGGTGCTTGTATATAAACAATGAATCTTGGAACACGTGCATCAAAACTAATGATGTATTTTCCGTGACTAATATCACAATAATTTTTTTAACTACATACATAACATAATAAATATACAAAGACCTGTACGAAGAGAAAGTACCGAAAAAAATATCAAGACCTAAATCAGGAAACTATCTCAGTTCATTAAATGAAATAAAATAAAATATCTCAGTAGGTAGTAAACACCCTCTGTGTGGCCAGAGTGGTTGTCAGATAAGTTTCCATTATGCCTGCCTCTGGATTGTTAAGCATGTCTTCATTCTAGGGAACAGCCACAGTGCCGCTCAGTAACTCTACCACAAGCCACGGCTCCGTGACTTTAAAACTCCAGGCTTTAGGGGTGCCTAAGCATCTGATTCTTGATTTTGGCTTAGGTCATCTCAGGGTTTGTGAGATCAAGCCTCATGTCATGCCCCATGTCAGGGATCCATGCTGGATAGAAAGCTCTGGTTTAGGTTCTCTCACTCCCTCTTTCCCTTTGCTCCTCCTTCACACCACTGCTCACATACAGTCTCTTTCTAAAAATAAACAAACAAACAAACAAACAATAAATAAATAAATAAAAACACTCCAGGCTTTATGAGAGGCAACTGTGCTGGTAGGGCCCTGTGCTGGTCTTCCTGGGACGAGAGGGCCTGCTACACTGGGACAGAGAGATGCTTGAAGAAGGGCAAATCACACCAGAGCGCGGGTGTTAGGGATGGGATTCAGGGGTGTATGGGACTTCGTCGTACTTTGTATATCTGTTGGTAAGTATAGTTAGGGTAGGTAGCCTCTGAGCTGCTTCCCTCAGGTTAGCTTCTGCGTTGTGTTCATGGCTGAGGGGCAGGGAAGGAAAAAGGGGAACACACCGACACCCAGATTGGACTCCTTCTCCCGTGGAGAGGCGGTCTCCCTCACTGAACTTTTACTCTCAGGGATGCACTCCAAGAAAGCAGCAAATAATCTACTCCCTGTGTGCCCCAAGAGTTCTTCAGAAACCCTCTTTTCGCATGCAGTCCTTCCCCACAGTTCTCTTTGCTTTGCCTTTCTCTCTCCTGGAATAGGGGACCAGGGCTCTCAGGGCTCTAGCCCAGCCAAGCCCACCTAACCCTCCAAAATTCCAGTCTTTAAGCCCTGTTGCTTGCAAGAACTCATGAAAATGAGCCCCTCTAGGGAGTATCTGGGTGGATCAGTCAGTTAACTATCTGCCTTCAGCTCAAGTCATGATCTTGGGGTCTTTGGGATCGAGTTCTACATCAGGCTCCCTGCACAGGAGTCTGTTTCTCCCTCTCCATTTTCCTTCCCTCCCCTACCCCATTCATGCTCTCTCTCTCTCTCTCTCTCTCAATAAAATAAATGAAATCTTAAAAGAGAGAGAGAGAGGAAATATAAAGAAAAGAAAATAGGCCACTCTTATTTTCTTCCCAGCCAGTAGCTTTAGGGAATTGTCCCTCCTGTGCATTCCCCTCTGTGCTCCTCTCTATCTTGCCTTTCTCTACAACCACGATTCCCTCTACTCTGCAGCACCTGCAATCTGTTTGCCCCCCCCCCCCCAAAACCAGGTCTCTACACTTTCTGCTTCCTTCAGTTATGGCTGCTTCTCTCCTTTTCATTGTGGAAGTTCGTGTTCTGTCAGTCTTCAGTAGATTTTTCTGGGGGGGTACTTAGAATGACTTGAGAGTTATTCTAGCTGTGTTTGAGTGGAAGAGATGAGCTTAGAAGAGTCCTCCTATTTGCCACCATCTGACTTCCAATCTTCCAGACCCTATATTTCTACTTGAATGAACAATTAGGTTTAAAAAACAGTTTACTATGGTTAGAATTTATTTTCCATCAGAATTTTGAAATCATTGTTCATAGTGTCCTTGAGATCCTTTCTTTCTCTCTAGAAGCTTTAGATCCTTTCTTTTTTGTTCTTCTCGTTGTGAAATTTCACAGTGTAGTATGATTGGCTATATGTTGATCTGTTGTTGTACCCACTGTGTCGGGCATTTGATGGACCATTTCAATCTAGATTTCAATCTAGAATCTAGAAGTAATACCCTTAGAACAGCCTTCCCTTTGCAGATCAGGAAACACAACAAGGATGCCCACTCTCACCACTATTGTTCAACATAGTACTAGAAACTCCTCAGCAGCACCAGAAGTATAAGAAGCAGACCAAACAAAAAGGAAATATAAAAGGTCATTCAACTTGGCAAAGAAAAAGTCAACACTCTCTCTCTCTCTTTGCAGATGACATGATACTTTATATGGAAAACCAAAAGACTTCTAACCCAAAAATTACTAGAAACTCATACAGCAATTCAGTAATGTGGCAGGATACAAAATCAATGCACAGAGATCAGTTGCTTTCTTATACACTAACAATAAAACCCTAGAACGAGAAATTAGAGAATCAATTCATTTACAATAGCACCAAAAAACCATCCAATAATTTGGAATAAAAAACCAAACCAAAGAGGAAAAGGAGCTATACTCGAGGAAATACAGAACACTCATGAAAGAATTCCAAGGAGACACGAAAAGATGGAAAAGCATTCCATGCTCATAGATCCGAAGAATAAACATTGTTAAATGTCTTTACTTGCCCAGAGCAATCTATAACTTTCAGTGCCATCCTATTCAAAAATTCCACCCGTCAATTTTTCAAAGCGCTGAAACAAACAATTCTAAAATTTGTATGGAACCAGAAGAGATCCTGCATTGCTAAGGAAAGTTGAAAAAGGAAAAACAAACTGGGGGCCATCATGTTTGCCTGATTTCAGCTTTAACTGACAAAGCTGTGATCACCAAGCGCACAGCATGGTACTGGCACAAAAAAGACAAACACAGACCAGTGGAACAGAGTAGAGGAGCCCAATATATGGACCCGCCAACTCTGTGGTGTCAAATAATCTTCAACAAGGCAGGAAAAAAATACCCCTTGGAAAAAAAGACAGTCTCTTCATAAATTATGCTGGGAAAATTAGGACAGCTACATGTAAAAAAATGAAACGTGACCATTCTCTTACACCATACAACAAAAGAATAAAATTGAAATGGATAAAAGACCTCAACATGAGGCAGGGATCTGTCAAAGTCCTAGAGGAGAACATAGGCATTAACCTCTTTGACATTGGGCAACAGCAACTTCTTTCAAGAATGTCTCCAAAGGCAAATGCAAAATGAACGTTTGGGACTTCCATCAAGATCAAAAGCTTCTGCACAGCAAAGGAAACAGTCAAAAAAACAAAGTGGGAACGCATGGAATGGGAATAAGATATTCGCAAACGACACCTACAGACAAAGGGCTGATATACAAGATCTATAAGCATTCCTCAAACTCAACACAACAAAACAGATAATCACATCAAAGAAAAAACAATGGGCAGAAAACATGAACAGACACTTCTCCAAAGAAGAAGATATATAAATGGCTAACAGACACAGAAAAAATGTTTTATCCTCATTAGCCATTGGGGAGATTCAATCAAAACCACATTGAGATAGCCACCCTTACACCAGTTAGAGTAAACAAACTTAACAAGACAGTAAACAACATGTGTTGGTGAGGATGTGGAGAAAAGGGAACCCTCTTCTGCTGTTGGTGGGAATGCAAGTTGGTGCAGCCATGTTGGAAAACAGCGTGGAGATTCCTGAAGAAAGCAAAAATAGACGCTTCCCTATGACCCCTGCAATCGCACTACTAGGTATTTAATCCCAAAGATACTTATAGTGAAAAGAAGGGCCACCCATCTGCACCCCAATGTCATAGCAGAGCAATGGCCAAGTTGCCAAACTATGGAAAGAATCATGATTGTAGTTAGTTCAATGGACAAATGGATAAAGAAGATATGGTCCATATATACAATGGTGTATTATGCTTCCATCAGAAACGAATGAATATCCAACTTTGTATCAACATGGATGGGACTTGGAGGAGATTATGCTGAGTGAAGTAAGATCAAGTAAGAGAGTGAATTATCATATGGTTTCACTTACTTGTGGAGCATAAGGAATAACATGGAGAATATTGGGAGATGGAGCAGAGAAGTGAGTTGGGTGCAATTGGGAGGAGGAGACGAAGCACGAGAGACTGTAGACTCTGAGAAACAAACTGAGGGTTTTGGAGGGACGGGGTGGGGAGTTGGTGAGCCTGGTGGTGGGTTAGTATGGAGGGCAAAACGTATTGCATGGAGCAGTGGGCCCCCCCCTGTTGTTATCGATGACTTTAACAACGCGCCACCATGTGCCCCCTGGAACACTGAAGAAAAAATAAAATAAATGCACCCACTACCATGGAAAAAAACTTCCTTTCACCCACCACTTCTACCCAAAAAAAATTCTTCTGTCTCCTATCTCACTGTACGGACATTACATTTTTTTTTAAAGCTTTCTTCTCCCTATGGAGTATGTATGTTCAAATCACTTTGCTGTTTGTGATTTTAGTCTCAGCCTTCCCTGTGGCAGGATTCTCCCCATGTGTATTAGGCAACTCTTGGCTGTCTTCCCACAGTGAGGAAGTCTAAACCAATGAAAGCAAACTGGATATACAGGTGTTACTTTAATTTGACTTTGAGCTTTCACTTTAAGGCATCTGGGGCCAGGGCCATCCACTGAGGAACCGTAAGTCAGTCTTTTTTTGGGATGTGGTCAGGTTCAGCTGTACAGTCTTCTGATTGACTTCTTTGGAAGATGGAGGCTTCTTAAAGCATGATCGGCCAGGTCAGCTTGTGCTTGGGCAGGGGTGTGACCCTCAAAATGTCATATAATTCTTTTCCTTAATCCCATAATTTCCCTAGGCCCTTGTGCCATCTTGATCTCTCCTTGTACTAAGTGGACCGTTTTGCTGCTTGGCTTTGGGCCCTCCCAATCCCAGCACCCCTCATTTCTGGCATACACTTTTCCCCATCTTAAGCATCTTCGTATTTAACAATGAGCTGTTCAGGCATTCCCTGAGGAGTACCAATTGTCATGATCAGCACGAATGTTCCTTCAGGTTTTACGCTAACCATACTGATGCCCATGTTGACCAGGTTGTGAGGAGGCCATTTGAAAAACTTGCTCTAAGAATTTCTGCCTGTCCTGATATGATTTCCCTCCACAGTCATATGGGAACTGATAGCCCTCTGGTGGCCCTCCAGAGTCTCCAGTACAATGTGGACAACTAGAGAAGTTTAATAGCAATACTGCACCTATCTCAGGAATAAGAAACTTTTCAATAAACAATGTTAACCCCCTATATCTAAAGGAGCTACAAAAAGAAAAACAAACAAAACCCCAACCCAGATAATAAAGGAAATAATGAAGATTAGGACAGAAATAAATTATATAGAAACTAAAAAAAAAAAAAAAAAAAAAAAAAGATGAAATCAACGAAACTAGGAGGGTTCTTTGAAAAGATCAGTAGAAACTGATAAACCTCTACCCAGACTCATGAAAAAAGAAAGATAAGAAGAAAGGACCCAAATAAATGAAATCACAAATTAAAAAGAAGAAATAATTACCACTACCAGAGAAATAAAACATTATAAGAGAAGCGTATGAGAAATTATATGCAACAAATTGGACAACCTAGAAGAAATAAATAATTCCAGAAACATATAGCCAACAAAACTGAAGCAGAGAGAAATAGAAATTTGAACAGACTGATGACCACCAATGTAATTGAATCAGTAATCAAAACAAAAGGCAAGACCAAAGAAGTTCACAGTGAATTCTAGCAAACACTTAAAGAAGAATTAATACCTATTCTTCTCAGGTACTTTCCAAAAAATAGAAGAGGAAAGAAAATGTCCACATTCACTTATGAGACCAGCAGACTCTGATACCAAAACGAGATGAAATCACCACAACAAAGAGAAACTACAAACCAGTATCTCTGTTGAACATATAAACAAAAATCCTCAACAAGACCCTAGTAAACAAAGTCCAACAATACAGGTTTAAAGTATTATACATCATAATCAATGTGATTTAATTCTGGGATGCAAGGGTGGTTCAGTATTTGCAAATCAATCAATGTGATATCACATCAATAAAGAGAAGCATATAGCGAAATAAGTCAAGCGAAGAAAGACAACTATCATATGATCTCCCTGATATGAGGAAGTGGTGATGCAACATGGGCGCTTAAGGGGGTAGGAGAAAGAATCAATGAAAACAGATGGGATTGGGAGGGAGACAAACCATAAGTGACTCTTAATCTCACAAAACAAACTGAGGGTTGCTGGGGGGAGGGGGGCTGGGAGAAAGGGGGGTGGTTATTTGACATTGGGGAGGGTATGTGCTTTGGTGAGTGCTGTGAAGTGTGTAAACCTGGCGATTCACAGACCTGTACCCCTGGGGATAAAAATATATGTTTAGAAAAAATAAAAAATTTAAAAAAAATAAGAGAAAAGCACAAAAAAATATGATTATTTCAATAGATACAAAAAAGCATTTGACAAAATACAACATCCATTCTTCGACTTTAAAAAAAAAAACTTCAACAAAGTAGTTCTATCCGAAACAAACCTCAAAATACTGAAGGCCTTATATTGAAACCCTACAGCAAACATACTCAATTGGGAAACCTGAGCACTTTTCCCCTAAGATCAAGAACAAGACAAGGATGTCCATTCTCATCACTTTCATTCAGCATAATACTGGAAGTCCTAGCCCACAGCAATTAGACCTACAAAGCTGTAAGAGGTATTCAAATTGATAAGGAAGAAGTAAAAATGTTGCTATTTGCTGATGATATGATATTATATATAGAAAACCCTGAAAATCCCACCAAAAAATACGAAAATAAATGAATTCAGTAAAGTTGCAGGATACAAAATCATCATCAGGGAAATGCAAATAAAACCACAATGAGGGTATCGCCTCACATCTGCCAGAATGGCTAAAATGAACAACACAAGAAACAACAGATGTTGGCATGAATGCGGAGAAACAAAGGGGAACAACACTCTTGCACTGTTAGTGGAAATCCAAAGTGGTAAAGCCACTCTAGAAAACAGAATGGAGGTTCCTCAAAAAGTTAAAAATAGAACTACACTATGATCCAGCAATTGTGCTACTAGGTATTTACCCAAAGAATACAAAAATACTAATTCAAAGGGATATATGCACCCTGATGTTGATAGGAACATTATCTACAATAGACAAATTATAGAAAAAACCCAAGTGCCCATCAACTGATGAATGGGTAAAGAAGGTGTGGTGTGTACACACACACACACACACGAATATTATTCAGCCATAAAGAGGAACGAAATCTTGCCATTTGCAAAAACAATGATGGAGCTAGAGAATATAATGGTAAGTGAAGTAAGTCAGTCAGAGAAAGGACAAATACCATATGATTTCACTCACTCATATGTGGAATTTAGGAAACAAAAAGAAACAAACAAATGGAAAAAGAGAACATGAAAAGCAAGAAACAGACTCTCAATTATAAAGAACAAACTGATGGTTATCAGAGCGGAGGGAATGATGTGTTAAATAGGTGATGGGAAGTAAGGAGTGCACTTGTAATAGAATTGCTGAGTCACTATATTGTACACCTGAAACTAATACAACACTGTATGTTAACTATACTGGAATTAAAATGAAAAACTTAGTAAAAAAAATTGTAACATACAATCTGAAAAATACCCTATTCTCAATAAATATTCACAAACTAAATATACCTATGTAATCAGCACTCATATAAAAAGCCAAAATATCACCACCACCTTTAAAGTTACTCTTGGGCCTAAGTTTCTCACTTATACCCTCACTCTTAGGTAACCAGTATCCTGGCTTCTAACACCATCACGTATTTTTGCCTGTTTCTGAGCTTTATAAAAATATGTACATACAGTAGGCAATCTTTTTGTGACTAGCTTTTTTTCCCCTTGACCTTATATCTGTCAAATTCAACCATGTTGTTTTATACAACAGGCCTAGTTCATTCATTCTTATTAGTGTAAAATACTGTGATTTTATCAAAAATGTTTATATCCATTAAATGGTCAGTAGGCATTATTAATCTATCTTTATAAATTTTTTTCATAGCAACCCCACAAAGCTGGGTTCAAAATACATAAATAGAAAAATATAATTTATGGAGTTACAAATATCTAGCTGAAACTTGTCTGTTAATAACTTTCTGTCTTTGGACAAGTTATTTGGCCATTATGGGTCTTGTGACTGACTTCCTCATCTGTAGGAAGTGGATAATGATGCTTAATTGAGATAATATAGAACAAGTACCTAGTATGTGATAATTATTATTATACAGCATATAAAGTATTTGATGTTGGCTTGAAAATCACTTACGGACTACTGTCAAAACAGCTTAGCTCTTGAGCACATTAAGTACTCGACTCTCCCGCTAATACATTATGGGACCATTGAAACTCAAACAAGGGATGAGGGGATCCGAAATTCAAAACTGTTTGTAGCTTTTCAAGGTTATTTTCTCCTGCTTCCCTTCGCTCTGTCCCACACATTTGCAATCCAAGGCAGATTAATACCCTTGGCTTCACCTACCCTATCAGGGTGCATTCTGTTCCATCTTCTTTTATTTTTCAACATTATCTATCTCCAGAACCAAGCCCTTTTCCTAAAGTTCTTTTCTATGATCTCTGTTACACAAAAAAAACTCCAAACAAAACAAAACAAAAAACCAGTAAGACTGGCAACCTCATACATTATTGTCAATGCCCACTTGCCTGACAACTGTTGGGTGAGAACATACTATATCATAGCTTCCACACAAGCTCCAACTCTCCAGAGATTCAGATGTCTTGGGCCATTTGGCCCTTATTCTTACCAGAGAATACACAAAGGCTTGATTCAATGACTGTTCTTTGGCAAGAGCAATCCTTGAAAAAGAACTGAAAACTAATACTGTGGGCAAATTCTGACAAGCCCCCAAAAAATATGAATCAAGGGTACAAATACTTTCTCTGTCATGTGTCTATGGTGGATGACTAATTCTTTCTTCTGCCACATCTCCAATGGGCAGTTCAGCATTCTACACTGCAGGATGAAAGACCCATTATGAACAGAACTGGACTGAGGTTGGTTTGTCCTTCTTTGACCTTGGTGCAGGAGGTTCAGGGAAGTTGAAAGGTGGTGAGAAGGGGAATAGTGGTGGGATGGGGTTCTGCTAATCAGTAATAGCTAAATATACACATGGGAAACTACTCACAAGATTTTCATGTGCCGGGACTTTAGAGAGGTGAGAGGAATAGAAGGAGTTAACCAAATAGGAATCTAGAGCAGGTAGACAAAAAACCTCTAAGCCTAGTAGACAAGAAATTAGGAGAAAAGGGTAAAGAAAGGGATCATCCTTGATCTATCCTAGCCACGGTAGAAATTAATATCATATTAATCCAATATAAGAAATGTGAAAATTTCATGGACTTGCATCTGAGAAAACTTGAGTTCAAATCCTGGATTCGTCACTTGCATTTCCCACTATAAAATGAGTTTAATAATAACCACTGACAGGATTTTTATTAAGGCTCCAGAGTAGAATAGTAATGTGATCAACCCTATGAGTGAATAGTGAAGGTGTGGCTGACAGGATTTGAGGGTTTAAAGGTAGTAAAGGAAGACAGAAGTGTTAATATCTCCGTCTTACAAAGCCACAGTCAAAAGCTGATGAAGTAAGAAACAGGGGTTAAGTATATTATTTAAAGTAACAGAGAAAAAAAAATTAAAGTAACAGAGATAAGAAACAGAAGAAGTAAAAGGATGTTATAGTTAACACAAATTTAACAGTGTTAGAATAGACAGTTCGGCTTTAACAGGATGTCTGGCGGCCAGTAAAAATGGTAGTCATGGCCCATTAATCAGAAAGTTAGAAATCTGTATTGGCATGTACTCCAAACACAAAGCCAAAGGAAGCCAGATCACATGGAGATGGGCCCTAGACAAAGAAAGGCTTGAGAGCCTGACCAAGTAAGGGAGAAAAGGCTCCCAAAGAAAACCCCCTCCACAAATAAACAAATATTTTACCCCTTCGTTAATAACTGTTAATAAAAGATAGAGACCCCAAAGTTTTAGCACAGCTCTCCCTTGAGCTCACCAGCTCTCAGATCCTCGAGTGTACTATCACTTTAATAAACTTTTCCACTTGCACCCACTCACCCACTGTGTCTGATCCATCCTTGAATTCTTTCTTGTACGGGTAATGAAACAAAGAGCTCTGGCAATAACCCAGAGATAGGCTGGGAGGAGGTGTCAGGGTCTGGGGGGTCTCCCCTGTCCACCAGCAACAGAAGGGAGGGAAAGAGAGACGTAAGCAGTGATCTCCTCTGTTCCTAGCAAGACAAAATAAATAATTTCTCAAGTAGATAATGCAAACAGCAATTAAAGCATTTTTTATCTGAAAGTAACCACCAAAAGAATACAAATGGTTAAAAATGTGTGACTTTGAGGAGTGGGGAAAGAATGAAGGACTGTTGAGGTTTTTAATAGATCTTATTTCTATTATTTTATTTTACATTTTTGTGTAAGTGTGTGTTGCTTTTAAGTTCAATTTTACAGTAGAAAAAATAAAGGACTTTTTCTCAAAACTCAAAGAGCTGTAAAATTAGTCTGATTACATTGCAGATGATACACTAACATCTACCTAATTGCCTAAGTATCCTAGCTACCATACAGAGACTAGAAGACATACAGACTTATATTTTAATTGGAAAGGGAGACCAATCAAGTTTTAGCATAAAGAGGTGGTTTGCAAATTTTTTAGCTAATAGAGTCCTATTAAAAAAAATATTGCCCCAAAAGTTCATTATATAAACAGATCCAAGAGAAACCGCTCTGGCTAAAGTAGGGAGTTAGGAGCCCTCTACCAGCACAATTGCCCCTGGGGAAAAAGTCCTCTGATGGAGAGGATACCTGTAACATCATTTGGCCCATGATTCTATGCTTAGGAAGCCTACCATCTGAGGCATTTAGTAGCTATTATATAACAAAAGCTGGTATCCAAGGCATGACAGAAAGGCTAAACAGATAAAGAAACTGTTGTCTTTGTGAAATATCTCGGTTACAAAATGGCCTTTTGAGAGATTCTGATTATTGAAAGAGCCTGTCCACTGGGACTCAGTCAGCCAAGTGGAACTGACAACAGAGTTCATTCGTCTGCAAATGGACTTGTGAACAGAGTAACTTGCATTACCTAGCAACATTTCCTAACCAATAGCTCAAAATTTATTATAGGAGCCAGAGAAGAGTATTATTTGAGTATTATACATCAATAACCACCATGCATGTCCCAAAATTTTCCACAAATTTCACCCAAGACATTTATTATTTCAGTAGGTACTATCATCAGTGTCATTTGAAAAGCCTAATCCTCTTTGAACAACAAGAAGAATTTATTCCAAATATGACCCCTCTTAGTTCCCAACACTCAGTTATTTGTCCCTGACCTTTTTTTGAAATTCCTATGACAAAAAGACATCTCCCACATCCTGCAGAGCCAGAGACACAAATCTGGAGATCTAGTGACATGAAACCCCTCCATATACCAGTAATCATGTGGGAAACATTCATTGCCACTATCTTTCTCTTCCTGTCTCATTAATTTCTCTTCTTGTGAATTTTTAATCAGCGTAAGATCATCACCAATTGGACAATTTCATGGAGAGTATTCTATTTTCTTTGTTTTATAGCCAATAAAAATGATAATGATGAGGATGATGAGGATGATGATAACAACAACAGAAAACACTAATATGTATTACATGCTAGGTGTTATTTGAATAATTTTATGTTAGCTAATTTAATTAATTCTATATCTATGTGTATATGAATTTTCATCAAACGCTGCCTTCCTGTTGATTCTGAATCCAGAGAACATATGAAATGGCAGAAGCTTTCTACCAAAAGTAAATACTTGGACCTAAATATGAGACCTGAAACCAAAAATCTCCTAGAGACAGTATAGACAGTAAACTCTTTGACATCAGCCAACATTTTCCTAGATATATCAACTTAGGCAAGGAAAACAAAACCAAAATTAAACTACTGGGGGAGGGAGGCAAGATGGTAGAAGAATAGGGGAACTCCTTTCATCTGGTCCCTTGAACTTAGCTAGATAACTATCAAACCATTCTGAATACCCATGAATTCAGCCCAAGATGTAAAAAAAGAATTGCTGGAATTCTACAAACAGAAAAGTGACCACTTTTGCAATGTAAGAGGTACAGAGAAGTGAACCTGAGGGGATATATGGGGAAATAAATGTTGGGGGGAGGGAGCCTCTGTAAGCCAGCTACTGGAAACTGATATAGCCCCAGAGTGCCAAATTGAAACCTTTGGAAGTATGCTCCAGTGAGAAATGTCCCTTCCTTAAAGATGCTCAGGTGGTGACGCAGGGCAGAATGCTAGCTGGGACACTGTGAGTGTGGTCTCAGGAACCCAGGGGTCACAGAAAGAACAGGGGTCCCTGAGTTCGCAGAGTTCCTAAGCATTGGAATGGGGAAACTGGTTGCAGTCAACAAGCCCCAATGAGGGGGTTGTTGGCTCAGTTTGCCATAAATCCTGAACTGTGTGCAGCACTATCGGGTGACCACTTTCCATGTGGGGCCCTGAAAGGGGCAAAGACCCAGCAACAATTTACCTTGCCCCAGGAAGGGCATCATGGATGCGTGCAGACTGGGCGACTGCTCTCTGTGTGGGGGAAACAAAAGCAAAAGTGAACTACTGGGACTTCATCAAGATAAAAAAGCTTCTGCACAGCAAAGGAAACAGTCAACAAAACTAAAAGTCAACCCACAGAAAGGGAGAAGATTACTTGCAAATGACACTACAGACAAAGGGCTGGTGGATAAGGTCTATAAAGAACTTATCAAAATCTTAATCCCCAAGAAAAACAAATAATCCAGTCAAAAAATGGGCAGAAGACATGAACAGACACTTTTCAAAAGAAAACATACAAGTAGCCAACAGACACCTGAAAAAATCTTCCACATCACTTGACATCAGGGAAATACAAATCAAAACCAAAATAAAAATACCACCTCATACTAGTCAGAATGCCTAAAATTAACAAGAATGGAAACAACAAAAGTTGGTGAGGACGTAGAGAAAGGGGAACCCTCTTATACCGTTGCTAGGAATGCAAGCTGGTATAACCACTCTGGAAAACAGTATGGAGGTTACCCAAATGTTGAAAATAGAGCTACCCTACAACCCAGCAATTGTACTACTAGGTATCTACCCCAAAGATATAGATGTAGTAAAAAGAAGGACCACAGGCACCTCAATGTTCATAGCAACAATGTCCACAATAGCTAACCTATGGAAGGAGCTGAGATGACCTTCAAAAGAGGAATGGATAAAGAAGATGTGATTCATAAATACAAAAGAATATTACTCAGCCACCAGAAAGGATGAATACCCACCATTTGCATCGACATGGATGGAACTTGGAGGTATTATGCTAAGTGAAATAAGTCAAGCAGAAAAAGAAAATTATCATATGGTTTCCCTAACATGTGGGATATAAGGAATAGGGCAGAAGACCATAGGGAAAGGAGGGAAACCTCAATAGGAAGAAATCAGAGAAGGAGATAAACCAAGAGAGACTCTGGACTCTGGGAAACAGAGGGTTGCAGAAGGGAGGGGGTGGGAGATGGGGTAACTGGGTGATGGACATTAAGGAGGGCATGTGATCTGATGAGCACTGGGTGTTATACACAACTAATTAATCATTGAACACTACACCAAAAACTAATGTTAGCTAATTGAACTTAAGAAAAAAAGAAAAAAGAAGAAGATGTGGAATATATGTACAATGGAATATTACTCAGCCATCACCATTTACATTGATATGGATGGAACCAGAGGGTATTATGCTGAGCAAAATAAGTCAATAAGAGAAAGACAATTTTGATATCGTTTCACTCATATTTGGAATGTAAGACATAGTACAGAGAATCATAGGGGAAGGGAGGGAAAACTGATGGGAAGTCATCAGAGAAGGAGACAAACCATGGGAGACTCTTAACCATAGGAAATAGGTTGACAGTTGCTGTAGAAGAGGTGTTGAGGGGATGGGGTAATTGGGTGATGAGCATTAAAGAGGACACATGTTATGATGAGAAGTGGGTGTTATGCACAAATGACAAATTACTGAACACTAAAAAAAAATAAAATATTGGATGACACCAAAATAAATAGCTTTTGCACAACAAAGGAAACTATCAACAAAATGAAAAGGCAACCTAGTGAATGAGAGAAGATATTTGCAAATGGTATACCTATAAGGAGTTATTATTCAAAATATATATAGAACTTGTACAACTCAGTATCAATAAGCAAATATCCAAATAAAAAATAGATAGAGGATCTGAAGAGTCATTTTTCCGAAGAAGACATCTAGTTGGCAAACAGTCACAAGAAAAGATGTTTAACTTCACTAATCACCAGGGAAATGCAAATCAAAACCAGGATGAGATACTACCTCACACCTGTCAGATGGCTAAAATCAGCAACACAGGAAACAACAAGTGTTGGCAAGGATGCAGAGGAAGAAAGGGGAACCCTCTTGCACTGCCGCTGGGAATGTAAGCTGGTACAGCCACTGTGAAAAACAGTATGGAGTTTCGTCAAAAATTCAAAATTAGAAATACCATATGATTCAGTTACTCCACCACTGGGTGTTTACTCAAAGGAAAAAAAGAGCACTAATTCAAGAATATATATGTAGCCCTATATTTACAGCAGCATTATTTACAATAACCAAGATATGAAAGCAATCCAAGTGTCCATTGATAAATGAATGGGTAAATATAGTGATATTACTCAGCAATAAAAACAGAATGAGATCTTGCCATTTGTGACAACATATATGGACGTAGAGGGTATTATGGGAAATAAGTCAGACAAACACAAATACCATATGATTTCACTAATATGTGCAATCTAAAAAACAAAACAAATGATCAAATGACAAAACAAACCAGCCAAAAAAGAGACTTTTAAATACAGAGAACAAACTGGAGGTTGCCAGAGAGGAGTGGGGTGGGGGATGGGTAAAATGGATAAAGGGAATCAAGAAGTACAAACATTCAGTTATTAAATAAATAATTCAACTGTAATTCCTTTGTTTAGTTCAGTGTTACCAAATAGAAATTTAATGCAAGCCATATCTATAATTTTTACCTTTCTAGTAATCATATTAAGAAAAGGAAATAGAAACAGGTGAAATTAATTTCAATGGTGTATCTCATTTTACCCACTATATCCAAAATACCATTTGACATGTGATCAATAAAAACACTAAAGATATTTTACATTTGTCACACTGCCTTCAAAAACATATTTTATATTTATAGCACAGTAAATTCTGACTAGACAATTTCTACTACTGAATAGATGCACATTTAGTTAATTACCCTTAGAATCTCACACAGAAGATTAGATAAGAATTATTTATCCATTGTTTTTGTAGTACATATGAGAAAACTGAGGCCAAGAGAGAAGTGTTATCTCTCATAAGGACTTTTTTCCCCCTTGGGATTCTTGTGGGAAAAATAATGGCCTACATTTCATATTATTTGAATAATTTCTGCTAACAATATTTACCTGAGAATTGAATTATTTATTATGAAATACTGGACATGTAAGCCTGCCTTTATTAGAAAGGGTGATTCCTTGATATGAAGCATATAAAATTGGAGTTATTTCTCAGAACATGCAGGCAGACGAAACTGGACCCTGCTGCAAAGGTTTTTTTGTTTTCTTTTGTTTTATTTTTCCTCTAGGCTCAGAGCTTTTGGATTACTTGGCAAATTGAAGTAGCACATCTAATTGTGGTATATGTTGTGTATGTTGCCTCTAAATATTGAAGTAGTAAATTGAAGTAGCACATCCAATTGTGGTATATGTTGTGGTGTACATTGCCTTCTAAAAACAGAAGAGATCAACTTAGCATTGCCCCTCTTAGCAGGCCATGCTAAGTGGACGGGTAACAAGGAATCCCTCCCTTTTTTTTAAACTTTTTAAAAAAGTAATCTCTATGTCTAACATGGGGCTTGAAATCATGACCCCAAAATCAAGGGTCACATGCTCTACCAACAGAGCCAGCCAGATATTCCCCAAGGAACCCTTTAACCATTAAAGTTTTCCATTGAATATTACCAAGATATGTACCTGCAGTGGCTCCATCTGGACCTGCAACCTGGGATCCAAGGTGTTTCCCGCCCCCTACACACACACTTACAACCAAGAGAAATGAATTCAAATCCAAGCTCTGCCACTTCCTGATTGAATGACTTTAGACACCACACCTCACCAAATCTTAGTGTCCTCATCAGTTAAAAAAGGACAGTAAGTTCTTCTTTACAAGGTTCAAATGAGAACATACATCTATGTTTTTAAGGGCACATACCACTCACTACCAGTTAAGTCACAGAGCCAACTAGCAGCAGCGCTGGTTGTATCAGTCTAGGCCTAATCAAAAGATAAAAACCACTATACAAAATTAATAAGCTACTAACTTACTAAACTAAAAAAAATACTAACTATAATATATAAGGAAATTCTTTACAGTACTCTGAGGCTGAGGGAAGGCACCCAAGGAAGGGCAAATTTGGACAGGGCTACAAACTCATTGGAAACAGTGTGATTTAAGCAGAGCAGTTAGCTTAAATTGGTTTGGCCTGGTGGTCTAGAGTTGCTACGTAAGTAGGAGGCAACTCTCCAGAGTGCAGGTGTGGAGCAATCAGCATCCAGTGGTATAGGAATAGAGAGAGAATGGGGACCTTTTAGGTTACCAGCAAGCTTTGCAGGACCAGCCTGCCTCATTGGAACCTCCTAAGGAGCAAGCATATTGTATGAGGGCTGGTGGAGGAAGTAGGCAGCAGCAGCTCCCTTAAAAACCTTCATTCAGCAGGTGGGAAAGGGGTGGGAACTACAGAGGGAAGCTGGGGGGTGGAGGGACAGAACGAGTGGGTAGGTGTTCAGGGAAAGACCTAAATTGAGAGACGTGCAGATAAGTTATCTATTGCCAGGCCAGGCAGAGGCTTCAAAGTCATGGAGCGACTATGTACTCTAGATGTGTGGCTGGGTCAGAGACCACACCAGATAGCTCACTCCTCTACTGACCCCCACTTTGCAGCAGTTGGAAACTACAGGAGAGCCCCTTCTTCCTACAGTATCCCTCCAGCACCCTCTACTGAGAAAGTTTAGCAGCTTCATCACTGTAAAGGAGAGATGCTTAAAGGAATTCCATCCATGTTCACTAAATAGGTACTGAGAAGTGTTGGAACTGATAGGCAATAATTTGAAAACACACAGGCGTAGACCAGAAGCTGCATTTTCTAGTCCTTAGTTCACTGCTCTTTCTATTACCCTAAATTTTACTACCAGGATAATTCTAGATAGTTTCTTGAAAACAACACTCACACGGAGAGTTGGTCACTCTCCTTTTAGGTGTGCAAATTGACCCTCTGGTAAAGAAATAGAAAAAAAGGCTGAAACTGAGTCTGTTTCTTCATTGAGATAATGGATATTATACATCCTACTTCATAGGTTTGCTGTAAGAATTAAGGAAGACAACATATGTAAAATCCTCAGCACAGGCCTGGAACATAGGAAATAATAGAAATTTGTTTTCTTTCTTTCAGAGGACATGAGGTCAACCATGGCAGCATATTCTTTCCTTTTTCCAAATCTTATCCAGGAGTGAAAGTACACTGTGTGAGGATTTTCACATTATCTATCCTTCTTCATACTCTTTATTCATTGTTACTTAATACCTGTCACGTCACTTAACTATTTTCATACCACACTTGTGACTTTAAAGGTTCTTCTCTCCTTCAATTATATATATTTTCCAAATTAAGTACTTATGTTAATGAGATTCCAGATATATCAAGTGGAATCTAGAAATGCTGGGCTATCCAGATTAACTTATTTAGCCTGAATGTCACTCAAATAATGCCCAGGTCAAGATGACTGATGACATCCAGCAGTGACATCACATCCACTAATCTCATCTTTCCACTTTCCTCTCTGAACTTGCTATGGTCAAACACAAACTGCTTGTCACAATATTCCAAATAATAACCAGATGGTGTGTTCTCACTCCTTTTTAGGACAAGATGCTTAGTCAAGATGCTACATTTAGTTCTGGGAGACCATCTAGGTTGCATAGATATTGAAGTTCACAAAATAGGTCTATACCTAGCTGAAAAGAATAAATTTACAGTTTTCCATACCTTTTTATGAGACACTGGGGAATCAGATCCATGAGTGGTCAAGCTGAAAATAATCTGAAATTATCTGGCACAGTGCTGATCAGTAGAAATTTCTACAATGATGGAAATGTTCTATATCTGTGCAATCCGACATCGTAGCTCTACTAGCCACATGTGGGTACCAAGCATTTGAAATGTGACTAGGATGATTGAGAAACTGAGTTATTAATTTTATTTTATTTATATAGCTATGGGTACCATATTCGACAGTAAATATCTATACAGTATGACTTAATGGAAAGAATGTAGAATTTGAAGATTTAAAAAAAGTCCTAGAAAGGGAGGAGTCAAGATGGCGGAGAAGTAGCAAGCTGAGACTGCTTCAGCTAGCCGGAGATCAGCTAGATAGCTTATCTAAAGATTGCAAACACCTGAAAATCCATCGGCAGATCGAAGAGAAGAAGAACAGCAATTCTGGAAACAGAAAAACAACCACTTTCTGAAAGGTAGGACCGGCGGAGAAGTGAATCCAAAGCGACGGGAAGATAGACCCCGGGGGGAGGGGCCGGCTCCCGGCAAGCGGCGGAGCAACCGCGCACAAAATCAGGACTTTTAAAAGTCTGTTCCGCTGAGGGACATCGCTCCAGAGGCTAAACCGGGGCGAAGCCCACGCGGGGTCAGCGTGGCCTCAGGTCCCGCAGGGTCACAGAAGGATCGGGGGTGTCTGAGTGTCGCAGAGCTTGCGGGTATTGGAACGGGAAAGCCGGCTACAGAGACAGAGCTGACAGTAAGCTCGCAGCTCGGGGTTACCTTGAACCGGTCGCAGGCTCGGTGAGCTCGGAGCGCGGCCGGAGGTCAGGCAGACGGGAGTAACTGGGCGCTGTTCTGTGAGGGCGCACTGAGGAGTGGGGCCCTGGGCTCTCGGCTCCTCCGGGCCAGAGACCAGGAGGCCGCCATTTGTATTCCCGTCCTCTGGAACTCTACGGAAAGCGCTCAGGGAACAAAAGCTCCTGAAAGCAAACCCGAGCGGATTACTCAGCCCGGCCCCGGGTAAGGGCGGTGTAATTCCGCCTGGGGCAAAGACACTTGAGAATCACTACAACAGGCCCCTCCCCCAGAAGATCAACAAGAAATCCAGCCAAGACCAAGTTCACCTACCAAGGAGTGCGGTTTCAATACCAAGGAGAGCAGCAGAATTCCAGAGGAGGAGAAAGCCAAGCACGGAACTCATGGCTTTTTTCCTGTGATTTTTTTTAGTCTTGCAGTTAATTTAATTTTTTCTTTTTCATTTTTTTTTTTTTCTTTCTCGCCTTCGGGTAAAATTTTTTTTAACTGTTACCTTTTTCTTTTTTAACGATTTTTTACTAGTTTATCTAATATATATATATATATTTTTACATTTTTCTTAGGTGTTTTCTTTTTTTAAAAATTCTTTTCTTTTTTCTTTTCTTTTTTTTTTCTTTTTCTTTTCTTTTTGTTTTTTTTTTTTTCTTTCTTTCTTCCTTTTTGAACCTCTTTTTATCCCCTTTCTCCCCACTCACGATTTTGGATCTCTTCTAATTTGGTTAAAGCATATTTTCCTGGGGTTGTTGCCACCCTTATAGTATTTTACTTGCCACTTCATTTACTCTTATCTGGACAAAATGACAAGACGTAAAAATTCAACACAAAAAAAAGAACAAGAGGCAGTACCGAAGGCTAGGGACCTAATCAATACAGACATCGGTAATATGTCAGATCTAGAGTTCAGAATGACAATTCTCAAGGTTCTAGCCGGGCTCGAAAAAGGCATGGAAGATATTAGAGAAACCCTCTCGAGAGATATAAAAGCCCTTTCTGGAGAAATAAAAGAACTAAAATCTAACCAAGGTGAAATCAAAAAAGCTATTAATGAGGTGCAATCAAAAATGGAGGCTCTAACTGCTAGGATAAATGAGGCAGAAGAAAGAATTAGTGATATAGAAGACCAAATGACAGAGAATAAAGAAGCTGAGCAAAAGAGGGACAAACAGCTACTGGACCACGAGGGGAGAATTCGAGAGATAAGTGACACCATAAGACGAAACAACATTAGAATAATTGGGATTCCAGAAGAAGAAGAAAGTGAGAGGGGAGCAGAAGGTATACTGGAGAGAATTATTGGGGAGAATTTCCCCAATATGGCAAAGGGAACGAGCATCAAAATTCAGGAAGTTCAGAGAATGCCCCTCAAAATCAATAAGAATAGGCCCCACACCCCGTCACCTAATAGTAAAATTTACAAGTCTCAATGACAAAGAGAAAATCCTGAAAGCAGCCCGGGAAAAGAAGTCTGTAACATACAATGGTAAAAATATTAGATTGGCAGCTGACTTATCCACAGAGACCTGGCAGGCCAGAAAGAGCTGGCATGATATTTTCAGAGCACTAAACGAGAAAAAAACATGCAGCCAAGAATACTATATCCAGCTAGGCTATCATTGAAAATAGAAGGAGAGATTAAAAGCTTCCAGGACAAACAACAACTGAAAGAATTTGCAAATACCAAACCAGCTCTACAGGAAATCTTGAAAGGGGTCCTCTAAGCAAAGAGAGAGCCTACAAGTGGTAGATCAGAAAGGAACAGAGACCATATACAGTAACAATCACCTTACAGGCAATACAATGGCACTAAATTCATATCTCTCAATAGTTACCCTGAATGTGAATGGGCTAAATGCCCCTGTCAAAAGACACAGGGTATCAGAATGGATAAAAAAACAAAACCCATCTATATGTTGCCTCCAAGAAACACATTTTAAGCCCGAAGACACCTCCAGATTTAAAGTGAGGGGGTGGAAAAGAATTTACCATGCTAATGGACATCAGAAGAAAGCAGGAGTGGCAATCCTTATATCAGATCAATTAGATTTTAAGCCAAAGACTATAATAAGAGATGAGGAAGGACACTATATCATACTCAAAGGGTCTGTCCAACAAGAAGATTTAACAATTTTAAATATCTATGCCCCCAATATGGGAGCAGCCAACTATATAAACCAATTAATAACAAAATCAAAGAAACACATCAACAATAATACAATAATAGTAGGGGACTTTAATACTCCCCTCACTGAAATGGACAGGTCATCCAAGCAAAAGATCAGCAAGGAAATAAAGGCCTTAAATGACATACTGGACCAGATGGACATCACAGATATATTCAGAATATTTCATCCCAAAGCAACAGAATACACATTCTTCTCTAGTGCACATGGAACATTCTCCAGAATAGATCACATCCTCGGTCCTAAATCAGGACTCAACCGGTATCAAAAGATTGGGATCATTCCCTGCATATTTTCAGATCACAATGCTCTAAAGCTAGAACTCAACCACAAAAGGAAGTTTGGAAAGAACCCAAATACATGGAGACTAAACAGTATCCTTCTAAAGAATGAATGGGTCAACCGGGAAATTAAAGAAGAATTGAAAAAATCATGGAAACAAATGATAATGAAAATACAACGGTTCAAAATCTGTGGGACACAACAAAGGCAGTCCTGAGAGGAAAATATATAGCGGTACAAGCCTTTTCTCAAGAAACAAGAAAGGTCTCAGGTACACAACCTAACCCTACACCTAAAGGAGCTGGAGAAAGAACAAGAAAGAAACCCTAAGCCCAGCAGGAGAAGAGAAAATCATAAAGATCAGAGCAGAAATCAATGAAATAGAAACCAAAAAAACAATAGAACAAATCAACGAAACTAGGAGCTGGTTCTTTGAAAGAATTAATAAAATTGATAAACCCCTGGCCCGACTTATCAAAAAGAAAAGAGAAAGGACCCAAATAAATAAAATCATGAATGAAAGAGGAGAGATCACAACTAACACCAAAGAAATACAAACTATTATAAGAACATACTATGAGCAACTCTACGGCAATAAATTTGACAATCTGGAAGAAATGGATGCATTCCTAGAAACATATAAACTACCACAACTGAACCAGGAAGAAATAGAAAGCCTGAACAGACCCATAACCAGTAAGGAGATTGAAACAGTCATTAAAAATCTCCAAACAAACAAAAGCCCAGGGCCAGACGGCTTCCCGGGGGAATTCTACCAAACATTTAAAGAAGAACTAATTCCTATTCTCCTGAAACTGTTCCAAAAAATAGAAATGGAAGGAAAACTTCCAAACTCATTTTATGACGCCAGCATCACCTTGATCCCAAAACCAGACAAGGATCCCACCAAAAAAGAGAGCTATAGACCGATATCCTTGATGAACACAGATGCGAAAATACTCAACAAAATACTAGCCAATAGGATTCAACAGTACATTAAAAAGATTATTCACCACGACCAAGTGGGATTTATTCCAGGGCTGGAAGGTTGGTTCAACATCCGCAAATCAGTCAATGTGATACAACACATCAATAAAAGAAAGAACAAGAACCATATGATACTCTCAATAGATGCTGAAAAAGCATTTGACAAAGTACAACATCCCTTCCTGATCAAAACTCTTCAAAGTGTAGGGATAGAGGGCACATACCTCAATATCATCAAAGCCATCTATGAAAAACCCACCGCAAATATCATTCTCAATGGAGAAAAACGGAAAGCTTTTCCGCTAAGGTCAGGAACACGGCAGGGATGTCCATTATCACCACTGCTATTCAACATCGTACTAGAGGTCCTAGCCTCAGCAATCAGACAACAAAAGGAAATTAAAGGCATCCAAATCGGCAAAGAAGAAGTCAAATTATCACTCTTCGCAGATGATATGATACTATATGTGGAAAACCCAAAAGACTCCACTCCAAAACTGCTAGAACTTATACAGGAATTCAGTAAAGTGTCAGGATATAAAATCAATGCACAGAAATCAGTTGCATTTCTCTACACCAACAGCAAGACAGAAGAAAGAGATATTAAGGAGTCAATCTCATTTACAATTGCATCCAAAACCATAAGATACCTAGGAATAAACCTAACCAAAGAGACACAGAATCTATACTCAGAAAACTATAAAGTACTCATGAAAGAAATTGAGGAAGACACAAAGAAATGGAAAAATGTTCCGTGCTCCTGGATTGGAAGAATAAATATTGTGAAAATGTCTATGCTACCTAAAGGAATCTACACATTTAATGCAATTCCTATCAAAGTACCATCCATCTTTTTCAAAGAAATGGAACAAATAATTCTAAAATTTATATGGAACCAGAAAAGACCTCGAATAGCCAAAGGGATATTGAAAAAGAAAGCCAACGTTGGTGGCATCACAATTCCGGACTTCAAGCTCTATTACAAAGCTGTCATCATCAAGACAGCATGGTACTGGCACAAAAACAGACACATAGATCAATGGAACAGAATAGAGAGCCCAGAAATAGACCCTCAAATCTATGGTCAACTAATCTTCGACAAAGCAGGAAAGAATGTCCAATGGAAAAAAAGACAGCCTTTTCAATAAATGGTGCTGGGAAAATTGGACAGCCACATGCAGAAAAAATGAAATTGGACCATTTCCTTACACCACACACAAAAATAGACTCAAAATGGATGAAGGACCTCAATGTACGAAAGGAATCCATCAAAATCCTTGAGGAGAACACGGGCAGCAACCTCTTCGACCTCTGCCGCAGCAACATCTTCCTAGGAACAACGCAAAAGGCAAGGGAAGCAAGGGAAAAAAAAACTGAACTACTGGGATTTCATCAAGATCAAAAGCTTTTGCACAGCAAAGGAAACAGTTAACAAAATCAAAAGACAACTGACAGAATGGGAGAAGATATTTGCAAACGACATATCAGATAAAGGACTAGTGTCCAGAATCTATAAAGAACTTAGCAAACTCAACACCCAAAGAACAAATAATCCAATCAAGAAATGGGCAGAAGACATGAACAGACATTTCTGCAAAGAAGACATCCAGATGGCGAACAGACACATGAAAAAGTGCTCCATATCACTCGGCATCAGGGAAATACAAATCAAAACCACAATGAGATATCACCTCACACCAGTCAGAATGGCTAAAATCAACAAGTCAGGAAATGACAGATGCTGGCGAGGATGCGGAGAAAGGGGAACCCTCCTACACTGTTGGTGGGAATGCAAGCTGGTGCAGCCACTCTGGAAAACAGCATGGAGGTTCCTCAAAATGTTGAAAATAGAACTGCCCTATGACCCAGCAATTGCACTATTGGGTATTTACCCTAAAGATACAAATGTAGTGGTCCAAAGGGACACATGCACCCGAATGTTTATAGCAGCAATGTCCACAATAGCCAAACTATGGAAAGAACCTAGATGTCCATCAACAGATGAATGGATCAAGAAGATGTGGTTTATATACACAATGGAATATTATGCAGCCATCAAAAGAAAGGAAATCTTGCCATTTGTGACAACATGGATGGAACTAGAGCGTATCATGGTTAGCGAAATAAGTCAAGCAGAGAAAGACAACTATCATATGATCTCCCTGATATGAGGAAGTGGTGATGCAACATGGGGGCTTAAGTGGGTAGAAGAAGAATAAATGAAACAAGATGGGATTGGGAGGGAGACAAACCATAAGTGACTCTTGATCTCACAAAACAAACTGAGGTTGCCGGGGGGAGGGGGTTTGGGAGAAGGCGGTGGGATTATGGACATTGGGGAGGGTATGTGATTTGGTGAGTGCTGTGAAGTGTGTAAGCCTGGTGATTCACAGACCTGTACCCCAGGGGATAAAAATATATGTTTATAAAAAATAAAAAATTAAAAAAAATAAAAAATAAAAAAATAAAAAAAAAAATAAAAAAAGTCCTAATGTCTAAATGCTGGCTACTGTCACTAACTATATAACTTTGGTCAGGTTTTTTTTTATCTTCCCCAAACCTCAGTTGCCTCATTTGTAAACTGTGGAAAATACCAGAACTTCACACAATTGCAGTGATTAGAGAATGACTGTAAAGCATGTAGCCCAGTGTTTAGCAAGCACATAGTAAGAGCCCTTTAAATAATGCCTATTATCAAGCTCCTCGTTTTACAGATGGAGAAACTGAAGCTCCAAAAAGAGAAGAGACTTGTTCATAGTTGTATAGCTGGTTGGAAACACTTTATCAAAAACTAATGATGTATTGTATGGTGACTAACAGAACACAATAAAAAATAAATTTTAAAAATAGCCAGGTGCCAATTCCAGCTTTTTTCACTTTTTTGAATAGATTTTCTTATATATATGAACCCTCCTCATCCCTAAAGAGTGAAGAGTGGTAGCCCAAACTACTCAGCTATAAAAAATGTCTCATATATTTGGAGAAAATGTACCTTGGTGAAGCCTATTTGCTCCTTCCGAAAATTTTCCAGGGGTTTAATCAGCAAATCACTAGCATTGTGTACCTGGAAAGGAGAAAGAACACATAAAACAACTTTCAAATTAGAAAGGATCAGATTCAAGTTTCCTTGTTACTAAGGCATTAGCATGTAATACATCAACCTGCAAGATGCAAACCAACTGGCGTTGTTTTTGTTTTTTTTTTTTTTTCATTGTTGTTACTGTCTTTTTTCCCCATATTGGTCTCTTAAAATCAAATGTTTTTTGAGAGGAAATGAGAGAAGCAACACTGGGGGCATTTCTCTGTAACTTACTAGTAGTCTGATCATTGATAAATATCTATAGCCATGTCCAGAAACAGATACAGGGGGCCTGAAGTATATGTGGAAATGAGAAAGAGAATGGAAAATGTATGAAAATACCAATTGCACCAAGTACAAACCATTTTATGGGAGGTAAATGAGTTAGCAATAATAGCATCAGGATAAATCCCAGGATAAATTGTTTCTGGTCCTGCCAGGGTATGTCATAAAATTAGAACATTTCCTTCGGAACTTAAGAGCATCTTACAGCATCACAGAGAGCACCAGATCAGGCCTTCAAACTACCTATATTTGCTCCAAAGCGGATAAAAACAGCCTGTTCAAGAATGAAGAATATTGACATTAATATGGTTCTAGAGATATAAAAACACCATTTGCAAACCATAGCCCTTGCTCAGCAGGCAAGCAGAGATATACAAAGCTTTGTGTTCATATAATCCTCTTCAAAGATTGCATCTGTCCAAGGCAACAATATACAAATCAGCTGTATATTAATGGAGGACCTAAGAGACTACATCTAAAGGGCTGGATTTTAGGACCCATTCCATTAATTTTGATATAAGATAGGGAAATGAGGTAGTGCCTTTCTTGTCAAATGAGACAAAGTGTCAGTAAGACAAGATATAGCTTCATAAAAAAAAAAAAAAGTAGAAAAAAAGAGTAGAAAGCCAGTTTTGACCAGTCCTATATTCTCCAGATTAAGAAGCAGTTTTTAAACTACTACCAAAATGCATGGCAAGTTGGGGCATTAGTACATATTTTTAATCTGTGTCCTGCAGGTACTTTGGGTCAAAGTCCAGGAATGAAGAGAGTTCAACCAAATGGCCAAACTCCCATCTAATCAAAGCTCTACCAGAACCCCTAATACCAAAATTAAGGGCAGCAGTGATTCTCCTTGATCAAAACTAAGAATTATTCTATTAAAAGTACTAACCCAATTGAGGAAGGCATGTGATAGGGTGAGCATTGGGTATTATACACAACTAATGAATCACTGAACATGACATCAGAAACTAATGATGTACTATATGTTGGCTAACAGAATTTAAATTTTAAAGTACTAACCCATCTCTCTCACCCAACACAATCTATAGTTCTATGGACTGTGAGTTACATGATATCAACTTTGTGTATATACTTGGAAACAAATTATGTCACTAGTGTCATAGATCCAGTACAGAAAGTCATTTTACTTCTCTCCTTTTGTAAAAGCTTTAAAACATGGCCACGGAATTTGTGACACTTCCCCTGTTGAGAGGTGAGGTCTCTGTCCCCTCCACCTTTAATATAAGTGGGTTTATTACTTCTTTGAACCAATGGAGTATAGCAGAAGTGACACTATGTGACTTCTCAGACTAGGTCATAAAAGGCCAACAACTTCCACCTGATTATCTTGTAACACTCACTCTGGGGAGCCCTGAGACACTCTATAAGAAGTTAGACTCCCCTGAGACTACTAACCTAGAGAGGCCAAATACACACTTGCTAGTCAAAAGTCCAGCTGAGCCCAGCCTTCCAGCCATTCCACTAAGACGCCTGATAGGTGAGCAAAGCTGCTTTGGACTCTCCACTTCAACCAGCCTCCCAGGTGTATGCTACCACATGAAGCAAAAAAATTACCCAGCTATCCCCTGCCTGAATTCCTGACCCACAACATAATGAGATGAAATTAAATGGTTTGTTTAAGCCACTATATTTTGGAATAGGTTGTTATGCAGCAACAGATACTTAGAAAAACATTTTCGACTTTCACAAAGGTGACACAAAAAGTGATGACCTGGGACACACTGAGGAAGTTTAGCTTTGACTACGAAGTGAACATACCATTTCTCATGAGAATAGTATCTCTCAAACTTCCATATGGACTTTCAGCTGAGCCCTTGCATACACAGGCAGCCCAAGGATGGCACAGTTGCCAGTTTTTATGTTTCAAAGAGAATTTTCTTCTATAAGCGGGTGTGCCAGCCACTGCTTATGAGGGGTCCATAAAGCCATAAAGCTTTTTGAATGTTTGGCCCTGTCTCTGTCTAGAAAAATAGTACATGATTCACTGAAATTGGAGACCATAGTACTCCCTTGATCACATTGATTATAATATTACTCCCAGTCTCCAACAACTCAAATAGATACTCTGAGCATTTACTCTCTTTGACACTCATTGGTTATTATAATACTTTATGCCAGAACACAGAGCTAGAGATATAGGAAAACATCACACTGAAGCTTGGCTTGTTTTTGTTTTTTTTCATTTTATTTTATCCTTAAATCCCTTAGAAGTCTAGCAACTATTCAAAAAAGAACTTTTAATTAAACATGATATTTATTCCCCTTTCTGATCACTGAATCCATTCCATAAGCTCTCTAGCAGAAAAGCTCCTACCTGCTATCTCAGGGTAGAACCCCCAGCATGATAAGCGACACTCTAAACATATTAGTAAGTTTAGCTAATCAGGTACCTATTGCATGAATCCCATTTAACACTAGATAGTCATTTAGCAGATTAGAGTTGGTACTCAATCCAGCACGTTAGGACTGTTCACAAATCTTTGATAGTTGACTAATTACCAAAAGGAGTCTTTGAGGATATACTGCTTGAAACAATATGGTTCTCTTTAGGTCATTCTCAACAGTCCTCAAAGACAGAACTTGCACATTGCTAATAGGATTCCCTTCAGAGTCAGAAAGTCAAGCCAAAAGTTAATCAAACAGGAAGTCTGTTATCCAGACTTTCCAAGGCCATCTTCTGAGGTGATACAATATCCCTAGGATACTATTTAAGAACATCATAGTTGGAATGCCCCCCCCCTCGATTCTTTCCTCCATAATTGCTTCCACAATTTAAGTTCATTTACAGGAATGACTAGACATTTGCAATTATTACAGGCTAGAGCTGTGAACTTACTTCCTATTCTAAAGCTTCTTTTGGTCTCTTCTTATAGAAAGGATAAAAAGCTGTTTAACACCTCACAGATTATCCATGTTGGGATTAGAAGTCTTTTTACCACAGTTCTAGAAAAAGGGAGAGGTGCAGTCAAGCAATGAATTCCTGGCATGTTGTGAAAGGCCCTCATTGAGCCTAACCTTTACGGCATTCCTAGAATTAAATGGGAAATGGAGAGCCAACACTCAATACATGATTGAAGAGTTGTGGGGACAAAAAGGCATGATATAATGAAAGACAGAAGAAAATGAGTCAATCCTGTGGAAAAGAGCCAGCAAGAAGGGTGAGAAAAACTATCTTAAGAGATGAGTCCTACTTTAATATTTTAGAGCTTTGTAATTGGATAAATAAAAGAGATCAAGAAACAACAAGAGCTAAAGAGAAGTACAGTTAAGATTTCTAGTGGTATATGAATGAAATGCAGTTGAATGCCTTTGAGATCAACATTGGCAGTAGTCCACAAACTCTTCAAGCAGAAGAAAACATTTAGTAGAGTACAGATTAGCTATGGAGACCATCTACCAGACTCCAGGGAAATTACCCATATTGGTCTCTCATTAATATTCTTAGAAGCAAGTCTCTTAATCTAAGAAAATCCCCAAGTCAAATTTCCATAAGCAGAATCTTGGGAATAACAAAAGTAAACTACAAACAACACTCACTGAATAAGTGTTTTTTGCTATTCATAGAACATTTTCATATTCATTATATCATTTGGAGTTCTTATAACAACCTTAGGAGGTGGGAATTATTTTCCTCATTATACATACGGAAAAAGAGAGACAATGAAATACCATAATTAATTTGAAGTTAACAATTAGTGGCACTGCCATTGTAGCACCCAAGTCTCTACATCCCCTACCTTCAAGTCCTGCCTTCAATCCCACTTCTCTAGGAGCCTAGTTGATATGATAGCAGTATTCTTGGAAGCCAGTATCACACTGTTGAAAAGGATGAGTAATAACAGATGAAAGAACTCTGGCTATTGAATAGGCTTAACAAAACTGAACTGCCCACAGGAAGTCATCCTATTAAGAAAGGGAAGATAGAATTCTCATTGCCCTCTACAAAGTTCCATCATTACCCTCACAACCCTAGTAAAAATAAATATTGACCAATTTAGGTTAACTTCTAGATTTAGTCCAAACAGGTCTGGGGTGGGGCCAAAAACCTGCATTTCTAACAATTTCCCAGGTGACACTGGTGCTGCTTGTCTGGGGACCACACAAAAAGATTATTTTTAAAACTGATAAAATAGAATCCACAAAAAATGAAATACTTAAGAATATATCTAACAAAATAAGTACAAGATCTATGTAAGGAAACTACAAAACAGATGAAAGAAGTCAAATAAGGGTTAAATAAATGGAGAGATAACCCATGTTCATAAATATGAAGACAATATTCTTAGGATGTCAGCTTATCCCAACTTGTTCTATAGATTGAATATAATCCTGATAAAAATCCCAGCAATTTATTTTGTGGGTACTGACAAACTGATTCTGAAGTTTATATGTAACATTAAGTCTTACTACAAAGCTACAGTAATCAAAACAGAAGAAAGGGATTATGTGAAATCTCTCTATACATTCCAATCAATGTTTTTGTAAAACTAAAAGTGCTCTAAAAAATGTCAATTATTTTAAGAAATAGAATTTAAATATAAGGAAAAGTCTTCACACAGATTTAAATAAAACAATTATATGTCAAATATAAATAAAGCTTTCTAAAAGCAGAGAAACAGATAAATAAATGAATAATTTAAAGAATTAAGGGCCACAGTTTCTTTCTACATGTTCAATAGCTCGGTTTAATGTCTTTCAAACCACTTGTCCCTGATATGAACAGGAATGGAATTTCCACATTAATTTCTCTCTACCTAATGCTAAACTCCCAGGGTAAATCTTGAAATAGAATAATCAGATCTATTTCCTAAATATTTTTATTGTTCTAAACAGCCATGAGACAGAAACTGAAACAATAGACTATTAATCCAATGAATGAGGACAGAAAAGTCTCCCATATCAGTTCAAGATCCAGTGTTAGAGACCTACCATCATCATCCTCTCATTTTCTACTTCGTTGAGCAATTCGGCAAATTCCTTGAAGGATTCAGCTAGGACAGAATAAAAATAAACCAAATTAATCAGAGTACTTGGTAGGGAAGTGGGCAGAGATCAGTGCTACAAGGTGGACACTAGGGGAAGGCATCAAACCTAAGGCCAATAGGAGAATGTGTTCAAGGCATGTTGAATATTACTTTTCTTTTCTTTATTCTTTCTTCCTTCTATTTTTAATGTTTTGAGGGACCTCCATTCTATTTTTTCCACAGTAGCTGCACCAATTTGCGTTTCTACCAACAGTGTACAAATGTTCCTTTTTCTCCACATCCTCACCAGCATTTGTCATCTCTTTTTGATGAAAGCCATTCTAACTGAGGGACATTGTGGCTTTAATTGCATTTCCCTTACGTTTACTGATGTTAATCAAGTTTCATGTACCTCTTGGCTATTTCAGTATCTTCTTTGGAAAAATATCAATTCAAATCTTTTGCCCATTTTTATTTACTTTTTTTTGTTTGTTTTGCTATTGAGTTGTCAGAGTTGTTTATATTGAGTTTGTCAGAGTTGGCTATTAACCCTTACCAGATACATGATTTGTAAATATTTTCTCCCATTCCTTAGGTTTCCTTTTCATTTTGTTGATTTTTTTCCTTGGCTGTGCACAAGAATTTTAGTTTGATATAATCCCTCTTGTTAATTTTTTTTAATGTTGTTGCTTTTCCTTTGGTGTTATATCAAAAAAACTGTCAAGACCCAATCAAGATTTTTCCCCATGTTTTCTTCTAGGAATTTTATGGTTTCAGGTCTTACATTTAAGTCTAATCCATTTCAAGTTAACTTTTGTGAACAGTGTAAGATTAGGATCTACTATCATTCTTTCACATGTGAATATTCACATGTGAATAGCTTTCCCAGCACTAGACTGTCTTATCCCATTATATATATCTCTAAGATGTCAGGAGCCAGTACAGGAGGCCTACTCTAAGAGCCGTAAGGGACTGAATATGATTGGCTGTTCATTTAGGTCCACTCTCGCAGGAGGTGCATGAGCACTGCATTTTGATTGGTTAACACTGCCTGTATAAAAACGCATGCGCCGAGGGTAAAGGGGGAGAAGAAGAAAAAAGCGATTAAAGAAGAAGGTTCGCCGCTATGTGAGTCTCCGAGTCGTTCTTGCGGGCCGAGAGCGACAAGTGGTGCTGAAACCCAGGATTCTCATCGTGAGAGACGCACGGAGTCGGCAACGATCAGGTAAGGAGTGCACCTATTTCTGTCTAGTGAGCGACAGGGAAAGTTCCTAGGATAAGGACGAGAGTAAAGCTTTCCGGGATGGGAAACGAGATGGCTGCATATAAAATGTTGGGGCCGCTAACTGACATTCTTAAAGCAAATGGGACCCCTTTGAAAAATAAGAAGGCTCGCTTATTTCTAAAAGAAGTGGGTCAAACCGCTCCGTGGTTCTTAGAGGAGGGATTGCTTAATATTCCCCAGTGGGAATATCTAGGGGAGGACCTCAGGCGTGACCCGCGCACTATGCCGGGAACTCTCGCTGTTTGGTCCTTAGTGAAGTTCTGCTTACTATCGTCCTGCGAACCCATACGCAAGGCGGTTCTACAGGGAGGAGAGATCTTAGAACAGGTAAAAGAGGAATCTTGCAAAGGATCCTGGAGAGATTCCAGTTCTGAAAGTGAAAGCTCGGACGAGGAAAACGCCCGTCCGGGTGATAAGAGAAAAGTGACGGGAGGGGGTCCCTCTGATGATCAGAGAGTGGAAGAAATGAAAAGAGAGCTTGCAAAAAAGGAGGAGGAACTAAAAAAGGCTATGGCGCAGCTCAAAATGAGGGGGAAGTTATGGCGCAGCTGAAATTAAAAGTGAAAGAAGGAGCCATGGCGCAGTTACAAACAAAGGAAGTGGTAGATAACTTAGATCTTTTGCCCACGCGCCCAGCCCCAACAGCGCCACCTTACGAGGGGCCTCCTCCGTATAAACCTTGCTGCACCAAGGCCTGCTATTGTGCGAGCTGCACCGCACAGAATTGGAGAGAAGTATTAGGGCCAGAAAAAGGGTTTTTCCCCGTCATGGAAGATCAACATCAGCAAAGATATCATCAGCCCCTAGACTTTAAACTCGTAAAGCAGCTGAAGGAAGCAGTTATGTCCTATGGGCCTCAGGCTGCTTTTACGGTTTCTTTGGTTGAAACGCTAGGTAGCCTTTACGTCACTCCTGAAGACTGGAGTAACTTGGCTAGAGCAGTTTTATCTGGTGGGCAATATTTAGAATGGAAGATTCATAATCAGGACAATTGCCAGGACACGGCGCGAAGAAATGCAGCAGCAGGTAACCCACAGTGGAACCTAGACATGTTAACAGGTGCGGGACAATATTTTGGGTCACAGGCACAAAGTAATTATCCGCCAGGGGTATGTCTCCAGATAGCAACCGCAGCTTTGAGGGCATGGAAGACGTTAAGGGGTGCTGGAGATTTGCAAGGACAGTTATCCAAAGTGCTACAAGGGCCGAATGAGCCCTATGCAGATTTTGTGGACAGGTTGATACAAACAGCTGGTAGGATGTTTGGGGACGTAGACCAGGCTATGCCCCTAGTTAAACAATTGGCTTTTGAAAATGCCAATAAATGGTGCCGAGAAGCCATTAGACCCTGGAAAGCGAAAGACTTGTCAGCGTATATCAAGGTCTGCAGGGATATCACAGGACCTCTAGTTCAGGGCCAGGTCATGGCTGCTGCTTTTGCACAAGCGTTGCAAGGTGCAAATGGGGCTAGGACCAAAGGGTGTTTCTTATGTGGGCAAGAAGGTCATATGAAAAAGGACTGCCCACAGCGCAACAGCCAGGCACGAGGAGGAAGACAGAGTCAACCAGTCCAATTTGTGAAGGTGGAAGAGGCGCATCCAAATAAAGGTTATGGAGGACCGAAACCACAGCTATGCCCCAGATGTAGAAAGGGGAATCACTGGGCTAGCGATTGCCACTCAGTCACTGATATGGACGGAAATCGGCTGCCACCAAATAATTGGGGGAGTTCAAAAAACGGGAAGCAGGGCCTTTCCCCCCGGGGCCCGAACCAAATGTACGGGGCGGTCATGGCGCTGCCGCAGAAGGCGAGAAAGATGTTTCCCCCTACGGACCCAGAAGAGCCACCACAGGCTCAGCAGGACTTGACCTGCGTGCCACCACCCGAATGGTCTTAACCCCTGAAATGGGTGTGCAGGCGGTGCCCTCGGATTTCCATGGGGGCCCGCCAGAGGGCACTGTGGGATTACTTCTGGGTAGAAGTTCCACCACTCTTAGAGGTCTCGTTATCCACCCAGGGGTTACTGACCCAGATTTTTCAGGGGAAGTAAAAATTTTAGTTTCCTCTCCAAGAGGCATCACCATTATCAACCCTGGGGATAGGATTGCTCAACTCCTAACCCTGCCCAGCCACCATGACAGATATAAGTCTACAAGAAGGTTGAGAGATGGAGGGCTTGGATCAACAGGAAATGATTTGATGTGTCTGACTATGGATATGAGCAACAGGCCCATGACAGTCTTAAAAATAAGAGGAAAACCCTTCTGGGGGCTGTTAGATACAGGGGCAGACAAAAGTATTATAAATTTAGCTGATTGGCCAAAACAATGGCCCCTTGTCAAGGCCAATCAAACATTAAGAGGACTAGGAATTGCTCGCAGCCCAGATGTCAGCGCAGCATCTTTAGATTGGGAAGATGATGAGGGTCATAAAGGAGTCTTTCAGCCATATGTTTGTTCTCTCCCTGTAACCCTTTGGGGACGAGATGTGTTAGAGCAAATGAATATAGTATTAACTACTGAGAATCATTATAGTGAAAATGCAAGAAACATGATGAAAGCAATGGGATATGTTCCAGGCCGAGGTCTCGGGCCCAAGGGACAAGGGACCCCTAACCCAACACCCATGGGAGGTCAGGGTTTTCCCCAGCGGCCACTGAGGCAATAAAAATAGATTGGAAGGAAAGTACTCCACGGTGGGTGCCTCAGTGGCCGTTAACTACAGAAAAACTTAGGGCTGCTAGACAATTAGTTAGAGAGCAAGTTGAGGCAGGGCATTTATGTGAATCAAGATCCCCATGGAACACCCCTATATATGTGGTAAAGAAAAAGTCAGGCAAATGGAGATTATTACATGATCTGAGACAGATAAATGATCAGATGCAAATAATGGGGCCTGTTCAGCTAGGCCTCCCCATTGTTACTGCCCTGCCCAGAGATTGGCCTTCTATTGTTATAGATTAAAGATTGCTTTTTCTCTATCCCGATCCATCCGGACGACATGAAGAGGTTTGCTTTTACCTTGCCAGCTGTTAATCATTCCGAGCCTGACCAACGGTATGAATGGACAGTGCTCCCTCAGGGTATGGCTAATAGTCCCACTATGTGTCAGCTCTATGTGGGCAAGGCTCTTTTGCCAGTACGGAATAAGTTCTCAGATGTTTGCTGCTACCATTATATGGATGATATTCTAATCTGTCATAGCAATACATTGGTTCTCACCTCAGCATTCACCTTTCTGCAGCAACAGTTAGCGATGTGGGGGCTAATTGTTGCTCCTGAGAAAATACAAACAGCAAATTTAAAGGACTATCTGGGCCTACAACTCACTGACTCCACAGTAAAGCCTCAAAAGGTTCAAATTCGCAGAGATCATTTAAAGACCTTAAATGATATCCAAAAACTCCTGGGGGATATCAATTGGATTCGTCCCTATCTGAAACTGACAAATGCAGAATTTAAACCATTATTTGATATTTTGCCAGGAGACTCCAAATTAGACTCTCCACGGGCGCTCACGCCCGAGGCTATAAAGGCACTACAATTGGTTGAGGAAAGATTGGCTTCGACTACAGCAGATAGGTGCGATCTAGACAAACCAATTTATGCAGTTGTTGTACCATCCCCAGGTTCGCCCACAGGAGTACTATGGCAAGGTGGGCCTCTTCAGTGGGTGTATTTACATAATAGTCTTGCCCGAATCATCACCCCTTATCCCGTTGCTGTGGCAATAACGGCAGGCAAAGTTATCAAGACTGGCATACGAGTTCTCGGGAAGCTACCCGACTCATGCATAGTCCCCTATGACAAGAGCCAGCTATCCACCCTTGTGAACACTATAGATGAGTGGTCCATCCTGGCGACATCCTATCCCATACCGTTTGACAATCATTATCCATCACATCCATTGATTGAGTTCTGTAAAGATACACATCTTATCTGGCCAAAAATTTGCAAATCAGAGCCCTTGGCCAATGCCATCACTATATTCACTGATGCCAGTAAGAAAGGAACAGGCGCTTATGTGGTTGAGGGAAAAGTCATAACAGCGGTAGTACCAGGTGAATTGGCACAGCGAACAGAACTATTAATCATTATGCTGGTTCTACAAAGGTTTCACAATCAAAACATCAATATATATTCAGATAGTAAGTATGCAGTACTAGCCATTAGGCAGATAAAGACAGAAATTTTTTCAGCAAGCCAATCACCTATCACCTCCCTACTAAAAAACCTCCAAGAAACGGTGCTGGCAAGGCCAGCCCCCTTTTATATTGGGCATGTAAGGGCTCATTCTGAGCTACCTGGACCAGTAGCATCTGGAAATAGAATAGCTGATAATAATGCAAGGTTTGAATTCTGTGGAGCAATAGAAGAAGCAAAAGATTATCACAGGAAATTCATGTGAATTCATTAACGCTAAAAACAAGATTCAATATATCAAGAGCAGAGGCCCGTGACATTGTAAAAAGCTGTGGCAACTGTTGTGTTCATCTTCTGACGTCTTCCTTGGGTGTAAACCCTAAAGGCCTTATGCCCAACCATCTTTGGCAAATGGATGTAACTCATGTGCCCTCGTTTGGTCAACAACAATACTTACACCTTACCATCGATACTTGCTCCGGAATCATCATGGCTACCCCTTTAAGGGGTGAAAATGTAAAAAATGTAATGAGCCACTGCCTACGCAGCTTTGCGTCCTGGGGAATACCTAAAAGTCTGAAAACAGATAATGCCCCGGCCTATACCTCAAATACCTTTAAAAATTTTCTAGCATGCTATAATATCCAACACAGCACTGGCATACCATATAATCCCCTAGGTCAAGGAATTGTAGAACGAGCACACCTAACATGGAAAACTACCCTACAAAAAATTAAAAAAGGGGGAATAGGGGAGAGCTACTCAACACCTAATGACCTCACAAACCTTGTAAATTTTATTTTAAATTTTTTAACGCTAGATCAAGATGGTCTCTCTGCAGCAGAGCGACACTGGGGGCAACAAAAGCATATGCAAGCAATGGTAAAATGGAAAGATATACTTACGGGCCTATGGAAAGGCCCAGACCCGGTGCTTCGATGGCACCGAGGATCTCTTTGTGTTTTCCCACAGGATGCGCCATCACCCATCTGGGTGCCAGAGAGGCTCACGAGATTGGTGGCCATGGAGCCCATGGATCCTGTGGATGACGTCATCTAGTCTCTCTTGTGAACCCCGACAACCTGCCGGTGCTGCTTCGACATAAACGAGACTTTGGAATAACAGCAGCCATTATTGCAGCTATCGCAGCATCTGCCGCCGCTGCTACTGCTGCCGTGGTAGCGTTGACAACCTCGGTACAGACAGCAGCTGCGCTCAACAACGTCACAGGAATGGTCGCTGAAGCATTGGCTATGCAAGAACAAATTAACGGACATTTGCATGCTGGGATCTTTATTGTAAATCAAAGGGTTGATTTTGTACAGGAACAACTTGATATCCTAGAGTCAATTGTGTCGATAGGATGCATACATAATATGGCCGGACTTTGTATCACCCCTATAGCTCATAACAACTTATCCTTAGCAGCTAACCTCTCTAGACAGTTAGGAAATATGCTTAATGGTACCTGGAACCGTCAAATTTAACTAGGCAATTACGGGCTCAAATTATATCCATATATTCTACCAAAGTAACTATTGCACCTGTTAGTGAGTGGAAAAAAAAATGTTACAGCAATCTGTTTCATTCCTCAAATAGTGGGCCGGACTTGGTGCCATGGCTGTTCTCTTAATCACAACTAACGTACTAATGTTACGTTGGGTGTGTGGCCGTGTCCGTCGCAATCAACGACAATAACACCTCATGGTTCAAGCCATGATGGCTCTTGAAGCTGGTACCTCCCCCCAGATATGGCTAAGTATGCTAGATCGGTAGTCAAAGATGGGTAAGACTGATCCCACACCATAGCAACCTAAGACAGGGGCTCTTCGACCAGGGAGAGTACCCGATGACGGGTAAGCATGTGTGCTGAGGATTGGCAACCTAAGACAGGCACGATCTCAGCCATTATAAATAAATAAAAAAGGGGGAGATGTCGGGAGCCAGTACAGGAGGCCTACTCTAAGAGCCGTAAGGGACTGAATATGATTGGCTGTTCATTTAGGTCCACTCTCGCAGGAGGTGCATGAGCACTGCATTTTGATTGGTTAACACTGCCTGTATAAAAACGCATGCGCCGAGGGTAAAGGGGGAGAAGAAGAAAAAAGCGATTAAAGAAGAAGGTTCGCCGCTACGTGAGTCTCCGAGTCGTTCTTGCGGGCCAAGAGCGACACTAAGATACATAGATATACAGATAAAATATTAATACACACTCATACCATATCTTCTTTACCCATTCATCTATCAAAGGACACTTGGGCTGCTTCCACAATTAGGCTATGGAAAATAATGCTGCTATAAACATAGAGGTGCATATAACCCTTTGAATTAATGTTTTCATATTTTAGAGGTAGATATCCAGTAGCACAATTACTGGATTGTAGGGTAGTTCTATTTTTAATTTGAGGGGGAACCTCCATATTGTTTTCTACAGTGGTTGTACCAATCTGCATTGCCACCAATAATGCAAAAGGTTTCCTCTTTCTCCATACCTCATAAACACTTTTTTCTTGTATTTTTTATTTTAGTCATTCTGACAGGAGTGAAGTGATATTTCATTTTAGTTTTGATTTGCATTTTCATGATAATGACTGATGTTGAGCAACTTTTCATATGTTTGTTGACCATGTTTATGTCTTCTTTGGAAAAATGTCTGTTCATATCTTCTGCCCATTTTTTATTGGATTATTTGTTCTTTGGGCATTGAATTGTGGTAGTTCTTTATATATTTTGGATATTAACCATTTATTGGATATCCCATTTACAAATATCCTCTTACATTTGGTGGGTTGCCTTTTAGTTTTGTTGATTATTTCCTTCTTTGTGCAGAAACTTATTTTAGTGTAGTCCTGATAGTTTATTTTTGCTTTTATTTACCTTGTCTCAGGGCACATATCTAGAAAAATGTTGCTACAGCTGATGTCAAGAGATATTGCTATCTGTGCTCTCTTTAATGGTTTTTATGGTTTCAGGTCCTACATTTAGGTCTTTACTCCAATTTGAGTTTGTTTTTTGTGTATGGTGAAAGAAAGTAGTCCATTTTCATTGTTTTGCATGTTGCTGTCCAGTTTTCCCAAACACAATTTGTTGAAGACAGTCTTTTTTTATTGGACATTCTTCCTCTTTTGTCAAAGATTAACTGACCATATAATAATGGGTTAATTTCTGGGTTTTCTGTTCTGTTCCATTGACCTATGTTTCTATTTCTATGCCAGTATCATACTGTGCTGATTACTATAGCTTTGTAATATAAATTGAAATCTGAAATTTCAATATCTCCAGTTTTGTTTTTCTTTTTCAAGATTGTTTTTTGTGATTCCATACAAATTTTAAGATTGTTTGTTCTAGCTCTGTGAAAAATACTGTTGGTATTTTGATAAGGATTGCATTAAATCTGTAGATTGCTTTGTGTAGTATAAACATTTTAACAATATTTGTTCTTCAAACACATCAACATGAAATGGTCTTCCATTTATTTACATTGTCTTCAATTTCTTTCATAGTATAGGACTTTAGTTTTATAGTTTTCATAGTATAGGTCTTTCACCTCCTTAGTTAAGTTTATTCTTTGATATTGTATTGTTTATGGTGCAAGTGTGAATGGGATCGATTCCCTCATTTCTCTTTCTGCTGTTTCATTATTAATGTACAGTATTGCAACAGATTTCTGTACATTTACTTTGCATCCTGCAGCTTTACTGAATTAATTTATCAGTTTTAGTAGTTTTTTGGTGGAGTCTTTAGTGTCTTCTATATAGATTATAATGTCATCTGAAAATAGTGACATTTTTACTTCTTCCTTACCAATTTGGATACCTTTTATTTCTTTAGATTGTCTAATTGCTGTGGCTAAGACTTCAATACCACATTGAATAAAAGTGGTGAGTGATCATCCTTGTCTTCTTCCTGACCTTAAAGGGAAAGTTCTCAGTTTTTCAACAGGTATGATATTGGTTATACAGTTTTCATATAAGGCCTTTATTATGTTGAGGTATGTTCCCTCTACACCTGTCTTGCAAAGGGATTTTATCATGAATGGATATTGTACTCTGTCAAATGCTTTTTCTATATCTATTGAAATGATATAGAAATGATATCCTTTCTCCTATTGATGTGATGTATCACATTGATTGCTTTACAAATATTGAACCACCTTGAATCCCACAAATAAATCCCACTTAATCATGGTGTATGATTTTTTAATATATTGTTTGATTTGGCTTGCTCATATTTTGTTAAGGATTTTTACATCTATATTCATGAGAGATATTGGCCTATAGTTCTCTTTTTTGTGGTATCTTTATCTGGTTTTGGTATATGGGGTGATACTGGCCTCACAGAATAAAGTTTTCCTTCTACTTGCATTTTTTGGAATAGTTTGAGAAAAAAAGGCTTTAGCTCTTCTTTAAATATTAGATAGAATTCACCTGTGAATTCTGATCCTGGCCTTTTGTTTTTGAGAGTTGTCAAATGGTTTTACTGCATCAATTGAAATGATCATTGATTTTCCTTTCATTCTATTAATGTAATATATAAAATTTACTGATCTGCATTTGTTGAACCATCTTTGCACCCCAGGGATAAATCCTACTTGATCCTGGTATATGCTTCTTCCAATGTGCTTCTGAATTCTGCTTTCTAATGTTTTGGTGAGAATTTTTACATCTGTATTTATCAGGAATATTGGCCTGTGGTTTTCCATGAGTTCTTTCATAGCTAGAATTTAATTTAATCTTCACAGACATCATCACCACAGACATCCTTAGGAGTAGCTAGGGTTTCACTCCTTTCATAGACAAGCAAAATGATTAGGTGAGGGGCAATGGGTTTGCTGTATTTAAAAAAAAAAAAAAAAAAAAAGCAGAGCTAAAATCTTGAGACCTGAGTATGAATCTCTGCTCTGCTACTTAAAAACCTAGAAAAATTTCTCAATTTAACCCTTCCATGTCTCAACTTCTCCATCTGAAAAATGAAGCTATTAGTAATTGTTACATCAGAGACATTATGGAGATATAATTGAATAATGAGTTGCCAACAGATTTTATAAAGGTTGAGTGTTTTTTCTTGTTTTTCTTGTTTTTAATCAGCACTATGGCTGATTAAAAAGCACATTCAACATACTAGCTATGACCTTTGACAAGTTACTCAAATTCCCTGAGACCAAATTTACTTGCCTAGAAATAGTAATTCCTATCTCACAGGGTTATTTGATGATGAAACGAGATAACATCAAGTACAGGTCCCAGAACATACGATAGTGATTCAATAAATGTTAGTTCTGTTCCCTCTTTGATTTAAGGTCGTGATACTTGACACTGGCTAAATATTAGAATTATCTGGGAAGCTTAGATACCATTGCCACTGCCCCCCCATTGAGACAACTTAAGCTCAGATTCACTTGTTAAATGTCATATAGCTTGACTGATACAATACAATTGCAGTGGTGAACACTCAGAAGCTGAGTCAGAAAATAAAACTTAATTACCCAAGAGTATATTCTTATATTGAAATAACACAAAAATGAATGAACAGGACAAAATAACGATAATAAAACTATATTGTGTGGTACAGAGAGCAGTAAGACCCAGGTACTCTTTTGTTTCTTTTTTGTGTTGTTGTTATTATTATATTTAACTACCAGCCTTCAGACCTAATTTTATCAGAATTTGGATATTAGCTCCAAAAACAAAAACAAGGTAAACATCTTGTTCTATAGTAACAGAACGAACTCAGATGGTCTTATCTTCATGCAGTGCTTCAAACCTTGAGGAACTATCCAGTCTATGCTAACACTCTTCCAGTGAGAGTAGTGATGACCAACTTGTCGTCTTGTGCCAAGGACCGTCACAGTTATTAAACTGGAAGCCCCTTGTTCTAGGAAATCCCCAAGCCCTAGTTTGCCAAGTACTGTAAGTCACCTAAATGACAGGACTCACTTTTTCCTAAGGCAGGCCATTCCTTGCTTTCAGGATGTCTTTATTTAAATCTCTTTCCTTAATATTAAAATAAATTCCAACTCCCTGCATTCTAATTTTGTTTTTCCTCAGGTTCCTGAAGAGTTTTTGTGGGATTATAGATAAGAAGGGCATGTGACATGATAGAGCATCTATTATTAGGGTGATAGATATAGAGGATTCTAGTTTAGGGGACAGCTTAGTGAAATAAAAAAAAGCATGACTTAGAGAGAGAATTAGACTTGCAGCCACATTTTATCATCTTCTTGCTGTACAACTTTTGATAAGTAACTTAACTGAATTCATTTGCCTCACTTGTCAAAGAGGCATATCTATCTGAGAGTGCTGTTATAAAAACTAAAAGGTAAATCCAAAGTGCCAACACACAGTAGGCAATAAACCTAATCCCTTCTTCCCCCTCCCAACTTTCTACTCTTCTACTGCCTGTTCTGCCACCTACTGGCAAGGTGAGTGGGCAAGTAACTTCTTCTTGGACTTCATGGTCTTCACATATAAAAAGAAAGATGAGTTAAATAGTCTTTAGTGTCCTTTCAAATTCTGGTAACTATTATTTTAAAGTTCACAACTTCTCACCAGAAACAGGAAGTATATTCTCAAATGGTATCTGAATTAAAGAAAACGTACTGAAAGCTTAGAAAATAAATATATTCATATTAATATTTTTTAATCAAAAATAGATTTCCCCTAGGACGCCTGGGTGGCTCAGTTGGTTGGACGACTATCTTCAGCTCAGGTCATGATCCCGGAGTCCCGGGATCGAGTCCCGCATCGGGCTCCCAGCTCCATGGGGAGTCTGCTTCTCCCTCTGACCTTCTCCTCGCTCATGCGCTCTCTCACTGTCTCTCTCTCTCTCAAATAAATAAATAAAATCTTTAAAAAAAATAGATTTCCCCTCCCAAGAGAACTGGACAACTAATCCAGAACTCCTAGTACCAAAGAAACTAAGTTCTAGGTCAATACAGGACACCAATGACATTCTTTTCTTCTAAGAATCAAGCTGCTGCACACACACAGGAAGGTCACCTTTGTAAAGACTGCAAATTAAAAGCTTAAGCTCAACACAGAAAAAAAAATAGTCTAATCAAGAAGAGTAAATAGGAAGAAAAGGGAAATGTTCTCTGACTTCTGTCCCCAAATACTGTATACTACTTTGAAAATTAATAAAGGAAAACCTAACTAAAATGAACTCAGGATGCTTTAGAAGGAAGGGCTGGAAGGGGAAGGCATACCACTCAATGTCAATTAAGGGACCAATCATCAATTACAGCCCCTAAGGGAAGATTACCCAGAAGGAAAGAATAATCAATTATAGGCCTCAACAAGGAAAAATGTACATTGCATCTCCTACAGATATCAACTACCCCTACAACTCAGCCAAGGAGAGAGTCATTACCCTAAAGTCTTGCTTTTTTTCCAATGGACTTTTACAACCCCTCTTAACTTTCTCCTTCCCATAAAATAATGTTTCTTTTCTATGTTTACTGAACTTGTCTACGTTTTGCCATAACTTACTTGTCCTGAATTGTAATCCTCTCTTATTCCCAAATAAATAAATAAATAAATAAATAAAACACTACAGAAGGAGTCAGGGAGATTTTTTTTTTTCTTATTCTAGCATTTTTCCAGGCAAGATCAGCGTGCCTCTAAAAGAAATGTAATGCATGTCATTTTGGAACGTTTAAAGGAAAGGGTTAATTTCCCAAAATATAAATAGACAAAGCCCTTTGGTTGACAGCTTAATACTCACAATAACTTTATTAGGGACATGTAATTATCCTTAAATTGAACATGAGACTATGAAGGCTCACCGAAGCTAAGTAACTTGTTCAAGGTCATGCAAGATGTAAATGACAATCTTACCTATCAAATTCTGACCTGTCTTGCTGCAAGATCTAAGGTCCTTCTACTGTCTGACTGCCCACAACTCTCCAGGTAGAGATAACTGAAGATTAGGTTACTAAATACCATCTGAAGAGATTATCAAAAAGAGATGGGGGAAGCTACTACTACCAGCAGGTAGATTTTTAAAATTAGTCAGGGTTCATCATTCATGAGGGAAAAAAAATGAAAAATTTGACAATATTTAACGTTAGCTAAATGGTAACACTTTTTTGAGACATCATTCACATACCATAAAATGTACCATTTTAAACTATCCAACTCAGTGGTTTTTAGTATATACTCAAAGTTGTGCAACCACCATCATTATATAATTTCAGATCATTTTTATCAACCCTAAAAGAAATTACAAACTCATTAGCATCACTCACCATTTCCATTTTCCCCCTACATTAGAACTAATAAATGATTTCATTAAAGTTGCAGGATAAAGAAATTAGTTGAATTAATATACAGAAATCAGCTGTATTCTTCAATACATATAACAGAGTTGCAGAAAGAGAAATTAAGAAAACAATTTCATTTACAATTGCACCAAAAAGAATAACATACCTAGGAAAAAAATAAACCAAGGAGGTGAAAGACCTATACTCTGAAAACTGTAAGACATTGATCAGAGAAATTGAAGATGACACAAAGGAAAAGATATACCATTCTTGTTCACTGGAAAAATTAATACTAATAAAATGCCTAGTCTACCCAAAACAATCTACAGATTCAATGCAACCCCTATCAAAATACCAATATTATTTTTTACAGAACTATAACAATCTTAAAACTTATATGGAACCATAAAAGACTACAAATAGACAAAGAAATCTTGAGAAAGAAGGACAAAGCTGGAGGTACCTATAGTACCCAGAACAATATAGTATGGACACAAAATAGAACATAGACCAATGGAACAGGATAGACAGGCCAGAAGTAAACCCATAATCATACGGTCAACTAATCTACAAGGAAGGAAGCAATAATATACAATGGGGAAATGTAGCCTTTTCAATAGTGTAGAGAAAACTGTACAGCTACATACAAAAAAAACTTTATTACACCATACACAAAAATAAACCCAAAATGAATTCAAGACCTAAATATGAAAACTGAAACCATAAAAATACCTTAAAAACACACATAAGGGAGGGGATTGGGAGATGGGTGAGCCAGGTGGTGCGTATTAAGGAAGGCACGTATTGCATGGAGCGCTGGGTGTGGTGCATAAACAATGAATCTTGGAACACTGAAAAAAATAAAATTAAATTAAGATGTTAAGAAACAATAAAATGGAATGGAAAGATATAAAAAAACACACATAAACATTAAACCTTAAACACCAATTTAAGCAATATATATATCTACATATAGATATAGATATAGATATAGATCTCCCCTCAGGCAAGGGAAACAAAAGTAAAAAGTAACCTATTGGGAATACAACAAAATAAAAAGCTTCTGCACAGCACAGACAGCCATCAACACAACAAAAGGCAACCTACTGAATGGGAAAAGGTATTTGCAAATGATATATTTGATAAGGGGTTTATATCCAACATATATAAAGAATCTGCACAACTCAGTATCAACAAGCAAATGGATGAAAGACCTAAATATGAGACCTGAAACCATAAAAATCCTAGAAAAAAACACAAGCAGCAATTTTTCTGACATCAGCCATAGCAACATTTTTCTAGATACATCTCCTAAGGCAAGGGAAACAAAGACAAAAATAAACTATTGGAACTAATCCAAAATAAAAAGCCTTTGCATAGCAAAGGAAGCTATCAACAAACAAACAAACAAAAACAACTGAATGGGAGAAGATATTTGCAAATGATATATGTAATAAGGGGTTAATATCCAAAATCTATGAAGAACTCATAACTGAACACCATAAAAACTAATAATCTGATTAAAAAATGGGCAGATGACCTGAAGAGATATTTTTCCAAAGAAGACATACAGATGGCCAAAACAAACATGAATAGATGCTCAACATCACTAATCATCAGGGAAATACAAATCAAACCACAATGAGATGAGATATCACTTCACACCTGTCAGAATGGCTAAAATCAAGAGACAAGAAACAACAAGTGTTGGTAAGGATGTGGAGAAAAAGGAACACTGATGCATTGTTGGTGGGAATGTAAATTGGTTCAACCACTATGGTAAGCTAGATGGAGGTTCTTCAATATATTAAAAATAGAAATTCCAGTAATTTCCCTACTGGGTATTTACCAAAAGAAAACAAAACCCCTAATTTGAAAAGATATATGCACTCCAATGTTTATTGCAATATTATTTACAATAGCCAAGTTGTGAAAGCAAGCCAAGTGTCTGCTGTTAGGTGAATGGATAAAGAAGATGTGAAACATAAACACACATACACACACACACACACACACTCACACACACAAGAATATTACTCAGCTATAAAAAAGAATGAGCTCTTGCTATTTGCAACAACATGGATGGATTTAGAGGATCATCTAGAGGATATTATGCTAAATATGTGCTAAATTATGCTAAGACAAAGACAAATACTATATGATTTCACTTAAATGTGCAATCTAAAAAAATAAAACAAATTAATAAGCAAAAAAGCAGAATCAGACCCATAATTAAAGAGAGCAAACTATTGCCTGAGGGGAGAGGGGTGAGAGTAAGGACACAATGGGTGAGGAGGAATAAGGCATGGGAATAAAGATACAGCATAGGAAATACAATCAATGATACTGTAATAGTCTTTTATGGTAGTCATTATAATTGAGGTGAGCATAGCATAACATATAGAGTTGTTGAATCACTATGTTGTAAACATGAATTCAATATAATATTTATGCCAAATATACTTCAATAACAAAATGAAAAAAAAAGAAAGAAATGGCTAGAAAAAGAAGAAAACAGACCTGCATAACCACCAGTGTCACCACCACCGCTGGCAACAATATCCCCTGCCCTCCTCACCACAAGACATAGCTTAAGAAATTGACTGAAATACTGTTGGTTTGCAAACTCCTAGGGAGCCTCCCAGTAGTATCTGAAATTGGTCCTCATAAGCAGAGATTGGGGAGAGACTGAAGAAAGATTAGTAGGTGATAGTTTAATTAGACAAAGGAAACATACATGCAATGTTTGTCTTGGCTGACAATGAGATGAGGAGATACCTGCACCCACTTACCAGATCTTAAAAGTTTTTATAGAGGTCTTAACTTGGTTCAATCACATATACTATCTAGATGGTCTTACCACCACATCACTTTCTTAAAGCTATATCCTTGTGGCAGCCTTGGGAAGCAGAGAAGGCAATTTGGACAGAGGTAGGGGACATAAGCCTCCAATTGCCAGGATCCAGCTCATGGGTGCAGAGGTCACATATTCTCGATGACCTCCTCCAACAAATACTCTTCAATAATGCCTACCAGCCCCAGAGTATTAAAATGATAGTCCAGAAAAAAAAATAACTATCCCTAGAAAATTTCAAGGGAGAAAGAGCAAAAGGTTAAGGGAGAAAAGAAAGATAATATGCTAGATGCTTCTCATGTCTTATTCATTATTACCATTTTATTAATGAGAAAACTGAGGTTTAGCAAGGCCAATACTTCCTTACACTATTATACCATGTCATCCAAAAAGGTTGTAACTTTCCAATGAAGGCTGACAATATGGATCAAAAGGCTTAAAACTATACTCTTTTAGCCAGTAAATTCATTTCTAGGAAACCAGATCTAAAAAGTAATCCTATACTGAGGAAGAAACATTGATGTCCAAAGCCATTCAACATTATTAATGATATTGAATAACTGTTAACAAATAAAATGTTCAATGATTGCAGAATGATTAAGTACATCTACTTAATGGACTATTACTATAGCAATTAAAAAGGAGCAGTACACATTTTATAAACATGACAAAATGCTTAAGGTGAAACATTATATGAAAAAAGAATATAAAAATTGTAAATAAAAAGTGTACATAAAATATGATCATAACTATATACAGAAAATTATGCTTAGACCAAAGAAAAGGAGTGGAAGGAAACACATCAAAATTATTGTAATTCGTTGAGTGGAAAACATGTATCTATAAACTTTAGAATCAAGAACTGACTTTAAATCCCACTCAAGCTAAGTATTAGCTCTATTATGCTGGGCAATTTTTTTTTAATCTCTATTAGCCTGTCTCTTAGAAATGTTCTGAAAATTAGATAACACAGACAAAGCATTTTGCACATAGTAGCCAGTCATCAAATGATAGCTATTTGTAATCTGTCATAACAAAGAGAAGTTAAATGTCAAACTTCAGATAAATGCTAAACTTTATCTGAGCCCTGGGCTCCAAGAAAGCAGCAACTGTCAAGACATGACTCACCCTTCTGTATTCTGCAAAAGAGCTAACCTGCTAAGGACCATCCTGCCTTCAAATATAAGACCCACTTTCATCTCTCTTTGTGACTCCCATAAGACTCACAGATGTCTCCCTTGTCTACTCACCCCTATATTACTCCACGTTTCCTTTCTTTGAAATGTTCGTCATTAATTAAGTTTCTCCCTAATGGCAGTAATCTGAATACACCACATCCTTAACTCTCCAGTGCACAACTTTGGTGCTTTTAGTTTTATCACCTGTGTTGCATAGGAAGCACTGTCAAAACAGAAAAAAAAAAAATGCTTAGCCTTCCCTAGTTTAAATTTGTATTCACTAAGTGCTTCAATATACATGTTTCACCTAGAGAATTATCAATGCCCTCCTTGTCCATGATTTGTTTCTATTTATCAGAGTCCTGGGGCTGCCTTGCCTAATATTAGACAATACAATAGTGTTATCAGTTTTAACTTATTTGTTAATGCCAACTTGATTGTAACATTACTTCTATAATATGAAATTAGCATTGTCTTGTTAGTGGTTTCAACTGGAGACACACATCATTTATCTATGCAACCTTATCAATATATAGATATTTAGGACCTACTCCAGATTATTAATTTTCTTTACTTGACATTCTTGATGTATTCTTGGTATATTCTAACTATATGATTGTTATGTCAGCATTATTACTATATAGCTGTAGGTCTTTTCCTTTGTAAAGATTGTATTCATCCATTTTTATAAATTACATTTAATATCCACTCCTTAAAAAATAGAATTCATTATGTTCATACATATTTTCTCTAAAATCTTTCCTTAGATTGACTTTTACGTTGTTTTGAATGTCACAGAGACAACCACATGTCTTTGTTAGTTGCATCATTTTTCTTGTAATGAACTCTCATCAGATCTTTCACTTTTGAAAATGATTAGTAGTAAGGCACGGTCATTTAAATCCTTTACTTATCTATAATTTTTATATATATTTTAAACTGATGTACCCAAGAAAATACTTGCAATGGGCTACAAGCCAGAGTACTTTACTGTTAACAAAGTAGAATTTTCTCAGAACCCCATGGAAAAGGGATGTACCATGTACTTCCGTGTACATGCTTCTGATGGTACTTATTTAAAAAAGTTTTATTTATTTATTTGACAGAAAGAGAGAGATCATAAGTAGACAGAGAGGCAGGCAGAGAGAGAAGGAGAAGCAGGCTCCCTGCTGAGCAGAGAGCCCGATACAGGGCTTGATCCCAGGACCCCGAGATCATGACCTGAGCCAAAGGCAGAAGCTTAACCCATGGAGCCACCCAGGTGCCCCTGATGGCACTTTATAAAGAACTCTGAGGTTATACAAGTGAACTGAATCAGGATTTCTAGAACTCTAATAGAGAATTAGGTAAATTAATGTGACTGTTAATGCACAATGAAATGGAACAAGAATTAATTTCTTAGGACTAAATAAACTGATAAAGGATGACTGAGGGTTTTGTTCAGAATACTACTGACGACATAATGTTCCATTTTTGGAAATATAAGGAATGCATTTCTCTTATTTCATAAGCTATGTATAAGTCATAACAATTAATGGATTATGCTTTTATAATATGAAATGAAACATTTCTAAATGATATCTTATTCTCTCTTCCAAAACCTCTCCATGATTAATAAATTCACATTAAATATTCTTATTTCCAAAAATATATAATTATTGCATAGGTTTAATGATAGCCTGACTGCTTCATCATCAGGACAGGATTGAAAATATTGGTTATGCAACCAAAGCCTTGCCTGGAACGACATATCTGAAAATGATGTTCATTAAATCAGATATATGTGACCAGGTATCTAAGGAGGAAAGGTTGACTTTATAAAGCCAATGAATACAGAGCCCTCTTGGGGAAACCAGGCTGATACCTGGTTACACAATTTCCAGTCTTATAAGTAGGAATATCTCCTCCTGGCAGGCCCAAACACTTTGGGATATTTTGGGGGAGCTAGTGAAGAAAGAAATTCATCCAAATTCAGGTAATACAGATGAAATCTGGTAGATTTAATTCTTAGATCAACTTCTTAGCCTGAAGAGGTTTTACAAATCCAATCTGAGAGTCTTTATGAAAACTTCTGGCAAAGCAAATTTAAATAGACCCATAGGACAAATTACCATCTCTGCTCAGCAGAGAGCCTGCCTCTTTGCCTGCCTCTCTGCCTACTTGTGATCTCTGTGTGTGTGTGTGTGTGTGTGTGTGTGTCAAATAAACAAAAAAATCTTTTTCTTTTTTAAAAAGAGAGAGAAATTTTATTTTAATGGATAACAATGCACTGTCCATAGCACACCCTTTTGGATTATCGGTTTTACCCTCTTTTTTGTCTTTGAGCTAGTTGAGCTTTTGGACCTCTTGTTAATTGTGGGTAATTTTTGAGCACGCAAATTCTATCTTCCCTGGTTGAAATTTCACTGGTTTTCTCCCTTTCTCTGTTAAAAAATTTTAAAAAACCCCAAAACAAAACAAAACAAACCACAGTTTTCACACCTATCTGTATATCAGACTGGATCCTGTTGTTGTGCCCTATTTGTAAATACCAAATTTTCAATCCTTTCTATTTTCCTTAATATCTAGTTATAATCCTCCAAACTAACAATTCCAATTTTTCCCCTCTGATCTGACTCAGGCTCATGAATAACTAAAACCTGACAGTGCAGTTTCCTATAAGGATTCCACGTTGCCTCACAACTGGCCCTTTCCCCAAGATCTGAAGAAGATTTGTGAAATAAAGTCTGATAACTTGGTATAAACCTCGAAGGGCTTGCCACAACAGGAGACCATGCATTGAGCTAGACTTTCCCTGGAGAAGACATTGTCTGGATTATGGAAGTCTGGTGAAATGTTCAGGTTATGTATGTCCTTATATATAAAGGTAGCCAAGACTGGGGGGTACAAAATGGCAGGGAAGTAGGAGGAGGCGCCTTTTCAACCTGTACCCTAAAGTGAGCTGATTACCAAAGAACTCCGATCACCCATGAAATCAGCCTGAGATCAGAATTATACACATCTGGATCTCTACAGGGGCAGAAGACGCCAGTGGGCAGGTAAAGCAGAGCGGGAACATCTGACTGATATCAGAAGATAAACAAAAGGGGGAGGGAGCCACCAGAGGCGACCTGTTTGAAAGTAATAGCCCCAATGTGAGCAAGAGTGTCCTGCATCTGGAGACCAGCATTAACTTGAGGACTGGTTGAAAGCACTCCAAAAGAGCAAAGGATCCCGGGGTGGAGGGAGGGAAATTGTGGGAATCAGGGCAGTTAGGGACAGTGGCTTCAGTCCCCCTGACCCAGGACAGCCACCCCTGGCGCTGAGCCAGAGAGAGTGCGGCGGAGAAACCAGGTCTTGGTCCCTGACCTGCCAGCAAGCCCAAGATTGCCTGGGGTCTGGCTCCTGTGAGGGGATGGGAACCAAGCCAGATGGCAGAACGCGTGAGCCCTGCTACAGAGCCTAAGATGCATGTGCCCCTCATCATCCCCTGAGAGAGGTGCACAAAGGCCCCGGCAGCGCTCTTAGGCCCGCGCCATTGTTTCAGAGCCTGAGACATGTGCAACCTACAGCTTCCCCTGAGAGAGGTGCCAGCAAGCCGGGCGCTCTTAGACCCAGAAAGACCAGGCATTCCCAGCCCAGGCCAGCGGGAAAATCTCAGTGTGTGATTGCTGGTTGGAACCTCTCTGGCAGTCTGGAGCTGCCCAGACAGTCACCGCTGCCATAGTTTGGGGTACAAGCAGAAGATCTTGCGTCCCCAGGGACCGCGACTCATAACCTGCTCTGCCAGAGGCCAAGGGGAAATTTATATGGGCTCTGCAGCACCCAGAGAAGAACAGACTGAGCCTTCTCTCTGAAAGGGAGATCAGGGTGCAGTTTGCTTTCCTCTAAACCTCCAAAAACCACCAAAAGCGGTCAAGGCAAGAGGAAAAAAAAAAAAAGTGAACAAACATAAAAACCTACAGAGAACAAAAGCCTCAGAGCCCACCCCCTTGAGGCAGACTGGAGGACTTAACTCAGGGAACATCACTGACTGAAAACCAATGTGGCAGGTCCCTCCCCCAAAAAACCAACCAGGAAAAAAAAGAAAAAAAAGAGTGGAAGAGAACCACCACCACTCCTTCATAGGACAACTTTTATGGTTAATTTGTTCCCACAATTCTGGCTCATTTTTTTTATATAGATAATTTTCTAACCTATTTACCATCACAGTGAGCTGTCCAGTACATAAAATTCCATAATAACCTTCTAACCTGAACTTTTTGATACATAGACCTGTGTTTTTCTTTTGCCTTGCTATTTTTTGAATTTCTTTTTTTTAATTTTAGTTTAGTTTACTCTAGTTTATTCCTTTTTTATTTTTATTTTCTAATATTCATATAGAGTTAAACTTCAAAGTAATCCCATTTCCCCAATCAATACTAGGCCTATAGGTAAACCAATTTTTACTCCCCCTTTATCTCAGGAAAGTTGAGTCCTTTAACAAAGATATCAAGATACATCCAGGAAGAATCAAAAGAACCTTCCTTGACAACACTGAGAATTAATAACCGCTCTCCCATCTTTTTCTGCCACCACTGTTTCTGTGTTTTTGTGTTTGCCCTGATAGTATATAAATCTTACACTTGGGGTTTTTTTTTGACGAGGTTCTTCCTTTATTTGCATATCTATCTATCTATATATAGATATAGATATAGATATAGATATAGATATAATTTTATTTCTCTTGTCATATACTTTTATCAGTCCTTTTGTTTGTCTGTTTTTGTTTGTATACTTCATAAATCTTACCTTGGGGCCCGTTTGGGCTGAACCTTCTCTTTTTTTTTTTTTTTAAAGATTTTATTTATTTTATTTGACAGAGAGAGAGATCACAAGTAGGCAGAGAGGCAGGCAGAGACAGAGGGGGAAGCAGGCTCCCCGCTGAGCAGAGGGCCCGATGCGGGGCTCTATCCCAGGACACTGAGATCATGACCTGAGCGGAAGGCAGCGGCTTTAATCCACTGAGAAACCCAGGCGCCCCTGAACCTTCTCTTTTATCTTCCCTTTCTTTCCTGTCTCTCTCTCTCTCTTTTTTTTTCTTTTTCCTTTCTTTTTTTCTCTCTTTTGGGTGGGGAATCCTGATTGCTCAGAAGTGTTCCAGGGTGCACCTTGACTGCACCACGGTTGATACATCCAGCTACATCCGTTCAGCCATCTCTCACCAAAATGACTAGGAGGAGGAATGCCCAACAGAAGAAAAATAAAGAGGATGGACTTTCTGCAACAGAGCTAACGGCTATCAACATAGACAATATGTCGGAAAGAGAATTCAGGCTAACAATTATCCAGGCAATAGCTAGGTCGGAGAAAGCCATGGATGAACAAATGGAATTGATTAGGGCCGAACTGAAAGCGACCAGAGATGATGTTCACAATGTTAGGGCTGAGCTAAAAGCTACCAGGGAAGAGGTTCAAAATGCTCTCAATGAGTTCCAATCTAATCTAAATTCTCTCAAAGCTAGGGTAACTGAAACAGAAGATAGAATTAGTGATCTGGAGGACAAACAGATAGAGAGAAAGGATCAGAAGGAAGCCAGGAACAAACAGCTTAGAAACCATGAAAACAGAATCAGGGAAATAAATGATGCCCTGAAACATTCCAATGTCAGAATTATTGGAATCCCTGAAGGGGAGGAGAAAGAAAGAAGTCTAGAAGATAGAGTGGAACACGTTCTTCATGAAAATTTTCCCAGTCTCACGAATGGAACCAGCATTCATGTACTAGAAGCCGAACGGTCTCCACCCAAGATAAGATTCTAAAAAAACATCAAGGCACCTGATAGTCAAATTGAGGAATCATAATTATAGGTATAATCTCTTGAAAGCCACTAGGACAAAGAGGCTCCTTACTTACTGAGGAAAGCCCATCAGAATAACGTCAGACCTGTCGACAGAGACCTGGAAAGCCAGAAAGGGCTGGCAAGATATATACAGGGCACTAAATGAAAAGAACATGCAGCCAAGAATACTTTATCCAGCAAGACTGACATTCAAAATGGATGGAGAGATAAAGAGTATCCAAGACCAGCAAGGCTTAAAAGACTATGCAAACACCAAGCCAACACTGCAAGAAATATTAAGGGGGGTACTATAAAAGAGGAAAAATCCTAAGAATAGCATTTGACAAAAATATAGAGACAATCTACAGAAAGAAAGACTTCAAAGGTAAAATGATGTCAATAAAAACATATCTATAAATAATCACTCTCAATATGAATGGCCTAAATGCGCCCATAAACCGGCACAGGGTTGCAGATTGGATAAAACGACAGGACGCATCCATATGCTGTCTACAAGAGACTCATTTTGAACCTATAGATACACCCATACTGAAAGTGAGGGGATGGAGAAGCATCTTTCATGCCAATGGGCCTCAAAAGAAGGCCGGGGTAGCGATTCTCATATCAGATAAATTAGATTTTAAACTAAAGACTGTAGTCAGAGATACAGAAGGACACTACATCATTCTTAAAGGGACTATCCACCAAGATGATCTAACAATTGCAAATATCTATGCTCCTAATAAGGGAGCAGCCAATTACATAAGAAAACAAATAATCTTTGACAAAACAGGAAAAAATATACAGTGGAAAAAAGACAGTCTCTTCAATAAATGGTGCTGGGAAAACTGGACAGCTATATGTAGAAGAATGAAACTCGACCGTTCTCTTACACCATAGACAAAGATAAACTCAAAATGGATAAAAGACCTCAATGTGAGACAGGAATCCATCAGAATCCTAGAGGAGAACATAGGCAGTAATCTCTTCGATATCAGCCACAGCAACTTCTTTCAAGATATGTCTCCAAAGGAAAAGGAAACAAAAGTGAAAATAAACTTTTGGGACTTCATCAAAATCAAAAGCTTCTGCAAGGCAAAGGCAAAGGAAACAGTCAAGAAAACAAAAGAGGCAACCCACAGAATGGGAGAAGATATTTGCAAATGACAGTACAAAAGGTTGATATCCAGGATCTATAAAGAACCCCTCAAACTCAACACACACAAAACAGACAATCATATCAAAAAATGCGCAGAAGATATGGACAGACACTTCTCCAAGGAAGACATACAAATGGCTATCAGACACATGAAAAAATGTTCATCATCACTAGCCCTCAGGGAGATTCAAATTAAAACCACATTGAGATACCACCTTACACCAGTTAGAATGGCCAAAATTAGCAAGACAGGAAACAACATGTGTTGGAGGGGATGTGGAGAAAGGGGAACCCTCTTCCACTGTTGGTGGGAATGCAAGTTAGTGCAGCCTCTTTGGAGAACAGTGTGGACATTCCTCAAGAAATTAAAAATAGAACTTCCCTATGACCCTGCCATTGCACTACTGGGTATTTACCCCAAATATACAGATGTAGTAAAAAGAAGGGCCATCTGTACCCCAATGTTCATAGCAGCAATGGCCACGGTCACCAAACTGTGGAAAGAACCAAGATGCCCTTCAATGGACGAATGGATAAGGAAGATGTGGTCCATATACACTATGGAGTATTAGGCCTCCATCGGAAAGGATGAATACCCAACTTTTGTAGCAACAAGGACGGGATTGGAAGAGATTATGCTGAGTGAAATAAGTTAAGCAGAGAGAGTCAAGTATCATATTGGTTTCACTTATTTGTGGAACATAACAAATAGCGTGGAGGACATGGGGAGTTAGAGAGGAGAAGGGAGTTGGGGAAAATTGGAAGGGGAGGTGAACCATGAGAGACTATGGACTCTGAGAAATATCTGAGGGTTTTGAAGGGGCGGGGATTGGGAGGTTGGGGGAACCAGGTGGTGGGTATTAGAGCGGGCACAGATTGCATGGAGCACTGGGTGTGGTGCCAAAATAATGAATATGTTATGCTGAAAATAAATTTTAAAAAATTTTAAAAAAAAGGTAGCCAAGACTGTGGACAATGTCACATAGAAAACTGACAACCAGCTTGGGAACTTCAAGAAACTCCAGGAGTGGTATAACACAATAGTTGAAAGATTTTCCCCAACTGACTTCTTAGAAACCACTGAAACTTCAGGGTTTAACTCCAAGATCTTTTCTTTAATACACACTTCAATATTAGTATTTCTCTTTTTCACTTTAGGTATCTCTCTTCTTTTAAGATGCCTCGTAGGAAGTGCCATCAGAAGCAGTAAGATGCTTGATCGTAAAACAACTGACTGACCTTTGCCACCCCTCTCAAAAAATGATCCAACCAGTTTTATAGAAAAAACATCAAGAAAAATCCTCAAGAGATTAATTCCTTTCTAATCAGGTGGTTTATGATTGCCTGTGAGTTTTTAGTAATGAATTTTATGCATGTTGATTAAACATATGGGGCCTGGGGGGTTGGAATGACAATGTTGAACTTTATCTGAGCTATCTGCTCCCAGAAGGTAGTAATCAGTGGCTGATGAAATTTTCTACCTGCAAGTTTGACCTTAAGTCAATATTCTTGGTCCACAAAGGAGTTTCTTCAAAAATGTTACGATTAGAGTGGAAATGTGATTTGTAGTCTGAGACTTTACAACACTGTTTTTTCTTTCTCTAGACATAAACAACTTGCTGAAACTTAATAGTTTCCAACTTCTGGGAAAGAGGTAACAAGCCAGTTGCACTAAAGAGGACTATGCTACCAGGGTTCACCCAGTGGACAACCGGCTTAGTGATGACAAGACTTAAACTCAGGGTTAAAATACAAGGCTCTTTGCAGAGACATGGTTTGGGGGAGAAATGGATCTCAGATGCTACAAAGGGGATGGAGACCCAAATGCGGAGAAAGACGAGAGAGGAGCACACAGGGGACCACACAAGGAAAACACTTCCCCAAAGCAACTGTCTGGGAAATCAAGAGGAACTGAGATTTTTGTGAGATTTTGCAAACAGGGGTACTCTAGAACTGGAGTTTTAGAGCTCCACAGTATCTCTGGGATAGAGCCCTGAAGGTGTTGCCCTACTCCTAGACAGATGCCAGGCAGGTAACCAAGGGTCAGATGGTATGACCTGAAGATCACTTAAGGCACACTGGAAGAAACTGTTCCTTCTTCTTGGAGTACATCTGTAAAAGGTGGCATTGCTTCTAGAGGAACAAAAGACCCAGCTAGCACCATTCCCCTTCCCTGTCCTTCAGCATAGGTACAGACATACCTGCTAAAGGTGCCTAACCTAGAGATTGGCTGTTTAGCATGCTTTGCTCCAGGTCCCATGCCCTCATGCTCTGGCAATGACTGCCTTTCTGGGTTAAAACTGCATCAGTCCTGGCATGGCCAGACCCTCTCCCAGAAGACCAGCACAGCTCCCCACAACACCAAGTCCCCAAAGTATGAAATCTTAAAAATTAGCTGGCTTGGCTGGGATAGAACCCAAAGTGAACTGTGCCATCCAGGCAGGAAAGCAACATGGAGACACTGAAAACAATTTGAAAAACACCGGGGACACATGAGGGAAAATAATTCACTCTTTTGGGAGCACTCCCTGACAGCACTAAGCAAGCACTCTCTCGAGACAAAGGAACAAGCTGTTACCATTTCCATACCCTGCTCCTCGGCATAGATGAACTTCAAAAAACATCACAACACCAACCCTAGCTGCCTAACCTGCATACACCAAGTCCCACCCCCCTGCACTCTGCTAGTACTGCTTTTCTCAGGAGAGTGTGTCTAAGGACCAGCACAGCAAGCTCCTTCCCAAGAAAAACACACACATCCTCAAAAGCACTATGTCTACTGACCACTGAGTTCTGCAAAACTTCAGTTCTAGTGCAAACAACATTAGGTTTCATTTAAAAAGCAGAACAGAGCATACCTAGTTAAAATTTGCCATACTCTGGCCAAGGATCAAACACTGCCCACTGCAAACAAGGAGAACCACTATAGAAGACTGATCTAAGGGACAGAGCAGCAAAAACACAACAGCACAATGCATACAGCACACACTAGAGACACTTCCTGAAGCACCAGGCCCTGGACATTATACAACCTCATCTTCATAAAGCCACTTCTCTCAGGAGCAAGAGAGATAATAGGATTTTCTAACACAGAGAAGACAAAGACCTAAACAAAATGCAAGACAGAGGAATACATCCCAAAAGAAAGAACAAAAAAACATCATGGCCAGAGATTTAATTGAAACAGATATAAGTAATATTTCTGCTGCAGAATTTAAACTAAGAGTTATAAGGATACTTTCTAGGCTTCAGTAAAAGCATGGAAGACATCAGGAAGACCCTTCCCACAGAGATAAAAGAACTAAAAACAAATCAGTTCTAAATTAAAAATGCAATATCTGAGATTTGAAACTGACTAGACCATGAGGATGGAAACACCAGAGGAATGAATAAGTGATATAAAAGATAAAATAATGAAGCTGAACAAAATGGAGAAAAAAGAAAGATGCATCATGGGAATGTAATTAGGGAACTAAGTGACTCCATAAAACATAATAACATTCATATCATAAGAGTCCCTCAAGAAGCAGAGAGAGAAAGAGGGCAGAAAATTTATTGAGGAAATAATAGCTGAAAACTTCCCTTATCTTGGAAAGGAAACAGACATCCAAATCCAGGAGGCACACAGAACCCTCATCAAAATCAACAAGAGCAGGCTAACACCCAGATATATTGCAGTTAAATTTTCAAAAGAAAAAAAAATTCTTGCAAAACATAGTGATGAGGAAAAATTTCTAAAAGCAGCAAGAAAAAGGAAGTCCCTAATGTATAAGGTAAGTCCACTATGTTAGCAGATATCTTCACAGAAACTTTACAAGACTATACAGAGTGGCATGATATATTCAATGTGCTGAATGGGTAAAATCTGTGGCCAAAAACACTCTATCCAGTAGCAAGACTATCATTCAGTATAGAAGGAAAGATAAAGAATTTCCCAGACAAACAATACCTAAAGGAGTGCATGACCACTAAACCAGTCCTGCAAAAATTATTAAAGGGCACATATTGTGATGAACACTGGATGTTATATGCAACTAATGAATCATTGAACACTACATCAAAAACTAATGATGTACTAGATGCTGGCTACCAGAACGTAATAAAAAAATATTAAAGGGGATTCTTTGAGTAGGAAGGAAAGACCAAAAGCAACAAAGATTAGAATGGAATAGAGAAAATCTCCAGAAACAACAAAACAAATAATAAAATAGCACTAAATAGTACGTATCCTCAATAATTACCCTGAATGTAAATAGACTACACCATATGGTTTACTAATCTTTGACAAAGCAGGGGAGAATATCCAATGGAAAAAAAGACAGTATCTTCAACAAATGGTGTTGGGAAACCTGGACAGCAACATGCAAAAGAATGAAACTGGACCACTTCCTTACACCATACACAAAAATAAATTCAAATTGGAAGAAAGACCTAAATATGAAACAGGAAACCATCAAAACCCTAAAGGAGAACACAACAAGCAATAACCCCTTTGACATCAGCCATAACAACTTCTTACTAGATATGTCTCCTGAGGCAAGAGAACAAAAGCAAAAATAAACTAGTGGGACCTCATCAAGATAAAACACTTCTGCACAGCAAAGGAAACCATCAGTAAAACTAAAAGGCAACCTTCAGAATGGGAGAAGATACTTGCAAATTACGTATCTGACAAATGCTTAAAAACAAATAATCCAATTAAAAATGGGGCAGAAGATGGAGAAGATATTTGCAAATGACATATCAGATAAAGGACTAGTGTCCAGAATCTATAAAGAACTTAGCAAACTCAACACCCAAAGAACAAAGAATCCAATCAAGAAATGGGCAGAGGACATGAACAGACATTTCTGCAAAGAAGACATCCAGATGGCCAACAGACACATGAAAAAGTGCTCCATATCACTCGGCATCAGGGAAATACAAATCAAAACCACAATGAGATATCACCTCACACCAGTCAGAATGGCTAAAATCAACAAGTCAGGAAATGACAGATGCTGGCGAGGATGCGGAGAAAGGGGAACCCTCCTACACTGTTGGTGGGAATGCAAGCTGGTGCAACCTCTCTGGAAAACAGCATGGAGGTTCCTCAAAATGTTGAAAATAGAACTACCCTATGACCCAGAAATTGCACTACTGGGTATTTACCCTAAAGTTACAAACATAGTGATCCAAAGGGGCACATGTACTCGAATGTTTATAGCAGCAATGTCCACAATAGCCAAACTATGGAAAGAACCTAGATGTCCATCAACAGATGAATGGATCAAGAAGATGTGGTATATATACACAATGGAATACTATGCAGCCATCAAAAGAAATGAAATCTTGCCATTTGCGACAACATGGATGGAACTAGAGCGTATCATGCTTAGCGAAATAAGTCAAGCGGAGAAAGACAACTATCATATGATCTCCCTGATATGAGGAAGTGGTGATGCAACATGGGGGCTTAAGTGGGTACGAGAAGAATAAATGAAAGAAGATGGGATTGGGAGGGAGACAAACCATAAGTGACTCTTAATCTCACAAAACAAACTGAGGGTTGCTGGGGGGAGGGGGTTTGGGAGAAGGGGGTGGGATTATGGACATTGGGGAGGGTATGTGCTTTGGTGAGTGCTGTGAAGTGTGTAAACCTGGTGATTCACAGACCTGTACCCCTGGGGATAAAAATATATGTTTATAAAAAATAAAAAATTATAAAAAAATTGGGCAGAAGACATGAATAGACATTTTTCCAAAGAAGACATCCAGATGGCCAGAAGACACATGAAAAGATGCTCAAAATCACTGATCATCAGGGAAATACAAATTAAAACTACAATGAGATACCACTTCACACCCTTCAGAGTGGCTAAAATCAACAACACAGGAAACAACAGATGTTGGCAAGGATGCAGAGAAAGAGTAACCTCTTACACTGTTGGTGGTAATGCAAACTGATGCAGTTACTCTGGAAACAGTATGGAGGTTCATGTAAATGTTAAAAATAGAAGCACCCAATGATCCAGCAATTGCACTACAAGGTATTTACCCTAAGATACAAAAATACTAATTTGAAGGGATACATGTACCCTGATGTTTGTAACAGCATTATCAACAATAGTCAAATTATGATAAGAGGCCAAATGTTAACTGACTGATGAAGATGAATGGATAAAGCAGATATGAGAATATACAAATATATGTATATATACGCAGATACACACATACATATATAGTGCATATTGTGTATACATATGCATATGTGTATTTTGTGTACACACATATATACACATTGTACACACATATATCTATCTTTTCACACACACACACACATAGACACACTCAAACTCACATACAATGGAATATTACTTGGTTCTAAAAAGAATGAAATCTTGACATTACAATGATGTGGATGCAGCTAGAGTGTGTTATGCTAAGCGAAATAAGTCAGTCAGAAAAAGACAAATAGCTTATGATTTCACTCATATGTGGAATTTAAGAAACAAAGGAGATAAACATGGGGGGAAAAGAGAGAGGCAAACAAGGAAACAGACTCTTAACTATAGAGAAGAAACTGAGAGTTGCTGGAGAGGAGGTAGGCAGGGGTATGGATTAAATAGGTGATGGATATTATGGAGAGCACTTGTGATGAGCACTGGGTGTTATATATAAGTGATGGATGACTTAATTCTATACCTGAAACTAATATAATACTGTATGTTAACTGGAATTTAAATAAAAACGTGAAAAGAAAAAAATATATATGTATAAGGTTCTCCAGTGAGGTCCATCAGAATTTTTAGGATTAAGTCAAAACTTTTGGGAATCTGCCTAGGTCTCCTTCCTGATCTTTTCCCATCTGTGTCTTATTCTCCATAAACTTCAGGGTACAATCCAAAATATTTCATGAGGTATTCCAGGCCCCTCACTGTCTAACCCAGGCATCAACATCACAAACCCATCCACCCATCCACTGTATTTGGCCAATAGGTATGTTTTTCTTGGTTTGGATAATGTGGGTTTTTTTTTTTTTCAGTTGAGTTATGTTAGTCACCATACAATACATCATTAGTGTTTTTTTTTTAATTTTTATTGTTATGTTAGTCACCATAAAATACATCATTAGTTTTTGATGCAATGTTCTAAGATTCATGATTATGTACAACACCCAGCTCCATGCAATATGTGCCCTCTTTAATACCCACCACCAGGCTCACACATCACCCACCCCTACCCTCCAAAACCCTCAGTTTTTTGTTTCTCAGAGTCCATAGTGTTTTTATTTGACTTAACTGCTGACAATTAATACTATGCATAAAATATCTGGGTGTAATTTTCTGAAAAAAAAAATAAGAGATACTGTCAACATAGATGTACATTTTTAGATGGCAACAATCACTGGAGCCCATTCAAGATGCTGCTCTTAGATGTAGCATGTCTTTTTCTGTTTGTCACAAGTCCTACCTCTCATTACAAGCCACAGAGACAGAATATCAATTGCCATCCTATATCCAGTCTGATTTGCTCATTTTCATCACCTGCCAAAACTCGCATAGCCTTTATGCAACCTCTCCGGTCTTTATCTCTGACTCCCCGTCAACTTTTTCCTGTCACATTCAGTGTCTTCCAGTTTTAAGAAAGATATAATTTTACTCCCCTCAACTGTACTTTTGTATATTTGTTTTCTCTGTTGTTTTTTCTTAATTCTCATTCATCCTTTAGAAATCCAACTCAGATCAGGACCAGGACAGGAGAAAGGCAAATTGCAAAATTTGGGAGGCACTCACAAAATGGTGCCCACCTGCACTTTGCATGAACCGGAGAGTAAGTGCTTTCTTAAATTTCAGCCCTAGCATCCTCACTTGCCTCACCCTAGCCTTGCATCTAACTTCGGTTATCATTTCCCTGAAAAGCCTTCCTTGTTTATTCTCCCTATCTCACACACACATACACACACACACACACACATACACACACACACCGCTGTGGAATAGGGGCTACTGTGTGCCTACCTCTATCATAGTACTTATTATATTGTCTTGCAATTGTCTGTATACTCATCTGCCTCCTTTAACAGACTGAGATCCTCGAGGACAGGGAGATTCATTGTATCTCTGAGTCCCCAGTCTATGGCATTTAGTGGATACTTTCCACCTATTTACTAATGAACAAATGCATAGCAGGGTTCCTCAGAAAAGAGCAAGGAGGTTCTCTGATGCCTATGTGGAAAGCACCCACCTTTCTTGCTCCTAGTACTGCAATGATATAGGAAGTTATTTGCATATATTTCTTCCCAAAACTTAACTGAATGGAATTTCCATGATGGCAGGATTCATAGCAGGTGCTCAATAAAAATTAGTTGAATAAATCAGTTGGGCTTTAGGAGACTTTGGTTCTGGCACTATCTTCAACAATCACTAGCCCAACTCTGGACATCAGTTTCCCTATCTGTAGGATTGGCAGGAGTTGTGGTGGGAGGGTTAGTAAACCAGCTTAGTATATTCTCATTTTTTCCCTCTCTCACTGTGTATGTGTGTATGTGTGTGTGCACACACGCTCGCATTCACCTGTCTCTGCCTCTCTCTCATCAGTTTATGTAAAGTGCTTAAAACAAGATGTGGTACTTGGTAAGCACTCTGAAAGTATCAGCTTATTTTTTTTCACCTGGAAATGCAATTCTTCAAGTAAATTCTTAACCTGCTTCATTTGAGCTTTGGTGGATAGGAGAAATTGAGGATCCAAGGAACAGTTTGAAAAAACCTGAAAACTGACATGGGGTTCCAAAATGCTCACTGATGACTGTGTAGGAATCAGAGCCTGGGGCTCCATTACAGAGATTCCGATTCATTTGATCTAAGAGAGGTCCTGAAACTCTGGATCAATAAGAGCTTCAGGTCACTCTGACACATATTAGAAATAACTAAGCTAGATACTCTCTAATGTTCTTGGAATATTAATATTTTATTTTACCTTTTCCTTCACAGTTATTCAAGAAATATAACTTCAAACTGAGATTTTCTAAAACTTAGTTTCTACCACCTTCCTGGTAACAACTATGAGATACTGAGCACCAATCATAAGTCAGACACTGAGCCTAATGATTTACATATACTCTCTGGTATATGTACTTAACTGGTTTATTTCCCACAGTCCATGTGAAATAGATTATACTTCCTGCTTTACAGATGAGGAAAACAGAGGCCCAATAAGCTTGGGTAATATTGCTAAGATACCATAGCTAAGAAATCTGAAGTATACACAAAACTACCTAAACACCTGAAATTTCCTTTGGTTACTAAGATATAGAGGTAGAGAAAAAGCCACACAATGCCAATTGAAGGCATAGATGTCTTGCTCTAGAGCAGGGACAAATGTCATCAGGGCAGTGAGACACTTCCTCTCACTTGTCCCTATTACATACAGACTACTCAAGTTAGTTACTAGTGCTGATTATCAAGGGAAGGGACTCTTCAGAAAAGTCTCAGGTTTTACTCACATCCTCTAGGAATCACTTCCATCTCTGTTAGACAACTGGTATCTACAAGGGAGTTAATGGTACTGAGTTGCATTTTGCAGCCATCAACAAAATTCATTATGAAAAGCACTTCAAGGTTCTCTTCACAGATAATATGAAATCTAAATCTCAACCCAAAATTCTATTATAACTGTACTTTTACCAATTTTTCTGGTTAAACAGAAGATCTATCCACTCTGGGCTAGTAGTGTTGACAATTAGAGGGTATGGCACACTCTCCCATCTCAGCTTCCAACACAACTGTTCTTTCCTAGCAGTGCCCTCCCAGTAGGATCGCTAATATTTCTTCTCAAAGCCTACAAAGAGCATCACCTTAAACTGTTGGAGCACTGGTTGTTCTTCTCACTACTACCACAAATCCCAGTTCTCAAAATGGCATACCCAACAAAGATGACTATGTCAGGCCACTTAAAATCTCAAAATCTTTTTTCAGTCCCCATCAATAAAGGTCAATTCATGATTCATCATCCCTAAAGGCAATGACCAGATGATAATTATGAGTTACTGGACTTGGCAGGCAAATGGTAACTGAGTTAAAGTGTTATTGTAAAGCACACATTAAGAAGCAAATGTGTCACAGCTAGCAAACTTACATGGAGCTCACAAACACCCACAAGAACATGGTATCACTGGGGGGTGTTGTTTTGTTTATTTATATTGTTTTATTTTGTTTATAAGCCATCATGCTCAAACTCACACACCTTTTTCCTAAATGGCACTGGTTGACATTTATGGTAAGGTAGGTGTTGTACCCTCAGTGGGCCCACCCCTACAGCTCCTTAGGCATTGGTCTCATCGTTTCAAATCTAGTGGGAGGCCACAGGGCCTCTAGACTCTAGGCATCTGATAGAAATGGCAACCCTGATGATCTCTGGATTGGCTTCAGAGTCCTTCTTCTCTTGTCATTGAAAAATAGTGCATGTTCATAGCCAAATAGCTGTATGGTCGGGTCTTACAGGGTCTAAGAAGTCAAAGAGTCTTCCTTCATTTTGTCCCATTTTTTTGTTTCCTATAGTCCACCACACCCTTGGTGTTCTCTTTCAAACACAGTCATTTTTTTGTAATATGGACAGGAAGAGAAATGTCCACATCTTGAAATTCTTGTTCCATTTTGTTTAATAATTCCATCTTTAATTCATTTTTCTCCCCTTAGTTTTTAGTAGAAACAGGGGGAACCAAGCCATTCTTTTAACACTTTGCTTAGAAATTTCCTCAGCCAAACATTCAATTTTTTCAGTCGGAAAACACTACCTTCCACAAAACACCAGAATATAAACACAGTTCAGCCAAGTTCTTTGCCTACTTTATAACAAGGATTGCTTTTCTCCATTGTCTAATAACATGTTGTTCATGGAAACTTTCTCTAAGGCTCGCCTCTTTTCTTTCTGAACTCTCACCACAATTGCCTTTAAAATTCCATTCATGGCAATCTAAGCTTTTCTTAGCATGCACTTCCAAACTTTTACAGATTCCTCCCATTACTTAATTCCAAAGCTACCTCATTTTTAGGTATGTGGTACAGCAACACCCCAACTTTTCAGTACCAATTTCTTCTGCCTTACTAAGTTTAGGATGCTATAACAAACTAATATAGACTGGGTGGCTTATAAACAAGAGAAATTTATCTCTCACATTTCTGGAGGTTGGAAATCTGAGAACACGGTGTCAACATAGTTAGGTTCTGGTGAGAGCCCTCTTCAAGGTTGCAGACTGACAACTTCTTGTGTATCTTCACATGATGGAAGGAAGGTAAAAGAGCCCTCTGGTGTCTCTTTTATGAGGACACTAATCCCATTCATGAGGGGTTCCACCTTCATGGCCTAAGTACCTCCCAAAGACTCCAGCTCTTAATACCACCATATCAGGGGTTAATATTTCAACGTGTGAATTTTGGGAAGGACACAGAAACATTCAGTCCATTGCAAAGCACAAAAAAAGCAAATATTATATTAACAATGATTAAACAGTTAACATGTATTTAGGCACTGTGCACACTTGGCATTGATCATCTCATCCCTATTTCCATATGAGAAAAATTTACACTTAGAAGGGGAGTCACCTACCCAGGTGATAAGTTCATTATTACACAGATAATAATTTCCAAAGCTAGAGTTCAAATTTGGGCTATCTGACTCTCAAGCCCATGATATTAATTTTTAAATAAGTCATGCCCTTAGACAAAAATAGATTTATAAAATTAAAATGAAGTGAATAAATAATATAAATGCAAATGTGTGCTTCATTATTTATACCACCATATTTACTAAAAGTCATCAATCTTAGTCTCACAAAAGTACTCACTGATGTATTATTTATAATAGTGAAAAACTGGAAATAAGCTAAATAGCTGAATACTATATAAAGTATGGCTCCTATAATAAAAAGATCTGAATGCATCCATTATATTTTTTTACTCAGCAAACATGTACTGAGCATCTACTATATGTTAGGTACTCCTCTACACACTGGGGAAACAGCAGTGAATAAAAACAATTCCCTTGCCCCCGCCACCATGAAATATACAAAGAATTTTAAATGCTATCAGAAGATGATTATGATAAAATGTTAGGTTAAAAAGATAAAACTATGTATTTAGCATGAACTAAATTGCATACACATAAAAGAGATACATGTACAAAAGAGAGTTAAAATATAATATGCCAATAGCATTCAATACATTGTTTCTGTACTGGAATATCTTACTATCATAGGTAATTTTATACTTTTATATACGATTCATATTTACTATAATGACCATTAAATAATAATACATTTTTATATTTTAATGCTGGGGTTCATAAATACAACTGCCTAACTAACTTGTTTCAGTGACATTAAAGCATTCGCAATAGTTCTGTGGTTCAATGATCTTGTCTAGCAAATGCTTTACATGAATTCTTTAACTTGCTGGTTACCAAACTTTTTCTTAAATGACCAGAGCAAATATTTTAGGCTTTGAAAGCCATCTAGTCTCTGCCACTTCTATTCAATTTTGTTGTCCTACCACAAAAGTACCCTTAGACAATATTTTTCCCTTAGACAATATTTAAATGAATAAATGTAGCTGTGTTCCAACAAAACCTTAATTTATCGAAAAACAGTGGCAGGCAAGATTTGGGCCAAGGGCCAGAGTTGGCCAACAACACTTTAACTTCATAGTAACTAACACAAAAACAAAGTTCTTTAACTTCCACTGTTCAATCTCTTCCTAGTAACACTCTTGATATTAATATTAACCACATATTATAGATGACAAGACTAAGGCTCAGAAAAAGGAAGTATCTGTCCAATATCACACAACTCACACAGTGAGTTGTTAAATTCAATTCCCAAGAGGTTATGTCAAATGTCCTGTTGTCGGAAAAGCTGGACCTATATAAATGCTACTTTTAAACATTCTAGAGTTTATTCCTTGGAGGACTGTTACTCTAAATCATTTTGGAATTTTTTTCAAAAAAAAATCACCTTTACTTTATCCTTCACAAAAATATCTATTTTCATGTATTAGATTCTTTAAAGAAAAAGTCCCCTGCAGACTGACTGAGTCAAAGACCTCAGTGGAGGCTTAAGGGATATCTTTTTATTGCTTTTGTGTGAGAGGGGAATGGGACTGGAAAACAGTGTTTCTCTATCCTTCTTAAGCAGCCTCCCATGAGATTGGCACTAGACCACAAAGGATGAAGATGTCCAAGTTTCCTGTATCCAGAAACCTAGGAGACTCATGGTTTCAGAACTGCCTCAAGAGGCACAAGGCCACATGCAGCTGAAGACTTACCAATGTTAATCTCATCATCAGTCAGAGTGTCTCCAATAAAATCAAACTGAAAGGACTGAAGTGTCTGAGAAAATTTCTGAACAGCTGAAGAATAATCTGCAAAGTAAGAGAAACAGAAGAAATTGTCAAGACTGTCCTTTAACTGATTTACTCATATCTGTTAGGGCTGATAGGACAAAAGCAAAGAGAAGTGCTCCCAGTAGTTAGCAACTTGCATTTAATAAAGTTAAACAATGAATTTTGGAACACTGAAAAAATAAAATAAAATTTAAAAAATAAATAATTAAAGTTTAACAAAATATTAAAACTTCAGTAGAAGATTCGAGGAACTAAACCCATTAAAGAGGAAGGAGGGCAGTTTAGTGAAGTCCTTCTTTTAAATTATGAGATATGTTTTAATCTCAATTCCTGTCCTCTCTGACTCCTTCTATCCAAAGCCCATAAGAATTAAAACTACTTAGTTTTACTCCTTAAAGAGTCTCCTTAAGCATTAATTGAGCACCAATTATGGGCAATGGACTAAATGTTTTCTTACCTCTCACCAAACAAATACCCACAAACATTCTACAAAGGAAAAAGCTGAATTTTGGAGTTGTGGTACTCAAGGGCCCTAAGCTAGCCAGCAGTGTCAAAAGTAGAAGCCAGACAGTCTTTCTGTTTCTCTAGGGCCTTTTCCATGGCAACACAGGCACAACCTGGATATTTTACACATTAACCATATGGCAGCCTGGGTTAGGTTACGATCAGGCAGGACAACAAATTTAACTTGTTCACAGAGTATTCAGCAAGGGACCTTACCTGAAGTAAGGAAGCAATTAATGAAAAACTTCAGGGTCGTAAGGCCAGACAAATGCTTATATTTTGGGGGAATAATTTTAAATTTTATTAAATGAAAGTCTAATGAAGGTACAAAACTAAATAATATTTAGCTAGCCTTTTGACATATCTCTAGTGAAATTTTAAAAATATTTCCTTCACAAAGAGGTCCAGCCACTCTCCAGCCTTGCTACTCTCAGTGGTTCTCAGAGCAGAATCATTATCACCTGGAAGCTTTATGGAAATACACATTCCCAGATCAAACCCCAGACTTACTGAATCACAAAATGCAGTTTCATATAATCCCTAGGGGATTCATATGTCCTTTAATGTTCAAGGAGCACTGCTCTCATTAATTAAAGTAATCCATTAGACCATCTTCTAGGAAAGCTCAAAATTTTGGTTATTTTTGGTTCCTTTTTTTCTATTTCTTCTTTAACTCCATAGTTTCATCATCCTCCACCTTTACATCTATGAGATACATAGGTCTATGAGAGTTTTTGCTCTCAGACCAACAGAAAGGGAGACAATACAGACAATATCTATTCCTTTCAATAAAAAGCTAACATGGTTAAGCACAAACACAATAAAACATGTTCAGACCTTTGGTTGGAACAGATTAACCTGCCTAGAATTTTATTGCCATCTTGTTTACATCCCATTTCCAGAAAAGCTTATTTTCAGTATTTAGAGCCTTGAGCCTTTGAACACATCATTGGCAAGAAGGAGGTAGAGAGAGGAGGACGTGAAGCAGAAGTAGCAGAGAGAGAAGCAGGAGAAAGAGGAGAAGGAGGAGAGGAGTGCCTGGGTGGCTCAGTCAGTTAGCACGGCGCCTGGTACACCGGTGTTCAATACATGGTAGCTTTCGTTTTACTAATACTTAATACATTAACTGGAGACAAATAAAGGATCAGTGACTTTTTAAAAAAAAAGTGTCTGACTCATGATTTCATCTCAGGTCATGATCTCATGGGTAGTGGGATTGAGCCCTGTTTCAGGTTCCAAGCTCAGCATGGAGTCTGCTTGAGAATTTCTCTCTCCCTCTCCCTCTGCCCCTCCCCCCACTTGCTCTCTCTCTCTCTCTCTCTCTCTCTCAAATAAATAAATAAATATTTTTTAAAAAGAAGAGAAAGAAGAAGAAGAAATGTTTTACAAAGAATAGGGACTGCAGACTAGGTTACCATGCCTTCACAAATTTCCACACTTTGCAGTAACATTTTCTACTTCAAATCTGGTCCACACCAATGTATTTTTCATATTTCATCAGCAAAGAGAATGCAAAACTGGCTCCATGGCTGGAAAATAATAACTTTTCTCTGGTCTCCTTGGCCAGCAGCAGAAAAGGACAAGCCTGGAACTCCCCCATGTGCTTTCTGTGTCACTCAAGGAAATTAAATAAGAATATTATTTATATTGCCCTTTCACAAATACCTGGATTCTTTCAGTTTTTTTCTTGATAAAACAAGGTATAGTCAATAACCACTCCTCTTTTAGAATTATCTGAACATCTCAGAAACCACAAATATTATGATTTTTTTACAGTTATATTATTTTGTAAGTGAAGCCATGGGATAAGAAAGGAGCTGCATTAATTTCCATTTTCATTATTTGCACCAACTTCTATTCTCCAGACCTTTGGTCTGATTGAAAACACTACTTTACATTTGCACAGAGCTTGAAAAAGTTTATGAAGGACTTACCAAAAGCACTCTCATTTATTCCTCTTGAATACACAAAGGTAGGTATTACCATATTTACCTTATAAACAAACAAAAAACGAGACAATGCAGAGACAAATCACATTCACAAATATGAACAAGCATAAATTGGGAGCTCTTCATTAAAAGAAAGTCTCATATATTCAGCCTCTGTACTAAGAAAAGTGTCAGGAATGAGCCATGTATTTCAGATAAATGAGTTGGGTAACTATTGGACTCCAAAGAATCAATAGATAACATAGAAATGCTTGTTATGTATGAGGCATTTATTTCCTTATTAAAATAAAATTTACTACATCATTCTAGACCATGTAAAATCATTATTTTATCTTCCCTAATACTTCTGCATCCCTGTCCACCAAGCTTCTATCTCATAATTGTTCAAGATATCTTTGAGGATTCTCTCTACACCACCTTCTTATTCATGGGATTTCTATGTTTTTCCCTCACTCCTTCTAGAATGTAGCTGGATAGTTTATTTTAGGCAACTGAAGTTTTCTGGGAATACGGTAGAATAAACAGGATTAATTAGGCAGGTAATTAATGCTGTACAGAAACCAATTTACTTATCACTCTTCTGTTCTATGGAATCATAATGGAATATACTCTTATATCTAGATTACTTTGGTCTGCACAATATCTTAGAAATTCATCTATCTGTAATTCATTATTTTTGTTGCTGAGTAGGTTCCATTGGATAAATATACCATTATTCATTCATTCACCTATTTATGGACATTGTGCTGTTTCTAGTTTTTCACTATTGTGAAGAATGTTACTTTAAAAATTCATGTATAAATCTTTCTAGGACATACATTTTTACTTATCTTGGGTAAATACATAAGGGTCCAATAAATGGGTTTTAAGATTAGTTGTAAGTGTATCTTACAACATATAAGAAAATGTCAAACTGTTTTCCAAAGTCAATGTACTATTTTGTACTCTTATAACAATATATGAGAATTTCAATTGATCCACATATCTTCCAACATCTGGTAACTTACCTTAAAATCTTTTTAGTAAAGTATTGCAGACATACAATGTTATATTAGTTTTATGTTTACAACATAGTGACTCAATAACTCTATACATTATGCTATGCTCACAAGTATAGCTACCATCTGTCACCATATAATGCTATTAAAACGCCACTCACTATATTCCCTATGTTGTACCTTTCATCCCAGTGATTTATTCATTCCATAGCTACAAGCCTGCACCTCCCACTCTCTTTCACTCATTTTGCCCATTCCCCCACTCACCTCTAGTCTGGCAACCACCAGTTCCTTCTCTGTGTTTGTGGGTCTGTTTCTGCTCCTTTTTTCCCCACTATGAGTGAAATCATATGATATTTGTCTTTCTCTGACCTATTTCACTTAGCATAATCCTCTCTAGCTCCATCCATGTTGTAATAAATGGCAATATTTCATTCCTTTTTATGGCTGAGTAATATTTCATTGTATGCATATACCACATCTCCTTTATCCATTCGTCCATTGATGGACACTTGAGTTCCTTCCATATCTTGCCTATTGTGAATAAAGCTACACTAAAAATCTGATAACTGACTTTTTAATTTTAACCATTTCAATGGCTGTGTGGTGGTATCTCACTATAGTTTTAGTTTGCATTTTCTTGATGACTAATGGTGCTAAGTAGTTTATCATTTACTTGTTGGGTATTTATCTTTTTTCATGAAGGGTCTGTTAAAATTCTTGCCAGTTTTATAACTGGATTTTTGTCTTCTTATTGCTGAGCTACTGAGGTATAAGACTTCTTTATAAATCCTGGATACAACTTTTTTCTGTAATATATATTATAAAAAACAGATTATATAATATATATGACAGATTATATAATATATATGATATTCTCTAATAAACTAAAGGTTTAAGAATCTAAGGATCCTCTGTTCAAGATAAAAGACTAAATCTTGATTATACCAGTGTACTTTGCTGTGCATTAAGTATAGTCAATCAGATCACTCTTTCCCCAGCTCTGCTGTAGCACTGAAAATCAACAGTATCACAACAATGATAGCTGTGAAAACCAACAGGCTAGCAGCCACCAGAGAGGGCAGAATGGGGCTGGAGTTTCACAAGGCTGCACTCTTACAGAACTATCACTATTTGTCCATTTTAACAGGTCCTGAAGGCTCCATTCTTAAGGCTTGTCTCTGTCTTAACCTAAAGCTCATTCTGTATAAACAGTGCTTGGGGGGGGGCATTTGTCAAAAATAATCATCTCAAGTTTTTAAAATTGTAGTAGCCCAAAGGAAATGTAAAAGTTGGAGTTATCAAGAGGTTGACCAAAATATTTGCTTGCATATATAAATTGTGATTTATAAGAAATATATATTTGATCAATTCAGATGCCTAGAATATATTTCTCATATATATTTTGTCTTCATCCACCATTCCCAGCTCACAGCTCCCAAAACCCTTGAAATTTCCTAAGTGATGACAGCCATGAAATTGCCTTTTGTTAGGTTAATGGCATGACTTTTAGACCACACCTAAAAATGGGGACTGGTTGTCAGGACAACTAACCATGTGATTAGAGCATTAGAACTCTCATTCTCACTCTCATTCTCACTCCCCTGACCTCTGGAGGGAGAGAGGCTGGAGGTTGAATCAACCACCAATGAATGATCAATCATGCCTATGTAACAAAACCTCCATAAAAACCCAAAAGAAACTTCCAGATTAGTAAACATGTAGAGAAGTGGGGAGAATGGTATGCTCAGACAGGGCATGGAAGCTCCACACCCTTCTCCCATAATATGCCTTATATATACCTTCTATATGGCTGTTCTTATGTTATATTCCTTTATAATAAAACTGTATTCTAGTAAGTAAAATATTTCTTTGAGTTCTGTGAGTCTTTCTAGAAAATTAATCAAACCTAATAAGGGCATTGTTGGAACCTCTAGTTTACAGCCAGTTGATCAAAAGAACTGGACTTGTGACAGACATCTGAAAGCATTAGTGCAGTGTTGTACAACTGAAAACTTAACCTGTAGAATCTGGTTTCCAGGGAGATAGTGTCATCTACCTGGTATTGATATGATATATGATAGTAGGACATGATATATCATGATATATCATATCATGATATGATATGATATGATATATGATAGTAGGACATCTACCTGGTATTCAGAGAATTGCTTGTTAGTGTGGGGAATCCACTCCCAAAAATACATTGGAATTGGGTCCAGGAACCCAAAATGCTTCATAAAGATTTAGAGAATGACAATTTGGAGAATAACATGTGCACATGACCTATGCAAAGCAACAACCTATCCCTAAAAAATCTAGAAAGACATGTGCATGTGAAGGTATGTGTGCACACCCCAGGCTGTGTCTATGTCCATGAAAGGTTTGAGATGGACCCAGTCGCTCACTTCTATCTGAACTGAAGGCCCTGAACAAGCAGGGAGAGAATGGTAGGCAGAGTTGCAAACTGACATAACATACACCAACACAGCCCTTCACCAAAGGCTAGGAAACTTGCTGCCTCAAGGTATCTCATGGAATCCTTATCCAATCAGTAGGTGATCACTAAGCTAAACTACCAAAGACTTCAGCAGTTAAACACAATAAAAATATAGAATTTAATACAGAATTTGTTCAAGAAGGAAAACAAGGAAACAACAACACATAAACCATGGGGAAAGAGAGAGGTTCTCATTTCAAGAATTGTCACATTACATAATATTAAATGCATACTTTTCAATAAGAAATTAGGAGATACACAGAAACAGGAAACTTTGACTAACTAAAAAAAAAAAAAATGTAATCAACAGAAACTGTCCATGAGGAAGCCCATGTTTACTAGACAAAGATTTTAAATGAGCTATTCTAAATATATTCAAAGAATCAAAGAGCACCATATCTAAAAAAACTAAAGGAGAAAATGAGAAAAATGTCTCAACAAATACAGAATATCAATAGTGAATTGAAGAATACTTTTAAAGAATCCACTAAAAATTCTGTAGTTAAAAAAACACAATAACAGACATGGAAAATTTACTACATAACCTTAAGATTAGAATTGGGCAGACAGAAGAATCAGTGAAGCTAAATAGAGGTCAACTGAGACTACCAAATCTACAGAACAGAAAGAAAAAAGAAGGCAGAAAAATCAACAGACTCTCAGAGACCTACAAGGCACCATAAACATAACAACACACACAATGGGAACCTAGAATAGGAAAGGGAGACGAAGAAAGAATATTTGCCACATTTGATAAAAATTAAAAATCATCTTCATTCCCAAAAAGCTCAATAAACACCTAAAGAAAGATAAACTCAGACATACATACCTAAAACTATCACAGTCAACTGCTGAAAGATAGAGACAAAATCTTTTAAAAAGGCAAAAGAAAAAACTCTTCATCAACAAGGAATCCTCAGAAAATTACCAGCTGAATTTTTCATCAGGAATCATGAAGGATCAGACGGTAAAGTAGCATACTCAAAATACCAGGGTAGAGGGAACTATCAAGATAATGAGTAAGGGACAGGCGAGGCTAGGAAGTGGAAGACAGGTAGGGAGCTACATGACTAGTATCAAAGAAATCCCAGATGTGAAGAAATGTTATAGATGAGATTAACCAGAGAGAAGGGAAGGTAACAAATCCACCACTTTTGTTCTAAATATAGACAGGATAGTCTCATGATATTTACAAATCTATCATGTTTGTTTTTACATGTTATTGACAAGATATGGTCAGATTTCTATAAAAGACAAACCATAAAAGCCCTCAGTGGCAACCCATTCAGGACCTCTCTCACACTACAGAGCTCACACTACAGAGCTCCTTTTCTTTACTTTCTATTCTCAACTTTACTTAATAAATTTTCACCTCACTTCACCCTTTTGTGTCCAGGAAGATTCATTCCTCGACTCTGTGAGACAAAAACCCTGCAACAATAATATTGTACATCTAGCAAAATTAAATTTCAAAAGTGAAGATATTCCCAGATAAACAAAAACTGAATTAGTTGCTAGTATATCTACCCTACACTAAATACTAAAGAGAGTCTACCAGGCTAAAATCAAAGATAAATAAACCAGTATTTGGGACTATGCAGTCAGAACAGAAAGACCCTAGGTTGGTCTAGACTGATGAATAAAATACAATAACTATCAAATCATCTTAAATACCCAAGAAATCAACCTCAACACTAACAGAACAAACTTCACAACTAAAGGGAGAGAAAAGACCACACTGAAGAAGGTAGGAAGTGGGGAGACATGGTTTGAGGGAGAAATGGATCATGTGTGCTGCAGATGAGAGGGAGCCATGGTCACAGAGAAGGGGGAGAGAGAAGCACACAAGGGAACACACAAGGAGAATGTTTTCCCAAAGCCATTGATTGGGGAATGTGTGGGGGGTGTTGAGTTTCCTGAGTTCTTGTAACCAGTAGGGCTTAAAGTTTGGAGTTTTGGATGTCGGCAGGGTTGGCTGGTATGAGACTGGAGGGAACTACACCGCTGCTGGAGTGAGGGCAGGCAAAAAAAGGGGGGGGGGAGGCAGACAGCCTGGAAAAAGCAATCTGAAAAATATCTGGGACACACAGAGGGGAGATTATTCATTCTACTGTGAGTGATTCCCTGAGAGACCTTGCTCACAGAGATGTTTCTGTGGGGACAAAAGAGCAGACTGGTCCCATTCCATTCCCTCTCCCTTAGCATAAACACAGAGCCATCTGCAGGAAGCAGCACAGGGCCTACACAGGTTGCCTGACTTGATTACAACAATTTTCACCTCTGTGCTCTGGCGGGACTACCCTGCTCAGTCAAGATTGTCTCAGTCCCAGCATGGCAGGACCCTCCCCCCCAAAGTCCAGCATAATCCCCTACCCATAACAGTTCCTTAAAGCATGCAGTATTAAAAGTCAACAGTCTTGACAGAATTAGAGCCCAAAGGTCAGTGGGCTGCTCCTGGTGAGAAGTAGTCAAAAAAAACCTTGAGGCAGACAACAGGGAAACAAAAATCTCAAAAATCTCTGGGGCACAAAGGGGAAGATTATTCACTCTTCTCAGAGTGCTTCTCTAAGAGGCAGCCTTCAGTGAGACACCTCTCCAGGAACAAAGAAGCTGGCTAGAGCCATTTCCCTTCCCCCTCCAGCATAAATGCAGAGATACCTGCAGGAAGGAGCTCAGGGCTGACACAGGTTGCCTAACTTGTTTATACCAACTCTTGGATCTCTGCACTTTGGTGGGACTGCCCTTCTCCATCAAGCTTGACCCAGTCCCAGAGTGCAGGCCATTCTCCCAGACCAGAAGAAAACCCTACTAACACCATGTCTCCTGACTAGAGTTCCAAATGCTTTAGTTCTAGATAAAATAGGATCCACTCTTTTTGCATGAGCGCACTGCAGCATACATAGTTAAAATTGCCATACTCTGGCCAAGGACTAAATACTGCCCACTGCAGGCAAGGAGAGGTTTACTAATGACTGGCATAAAATATAGAGCAGACAAAACATAACAACAGAGCAGAGAAGCACACACTCTGAAGTGCCAAGCCCAGGACACTACATGACCACTTCTTCATAAAGCCATTACTCTCAAGAACAGGAAACAGAACAGGCTTTTCTAACACACAGGAGAAGACAATGACTTAGACAAAATGATAAGATAGAGGAATTTATTGCAAATGAAAGAATAAGATGTGGTCTTGGGCAGAGTTCTAAACAAAGCATATATAAGTAACATAATTGATAGAGAATTTAAAGCAACATTCATGAGGATACTCACTGGACTTGAAAAAAGAATGGAAGGCAACTAGGAGAATTTTACCAAAGATATAAAAGTTAAAGAGGAATCATTCAGAAATGAACAATGCAATAACTGAGACTGGAAAGAAGCTTAATGCAATGAACAAAAGACTGAAAGGAGATTTATGAAACACAAGAATAGACTTAGTGATCCCATCAACTGTAATAACATTCATTTTACAGGAGTCACAGAAGAGGAAAAGAGAGAAAGATAGGCAGAATATTTATTTGAGGAAATAATAGGTAAAAAGTTCCTTAATTTAGGAAGGAAAGAGACATCCAGATCTAGAAGACAGTGAGAACACCCATTACAATTAACAAAATCAGGTCAAAACCAAGATATGTTACAATTAAATATAGTAATAAAGGAAAAAAAAAAACTCTTAAAAGCAGCAAGACAAAGGAAGTCCCTAACTTACAAGACAAGATGCATAAGGATAACTGCTGCCCTAGCAGCAGAAACTTGGCAAGCCAGAAGATAGTGGCATAATAAATTCAATGTACAGAATGAAAAACAAAATCTGTAGCCAAGAATACCTATCCAGCAAGGCTATCATTCAGAAAGAAGAGTTAAAGAATTTCCCAAACAAAACCTAAAGAACTTCATGGTCACTAAACCAGCCCTGCAAGAAATATTAACGGGGATTCCCTGAGTGGAAATGAGAGGCCAAAACTGACAAAGACAAGAAAGGATCACAGAAATCTCCATAAACAATGACAAAACAAGTAAAAAAAAATCACTAAATCCATATCAATAATTACCCTGAATGTAAATAGACAAAAGTTTCACAAAAAGATATAAGGTGGGATGCCTGGGTGGCCCAGTTGGTTAAGCGGCTGCCTTTGGCTCAGGCCATGATCCCAGCATCCTGGGATTGAGGCCCACATGGGCCTGCTGAGCAAGGAGCCTGCTTCTCCCCCTGCCACTCTGTCTGCCTGTGGGCACTCGCTATCTCTCTCTCTGACAAATAAATAAATAAAATATGTTTAAAAAAGATAAAAGGTGTCAGAATGGGAAAAAAAAAACCCTATATGTGGCTTACTCATTTAAGGCCTAAAGATGCCTGGGAGATTAAAAGAAAGGGGATGAAGAAACATTCATCATACAAATAGACATCAAAAGAAAGCTATTGGGATTGGGAGGGAGACAAACCATAAGTGACTCTTAATCTCACAAAACAAACTGAGGGTTGCTAGGGGGAGGGGGGTTCGTAGAAGGGGGGTGGGGTTATGGACATTGGGGAGGGTATGTGCTTTGGTGAGTGCTGTGAAGTGTGTAAACCTGGCGATTCACAGACCTGTACCCCTGGGGATAAAAATATATTATATGTTTATAAAAAATAAAAAAATTTAAAATAAAAATTTTTTAAAAAAAGAAAGCTATTGTATCAATACATATATTGGACAAATTCGACATTACAACAAAGACTGTAACAAGAGATAAAGAAGGGCAATACAGGGGCACCTGACGGCTCAGTGGGTTAAAGCCTCTGCCTTTGGCTCAGGTCATGATCCCAGGGTCCTCAGATCCAGCCCCACATTGGTCTCTCTCCTCAGCAGGGAGCCTGCTTCCTCCTCTCTCTCTGCCTGCCTCCTCCTACTTGTGATCTCTGTCTGTCAAGTAAATAAATAATAAATAAAATCTTAAAAAAAAAAGAAGGGCACTACATAATCATAAAAGGGAAAGTCCAACAAGACTATCTAACAATTGTAAATGTTTATACACCCAACATGGGAGGACCCAAATATATAAAATAATTAATAACAAACATAAAGGAATGCAATCATAATAATACAATAACAGTAGGGGACATTAACACCCCACTTACATCAATGGACAGATGATTGGAGAATCCATTGATTTTTTTTTTTTTTTTTTTTTTTTTTTTTGATTTATGCTGGGGGCTTTGAGCTACATGGTATCTGTTCCAACCTCTAGAGGAACTGGAGTCTAAAGGCATTAGTGTGACCTCTGGGAAGGGCTCCAGAAGAAAGGTCAGAACTTGCGCAGTGTGTGATTAAGTCCCAGTAAAAACTCTGGACATCAAAGTCTTAGGCGAGCTTCCCTAATTGGCAATATTCTGGGTATATTGTTACACACCATGGCTGGGAGGACATAAAGCCATCCATGACTCTACAGGGAGAGGATGATTGGAAGCTCCATTTGGATCCCTTTTGGATGCTGCCCTATGCATGCCTTTCCTTGGCTGGCTTTAATTTGTATCCGTTTGGTGTTATAAACACTGTAATTAGAAGCATAGCACTTTCCTGAATTCTGTGTTGCTCTAGAAATTAGCCAGTGTGAAGATGGTCAGGGGCCCCCCAAATTTGTAGATAGCAGGCCTGAAGTGAGCTTGACTCTGGGGACTTCTGAACTTAGTCTGGAGTAGAAACGAGGGCAGTTTTGTGGGGAATGTTCCCTCAGACTTTGCAGTTTGCTAAATTCATCTAGGATGCTAGTGGCAGATGATAACAGAATGTGAGGTAAGAAGATTTGGGTATTACTCATAATGGGGAACGCTATGAAACTGGTGAGTTTAAGGGTTTATATTTTGAAAAAGATGCATTTAAAGCAGTCTCTCCTAGATGAGAGGTAAGAGACCAACATCCTGGCAGGAAAATCCACTGCCGATCCGAGTGAGAGTCCAAATACAGTGAATTTAGGCAAATTACTTCAAGCCCTAACAAATGGAGCTAAATACCAGTTAAAAGTGATGATTTATGCAGAAATGTTTTAAAACTACCATACATAAATATGAAAGAACAAAATTTTTATGGGAAAAATATGAGCATAATTATTACAAACTGAGTTATACTGGAGAAGTTAAGACTTTTTTTTATATTTCCTCCCTTAGGTTAGAAAGCGTCAGAGAACAAAAGGAAACAACTTTAAATGATGAACTGGACCACATGGATTTAACAAATAATATTCAGAACATTCCAACCTAAAGCAGCAGAATACACATTCTTTTCAAGTGCCCATGGGCCATTCTCCAGAACAGATCACATATTAGTTCACAAAACAATACACAATATATATGAAAAGACTGACTCATACCATGTATTGTTTTCTGACCACAAATCTATGAAACTTAAAGTCACCCACAAACCCAATGCGGCGCTTGATCCCAGGACCCTGAGATCACAACCAGAGTTGAAATCAGATGCTTAAGTGACTGAGCCACCCAGGTGCCCTTTGCATTTTTATTTATAAGGGATATTGATTTCTAGTATTCTATTGTTGTGATGTCTTTGTCTAGTTCTGGTATCAGGATAATACTGGACTCAAAAAATGAGTCAAGAAGTGTTGTCATGTAATTTATTTTGTGAAAATTTTAGGAAGGTTTAGTATTGATTCTTTTCTATGTGTTTTTGTAATGTTTACCAGTGAAGCCTTATTGCCCAGAGATTTTTTGTTTGGATAATTTTTTAGATTATTTATTCATTCTCATTTCTTGTCATATGTCTGTAAACATTTTCTATTTCTTTTTGAGTTAGTTTAAGTAATTTGTGTGTATCTAGGAATTTCCATTTCATCTACATTGTCTAACTTATTGGTGTCTAATTGTTCATAATATTCCTCTATAATGCTTTTTTATATGTCTCATCTTTCATTCCTGATTTTAGTAATTTGAATCTTTTCCCTTTTTCTTCTTGGTCCTTTTAACTAAAAGCTTTTTAAATTTGATGATTTGGTTTCATTGCTTTTATTAATTTTTCTATTATCTTATTTTCTAATCCCTTTTATTATTTCATTCCTTCTGCTTGCCTTGTGTTAATAATTCCTTCTTTTTCTAGTTTCTCCTGATATAAAAGTATGTTGTTGATTTCAGATATCTCACATATTTCTGATATTTCTCCTTTTGTAACTTGAAACCATGTATCTTCCTGTATAAATTGTGTTAATTTTATTGCAGAAGTTTTGTATGTTGTATTTTTGTTTCCATTTATCTCATAGTATTTTCTAATTTATCTTGTGGTTTCTTCTTTGATCCCTTGGTTATTTAGAAGTGTGTTAAATTTCCACATATCTGTGAATTTCCAAATTCTTTCCTGTTGATTTTTTAAAATTATTTTTTGTTTATTTTTTGTTTGTCTGGTTTTTTACTTATTTGAGATAGAGATTGTGAGAGAGAATGAGATCTTGCACAGGGAGGAAGGGAAGAGGGGGAAGGACTCCATCTCAGGACCCTGGAATCATGATCTGAGTTGAAGGCAGATGCTTAACTGACTGAACCACAAGCACCCCTCCTGTTGATTTCTAATTTTATTCCACTGTGGTGAGAGACCATATTTTGTAGGATTTTAATTCTGTTAAATTTTTGGAGGCCTAGCATATGTTTTCTTGAGGACATTCTTGTGCATTTGAGAAAAAGGTGTATTTTTCTCTTGTTGGGTGGAGTATTTTATAGATGTATGTTATGTCTATTGGTTTACAATGCTGTTAATGTCTATTATTTCCTTGTTTTTTCCTACTTTTTCTATCCATCATTGAAAATGAGATATCAAAATCTCCATCTGTTACTGTTGATTTCTCTATTTCTTTCCTTTCTATCAGGTTTCTGCTTCATGTACTCATATCTCTGTTGATAGATGAATGTCTGTTTATAATTGTGATTTCTTTCTGTTGGATTAACAATTTTATCATTAGTATATGTTCTTTGTCTCTAGTCCCAATTTTTGTCTTAAGGTATATTTTGTCTTTTATTATTATAAACATTCCTTCTCCCTTTGGTTACTGATTGCATAGCATATCATTCTCCATCCTGTAACTTTCAAAGTACCCATGTCTATGATAGAAGAAAGTGTTTTATAGACAGCTAAGGGTCACTTTTTAAATCCATTCTACCACTCCCTGGCTTTGATTATTTTTTTGTTTTTGTTTTACTATATTCATGTTTATTTTAATACAGACAAGGTAGGATTTACATATGACTTTAATGTTCTGTATGCCTCACATAGCTTTTGTTCCTCTGTTCTACCATTATTTCTCTCCTTTGCATAAAGTAGCTTATCCAGTATACTCTTTAATTAGTTCAATTTACTATATATTTTCAGATATTTTCTTAATGGTTGTCCTGGGAATTACAATTAATACTTCAGTGACACAATGTAGGGTAGATTAATACCAATTCCAATTGCATAAAAATCTTTTCTCCAATATAGCTGCTACCTACCCTTTCTTTTGTACCATATTTTCATACAAATTGTACTTCATATGTTTTAATTTGATAAATATAACTTTGTATGTATTGCTATACAGTTTCCTTCTTAACATATATAAGAAGAAAAGAGTTACAAATAAAATGCATTTATTTTGTCTTCTATATGTATTTGTGTATAGTTGTAAATGGGACTGATCCCTTCATTTCTCTTTCTGCTGCTTTCTTATTGGTGTTTAGAAATGCAACAGATTTATTTTAAGATTTTATTTTTTTACTTTGAAAGAGAGAGAGAGCATGAGCAGGGTTGGAGGGGCAGAAGCAGACTCCCTGCTGAGCAGGGAGCTCAATGCAGGGCTCGACTGCAGGACCCAGAAATAATGACCTGAGCCGAAGGTTGACATTTAACTGACTGAACTACCGAGGCACCCTAAAAGGCAACAGATTTTTGTACACTGATTTTGTATCCTGAGAGTTTATTGAATTCATGTGTCAGTTCTAGCAGTTTCTTGGTGGAGTCTTTCAGGTTTTTCACATAGAGTATTATGTCATGCACAAATAGTTAAAGTTTTACCTCTTCCTAGCTGATTTGGATGCCTTTTATTTCTTTTTGTTGTCTGATTGCTGTGGTTAGGACTTCCAGTGCTATGCTGAGTAACACTGGTGAGAGTGAATATCCCTGTCTTTTTCCTGACAATAGAGAAAAAGCTCTCAGTTGTTCCCAACTAGAGATATTAGCTGTGAGTTTTCATGTATGGCCTTTATTATGTTGTGGTATATTCCCTCCAACCTTACTTTTTTGAGGGCTTTTATCATGAATGGATGTTGTACTTTGTGTAGTGCTTTTTCCGCATGTACTGAAAGGATCATATGGTCCTTTACCTTTCTTTTATTAATGCGGTGTATCAGAGTGATTGATTTTTAGCAAATATTGAACCACACTTGCAACCCAGGAAAAAATCCCACTTGCTCAGGGTCAATGATTCTTTTAATATATTGTTGGAGTCTGTCTGCTAGTATTTATTGAGAATTTTTGCATCCCCATTCACCATGGATATTGGCTTAGAGTTCTCTTTTTAGTGGACTCTTTCTCTGGTGTTAATATATGGATAATACTGACCTCACAGAATGAACCTGGACGTTTTCTTTCCTTTTTATTTTTTGGAATAGCTTTTTAGGTATAGATATTACTTTTTCCTTAAGCATTTGGTAGAATTCACTGGTGAAGCCATCTTGTCCTAGACATTTGTTTTTAGGATTTTTTTTTATTACTGATTCAATTTTTTGCTGGTTATCAGTCTTTTCAAGTTTTCTATTTGTTCCTCCTTCGTTTTGTTAGTTAATATATTTGTAAGAATTTATCCATCTCTTCCAGTTTGTCCAATTTTTTGCCATATAGTTTTCCTGTGGTGTTAGTTGTTATTTATCCTCTCTCCTTTCTGCTTTTATTTATTGGGTTCTTTTTTCCTTTTTTAAGTCTGATAGACATTTATAAATTTTATTAGTTTTTTTCAAAGAACCAGCTCCTGGTTTCATTGATCTTTTCCACTGGGATTTTCTTAGTTTTTATATCATTTATTTCTGCTTCAATCTGTATTCTTTCTTTCCTTCTGCTGGCTTTAGACTTCATTTGTTGTTGTTGTTGTTTTTCACACCTCCTCTAAATGTAAGGTTAGCTTCTTTATTTGAAATATTTGCCTCTTGAGGTATGCATGTATTGCTATCCCTTCCCATCTGAGGGCTATTTTTGTTGCATTCCAAAGATTTTGGACCACTGTGCTTTCATTTTCATTTTTTCTGTATTTTTTATTTCTTCTTTAATTTCCTGGTTGAGCAATTCCTTGTTTAGTAGCATGTTGGTTTTATGATCCTAAGTATGGGGCTTTATGATCCTTCCAAACCTTTTCTGGTGGTTGACTTCTAGTTTCATAGAATTGTGGTCAGAAAATATGCCTGGTATGATCTTAATCACTTTATACTTGAGGCCTGATTTGTGACCCAGTATATGATCTATTTTGAAGAATGTACCATGTGCACTTGAAAAGTATATTCGCTGCATTAAGATGGAATGTTCTAAATTTATGTTAAGTCCATCTGGTCCAGTATGTCATTGAAAGCCATTTTACTTTGATGATTTTCTGCTTAAATAATCTGCCCATTGATGTAAGTGGAGGGTTAAAGTCCCCAACTATTTTTGTATCATGATCAATTATTTCTTTTATGTTTGTTATTGTTTTATATATTTGGGTGCTCCCATGTTGGGTATATGAGTATTTACAATTATAATATCTCCTTGTTGAATTGTCCCTTTTATTAAGATATAGTATCCTTTTTTCATCTATTATTTCAGTCTTTGGTTTAAAATCTAGTTTGTCCAAAATAATTATTGCTACTCTGGTTTTCCTTTGATGTCCACATGCATGATAAATTATTTTTCATCCACTCACTTTCAATATCCAGGTGTCTTTGGGTCTCAGATGAGTGTCTTGTAGGCAGAATGTAGATGTACTTTTTTTTATTCTGTTCTGAAACCCTGTCTTTTGATTGGTACATTTAGTCCATTTACATTCAGAGTAATTTTTTTTTTTTAATTTGACAGAGAGAGAGAGAGATATCACAAGTAGGCAAAGTGGCAGGCAGAGGGGAAGAGGGAAGCAGGCTCCCTGCTGAGCAGAGAGACTGATGTGGGGCTCGATTCCAGGACCCTGGGACCATGACCTGAGCCACAGGCAGAGGCTTAGCCCACTGAGCCACCCAGGTGCCCCCAGAGTAATTATTGATAGATATGTTTTTGGTGCCATTTTATTACTTGTTTTGTCATTATTTCTGGGGATTTTCTCTGATCCTTTCTTATCTTTGTAACTTTTGGTCTTTCCATTCAAAGAGTCCTCTTTAATATTTCTTGCAGGGATACTTTACTGATCACGAACTCCTTTAGTCTTTGTTTGTCTGGGAAACTCTTTATCTCTCCTTCTATTTTGAATGATAGCCTTGCTGGATAGAATATTCTTGGCTGCATATTTTTCCATTCAGCAAGTTGCATATGTCATGCCACTCCCTTCTAGCTTGCCAAGCTTCTGTGGAGAGAGGTGCAGCTAGCCTTATTTGTCTTTCCTTATAAGTCAGGGACTTCTTTTGTCTTGCTGCTTTTAGGGTTTTCTTCATCACTGTATTTTGCTAATTTAATTGCAGTATGTCTTGGAATTGGCCTGCTTTTGATGGTTTTGTTGGGAGTTCTCTGTGACTCCTAGATCTAGATATCTGTTCCCTTCCCCATATTAGGGAAGTTTTCAGCCATTAGTTACTCAAATAAATTTTCTACCAACTTTCCTCTCTCTCTCTTCTGGGACTCCTATAATACAAATGTTACTATGTTTGATGTAGTCACTGATTTCCCTAAGTCTATTCTCATATTCTGTAACTCTCTTTTTTTAAGTTTCATTATTTTCTATTATTTTGTCTTCTATATCACTTATTTGTCCTTATGCTTCTGCTATTCTTGTTTTCATTACATCCAGTCTGATTTGAATCAGAATTACTGCATTTTTCATTTCATTTAACTTTTTTATCTCTGCAAGGGCCTTCCTGAAGTCTTCTATTCTTTTCTCAAGCCCAGTGAATATCTTTAATATTTTTGCTTTAAATTCTCCCTCATTCACATTGATTGTATCTGTTTTGATTAGATCTCTGGTCATGATTTTATCTTGTTTCATTGGGATGAATTCCCCTCTCTTGACATTTTGTCTAAATCTCTGACATCTTCTTTGTGTTAGAAAAGCCTGTTTTGTTTCCTGCTCCTGAGATTAATGGCTTTATGAAGAAGAGGTCATATGCTGTCCAGGGCCTGTACCTTCAGGAACTGTCTCTGGCATGTGCTGCATGAACTCTGTGTTGGCTGCTCTGTACTTCAGGCCAGTTATCCACCGAGGCTCTCCTTGTCTGCAGTAGGCAGTGTTTGGTCTGTGGCCAGAATGTTATGAGTTTAACTAGGTGTACTGTGGTCTGCTTATTAAATGAGACTTGATGCTACTTCCTCTAGAACTGAAGCCTTGCAGAACTCTCTAGTTGGGAGATGTTGTGTGAGCAGAAGTACTTGCTGGACTTCTGGGAGAGAGGCCCACCATGTTGGGCCTGAGGCAATCTTGTCCAAAAAGGGCACTACAGCAGAGCACAGAGGCCCTGGTGTAAGTGGGTCAGATAGCCAGTGTGGGTGCTGTGCTGTTTACCACATTTGGGTGGCTCTTTGTTTATGGTGAGGGGTGGGGGTGAGGAGAATGGCACTAACCAGTTCCTTTGTCCCGAGAGAGCCCTATCTGTCAATATTGCCACTCAGGGTAGCACTCCAAGAGGAGCTAGTAATCTCCCCTCTGTGTGTCCCAGGCTTTTTTCACATCACTGATTCCACACTGTCTGCCTCTGTGTTGTTTTCTTTCCTTCTCTCCAGGAGCAGCACAGTTCCCTCTGGGCTCTATCTCAGCCAAGCCTGCTGAATTTTAAAACTCTAGGTTTTAGGGAATTGGTGTGGGCAGGGGCCTGTCCTCATCTTCTGGGGGAGAGTTTTGCCATGCTGGGACCGAGGGAAGCTTTACAGAGAAGTGCAGTCATGCCAGAGTGCAGGGCCACGGGACTTGGAACAAGCAGGTTAGGCAGCTAATACAGAAGCCAAGCTGCCCTTTGCAGGTGGCTCTCCATATATGCTGAGGGTTAGGGGAGGAAAATGTTGCCTGCCTGGCTCCTTTATCACTGGTGATATGTCCTGTGAATGCTTCCACTCAGGCAAGTGCACCAAGAAGGGTGAATAATCTCACCACTGTGAGCCTGAGGCATTCCTCAAATCACTGTTTCCTTTCAATCTACCCCTGGCTTGTTTGTCTGCCTTCTCGCCCTAAGTAGTGCACTGCCTTAAGGTTCTATCTCAGCCAAGCCCACTGACCTTTAAAACTCTACTCTTCGAAGCCCCCTGATAGCAAAAACTCAGAAAAATCAGCCCCTCTCATTTTCCTAGACAATGGCTCGTATACATTCCCCTGTGTGCTCCTCTCTCTCTTGCCTTTCTCTACAACCAGGTCTCCCTCCCTTCTTCAGTACCTGCAATACCTTTCTCCCCCAAAACATATCTCTGCACTTCCTACCTTCTTCCATGTGGTCTCTTCTCTCCTTCTAGTTGTGGAGTTTGTTCTGTCAGTCTTCAACTTGGCTTCTTGGGTTTTCAGAAATATTTGATAGTTATCTAGTTCTGTTCAAGGGACAAGAGGAGCCTAGGGTCCTAGTACTATGCAGCCCCCTCAGTTGCTTCTCTCCCTAAGGGTACTACTCATACCACAATAAACTGAGCATCAAAAGGGTCTGTGCAGAAAACTAGAAAGGCCAATACAAGAACCATCACCCTTTCTGTCCTGTACAAACATAGTGATAGCTCCTCAAGGCCAAAATGTATCACTCTTGAATAGGCTCATATTTTGTTGCCTTTTTTTTAGATATGCAGGCAGGCAGCAATTTTTATTTAAAGGAACTTTTCCTATTTTTTATAACTACTTGCAAGTAGTAACTATCTGGGAATTCTGATGATGGCTTCCCAAACACTGCACTTCTATTGCCTAGAAATTGTCCCACTTTTAAAAACCTTTATGCTTCCTAGTCAACTTAGAGTTACACTCTTCAGCAATAATTTGGGGATCCTCTTGCTCCTGCCTGTTCTGTTATTAACAGTCTAGCAGAGCAATGTCAGGATAATTTACAGATGCAAATAAATTTCATACTATAAGGTCCATAAAGTGTATGGTATGTTTTGACTATATAATATGGAAAGAGTTTATATGCATTTAATGTAAAGCATAAGCAATTATGCTATCCTGTAAGAGTAAATCTGTAACTATTCTGTAATAACTCACATCATTTCTTTTCCAGATAAGATTTGCAATTTTTTAATTGAGAAAAAAACATTTAAACTAATAAAGTTGAAAATGTCAAAAAATGAGATTTTTTTTTACAGAACTACTAAAAATAATAAGGGGGAAAGGTAGTGACTATATGTGAAAAGTAAATAAGGAAAATAAAATGTATTTTATAGATAAGGAAAGATACAAAGGACATGATAAGGGAGTTGTAATGTAAAATAATTGTTCCAGGAAAAAGGACAAAGCCTAAATAGATATAGAAAGTTGTAAAATGTTTATGGAAAAGAAATTTGGAGAAATGAATTATACATATGATCAAGTTAGCTAAAGACTGAATTGTTATAAGGGTTTTAAAATTGAGCCTTAATACCCATAATATACTAATGTAAAATTAAAAGCCTTGTTAAAAAGACAAAGCATCTTGGAGCATTGAGTTCCTTTTGATAAATATTGTGAATGGCATTCTTTATCTTTCAAAGTAATATATTTAAAAAACAAAGATTTTGTCTTTTATCAAAATAATTTCCTGTACCACTATGTAACCCTTATATTTGTCCTTGAAATCTTTTTTACTTTTTGTTAAAGATTTATTTATTTATTTTTGAGAGAGAGAGCATGTGAGCATGAATGAGAGAAGCAGAAGGAAATGGAAAGATAACCTCAAGCAGAGTCCACATTGAATGAGGAGCCCAAAGTGGGGCTCAATCTCATGACTCTGAGATCACAACTTGAACCAAAACCAAAAGTTGGATGCTTAACCAACTGTGCTACCCAGGTGCCCTTGTCTTTGAGATTTTTTGTCACAGTGGTCACATAGATAAATATTGTTTCATAATGATCTGTGATCCTATTTGGTCAAGAGAACCAAAAATTTTTGATACTTTTAACAGGCTTCCCAAAATCAAATTCTAGTAAACTCTTTTGTATTTTTTTTTAATTTGAGTATACTTCACACACATATTACATTAGTTTCAGTTGTACATAGTAATTCAACAAGTTTACACATAATTATGCTTTGTTCACCACAAGCATAGCCACCATTTGTCTCCATACAATGCTATTACAATATCAGTGACTATATTTCTGATGTTGTGCCTTTTATTCCCATGATTAATTCATTCTATAACTGGAAGCCTGTATCTATCTCTCATATGTCTTCACCCATTTTGCCCAACCCCCACCCCCATAACTCTGAGTTTTAGATGGTCCCTGGAACTTCTCAAAAGATTTGTTCCCTCTCTTATAAGAAATGAGATGTTACAATAATTATGATTACCTAATATGTTAATTTACATAGGAAGCATGGTCAAAAAGTAATACTTCTTTAATGTATTTGTGTAGGCATATATTCTAAGTCTTCTAGAAATAATGTAATATTCCTAAAATCCTAATATGTCTTGGTATAAAGATAATTCTAGTTATTTTCTTGAAATGGTGTGCCACAGAAATCAACAAATCTGCTTGCCACTTGCTTGCATCATAATGAACTTGCTTCTGATCTCTAACTATTGCTATTCCTTTAAGTCTTTTGTCATTTATGGACAATTATGGTGTTAAGTACTTTATCTTCAAAGAGATTTATAATTTGACAAATATGCGAAAACATAGGTTTTGATAAACTAAAGATTGTTACACTGAAGTGGTAAGAATTTCTCAAACTCTAGTAGAAAACAGATTTCTTCAATGTTTTGTTTCCCCAATTTAAAGGACCCCTTTTTCTCCTCTCCTTTAAGCTATTTATAACTGAATGACTCGGTAAAGTGTATCTTTACAACAAAGGCTGAAGTTTTTATCTTTCTCTCCCTACATTATCCCTTCAGAATTCTGAAATTCTTTTAAATATTCTTATTTTCCATGACAATGTGTGTATTTGCACAAGTTCAATAAAACACTGTTCTCCTTGTAAGAGGATGCCCAGTGCACCTAGCCGTTGATTACTTGCTGAACAAGGAGGCATGTAGACATGTATTTAATAGTAATACCACCTGTTACACATGGATAAATTTCTCTGGGAAAGTAGAAATGCAACTGCATAAAATCAGAACACAAGCACATTGGTACACTGAATTTCAAGTGAAGACTGCAGGTCTCTTAATCTATTTAACTGGTTACCTTCAGGTTTGGGCACTTGGTTTAGAATTATCATACAAACTGTACTTTTAATTCTTTTTTATATAATTATTTTAAAACTTTGTACCTATTGCCTGTCAAATTTCTGCAAAAATAATGCACCAAATAGGATGATGGTAGCTCAGTGTTTTGAAGATTTCCAAAGCTTATGACCTTGATAAGTATATACTTTAGATGTGAAGTACATGAATGTTCTCTCTACTACCCTTCCTTGTTAAATGTGACCTCAGTGGTTTCTAATCATTATACACTAAACTGATTTCATTAAGTTTTTTATACTACTCTGTAATTTAATGATTCTTAAATGCATATCCAAACTTATTCTTTCTGCTCTACCCAGCTCAATCACATGCTTTTTCCCACATGACCATGCTCGGCATTACTAAAATTCACAAAGCTGACAACCCATATGAATCTACCTTCTTACTTAGGATACCAGAACAGGAACACTAATGTTCCCTTCCAAGGTACAGGAGGGACCCAGAGCAGGTATTGAAAACTACTCTGGCAATGAGGGGAAAAATGTTGACCTGTGATGTTCTACAGAGAAGATATCTCAATCAAAAGCAGGAAATGTAAATTTGTTTAAAACCTCTGAACATGAGACTTTATTTTAGGACTAAAAACTTCATCCTGCTTTTTAGAAATAGGAATGACACAGAACCTTTGAAGTGGGCAGAAGCATATGACTGAACCCAAGATGCTACACCCATATTCTTGAAAAAAACTTGACACTGCACATAAATTTTCCTAGTAACAGATACAAGGTACCCAAAAAACCAATGAGTTATAAAATGTAATTATATCTTCCATTCATAATCTTTGGAAAGCAGTTTCCATGCATTTCCTAATAACTACACAATTTAGTAATGAAGACCCTGGACTTTTACTCCTCAACAGGACACATTTGTGATGCTACCTGAATCTGTGCTCCCTGAACTGCAATTCTTTTTTTTTTTTAAATATTTATTTATTTGACAGATAGAGATCACAAGTAGGCAGAGAAGCAGGTAGAGAGAGAGGAGGAAGCAGGCTCCCTGCTGAGCAGAGAGCCCGATGCCCCGCATCGATCCCAGGACCCCGGGATCATGACCTGAGCCGAAGGCCGAGACTTTAACCCACTGAGCCACCCAGGCGCCCCTGAACTGCAATTCTAAGACCCCCAAAATAAATGCTTTTATTTCAGCACTTCGTCTTTTCTTGGTTGACAACAGAAAAAGAGACATAAAATATTTTATTAGTTTCTGCTATAGAACACAGTGATCTGATATTTATAAATATTATGTAATGGTCACCACAATAAGCCTTTACCATATAACACAAAGCAAAGTAGTTACAACATTATTTACTACATTCCCTATGTTGTACATTACTTCCCTTTAACTATTTTATAACTGGAAGATCATATATTACATTTAGTAGTCATATCTCCCTAGGTTCCTTTTAGCTGTGATAGTTACTCAATCTTTCCTTATATTAATGATCTTGACAATTTTCAAGCACACTAGTCAGGTATTTTGTAAAATATCTTCCAATCAGAATTTTCTGATACTTCTCTCGTAACCTAGGGTTAAATGTTTGGGGGAACAAAACACAAAAGTGCCATTTTTATCACATCATATCATTGACACACACTATCAACATGACTTATCATTGCTAAAGTTGACACTGTCTACCTGGAAGAAGCAGTGTTTCTCAAGATTGTCCACACTAAAATTAGTGTTTCTTTCCTTTATTCCAAACTGTATCTTTGGAAGGAAAACACGGTATACAGTCCACACTCAAAGAGAGGGCAGTTATGCTCCACCTCCTCAAGTGTATAATATCTACATAAACTATTGCCCAACTGATTTTTATCTAAAGTGTAAAAACTATTGATTAAAAGAAGGATAGCTTTTTCAGCATAAAGTGCTGGAGTCATTAAACATGAGGCATAAAAATTAACTTCAATCCAAACCTCACACCCTATACAAAAATTAACTCAATATAGACCATAGCCCTAAACCTAAAACAATAAATTTTTAGAAGAAAACTTGGAGAAAATCTTTAGGTCATAGTTCTTGCTGAAAGTTCTTAGACCTGATACTAAAAGCATGATCAATTAAAGAAATACATTTATAAATGGAATTTCATCAAAATTTTAAAATTTTACTCTGCAAAGGACACTGTTAAGAGGATGAAAAGACAAGTTATAGACTGCAGGAGAAAATATTTACAAACCATATATATCAGAAAAGCTTCATAGAATATAGAATATATAAAGAATACCCAAAATTGAAAACTAAATACAAACAATCCAATCAGAAACTGGGCAACAGATAGAAAGAAATACTTCACTGAAAAGGATATATGGATTGCAAATCAGTACAAGATATGTTATTCAACAATTCATTAGCTATTGGGGAAGTCCAAATTAAGGCAATAGTGAGATATTGTTATATACTTACCAAAAAGGCTAAAACAGTAACAATATCAAAAGCTGACAATGACGAAGAAAAACTGAATTTCATACACCATTGTTGCTGCAAATGTAAAGCAAATGTAAATGCTGCAAATGTAAAGCAAATGTTGTTGCAAATGTAAAGCTGTAAGACCATTGTGGAAAACAGTTTGAAATCTACTTTAAAAACGTCATAAAACCCAGCAATTGTATTTCTGGGCAGTTACCCCTTAGAAATGAAAATATATGCCTGCCCCAAGTCCTCTACACAAATATTTATTGCAGCTTTATTAGTAGTCAAAACCTGAAAACAACCTAGATATTTTAACCAGGTGAATGGTTAAACAAACTATGATATATCCACACCAAGGAATGATATTGGCAACAAAAAGGGGCAAACTGTTGACACAACTTAAGAGATTTTCCAAAAAATTGTTCTGAGTTGGGAAAAAAAACAGCCTCAATAAATCATATTCTATTTTATTTCATTTGCATAGCATTCTCAAAATGACAAAAATATAGAGATGGAAAACATATTCTTGGTTGCCAGGGTGTAAGGGTGGTGTCAGGAAGGTGTGTAAGTACAAATATAAAGGGGTAGCACAAAGGAGCTCTTTCTGGTAATTGGCTAGTTATATATCTTGATTGACATTATAGTCACACAAATCTACAAGTGTAATGAAATGCATAGGATGTTACATACACCCCATACCAATGTCAGTTTCCTGGTTTTGATATTTTATAATAGTTAAGAAGTAGCCATTGTGATAAACTCAATGAAAAGGACAAGGAATGTTTTTGTACTTCCTTTGTAATCCCCTATGATTCTTTTTTAAAAGATTTATTTATTTATTTGAGAGAGAACAGAGGGGAGGGGCAGAGGGAAAGAAGAGTCCCAAGCAGACTCCCTGCTAAGCCCTAAGAGTTGATCACTTAACTGATTGACCTACCAAGGCACCCTAATTTCCTGTGGTTCTATAATTATTTCAAAAATATGTATTTTTTTAAAAACTGAAAAAGCTATCCAACTACTTATTGGCCTGATAGCAAAACCAGTTTTAGCTACAATGGTTTTCTTTCTGCTCCTTGAACTTAACCAGAAACATGCAAACTTTAGGACCATTAAAATTTCCCTCTGATATCTTCACTGAAATGTCACTTTAGAGTGAAAGCCTTCCTTATAAATCCTTATCTAAGATTGCATATACCATACACACACACACATACATACACTCTATCCCCATTCCTATTTTTTATCATTAACATTTGTCAATATTTAACATACTATAATATGTAATTATCTTGTTTATGATCTGTCTTCTTAGTAGAACATAAAGTTCAATGAAGGCAATGATTTTTACCTACTTTATTTATTACTATCTCCACATTTATTAAAACAATACATGGAACACAATATGAAATTAATGAATATGTATTGAATGAGTGAATTATTAAATGTACATGGAAAGAAAATTATGGACCAAATTCATTTATGAAGATAGATACAAAAATCCTAAACAAAATATTCATGTATAAGCAATGCATAGGAAAATCACTGTAAGAAGGAAATCCTGCCACATACAACAACATGGATAGACACTGAGGGCATTATGTTAAGTGAAGTAAGTCAAACAGAGAAAGACAAATACTGTATGACCTCACTTATATGGAGAATCTAAAAACAAAAACAAAAAAAACCCACCTCAGAAAAAGAAATCAAATTTTTGTTTACTAGAGGTAGGGAGTATGGAATGGGAGCCTGGGGGAATTAGATGAAGGTGGTCAAAAGATAAAAACTTCCAGTTTTAAGATAAATAAGTACCTGAGAAGCAATGTACAACACAATGGCCTATAGTTAACAGGGCTTATACATACAAGGAAATGGATGTTATATAAACTCATTGTGGTATTCTTTTTGTAATATAGGTAAATCAAGTCATTATGCTATCTTAAACTTATGTAGTGCTGTATGTCAAATATACTTCAATAAAACTGAAAAAAAGTCACTAAATATCATGTTCAAATAAGGTTTATTCTAAGAATTCAAGGATAATCCAATATTTAAAAACTTATTAGTGTAATTTACCACATTTAGTCTTTTTAAAGATTTTATTTATTTATTCGACAGAGAGAGAGAGATCACAAGTCGGCAGAGAGGCTGGCGTGGGGGTGGGGAGAGAAGGAGGCTCTCTGCTGAGCAGAGAGGCCGATGCGGCCTTGATCCCAGAACCCTGAGATCATGACCTGAGCTGAAGGCAAAGGCTTAACCCACTGAGCCTCCCAGGCACCACAGTTTACCACATTTATAAAATGATGATACCAAAAAAGCACTTGATAGAAGTGCCACACTCATTCATATTCATTATTACCAAAAAGGAAAAAAAAAAAAACAGCCTAAGATGAGAAAGAGGCATCCTTAATCTGACAATTACCATCTACTGAAACTATCAAATGCTAGATGTAACAGTGAATTTTTAGAAGCATTCCTATTAAAGTATAGACCAAATTCACCACACCTCTATAACTCTTACTGACAAACATCATATGGTAATTCCAGCCATTGCCGTTAGATAAGAAAAAGAAATATGAAGTATAAAATCTGAAAAGAAGGTCTTAAAATTAGAGGTGACATAATTTACTACTCAGTCAACCCAAGCGAACCTACAGGCAAATTGTTAGAACTAATGAGATTTATCAAGGTTCCTATATATAAAATCAACATATAAAAATTAATAGAATTCTTTTTATCAAAAATAATTAGAAAATATAGCTTAAAGGGATTTATTATAGCAACTAAAAGAATAAGCTACCTTGAAGTAAATCTAAGAAAAGAAGTTCATGAATTTTTTGTAAAACATTTTAAACAATGTTAAAAGACACAAATGTCCCCATATCAATATACCAATCACCCATTTCCATACAGGGGAAAAAGTGAATTATCATAATGGGCCAATTCTCTCAATCTATAAATTCAATGCAATTTTGAAATACTTAATCATTCAATAGAAAAGTGCCAGTCCAAGAATAGTAAGGAAAGTAATGAATAACAAGTTGGTCAAACTCTCCCTACCAATAGGCTAGATTTGTTATAAGATAAACCTAGATGCATTATGACCTAAATGTGAACATCAAATCTTTAAAACTTACATAAGAAAACAAAATATTTTTCTAACTTTAGTATAACAGTTTTTAAAGATACAAAATGTACAAGTAATAAAAGTATGAATATATTTAATAGTTAAAAACTTCTTGGGCACCTGGGTGGCTCAGTTGGTTAAGCAACCGCCTTTGGCTCAGGTCATGGTCCCGGAGTCCCGGGATTGAGTCCCGCATCAGGCTCCCAGCTCCATGGGGAGTCTGCTTCCCGCTCTGACCTTCTCGCCTCTCATGCTCTCTCTGTCTCTCAAATAAATAAATAAAAATATTAAAAAAATAAAACTTCTTTATGACAAAAGGCACCACAAACAAGATGAAAAGGGAGAGAAACTGAACGGTGTTTGCCTTTTGTAACAGAAAAGACTAAGGAATGGGTGAAGTTTTTTGTAACATATTTAACAGAATTAACTTCTGGAATATACAAATAACACTTATAAACCAATAATAAGAACCAGCAAATCAAAAGACAAAATGGACAAATAATACAAAACTAAGCAATTCACATTGAAATACCAATGGCCAATAAATATTTTATAAAATGCTCAATTAATAGCTTGAAAAATATAAAGTCTGGTCCAAGATGATGAGGTAGGAAGACCCTGAACTCACCAGGTCTGTGGAACACACACAAATTACACCTATATATAGAACAATTCCTCCAGAAGAACTGAGGGTCAACTGAACAGCATCTGTACAACAAAAGACACAGAGAACAGCAAACAAGAACACCAAGTGAGAGGGAAACACAGTAACAAAGGGAAACCCCAACCTGATGCTGAGAATGGCAGCAGGGATGGGTAATACTAAGGGACCAGGAACAGCTTTCTCTTGCCCGCCCACAGAGAAAAGGCATCATTTAAAAGAACAACTACTTTATCAGAGACAACACTAGAACTTTGACAAAAACCAGAAGAGCTTCAGCCAATTCCTATCTGAGTCAGAGAGACTGGAGATCTACACAATTTACATTCTTTCTCTAACATAAAAAGCCCAGACCAGAACTGGGTCTAGACATCAAAGCCAGAGGTTCTGGTCCACACAGTGAGCTTGATGTCTCAGTGAGATCCAGGTCTACAAGCCCACATCAGGCCAGGGCATACTGAGGCACAGAAAAAAAAATCACAATTTAAAAGGACCAAGGAGGGAGCAGCACAAATTCTGTCTCCACTTTCACATTAAAAGCCCAGATAAAAAGAGAGTCCAGTGGATACAGTGAGCTTGTTGACTGAGTGAATTCAGAATCCACAAGCCCACAACAGCCCTGGTTATGCTGGGGCACAGAAAAAATGCTTTCTGTTTTTTTTTTCTGTTTTAATTATCTATTTAATTTTTTTTAATTAATTAAATTTTTTTAAGAGAGAAAGAAAGCATGAGTGGGGTGGGGAGGGGTGTGTAGAGGGAGAGAGAATCCCAAGCAGACCCCATGCCTAGTGCAGGACTTGATCCCATGACCCTGAGATCATGACCTGAGCTGAAATCAAGAGTTGGATGCCCAACAGAGTAAGCCACCCAGGTGCCCCCCCTTTTTTTCTTTTTTATTGGCTTTCATTTTAATTCCAGTATTGTTAAAATACAGTATTATATTAGTGTCAGGTATACAATATAGTGATTCAACAATTCTATTACATCACCCGGTGCTCATCATAAATGAACTACTTAATCCACATCACTGATTTAACACATCCCCCTTCCCACCTCCCCTCTCCTATTAGTTTGTTTTCTACAGAGTCTGCTTCTTGATTTGTCTTTTATTTTCCTTTGGTCATTTCTTTTATTTCTTAAATCCCACATATGAGCAAAACCATGTTATTTGTCTTTCTCTTATTGACTTATTTCACTTAGCATAATACACACTAGCTCCATCCAACCATATCCTTACAAATGGCAAGAATTCATTCTTTGTATGACTGAATAATATTCCAGTATGTGTGTGTGTTTGTGTGTGTACATGTACATATATATCACCTCTTCTTTATCCATTCATCTTTCAATGCAAAATTCCACTGCTTCCATCATTTGGCCACTATAAATAATGCTGCAATAAACATAGAAGTGAATGTACTCCTTTGAGTTTGTTTGTTTTTTAATAAAAATTTTAGTTAATGAGCACTCAGTGCAATATGGGTTTCTGGAGTAAAATTCAGTTATTCATCAATATCCCTTTGAATTACTATTTTTGCATAACCAGTAGTGGATCAAAAGGTACTTCTATTTTTAACTTTATGAGGGCTTCCACACTGCTTCCACAATGGCTATATCAGCTTCCATTCCACCAACAGTGCATGAATAGTCCTTTTTCTTGACATTGTTGTTTTTTGTGTTCCTGATTTTAGCCATTCTGACAGGTTTGAGGTGATATCTCATTATAGTTTTGATTTGTATTTCCCTGATGGTAACAGATTTTGAGCATTTCTTCATGTGTCTGTTTACCAGCCAGTTTATTCTTTGGAGAAATGTCTGTTCATGTCTTTTGCCCATTTTTAATTGGATTACTTGTTTTTTGGGTGTTGATTCATACATACACCAACATATTTGGGTGTTGATTATACAATTCTTTATACATTTTGTATTTTTTTTTAATTTAAATTCAATTAGCCAATGTAGAGTACATCATTAGTTTTTGAGATAATGTTCAATGATTCATTAGTTGTATACAACACCCAGTGCTCATCACATCACATGCCATACCAACCCTTTATCAGATATGTCACTAGCAAATATCTTCTGCCATTCCATAGGTTGTCTTTTACTTTAATTGATTATTTATTTTGCTGTGCAGAAGCTTTATATTTCGATATAGTCCCAAAAATTTTGGGGGGGATTTTATTGCCTTTTCCTCAAAAGACATATCTAGAAAAACTGTTGCTACGGCTAATGTCAGAGAAATCAATGCCTGTGCATTCTTGTAGGATTTTTATGGTTTCAGCTCTCACATTTAAGTCTTCCATCAATTTTGTTTCATTTTGTGTACAGTGTAAGAAAGTGGTCTACTTTCATTGTTTTGCATGTAGCTGTCCAGTTTTCCCAACACCATTTATTCAAGAGAATGTCTTTTTTTTCCATCTTTGTCGAAGTTTAATTGACCATATAATTGTAGGTTCATTTCTGGGTTCTCTATTCTCTTCCACTGATCTATATGTCTGTTTTTCCACCAGTACCATACTATTTTGATTACTACAACTGTGTAATATATCCTGAAGTGTGGAGTTGTAATACCTTCAGTTTGGGTTTCCTTTTTCAAGATTGTTTTGACTATTTGGGTCTTCTGTGGTTCTATACAAATTTTACTATTGTTTTCTCTAGTTCAGTAGAAAAAAAACTGTGGTTATTTTCATAGGGATTGCATTAAATCTGAAGATTGTGTTCTTCATCTGTTTTTTTTTTTCATCTCTTTTTAAGGCCCTCACTTATGTCCTCTATTTTTTTTTCTCAAATCCACTGAGTATCTTTATGATCATTATTTTTTTTACCTTTTTTAAATCATGTCTTAAATTCTCTGTCAGATATATTACTTTTATCCATTTCAATTAGGTCTCTTGCTATAGATTTTGTACTGTCCTTTGGTTTAGAACATACCCCTCTGTCTCCTCATATTATCTACCTCTCTGTGTTTGTTTTGGTGCATTATGAAAGTCTGTTACATCTTCTGTTCTTAAAGGTAATGGCCTTATGAAGAAGAGGTCCTGCAGTTCCCTGCAATGCAGTATCCTCTGTTTCCCAGGACCTGTCATGCCAAAAAATGTTGACTATATATGTTGCCTATGTGCTCCTGCTGTGTCCTGGCTGTTTTCTTCTCCAATGCAGTCATCTACAGAGGCTCTTCACCTTTTATGGGAAGCATTTTGTCCCAGCCAGGGTGAAGCATGTTTTAACAAGATACACACTGGTGTTCTTGACAAGTGAGACCTGCCACACTGACACCAGACCTGCATCCATGCAAAATAAGCAGGTCAGAAATGGGTTTTTGTAGCATTTGTACTGGTCTTCTGGGAGAGTGGACCTATAGTGCTGTGGATTGAGGCAAGCATGACTTGGAAGGGCAGATAAGCCAAAGCACATGGGGGCAGGTCTTGGTAAAACCACTTAGGAAGCAAATGTCAGCATTATACTGGTTCCTGCAAGTGTCAGTGTGGTTATGCTGGGGGGAGCAGAGGGAAATGGTACCTATAAGCTCCTTTGATCCTGGATGGGTATCCTTGATATCCCTATCTCTGGGACATGCTCTGAAATGATTAAATAAGTCCTCCTCCCATATGCCCCATATGTTTTCAAACTGGTGGTTCTACACTATATCTCCATGGATTGTTACTCATGCTGTCTCTTTAAAGGTGGGGACTCAGATTCCTAACAACCTCCATGCTCTCCCAGAGCCTAGACTATACTGATTTTTTAAAATTCCAAACTTTAAGTCCCACTGGTTGTAAGAACTCATGAAATTTGGCCCCTCTCCCTTTCAAAGCCAAATATGGGACTTTGTTTTCCCCCATACAAGTTCCCTGGCGTGATAGTCCATTTCCCGCCCTTTTCTGCACCACTGGTTCCCTCCAACCCACAGATGGCCACTCCCAAACTGTGTCTCTGTCCTTTCTACCCTCTCTGATGTGGCCTCTTCTCTACCTTTAGCTATGGAGTTTGTTCTGCTAGTCTTCAGGTCATTTTCTATGTTATTTACTCTGATGTGAGTGTTATCTAGTTGTATGTGTGAGAAGAGGCAAGTCTAGCATCCTCCCACTCCACAGTCTTCCCTGCATCATTCTCACATTTTGTTCTTCTTTCTTTTCTCTTTCCTTTTTGTTTTTTCTTTCCCTTTTACCCTTTTTTTCCTTTTACTTCATATTTTTTAAAAAGACTTAATTTAAAAAAACAAACTATTGTTTTATTAAAGCCTCAGCCCTAGTACTCCACCAAATAATAGTTGGGTGTTAGAACATTTTCCAGGTGGGTGGGGCCAACAGACATGGTCTATACTACCCCTCCACTTTGAAAGCACAGACTAGTGTACAGTCTGGACACTCTAACTGGCCTGCTGCCTCAGTGAATCCCCAGGCCTCTAGCCACAGTCACCCAATGAAGGTGGTTATGGGGCAATGCACGTTGGAATGCCACTGGTTAGTACTCACTACAGCCCCAGGGTTCATGCCTGGGTGACATGGATGTAAAGTACCACAAATACTCCAGGCCCACACTACTTTGGTTTCAGACAGCTTATGAGGGCAGCCTTGGTGTGGAATGCTCCAGAATCTCTTGACTGATATCAGCCACAGATTCAATCACCCAGCCAGGATGCCCCTCAGGTGGAGGGCTCTGGGAACCCTAAGCTTATATCACATTGATTCCAGCCATTTCACCAGGGCTCCCCTACGTGGGGCATCCTGGAGCACACTTGCCTGCACTGGCTTCAGCTCTAAACCAGTCAGGAACACAACCCCCACACCCCACCACGATAAATACCTTGGGATACTACAGCTTGTACCCATTTCAGCTTCAGTTGTCCTGACAGGGCATCCACTACGTAAAAAGCCCCATGACCCCCAACTCCTGCCAGCCATAGCTCCACTCAGCCAGGAAAAAGTCACCATACCCACACAGTCTATATAGGACAATCGTACACAAAACCATTCCTTCAAGTTTAGGAAAGGTAGCTGGTCCACCAAATCCACAGAAACAAATATAGAAAGTCAAGCAAAATGGAGAGACAGACATACTCTCCAAAAGAAGGAACAAGAAAAAAAGCTCAAAAAATAACTACATAAAATAGAGATATATAGTATCCTTGATAAAGAATTTAAAGTAATGATCTTAAAAGATGCTCACTAGACTGGAATGAAGAGCAGAAGAATTCAGTGAGACCTTTAATGAAGAAATAAAGAATATTAAAAAAATCAGAGTTGAAGAATATAATAACTGAAATAAAAATACACTAGAGAAAATCAATAATAGATTAGCACATGCAGACTATATCAGCAATCTGGAAGACAGGGCAAGGGAAATTACCCAAGTTAAACAGCAAAAAGAGACAAAGAATAAAATACAAATGGGAATAGTTTGAAGGGATCACCTGCACAAGTGAACAAACATCACAACATAGGGATCTCTGAAGAAAAAAGAGTGAGAAAAGGGGATAGAAAATTTATTTAAATAAGTAATAGCTGAAAAATTCCCTAACCTAGGGAGAAAAAATAAACATCCAAGTCCAAAATGACCAAGGAGTTCCAAACAAGATGAAGCCAAGGAAGTCCATACTACAACACAAAATAATTAAAATGTCATTTACCACATCAAGTAGAATTTATTCCAGGGATTCAAGGATGGGTCAGTATTCACAAATCAATCAACATGATATATCACATCAACAAGGGAAAGGATAAAAACTATATGATCATCTCAATAAATGCAGAAAAAAATTTGATAAAGTACAATATACATTCATGATAAAAACTCTCAACAAAGCAGGTTTAGAGGGAGTATACCTCCTCTTAATAAAGGCTATATGTGAAAAACCCACAGCTAACATTGTACTCAATTGTGAAAAGCTAAGAGCTTTTCCTCTAATATCAGGAAAAAGACAAGGATGCCCACTCTTATCACTTTTATTCAACATAGTCCTGGAAGTCCTAGACACAGTAATCAGATAAGAAAAAAAACATTAAAAGCATTCACATTCGTAAAGAAGAAGGTAAACTGGCACTATTTGCAGATGATGTTATACTAATAACAAGGAGCAAAAAGGGAAATTAAGAAAACAATACCATTTATAATTGCATCAAAAAAAATTACCTTGGAATGGATTTAACCAAAGAGGCAAAAGACTTGTACTCTGAAAACTATAAAATGTTGATGAAAAAAATAGAAGATGACACAAACAAATGGAAAGATACTCCATGCTTAACCAACATTGTTAAAATGTTCATACATTTTAAATGTTCATACAGCAATCTACAGATTTAATGTATTCCATATCAAAATACCAACAGCATTGTTCGAAAAATGTAACAAATAATCCTAAAATTTCTATAGAACCATAAAAGCGATCTTAAGAAAGAAAAATAAAGCTAGAGGTATTACAATTCCAGATTTCAAGATATACTACAAAGTTGTAATCATCAAAGAAGTATGGTACTGGCACATAAAACAGACACATAAATCAATGCAACAGGATAGAGAGCCCAGAAACCCATGGTTATGTTGTCAATGAATCTATAACAAAGGAGACAAGAATATATAACAGGGAAAAGACAGTGTCTTCAATAGATAGTGCAGGGAAAACTGGGCTGCTACATGTAAAAGTAAAAACTGGACTCCTTTTAAACACCATACAAGAAATAAACTCAAATGAATTAAAGATCTAAATGTGACACCTGAAACCATAAAAATATTATAAGAGAACACAAGTAGTAATTTCTCTCACATTAGCCCTGGCAACATTTTTCTAGATGTGTCTGCTAAGGCAAGAGAAATAAAAGCAAAACAAAACAAAAATACTGGGACATCATCAAAATAATTTTGCACAGGGAAGAAAACCATCAACAAAATGAAAAGGCATTCTACTGAATATGAAAAGATATTTGCAAATGATACATTCAATAAGAGGTTAAATATATAAAGAACTTCTATAAATCCAAAATATATAAAGAACTTATACAACTCAACATCAACAAAAAATCTGACTTAAAAATGAGCAGAAGAGGGGCGCCTGGGTGGCTCAGTGGGTTAAAGCCTCTGCCTTTGGCTCGGGTCATGATCCCAGGGTCCTGGGATCGAGTCCCGCATCAGGCTCTCTGCTCAGCATGGAGCCTGCGTCCTCCTCTCTCTTCCTGCCTCTCTGCCTACTTGTGGTCTCTCTCTCTGTCAAATAAATAAAATCTTTTAAAAAAATGAGCAGAAGACCTAAATAGACATTTTCCAAAGAACACATGCAGATGTCCAATAGATACATGAGAAGATGCTCAATATCACCAAAAATCAGAAAATTGGAAATTAAAACCAGATTGGGATATCACCTGTTTGAATGGCTGAAATCAAAGACAAGGAATAACAAATGCTGGCAAACATGTAAAGAAGAAGGAACACCCATACACTGTCAGTGAAAATGTAAACTGGTAGAGTCACTATTGAAAACAGTGAGAAATATTAGAAATACCAAATGCCTTAATAATTCCCCTACTGGGTATTTACCCAAAGAAAACCAAAACACTAATTTGAAAAGGTATATGCACCGCTATGTGTATTACAGCATTATATTTATAATAGCCGAGATAGGGAATCAAATTAAGTGCCCATTGATTCACGAATGGAAAAGGAAGATGTGATGTATACATACATAAGCACACACACACACACATACACAGAGAGGAACATTATACAGCCATTAAAAAGGTCGATATCATGCCATTTGGTACAACATGGATCGATCTAAAGGGTATCATGCTAAATGAAGTAAGTCAGACTGAGAAAACAGACACCATATGATTTCACAATTATATGTGGAATCTAAAACACGAATGAATATATAAAGAAAAAGCAGAATCAGAAGTACAACTGCAGATAATAAACTGATGGTTATCTGAGAGAAAAGGGGTGGGGCATTAGAAAAATTGTGTGAAGGGGAGTAGGAGATACAGGCTTCCAGTTACAGAATGAACAAGTCATAGGAACAAAAGACGTAACATAAGAAATATATTCAATGTTATTGTGATAGTGTTATAGGGTGATGGATGGTAGGTAGCTATATTTGTGGTGAGCTTAGGATAACACATACTAAATTGAATCATTGCATTATACACCTGAAACTAATGTAACATTTTGTGTCAACTATACTCAAGTTTTTAAAAATAGGAAAATAAAAATCAATCAATAATGAAGATTCCATTTCAGAGTCATCAGGTTGGCAAAATGTTTTACGTACAATTGATATTGTACGTAAAAAATTGAGGATTGAGGACATGGATAAATGGAGAATCCCATATTTGTTGGTAGAAGTATAAATGGATATAAACACTCAGGAGTGTAATCTGGAAATATCTGGTAATGCCAAAAATGTTCAAAAATGTTCAGAAACTCTCGCACATCTTCTAGGAAGGCATATATGAGGATGTTTATTGGCATATTATTAGCAATAATGAAAAATTGGAAATAGCTTACAAGCCAATTAATAGAGAAATGAACAGATAAATATGTGGTATATTGTAGGATTGGATGTTTCTGGTTGTCACAAAGGAAAGACCTTTTCCCCTCTCCCTTTTCTTAGTTTATTTCCTTGAGAAAATTTAATTGTAAAACTGCCTTCTACCCCTTGATATGTACATAAATTTTGTCAAAGCTAAATAAGCATTATAACCTAGGAATATTCTTCTTAGAGGCCTAAGAGCAATTTTGGAAATCTTAACATTAAGGTAGAGTAAGTCCTTATATCCGTTACCCTGAAGTTTATTCGAGGTGGCTTGCCTCAAGTTTTAATTGCCTGGTAGTCATAGAGACAAGAAAAGTTTTATTTTTTTTCTTTTCATAAAGGCAATTTAAATGTATAACCACTTCAATTACCAGGTGAATTTTGGATGACCTATGTATATCTAATAGTGCTGTCAAGTCACTAGTTGAGGACAAGTTATAGTTTAGCTTAGAACTTGTACATAATGGGAGACATGACTGGGGGAGGACAAGATCAAGGAGAAGTAGGAGGAGGAGCCATTTCACCTGTCCCCTAAAGTGAGCTGACTACCTACCAAAAACCTCTGATCACCCATGAAATCAGCCTGAGATTAGAATTATACACATCTGGATCTCTATGGGGGCAGACAATGCCAGTGGGCAGGTAAAGCAGAGTGGGAACATCAGACTGATACCGGAAGATAAACAAAAGGGGGAGGAAGCCACCAGAAGCGACCTATTGGAAAGTAATGCCCCAATATGAGAGTGCCCTGCACTTGGGACCAGCATTAACTTGGAGTCTGGTTGAAAGCACTCAAAAAGAGCAAAGGATCATAGGGGGAAACTGTGGGAATCAGGTAGTTAGGGACAGGGGCGTAAGCCCACTGACCCAGGACAGCCACAGCTGGCGCTGAGCCAGAGAGAGTGCAGCAAAGAAGCCAGATCTTTGTCCCTGAGCCAGTGCACCTGAAAGCATCTGGGTGGTGGTGCCTGTGAGGGTGAGGGAGCCTCGCCAGTTGGCAGAACCACAGCCTTTTCCACTCTGCAGAGGCACGCGCTGTGTGACCAGAGTCTGAGACTCGCCCTACACCCTCCCCTGAGAGAGATGCATGCAGATGCCAGCCAGCACTCTCTTGGACACTCCCAGCCCAGGCCAGCATGAAAATCTCAGTGTGCTCTCTCTACTTGGGACCTCTCTGGCGGTCTGGAGCTGCCCAGACAGCCAAGGCTAGGGCTAGTATTTCTCGTGGGTGTGGGTAGAAGCTGGTGTTCCTGTGCGCCAGAGACCGTGACTGGGAACGTGCTCTGCCAGTGGCCAAGGGGGAATTTATGAGCTCTGGAGCACCCAGAGGGGAACAGACTGAGACTTCTCTCAGAGAGGGAGGTCTGGGTGCAGTTTTCCTTCCTCTAAACCTCCAAAAACCATCAAAAGCTACCAAGGGGAGAGAAAACAAATGAACAAAAACTACCTCCAGAGATAAAAGGCCTGACAAACCCGTTTCCTCAGAGCCCACCCCCATGTTGGGGGCAGGAGGACTTAACTCTAGGAACATCATTGCCTGAAAACCCAAAGCAGGCAGACCTCACCCCCAGAAAGCCAATCAAAAAAAAAAAAAAAAAAAAGACAAGAAGACAACCACCACTACTTCATAGATACAACTTTTACATTTAATTCGTTCCCACTATTCCGGTTCTTTTCATTTTTTTTTAAATATATATAACTTTTCAACCTATTTACCATCACAGTGAGATGTTCGGTACATCAAATTCCATAATAACCTTTTAACCTGAACTTTTTGATATACATACCTGTGTTTTTCTTTTGCTTTTCTATTTTTTAAGTTATTTTACTTTATTTTATTTTATTTTTAATATTCATAAAGAGATAAGCTTCAAGGTAATCCCCTTTCCCAAATCAATTCTACCTCTATAGGTAAACCAGTTTTTAATCCCCCTTTAACTCAGGAAAGTTGAGTCCTTTAACAAAGATATCAAGATACATCCAGGAAGAATCAAAATTATCTTCCGCGCCCACACTGCAAATATATAACCACTCTCCCATCTTTTTCTTCTGTCAGTGTTTCTGTGTATTTGTTTTCGTCCTGGTAGTATATAAATCTTACACTTGGGGTTCTTTTGGATGAGCTTATTTTTTTTTGTATTTATTTATTTATTTCTCTTGTCATCTACTTTTGTCAGTCTTTTTGTTTGTCTGTTCTTGTTTGTATACTTCATAAATCTTAACTTGGGGCCCATTTGGGCTGGGCCTTCTCTTTTATTTTATCTTTCTTTTTTTCTTGTCTCACTCTCTTTTTTTTCTTTTTTCTTTCTTTTTGGTGGGGACTCTTGATTGCTCAGAAGCATTCCAGGGTACACCTTGATTGTACCACAGTCAATACACTCAGCTACACATACATTCAGCCATCTCTCACCAAAATGATTAGGAGGAGGAATGCCCAACACAAGAAAAATTCAGAGACAGTGTCTTCTGCATCAGAGCTATTGGATATGGACATAGACAGTATATTGGAAAGGGAATTCAAGTTAACAATTATCCAGGCAATAGCTAGGTTGGAGAAAGACGTTGATGACAAAATGGAATTGATTAGGGCAGAAGTGAAAGGCACCAGGGATGATGTTAACAATGTTCTCAATGAGATCCAATCTAATCTTGATTATCTAAAAGCTAGGGTAATTGAGGCAGAAGATAGAATTAGTGATCTAGAGGACAAACAGACAGAGAAAAAAGGATCAGGAGGAAGCCTGGAACAAGCAGCTTAGAAGCCACGGAAACAGAATTAGGGAAATAAATGACACCATGAAACATTCCAACATCAGAATTATTGGAATCCCTGAAGGGCAGGAGAAAGAAAGAAGACTAGAAGATATAGTTGGACAGATTCTCCATGAAAATTTTCCCAATCTCGCAAATGGAACCAGCCTTTGTGTCCTAGAGGCAGAAAGGTCTACCCCCAGGATAATAGAATCTAGAAAGACCTCAAGACAAGTGATAGTGAAAATGATGAATCACAATTTTAGACAGGAGCTCTTGAAAGCAGCAAGGGCAAAGAAATTACTTACATAGAGAAGAAAGCCCATCAGAATAACGTCAGACCTGTCCACAGAAGCCTGGCAAGCCACAAAGGGCTGGCAAGACGTATTCAGGGCACTAAATGAGAAGAACATGCAGCCAAGAATACTTTATCCAGCAAGACTGACATTGAAAATGGATGGAGAGGTAGAGTTTCCAAGACCAGCAAGATTTAAGAGTATGCAACCACCAAGCCAACACTGCAGGAAATATTAAGGGGGGTCCTATAAAAGAGGAAAAATCCTAAGAATATCATTGAACAGAAATATATGGAGACAATCTATGGAAACAAAGACTTCACAGGTAACACGATGTCAATAAAAACGTATCTCTCAATAATCACTCTCAAAGTGAATGGCCTAAATGCACCCATATAACGACACAGGGTTGCAGATTGGATAAAACAAAAGGACCAATCCATTTGTTGTCTACAAGAGACCCATTTTGAACCTAAAGATACATCCAGACTGAAAGGGAAGGGATGGAGAAGAATTTATCATACCAATGGGCCTCAAAAGAAAGCTGGGGTAGTGATTCTCCTATCAGATAAATTAGATTTTAAACTAAAGACTGTAGTCAAAGATACAGAAGGACACCACATAATTTTTAAAGGGACTATTCACCAAGAAGATCTAATAATTCTAAATATTTATGCCCTCAATATGGGAGCAGCCAACTACATAAGAAAACTGTTAATGAAGATAAACAGTCATATTGATATGAATACATTAATAGTAGGAGATCTTAACAGGCCACTCTCAGTAATAGACAGATCACCCAAGCAGAAAATCAATAAAGAAACAAGTGCATTGATCGACATATTGCACCAGATGGACCTCATAGATATATACAGAACATTCCACCCTAAAACAACAGAATACTAATTCTTCTTAAGTGCACATGGAACCTTCTCCAGAATAGACCACATACTGGGTCACAAATCGGGGCTCAACTGATACCAAAAGATTGAGATTATTCCCTGTATATTCTCAGATCACAATGCTTTGAAACTGGAACTCAAACACAAGGAAAAGTTTGGAAGGAATTCAAACACCTGGAACCTAAAGACCACCTTGCTTAAGAATGCTTGGATCAACCAGGAAATCAAAGAAGAACTGAAACAATTCATGGAAACCAATGAGAATGAAGACACTTCAAAACCTATGGGATACAGCAAAGGCAGTCCTAGGCAGGAAATACATAGCCTTCCAAGCCTCCCTCAAAAAAATGGAAAAATCCAGAATATACCAGCTGTCTCTACACCTTAAAGAACTGGAGAATTAACAACAAATTAAGCCAACTGCAAACACAAGAAGGGAAATAATCAAGATTAGAGCAGAGATCAATGAGATAGAAACTAGAGATACAGTAGAATGCATCAATGCAACTAGAAGCTGGTTTATTGGAAGAATCAATAAGATCGATAAACCATTGGCAAAACTAATCCAAAAGAAAAGAGAGAAGGCCAAAATTAATAAAATTATGAATGAAAAGGAACAGATCACAACTAACACCAAGGAAATAGAAACAATCATCAGGAATTATTTTCAACAGTTATATGCCAATAATTTGAGCAACCTAGATGAAATGGATGCATTCCTGGAAAACTATAAAGTTCCAAAATTGAACCAGTAAGAAATTGACATCCTGAATAGACCAATATCTAGTAAGGAGATTGAAGCAGTGATCAAAATCCTCCCAAAAAACAAGAGCCCAGGACCTGATGGATTCGCTGGGGAATTCTACCAAACTTCCAAAGAAGAAATAACACCTATTCTCCTGTAGCTGTTTCAAAAAATAGAAACAGAAGGAAAACTTCCAGACACTTTCTATGAACCCAGCATTATCCTGATCCCCAAACCAGGCAAAGAACCTATCCAAAATGACAATTTCAGACAAATATCCCTGATGAATATGGATGCCAAGATTCTCAACAAGATCCTAGCTAATAGGAGCCAACAATACATTAAAAAGATTATCCACTATGACCAGGGTTGCAAGGATGATTCAACATTCGCAAATCAATCGATGTGACAGAACAAATCAATAAGAGAAGAGAGAAGAACCACATGGTCCTCTCAATTGATGCAGAAAAAGCATTTGACAAAATCCAGCATCTGCTCCTGATTAAAACACTTCGAAGTATAGCAATAGAGGGAACATTCCTGAACTTCATCAAATCTATCTATGAAAAACCCACAGTGAATATCATCCTCAATGGGAAAAAGCCTTCCCGTTGAGATCAGGAACACGACAAGGATGCCCACACTCCCCACTCTTGTTCAACATAATATTAGAAGTCCTAGCAATGGCAATCAGAAAATAATTAAAAATTATTAAAAATAATACTGCTGGTCTAGGGAATACACTTCAAGATCTACAGATCTATGCCATACTGACAAGTCAGGAATATGTAGTCTAACATGGGTTAAAAATCTCAGGGGTAACATCACTGTTACAGTATCACAGAATGTCAGAACCACAAGGGACCTCAGAAAACCCTAGTCCAGTGGTTATAGCTCCTGGTTTATTATTAAAATAACACAGTATGATTTTTTTAATCAACTTTGCCTGGATCCACCCTCAAAGATGATTTAAACTGCATAAGTAAGATTCCTGTTCATGTTACAACAAATAAAAAATACTAAAGGACTTCTTCAGGCTGAAAGAAACTGAACACAGACAGTAATTCAAATTCACATGAAAAATTCAGATCTCTTGCAAAGTAATTATGTAATTATAAAAGAGTATAAATGCATATTTCTTGTTTGTTCTTCTGATGTAAAAAAACAATTGTGTAAAACAATATGTATATAATTGCATTTTGGATTTTGTGCCATAAGGAAACATATTTTATAATAAAATCACAAAGAACGAAGGTAAAGGCAAAGCTAAAATAGAGTAAGGAAATGATAAAAAATTGTAACTTAAATCCACAAAAGCAAATAAAGAGAACCAAAAACTGCACCCAAGAAGGTGAATATAACAAACTCTATAAATGTATGCCTATTCTCCTTCTTCTCTCAACCTTGTTAAAAGACAAAGCTTCATAAGGTAATTATTGTAGCAATCTATTATTGGGTTTTTAACAGATGTAATATTTATAATGATAATGATGATGACAGCATTTAATAGAAAAGAAAGCAGCAAAGGAATATATCAACAAAAAATGTATGAAACATTAAAACAGTAAAATGGCAGACATAAAGCCACTACATCAATAAAAACATTACATGTAAACTGATCTGACAGCCTAATCAAAAGACTGAATGCAAACTGGATTTTAAAAAAAGGAAAATTGAACAGTATACTGTCTATAGAAGATACATATTATATTCAAGACACAAATAAGTCAAAAGTGAAAAGATGAAAAACATAATGAGGATGCTTTACTGGCTACATAAGCATCAAATAAAATATATTTCAGAGCAAAAATGATACCAGAAATGATGAAGGACATTTTATAATGATTAAAAAGTCCAATCCATCGGGATTGTATAACCATTATAAACATATATGTACCTAACAATAGAGCCCCCAAAGTATATGTAACACAAACAATGACAAAACTGAAAGGAGAAATAAACAATTCAACAATAATAGTTGGAGAATCCAATATCTTACTTTCAATAATGGTTAGAACTAGGCAGAAAAATCAATAAGTACATACAAGACTTGGACAACGCTACAAATTAATTAGATCTAACATATCTCTATAGAACACTCCATCCAACAACAGCAGAAAACACATTCTTCTCAAGGGGACATAGAATATTCTCTCACATAGACTATATGCTAATCCATAAAATAATCCCCAATAAATTTGAAAGAACTGAAATCATAGAGTACGTTCTATGACCACATGGCATGATACTAGAAATTACTAATGGAAATAAAGTTGGGAAATTCACAAGTATGCAGAAAATAAACTCACTACTAAGTAGTAAAATGGGTAAAATGAGAAATCACAAGGGAAATTAGAAAATACTTAGTGATTAATGAAAATGAATACACAACACAACATAGGGCATGTAGCTAAAGCAGTGCTTACTATAAAATTTATAGCTATAAATACTTATATTAATAAAGAAGAAAGATGGGGTGCCTGGGTGGCTCAGTGGGTTAAAGCCTCTGCCTTTGGCTCAGGTCATGACCTCAGGGTCCTGGGATCGAGCCCCATATCGGGCTCTCTGCTCAGCAGGGAGCCTGCTTCCTCCTCTCTCACCACCTGCCTCTCTGCCTACTTGTGATCTCCGTCTGTCAAATAAATAAATAAAATATTTTTTTTAAAAAAGAAGAAGAAGAAAGATGTCAAATCATTAACCTTTCCTCTCAAGATACTGGAAAGAGAAGAACAAAAAAGAAAAGCAAGTGTAAGCAAGGGAATATTAAAGCAACATATAAAATGAATTATGCATTATGACCAAGGGGATTTACTTCAGAAATGCATGGGTGGGGGCATCTGGGTGGCTCAGTAGGTTAAGTATCTGCCTTCAGCTCAGGTAATTATCCCAAGGTTCTGCGATCAAGCCCTACATCAGGCTCCGTGCTGCTTCTCCCTCTCCCTCTTCCCCTGTTCATGTTCTCTCTCTCTGGCTTACTCTCTCTTTCTCAAATAAATAAATAAAATCTTAAAAAAAGAAATGCATAGATGGTTTGACATGAAAATCAATGTCATGCATGACATCAGAGTGGGGCACCTGGGTAGCTCAGTCAGTTAAATGCCCAACTCTCAATTTCAGTTCAGGTCATGATCTCATCAGGGTCCTGAGATAGAGCCCCGTGTTGTGTTCTGTGCTGGTCATGGAGCCTGCTTAAGATATTCTCTCTCCTTATCTCTCTGCCCCTTGCCCACTCCCCTCTAAAAAATAGAATAAAGGAGAGAAATCATATAGTTATCTCAGTTGATAGAAATGAAGAATTTGACAAAGATCCAACAATTTTCATTATTAAAACACTCAATAAGGTTGGAATAGAGGAAATTTCTTCAACCTGGTTATAGAGCATCTATGAAAAACGTACAGTCCACTTCATACTTAGTAGTGATGACTGAATAATTTCCCCATAATTCAAGAATGAGACAAGGATGTCCACTCCAACCAGCTCTATTCAACATTATATTAGAGATTCTAGCCAGGGAAGAGGAAGACAGAGAAGGAAAAGGAGGAGAAGGAGAAGAGAAAGGGGGGGGAGGAAGAAAAGGAAGAAGAAGGAGAAGGAGGAAGAGGAGAAGAAGTAGGAGAAGAAGAAGAAGAAGGAGGAGGAGGAGGAGGAGGAGGAGGAGGAGGAGGAGGAGGGGGGGGGGGGGGGGGGAGGAGGAGGAGAAGGAGAAGGAGAAGGAGAAGGAGAAGGAGAAGGAGAAGGAGAAGGAGAAGGAGTAGTAAAAATGAAATAGAAGGTATCCAGATGGGAAAGGAAGTAGAAAAAACATATTTGAGGCAGCTGGGTGGCTCAGATTGTTAAGTATCTGCTTAGGTCATGATCAGATTGTTAAGCATTCGGCTCAGGTCATGATCTCCAGGTCCTGCGATCAAGCCCCGTGTCTCTCCCCACTACTCATGTTCTCTCTCTCTCTCAAATGAATAAATAAAATCTTTAAAAACAGGAGAAAAAAAAGAAAAATTATATTTGTAGATGACATGATCTTAAATACAGACTATTCAAATGGAATTGGTAAAAATATCAATTAGAACTAATAAACAACTTCAGCAAAACAAATCATGTGTTTATATACTAGCAATGCAATCCAAAAATGAAATTAAAAAAACCATTCCATTTATAATAGTAACAGATTCTGAACCTCATTTCAATGTGTATGTGTATGTTACAGGGGGCAGATATTCACACAAATAAGAATTTAATTATGACACTACCTGGAGATAGAATCAGATTCCATGGGTAAGGAATCAGTCCCACAAGACTGCCCTCCACTTCAGAAGTCAATTAGAAGTTAAGAAGTTCCCAGGATTCCTGTAGAGGGTTTAACTTGCTAGAGAAGCTCACAAGACTCAGGAAATCCATTTACTTAAGAGACTGCCAATCTATTACAAAGGATATTAAAAAATCTCATTTCTGGGAAAGATGGTGAAATAGGAAGACCCTAAGCTTACCTCATCCAATGGATACAACTAGATAACACCCATATCAGTGCAAACAACCCAGAAAACACCCCAAAGACTGGCAGAGCAGACTCCACAGCTAAATATAAAGAAGAGATCATATCTAAGAGGGTAGAAAAGGTAGACACCTGTGGTCTAGAGCTAAACCGGCCCAGAGGGCTGTCCAAGGGAGGGAGGGACGCCATAGGTAGCATTGAGAAAGGAGAAAAAGAGACACTTACACCAGGTAATCCAGACACAGGGAATCTGCACAGGGAAAATGAATCTCCTTAACATTTGGCTTTGAAAACCAAAAGGGCCCAATTTCACAAGTTCTTATGATCAGCGGAGATTAACACCTAGAACTTTAAAAATCAGCAAGCAGGACCTTGAAGCACAGGAGTGCAAAAGGAAATTGAGTCTCCATCTCTAAAGAGACAGCGCAACAAACAGCCCTGGGGAGACAGAGCATAGAACCAGCGATTTGAAAAACACTTAGGGTATAGAGGAGGGAGATTTGTTTACTAATTTCAAAGCTGTGCTGGAGGGGCAGAAATCTTACGGAGATTTCTCCAAGAACAAAAGAGCTGACAGGCACCACTTCCCTCCCACACACCCATCCTAGATACACAACACTGCAGGAAAGAGTGAAGCACAAAAAGCACTACCTACCTACCTTGCTAACAGCATGCCCTGCCCCATATTCTCCTGTGGCCACACCCTCTCCAGCCAAGCCACAGCTTCAAATCCCCTCCACAGCAGACTTGAGCAACCCTTGCTAACAGGAGGCATTAAGCCCCATGTTCTTCTGCAGAACTACCCCCACCAATACGCCATTGGCTGGAGCCCAACAAAAGCAGTGCCACATCCAACAAACACATGAAAAGATGCGCATTATCACTTATCATCAGGGAAATGGAAATCAAAATTATAATGAAATAGCACTTCATACCTGTGAGAATGGCTAAAATCACCAACACAAGAAACAACAGGTGTTGGCAAGGATGTGGAGAAAAAAGAACATTCATGCACTATTGGTAGGAATGAAAGCTGGTGCAGTCACTCTGGAAAACAGTATGGAGCTTCCTCAAGAAGTTAAAAACAGAACTACCCTCTGATCTAGGAATTGCACTACTAGGTATTTACCCAAAGAATGTAAGAACACTAATTCAAAGGGATACATGCACCCCTATGTTTCTAGTAGTGTTATTTACAATTGTCAAGATATGGAAACAGCCCAAGTGTCCATCAACTGATGAATGGATAAAGATGTAGTGCATATATACAATGAAATGTCATTCAGTCATAGAAAGGAATGAAATCTTGCCATTTGCAACAACATGGATGGAGCTAAGTGTATAAATGCTAAGTAAAATAAGTCACTCAGAGAAAGACAAATACAGTAAGATTTTATTCATATGTGGAATTTAAGAAACAAAACAAACAAAGGTAAAAAGAGAGAGAGAGAAACCAAGAAATAAGACTCTTTACTATACAGAACATACTAATGGTTACCAGAGGGGAGGTGGATTGGGGGATGAGTTAACTAGGCGATGGGGATTAAGGAATACACTCGTCAGGATAAGCACAAGCTAACATACAGAAGTGTTGAATTACCATGTCATACCCCTGAAATTAATATAGCATGGTACATGAACTATAACAGGAATTGAATTTTTTTTAAGTGTTAGAAATGTTAACCCGTGAAGAACCTAGGTTAAGAGTATGAAGTTTATATAGAAATTCCTTGTACTATTCTAACAATTTAAAATATATTTTATGTAGTTACATTACTTTTACAATGAAAATTTTTTTTCAAAAACATGCAAAAATATATATGGATAAAATTAGACAAGAACATAGAAAAATTAAAAGCTAAGCTTATGACTAAAAAATTTTTCAATATTATTACAATAAAATTTTGATAGTAAAACAAAAATACCCCTTTTAAAGAAAGCACGGAGACTATTAGCAGGGATACAAACTGCATGGCCTTGAGATACACATACTGTTATATTTGGTGGTGTTCCAGCTAAAATAAAATAAGAGTGGACTCCTCTGAGCACTGAATGGTTGTTCGGAACTGATGAGTTGAGGAGAGAAATGACAAAGAAGATAAACCTCTATTAACAGGAGAACAATAGAGTCTGATGCAAAATGAACAAGCAAAGAAACAACTGTGAAATTCAAGACCAAACAAAGGGATCTTCAGAAACGACAAGTGCAGCATGCCCATTAGTTTGTAGCATGAAACAATCTAATTAGGCAATAGGGAGAGAATGGGGGCCTCTCTTGGAATGCAGGAGATGGCTAGAAGGAGTGGCTGCCTCAGCAGAATGCTAAAAATGCCTCTAGAACCTAGGATATCAACACAAGAAGATTCACGAGAGGAACCAACATAACATCTGATCTTAACATAAGAGGAAACCAAGGCCCAGAGAGCAGAAGGGTCTTATGTAAAGTCCACAGTAAATTTGGACAGTACTAGGACTTAATCCCAGACCAGAACTCTTTCTACCAACACCAGCTGCTTTCCCCAAAGTATGCATGCTGAAAATATTACTATTTTTATGAGGGAAATCTAAAACTCCCAAACAATCACACAGTTGACCCTTGAACAACACAGGTTTGAACTGCATGGATACACGTACATATGGGTTTGTTTTTCATAAATACGGTACAGTACTCTAAATGTATTTCTCCTATTTTATTAATAACATTTTCTTTTCTTCAGCTTACTTTATTGTAAGAATATAGTATATAATACATCAAACATAAAATATTTGTTAATTGACTATTTTATGTTAACAGTAAAGCTTCCAGTCAACAGTAGGCTATTAGAAAGTTTTGGGGGATTCAAAAGTTATATGTGGTTTTTTTACTGCACAGGGGAGAGGGGTAACTGCTCCTAATCCACACATTGTTCAAGGGTCAACTGTACTCCAAATTAGGTTCATCATAAAAATGGGGCAATGTCATCTCAATTTCTCTGTAGAGAATTTCTCTAGGAAAACAATCCAATTTTTTAGCCTGAGACAATTGCTCCTGTGTATTTACAACACAGGACTAAGGTGTAGGAAGCAAATGCATTTTTGTGGACCATTTCACATTTGTAAATATGATCATTGCTATTTATCACAGGAAAGAAACATATACAAAGCCCATCTCCTTTACCTACCCTCTGGCTTCTGCCTACATACATTCTCTAGTGTCTTCGATACAAATGGCAGGAGGCCTGAGCTCCTAGTAGTGTCTGCCATTTTACAGCTAAGTGATCTTAGCTCCATTTCCTTCATCAATAAAATAGGGAGCTGTACTAGATGACTTCAAAGGTCTCTCTCAATTCTAACGTCTTATGATCCTGTGAACCCAAGTTAACACTGCTATTAACAAACTTTCAAAACCTCCATATTAAACTTATATTTCCTTATGACAAAATTAGGAACTCTCTTCAGAGAAACCAGAGGGTCTTAATGGCCTAAATTCAAAATCTAAGAACTGAAGTTATAAATTATATTCCCAGCTCTAATAAGTTCTCCAGGTGAGCCTGGGAGAAGTCCCAAAGCAAGGAACCATTCTACCCTGGGTCATTTAGTCACTCAAACTAATATGTGAGGAACACTAATTTTGCAAGAATTTTGATGAGAAAAGACCTGTAGATTTTGGAGATGAAAGGTATCTTCAACAACCAAACAACACTTGAACAAAGTAACCAATCAAGAATATACATTAACCTAGGAATCAGTCTTAATGTGTCAATTACCAGTGTGTGACCTTAGTAGGAATAAAAGGCTGGGAGTAGGAAGGACACTAACATTCACTGAGTACCTATCACGTGCCAGGCACAATGAGTTGATCTGAAAATGATGAGGACTATCTCCCCCAAGATGTCTTCCAGCTTAAACACCCAAATTTAATCTCTATCAGTGTTGAAAGAACAAGGTAGAAAAGCAGATGGATTTAATCATGCAAAATGTATTTGGAATTTTGATTTTATAACAGGCTTTAAAGGAAAACAAGATTAGTGAAACAAGATTAGTGGTGGTGGTCACAGCTAACAGAATACCATATAATTACATTTTCAGGAGGAAACCAGTAAGTATGAAAGTAGAATATGGAGAAAAGAGAGAAGATAGCAGCTGCATGAACATGCTGGAGAAGGGGGGAACAAACTAGGGGAATAATAAAACATGAGATTAAAAGAAATTAATAAAGGGAGCTTATTAAACATTTACCAAAAAATTCAAAACTATCTAAAGAATATAATTATGCTTAGAGAAAAAGACTGAAAGAAAACATGTCAAAAAAAAAGTGGTTACTGGGGACTGTGCATGATTCTTATTTATATCTTCTGTATTTTCCAAATTTTTTGGCAAGCATATATGGATATTACTATTATAGTGGGAAAGAGGATAAGCCTCATGTAAAATGTTTACTCAGTATCTATTTTGTGTCAGGAACTATGGCAGGCACTAGAGCTACAAAGACAAACAAGAGAGCAACTGTTTTGATCTAGGAAAGACTTCATAAAAGAGTAATGTGTAAAAAAAGAGTAATATATATTTGGTTGTGACTAAAAAATTAAAAGACATTTATCCAGGTGAGAAGGGATGAGAAAATTCTAGGCAAAGGAAATAGCAGATAAAGATATAATGAATATGAAAAATTAGAAATATTCTAAGAACCTCTAGGAGTTGGCAAGTAGAGGTATGTTTAAGAATAGTAGGAATTAAATCTGGAAAAGTCTTATAAGTAGAAGACCAACTATAAAGAGGATTGTGTATCACACAAAGAAGTTTAAATTTAAAAATATTTGAATTTCAACCTACAAAAGCTTTTATGAAGCAAAGAATAACCAAACCATATTTACATGGTAAAAAGAGCTTTTTAACATGCCAAGTGTTTGTAAAATATAAGACAGCCTCTGCCATATTTTCTTATCTTTTACATAATATCTTTTAGTACCTTCCTTATTTATTAGTGATTTTTATTGGCATTCCCTCAACCAGATTTTAACAACATGAAAATGTCAGGGGAGGGAGAAGAAAGAGGCAAGAAATTCAGTAAGCATTATTTCCTCTCTACTCATCACTGTCTATAAGTTCAGGGGTACTCTCAAAAGAAAATTACAAAATTCCTTTGTCTACTACTAGCACTAAGTGTCTCAGAAAATAAGAAATAGCACTCATTTAAAATAATCTATCCTGTTGTTACCTTAAGTACATAAGTACATTCTTATTAATAAAGAGCATATATTTCAAATTTGGGTTCACTAAAAAGGGTGACCATAGTATGGCTAGTTGTAAATATGCCTCTTTCCCATTAGGCCATGTGCCACCTTTAAGCTGGCACTGTGTTTACTTCATCTATCTCCTAGGCCTAGCACAGAACTTCAGGGTAGTCACAGCATCCAGTGGGTGTAACCCCCTTAAGAGTCTTAAACTTTGTAAAATTTCCCATAGAATATTCATCTCATTCCTACAAGTTTTCCCTGTTAAGAAGATTTAGTAGTTTGTTCCTAGAAAAATCCTTAAGGTTTTTTTTTATTATTATTTCATATTAATTAACTAAAGAAATGGGGGGTGGGGGAACAAGCCCTCTCCAAAGCACATTACTATTAGTAAGAAGTAAATTATCAGCAGAGCCCACTGACTTGCTATGTACACATTTCTCATAAGCTTTAACCTCTGTGTAAAGGAATAATATCACCAGGGCTACAATTACAACATGAATATTTATGGACAGAAAGATGAGGACAAGGCCTAGAATGGAAAGCAACTTGGGTTCCATTGGGGATTTTGATGAAACTGAAACACAAAACCTTTCATAAAGTCTTTTCAATGTCAGAATTAGAGACATTTTAATACAAATTAAAAAGAGATTCACAGACCTGTACCCCTGGGGATAAAAATATATGTTTATAAAAAATAAAAAAATTTTTAAAAAAATTTAAAAAAAGAGAGAAAGAGTATGTTTTAAAACTAGTTACAGGAAGCAGCAGCATCCTAGGGCACAGGAGCTTCTCAGTGCTTTGGGATAAGGAAGAAGAATTGTTGACAAAGAGAAAGAAAAGTTTCTGCATTAGAAAGACATATAAAATCAGAGTAATGGGGAGATTAAGTGAATTTTTTAAAATACCTTTATTGAGATATATTTCATATGGCATAAAATTCACCCATTTAAAGTGTAAAAGGTAAATTTATGTTGTTTTTATATTTCCTACTTAAAACTACACTCTTTTTAGAATATTACAGCATGACATCTTCAAATAATGTCAAAAAATGACATTTCCTTATCATTCCCCCTCTAGTGAAATCATTTGTAAGATTCCAATCTACTGTAATAATTTTCACTGTATAACTTCTTCATTGCAATGTCCATAATTGTTTTAACATATACTCAATGTAGCTATACCACAAAGCATGCAGCAAGTCCTTTTTTCTTGCTAAGACATAATCTTGTAAAAAGTTAGCAAAATAGGCAGCCAAGATCTTTCAATATTATCATTTCAACATCCCAGATCATAGTGATGAAGACTCCTCAAAATATATGTTCAAATCCAAAAAGTTATAAAAAAGTACATTATTTCAAAGAATGGGGCTTCTGATTCAGATATACATTTTGAAGTCACAAATATTCATACAAACTCAGTATCTATTTTGACAAAACAGCATTGTAATGATTTTAGCCATTAATAATGCCTCTGGACAAGATGTTGAATGGTATTTGAAAAGCCATGATGAAGTAAAAAGAACACTGGCTTTGTAGCTCAAATTCTGGCCATAGTTCTTACTGTCTTTGGGACCTTATGTAAGGTTGTCCTTATCCCTAATATTCCATACCTCTAGGCCAAATGGTCCTTCAAATGACATTGGACATATATCCTCAGCACATTATGGGGGACTAACAGACTCTCTCTCCACACACACAACTGTTGAGCCTAGGAGGGTGCTCATATATGTCAGTAGCATGGAGGCTGAAGAATTTGTTGAATAGGACAGTTTCCCTACATATTAATCAGCCTACAATTTTTTCAAATTCCACTGAGCTCTTTTATTGAAAGATCCTGAAGAATTTTACATTTTACATGACTAACTACAGAAGCTCCCTCTTGAAATGCAGAGACAAAGGGAAATCTTTCTAGCTACGTTAGATAGCCTGGTAACTACAATCTAGAGTCTGCAAGAAAATGGATTTAAGAAACCAATAGGGGAGGGGCGCCTGGGTGGCTCAGTGAGTTAAGCCTCTTGCTTTCAGCTCAGGTCATGATCTCAGAGTCCTGGGCTCGAGCCCTACATCGGGCTCTCTGCTCAAAATGGAGCCTGCTCCCCCCACCACCTCCCTGCCTGCCTCTCTGCCTATTTTTGATCACTCTGTCAAATAAATAAAAAAATAGAGACAGGGATAAAACACAGAAGAACCTAAAACATGACATCTGTCCAATGGGGAAGATCAATGTCTGCTATGGCATGTAAACCACTAAAACCTGAATATGGTCCCCACATTTGATAGTTAGTTTCTGGCTGATAAATGTGGCTTAATCTCTCTCTTTCCAAATTTATTTGGATGTGGGCTATCCATGACAGGAAGAAAGGCCTAGATGCTTTCAAGATGAAATACTTCCCTATTTCGAGGCAATGGGAAAAAAAAGTTTTTTAGCTGAGCTTTGCGATGCCTGTACAAGATCAATATTCTTCTTTCTGCATCATTTCAAAGTCATGTTTTACCTCAGAGAAGTTGGTTAGAGAAAGAGATACAAAATATAGCAATTTCTGGTGCTAATTTTAAATTGTACATTTCAAATGAAGACAAACCTCAATGTTAAGTCTGTTTACCTATTTACCAGATAAAAATAGACTGATCAAATGTAATGGTTAATTTTACACTTCCACGTGGCTGGGCCACAGTACCCAGATATTCTGTCAAACATTCTTCTTGATATTTTTGTGAAGGTGTTTTTTTTTTGTTTTTTGTTTTTTGGTTTTTTTTTTTGTGAAGGTGTTTTTGGATAAGATTTACATTTAAATCAGTAGACTCTGAGAAAAGCAGACTGCCCTCCACATTGTGGGTAGGCCTCGTCCAATCAATGGAAGACCTGGACAGACCAAAACATTTACCTCCCCAACCCAGGAAAAGAGAATTTTCCAACAGACTGCGTTTGAACTTTATTTTCAATATTGCCTCTTCCTGACTGCTATAGATTTAATGTTTTTGTCCCTCCAAAATTCATATTTTGAAACCTAATACCCAGGTGTAATGGTGTCAGGAGGTAAGACCTCTGAGGGGTGCTTAGGTCATGAGGGCAAAGCCTTCATGAATGGGATTTGCGCTCTTATAAAAGAAGTCCCAGAGAGCTCATTTGCCCCCGTCTGCCACGTAAGGTTACAGAAAAAAGTTACAATCTATGAACTACAAATCAGGCCCTCCTGATTTGCCAGTACCACAGCATACTGAATCTGCCTGTACCTCAATCTTGGTCTTCCCAGTCTCCAAAACTGGGAGAAACAAATTTCCGTGGTTTATATGGTTCCCAGTTATAGTATTTTTGTTATATAGAAGACCAAATGCACTAAGACACTAGTTCTACTGCAGATTGCGTTTGCACTAGAACTGCAACTCTTTCCTACATCTCCAAACTTCTGGCCTCCTCCAACAGATTTTGAATTTGGCAAACCTCCACAACTATGTGAGTCAATTCCTTAAAATAAATACCTTTCTATACATATACAAATCTTATTGCTTCTCTTTCTCTGGAGAACCCTGACTAATACAGCAAAGTCTCACCTCTAAATGCAGAAATTTTAAGAACAGGCTCCACAATGTGGCTGAACCTTGAAATGTTATGCTCAGAGGAGAGAAGGGAGGGAGGGAGAGAGAGGGAGGGAGAGAGGAAGGGATTAAGTCACATTGATCAGCCAGAAACTCAAATATTCAAATGCCAGGGCAATATTCAGGTTTTACTAGTGTATATTCCACTTTTCAGCCCCACCTTTTATCTCCTTTTTTTCTCCATTCTAATGACACAAATATTAGACATTTTGTCATAATCACAAAAGTCCCTTAGGCTCTGTTCATTTTTTCATCTATTTTTTCTCTCTTATGTTCAAATTCGTGTGTTTTATTGTTCTGTCTTTAAATTCATGGATTCTCTTTTCTGTCCTCTCCATTCTGTTGTTGGCTTTATCCACTGAGTTTCTAATTTCAGTAATTCTTCAATTTCAAATTATCATTTTATTCTTTTTTCTATTGTCTATATTTTGTTAAGAATTTCTATTTCTTCATTTGTTTCAAGCATATTGACAATTACTTATCAAAGAAATTTTAAGATCGATGTTTAACATTTAATGACTTGGTGTAACAGAAGATTTTTTTATTTCCTGGGCATTTAAGGTACTCTATTATGAGATCCTTGATCTCATTAAATCTTGTGTTTTAGAGAGCCTCCTCTGACACCTCTCTGATAGGTGAAGGAAAATGGCACATCCTGGGAAAATCAAGGATCTTGGCCTTCACTGACACCTAAAAGCAGAAGGGTTTCTCCTTACTGCTACATAGATGTGGGAGTTCAGGTTCCTCAGAACCTCAGTAGTGCTTCCACTGATACTACCCCAGCTGGAAAAAGTGGTTAAGGTACTTCATTCATTTCAGTCAGGCAAGGATGGTATAGATTCCTTAGCTGGTCTTTGCTGGAAGCAATGGAGGTAGTCATACAGTATTCTGTGGTATTTGACTTCAGAATAACCGTTATGATCTTAAAAAGTTTTCTGTGTAACTAGGCTGCTCCCAGAGAGAGAGAGAGCAGATGTTGCTTGGGTTTTTGTTTTTGACTTTTGCTTCTGCAAAACTGGGTATATGAAGACAAAAGAACACCCAGGGAATTCACCACCACGTATTTCTTCAGGTCAAGGTTTCTAGCCAGTTTGTCTACTTGTCTCTACTTATCTCTACTTAGTCTTCTTGTAGTGTATTTGTTTTATATACAATGTCCAGGGTTCTTATTTGTACATTGCAGGAGGGATAGGAAAAGTGCATCTACTCTATATTTCCAGACAGGGATGTCCCCTACAGAATAGGCTCCATTTCTAACTTCTGGACTGGTCATGAGCACCTACTGTGGGTATAGCACTGTGCCCGAAGTTATAGTGATATAAGATGAATAAAATGTGATTCTGGCCATTGAGAAGTCTATAATACATAAAGTGGAGAAAATCAGAGCAGAAACCACCATAATCCTGAATGAAATCAGGGCTATAAAAGAGTTTTCTTGTGGTAGTCCTTAGGAAAGAATAATAAACTTGGCTTATGGAGCCTGTAAAAGGTTTCCTGTTGGTGATCCATTTGGAGGGATGAAAGGAACTATTGCTAACTGATTTCCTATCATGTATTAGGTACTGCCCTGGGTACTTTATATCATCCCATATCATCATCCTACCAACCCTATGTGAAAGTCGATATCACCCTATTTTACATATGAGAAAACTAAGGCTCAGTCATGAGTTCTGATCATCGGAATAAAGTTTACACAGCACAGACCTGGATGAAACTTCATAATAGAGAGTGTTGTACTACTGGACACAACTAAAAAATAGACCTGAAAAAAATCATTCTCAGTCAAAATCTAGTTTAATAAGATGGTACGGATACAAGAAAGAGTAATCCTGCAGATTAAAATATCTGTGACTACCAAATATAGCAGTAATTTGTTAGTGTCTTGGGAGCCATTTGAAATTGTGATCAGTAACCAAGTTCACAAGATTCAAATAAGAATATCCCATAAACTACTAAATAGTTGCATAATGAAGAAATATGAAATAAAATGGAATTAAAACAGTATTTAGTATCCAGGATTAGAAAGATGACCTTCACCTTCCAGATGCATAACTTTAGTCAATTCATAAATCTTTATAAGCCTCAGCTTCCCCATCTATAAAAAAATTAAAATGAGGATAAAAGCATCTCTCTTGTTGCTTTATGATTCTGTCATAAGAATTAAAATGACCTCTTCCATTAAAATACTTTCTACATCAATGACATCCAATAATAGATGTGTGCCACAAATGTAAACACGTAAATTATTTTAAATTTTCTAGTAGTCCCATTAAAAAATTAAAAAGAAATAAATCAATTGTAATAATTTTATTTAACTCAATTTACCCAAAATATAATTTCAACATATAATTAATATAAAAGATGGTATTCTGTATCTATAGAGGTAAAAATGAGATGTCTTATTTTATAATACCAAGTCTTTGAAATCCAATATATATTTTACACTTATAGTACATCTCAAATCAGACTAGACACAATTCAACTATTCAATAGCCACATGTAATCAGTGCCTACCATAGTATACAAGGTAGTTCTAGACATAAAAATATGCAGACTTCCTGGGTACAAATCCCACTCTACCACTCTGCCAAAGACTGAACTGTCACTTAGTGGACTTTGCTTAAACCATCTTTCAGACTGTCTTTAGACTCATCTTTAGTAAAATGTAGTACTTAAGAGCATAGATTCTGGAAATAGCCTGCCTGGGGTCCAGCTCTACCCATCACAGGCTTTTTAACCTCAAAGCAAACTGTTTAACTTGTCATGGCCTTAGTTTCCTCATCTCCAAAATGAGGATAATTATACCAACCTCATAAAATTGTCTTGAGGATTAAACTAATATTACAAAAATACTTAATACAATACCTGGAATATAACAGTGTCTACTGAGTTATTATAACTAAAATAATAATTATTACTCTTTACTCTCTAAGCCTCATAAAATAAACAACTGTAGAATGCATTTTATTCTGTTGTATGTTATTGCAAAATAAGTACAATATGCATGCTTCCAAAGTACAGGCAGAGAAAGGAGGAATAGTTTCCACTGCTTAAATCACAAGAAGCTTCTTTGAGGATGTATTTTTTTAGTGGGGCTTTAAAGATCTGCAATATTTCAACAGCTAAAAACTGGGGAAGGCATACCAAGCAAATATATATATATATATATATATATATATATATATGCGCCAAAGAATGAACGTAAGAAAATAGACTTTCAAAGAGTAATATGTCTTCTAGATTAAAAGAGCAGGATCATATTGGGAAGTAATGTAATGAAAGAGAACACTCAGAAAAGCTGGCCAGGACAGGCCAGTCCGTGATGGTGCCAGAAAACCATGCTCAGATGTCCATACTTATTGTGTACATAATAGAGTCACTGAAGGTTCTGACAAGGGATGCCTCAGGGCAAAGGTTCTCAACACTGTTTACATACTAGAGTGACTTAGGAGCTTTAAAATTTCCTGTGCACTGAATGCACCCCTGACCAATTAAATCAGAATTTCTAGTTATGGATACCAGGCATATGTTTTGTAAATCCCTTGTTATAATTTCTATTACAACTAAGGTTAAGAACTACTGCTCTCAGGGGCACCTGGGTGGCACAGTCGATTAAGCCTCTGCCTTCGGCTCAGGTCATGATCCTGGGTCCTGGGATCAAGCCCTGTGGTCAGGCTCCCTGTTCAGTGGGGAGTCTGCTTCTCCCTCTCCACCTGCTCCCCCACTCCTGCTCTCTGTTTCACTCTCTAGCTCAAATAAATCAATCAAATCTTTTTTTTTTAAGAACTACTGTTCTCAGGATGCTTATTCAAAGAGCCATCATCCTTGGCAAGGAGATTAATTGAAGGTAATAATAATAATAATAATTATTATTATTATTATTATTATTATATAGTATTATTATTATTCTTTTCCAGGAAGAAGAAAAGGATCTGCTATAAGGAGAGTTTGGTGAAAACAAGTGGTGCTCTCCACCATAAAATCTTAGTCCACAGTTAAAAGCAAAAAGGAGTCTAAAACCCATGCCACAAGTAGCCCAGAGTCAAAGGAAGATGTAACTAAGGTATCTAAGTATAAAAATAAATCATATCTCTACACACACACACACACACACACACACATATCCACATACAAAAACTACCATCTCTTTTGAACTTTAAAGATTTACTGAACTACAAATACATGTTAGGCAAGTTTCATTTGTGTTAGTATAATAATTATCAAGACTAGAGCCATTATTTTCCTGAAAACTTATGATATATCAAGCACTAAACTAAATGGCCTATAAGGATTTTCTACTTTACTACTCATAACTATATTGTGATAGGAGCCACTGCTAGTTCCAGTTGAAAATGTAGTGAGAGAGGTTAAGTAACTTCCTCAAGGTCAAACAAATATTAAGTGACAGAGCCAGGGTTTGAATCCCAGTCCATTTGGCTTCATGCTACCAAAACCTGAGTTCCTAGCCACCTTATTTTCTGTCTTACGTATTTTGTGATCTACTTTGCGTATTAAGAATTGCATTGTCAGATAAGGAAGCTGAGACAGATAGAGTGAGTAACTTGTCCCAAATCAAACAACTATTAAACACTGGAAATGTGATTCAAATCAAGAATACCAATCCCAAACTCTCCTAAGGTTAATATCCGTAGCACCACCTCATGTATGTCTTCTTTTCCTATTATCCCAAAAAGGCAGACCTGGTCAGTTTGGAAAACATTTTCTCACCTGGAAGAGCCAATGGGGATAGGGTTTCCCTTTCTCAACAAAGGTTCTGTTTTCTATTCATCTTTGCTCTATTATTTCATTCATACTCTCTTTAGCAATGTTTACCCTGTTCAGGAATGAAAAGAACATTTTTGATGCATGCCCACCCCCAAATTTTGGACCTTTTCACATGATTGCAATTATAATTTATAATATTCAACAAGTAAGAAAATGCCAGTGCATTGCTACTTGTTTTTTTTTCCCAGTTTTTTTCCCAGTGTTCCAAGACTCATTGCTTATATACCACACCCAGTGCTCCATGCAATACATACCCTCCTTAATAACCAACCACGAGGCTCACCTATCCCCCTATGGCCACCAAAACCCTGCTCCTCAAAGTCCACAGTCTCTCATGGTTCATCTCCCCCTCCAATTCCTCCCACTTCATTTTCTTCCTTCCCTTCTCCTAATGTCCTCCATGTTATTCCTTATGTTCCACAAGTAAGTGAAACCATATGATAATTGACTCTCTCTACTTGACTTATTTCACTCAACATAATCTTCTCCAGTCCCATCTATGTTGATACAAAGGTTGGGCATTCATCCTTTCTGATGGCTGAGTAATATTCCATTGTATATAGAGACCACATTTTCTTTAGCCATCCATCTATTAAGGGCCTCTTGACTCTTTCCACACTACGGTGATTGTGCACATTGCTGCTATGGACGTTGGGGTACAGATGGCCCTTCTTTGCACTACATCTGTATCTTGGGGGTAAATACCCAGTAGTGCAATTGCAGGGTCATAGGGTAGCTCTATTTTTAATTTTTTGAGGAATCTCCACACTGTTTTCCAGAGTGGTTGCACCAACTTGCATTCCTACCAACAGCGTAAGGGGAAATTAGAGAATCGATTCCATTTACTATAGCACCAAAAACCATAAGATACCTTGGAATAAGCCTAATCAAAGAGGTAAAGGATCTGTACTCAGGGAACTACAGAACATTCATGAAAGAAAATGAAGAAGACACAAAGAGATAGAAAAACATTCCATGCTCATGGATCAGAAGAATAAACATTGTTAAAATGTTTATACTGCCCAGAGCAATCTATACTTTCAATGTCATCCCAATCAAAATACCACTAGCGTTTTTCAAAGTGCTGGAATAAACAATTCTAAAATTTGTATGGAACCAGAAGAGACCCCGAATTGTTAAGGAAATATTGAAAAAGAAAAACAAAGCTGGGAGCATCACCTTGCCTGACGTCAAGCTTTACTACAAAGCTGTGATGACAAAGACAGCATGGTACTGACATAAAAACAGACACATGGACCAGTGGAACAGAGCAGAGAGCCCAGATACAGACCCTCAACTCTATGGTCAAATAATCTGACAAAGCAGGAAAAAATATACTGTGAAAAAAAGACAGTCTCTTCAATAAATGCTGCTGGGAAAATTAGACAGCTATCTATAGAAGAATGAAACTCGACCATTCTCTTACACCATACATAAAGATAAACTCAAAATGGATGAAAGACCTCAATGTAAAACAGGAATCCATCAAAATCCTAGAGGAAGATAGGCAGTAAGCTCTTTGACATCGGCCACAGGAACTTCTTTCAAGACACATCTCCAAAGGCAAAGGAAACAAAAGTGAAAATGAACTTTTGGAACTTGATCAGGATAAAAAGCTTCTGCACAGCAAAGGGAACAGTCAACAAAACAAAGAGGCAACCCACAGAATGGGAGAAGATATTCGCAAATGACACTACAGACAAAGGGCTGGTTTCCAAGATCTATAAAGAACTTCTCAAACTCAACACCCAAAAAACAGATAATCACATCAAAAAAATGGGCAGAAGACCTGAACAGACACTTCTCCAATGAAGACATGCAAATGGCTAGCGGACCCATGAAAAAATGTTCATCATCCTCAGCCATCAGGGAAATTCAAATCAAAACCATATTGAGATACCACTTTACACAAGCTAGAATGGCAAAGATTAACAAGACAGGAAATAACAAATGTTGGAGAGGATGTGGAGAAAGGGGAACCCTCTTATTCTATTTATTATTTATATAAACTTAAAAAATAGTGTTCACACTATTATTCTACAGATAAAGTCTAGGGTACATATGGATTTGTTGATGCTTAATAACAAACACAAGCATCCAGTGATCTTATATCCATAGGACCTATGGCTTTTATGAAACAGAGTGACTGGAATGGAAAATGAGTAGTTTCTATTTTTTTAAGGAAGCACAAGAGATCACACAAGGAAAATATTAGAGATAATTAAAAAGGTATCTCCCCTGAAATAAGAGCTTCCTGGAGCATATTACAGGGAGGCCCCAAAAAAGGCACATTTACACCCATCCTAAATTCAGTAGTAATACTCATCACTTGCTAAGAATCATCTAGAAGAGAAAAAGAGCCTGATTGCCTAAGTTAAAATCTCTACTCTGAAAGGTAATAGGTTTGTGGCCATAGGCAAGTTACTTAACTTCTCTGTTCCTCAGCTTCCTCTTCTATAAAATGAGCATGATATTAGCACACTAATCTTATAGGTTTTCTAAAGTACTTGTAACAGTGCTTGGCATATAATAAGTGCTTGTAATTTACAAACTACTTGGGTATTACTATTATCATTGGATATTAGATAAATCATCACAACTCTCTTAAAGCAAGTGGCTCAAGCTGTAAAAAGAAAGTTTGATACAACTTCCTGGTTTCTAGTTAGGTATGTAAAGAGCGTGGAAGATGTCACTATAATTCTCACAAGAAAAATAAGAATGAACAAACTGAAAATCAATAATTCCTCTTATATTCTTCAGATAATTGAGGTCACAGGACAAACTGGGTCCTCAAATTTGGAGACAGACAGGTGAATACCAAAAAAAAAAAAATCATCCCTTGGTAGACTAGTAGTTCAGGAGTACCATCCCACATTGGAGACAGTACCAGGGTAAAAAAATAAAATTATAATTGATAAATTTCTGCAGGATCAGTGTGGACCATACTTGAGATTTAAAAGCTCTGTTGGGGGGGGCAGCCTTAGGGAGTCCCCAACAATTCTGTGAGTTTTTGCACCAGGAGCACTACCAGGTTCTCACAATGAAGATCAGAGAAAAACACCCTTATGTTTTCAGCAAGAAAAGGGGGGAAATAACCATTCTGAAATACACCTAGAGAGTTCTATTCTTCTTAACAAGACCTTAACTCAAGGGAAATTATTTTGGGGAATCTAACTGACTAGGGTTTTATCAAAGCCTAACCAATCTGAAGAAAGAAAAATTCCCAACTCAAGCAAAATTTAGCCATTCACATACAGAATGAAAGTACGCAACTCCAACGACCTCTATTTTTTCATGCAATAAAAGGAAAATACCAACACTATGACCCACTAGCATTCCTCTCTAAGGTAAGAAAACTGAGAAACTCAGGAGTACCTGAGAAGGTAAGGTAAGAAAACTGAGAAACACTTGCAAAGGTCACAGCCCAGGGGCACAGGATCACTAAAACACTAAATTCTAAGCATATGACTACTGAATGCTTTCATCTTCCATCTTCTCCTCCCCCTAAAATTTGGCCAAACATCAACAGGGCTTATGTATAACATGAGGAAAATACAACTGAAAGTACTGTACCTTTCAAACCTTATTTAAGAAGAAATCATTAGAGAAGCCCAAAAACAATAAAGGAGACAAAAACAAGGACACAAAAGGAAATTTTAGCTTCTGACACCTCTAGAAACAGCTAACAGCAATACAACCCAAGTCTTATCCAGATAAACATAAAGTCTCACACTAAAGGTATATTTACCACAACTCCTTTTTTTTTTGTACATCATGCCTGACATTTAACAACAACAAAAAAAGAGAAAGCATACTTAAAGACAAAAAACACAATTTCAAGAGACACAGCAAGCTTCAAAACTAGACTCAGATGTTTCACAAATGTTGTAATTATTAAATCAAGATTTTTTAAAAAATATGAGTAATATGCTAAGGGCTCTAATGAAAAAAGTGCACAAAATGCAAGAATAGATGAATAATATAAAGAAAAAGATAAACTACAGAAAGGAATCAAAAGGAAATGCTAGGAATCAAGAATAAAAATGAAGAAAGCCTTTTATGGGCTCATAAATAGATTGGAATAGACCAAGAAAAGATCAGTATGAGCTTAAAGATAAGTCAACAGAAACTTCGAAAACTGAAATGCAAAAAGGAAAAATAATTAAAAGACAGAATATCAAAAAATGGTAGGGCAATTAAAAATGGTGCGACATATGCATAATGAAATTACCACAAAAAGAGGAAAGAAAAGAACAAAAGAAATTTTTGAAGCAATAATGACTGAGAATTTCCCCCCAATTATTTTCAGATACCAAACTACAGATCTAGCAGGCTCAATGAACACAAAGCATGGCAAATACCAAAAATTCCTACCTTCAGGTATATCATCCTCAAATGACAGAAAATCAAAATAAGGGGAGAAAAAAAGAAAGAAGCCAGAGGAAAAAAACACCATACTTATGGAGGAGCAAAGATAAGAATTACATCCAAATTCTCCTTTGAAACCATGTAAGCAAAAATAAATAAAGAAAAGAAACCATGCAAGCAAGAAAACAGTGGAGTGAAATATTTATCATGCTGAAGTGAAAAAGAAAATCCACTGACCTAGAATTACGTGCAATGCAAAATTATACTTCAAAAGTAAAGGAGAGGGGTACCTGGGTAGCTCAGTGGGTTGGGATCAAACCCTGCAATAGGCTCCCTGCTTAGCAGGGAGTCTGTTTCTCCCTCTTCTTCCTTTGACCCTCCCCCTGCTTCTGCGTGCTCTCTCTCTCTAATAAATAAAATATTTTTTAAAAACACATTTACTGCTAATGAAAATACTACATACACTTTAGAATACAGTTTGACAGTTTGTCACAAAAGTAAACATAAGTTTTATCATATGATCTGGCAAACACCATCCTTGGTATTTACCCAAATGAGTTAAAAACTCATGCTCCACTAAAGCCTGAACACGTTTATATAGCTTTACTCATAATTGCCAAAACTTGGGAGCAGCCAGTATATCATTCAGTAGGTGAATGGATAAACTATGGTATATCTAGATAATAAAATATTACCTAGCAATTTACAAAATACTATCAAGCCATGAAATAACAAGGAGGAATTCTAAATGCATATTGCTAAATGAAAGTAGCCGATCTGGAAAGGGTCCTACCATATGATTCCAACTATATGACATTCTGAAAAAGACAAAACTATGGAGACAGCAGAAAGATCAATGGTTGCCAAGGACTCAGTAGGCAGGTGACACTTAAGGCTGAATAAGTGACATACAGGAGATGTTTAGAATACAACAGCTATTCTGTACGCTACTCTAATAGTGGATAAATATCATTATATATTTGTTAAAACCCAGAGCATGTACAACATAAAGAGTAAGCACTTATGTAAACTATCCAAGATTTTAATAAATGGGAAAGGTGGGGGCGTAATTAGGGAGCATATGAAAACTGTGTCCTTTCAGCTCAATGTTTTTATAAAATAAAATTGCTCTGAAAAGTTAACCCTAATTTAAAAAAAAGATATAGTTTGAGGCAATCAAAAAATATATAAACTTGGACTGGGTAGTAGATGATATAACAAATTACTGATACCTTTTATTGAGTATAATGATCTGTACCAGTTATATATACTTAAAAATTACTTATCAGAGATATGTACTGAAATATTTGTGGTTGTAATGACATTCTTGAGATTTGTATTAAAATACTCCAGAAAAAATAATTTGTGTGTGTGTGTGTGTGTGTGTGTGTGTATGCACGTGTTGATGGCTTGTGGGGGAAGAGATGAAATAAGATTGAAAAAATGGTAAGTGATAGATACCTGGGGTTCATTATACCAGACTCTGGTTTTGGTATGCTTGAGATTTTCCATAACAATCTTTTTTAAATAGGTATGCACTGAAACACCAAAAGAGTTTAAAGTTTCCTTCTAGCTCTAAGGTTAAATAGCCTGGAAGATGTCCATCCTTATTCAATTCATGTTCTGTGTGGGAAGCTGAGTTTTTTCAATAATTAATAAAAATGCATTCTTCCTCAATCTGTAATATCCACTCATAAGAAGAGCCTGCAATGGATTATTTTTCTAGGACTTCTTGTCATGTCAGCAGCGACTTCGCTTACTGGGTGGTTTTCAGAATCTCCTGTTCCTTTAGCCCAAGGCCAATTGTCTTTGATGAGATGCTTAAGGCAGTAGTATTTCTGTGATTTTCAACTTCCATTGGAATAATTATTTTTACATGTTTGTGTTTCAGCCAGAGCTAAAACATTCCCCCCGCCCGTAACATCTACTGCAATGTTTCATTTTTGTGCTATATAATTAAAAATGGTAGAAAGACAGATTTTAAAGTAATGGCAAAGAATATTTATTCCTAATAACAATTTTTCCAATTTGCACAGCCTTAACACCTAGTCTTGATGATACTAACAAATTGCTTACAAAGAAAGAGCATGCTGAAAAAGCTGGCAAAAGACCTATGTGGCAAGTAGATGGGGATATGGTTAATGTATGAAAGCCATTACATGGTTAATGTAAGAAAAAACCAACAGAAAGCAAAAATCTCATAATGTACAAGTTGACATGAAGTAATGACCATTTTGTTCATTTTCCATAAGCAGCTGTCTTTTCCTCACTCAGCATTAGGAATGTCTCTTTGCCCAATCATAGATATGACTTTTTCCCTCATCCACAAATTCACTGAAGAGAATAATGCTAGTCTAATTTTACATGATAAAGTAATCAGATACAAGATTTAAGCTGAGATGGGAAAATGTCTACTTCTCTCTAAGAAGTAGAAAAGAAAACTATCAATTAGTAGATATATATCATCTACCAATCACTATACTTAGAAGTGATATCATTTCACCCTCTAAATAACTCTATGGATTAGCCATTATTTCCATTTTTGAGATTTCTAAAACTATTTGGCTGAAGGAGGTTAAATAGCTGTCCAAGATCTCATGGCTAGAAAATAACAGCTGATTTTGAGGTATGCTTTTAGAAAAGACTCAACCTGCTAGTTTTCAGCAGATTTATCTTAAAAAAAAAAATACATCAGCTACCCTACTTCCCCCTTTTCTTTTTACTTTGCTCACACCACTAACAAACATCAAACATACCTACACTGAGAGATTAGAAGGACATTATTCATAAGGTGAACTGATAGCTAGCTAACTGATAACTAGACTGGTAAATGGAACAAAAATCAGGGAACACAGATTCCAGATTTCCTAAAACATAACTTCCTACATATGTGTGATCAAGTCACTAATACTTTCTGGGCCTCAGGTGCCCTATCTGCTGAAAGTGAAGGATGAACCAGATACTGATCACAGTGATTATGATGACAGGATGACAACAATCATTACACCACCAACATACTTCATCAGTTATGAGATGTGTTTTTATTTTTAACATTTCTAAAATCAAGGTATACTTTATTATCCATGCCATGTCATATTTTATCGACTTCTTTTCTTTCCTAATGATTCATAAAATTATGGTGTGATTTTAAAAGATGGGAAACAACTATTGAGCATTTGAGCATGTGCCACACAGTGTTCTAAAAGTTTGACATGGGGCACCTGGGTGGCTCAGTGGGTTAAAGCCTCTGCCTTCAGCTCAGGTCATGATCTCAGGGTCCTAGGATCAAGCCTCTCTGCTCACCAGGGAGCCTGCTTCCTCTCCTCTCTCTATCTCTCTGCCTGCCTCTCTGCCTACTTCTGATCTATGCCTTTCAAATAAACAAATAAAATCTTTAGAAAAAAGTTTGACATGGATTTTTAACTTTAATTCTTATAACCATTCTCTCAGATAAGTACTTCTATTATACCGAATTTTTCTTTAGAGAAAACAGAGAAGTTGAATAACTAGTCCAAAGTTATAGAGTTATAAGTGACAGAGCCAGTATTCAAAAGTAGACAATCTGGATTAAAAAGTATATTATCAAAATGTCTATATTGCCTAGAGCAAGCTATATATACTTTCAGTGTCATTCTGATCAAAATTCTACCAGCATTTTTCAAAGAGCTGGAAAAAACAATCCTAAAATTTGTATGGAATCATAAGAGATCCCGAATTGCTAAGGAAATGTTGAAAAAGAAAAACAAAACTGAAGGCATCACGTTGCCTGATTTCAAGCTTTACTACAAAGCTGTGATCACCAAGATAGCATGGTACTGGCATAAAAACAGACCCATAGACCAGTGGAACAGAGTAGAGAGCTCAGATATGGACCCTCAACTCTATGGTCAAATAATCTTCAACAAAGCAGGAAAAAATATCCAGTGGAAAAAAGACAGTCTCTTCAATAAATGGTGCTGGGAAAATTGGACAGCTACATGTAAAAAAATGAAACTTACCCATTCTCTCTTACACCATACACAAAGATAAACTCGAAATGGATAAAAGACCTCAATGTGAGGTAGGAATCCACCAGAATCATAGAGGAGAACATAGGCAGCAACCTCTACAACATCGGCCACAGAAACTTCTTTCAAGATATGTCTCCAAAGGCAAAGGAAACAAAAGTGAAAATGAATTTTTGGGACTTCATCAAGATCAACAGCTTCTGCACAACAAAGGAAACAGTCAACAAAACAAAGAGGCAACCCATGGAATGGGAGAAGATATTCACAAATGACATTACAGACGAAGGGGTGATATCCAGGATCTATAAAGAATTCCTCAAACTCAACATACACAAAACAATGATCATGTTAAAAAATGGGCAGAAGACATGAACAGTCACTTCTCCAATGAAGACATACAATGGCTAACAGGCACATGAAAAAAATGTTCATTATTGAACTATTGGGATTTCATCAAGATCAAAAGCTTTTACACAGCAAAGGAAACAGCTAACAAAATCAAAAGACAACTGACAGAATGGGAGAAGATATTTGCAAACGACATATCAGATAAAGGACTAGTGTCCAGAATCTATAAAGAACTTAGCAAACTCAACACCCAAAGAACAAATAATCCAATCAAGAAATGGGCAGAGGACATGAACAGACATTTCTGCAAAGAAGACATCCAGATGGCCAACAGACACATGAAAAAGTGCTCCATATCACTCGGCATCAGGGAAATACAAATCAAAACCACAATGCGATATCACCTCACACCAGTCAGAATGGCTAAAATCAACAAGTCAGGAAATGACAGATGCTGGCGAGGATGCGGAGAAAGGGGAACCCTCCTACACTGTTGGTGGGAATGCAAGCTGGTGCAACCTCTCTGGAAAACAGCATGGAGATTCCTCAAAATGTTGAAAATAGAACTGCCCTATGACCCAGCAATTGCACTATTGGGTATTTACCCTAAAGATACAAACGTAGTGATCCAAAGGGACACGTGTACTCGAATGTTTATAGCAGCAATGTCCACAATAGCCAAACTATGGAAAGAACCTAGATGTCCATCAACAGATGAATGGATCAAGAAGATGTGGTATATATACACAATGGAATACTATGCAGCCATCAAAAGAAATGAAATCTTGCCATTTGCGACAACATGGATGGAACTAGAGCGTATCATGCTTAGCGAAATAAGTCAAGCGGAGAAAGACAACTATCATATGATCTCCCTGATATGAGGAAGTGGTGATGCAACATGGGGGCTTAAGTGGGTACGAGAAGAATAAATGAAAGAAGATGGGATTGGGAGGGAGACAAACCATAAGTGACTCTTAATCTCACAAAACAAACTGAGGGTTGCTGGGTGGAGGGGGTTTGGGAGAAAGGAGTGGTATTATGGACATTGGGGAGGGTATGTGTTTTGGTGAGTGCTGTGAAGTGTGTAAACCTGGTGATTCACAGACCTGTACCCCTGGGGATAAAAATATATGTTTATAAAAAATAAAAAATTATATTAAAAAAAATGTTCATTATCACTAGCCATCAGGGAGATTCAAATCAAAACTACATTGAGATACCACCTTACACCAGTTAGAATGGCCAAAATTAACAAGACAGTAAACAACACGTGTTGGAGAGGATGTGGAGAAAGGGGAACCCTCCTCTGCTGTTGGTGGGAATGCAAGTTGGTGCAGCCACTTTGGAGAACAGTGTGGAGATTCCTTAAGAAGGTAAAAATAGAGCTTCTGTATGACCCTGCAACTGCACTACTGGGTATTTATCCCAAAGATACCGATATAGTGAAAAGAAGGGCCATCTGTACCCCCAATGTTCATAGCAGCAATGGCCACAGTCGCCAAACTGTGGAAAGAACCAAGATGCCCTTCAACAGACAAATGGATAAGGAAGATGTGGTCCATATACACTATGCAGTATATGCCTCCATCAGAGAGGATGAATACCCAACTTTTGTATCAACATGGATGGGAATGGAAGAGATTATGCTGAGTGAAGTAAGTCAAGCGGAGAGAGTCAATTATCATATGGTTTCGCTTATTTGTGGAGCATAAGGAATAACATGGAGGACATGAGGAGCTGGAGAGGTTAAGGGAGTTGGGGGAAAATAGAGGAGAGATGAACCATGAGAGACTATGGACTCTGAGAAACAAACTGAGGGTTTTGGAGGGGAGGGGGATGGGAGGTTGGGTGAGCCTGTTGGTGGGTATTATAGAGGGCATGTATTGCATGGAGCACTGGGTATGGTGCATAAATAATGAATTCTGGAACACTGAAAAGACATTTTCAAAAAAATAAAGGCTATTTTAAAAAGAATATTTTTTTTAAAAGTGCAGTAAGAGGTTTTTAGAACATGGTAAAGGAATAAGAGGCCCCTCGGCTCATCTTGTCCCACAAATACAGCTTGATAACTATCAAATCATCCTAAATACCCTATCTATCAACCTAAAGACTGGAATAACAAATTCCACAACCAAAGGTAGAGAAGAGGCTGCATCAAAGAAGGCATGAAGTGTGGTGACATGATTTGGGAGATAAATGGTCACTGATGTGGGGAGGGAGGCACAGTTGTGGAAAAGGGCAAGAGACATACAAACATATAGTGAAGCATGAGTCTGCAAAGTAATTGGCTTGGAAAATGGAAGGGGCCAAATTTCATGAGTTCCTGCAAAGAGTGGGGCTTAAAGCCTGGAGTTTTAATGATCAGTTACCTTGGCTCAGAGAGAGCACAGAGGGCATTGTACTGCACTTGGAGAGAATCAAGGTAAACAGCCCATAAATACACAACAAAGAAACAGCAATATGAAGAGTTAATGTGACACAGTGGGAAGGTTACTGGCAGCTTTCACAGAGAACCCACCAGGAACAAAGAAACTGGCAGGCACCACTTCACTCCCCCCATCACTCAGTATAAGCACAGGGCTACCTATGGGAATGAGCGCAGTGCTGACACTCATTACTTAACTTGCTTAAACCATGCCCTGCACCACAGTGCTCTGGTGGAACTGCCCTTCCCAGTCACACTTGCCTCCATCCAGCACAGTGGGTCTCTTCCCCCAGAAAGACCAGCCCAAACACCAGAGAATTTTTCCCAAATGAAAAAACAGGACAGCACCATGGACACAGATCTAGAGAATCATAACATAACACATATAAAGGACTCAATAAAACAAATGAGAAACATGCTTAATGGAATAAACAGCAGGCTGCCTGAAGCAGAGAAAAGAATTAAAGACCAAGAAGACAGACTCATGGAAAATAATGAAAATAATGAAGCTGAACAAAAGAGAAAAAAATTATGCAAAAGAAGAATAGTCATAGTAGAGAACTCAGTGACTCCATAAAATGTAATAACATCTGTTATAGGAGCACCAAAAGAAAAGAGAGAAAAGGGCAGAAAAATTATTTGCAGAAATAATAGCTTAATATTTCCCTAATCTGGGGAAGGAAACAGATACCCAGATTTAGGAGAAACCGAGAAACAAAATTAACAAAATAAGATCTATACAAAGATATATTGTAATTGAAACAGCAAAACACAGTGATAAAGAAAGAAATATTAGGGGTGCCTGGGTGGCTCAGTGGTTTCAGCTCAAGTCATGATCCCAGTGTCCTGGGATTGACCCCCGCATTGGGCTCTGCTCAGCAGGTAGCCTGCTTCTCCCTTTCCCACTGTTTGTATTCCCTCTCTTGCTGTGTCTCTGTCTGTCAAGTAAATAAATAAAATAAGATAAAAAATTTTAAATAGCAAATCAAAAGAAGAGGTGATCAGCCATTTTCTAGCAGAAGCTTTCCAACAAGAAAGGAGTGGCATGATATATTCAAAGCACTGTAAGGGAATAATCTGCAGCCAAGAATTCTCTATACAGTAAGGTAATGATTCAGAATGCAAAAAGAGATAATGATTCCTAGACAATCAAAAACTAAGAATTCATGAACATTAAACCAGACTTGAAAGAAACATTAAAGGGGACTCTTTGAGTGAAAATTAAAAACCAAAAGTAAAAGTATCAAGGAAGGAAACAAAAAAGCAGTAAAAATGAATACTTTTGTAAAATGTAAGTCAAGGAATTCACAAAATAAAAGGATGTGAAATATGAAACCATATACCAAAAACACGAGGAGAGTAGTAAAGAATAGGTTCAAACTTAAAACAATCAACAACTTAATATCAACTGCTATATGCAGAAAATGTTAATATAAAAACCTAATGGTAACCACAAGCCAAAAAAACACTAAAATAGGGGCACCTGGGTACTTCAGTTGGTTAAGGATACAACTCTTGATTCTGGCTCAGGTCATGAGACTGAGCCCCAAAACAGGCTCCATGCTTAGTGCGGAGTTTGCTTGAGATTCTCTCTCCCTACCCCTCTGTCCCTCCTCACCTCAAATAAAATAAATAAATGAAATCTTAAAAAAACATTTAACTTATGCAAAGAATAAAGAGACAGAAATCCAAATATATCAGTAAAAAAAAAGCCACCAACCAATGAGAGAAAGAGAAGAAAGGATCAGATAAAATATTCAGAAACACAAAACAAGTAATAAAATAGCAATATAACCATATTTTTGATAGGTCAAAAAGTACTTTGCATGTAAATAGACTAAATGCTCCAAATAAAATATATACAGTGACAGAACGGATTAAAAAACAAGACCCATCTATCTGCTGCCTACAAGAGATTCAGTTTAGACCTAAAGACACCTGCAGATTTAAAGTGAGGGGATGGAGAAAGATCTATCATGCAAATGGATGTCAGAAGAAAGTCAGCGTAGCAATACTTACATTGGACAAAATAGACCTTTTTTAAAAAGTCTGTAATTAGAGACAAAGTAGGACATCATACGATAATAAAAGGGACAACACACAAGGAGGTATAACAACGGTAGTTATTTATGCACCAAACATAGGAGCACCCACGTACATAAAAATGTTAATAACAAATATAAAAGAACTAGTTGATAATGATACAATAATTGTGGGGACTTAAGTCCCCACTTACATCAATGGACAGATCATATAAACATAATAACAAGGAAACAATGGCTTTGAATGACACACTGCACCAGAAGGATTTTAACAGATATATTCAGAACATTTAATCCTGAAACACCACAATACACATTCTTTTCAAGTGCACAAGGAACACTCTCCAGAGTAGATGACATATCAGTCCACAAAACAAATCTCAACAAATTCATGAAGATGGAAGTCATACCATGAAATCTTTCTGAGCACAATGTTATGAAACTAGAAGTCAACCAAAAGAAAATTTCTGGAAAGACCAAAAATATATGGAGGTTAAATAACATACTACTAAACAATGAATGGGTCAACCAAGTAATAAAGAAGAAATTAAAAAGTACATGGAAACAAATGGACATGAAAACACAACATGCTAAAAACTTTTGGGATGCAGCAAAAGCAGTTCTAAGAAGGAAGTATATACCAATATAGGCCTACCTCAAGAAGCAAGAAAAATATCAAATAAAAAACCCACCATTATACCTAAAGGAGCTAGAAAAAAAAAAGACCTAAAACCAGCAGATGGAAAGAAATAATAGAGATTAGAGCAGAAAAAAAATGATATAGAAACTGAAAAGAACACTAGAAGAGATTAATGAAACCAGGAGCTGATTCTCTGAAAAAAATTATAAAATTTCTATAACTGGAATTAAAATAAAATTTTAAAAAAGTATGGTCAGAAAGTAACATTAGCAAAATGGCAGATAGGCAGCTCCAAGATCTCGCCCCACTCCCTCAACCAGGAACATCAAAAAGCAAGCAGAAAATGTCAGAACCAACTTCATCAGAACTCTGGATAACAGTCAAAAGTTTACACCCAACAAAAAGTGCTGAATCAAAAATAAGGCAACCTCACAATAGTAGGAAGCTTTGTGGGATTTTTAACTTGCCTTTTACCCACCCCATATCTGATGTAATGACATCTGTGGTCTTAAAATAGTGGCAGCCTAGGTTCCTGGTGTGTGACCCTAGTCCTTTGTTCTTGAAGATGCAGATCAGATCTTTTTCACAAATCATCATGCATACCTGTTTGAACCTGTCTGGGAGATACCTGAAAAACTGAGGTCAGGTGCTTGTATTTGTTTCACATAACTCAAAACTCAAGCTGGGAAAGTGGTTGGGCAATAACTGAAAATACTGAAAGCTGAACTAACAACCTTCTGATACCTAAGACTGGAGATTATGTTGAAACAAACAATACACTGATGAAGGCCTGGGAGCAAAAGCTGAGGGGGAGTTTCCTTGGAAAATTAGAATATTTAAAAGCAACTGTGTATATGAAGAATCAAACAAAACCACATTCATGCCCAGAGCATTATGCATAGAAAATATCTGAGAAGACCCTAAACTTTCACCTTGGGCCAATCCCTAGTCGGTGCAAGCTTGGCTAATTGTTTAAAGGACAACTCAAGCACAGGGCCAATCATGAAAGACTGGGAGAGGTATTTGTTTATCGGTTTCTATATTTGTTTTCAGTTTTCAGCATTCAAGAAAATCTGTGTTAAAATTCAAGTTGAACACAAGCTAAGTAACAGAGACAATAGTGACCCCACAGGACAAGGACAAAGGATATAGTCTTTGCCAAACTAGTTAGAAAGAAAGAGGGTGGGGGGGTTGGGGAGAGAAAAAAAGAAAGTCAGTCAGTCCTGTGGAAAGGAGAGAATCTAATTTCCAGAGTTACCACCTTTTAATGTTCAAATGTTCACTTTCCAACAACAAAATCACAAAGCTTATGAAGAAACAGGAAAGTATTCTCCAAAGGAACAAAATAGTCAGAAACTGTCCATTAGGATGTACACATATCGAGATTTATCAGGCAATAATTTCAGAACAATAACTTTTTAAATATGCTAAAATGGCTAAAGGAAAACAAATAGCAAATAAAAATTAGGAATATGATAAACAAATGAGATTATCATTAAGTATATAGATATTAAAGAGTGAAGAGACTCTAAGAGACCCATGGGATACCATCAAGCACACAAGAATATACACTATAGGACTGCTAGAAAGTGAACAGAGAGTAAAAGGGGCATAAAGAATATGTGAAGAATAGCCCAAAACACACCAAATTTGATGTAAGATAAAAATCTATATATCCAAGAAGCTCAACAAACTTCAAGAACAAACGCAAAGAGACTCACAACTGAGACACATTGTAATTAAACTGCCAAAAGCCAAAGATAAAGGTAGGATCTTTAAAGCAGCAAGAGAGAAGTGACTTGTTATGTAGAAGGGACCCTCATTTATGACTAACAGCCAATTTCCCATCAGAAACCATGGAGGTCAAAACCGTCCTTCAAAATGAGGGAGAAAATAAGGCATTTCCAGATAAACAAACCTGAGGGAGTTCTTTAACACTATACTTCCCCTACAAGACATGCTAAATAGACTCCTTTAGGTTAAAACAAAAGGACACTAGAAAATAACTCAAAACCATATGAAGAGAGAAAGATCTCCCATAAAGGTAACTATATATGCAAATATAAATTATTGTATTTTTGGTTTGTAACACCACTTTTTAATTTCCTACATGATTTAAAAGACAAATGCATGCAAATAATTACATATCTATGTTTCCTGGACACACAGTGTATACAGATGTCATTTGTGAAAACAATACACAGGGAAGGATCAGAGCTGTAAAGAAGCAGAGATTTGTATGCTATTGGAGCTAAGTTGGTATCAATTCAAACTTGCTTGTTATAAATTAAAGATGTTAAATTTAATCCCCAAGGTGTCCATGAATAAAATATTTTAAAAACATAAAAACATAAAAGGAAATGAGATGGGAATAAAAATGGATCACTCCAAAAACTCAACTAACACAAAAGAAGATAGTAAGAGGAAATGAGGGACAAAAATAGTGGAGGACATACAAAAAACAACTAGCAAAATGGCAGAAGTAAGTTCTTAACTATAAATAATTACTTTAAATGTAAATAGATTAAACATTCCAATAAAAAGGCAGAATCCATAGGATTAAATAATCACATATAATTTAATCCATAGAATGGATTAAGAAACAGGATCCAACTACATGGTATCTACAACAGACTCACTTTAGATCCAAAGACAGAAATACATCCAAAGAAATAAGGGATGGAAAAAATTATTCCATACAAATAGTAATCAAAACAGTATGGCACTGGCATAAAAACAGACACACAAAGCAATGGTACAGAATAGAGAGCCCAGAAATAACCCCACATGTATATGTTCAATTAATTTATGACAAGGAAGGCAAGAATATACAATGGGGAAAGGAAAGTATCCTCGATAAGTAGTAATGGGAAAGCTAAACAGCCCCACGAAAAGAATGGAATGAGAGTACTATCTTACACCATACACAAAAATTAACTCAAAATGGATTAAAGACTTGAATGTAAGACCTGAAACCATTAAACCCCTAGAAGAAAATATAGATGGTAAACTCCTTGACATCACTCTTGGCAATGATTTTTGGATCTGACTCCAAAAGCAAGGGAAACAAAAGCAAAGATAAACAAGTGGGACTACATCAGACTAAAAAACTTCTGAAGAGCAAAAGAAATCATCAAGAAAATGGAAAGGCAACCTACTGATTGGGAGGAAGTATTTGCAAATCATATATCTGATAAGGGGTTATTATCCAAAAAATAAAGGACCCCTACAACTAAATAGCAAAACAAAACAAAACAAAACAAAAACAAGAAACATATCTTATCTGATTTAAAAATGGGCAGAGAATCTGAATAGACATTTTTTTTATTCTTTTAATTTAATTTAAGTTAGTTAACATAGTATATTATTAAGTTCATGGTAGAGTTTACTAATTCATCAGTTGCATATAACACCTAGTGCTCATTATATCAAGTGCCCTCCTTAATGCCCACCACCCAATTACCCCATCCTCCCAACTACTAGCAACGTTCAGTTTGTTCACTATAATTAAGAGTCTCTTAATGGCTTGCCTCTCTATTTTATTTTATTTTTTTCTTCATTTCCATCATGTTCATCTGTTTCATTTCTTAAATTTCACATATGAGTGAAATCTAATATAGTATTTGTCTTTCTCTGACTGACTGATTTTGCTTAGCATAATACACAGTAATTCTATCTACAACATCGCAAATGGCAAGATTTCCCTCTGCTCTTCTGACCACTCATGCTCTCTCTCTCTCTCTCTCTCTTTCACTGACTCTCTCTCAAATAAATAAATGAATAAAATATTTTTTAAAAGAATTATCACATGACCCAGCAAATCTACTTCTAGGTGTATAACCCAAAAGAATGAAAACAGGTATTCAAACAAAAACTTGTTCACAAATGTTCATTGTAGCACAATTCACAGTAGTCAGCATGTGAAAACAACCTAAATGCCTATCAACAGATGGATAAACAATGTGTGATATATATATCATATACACATATGAACCACAGAATATTCATTACTTGGCATAGGAAGAAATGACATAGCGATGTGTGCTACAACATGAATGAGCCTTGAAAACATTACGCTGAGTGAAATAAGCCAGCTACAAAAGGACAAATATATTATTCCATTTACATGAAATATCTAGAATAGGGAAATTCATTCAGACAGTAGAATAGAGGTTAGTAAGGCTAAGGGGAGGGTTAATGGGGAGTTGTTTAATGGTTATAGAGCTTTTGTTTGGTGTTATGAAAACATTTTAAAAATGACGACAATGGTTATACAACATTATGAACATAATGCCACTGAAGTGTACATTTATGAAGGCTCGAAATTACAAACTTTAGGTTATATATATTTTACCAAAACACAAAAATTCAAAAATAAGTAGGCAATCTGCCCCCAGAGACTATGCTCTTGATCACAGAGTGATAACCCAGCCCATTCTAGTTCCAAGTCCCAATAGCTTGCATATCTATAAAATATGAGTAATACGGGGCGCCTGGGTGGCTCAGTGGGTTAAGCCGCTGCCTTCAGCTCAGGTCGTGATCTCAGGGTCCTGGGATCGAGTCCCGCATCGGGCTCTCTGCTCAGCGGGGAGCCTGCTTCCCTCTCTCTCTCTGCCTGCCTCTCTGTCTACTTGTGGTTTCTCTCTGTCAAATAAATAAATTTTTTTAAAAAATATGAGTAATAATCCCTGCCCTGCCTCTCTTATCCTTGTTTTAAGAGTCAAATTCAATAGCATACATCACAGGGCTTTCTAAACTGCAAAGAACTGAAGTTAGGTACCATTACTATCTTGGAGGTTTACACATAAACTATCACAAAAAAAAAAAAACATATTTGTTTTGCTATTTCATACAGCTCAGAGGCAATTTCAATTGCACTATCAGTTTCCAATGACACTACCCCAGGTAAAACTTCACACTTGACCAGATAGGAATCTCTGGTCAGGCTTGTTGTGACTACAATTTTTCCATTGAATAGTATACTTCCTTCAAGATATCCTACATGTACTTATCAGAAAAGATTAATTCATGTGGGATCTCAGACTAAAGAGGAACACAGACCAAAGAGGAAATAAAAAGCAAGCAAACAAACAAAAAACAAAAACACTGAAGCTTTCAGCTCTTTCTCAGGGAGACTACGGAGAGTTCCTAGGGAGCCAACAAGGTATGCAGTCCCAAAGAGCATAGTGGGGATCAACAAAGTGGCAGTGGTATCCAGCTTTTGAAATGGCTTCTAGACCAAGACCTACCACAGGCACAATCAGCATCCTGAGAAGGTTCTTCAGGCTTTACAGCTTTATTAAGCAGTATGTTTTAGAAAGACTTCCCAGAAGGCACCTGGCACACCACCACACTACTGGCACCAAAGCAGAAGTGCTCACAGCAAAACTAGGTCTTGGACTAAATTCACTTAGAGAAGAGAGGGCAAAAGACTCCTCCACAGAGCTAGTAAAGAGCATCCTGAAATAAAATGCCAAGTCCAAGAACGTTAAAAAACGCTAAGAGGCCAGAACTCAGTAAGAGTGCATCCCAATATTTCGCTCTATACACACTCAAAGTCCAGAACCCTATTTGCCCTTACCTATTCAGAAAAAATTTCTTGAATTCTCTCTCTCATAACATTTGACTTCATTTTTTATTTCTTGTTTTTGGCTCCACACACTCTTGACTTGTATTGAACTGGCCTTGGCCTCAGCTTCTCTTCCCAATGGGAATTGCTGTCACTCCCTCACTACAAGTACTTTCAATCTTCATCACAACAGAACCCATCTGCCAGAATCCTACCTTAACACTGATCCATGTTCCCCAACATCCTCAGGAAGGATTAAAAGAGACAATGTATGTTATCAAATTTTATAAATTGTAAAGTAACATACCAAAATTTGAAACTCTGTAAGTAATGGTAATGGTTACTCCTAGCTGTTAACACATGCAGTCTGGAATCCTCATTTCAATCTTAGACATTAGGTCCTATTATTATCCCCATTTTTGAGGAAAGAAAAGTGAGGCCATGAGAAGCTAAATAAATTCCCAAGGTGTCACAGTCAAGAAGTGGCAGAGATTTCTGAACAAATGCTGTGGAGCAACTGGATATCCATAGGCAAAAATAAACAAACCACTTCAACCTAAACCTTGCACCTTATACAAAAATGAACTCAAAATAAACTACAGATATTTAAAACCTAAACTTGTGACACTTCTACAAGAAACCATAAGATAACATTTTAGTAACCTAGAGTTATGTGACATGTTCTAGGACACCATAAGCACAATACATAAATAAGAATTAAATATATCGGGCTTCACCAAAACCAAAAACTTTTGTTCTGTTGAAGACCCTAATGAGAAAACTTTCAAAAAATTAAGCCACAGACTAGAAGAAAGTATTTGTAAATTACATATCTGACAAAGAACTTATATCCATAATATATAAGTGATTTATTAAACCCAAACATAAGAAAACAAACAACCCAATAAGATAATGAGCAAAATATTTAAGCAGATACTTAGTGAAACAAAATATACAGATGGAAATTAAGCACATGGAAAGATATTTAACATCATCAACCAATAAGGAATAGCAAATTAAGGCCCAGATGAGCTATCACTACACACCTATTAGCATGGCTACAATAAAATATAGTGATAATACCAAATGCCGGCAAAGATACAGAGAAAATGGAATTATCATACATTGCTAGTGGGAATATAAATTGGTTTAGCCACTCTGAAAAAGGGTTAGTCAATTTCTTATAATATTAAACATGTACAAATATGAGCCTACAGTCCCATTTCTGGGCATTTATCCTCTAGAAATGAAAACTTGCATTCACATGAAAACCTGTATAACAATGTTTAACGCAGCTGTATTTGTAATCACCAAAAACTACAAATAATCCAAATGTCCTTCAACTGGAGAATGAATAAACAAACTACTACATCCATACAATGGAACACTTAGATGGATAACAAGGGCATCATGCTGAGTTAAAAAAAAAAGCCAGTCTCAAAAGTTCACATTCTATAGGATTCCATTAAATGAGTATTCTCGAAATGACAAAACTATAGAAATAGAAACAGATCAATGATTGCCTGAGGTCAAAGAATTTGAAATTGAGACCTTAGGAAAGCCTACAGACACCTCTGAGAAATATGCCAGTAGCTATATATGCAGAGATAAAAGGAATTCTTTGTTGGGTAATCACATGATGAACTGAATTTTTTTCAAGAAACTCTTATAACAAATGCTAATATTACATGTGGCTAAAATCTTAGAATGTCAAGGACTTTCTGCAAGAAAATTTTTCAAAACAAGAAGGAAAGACTCCTGAAGGCAGTAGACCAAATTTTATACAGCTCTGCCTCAGTACTTATATCATAGCAGGTACTCAGGAAATATCTGTTTTCAGTAATGCTGAAATTAAAGACATCACTAGACTTCTCCCAAATTGCCTTGTCCATAAATATGCTGGGTTACTCTATTTGGTTTAGGTAAGAAAAGCTAACACTTAGAGTACTTACTGTGTACTAAGAGTGTCGTATATGTATATTAATTCATGTGTTTATATATATATATATATATATATATACACACACACATATCTATGTATATATGTATAGTGTGTGTGTGTGTGTATATATATATATATATATATATATACACACATATCTATGTGTGTGTGTGTGTGTGTGTGTGTGTGTATACACATGTAATTCTCAAAACAGCCCTAGGAGTTAGAGATGATTATGGTTCTCATTTTATAGACGAGAAAAGTGGGTCACAGAGAAATTAAAGGACTTACTTCCAGGCCCCATCTCCAGGAACAGAAGGAGCTACAATGTAACCTGGATCTAGAACTACCTACTCATAATTGTTACAAAGCCTTATTACTATATTCTATAGTCTTTCTGTAATACATTCTCCAGTCACTAGGTCTTTGGTTTATGTTTAGGTTCATTAAAGATACATGAACATAGGACTGTTGAAAATTTTCTTAGATGACACATAGGGATCTGTATAGTTATGGTTCCTTCAGTCAGCAAGCACTTGCTTAATACTAATTCCAGCACTAAGTACCAGGGACCCAAGGAGCGACAAAATACAATCCTGTTTTTGAGGAGCTCATTCTGGTGATGGTGACTCACATGGAAGAAGTGCAATTCAGTGCAGTAACTCTGACAGTGGGAAAAATATCAGTGAATGTTTCCTGGAGGAGAAGGATATATGAGTTGAGGATGTGAAATTAGATATTGTTACAAAAATATGGCAGGGAGGGCACCGAAGTGGCTCAGTGGGTTACGTCTCTGCCTTCAGCCTGAGTCATGATCTCAGGGTCTTGGGATTGAGCCCCACATCAGGCTCTCTCATCAGCAGGGAGCCTGCTTCTCCCCTCTCTCTCTGCCTGTCTCTGCCTACTTGTGATCTCTGTCAAATAAATAAAATCTTAAAAAAAATACAGCAGGGAAGGGTGCTTCAGGCAGAAGGAAATTTAGCTACAAACAAATGAATGATAGAGACAGAAAGACAAAGAGACAGAAAAAAGACAAAGACATATCAGTGATAACATGGTTCAGTGTGGTGGGAAGGCTGGTTGCAAGGCAGGGCAAGGCTGCAGAAGAAATATGGCAAGTACTGAATACACTACCTACTCCATAACAAAGTTTCTCTTCTTTCATACAGGCAGCCCTGAACAAGGAAGAAAGAAAACTTCCTGGGATAAACAGTTATCGGTCAGTATCTAGGACAGTGTCTTAGATTAATTGTACTTTGTGACTTAAAATTGTAATTTATGACTTCATTGACACAAAAAATTAAATGCTACTATCAGAACTGTAGATGGACTGAAAAGAATGAAAATGCAATTTTCACAGGCATTGTCCATAATAACTCTTCACCTCATACAGTAATACACAACTAATAAATTTTTATTCATATTATGCCAAGTAATCCAGAACAGTTAGTTTTATATTTCTATAGAAGAGGAAACAAAGCTTAGAGAATTGAAGTGACCTAAGGTTACTGGCAGAGTCCAAACCATACGGATTCAAATCCTGTGATTTTTCCACAATACCACAGCAACTAGACTCAGAATTAACAAGCTAGACCCAGCTCTGACTTGTCCTTGACCTTCCCACCTGCCTATACTTCTCCAAACCTAACTTCTCACCTCTAAATCATTTCTCTTAGGCAATCCCAAAGATAAATGCTCAGCCAAAACATAATACGAGAAGTTTGTTAACAGCTCTCTGCAATCTAAATGAAAAGTTAAAACTATAAATTTACAGCCACTACCTCCTGCACCTGACATACTCTACCCCCTATTTAATTGATCACACAATCTGATTATATAACTGATTTATTTGTCATCTACTTCCTCAAACAGAATTTAACTTTCTTTGAGGACGGGAATCTTTGTCTTCTACCTACTGTTCTACCTGAATATCTACACAAGTGCTAGTGCATAGCAATCACTTAATAAACATCAGTCAAATGAATGAATGAATGTACTCTTTTGTCTGATATGAAGGGCCCTTCACAGTCTGACTTGCACAGTAGTCTCCTTCACCATCTTCCAATCTCCAACATATCTCAAGATCCTCCCAATATGTTTCCAGGCCTTTCCAACCCTATGCCTTTGATGTTATTCCCATCTACATTTAGGTAAAGCCTACTTCTTTCTGGAAATCTTTAATCACACCAACCCACATTAATCTCACCTTCCACTAGGCTTAACAGTATCAACTAACTGTGGCAAGCATATGGCACCTCTAAAGTGTGGTGCTACATTATAAACCAGCAACTAACTAGATTGGAAACCTCTTAAGGAAATGATCTCTGTTTCAGCCCTCTCTACATGCCACTTTGCTTCTGTACCAGTACCTGATATATAGCAAGTAATCAACAAATACTGAATTACTTCCTATTATTTTTATTTTATTTGGGTTAGTTGACACACAATGTCACATTAGTTTCACATCTACAACATGATGATTTCACAAGTTTAAACATTTATGCTATGTTCACCACAAGTGTAACTACAACATCTCACCATACAATGTTATTACATTTATCACTGACTATATTCCTTATACTGTGCCTTTTACTCCCATGACTTATTCATTCTATTAATGGAAGTCTCTTATCTCCCACCACTCTTCACCCATTTTGTTCATCCTCCCACCCCCCTTCTCTCTGGCAACTGTTATTTTGTGTTCACTCACCAGTTTATGATAGAACATCTCAAATCATGGTTCACATTGACAAAAAGTAGGGAAGACTGTGCTTGATCCTATCACATGACCAAAGTGTGACAGGGTGATGATCTGTTAAAAGATATGGAGTCAAGGAAGAAGAGAGAAAGATGGTGGCACTGCACAAGAACCCTAGGCTCACTCATCCCATGAACACAACTACATAACTATCAAATCACATTAAATAGCCCAGAAATCAACCCAAAGACTGGCAGAACAAACTCTCCACAAGTAAAGGTAGTGAATAGGCCACATCAAAGAAAATAGGGAGTACAAAGATAGGGACTGGGAGATAAAAAGATGGCCACTGCAGTGGGAAGGTAGCTGCAACACAGAGAAGGGTGAAAGACAGACCAACTAACAGGATAGCCTAACATGGGAAAAATGAATTCCCATAGCAACTGGTTTATAAGGTGAGAGGGGCTGAATTTCATGAGTTCTTGCAACCAGCAAGGCTTCAAGCTTGGAAGTTTAAAGGGCAATGGGCTCGGCACAAATATAGCCTGAAAGGTATTGTGCTACTTTGGAATGAAGGAAGGCAAACAACCCATAAACATTCAGCACTGAAACAGGGATCTGAAGAACACATGGGCACATTCTGTGGAGGGTATTTGCTCATTTTGAATCCTATCCCAGAGACACAGCATTCATGGAGAGATCTCTCCAGGAACAAAGAAACCGACAGATGCCATTTCCCTCTACCATCTCTGAGCATAAGCAGAGAGCAACCTATGGGAACCAGCACAGGACTGACACTGGCTACCTAGCTTGCTTACACAAAGCCCCACCCACCCACACTGTGGTGAAATAGCCCTTCCCAGTCACATTTGACATGGCAAGCCCCTCCCCCAGAAGACCAGCCCAAACCAACCTCAGATCATGTCCCAGTCACATTTCACATGGCAAATCCCTCCCCCAGAAGACCAGCCCAAACCACACCTCAGACCATGTCTGCTGACCCAGGAGTTTTGCAGAGTGGCAACAGGTCTCATGTGACAAGCAGACCATAGCATACGTAATACAACTTGCCAGATTCAGGCCAGGGACCAAATACTGCCCATAACATACAAAGAGAGCCTCTGGAGACAAGTGGCCATAAGAATAAAGCATCCAAGACACAAATGCAGTACACACAGAGCACACATTGGCGACATTCCTAGAACTGCCAAACCCTGAGGAACAGGGGACATTACATGGAACAATGAAACAAGACCGCTTCTTCATAATACCTTTACCCTCCAAAACAGGAGATATAGCTGACTTTCCCAACAAACAGAAACAGGAACAGGGAGAGACAAGAAGAGAAGACAGAGAAATCCATCCCAAATGAAAAAATAGAACAAGATCATGACTGGAGATCTAAGCAAAACAGATATAAGTAACTTGCCTAATGGAGTAATTAAAGCAATGATCATGAGGCTACTCGCAGTAATTAAGAAAGAATGGAAGACATCAAAGAGACTCTTAACATGGAGATAAAAAAGAAAAAATCAGAGATAAAGAGTACAAAAAAAGGAGATTAGAAACATGTTTGATGCAATGAACAGTAGGCTGAAAGCAGAAAAATGAATTATTGACCTAGAAAACAGAGTAATGAAAAGTGGCCAAGCTCAACAAAAAAGAGAAAAAATTATGTAAAACAAGAATAGAGTTAGAGAACTCAGTGACTCCAGTAAATATAATTAATATTCATATTATAGGAGTCCTAGAAGAATAAGACAGAGAAAAGAGGGCAAAAAATTTATTTGAAGAAATAGCTGAAAATATCCCTAATCTGGGGAGAGAAACAAATATCCAGATCCAGGAGACATGGCACATTTCCAACAATATCAACAAAACACAATGGGAAAAATCTGTAGCCAAGAATACTATATCCAGCAAGGCTATCATTCAAAATAAGAGAGATAAGGAGTTTTCCAGAAAAACAAAAACTAAAGGTGTTCGTGAACATTATTCAAAACCTGAAAGAAATATTAAAGGGCCACTTTGTGTGAAACAGAAAAATAAAAAGTAGTCAAAATGTAGTAAACACAAAAGCTGTAAAAGTGAATATTTATGTAAAAAATCAGTTATTTTACAAAATAAAAGATGTAAAATAAGACACCATATACCTAAAATGTGGGGAGGAGAGGAGCAAAGAAGGAATTCATACTTAAAGGACTATCACCTTACTATAGACTGCTATAAGAAGATGCTATATAAACTTCATGGTAATCACAAATCAAAAACCACTAATAAATATGCAAGGAATAAAGAGGAAGAAATGCAAATTTATCACAAATGAAAACCAACAAACCATGGAAGAGAGAAAGGCAAAACAGATTCAGAGAAAATCTTCAGAAACAACTAAAAAACAAGTAATAAAATAGTAACACATACATAATCTATCAATAATAACTTGCAGAGTAAATAGACTAAATGCTCCAATCAAAAGACATTAAGGGTGGCAGAATGGATAATTACAAAAAAGATCCATCTATATGTTGCCTAAAAGACAACCATTTTAGACCTAGACACCTTCAGATTGAAATTGAGGGGATGGAGAAACATCTATAATGCAAATGAATGTCAGAGAAAACCAGAATAACAATACTTAATATCCAACAAAATAGACATTAAAACAAAGATTGCAGCAAGAGACATAGGACATATACAATAATAAAGGGGACAATCTAACAAGAAGATATAACAATTGTAACAATGGTAAATATTTATGCACACCAAATGGGAGCACCTAAACACATAAAGAGTTGATAACAAATAGATGAATAAAAAAAAATCTATAATAATACAGTAGCAGTAGGGGACTTTACTTCCCCACTTACATCAATAGACCAACCATCTAATCAGAAAATAAAAGGAAACAATGACTGAATGACACACTGGAACACATAGATTTAATAGATACTCAGAATAATCCATCCTAAAACAGCAGAATACAGTCTTTTTAAATGCACACAGATCATTCTCCAGAAGAGATCACATATTAGCCCACAAAACAAGCCTCAACAAATTCAAGAAAATGGAAGTCACACCAAGAAGCTCTTCTAACCACAATGCCATGAAACTAGAAGTCAACCACAAGAAAATTTATGGAAAGACTACAAATATATGGAGGTTAAATAACATGCTACTAAACGATGAATAGGTCAACAAGGAAATTTAAAAAAAAAAAAGAAATAAAAAAGTACATTGAAACAAATGAAAATGAAAACACAATGGCTCAAAACCATTGGGATGCAGCAAAAGTGGTTCCAAAAGGTAAATTTCTATCTCAAGAAGTAACAATAATCTCAAATAAACAACCTAACCTTAAACCTAAAGGAACTAAAAAGAGCAACAAACAAAACCTAAAACCACCAGAAGGAAGGAATAATAAATATTAGAGAAAAAATAAATGATAGAGAAACTTAATAAAAAAAAAAAGAACACATAAATGAAACCAAGAGCTGGTTCTTTGAAAAAAAAATCAATAAAATTTACTAGACTGGCTTATCAAGAAAAAAAGAGAAAGGACTAAAAGAAATCACAAGTGAAAAAGGATAAATAACAAACAGCACAGCACAGAAATACAAATAATTCTAAGAGAATATTATGAAAAACTCTATGGCAATAAAGTGGACAACCTAGGGGGGAAAAGGATAAATTCCTAGAAATATATAAATTACCAAAATTGAACCAGTAAGAAATAGAAAATTTGAACAAGCCTCTGATCAGCAAGAAATAGATCAACAATCAAAAACTCCCAACAAACAAAAGTCCAGGGCCAGATGGCTTCAGAGGCAAATTCTACCAAATACTTAAAGAAGAATTAATACCTAGTCTCCTCAAACTATTCCAAAAAATAGAAGGAAAACTTCCATATTAATTATGTAAGGTCAGCATTACCCTGTTTAAAAAAAAAAAAAAAAAAACAGATAAATATACCACAAAGAAAAAAGGAACTAAAGACTAATATCTCTGATAAACTCAGATGCAAAAATCCTCAACAAAATACTAGCAATCAAAATTCAATAATACATAAGAGAATCATTCATAAAAGATCAAGCAGTATTTATTCCTGGGATGCAAGATTTCAATATTCACTAACCAATCAACATGATACAATAAGAGAAAGGATACGAACCATATGAACATTTCAATAGATGCGAGAAAAAGCATTTTACAAGGTATAACATCCATTCATGATAAAAAACCATCCACAAAATAGGTTTAGAGAGAACAGATGTCAGCATAATAAAGGCCATCTATGAAAAACACACAGTGCACATCATCCTCAATAAGAAAAATTGAGAGCCATTCTCCTAAGGTCAGGATAAGGATGTCCACTCTCAATACTTCTATTCAAAACAGTACTGAAGGTCATAGCCACAGCAATCAGACAACAAAAAGAAATAAAAGGAATCCAAATTGGTAACGAAGAAATAAAACTTTCACTATTTGCACATGACATGACACTATATATAGAAAGTGCTAAAGACTCCACGAAAAAACTGCTACAATCGATTAACAAATTCAGTTGATTTTCAGGATACAACATCAACATATAGAAATATGTTACATTTCTATACACAAATAATGAAACAGTAAAAGGAGAAAGTGCATAAACAATCCCATTTACAATGCAACAAAAAATAAGATACCTAGAAACAAATCTAAAGACATGAAAGACATGTACTTTGAAAACTATAAAACAGTGAGGAACGAAATTCAAGAGGACACAAAGAAATGGAAAAACATTCCATGTTTCTGGATTGGAAGAACAAACACTGTTAAAATGTCTATGCTAACCAAAGCCATCTACACATTTAATGCAATTCCTATCAAAATACCCACAGCATTTTTCACAGAGCTAGAACAAACAATCCTAAAATTTGTATGGACTCACAAAAGACCCCAAATAACCAAAGCAATCGACAAAGAAAGGCAAGGCTGGAGACATCACAATTCTGGATGTCAAGTTATATTACAAAGCTGCAGTAATCAAAACAGCATCATACATATACAAAAACAGACATATAGACCAATAGAACAGAATAGAAAATACAGAAATAAATCCACAATTAAATGGTCAGTTAATTTTCCACAAAGCAGGAAAGAATACCAGTGGAAAAAAGAGTCTCCTGAACAAATGGTGCTGGGAAAACTGGACAGCCACATGCAAAAGAATGAAACTGAGCCACTCTCTTACATGATACACAAAAATAAATTCAAAATGGATCAGAGACCTAAATTTAACACCTAAAATCATAAAAATCCTATAAGGATTTTTTCCCTAACATTGGCTATAACAACGTTTTTCTAGATAGGTCTCCTGAGGCAAGGTAAATAAAAGCAAAAATAAACTATTGGGAGTACTCAAAAAAAAAGCTTCTGCACAGCACAGAACCAACAAAACTGAAAGGCAACTTACAAACTGGGAGACGATATTTGTAAATGATATATACAATAAAGGGCTCATATCCAAAATATATAAAAAGCTTATAAAACACAACACTCAAAAAGCAATCCACTTTAAAAATGGACAGAAGTCACAAATAGATATTTTTCCAGAGAAGACATATAGATGGCCAATAGACAGATGAAAAGATGCTCACCCACAGTAATTTTCTTCACATCACCACCTCTTCCCATTTTATATTATGCTCAGCATCAATCACCATCAGGGTAATGCAAATCAAAATCACAATGAGATATCACCTCACACCTGTCAGAATGGCTAAAATCAAGATCACAAGAAATAACAGGTGTTGGTGAGGATGTGGAAAAAGAGGAATCCTCTTGCACTGCTCATGGGTATGCAAACTGCTGCAGTCACTCTGGAAAACAGTATGGGGTTTCCTCAAAAAGTTAAAAATAGAGCTATCCTATAATCCAACAATTGCACTGCTGATTATCTACCCTAGGACCATAAAAATACCAATTCAAAGGGATAAATGCATTGATATATTTATGGCAACATTACTTACAATAGCCAAGTTATGGAAACAGGAAAGGTGTCCATTGGTTGATGAATGGATAAAGAAGATGTGGAATATACATACAATGGAATATTATTCAGCCATAAAAAGGAATGAAATTTTTGCCTTTTGCAATGACATGGATGGAGCTGACAGTATAATGCCAAGCAAAATTAGTCAATCAGAGAAAGACCAATACCATATGATTTCACTCACAGGTGAAATTTAAGGTACAAAACAAATAAGCAAAGGGAAAAAAGAGATGGAGACACAGAGAGAAACAAACCAAGAACAGACTGTTAACTATAGAGAACAAACTGGTGGTTACTGGGAGATGGGTTAAATAGGCAATGGGAATTAAGGAGGCACTTGTGATGAGCACAGAGTGATGTATGGAAATATGGAATTAGCATATTGTACATCTGAACCTAATATAACACTGTATTTTTACAAACTATAATTAAAAACTTAGAAAATGCTATGGAGTCAAATAGTCTGCCTTTGAATCCAGGCTTCACCACTTAAAACCTGTTTGATTCTGAACAAGTTTTAAAATGTCTCCATGCCTCAGTTTCCTCATTTGTAAAATGGGGATAGCATCAGTCCATACTTTATAGGGTTGTGACAAGTATTAACAAGATAATACATGCAAATATTCAGCCCAGTGCACAGAATACACGCTCAACGAACATTAGCCATTATGACTGATATTGACTTAGGCTTAATAGTAAGCCTTTGTAATGGGTACAAGGTTTCTTTTTGGAGCGATAAAAATATTCTAAAATTGACTGTGGTAATGGTTGTACAACTATGAATGTACTAAAAACCAGTGAATGGCACAATATGAATGGGTGAACTGTATGGTATGTTAACTATATCTCAATAAAGGCATTTTAAAAATAACCCCAAAAATAAAAGAGGCCTTGGATCTATTCATTAATTGGAACAGGAGGAAGAACATAAGGGGATCTTGGCCTAAAAGCAAATTATTAACATTATCTGCCCAAAACCTGTAGAATACATGAGGTTTACTTTATTTTCTGATGATAGGCAAGACCTTTATAGTTGTAGCCCACCTACAAGGAGGGGTGAGGGTCACCATGCTAAGCCTAGAGATTATATTAAAAATGCTACGGGGGGCACCTGGGTGGCTCGATGGGTTAGGCCGCTGCCTTCGGCTCAGGTCATGATCTCACAGTCCTGGGATCGAGTCCCACTTTGGGCTCTCTGCTCAGCAGGGAGCCTGCTTCCCTTCCTCTCTCTCTCTGCCTGCCTCTGCCTACTTGTGATCTCTCTCTGTCAAATGAATGAATAAAATCTTTAAAAAGAAAAATCCTTCAGCTTTAAAAAAAAATGCTACGGAATGAAATCAGAGATAAAGGGGTAGAAAAACATCACTTCTCATCTCAGACCAACTGCAGACTGACTGCAGACTGCCTAAGTCTATTTGGAAAACATTTTGGCATGATCAAAATGGAATTAAACGGGCAGTTGAAGAAAAATCCTCTAAAGGGAAGGTCAACATTGAAAACAAGGGAAAAATAAATGGAAAACAATGGGCTGTACAGAAGAGGACAAGTCCTCAGGGATCCTCCAAAAGCTCCAATGTATTCTTTCAATTCTTTCTCTTATCCACAAGAGATCTACTCCCATTTAGTAACCTCAAGCAGAAACTTCATGGCAGAGAAGACAGTTCTGTTTTTATTTATTTATCTCATTGTCACTGGTAAAAAAGGCAAGACGAAGCAAGATGCTACCACTTGACCTGGGAATATGTTCAGAATCATTTCCCCAAGCAGGAACATTTGCCAGGTACCTGATGAGTCCACACACTGACACAGGCTAATTAAACAGAAAACGAGAAGTTTATATGTCATCTATAACTTATGGGGGAAGAGTGACTGAAGAAAAAATAAAGCAGCTGGTGATCATACCTGATTCCTAGCGAATACTGGGAAGCAGCTATGGAGAGGAAAGGAGAGAATGGGTAGCAAATACTTCATTGCATTCAACTTTAAAAAAAAAGACCCCTTTCCAGATCCTTAAGTAATTTTCTTCACATCACCACCTCTTCCCATTTATATTATGTAAAAAGTAGAGGCTCATGAGAGGTACCATTTTTTTTTAAGTTGTCACACAGCAGACATGAGCTAACTTTCTTGTATAAGTAAAAACTGAAGCATATTATTCATTAATTAAATTCCAGATTCTACAACCTTCTGAATATATGTATGCCTGAGACTACCTTCCCACCAGTCAAAACTCCCTAAAAGCATGAAAGACATCAGCCTAAAGGTAATTAAATGAGACCTTCAAAATATGTGGCAAGAAAGGACACCAGGTGAATTTCAGGGGAACTAAATTTTCGTCCAGTTTTGTCACTAGTAGTATAACCTTTAATAGGTCTCTCCAGTCCTCAGTCTCCCCCTCTAAAATCTAAGGACTTTAAAATACATCAGTAGTTCTCAATCTCAAGGCAATACCACAGCCAGGGACACTTGGAAATGTGTGGAGGTGATTTTGGTTGGCACAATAACTTAGAACTACTGGAATTTATTCCAACATAATGAAGGAGAGCTAAGATACTGGACAGCTAGCAATGCCCAAAACAAACAAACACAGCGAAGAACTATCCTGTCTAAAACCTCAAGAGCATATTTATCTCCCTTTCCCAGAAATAAATGGACAAAACAATTAGATCTTGTCAACCTCTAAAATCCTTTGCCATAGGCAAATGTAAGAAAGAATACTGCAATACTGTGTTTGTCTTATCAAGACTGAATGGTGGGGAAACTTCAATCATATTTTTCTCAGTAGATGAGGAGAAAAAAAATTACTCTGCATTTCATGCTCTAAAACATGTAATTAACAAAATCTCTTCAGGAACATATCTGAATCTGGCAATGAGCCTTACAATAAAGACACATTAGACACACACACACACACACACACAGAGAACTATTAACTGTAACCAGATGTTCCTTAACAACCCTTTGTTTAAAAAAACACAAACAATAAATTCCATTAGACTTTGTTGCTCACATTTTAAATCCAAGTGAAACTAAGGAACAAGTAAGAAAAGGGATTGGAAAAGTGTTCATAGAACAGCAAAATGTTTACTTTGCTGGATCCACGTGTTTTAGGCCAATAAAAAAACATGAGTGGCTGGTTATCAGCTGCAACCCCAAGAGTCAAGGGGGTGGAGTTGAAGAGGTTTTACTTATTAATGTAATTTACCATTTTTAATTCCTGCTCTGAAATTCTTCCCACAAATCTGTATGATGTGATCTGCCATATGGATCAGAAACAGTAAGCTACATTGTGTCTGTTACTTACCAATCTGGTAAATCAACTGGAATAAAAATTCGAACTCCAGGGTTTTAAGCATGAGCTGTTATAAACTGATAATTAACTCACTGATACAAAACCAGCAGGCAGAGGGAAAACATAAAAGCCTCTAGCAAATCAACAGAAGAAGGGCCAACAGTCAAATAGGATCTTTTGAGAAAATAGGTTTGAGAAAAAAAAATCGCTTTTCTGATTTTTCTGGACACAAACTATAATAACTCCATCCATACCCATTACTCATCAAAGCCAAATTTAACCGCTTCCTGAAACCAACCAAGAGATTATAGCAAATAAATCCTTTCAAGGATGTATTTCAAAAAGGAGTTATTTTCTGTGGCAGAAAAAGCAGATCTCTAAAGCAAACCCCACCTTGGCAGTAGTCTCCTAGAATACAGCCTGGAGTTTCAGAAATTTAAAAATCCTGAATCTGTGCTAGCAGTTTTTGCCACTGGCCTCACTGGGCTGGTATCCAAACTCTAGGGTCTAATGTCTCAAAATAAGCCAAACCCAATTCTGAACAATCACCCTTACTGTTTAGTAGCATCTTCTAAGAATATTTCGCTCCCCCAAAATTCTCATCTATACTGGGGAACTAATATCTGTATTTGCCTCTGACTAATCAGTTATTTTCCTTGCCACCCACCAGTTGACTTCTAGCCAATCTATCCACAACTGTTATTAACTTTCAAAGACCAATATGGCCCTTCTAAAGGGCCAGTTATGTGGATCAGTTTTTTTTTTTTTTTAATTGAATAAGGAAAGGGAGAAGTAAATAGTTTGTCTCCATCTAACACTTGCAAAAGGTGAAATATTAAAAAACCTCTAGCAATTTTAATGCCTAAGGAAACCAATTTTCAACTGCCAAAAATGATTCCTTCTCTCACCTCTGCTCTCACAAATCAAAGAAATAAGCATGGGGAATGAAGTTTTGCTTATGCTATCCAGCTGATAAAAATTCTAGACTCACATAAACTACCCTTATTTTATTCATTTCAAATAGGCTTCTCAAATCTTTTATGTTCAAATAAAACCCTATCTTCTCTCTCGCACTCACTCTTGTTCTCTCTCTCTCTCTCTCTCTCACACACACACACACATACACACACACCATCCAGGTTATCAAGCCAAGAATACTTGTGACTCATCCTTGATCTCTCTCCTTTCCTCCCTTCCCCTCCCTCTCCCTTCCCTTCTATAACTCTCAACCAATTCATTGGCAAGTAATAGTAAAAAAGAAATTAGAGTCACCATTACTTAAGTGGGCCCCATGCCCAGCGTGCAGCCCATTTTAGGGCCTAAGATCAAGACCTATGCTGAGATCAAGAATCAGACACTTAACCAACTGAGCCACCCACAGGCCCCATCGGTTCCATTTTCTAAACATCCTGAATCACTATGCACTTTCCACCACCTCCACCACTACTTTAGTCCAGGCCACCATCACCTTTTACCCAGATTTTTGTAATAGCATTTTAAATGATCTTCCTGCTTCCACTTTTAGTCCTATTTCATTAAACCTATAGAAGCTACAAGCAACTCTTAAAAATATAATACATATGATATTCTCTATCCTATTATCTTGTATTTTTTCATAGAACTAATAATTATCAAGAAATATTATATAAATAGAAAGAAAGAAAGGTAGGAAAAGGAAAAGGAAAGGAAAGGAAGGAAGGAAGGAAGAAAAAATATCTTATTATAGAGAACAAACTGATGGTTACCAGAAGGGAAGGATTAGGGGGCTGAATGAAATGGGTGACAGGGATTAAGGAGAGCACCCATCCTGATGAGCACTGGGTGATGTATGTAATTGTATTATATGCCTGAAACTGATATAACACTATATGCTAACATACTAGAATTAAAAAACTTTTGAAAAATGAAATACCTTATTTAATTATTTACTACACTTTATGTTTTTCCTCATTAAAATTCAAGCTCCATAAGAGAAAAAACTTGGTCTCTTTCACTACTGAATCTGCAACACCTAGAACATCTCATGGCATACAGGAGATGTTCAATAAATATGTGCAGAATTAATAAATGAATTATTTTTGAACACACTTTAAGTGAGCACTTACTTCACAAAACAGGTGCTATGGGTGATGGAGACAAAAAAGACAGTCCCTGACCTGGAAGAGCTCATATGAGGGATAAAGACATTAAATAATTATAATACAATGTCATGAATGTAACAATAAAAGTATAAATCAGAGGACCTGGAAAAATAAAACAGGGAGTCATGTGACTATACTTGCATGAGATGCAGAAAGCTTCATAGAAGAGAATAAATTTGAGAAGGAACTTGAAAAATGCATACATTTTCTAGACTGAGAAAATGTGCAATGTGTATGAAAGATAAAGGGGACAATAAAGGCTGAGAATGGAGTTGTAAGCAAGGATATGGGGCATAAGAATAACAACAACATTCAGGAAAAACTAAGTAGTTTGGTGGCTAGAATGGAGTGTATGTATGGGGGGGAAGCTAGGAAAGGAAGCTTGAAGAGATGGGTGGCTGTCAGACTATAAAATGAGCATGCTTTGTTAAGAAGTTTGATATTAATTCTTGTACACAGGGAGGAGTCAAGTGCAAGTAAAGAGTGAAAAAGATTCATCCATTCAACAAATGTTTAAGTGTGTGGAGATACTTGTTTTTAAGGAAGATAAATCAGGTAACAACAGCAATAGTATACCAACATTTAGAATAAACTAAAGGGAGGCAGAAAATTGGAAGATGCTACCAATACCATACTGTTTTGATTACTACAGCTTTGTACTATATTTCTTTACTCTATTTTTTAAATGTTTTTATTTTAATTCCAGTTACTTACCATACAGAGCAATATTAGCTCCAATTGTACAATATAGTGATTTAACACTTTCATACAACACCTGGTGTTCACCTCAGCTAGAGCACTCTTTAATCCTTACCACCTATTTTACTCAGCTCCCACCCCCCACCTTCCCTCTGTAACTGTCCGGTTATTCTCTATAGTTAAGAATCGGCTTCTTGGGGCACCTGGGTGGCTCAGTGGGTTAAAGCTGCTGCCTTCAGCTCAGGTCATGATCTCAAGGTCCTGGGATCAAGCTCCGCATCGGGCTCTCTGCTCACTGGGGAGCCTGCTTCCCTTCCTCTCTCTCTGCCTACTTGTGATCTCTGTCTGTCAAACAAATAAAAACAAAACAAAACAAAAAAAAGAATCGGCTTCTTGTATTGCCCCTCTCTCTCTTTTCTTCCCTTTTCCTTCCTTGTTTTGTTTCTTATATTCCACTTATGAATGAAATCATATAGTATTTATCTTTCTCTGACTGATTTATTTCGCTTGGTATTACACGTTCTAGCTATATCCACAAATTTGCAAAAGGCAAGATTTCATACTTTCCTACAGCTGAGTGATATTCCATTATGTATATGTACACCACATCTTCCATATGAATTCATCAGTCATCGGCCATTTGGGCTCTTTCCATAATTTGGCTATACTTGATAATGCTGCTATAAACATTGGGGGTGCATATTTCCCTTTGAATTAGTATTTTTGTGTGTTTTACATAAATAACTAGTAGTGCAATTGTTGGATTATAGGGTACTACTATTTTTAACTTTTTGAGGAAATCCCATGTTGTTTGCCACAGTGATTGCACCAATTTACATTCCAACCAAAGGTACAAAAGGGTTCTCTTGTCTCCACATCCTTTCCAACACCTGTTGTTCTTGTGTACTTGATTTTAGCCATTCTGAGAGGTGTGAGGTGATACTTCGTTGTAATTTGGATTTGTATTTCCCTGATAATCAGCGATGTTGAGCATCTTTTCATGTGTCCGTTAGCCATCTGTATGTCTTCTTTGGAAAAATATCTATTCCTATCTTCTGACCATTTGGTAAAAAAATATCTATTCCTATCTTCTGACCATTTTTAATTGGATTATTTGGTTTGGGGCTGTCGAGTTTTTTATAAGTTCTTTATATATTTTGGACACTAACCCTTTACTGGATATGTCATTTGCAGATACCTTCTCCAATTCAGGAGCTGCCCTTTAGTTATATTGTTTCCTTCACTGTGCAGAAGGGTTTTATATTCATTAGACCCAATAGTTTATTTTTGCTTCTTTTTCCTTTGCCTCAGGAGACATACCTAGATAGAAGCTCCTACAGCCAAAGCAAAACAGGTTACTGCCTATGTACTCCTCTAGATTTTTTGGTTTCTGGTCTCACATTTAGCCTTCTAATCCAATTTAAATTTATTTTATCATATGGTGTGATGAAGTGGTCAGTTTCACTCTTTTGCATGTTGTCCAGTTTTCCCAACACCATTTGTTGTTGGGACTGTCTTTTTTCATTAGACAAGTCTTTCCTGCTTTGTCAAAAATTATTGACCTTATGATTGCGGGTTAATTTCTGGATATTCTCTTCTATTCCATTCATCTAATGTGTTTCTTTTTGCCAGTAACATAATGTTTTGATTACTATAGCTTCATAATGTAATTTGAAGTCCAGAATTGTGAGGCAACCAGCTTTGTTTCTCTCTCTCAAGGCTGCTATCCCTATTTAAGGTATTTTGTGATTCCATAAAAATTTGAGAATCATTGGTTCTAGTTCTGTGAGAAATGCTATTGATATTTTGATAGAAATTATATTAAAAGTGTGCGTTACCTCAGGTAGTATTCATTTTAACAATATTTGTTGTTCCAATCCAGGAGCAATGGAATGTTTTTCCATTTCTTCATGTCATCTTGAATTTCTTTCCTCAGTGTTTTATAGTTTTCAGAGTATAGGTCTTTCATCTCTTTGGTTAAGGTTATTCCTAGCTATCTTATTGTTTTGGGTGCAACTGTAAATGTAACTGATTCCTTAATTTCTCTTTCTGCTGCTTCGTTACTGGTGTTTAGAAATGTAACAGATTTCTTTTTTTTTAAAGATTTTTATTTATTTATTTGGCAGACAGATCACAAGTAGACAGAGAGGCAGGCAGAGAGAGACAAAGAGAGAGAGGAGGAAGCAGGTTCCCCACTGAGCAGAGAGCCTGAAGCAGGGCTCGATCCCAGGAACTTGAGATCATGACCTGAGCCAAAGGCAGAGGCTTTAACCCACTGAGCCACCCAGGCGTCCCTATGCAACACATTTCTATAGGTTGATTTTGAATCCTGCAACTTAACAGTATCTGTTTATCAATTCTAGCAGGTTTTTGGTGGTCTCAGAGTTTTATATAGAGAGTATCATGTCACCTGGAAATCATGAAAGTTTTACTTCTTCCTTGCCAAATTGGATGCCATTTATTTCTTTTTGTTAGCTGACTGATGTGACTGGAAGTTGCATTATTATGTTAAATATTAGTGGTGAAAGTGAACATCCTTGTCTTGTTCCTTGACTGTGGAGGGAAAGATCTTAGTTTTCCCCCATATACGATGATTGGTTTTTTGTAGCTGGCTTTTATTATTTTGAGGTATGATGCCTCCAAACCACCTTTGTTGAGGGATGTCGTCATGAATGGATGTTGTACTTGGAACAATGTTTTTTCTGCATCTATTGAAATGATAATGTGGTTCTAATCTTTTCATTTATTGATATAACCTATCACATTGATTCACTTGCAAATACTGAACTTTCCTTGCAACCCAAGAATAAATCCCACATGATGGTGGTAAATGATGCCTTTCCAATGTATTGTTGAATTAGGTTTGCTTTTATTCTATTCAGAATTTTTGCATCCATGTTCATCAGGTATATTGGTCAGCATTCCCCTTTTTTAGTGGAGACTTCATCTGATTTTGGTATCACATTAATGCTGGCCAGATAGAATGAATTTGGAAGTTTTCCTTCCTTTTTTAGTTTTCGAATAGTTGGACAAGAATATATCTTTGGTAAAATTATACCTTTGGTAAAAGATATATTATATCTTTGGTAAAAATATTAGATCTTTGGTAAAAGATATATCTTTGGTAAAAAAATATTATATCCTTAGTAAAAAAAAATATTGTATCTTTGCTAAAAAAAATCCTATGCCTTTGGTAAAATTCATTAGTGAAGACATCTGGTCCTGGATTTTCCTTTGGTGGAAGACTGTTGCTTACTGATTCAATATTTCTTGTTGATTATCAGTCTGTTCAAGTTTTTGTTTTCTTCCTGTTTCAGTTTTGGTAGTTTATATATTTCTAGGAGTTTATCCATTTCTTCAGGTTGTCCAATTTCTTGACATACAGCTTTCCATAATATTCTCATAGAATTATTTTATTTCTGTCATGTTCATTGCTATTTCACCATGCTCATGTGTGATATTATTTATTTGGGTCCTCTCTCTCTTCTTTTTGATAAGTCTGGGAAGAGGTTTTCAGGTTTGCTTAATTTTCGCAAAGAAATGCTCCTGGTTTCATTGATAAGTTCTATTGGGTATTTTTTAAGTTTATGAATTATTTATTTCTGCTTTACTATTTATTATTTGCTTCCTTTTGCTTGTGTTAGGCCTTGTTTTTTTCTTTTCTAGCTCCTTTAGGTATAATGTTAGGTTGTTTACCTGAGATTTGTCTTGCTTCTTAAGGTAAGCTTGTAGTGTTGTATATGTCCCTTTTAGGACAGTTTTGTTGCATCCCTAAGTTTTGAACCACTGTGTTTTCATGTTCATTTCGTTCCATGTACTTTTTTTTTTTAATTTCACATATTATTTCAACTCCAATTAGTTAACATAGAGTGTAACATTAGTTTCAGGAGTACAGTTTAGTTTCATCACTTACAACACTCAGTACTCATCAGAGCAAATGTCCTCCTTAATACCCATCTCCCATTTAACCTATTCCCCTGCACACCTCCGCTTCAGCAACCATCACTTTGTTCTCCATAGTTAAGAGTCTGTTATTTTCTTATTTTTGTGTGTGTACAAATCATCTTTATTTTCTATTTAAATTGAATTAGACAACATATATCACCAGCTCCAGATGCAGAGCTTAGTAATCCACCAAGTGCTTAAAACACCGAGTGCACAACATACGGTGTGCCCTCCCTAATACCCATCCCCAATTAAACCATCCCCCGACCCACCTCCCCTCCAGCAACCCTAGTTAAAAGTCTCTCATGGTTTGTGTCCCTCTATAATGAATTCAAATTCAGTTTTCCCTCCTCTATGATTCTCTGTACCTATTCCACATGAGTGAAACCATATAATTGTCTTTCTCCGACTGACTTATTTTACTCAGCATAATATCCTCCAGTTCCAACCAAAGCAATGTAAATGCTAAGTATTCAGCCATTCTGATGGCTGAGTAATATTCTAGTGTGTGTGTGTGTGTGTGTGTGTGTGTGTGTGACATCTTCTTTATCCATCCGTCAATGGACATCTTGGCTCTTTCCATAATTTTAGATATTGTGCATATTGCTGCTATAAACATTGGGATGTATGTGCCTCTTTGAATCACTACATTTAGTTCTTTGGAGTAAATACCTGTCAGTGAAATTGCTGGGTTGTAGGGTATCTCTATTTTTAACTTCTTGAGGAACCTCCATACTCTTTTCCAGAATGGCTGTAACAGTGTGCATTCCCACCAACAGTGTAAGAAGGTTCCCCTTTCTCCATATCCTCCCCAACATTTGTTGTTTCCTATCTTGTTAAATTTAGCCATTCTGACTGATGTGAAGTGGTATCTCATTGTGGTGGTTTTTTAAAATATTTTATTTATTTATTTGACAGACAGAGATCACAAGTAGGCAGAGAGGCAGACAGAGAGAGAGGAGGAAGCAGGCTCCCCACTGAGCAGAGAGCCCGATGCGGGGCTCGATCCCAGGTCCCTGGGATCATGACCCGAGCCGAAGGCAGAGGCTTTAACCCACTGAGCCACCCAGGCACCCCTCATTGTGGTTTTGATTTGTATTTCCCTGATGCCAAGTGACAGAAAGCATTTTTTCATGTGTCTGTTGGCCCTTTGTATATCTTCTTTGGAGAAATGTCTGTTCATGTTTTTTGCTCATTTCTTAACTGGATTATTTGTTTTATGGTTGTTGAGTTTTATAAGTTCTTTATAGATCTTAGATACTTGCCCTTTGTCTGATATGTCATTTGCAAATATGTTCTCCCATTCTGAAGTTTGCCCTTTAGTTTTGTTGATTGTTTCCTTTGTTGTGCAGAAAATTTTAAAGTCCATTTTTCCTTTTGTTTCCCTTGCCTTTGGAGACATATCTAGCAAGAACTTGCTGTGGCTGGGAACAAAGGGGTGTTGCCTTTCTTCTCCTCTAAGTTTTTAATGGATTCCTGTCTCACATATACGTCTTTCATCCTTTTGAGTTTATCTTTGTGTATGGTAGAAGACAATGGTCCAATTTCATCCTTCTACATGTGCCTGTCCAATTTTCCCAAAACCATTTATTGAAACAATCCTTTTTCTATTGGATATTCTTTCCTGCCTTGATGAAGATTAGTTGACCATAATGTTGAGGGTCCATTTCTCTATTCTGTTCTATGGATCTACGTGTCTGTTTTTGTGCCAGTACTATGCTGTCTTGATGATTACAGCTTTGTAATATAGTTTGAAGTCCGGCATAGTGATGCCACCTGTTTTGATTTTCTTTTTTAACACTCTTCTGGCTATTTGGAGCTTTTTCTGGTTCCATACAGATTATAGGATTATTTGTCCCAGCTCTGTAGAAAATGAAGATGATATTTTGATAGGGATTACACTGAATGTGTAGAATGCTCTGGAAAGCATAGACATTTTAACAATATTTATTCTTATAATCCATGAGCATAGAATGGTTTCCCATTTCTTTGTGTCTTCCTCAATTTCTTTCATGAGTGTTCTGTAGTTTTTAGAGTACAGATCCTCTACATCTTTGGTTAGGTTTACTCCAAAGTATCTTATGGTTTTTGGTGCATTTGTAAATGGGATCAATTCTTTTATTTCTTTTTCATCTGTCTCATTGCTAGTATATAGAAATGCAACTGATTTCTGTGCATCGGTTTTATATCCTGCCACAATGTTGGATTCCTATATGAGTTCTAACAATTTTGGGGTGGAGTCTTTTGGGTTTTCCACATAAAGTATCAAGTCATCTGTGAAAAGTGAGAGTATGACTTCTTCTTTGCCAATGTGAATGCCCTTTATGTATTTCTGATGTCTGACTGCTGAAACTAGGATTTCTAGTACTATATTAAACAAAGATGGTGAGACTGGGCATCCCTGTCATGTTCCTAATCTTAGGGAAAAAATTCTCAGTTTTTCCCCATTGAGAATGATATTCACTATGGGCTTTTCATAGATGGTTTTTATATTAAGGCATGTTCTCTGTATCCCCACACTGTGAAGAGTTTTAATCAAGAAAGGATGCTGCATTTTGTCAAATGCTTTATCTGCATCAATTGAGAGGATTATATGGTTCTTGTTCTTTCTTTTATTAATGTGATGTTTCACATTGATTCATTTGCAAATGTTGAACCACCCTTGAAGCCCAGGAATAAATCCCACATAGGCATGATGAATAATCCTTTAATGTACTGTTGGATCCCACTGACTAGTATCTGGGTGAGAATTTTGGCATCCATGTTCATCATAGAAAGTAGTCTGTAATTCTCCTTTTTGGTGGGGTCTTTGTATGGTTTTGGGATCATGGTAATGTTGGCCTCATAGAACAAGTTTGGAAATTTTCCTTTCATTTCTATTTTCTGAAAAAACTTTAGAAGAATAGGTTTTAGTTCTTCAAATATTCACTAGAATTCCCCTGAGAATTTGTCCAGTCATGGACTCTTGTTTGTTGAGAGACTTTTGATTACTGCTTCAATTTCCTTGGCGGTTATGGGTCTATTCTGGTTTTCTATTTATTCTTGTTTCAGTTTTGGTAGTTTATATGTTTCTAGGAATGCATTCATTTTTTCCAGATTGCCTAATTTGTTTACATACATTTGCTCATAATATGTTCTTAAAATTGTTTCTTTTTCCTTGGTGTTGGTGGTGATCACTCCTCTTTCATACATGATTTTATTAATTTGGGTCCTTTCTCTGTTCTTTTTGATAAGTCTGGCTAGGGGTTTATCAATCTTATCAATTCTTTCAAGGAACCAGTTTCTAGTTTCGTTGATCTGTTCTATCGTTCTTTTGTTTTCTATTTCATTGATTTCTTTATTTTTATTCTCCTTGGTTTAGCCTTTATTTGCTGTTCTTTCTCCAGCTCTTTTAGCTCTTTTATAAGGTTAGCTTGTGTATTTGAGACTTTCCTGGTTTCTTGAGAAAGGCTTGTATTGCTATGACCTTCCCTCTTCGACTGCCTTTGTTGTATCCCAAATGTTTGGAACAGTTGTGTTTTCATTTTCATGTGTTTCTACGAATTTTTAAAATTTTTCTTTAATTTCCTTATTTACACATTCATTCTTCAGTAGGATGCTTTTTACCCTCTAAGTATTTGAGCTCCTTCCAAATTTCCCCTCATGATTAGTTCAAGTTTCAAAGCACTGTGGTCTGAAAATATGCAGGGAATAATCCCAGTCCTTTGGTACTGGTTGAAACCTGATTTGTGACCCAGTATATGATCTCTTCTGAAGAATGCTCCATGTGCACTCAAGAAAAATATGTATTCTGCTGCTTTAGGATAGAATGCTCTGTATATATTTGTGAAGTCTATCTGGTCCAGTGTGTCATTCACAGACCTTGTTTCATTGTTTATCTTCTGCTTAGATGATCTCTCCATTGCTGTGAGCTGCATGTTAAATTCTGCTACTATTATTGCATTATTATCAATATATTCCTTTAATTTTATTATTAATTGGTTTATGTAATTGGCTAATCCCACTTAGGAGCATAAATATTTATAATTGTTAGATCTTCTTGTTGGATAGACCCTTTAAGTATGACATAGTGTCTCTTTTCATCCCTTACTATAGAATCTGGTTTAAAATCTAATTTGTCTGATAAAAGGATTGCTACCCCAGGTTTCTTTTGGTGTCCATTAGCATTATAAATGGTTCTCCACCCCCTCACTTTCAATATGGAGTTACCTTTGGTCTAAAATGAGTTTCTCGTAGACAACATATGGATATTTTCTTATTTCTTATTTGACTTCCTGGTTGACCCATTGTTTAGTAACATACTGTTTAACCTCCATGTACTTGTGGTCTGTCCAAATTTTTTTTCTTGTAGTTAACTTCTAGTTTCATAGCATTGTAGTGAGAAAAGATACTTTCAGAATTTTTCTATTTGTTGAGGTGGAATATGTGATGTAATATGTGATCTATTCTGGACAGTGATCCATGTACACTTGAAAAGAATGTGCATTCTGCTGTTTTAGGATGGAATGTTCTAAATATTTCTGATAAGTCCGTTTGGTCCAGTTTGTCATTTAAAGTCATTGTTTCCCTGTTAATTTTCTGTTTACATGACCTATCTTTGATGTAAGTGGTCTTGGGCACCTGGGGGCTCAGTCAGTTGATGTAAGTGTATTATTAATACTAATATTAATGTATTATTAAGGTATTATTATCCATTAATATTAATGTATCATTATCAATTAATATATTATTGATGCACTAATGTTTATATTTATATTAATGTATCATCAATCAATATTAATGTATTATCAATTATACATTAATTGCACATTGGTTATTAACATATTATTTTCTAATATTAATGTACTGTCAATTATTTATCAATAGTATTAATTATTAATGTATTATTAATATTAATGCCACTCCCTTCTACTTCACAGTTTTTATTAAGAAATGGACTGATCACATTATGAGGTTTCCTTTGTATGTTACTGTCTTCTTTTGTCTTGCTTCTTCTAAGACTCATTCTCTATCACTATATTTCATGAATTTAATTACAATATGTCTTGGTGTTGGCCTACTTTTGTGGATTTTGATGGGTGTTCTTTGTGCCTCCTGGATCTGGATGTCTCTTTCCTTCCCCAGATTAGGGAAATTTTCAGCTATTATTTCTTCAAATATGTATTCTGCCCCCTTTTCTTTCTCTTCCTCTTCTGGAACTCCTATAACATGAATGTTACTATATTTGATGGAGTCACTGATTTCCCTAAGTCTATTCCAATGTTCCATAATTCTTTCTCTCTTTATTTTTCAGCTTCATTATTTTTCATTATTTTATCTTTTATATCACTTATTCATTACTCTGTTCCTTCCATCCTTGTGTTCACTGAATCAGCCTGTTTTGAATCTTTGTTATTGTATTTTTCATTTGATTGTTTTTTAACTCTTTTATCTCTGTGGTAAGGGTCTCCTTGAAGTCTTCCATTACCTTTGCAAGCCCAGTTAGTACCCCTATGATTTTTGCTTTCAATTCTCCATCAGGCATGTTATATTTATTTCACATAGATCTCTAGCACTGACCTTATCTTGTTTCATTTGGGATGAATTCTTCCAACTTGACATTTTGTTTAAGTCTCTGTCTTCTTCGGGATGTTAGAACAGCCCATTATGTTAACTACTCCTGAGAGTAATGGCTTTACGAAGAAGAGGTCATATAGTGTCCAGGACTGGTGCTTCAGGGAGTGTCTCTGGAGTGTGCTGTGTGTGCTCTTCTGTTGTGTTTTGCCTATTGTATCATTCAGACCAGTCAATCTGCAAAGGTACTCCTTGCCTGCGGTGAGTGGTACTTAGTGCTTGGTCAGAATGTGACTACTTTTAACCAGGTGTGCTCTGATCTACTTGTGAAATGAAACCTGACACCAACTCCACCAGAACTGAGGCCCTACAGAACTCTCTGCTCCAGAGATGTGGTGTGGACAAGGGTTGGTGCTGGTTTTCTGTGGCATGGCTCTGCTACACTGGGACTAATGCAAACTGAACTGAGAAGGACAGCCCTGCCAGAGCACAGGAGAACAGAGCTTGGAGTACGCAAGTTAAGGAGCCAGTATCTACACTATGCTGCTTCCAGCAGCTGGCTCTGTGCTTATGCTGAGAAGCAGAGGAGGAAAATGCCACCAGATAGCTCCTTTGTTCCCACAGAGGCATCTTCATGAATGCTGCCCATCAGGCAAGTGCTCCAAGAACAGTGAATGATCTCCTACTACGTGACCTAAGGATTTCTTCAGACTGCTGCTTCCATGGGGTCCTCTCCACAAATTATTTGTCTGACTTCTCTCCAGGAACAGTGCAGTGCCCTCCAGAATCCTTCCCAGCCAAGACTGCTGATCTTCAAACCTTCAGGCTTTAAGCCCCTTGCAAGAACTCACAAAATTCAGCCCCTCATTTTCCAAGCCAATGACGTTGAGGAAATCTTTTCCCTGTGCATTCCTGTGGGTGATCCTGAGACCATGGCTCCTTTCCCTCCACAGCACCTACAATCCATTTCTTCCCTAAACCATGTCTCCACACTTCCTATCTTGTTCTGTATGGCCCCTTCTCTCCATTTAGTTGCGTTCTGTCAGTCTTCAGGTCAATCAGGTCAATTTCTAGGGTATTTCAGATTATTTCATATTCATCTAGTTTTATTTGTGGAAGGAGATGAGCCCAGGATCCTCCTTATTCTCCTGCCATCTTCCTCTCTCTGTGGTATTTCTTAAAATCTAGAATTGACATACCTTCAGCACTCTTTTTCCTTCTCCAGATTGCTTTGCTTATTTGAGGTCTTTTGTGATTCCGTATGAATTTTAGTATTATTTGCCCTAGTTCTAGTGAGTAACATTGCTGATATTTTGGCAAGGATTGCATCAAATCCATAGATTGCTTTGGATAATTTGGACATTTTAATAATATATTCTTCCAATCCACTGGACAGGAAATCTTTCTATTTGTTTGTGCTGTCTTCAATTTCTTTCATCAATGCTTTACAGGTTCCCAAGTATATACTTTTTACCTCCTTAGTTTAATTTACTCCTAGGTATCTTATTCTTTTTGGTGCAATTGTAAATGGAATTTTTCTTTGTAATTCACTTCTTGCTATGTTATTGTGTATAGAAATGCTACCAATTTCTGGATATTACTTTTATATTCTGCAATCTTACTGGATTCATCTTTTACTTTTAGTAGTGTCTGGTGGAGTCTTTAGGATATTCTATGTATAGTATCATGCCATCCACAACTAGCAAAAGTTTAACTTCTTCCTTAGCAGTATAGGTGCCTCATTTCTTTTTCTTCTGTGATTCCTGCAATTAGGACTTCCAGTAATATGTTGAATAAAAATATGAGTGTGAACATTTTTGTCTTGTTCACGACCTTAGGGGAAAATCTCTGTTTTTCATCATGGAGTATGATACTGCCTGTGGGTTTTTCATATATTGTTGAGGTTGACTCTGAAGACTTTGTTGAGAATTTTTATTATAAATAGATATTAAATTTTGTCAAATGTTTTTCTCTATCTGTTGAAATGATCATATAATTTTTATCTTTTGTTTGTTTGAAGTGGTGTATCACATTGATTGAATTGTGAATATGGAAACACCCTTTCACCCCCAGAATATATGCTACTTGATTATGGTGAATGATTATTTCAACATATTCTTGAGTGCAATTTGCTAATATTTTGATGAGTATTTTTGCCTCTATGCTCATCAGAGATGTTGGCTTGTAGTTTCCTTTTCCTTTTTTTGGTGTGGTACTGACACAAAAATAGACATAGTAATCAGTGAAACACAACAGAGACCCCAGAAATAAATCCATCATAATGTGTCAATTAATCTATGACAAAGCAGGGAAGAATACACAAGATGAATATACAATGGGAAAAGACAGTCTCTTCAATAAATGGTGTTGAGAAAACTGGACAGCTACATGTAAAAGAATGAAATGACCCCTTTCTAACACCATACACAAAAATAAATTCTGGGGCGCCTGGGTGGCTCAGTGGTTTAAGCCGCTGCCTTCGGCTCGGGTCATGATCTCAGGGTGCTGGGATCGAGTCCCGCATCGGGCTCTCTGCTCAGCGGGGAGTCTGCTTCCCTCTGTCTCTCTCTGTCTGCCTCTCCATCTACTTGTGATTTCTCTCTGTCAAATAAATAAATAAATAAAATCTTTAAAAATAAATAAATAGATAGATAGATAGATTCCAATTGGATTAAAGACCTAAATGTAAGACCTGAAACCATAAAACCCTAGGAGAGAATACAGGCAGTAATTTCTCTGACAGAGGTCATCACTCATTTTCCCAGATATGTCTCTTAAGTGAAGAGAAACAAAAGCAAAAGGAAACTATGATTACATTGAAAGAAAAAGTTTTGTACAATGAAGGAAACCATCAATAAAACAAAAATGCAACATACTGAGTGGAAGAAGATATTTTCAAATGATCTATCTGATAAGGGGTTAATATCTAAAATAGTTAAGAACTTAGGTAACTCAACATAAAAAAGAATACAAACAATCCAGTAAAAAAATTGGTAGAGGACCTAAATAGACCTTCTTCCAAAGATATACACAGGCCAAAAGACACAATGAAAGATGCTCAATGTCACTCATCATCAAGGAAATTGCAAATCAAAACCAAGAAATATCACCTTATACCTGTCAGAATGGCTAAAATCAAAAAGCTAAGAAATAAAAAATTAATGCTTTTTAAACAGGAGTGATGAACAATACAAAAAGGAAATTTTTAAAAAACACAATTCTATTCACAACAGCATCAAAAAGAATAAAATACTTAGACATAAACCTAATCAAAAAGGTGAAAGCCTTCTACAGTGAAAACTCCAAAACATCAATGAAAGAAAGAAGACACAATACAAGGAAAGACGTCTTGTATTCATAAATTGGAAGACAATATTGCTAAGATGACAATCCTACCTAAAGCAATCTACAGAATCAGTACAAGCCCTGTCAAAATCCCAACAGTATTTTTTACAGAAATACAAAATTCACCCTAAAATTCATACACAATCTCAAGGGACCATGAATGGCCAAAGCAATTTTGAAAAGGAAGAACAAAGTTAGAGAACCCATACCTCTTTATTTCAAAACTTATCGAACAAAGGTTCGATAATAATAATAATAATAAAAACCTTATGAAGGAGTGTCTGAGCGCCTCAGTCAGTTAAGCATCTGCCTTCGGCTCAGGCCACGATCCTGGAGTCCCAGGATGGAGCTCCATGTTGGGCTCCCTGCTCAGTGGGAGGTATGCTTCTCTCTTTCCCTCTGTCCCTCCCCCTGATCATGTTCTCTCTCTCCAATAAATAAATAAAATCTTTTAAAAAATACCATATGGAACTGACATAAGAACAGACATATAAACCAATGGAATAGAATAGAAATCGAGAAATAAATCCTTGCATATATGGCCAATTGATTTCCAATAGTGATATCAACACCATTCAATGGGGAAAGAAGACTTTCAACATGTGGTGCTGGGTAAACTGTACACATACAAAGAATGAACATAGCCCCTTATCTTATGATACATAGAAAAATTAACTTCACATGGGTCAAAGACTTAAATGTAAGAAGTAAACATGTAAAACTCTTAAGAGGAAAACATAGGGGAGAATCTTTATAGCATTTGATTTTGCAATGATTTCTTGGGTATGACACCAAAAGTATAAGTAACAAAAGAAAAAAATAAACAAAAATGGACTTTATCAAAATTAAAAATGTTTGTTCATTAAAAGATACTAACAGGGGCGCCTGGGTGGCTCAGTGGGTTAAAGCCTCTGCCTTCAGCTCAGGTCATGATCTCAGGGTCCTGGGATCGAGCCCCGCATCGGCTCTCTGCTCAGCAGGGAGCCTGCTTCCTCCTCTCTCTCTGCCTGCCTCTCTACCTACTTGTGATCTCTTTCCATCAAATGAATAAATAAAAAAAAATTTTAAAAATAAAAGATACTAACAGAAGATTGAAAAAACAACCCATGGAATGAAAGAAGCTGTTTGCAAATCATTCATCTGTTAAGTAATTAATAGCCAGAATATATAAAGAATTCTTACAACTTAACAACAAAAGACAGTACAATTCAAATTGGACATGGGACTTGAAAAGTTATTTCTCAGAAAATGATATAGAAACAGACAATAATCACATGAAATGAGTTTCAATATCACTAGCCATTTAAAGAAATGCAAATCAAAGTCACCTGGGTGACTCAGTCAGTTGAGCATCTGCCTTTGGCTGAGGTCATGATCGTAGAGTCCCAGGATTGAGCCCCACATCTGGCTCCCTGTTCAGCAAAGTCTGCTTCTTCCTCTCCCTCTGCCCTTCCCCCTGCTCCTTTTCTCCTCCCACTCACTCTCTCAAATAAAATAAAACCTTTAAAAAAATAAAGAAATAAAAACAAAACCACAATGAGATACCACCTCATACCTATTAAGATATCAATTACTAAAAAGACAAAACAACAACAGCAACAACAACAAAAACAAAAACAAGCACTGTGGTGATGTGGAGAAACTGGAACCCTTGTACATTGCTGGTGGGAAAATAAAGTGGTACAGCCACTGCAGTAAACAGTATGGCAGCACCACAAAAAATTAAACAGAATTACCATATGCCCCAACATTTCTTTTTTTTAAAGATTTTATTTATTTATTTGACAGACAGAGATCACAAGTAGGCAGAGAGTCAGGCAGAGAGAGAGGGAGGAAGCAGGCTCCCTGCTGAGCAGATGTGGGGCTCGATCCCAGGATCCTGGGATCATGTCCTGAGCCGAAGGCAGAGGTTTAACCCACTGAGTCACGCAGGTGCCCCTGCTCCAACATTTCTATCTCTGGGTTTATACCCAAAAGAATTGACTCAAGTAGATAACTGCACACGAACATTCATAACCGCACTATTCACAATAGCCAAAAGGCAGAAACAACAGAAATACAAAATGTAGTAATACAAATAATGGAATATTATTCAACCTTAAAAAGAAATGGGAAAAAATGAATGAAAATCTGATACATGCTACAACGTGAATAAATCTTGAAACTATCATGCTAAGTAAAATAAGCCTGACACAAAAGGGCAGATACTATATAGTTCCACTCTATATTAGGTACCCAGAATAAGCAAACTCATGGAAAAAAAGTAAAATGATGATTGCAAGGGGCTGAGGGGCTAGAGTAACAGAATTATTATTCAGTGGGTATAGGGTTTTTGTTTGATATAATTAAACTGTTCTAGAAATGTACAGGGGTGATGGTTGCATAAAATTATTAAAATGCCACTGAACTGTATACTTAAGTATAGTTGAAATGATAAATTTTACATTGTGTATATTTTACCATAATAAAATAAAACTTCAGTGTCCCACACTTATCCTACCTAGACTAATAACATCAAAATCTCTGGAAGTAGTCTTGTCATTAGTATTTTTCAAGTACCTGGAGTTATTCCAGTGGTCAGCCAAGACTATGAATCATAGATTTGGACTTTTTGCTCTCTTGGGGCACATTCAATTATCACTGGCAGATCACTGATCATGAATGCCCAACTGTGCTTTTCCCAACCCAACTGAGGTCATCTGTTCTACTCATTTTCCAGGTTGTCTCTGAATACTAATTTCTACACTAATTTGAATTACTAAGCTACTAGGGTATTGTTGCTACAACTGAATAGTACAAAAATTGTGTTTAATACTAAAGTATTTACAGATAAATTTGTCTGTCTGAAAATTGGCTTCAATGAAATCCAGGCTCAGTTGTAAGGTATCAGGTGAGGATTATAGATTTAAAAAGACAGACCATATGTTAATAATTTATAAAGTTGTATGATGGCTACACAGGTGTTCTTTATATTCCTCTTGACTTTTGTGTCTATTTAAAATTTTCCATATTAAAACTGGAAACAAATTCAATTACGGTTACAAAGAAAGTACTAATATGATCTTGGTCCTATAAATTATAGTAGATATACATAAGGAAATATTGAGCAGGGGTCCCTGGGTGGCTCAGTGGATTGAAAGCCTCTGCCTTCCGCTCAGGTCATGATCCCAGGGTCCTGGGATGGAGCCCCACATCGGGTTCTCTGCTCAGCAGGGAGCCTGCTTCCCCCTCTCTCTCTGCCTGCCACTCTGCCTGCTTGTGATCTCTGTCAAATAGATAAATGAAATCTTTTAAAAAAAAAAAGAAATATTGAGCAATATGTTTAAATGACAGTAAAAATCTATAATAATATGGAAAGATGTTTATGATGTGTGGTTTGGTAAAAATAAAAAAACAAGTTATCAAAATCAGCATATACAGTAAGAGCCAGTTTTTGAGCAGGCTGTAGAATGTAGTAGTTAAGAGTATTAGATCTGGGGGGTGCTTTGGTGGTTCAGTTGGTTAAGCATCTGCCTTTGGCTCAAGTCATAATCCCAGGGTCCTGCTCCCTGCTCAGCGGGGAGCCTGCTTATCCCTCTCCTTTTGCCTGCTGCTCCCCTCCTTGTATTCTCTCTCTCTGCCAAGAAAATAAATATTTTTTTTAAAAAAAAAGAGTATTAGATCTAGAGTCTGACAGATCTGGGTTTCTGCCACTAACAAACTAGGTGATCTTAGACAAGGGTGACAATAACAACATCTACCCCTCATGAGATTTTGATAAGGATTAAATTGAGATAATGTATGTAAAGCACTTCAGAGATAATTATATTATTATTATCAGCTATGTATGACAAGAGCTACTTTTGAAAAATCAAATCATTGGAAACAAGCTTAATAGCTAAATGAAATATTAGGAAGATAAATTATGGCATATTCATTAGTTTACTAAATAAATAGTTATTAAAGGGCCACTGTAGAAAAGACATTGGAAATATAATTGTAATCAAGACACAAACAGAAAATGGCTATGCTCACCACTATACAAAAATCAGCTGTTTCCATACACTAATAATAAATAATCTGAAAAAGAAATTTTAAAAATCCCATTTACAATTGTATAAAAAATAATAAAATACTTAGGAATAAATTTAACTAGAAAGATAAAAGATCTGTACACTGAAAATCATATACATTGATAAAAATTGGTGAACATACAAAACAATGGAAAGATAGCTCATGTTCATGGAATTGGAAGAATTAATATTGCTAAAATGTCCATACTACCTACCCAAAGACATTTGGCAATGCAATCCCTATCAAAAGTCTAATGGCATTTTTACAAATACAGAAAAAGCAATCCTGGGGCGCGTGGGTGGCTCAATGGATTAAGCCTCTGCCTTCGGCTTAGGTCATGATCTCTGGGTCCTGGGATCGAGTCCCGCATTGGGCTTTCTGCTCAGCAGAGAGCCTGCTTCCTCCTCTCTCTCTCTCTCTCTCTCTCTCTGCCTGCCTCTCAACCTACTTGTGATCTTTGTCTGTCAAATAAATAAATAAAATCTTTTTTAAAAAAAGAAAAAGCAACCCTAAAATTCATATGAAATAATAAAAGACCAATAGCCAAAGCAATCCTGACACAGAAGAACAAAGCTGAAGGCATCACAATACCTAATTTCAAACTTTATTACATATCTATAGTAATCAAAATAATATGGTAATGGCACAAAAACAGACACATAGACCAATGAAACAGAACTGAGAGCCCATAATCAATCCACACATGTATATGGTCAACTAATATTTGAACAAGGGAGCCAAGAACACTCAATAGGAAAACAACAGTCTCTTCAATAAGTGGTTTTGGAAAAACTGGATATACATATCGAAGGCATAAAATTGGACCCCTATCTTACACCATTCACAGAAATTAATTCAAACTGGATTAAACACTTAAATATAAGACCCATAACTATAAAATTACTAGAAGAAAACATAGAAGAAAAGCTTTTTCACGTTTATCTTAGCAACAATTTTTTTGGATGTGAAACCAAAAGTACAAGCCACAAATGCAAAATAGACAAATATAAGTGCATGAAAGTAAAGAGCTTCTGCACGGCAAAGGTGACAATCAAGAGTGAAGAGACAACTGTAGAATGTGAGAAAATTTTGCAATCCATACATTTGATAAGTTAATATCCAAAATATATAAGGAATTCAAACAACTCAATAGCATATATATATATATATATATATATATATATAATCTGATTAAAACATAGGCAAAGAATCCAAATAGACATTTTACCAAAAAAGATATAAAAATGCCCAAAATGTTCATGAAAAATGTGCTCAATATCACTGATCATCAGGGCAGTGTAAATGAAAACCACAATAAAATATCACCTCATACCTTTTAAGATGGCTATTGTAAAAAAGAAAAACTATAAGTGTTGAAAATGATGTGGAGAAAAGGGAAAACTTGTGAGCTGTTGGTGGGAATGTAAATTGGTGGAGCCAAGATAGAAAACAGTACGGAGGTTCCTCAGAAAATTAAAAGTAGAGCTAACATAGATCTAGCATCTCAATTCTGGGGATATATTGAAAGGAAATGAAATCACTACCTAAAAGAGGTATCTGTACCCCCAGGTTTGTTGCATTCACAATAGCCAAGACATGGAAACAACCTAAGTGTTGCATGGATAAAGAAAATGTGGTATAAATATAAATGTGGTATGTATTCATATACTTCTATATAGAATATTAATAAATGAAATATTATTCAGCCTTTAAAAAGAAGGGAATCCAGCCTTTTACAATATGGATGAACCTTGAGGGCACTGTGCTAAGTGAAATAAGTCAGACACAGAAAGACAAAAGCTATATGCTTTCATTAATCTAAAAAAGCTGAATCAAAGAGCAGAGTGGTGGTAGCCAGGTGTTGGGGGTTGGAGGAAATGAGTAGATTTTGGTTAAAGGCTTCGAACTTCCAGTTTTAAGATGCATAAGTTCTGAATATACAGTGTACAGCATGGTGACTATAACAGTACTATATTATATACTATTATATACTTGCAAGTTGTTAAGAATGTTGTTAAAATGTTATCACCACATACCAAAAAAAGGTAAATATATGAGGAGATAGAGGTGCTAACTAATATTGTGACAATTATTATACAATATATACATGTATCAAATCACCATTCTGGACATCTGAAATGTCAATATGTCAATAACATCTCAATAAAGCTATGGAAAAAATACATAAATGGTCCCTGCCCTTATACAACTTACAGTCTAGAAAATAAGGCAAATAAATAAACAAATGACAATATTAAAGGGCCATTATAGTGTTTATTTAAATGCTTATTTAAAGACCTTGCATTGGTTTCCTAATGCCAATGTAACAAATTACCACAAATTCAGTATTTTAGAAGGACATAAATTTTTCTTACGGTTCCAGAGCTCAGAAGTCCAAGAGTTCAGTCCTCCCCTTTTTTGGCTGATAAAGGGTGTGCACATTCTTTGGCTCCTAGATGCATTACACAACCTATATAATCCAGGATTATCTCCCTATCTCACAATGCTTAATCACATCTATAAAGTTTCTTTTGCTATGTGTGGCATTGTATATTCACAGGTTCTGTGGAATAGGACTTGGGTATCTATGAGAGTCCTTTATTCTGTCTACCAGAGACATAACTTTGAACTTAAAAAAATAGAAGGAAATATAGAAAAAATATTAACATTGTTGAGTCTGGATGGTTAGATTAAGTTTTACCCTTTTGCAATTTTTAAAATGGACATATGTCACCTTTTTTAAAGAGACAATACAGACATACAAACACAGAAAGTTTGAAGGGGCATATAGTAAATTGTCTTTGTCATGCTCTTGACCCTGAGCCCCAGGTTCCTCTCCATAGTGGCAATTATCATTAGTAGTTTCTTCTTCCAGACAGAGAATATTCAATATCCATGGCAGGCTAACAAATGGTCCCTCAAAGACATTCATGTCTAAAACCCCAGAACCTGCTAATATATTACCTTACTGGAAAAAGGACTTTGTGGATATGATTAAGGATTTTGAGATGGGGTGATTATGACCAACTGTCTGAATAGGCCCAATATAATGACAGGGATCCTTAAAAGAGAGAGGCAGGAATTAGGGGGAATGGACAGCTATGTGACAACAGAAGCAAAGGCTGGAGACCTATACTTTTTTTTTTAATTATGTTATATTGGTCAGCATACAGTACATCAGTAGTTTTTGATGTAGTGTTCCATGACTCATTGTTTACATATAACACCCAGTGCTCACAGCAATAGGGCCCTCCTTAATACCCATCACCGGGCTAACCCATCCCCCATAATCTCCAACCCTCTAAAGCCCTCAGTTTACCTCCTGGAGTCCACAGTCTCTCATGGTTCATCTTCCCCTCTGATTTTCTCCCTTAATTTTTCCCTTCCTTCTCCAAATGTCCTCCGTGCTATTCCTTATGTTCCACATATGAGTAAAAACATGTAATTGTCTTTCTCTCTTTGACTTATGTCACTTAGCATAATCCCCTCCAGTTCCTTCCATGTTGATGCAAAGGGTGGGTATTCATCCTTTCTGATGGCTGGGTACTATTCCATTGTGTATATGGATCACATCTTCTTTATCCATTCATCTGTTGAAGGGCATTTCAGCTCCTTTCACAGTTTGGCTACTGGGGACACTGCTGCTAGGAACATTGGGGTGCATGTGGCCCTTCTTCTCACTACATCTCTATCTTTGGGGTAAATATCTAGTAGTGCAATTGCTGGGTCTTAAGGTAGCTCTATTTTTAACTTTCTGAGAAATCTCCATACTGTTTTCCAAAGTGGCTGCACCAACTTGCATTCCCACCACCAGTGTAAAAGTGTTCCCCTTTCTCCACATCAGGAGAGATATACATTAAAAGTGGAAGGAGGCCCACAAACCAAAAAAATGAGAAGATGAAAAAGGCAAGAAAACAAATTTTCCCCTCAGAGCTTCCAAAAAGAATCAGCCCTATTCATGCTTTGATTTGCCCAGTGAAACTGATTTTAGACTTAGGACCCCCAGAACTATAAGAGAATAAAGCTGTGTTGTTTTAGACCACTAAATTTGTGGTCACTTGTTCCAGTGGCAACATAGATCTGCTCTGTAGATGTATGGATATACTGGATATATCAGTAGAATAAACCCAAAGAATTAGAATTCCTGGGTTAAAGTATGTAGTTTTTCATTTTGATTTAAACTTCTAAACTTCCTACCAATCTCTACTGCAGTAATGTATAGTGTAACTCATTTGACTTTACCAGGATGCTGTTTTTCCATACAGAGGTATGAATTTCATGCATCTTTTCCTCTTATTGTTTCATTTTGATCACATTATGGAAATATTCACCCCAAACTTAATTTTTAAATACTTCCATATTTCCTATTAGTTTTATGGTCCAATATTTTGCATTTAAATTTTTACATTTAAATCTTTAAATCTTTTATCTAACTGTGGTTAACTTTGAGGTACGGATGCTACTCATTTTCCCTGCCGAGCAGAGAGCCTGATGCGAGGCTCGATCCCAGGACCCTGGGATCATGACCTGAGCCGAAGGCAGAGGCTTTAACCCACTGGGCCACCCAGGTGCCCTGAAATGCCATCTTTATCAGATGTTAAATTTCTATCTCATTTCAATCTATTCCTAGACTTTCTAGTCTGTTTCATTGATTTGTCCATAAAGTCATGTAGCAGTACCACACTGCTTTAAGTACTGTACCTTAAAGACATCATTTTAAATCTCTTATAAAACTAATCTCCCTTAACTATTCCCCTTTTCCAAATTTCTCTGGTTTTTCATGATTGCTTGTTTTCACATACAAATTTTACATCCAGCTTAACAAAAAAAAATGTATCTTTACTTGGACTGTCTAATTTATCCTACTATTTACTTAAGTCTTAAGTAAATTAGTATTTTATATTATTTTTCCACTTAAGAATATGCCATGCCTTTCTATTAGTCTAAATATTCTTTAATATTCCTCAGTAATATTTATTTTTTCATTCATGTAGAACTTAAGTGTTGTTTATTAAGTCTCCTTTTAGATATTTTCTTTTTTCTATTACTATTTAAATGTGGTCTTTTGGGAGACTTCTTGGAAGATGGCAGACCAGGAGGATTTGATGCTTGCCTCATCCCATGAACATACCTAAATAATAGCCACATCACTGCAACTAACCCAGAAAATGACCCAAAGACTGGCAGAACAGACTTTCTACAGTTAATCACAGAGAGGGGGCCACATCAAGAAGGATAAGAGGGGAGGACATGCAGTCAAGAACCAAACTCCCAGAACTCCCAGTGATAGTAACTACAAATGGGAGGGATACCAGAAGCACAGAAAAGGGAGAGGAACAGACCCCACACCAGTCACACCAGACAAGGGGTATCTGCAGTGGAGAGACAAGTCCCAATAACATTTGGCATTGAAAACCACTGGGGCTTAACTTCAGGAGTATTTTTTTATAATCTGCTTCCAGCTCAGGTCCTGATCCCAGAGTCCTGGGATAGAGCCCTGCATTGGGCTCCCTGCTCAGTGGGAGGCCTGCTTCTCCCTCTGCCCCTACCCCTGCTTGTATTTCCTCTCTTCATGTCTCTCTCTGTCAAGTAAATAAATAATATCTTTAAAAAAAAATAAAATAGGGGCACCTGGGTGGCTCAGTGGGTTAAAGCCTCTGCCTTCGGCTCAGGTCATGATCCCAGAATCCTGGGATCGAGCCCCACATCGGGCTCTCTGCTCAGTAGGGAGCCTGCTTCCCCCTCTCTCTGCCTGCCTCTCTGCCTACTCATGATCTCTGTCAAATAAATAAAATCTTTAAAAAATAATAATAAAATAAAAATCAGCAGGCTTAGCTCTGTGAAAGCTAGAGGGTGATATGAAACAGTCCCAGCCCTTAAGGAGCTAGCATAACATACAACCCTGCTGAGATATGGCATAGAAGCAACAGTTTGAAAAGTGCCTGGGGTATGCGGGAGGGGATTCACTTACTAATCTCAAACATGTTTAGAAGGGCAGGGATCTTTAGGATACTTCAAGAACAAAAGAACTAGCAGGTACCATTTCTTACCACCCACTCTACCAGCCTAGATAGCTGGACACTTGCAGGAACGAGCACTAACACCCATCACCTAAACTTGCTAACACCCCCTGCCCCACCTCCAGGTTCTCCTGGAGATCCACCCCATCCAATTCACCACACTCAGCAAGAGTCCCTCTAAAGTGGTTCCTGCCATGTCTCATCCTGTAAGCAGCCCCAGCAGGGACTAAAATCACTCCAAAGTGCTTTAGAGAAAGGGGAAGATAACCACATACAGCAGATGAACTAGGGGCAGATATCTGATCTGACTTCTGGTCCTACCCACCAACAGAAACCTCTCAGGGCACAGCACAGAGACAGAGCCCTGTAGTTCAAGGTCACTGTGGCTCCAGCAGACAGACCAGGCACAAGCATCTGGTCTGACTGCTAGCCTCATGCACTAACAAAATTATCTTGAGGGGCAAGGCAAGAAGAGCATCCTGTAACTCAGTGCTATTATATCCAACAGATGGACTAGGAACAGACATCAAGTTGAACTGCAAGACCCATCTACCGACAAAAGCATATCAGGGAGAGTGCCCTGCAGTTCAGTGATATTGTAGCCTCAGCAAATGGAATGAGAATAGACATCTGGTCTGACTGCTGATACTGCCCAACTATAAGCCCATGTCAGTTGCACAGGGACCAAACTCTACCCACAATAGGCAAAGTAGGTGATTAAAGCCAACTGGACTGAAGGCAAACACAGATCAGCCACAACAGGAGGGCACACACAATACATATAAGAGACAACCCTGAAGTGCCTGGTTCTGGTAAACAGAGGGCATTGCACAACAGTGCACTGCAGGATCTCTTCTTCATAAGTCCACTACTTTCAATATCAAGAGATTTAGCTGATTTTCCCAATACATAAAAACAAATATAGAGAGTTGGACAAAATGAGAGGTGGAGAAATATGTCCCAAGTAAAAGAACAGAAAAAGAACTAAATTTAATGGAGATAAGCAAATGCCTGATTAAGAATTTAAAGGAAGGGTCAGAAAGACACTCTTTAGACTTGACGAAAGAGTAGAAAATCTCAATAAGACCTTCAACAAAGGGATAGAAATTTTTAAAAGAACCAATTAGAGATGAAGAACTCAATAACTACAATTAAAAATATATTAGAGAGAATCAAAGCACCTAAGTGGCTCAGTTGGTTAAGTGTCCAACTTTTGGTTTCAGCTTAGGCCTTGATCTCAGGGTCATGAGTTTGAGCCCCGCATTGGGCTACATGCTCAGTGGGACATCTGCTTAAAATTCTCTCTCCCTCTCCCTCTGCCCCTCATCCCCTACTCTCTCTCTCTCTGTCTGTCTGTCTCTGTCTCTCAAATAAATAAATCTTTCAAAAAAATATGGGGAGCCTGGGTGGCTCAGTGGGTAAAGCCTCTGCCTTTGGCTCAGGTCATGATCTCTGGGTCCTGGGATTGAGCCCCACATAGGGCTCTCTGCTCAGCGGGGAGCCTGCTACCCCCCACCTCTCTGCCTGCCTCTCTGCCTACTTGTGATCTCTGTCCATCAAATAAATAAATAAAATCTTTTTAAAAATGTATTAGAGGGAATCAATAGATTAGGAAAAAAAGAGAATAGGTCAACAAACTGGAAGATAGTAATGGAAAGCAATAAAGTCTGAACAGCAAATGAAATAAAAAGAGCAATAAAATATATGAGAATAGGATAGGGGAACTCAGTGACATCATCAAAGAGTAACATTCACTTACAGGTATCCTAGAAGACAAGAGAGAAAAGGGCGTAGAAAATTTATTTGAAGAAATAATAGCTGAAAACAACCTTAATCTAGCAAGGGAAATAGACATCCAGAACCAGGATGCACAGAGAAACTCCAGAATAATGAACCCAAGGAGATACACCAAGACACATAATAATTAAAGTGGCAAAAAGTAGTGATACGAAGAGATGAAATAAGTCAAACAGAGAAAGTCAATTATCATATGGTTTCACTTACTTGTGGAGCATAGGGAATAACATGGAGGACATTAGGAGAAGAAAAAGAAAAGTGAATTGGGGGAAATCGGAGGCAGAGATGAACCATGAGAGACTGTGGACTCTGAGAAACCAACTGAGGTTTTTGGAGGGGGGTGGGGGGGATGAGTGAGCATGGTAGTGGGTATTAAGGAAGGCATGTATTGCATAAAGCACTGGGTGTGGTGCAGAAACAATGAGTCTTGGAGCACTGAAAAAATTAAATTAAAAAAATGAATATTTTTATTTTTTTGCATGAGAGAGAGCATGAGCAGGGGGAGGAGCAAAGGGAAAGGGAGAAGTAGACTCCTTGCTGAGCAGGAAGCCTGATGTGGGGCTGGATCCCAGCACCCTAAGATCATGACCTGAGCCAGAGGCAGACGCTTAACTGACTGAGCCACCTAGGCACCCTAGTGATACATATAGGATTTTAAAAGAAAAAAGAAAACAGTTACATACAAGGAAAATCCCATCAGGCTATCAGCAGATTTTACAGCAGAAACTTGGCAAACCAGAATCGTGGCATGATATATATTCCAAGTCCTGGAAGGAAAAAAAAACTGTGTTTTTTCACTTCAAAAAAACCAAGTATCATCTTTCTTCCAAGGCTATAATTTAGAAGAGAAGATCACACAGAGTTTCCCAGATAAACAAAAGCTAAGGGAGTTTGTCAACACTGACCCAGCCTTATGAAAAACATTAAAAATAATTCTTTAAGTGGAAAGAGAAGACCATAATCAGGAGTAAGAAAATTAGGAAAGGAAAAAAATTATACAGTTGCATACAAACATAATAAATGTGGCAGATTAATCACTTATAAAACCAGTACAGAGGTTAAAGCACAAAAGCAATAAAATCAATTCTATCTATAAAAATCAATCAAGGGATTCACAAACTAAAAGGATGTAAAGTATGACATCATACACATAATAGGTTTTGGGACTAAAAATTTAGTGCTTTGGGAATGGGTTCAAATTTAAGTGACCATCAACTTAATATAGACCACTATATGCATAAAATGTTATATAGGAACCTAATGGTAACCATGATTCAAAAATAAGCAATGGATACTCTAAAATAGAGAGAAAGGAATTCAAGCATATTACTAAGGAAACCACAAGGGAAGAGAACAAGAGAAGAAAGGAACAGAGAAGAACAGCACCTATTGATAATTACTTTTAATTTAAATGGACTAAAAGCTCTAATTAAAAGAAACAAGGTGGGGGCACATGGGTCCCTCAGTGGGTTAAAGCCTTTGCCTTTGACTCGGGTCATGATCCCAGGGTCCTGGGATCGAGCCCCGCATCGGGCTCTCTGCTCAGCAGGGAGCCGGCTTCCTCCTATCTCTCTGCCTGCTTCTCTGCCTACTTGTGATCTCTGTCTGTCAAGTAAATAAATAAAATATTAAAGAAAAAGAAACAAGGTGACTGAATAGATGAAAAAGGAAGACCCATCTATATGCTGCCTACAAGAGATTCACTTCAGACCTAAACACACATGAAAACTGAAAGGGTAAAAGGATGGAAAAGTATTTACCATTCAAATGGAAGCAAGAGGAAAGCTCAGGTAGCAATACTTGTATCAGACAAAGTAGACTTCAAAACAGACTGTAACAGTGACAAAGAAGGTAGCTACATAATGAAAAAGGGAATAATCCCATAAGCGAATACAACTGTAAATATTTATGCACCCATCATGGGAGCACCTAAATACCTCAAGCAACTATTCACAGACATAAAGGAAAAAATTGATGGTAATATAACAATAGTAGGAGACTTTAACACCCCACTTATATCAATGGACAGATCATCCAGACAGAAAATCCACAAGTGGCTTCAAATGAGATGGACCTAACAAATATATTCAGAACATTTAATCTAAAAACATCAAAATACACATTCGTTTCAAGTGTACATGGAATATTCTCCAGAACAGGTTACATGTTAGGACACAAAACAAGCGTCAGTAAATGAAAAGACTGAAATTATTTCATGTATCCTTTCTGACCACAATGATAAGCAACTAAAAAACAATCACTAAAAAAAAAATCTGGAAAGAAGACAAATACATGGAGGCTAAATAGCATGCTAATGAACAATGAATGGATCAACCAAGAAATCAAAGAAGAAATCAAAAAATACATGGAGACAACTGAAAATGAAAACACAACATTCCAAAATCTTTTGGCTACAGCAAAAGCTGTTTAAGAGGGAATATTATACAAGCCTACCTCAAGAAGCAAGAAAAATCCAAAATAAACAACCAAACTTTTTTTTTAATTTTTTTTTAACAACCAAACTTTAAATACAAATGAGCTAGTAAAAGAACAAACAAAGCCAAAACCTACTACAGATTTAATGCAATTGTTACCAAGTACCAACACCATTTTTCACAGAACTAGAACAAATAATACTGAAATTTCTATGGAACCACAGAAGGCCCCAACTAGCCAAAGCAATTTTGAAAAAGAAAAACAAGGCTGAAACATCACAATTTCAGACTTCAGGTTATATTACAAAGCTATAGTCATCAACACAGTATGGTACTGACACCAAAACAGACACATAGATCAACAGAACAGAATACAGAGCCCAAAAAAAAACCATGATCCTGGGGTCAATTAATCTATGACAACAGAGCCAAGAATAAACAATGGGGAAAAGACTGTTTCTTCAATAAATGGTGCTGGGAAAATGAAACAACCACAGGTTAAGCAATGAAATTGGACCATCTTTTAACACCATCATCCACAAAAATAAACTCACAATGGATTAAAGACCTAACTGTGAAACCTAAAACCATAAAAATCCTGAAAAGAACCCAGGCAGTGATTTCCCTGACATCAGCCCTGGCAATATTTTTCTAGATACATGCCCTAAAGCAAAGGAAACAAAAGCAAAAAGAAACTATTAGGACTATAAGAAAAACAAAAAGCTTTTGCACAGCAAAGAAAACCACATCAACAAAACAAGAAAAGCAGCCTACTGAATGCAAGAAGGTATTTGCAAATGATATATCTAATAAGGGATTTATACCTAAAATATATAAAAAGTTTATGCAAGCCAAAACAAACAAAAAAACAAAAAAATAATCTTATTAAATATTGTGCAGTAGACCAGAACAGACATTTTTCCAAAGAAGACATACAGATGACCAATAGGTACATGAAAAGGTCTTCAGCATCACATTAATCATCAGGGAAATGCAAATTAAACCACAGTGAGATATCATTTTGCATCTGTCAGAATGTCTAAAATCAAAAACATAAAAATCTGTAAGTGTTGGCAAGGATGTGGGTGAAAAGCAACCCTCGTGCACTCTTGGTGGGAATGCAATTTGGTGAACCCACTGTAGAAAATAGTATGGAGAAAAAAAAATGGAGATTCCTCAAATATTTAACATAGAATTACCATAAAACCCAATAATTCCACTAGTGGGGAAAACGAAAACACTAATTCAAACCCCCTTATGTTTCTTGCAGCATTATTTACAATAACCAAGACATAGAATCAACCCATGTGGCTATCCATCTTTAAATGAATAATGAAGATTCCATTATATATCCAATATATGGATACATATTGTGTATACATATATATATACACATACACACACACACATATGAATATTATTTAGCCTTAAGATAGAATGAAATCTTGCCACTTATAACAACATGGGTATACCTAGAGGGCACAATGCTAAGTGAAATTAAGTCATTCAGACACAGACAAAGACCATATGATTTCACTCACATGTGGAATTCAGGAAACAAAACAAATGAACAAAGAAAAGAGACAAACAAAAAAAGTCTTTTTATTTTAATTCCATAATAGTTAACATAGTGTCATTTTAGTTTCAGGTGTACAATAGAGCAATTCAACAGTTCAGTACATCACTCAGTGCTCATCACGGTAAGTGATCCCCCCTAACAGATACTTGAGGATCGAGAAAACCTGGTAGTTGCCAGAGGACAGATAGGTGGGGTGATAGGTGAAAAAGACAAAGGGGATTAAGAGTATACTTACCTTGATAAGCATCGAGTAATGTATAGAATTGATAAATCACTATATTGCACACCTGAAACTAATATAACACTAGGTTAAGTTTACTGGAATTTAAAATAAAATAAAATAAAATAGGTCTTTTATTTCATTATATATTCTAATTGTTACTACTTTACATGAAAACAATTTTGGGGGGGTGCCTGGGTGGCTCAGTGGGTTAAAGCCTCTGCCTTTGGCTCAGGTCATGATCTCAGGGTCCTGGGATGGAGCCCTGCATCAGGGTCTTTACTTAGCAGGGGGCCTGCTTCCCCCACCCCTGGCCCCCCGCGCCTTTCTCTCTGCCTGCCTCTCTGCCTACTTATGATCTCTGTCTGTCAAATAAATAAAATCTTTAAAAAAAAAAAAAAGAAAGAAAACAATTTAGGGATTCCAGAGGAATCTGGAATCCTTTGAATACACAGCAAAGATTCAGATCAATAGATTACTGAAGGTGGAAGCTGGCTGTTAAGATCTTCAAACCATGGGGCGCCTGGGTGGCTCAGTGGGTTAAAGATCTTCAAACCATTCCTCCCTGAGACATAACAAGGGAGGATTTCCCTGTACAGGCAGTAAGCATCAAGAATGTGAAGGCTAGATTAAGGAGAGCACTGGATGTGATGAGCACCCAGTGTTGTATGGAAGTGCTGAATCACTATATTGTATGCCTAAAACTAATTTTACACTGTATGCTAACCAAACTGGAATTTAAGTAAAAACTTGGAAAGAAAAAAATTAAAAACAAAAAAACAAAAGAATGTGAGGGCTGAGAGAATCCACATGCCTCTCCCCCATGTCTATCCCTTAAGCATTTATAGGAAGGACTACCAGGGAGTTACTAACTCTGAATGCTTGTCTTGCAGGTTGAGCCCCTGGTCAGTAGTAACTGGCTATAAGTTTACCCATCATTCCCTGCCTTCTTAAGGGAACTTGCTCCCAGAAGCACGTGATTCTATCTGGACTGTGGGGCTTGAGGAAACTGCAAATAACTGGATCCTGCTGTTAATCTTCTCTGGGTGGCTAATGAAAATTATGTCCCCATTGTGAGCAGCTCTCGCCTTGGGAGCAGTCCCAGGGCTCTTGAACAAAAGTTATGTAAACAGCCTCCAGTACAGTTCACTCAGATTTCTCTAAGCCTGTAATGGAAGTTCCATTTAGATAAATCATAGGAAAGTTAACAACTTTTTCCTCTTTTTCTTTAACCTCTAACTTAAAATTTGCTGTTAACTGGGGATCATATGAATTTGCTATAAGATTTTCAGCTAGTTTACAAAATAGGCTTTCCATCCCTCACCTTGCCTCAGGCCTTTTATCAGTGAAGCCAATTAAACTTCACTACAAGCCTGCAGTTTCTCAGGTAGCTTAATCCATTTCCACACTGCTGCCTCAACACAGCCTGTTTCTTTTGGCTTTTTTTTTTATCTACTAGGTTAACTAGCTAACACTTAATTCCCTCAGTTGTGTGAGTTTTGTTTTTGTTTTTTTGTTTTTAGCACCATCTTGCCTGTGGCACTGCTCTTGCTTGCTACTTTTTCTTCCCAAATCAGGCTATTTCCATCCTCTAACATTCATAAAAAGGTAATTTCATCATCTTGCTTAGGTTTGGGAAGTGAGTTGAAGAACAGCTAAGAGGCCAGCTATTCCAGACCAGAATATTAACAGGAAAATTAGCAGGTTGGGACACAAGGACTGCAAAGAAACTGGAGCTGACTTCAATCTTATGTTGCCTCTTGCCTTTTCTCTGTACCTCCATTTACTGGCTTTTATTAGCTAGTATTTTTACGAGACACTTTTATAGTTGCTTATGACTGCATCTGTGTGCATTTTCCTCAAGTTATCCTCTGTCCAATAAGAGAAAGGTCCAACTAAAAATCACCCTCTTCCATAGTGCCCAAATACTAGAATGATCTTTGGAAGTTTTGGATTTGCATCTACTGCTCTATTAATTGATTACAGCTGCAGCTATAATAACCTTATGGAATGGTCGCCAAAGATTTCAAGCCAACACATTTTTCACTTGAAATTTTCAGACCTGCTAAAATATTCTCCAGCTCCTTCTATATGTTCCATTCCTGCAGTGAGGATGCATTTAATGGTGAAAAGGAAGCCACACAGGGCTATCAGGCTTATAAAGAAGTCACTTGCCCTGGTTCCCTTGCCTCAAATGAGGAGCACATTTACACAGGATTGGAGAGCCAGCCCTAACCTACAGGCAGTATGCCTGGACTGTGTGTCATGAAGGCTCCTCAATATATATGTAATCTAATGCCAAATCTTCCCAAAGAACTGGTCCTCTTTAGGATCCCGCATCTCAGAGACTGGCCCCAATATCCATCTAGAAACCAGATATCTGTGATATTTCCCTCTCTCTCATTTTGCATATCTAATCCATCACCAAACCCATTGATTTAAACTCCTAAGAATCTCTCTAATATGCTTTGCTCTGTCTCCCTCCAGTCTAAGCCATCATCATTTCACATGTACCCACTGTACCTACAACCTAACCAGTCTCCCCTTGTCCACTCTTGCCCATTCTGAATTCATTGTTCATGGTATAACTAGAGTAAACTGAAAATATAAATTACATCACTTGAACCTTCCTGTTTTAAACTCTCTAATGGGTTTAGACTTTCGATCCCTACCTGCCCAACAGGCTCTGAGTGAACAGGCAACTACTCAATACCTTCTAACCACATTGCTCTTCTTTCAGTATTTTGAAGGAGAGGAAAGGAAGCCCTTTGCAACCTCAGAGTCTTTGCACGCATTGTTCCCTCTACCTGCAAAGTTCTCCTAATCCCTTTGTGTGATTGATGCCTTCTTATCATTCAGTTACAAATTAAATACTACCTCTTCTAAGAAGCCTTTTCTGACCTCACTACCAAAAGAGTCTCCCTCTGTTAATTCTCTCAACCTTTGTGTAGTCCCATCACAATTTTTACCACAAGATTAGTCTGCTTACTGATTTTTTTTGCCTGCCTCCGGAATGTTAGTTCCCTGAAAGCAGAGACCATATTAGTCTTATTCATCACCCTATACAAATGCCTTGTATACAAAAGGTGCTTAGTAAGTACCTCTGAAGGACTTATATTCTGATTGAGCTGAACACTTCCTTATCCTTCTTCCATGCCCTCCCTAAGCATCCTAGGTTAAGTTTTTATATTATTTTCATGAAGCCTTTACTATGTATGGTCAATATTAGTGTTGTACACCAAATATTGCTGATTCCTACCTCAAGGCAGCTGTTAGGAGTGCACTTTCCCAACTTCTCTAAAGGCAGTTTTGACTAGGTGACTTACTCTGGCCAGTATAATCTGAGCAGAAGTGATGTGTATCATTTCAAGTAGAAGCTCTAAGAGCCATGGAGGAAACCCCCATTTTCCCCCTGCCCTAGAGATTATGAAAAGCATTTATGAAACGGAGCTCCAGACACACGAAAAGATGCTATACATCACTCATCATCAGGGAAATACAAATCAAAACCACGATGAGAGACCATTCACACCTGTCAGAATGGCTAAAATTAACAACACAGGAAACAACAGGTGTTGGCAAGGATGGCAACAGGTGTTGGCAAGGGAAACCCTCTTGCACCGTTAGTAGGAATGCCAACTGGTGCAACCATTCTCCAAACCAATATGGAGGTTCCTCAGAAAGTTAAAAACAGAACTACCCTATGATACAGCAATTGCACTACTGGGTATTTACCCAAAGAACACAAAAGTACTGATTCAAAGGAATGTTTATGGCAGCATCATCAACAATAGCCAAATTATGGAAAGAGCCCTAACACCCATTGACGATAAAGATGTGGTACATAATGGAATCTTACTCAGACATCAAAAAGAATGAAATCTTGCCATTTTCAACAACATGGATGGAGCTAAAGAATATTCTGCTAAGTGAAATGAGTCAGTCAGAGAAAGAAAAATACCATATGATTTCACTCATATGTGGAATTTAAGAGACAAAACAGATGACCATGGGGGAAGAGGGAAAAAAAGGAGAGGGAGGCAAACAATGAGACTTTTAACTACAGAGAACAAACTGAGGATTGCTGGACAGGAGGTGCATAGGGGATGGGCTAAATAGGTGACGGGTATTAAGGAGGGCACTTTTTGTAATGAGCACTGGGTGTCGTTATATGTTAGCAATGAATTACTAAATTCTACTGCCAAAACCATGTTACATTATATATTAACTGAAATTTAAATTTAAAAAATTGAAACAAGCAAAACAAAACAAAAAAAAATGGAGCTCCATCAGCCTCAGTCCATGTGTATCTATGATAAACAGGGCACCCAGACAAACTTCCATGGATATGTATCATGATAAAGAAATCAACCTTTGGGGCGCCTGGGTGGCTCAGTGGGTTAAACCGCTGCCTTCAGCTCAGGTCATGATCTCAGGGTCCTGGGATCGAGTCCCGCATCGGGCGCTCTGCTCAGCAGGGAGCCTGCTTTCTCCTCTCTCTCTCTCTCTGACTGCCTCTCTGCCTACTTGTGATCTCTCTCTGTCAAATAAATAAATAAAATCTTTAAAAAAAAAAAAGAAATCAACCTTTGTTACTATAAGCCATTGATTTTTCTATAGGTTATTTGGTACTGTAGCATGAGATAGAACCATTCTCACTGATATATCTTATCACTGATTGTTAGTATTACACTCACAGAATTTTTTAAAGTCATAATCTTCTACTCTTACACACAACATCAACCCCAGATGTGTTCATATAGCCTCTACTTCCTAGTTGACACTGGAACTTCACCATTCATGACTTTGACAAAGAAAGGTTCTTAGAGTAGGTCTCAAGCAATTGGGAGAAAAGTTGTTCTGTATACTAATCACTCTATGAATATGGCTGATTGATCATAAGAATAGCTTTCTTGAAAAGAAGCTGAAAAAACATAAACTTTAGAATAATTACAGTTACTCAATTCAACTAATAGTCACTGAATATCTTTCTATGAGCTAGCCAATATGCTTAGTGTCATGAGATATACAAAGATGAATCAGAACCAATCCTTCTCCCAGGAAAGGAGGGGATATATTCACAAATATAGCTAACTTAATAACAAGATAGATGGCTGTAAATACAGTATAAACAACAGGTATCAGTGGGGTAGTGCTAGTTCTAACTGAGAAGGTGGCATATGAGCCTGGCCTCAAAAATGTCAGATATACTACTGAAACAATAAAGATAACTAAAGAGAACTCTATTCAGTTTCACAAATAATAGTGGAAAGCCAGATACATGCAAAGCTCCAGGACTCATATTATTCAGTAATATAAAGATTATTAAGAAACCAAGGTTGTCTTTCAAGGACAATATCCAATGAAGCAGTAAAGATGAGCACCTAAATATCTACAATATCAAGAACCATACGAGCCTCATGAGATATAGATAAGCCCATGAAAGTTCAAATAAGGAAGAAATTACATTCAGTTTAAAGGATCTGGGAAGAAGAAGGTGAGATTTGACACAGGCCTTGTAAGATGGAAAGATTACAACAAAGCAAAAGAATGGCTAGGGCAAAAAGGACTAAGGTGGTACAGAGCTTGAGTACAGGTTTGGAAAACAGTGTGGAGTCCAATTTAGCTTGAAAACAATGGATACAAATGAATGTAGCAGGAAATGAGGATGGAGAGGACACCTAGGTGGCTAATCTGGAAAACCTTTGTTTTGGTCAGACCAAACATTCTTTTTTTTTAAGGAAGTTCACAGTATGAGAAGCCACTTAATGTTTCTGAACAGGAAGTGGCATGATGGGTGCTTTGACTTATAACAGTTCATCTGGAATCAGTATAGGACAAACTAAAGTGGGTAAAAAAAAAAAAAAAAAAAGAGTTGAGGACCAGTTTTTGCTCAGGTAAAAAGTTGTAAAGGTTTGAGATGTACCAAGAAGAGCAAGGGAAAGGGAAAGTTAAATGCAAAAGACACTGCCAGAGATAAACCTACCAGATTTGGCCATTTAGTAGATGTGAGAGCCAAGGGAGGAAAAAAAAAAAAAGAAAAGAAAAGCTATCTTTGAGGTTTCAAGTCTGGCCAGCTGGCAAGCTGGGGATACCAGGAACCAAAATAAGGAAGTCAGCAGGATGTGGGGAAAATGCTTAGCTGGGTTTTGACTCAAAACAGAGACAAAGTAAATAAAATCATTAAACCCCAGGTATAAATAAATCCCACTGCATACCTTATGTTATCTTATTATTAAGTTAGCTATATGTTATTAAGTTAGCTATATGTTCTCTTCAAACAGTTCAATAAGAGTAGGTAGTGCTACACCAAGAACTAGGAGACAAAGAAATAAGCCCTGGTAGATATTCAGATGAGTGCTTACAAGATCAGGTTTGCAACATATTTTCATAATGAAAAGGGCCAAGACAGGTCCCACATATGGCCAGCAGTTTTCAGTCTTTGAACATTTATTGAACACTATGGACTTGCTCCCTGAGAAAAACATACATTAGTACATACTCACACATTAAAATATAAAATTGTGGGAAGGGGATGTCAGATGGACCTAAAGGATATAATGCTTAGTGAAATTACTCAGAGAAAGACAAATAACTTCTGATTTCAGAAAAATGTGGAATTTAAGAAATAAAACTAATGAACAAAGAAAAAAGACAAAAAAAAAACCAACAACAGACTCTTCAATACAGAGAACAAACTGGTGGTTGCCAGAGGAGAGATATGTGGGAGGATGGGTGAAATAGATAAAGGGGTTGAAGTGTACACTTATTGTGATGAGCACTGAGTAATGTATACAAGGGTTGAATCATTCACTATGTTGTATACTTAAAACTACTATAACACTGTATATTAATTGTACTTCAGTAGAGATGAAAAATAAATAAATGGGGGGGGCATGTTCCCACAAAACTCCTAATGTAGAGTTGTAATTATATAGGAGTAGTTGAAGTAAATATTCAACAATGTTTTGATAGCCTGCCTAGAAAGAACAATAGTGTCTTTAAAGACAGAACTTGAACAAGCCAGCACTAAATCATAAGCAGGTAAGATGGGAAGATGATAAAGAAACAAAGCCAAAGACAGAGAATTAAGATACAGTCCCTGCTGCCAACTGTCCCTGTGTGCTGAATAGGAAGAGGAACACAGACACCAAATGTTTCAAGTCTGCAGACTCCAGGACACTGTTTACTTAGCAATCTATGGCAGCTTAGGGAGATTGGTTTTACATGCTGTCACACCACTAACCTCAGAGCCCAGATACAGAACCAGTATCAAATGCCTTTCACTTTAGCAAAAGAGAATATCCAAAATGATCCTTATGGAAGAAGAAAAAGACACCAAATAAATTAAAAACCACATTACTCAAATCAGGGAGACACAACCTGTGGTAAGAAGCATTCTTAGAGAGAAGGGTAATGTTTTCTACAACTGAAATATAAAAATTGTATGCCTTATATATTTCAGAAGTGTCTCTCTTCCCTACAGATGAGCAACATTTTCACATGTGTGCAAGCATGTATTATTTTTGGAAGTGTTGATTTTGAAATAATTCCTGCTTTAAATCAGCAGAAACCTAAGGGGTAGGGTTCAGTGCTCAGCAACTAAATCCAAGACTAACTATGTCGTTCAACTCTAAAAAGAAAAATTCCCTATCACTGACCTATTGCCACATAGATTCACAGAGCTGTTACAGTTGGCTGCTTCCTTGTGTTTGACCCCGAGTTCAAAAGCACAAGGCAAAGGAGCAGTGATGAGTCTCAAGTGGGGCAGCATTCTGAACTCTAGGAAGTCAGGTACTACACCAGATATACTGTTTGATAGGTGGGACATTTCTTGAGCAAAGGGAACAGCGGTACCACACAGTCTCAGGAAAAATTCTAAAACAGAAGTAACACAATCACATCAGAGGACCTCTGGTGGGAAGGCAGAAGCAGGGAGGCAATAAAGGAAGAAATGAGATACTGAATACAGAGTAAGATGACCTGGATTCAAGTCTCAGCTTTACCACAGGGTAATTTTGTATAATTAAGTTATTTTGCTTCTTTATCTGTTATCCACAGTTAATGACAACAACCCTATTTCAAATAATTTGTATGAAATGCAAATAGAATCATTAAAGTAATATATATTATTTTGAAATAATAAAGTCCTACATAAAGGTACCACATTTCTTGCTCATCATCTATCCCCCAATTTCACTCATTACAGTCCCTGAAATTATTTTATTTTTCTTCTATTCTGGCACAGCCACATTCCTGTAATACAACTGACATCATACCTATACATGACTAGGATTTCCTAGATGCCCAAGTCCTTGCCTTGTTGAAAGCAGAAGCGACTACTAAATAAGTGATCTCTATCTTCAACAGTTCTGGGTAGTAGGTGAGGTTTCACAGAGGGTGCAAGCAACCTGAGGTGAGTTCAAAGGAAAGAGGGTGGCCGTATTCCCATTTTTGTTCTAGGCATCATGTGACCCTTGGGGAAGTTACTTGGCACCTTTCAATTCAATTTCTTCAGATGGTAAAATGGAAGCAATGATAACTATATGCCCTACTTACTTTCCAGAAATGCTCCAAAGTGCAGAGCATAATGATGCTGACTATGTGGAAGACTTGGGAAAAAAAAAAAAAAAAGCTTTACAGTCTAAAGACAAGATGTAAACCCAGTGTTCTACCACTTTGTTTTATTAATTAATTTATTTTCAGAAAAACAGTATTCATTATTTTTTCACCACACCCATTGTTCCATGCAATCCGTGCCTTCTATAATACCCACCACCTGGTACCCCAACCTCCTACCTCCCCGCCACTTCAAACCCCTCAGATTGTTTTTCAGAGTCCATAGTCTCTCATGATTCACCTCCCCTTCCAATTTACCCCAACTCCCTTCTCCTCTCTAACACCCCTTGTCCTCCATGATATTTGTTATGCTCCACAAATAAGTGAAACCATATGATAGTTGACTCTCTCTGCTTGACTTATTTCACTCAGTATAATCTCTTCCAGTCCCGTCCATGTTGCTACAAAAGTTGGGTATTCATCCTTTCTGATGGAGGCATAATACTCCATAGTGTATACAGACCATATCTTCCTTATCCATTCGTCCATTGAACGGCATCTTGGTTCTTTCCATAGTTGGGCGACCGTGGCCATTGCTGCTATAAACATTGGGGTACAGATGGCCCTTCTTTTCACGACATCTGTACCTTTGGGGTAAATACCCAGGAGTGCAATGGCAAGGTCATAGGGAAGTTCTATTTTTAATTTCTTGAGGAATGTCCACACTGTTCTCCAAAGAGGCTGCACCAATTTGCATTCCCACCAAAAGTGGAAATGGGTTCCCCTTTCTCCACATCCTCTCCAACACATGTTGTTTCCTGTTTTGTTAATTTTGGCCATTCTAACTGGTGTAAGGTCATATCTCAATGTGGTTTTAATTTGAATCTCCCTGAGGGCTAGTGATTATGGGCATTTTTTCATGTGTCTGATAGCAATTTGTATGTCTTGGAAAAGTGTCTGTTCATATCTTCTGCCCATTGTTTGATATGTTTGCCTGTTTCATGTATATTGAGTTTGAGGAGTTCATTATACAATCAACCTTTTGTCTATACTGTCCTTTGCAAATATCTTCTCCCATTCCGTGGGTTGCATCTTTGTTTTGTTGATTGTTTCCTTTGCTGTGCAGAAGCTTTTGATTTTGATGAACTCCCAAAAGTTTATTTTCGCTTTTGTTTCCTTTTCCTTTGGAGACATATCTTGAAAGAAGTTGCTGTGGCTGATTTCGAAGAGATTACTGCTTATGTTTTCCTCTAGGATTCTGATGGATTCCAGTCTCACCTTGAGGTCTTTTATTCATTTCAAGTTTATCTTTGTGAATGGTGTAAGAGAATGATCGAGTTTCATTCTTCTACTTATAGCTGTCCAGTTTTCCCAGCACCATTTATTGAAGAGACTGTCTTTTTTCCACTGTTTATTTTTTCCTGTTTTGTCGAAGATTAATTGGCCATAGAGTTGAGCGCCCATATCTGGGCTATCTACTCTGTTCCACTAATCTATCTGTCTGTTTTTATGCCAGCACCATGCTGTCTTGGTGATCACAGCTTTGTAATAAAGCTTGAGATCAGGTAATGTGATGCCCCCAGCTATATTTTTGTTTTTCAAAATTTCCTTAGTGATTCGGGGTCTCTTCTGATTTCATACAAATTTTTGGATTATTTGCTCCAGCTCTTTGAAGAATACGGTGGAATTTTGATCGGAATGGCATTAAAAGTATAGATTGCTCTAGGCAGTATAGACATTTTAACAATGTTTATTCTTCCGATCCAAGAGCATGGAATGGTCTTCCATCTTTTTGTGTCTTCTTCAATTTATTTCATGAGTGTTCTGTAGTTCCTCAAGTGCAGATCCTTTACCTCTTTGGTTAGGTTTATTCCCAGGTATCTTATGGTTCTTGGTGCTATAGTAAATGGAATCGATTCTCTGATTTCCCTTTCTATATTTTCATTGTTAGTGTATAAGAAAGCCACTGATTTCTGCACATTGACTTTGTATCCTGCCATGTTGCTGAATTGCTGTATGAGTTCTAGTAGTTTGGGGGTGGAGTGTTTTGGGTTTTCCATATAAAGAATCATGTCATCTGCGAATAGAGAGTTTGACTTCCTCATTGCCAATTTGGATATCTTTTATTTCTCTTTGTTGTCTGATTGCTGTTGCTAGGACTTCTAATACTATGTTGAACAAGAGTGGTGCAATTGGGCATCCTTGTCTTGTTCCTGATCAACGGGAAGGCTGCAAGCTTTTTCCCATTGAGGATGATATTTGCTGTGGGTCTTTCATAGATAGATTTGATGAGGTTCAGGAATGTTCCCTCTATCCCTGTACTTTGAAGCATTTTAATCAGGAACAGATGCTGGATTTTGTCAAATGCTTTTTCTGCATCAATTGAGAGGACCATGTGGTTCTTCTCTCTTCTCATATTAATTTGTTCTATCACATTGATTGATTTGCAAATGTTGAACCATCCTTGTAGCCCAGGGATGAATCCCACCTGGTCATGGTGGATAATCTTTTTAATGTGCTGTTGGATCCTGTTGGCTAGGATCTTGTTGAGAATCTTAGCATCCATATTCATCAGTGATATTGGTCTGAAATTCTCCTTTTTGGTAGGATCTTTGCCTGGTTTGGGAATCACGGTAATGCTGGCTTCATAGAAAGAGTCAGGAAGTTTTCCTTCTGCTTCAATTTTTTGAAACAGCTTCAGGAGAATAGGTGTTATTTCTTCTTTGAAAGTTTGGTAGAATTCCCCAGGGAATCTCTCAGGTCCCGGTTTCTTGTTTTTGGGGAGTTTTTTGATCACTGCTTCAATCTCGTCACTCGACATCGGTCTATTCAGGTTGTCGATTTCTTCCTGGTTCAATTTTGGGAGTTTATAGTTTTCCAGGATGCATCCATTTCATCTACATTGCTAAGCTTATTGGCATATAACTGTTGATAATAACATCTGATGATTGTTTCTACTTCCTTGGTGTTTGTTGTGATCTCTCCCTTTTCATTCATAATTTTATGAATTTGGGCTTTCTCTCTTTTCTTTTGGATTAGTGTGGCCAATGGTTTATCGATCTTATTGATTCTTTAAAAAAAAAAAAAACCAGCTTCTAGTTTCATTGATACGTTCTACTGTATCTCTGGTTTCTACCTCATTGATCTCAGCTCTAATCTTAATGATTTCCCTTCTTATGTGTGGAGTTGGTTTGATTTGCTGTTGGTTTTCCAGTTCTTTAAGGTGTAGAGACAGCTGGTGTATGCTGGATTTTTCTATTTTTTTTGAGGGAGGCTTGGAAGGCTATGTATTTCCCTCTTAGGACTGCCTTTGCTGTATCCCATAGGTTTTGGACTGAAGTGTCTTCATTCTCATTGGTTTCCATGAATTGTTTCAGTTCTTCTTTGATCTCCTGGTTGATCCTAGCATTCTTAAGCAAGGTGGTCTTTAGCTTCCAGGTTTTTGACTTCCTTCTGAACTTTTCCTTGTGATTGAGCTCCAGTTTCAAAGCATTGTGATCTGAGAATATGCAGGGAATAATCTCAGTCTTTTGGTATCAGTTGAGTCCTGATTTGGGACCCAGTATGTGGTCTATTGTGGAGAAGGTTCCGTGTGCACTTGAGAAGAATGAGTATTCTGTTGTTTTAGGGTGGAATGTTCTGTATATATCTATGAGGTCCATCTGGTCCAATGTGTCATTCAATGCTCTTGTTTCTTTATTGATTTTCTGCTTCGATGATCTATTTCTGAGAGAGGCGTGTTAAGATCTCCTACGATTAGTGTATTCATATCCGTATCTGATATGAGAATCATTACCCCAGCCTTCTTTTGAGGCCCATTGGCATGAAAGATGCTTCTCCATCCCTTCACTTTCAGTCTGGGTGTATCTTTAGGTTCAAAATGGGTCTCTTGTAGACAACATATGGATGGGTCCTGTCGTTTTATCCAATCTGCAACCCTGTGCCGTTTTATGGGCGCATTTAGGCCATTCACATTGAGAGTGATTATTGATAGATACGTTTTTTATTGACATCGAGTTACCTTTGAAGTCTTTCTTTCTGTAGACTGTCTCTATATTTCTGTCCAATGCTATTCTTAGGATTTTTCCTCTTTTATAGAACCCCCCTTAATATTTCCTGCAGTGTCGGCTTGGTGGTTGCATAGTCTTTTAAGCCTTGCCGGTCTTGGAAACTCTTTATCTCTCCATCCATTTTGAATGTCAGTCTTGCTGGATAAAGTATTCTTGGCTGCATGTTCTTCTCATTTATTTCCCTGAATATATCTTGCTAGCCTTTTCTGGCTTGCCAGGTCTCTGTGGACAGGTCTGACGTTATTCTGATGGGCTTCCCTCTGTAAGTAAGGAGCCTCTTTGCCCTGGCGGCTTTCAAGAGATTATACCTACAATTTTAATTCCTCAATTTGACTATCAGGTGTCGTGATGTTGTTTTGGAATGTATAATCTTGGGTGGAAACCGTTCAACCTCTAGTACATGAATGCTGGTTCCATTCACGAGATTGCAAAAATTTTCATGAAGGACTTGTTCCACTATATCTTCTAGACTTCTTTCTTTCTCCTCCCCTTCAAGGATTCCAATAATTCTGACGTTGGAATGCTGCATGGCATCCTTTATTTCCCTGATTCTGTTTTCGTGGTTTCTAAGCTGTTTGTTCCAGGCTTCCTCCTGATCCTTTCTCTCTATCTGTTTGTCTTCCAGATCACTAATTCTATCTTCTGTCTCAGTTACCCTAGCTTTAAGAGAGTTTAGATTAGATTGGAACTCATTGAGAGCATTGTGAACCTCCTCCCTGGTAGCTTTAAGCTCTGCCCTAACATTGTGAACATCCTGTCTGGTATCTTTCAGTTAGGCCCTAATCAATTCCACTTGGTCATCCATGGCTTTCTCCAACCTAGCTATTGCCTGGATAATTGTTAGCCTGAATTCTCTTTCCGACATATTGTCTATGTTGATAGCCGTTAGCTCTGTTGCAGGCGGTCCACCCTCTGTATTTTTCTTCTGTTGGGCATTCCTCCTCCTAGTCATTTTGGTGGGAGATGACTGAACAGATGTAGCTGGATGTATCAACTGTGGTGCAGTCAAGGTGCACCCTGGAACACTTCTTAGCAATGAGGATTCCGCACCCAAAAGAGAGACAAAAGAAAAGAAAAAGGAAAAGGAAATAAAAAAGAAAAGAAAAGAAAAAGAGAGAGAGAGAGATACAGGAAAGAAAGGGAAGATGAAAGAGAATGTTCAGCCCAGATGGGCCCCAAGATAAGATTTATGAAGTAGACAAACAAAAAGAGACAAACAAAAAGACTGATACAAGTATATGACAAGAGAAAAATATATATATATGCAAATGAAGAACGTCGTCAAAAAGAACCCCAAGTGTAAGATTTATATGACAAACACAAAAACACAGAAACACTGGTGAAAGAAGATGGGAGAGTTCTTATAAATTCTCAGTGTGTGCGAGGAAGGTTGTTTTGATTCTTCCTGGATGTATCTTGATATCTTTGTTAAAGGACTCAACTTTCCTAAGATAAAGGGGATTAAAAATTGGTTTACCTATAGGGGTAGTATTGATTGGGGAAAGGGGATTACTTTGAAGTTTAACTCTATATGAATATTAGAGGATAAAAATAAAAAGGAATAAACTAGACTAAACTAAAATTTTTAAAAAGGAATTCAAAAAACAAAAATGTAAAAGAAAAACATAGGTGTATGTATCAAAAAGTTCAGGTTAGAAGGGTATTATGGAACTTGATGTACTGTACAGTTCACTGTGATGGTAAATAGGTTAAAAAAATTACCTATGTGTAAAAAAAAAAAATGAACCAGAATAGTGGGAATTGAACAATAAAAGTTTTCCTATGAAGTAGTGGTTGTTCTCTTGTAGTCCTTTTTTTTTCCTCTTTTTTTTTTTCTTTTTTGGTTTGTTTTCTGGGGGAGGGGCCTGCCACGTGGGTTGTCAGTCAATGATGTTTCCTGAGTTAAGTCCTCCCACCCCCCTCAAGGGCGTGGGCTCTGAGGAAACTGGTTTTTTTCAGGCTTTTGTTCTCTGGCGGTTTTTATGTTTGTTCACTTTTTTTTTCTCTCACCTTGACCGATTTTGATGGTTTTTGTAGTTTTAGAGGAAAACAAACCGCACCCTGATCTCCCTCTCAGAGAAAGGCCTCAGTCTGGGTGCAGAGGCTAAATAAGTTCCCCCTTGGCCGCTAGCAGAGCAGGTTCCAAGTTGCAGACCCTGGGGACGCAGGATCTTTTGCTTGTACCCAAAGCCAAGGCAGTGGTGGCTGTCTGGAAGCTCCCGACCGCTAGAGAGGTTCCAAGCAGCAATCACACACTGAGATTTTCCCGCTGGCCTGGGCTGGGAGTGCCTGGTCTTGCTGGGTCTAAGAGTGCCCGGCTTGTGCGCACCTCTTTCAGGGTCGGCTATGGGTCGCGCACGTCTCAGGCACTGAGAAGGGGGCGCAGGTCCGAAAGCCCCAAGCTGGGCTTTTGTGCACCTCTGTCAGGGGAGAGAGTTTGGGGCACGTGGCTTAGGCTCTGAAACAATGGCGCGGGTCAAAGAGCACTGGCGGGGCCTTTGTGACTCTCTCAAGGGAGCATGAGGGAGGGGCGTGCATATCTCAGGCTTTGTAGCAGGGCTCACGTGTTCTGCCACCCAGCATGGCTCCCATCCCCTCACAGGAGCCAGACCCCAGGCATTCTCAGGCGTGCTGGTGGCTTAGGGACCAAGACCTGGTTTCTCCGCAGCACTCTCTCTGGTTCAGCATCAGGGAGGCTGTCCTGGGACCAGGGACTTAAGCCCCTATCCCTAGCCGCCCTGATGCCCACAATCCCCCCCCCCCCCCGCCGCCGCCCCGCGGGCGATCCTTTGCTCTTTTGGAGTGCTTTCAACCAGTCTCCAAGTTAATGCTGGTCCCCAGATGCAGGGCACTCTGGCTGGTATTGGGGCTATTACTTTCCAACCGGTGGCCTCTGGTGGCTCCCACCCCCTTTTGTTTATCTTCCGATATCAGTCCGCCATTCCCTTACCGCTTTACCTGCCCACTGGCATCTTCTGCCCCTGTAGAGATCCAGACATGTATAATTCTGATCTCAGGCTGATTTCATGGGTGAATGGAGTTCTGTGGTAGGCAATCAGCTCACTTTGGGGTACAGGCTGAAAAAGGTGCCTCCTCCTACTCCCCCGCCATCTTGTCCCCCTGTTCTACCACTTTTATGAACAGATTGCATGGATCCTACCTTAAGCCTCAACATCCTCATCTGGAAAATGGGAGTAACAATATGTATCGCAATGGATCACTGTGCAGTTTGTAAAATGAGACATTGCCTATAGGGAAGTCCTTTATTTATAGAGGGTGGCAACATACCAGAAAAGATAAGAACCATGTGTTCCTCTCCAGATGATGCCACAAATCTGGCATAAGAGTGCCTTGTTAAGGTCCTATACCTATAAATTACCTATACCTATAAATTAACTGTAATAATACTAAAGTATCCAATTGTAAAAAGTAAAAAATTATTTTATAATATAATGATCACTAAAATATTAACCTAGTAGTGTCCTATTTATTCAGCATTATTAGATAATACATCATTAAAGAAGTTAATTTTCAATTTGAATAAGACTTAACCCTTTAAGCACAGATTTTCTTCATTTTAACCATTATAATAGAAAGCTATCATTTAATACTTCTTTCCAAAGAGATTTTGGATGACTCAAATTCATTATCATGATACCATCAATCAAACTGAGATTGTCATATAGTTAACAAATATTCAGGTACATAGAGCTGTTTATCTCTCCACAAAATAGACCCAAACAAAATGTTTTGTAGACTTTGTACCTGTTTTTCAGATATTTTAAGTTTCCTCCCTAACCTTAATTCAATTAAATTTGGTTACTTATTCTTCATATCAAAGTTCTGTTTCTAGACCCCCTCCTACTTCACCTTCACATCCTTAGTTTTTGCCTCTAAATTTCTGAGGGGTAGGAAACTACATGCTCTTTCAGGGAGTAGAATGTCCAGTGAAAACCACTTTAGCTATTTAAGACCATTTGGGGCCAGCCTTTAGACTCCTGGTTTTATTCTGGATATTGAGATTAGAAAACTAACCTTCAAATATATAGTGCTACTACTACAATGAGGCAGTAAGAGCAGCTTTATGCATGTTAGTTTAGTTACTCTAATTAGCACCTGGTCCAATGGCTTATAAATAAATCAGGAAAGCAAAATTATTTGATACACCCTATAATATTTAATCAATCAACATTTCCCACCAGTGTACAGCACTTAATGAAAAAGTAATCTAACTTCTATAATTTCACTTGATTCTCAGAATAATCTTAAGGGGTAAACAGGGAAGGTGTTTTTTTTTTTAAAGATTTTATTTATTTATTTGAGAGAGAGAATATGAGCAGGGCGTGGGGAGAGAGCATGAGCAGGAGGTGGGGAAGAGTAGAGGGAGAAGAAGCAGACTCCCTGCTATGCAGGCAGGGCTTGATCCCAGAACCCAGGGATCATGTCCTGACCCAAAGATAGATGCTTAACCATCTGACCCCCCTCGGCACCCCTGGGGTAGGCCGGGCAGATGCTCTTGATTCCATCTCACATATATAGAAACTACGGCTCTAAAAGATAAACTGTACTTAGTATCTGGGTAGCAAAGATTTAGGACTTGACTCCTGGTTCTGAGAATGCTAGGCCAGTCTTCATGGTACTAGACCACATTGACATGAACACACCAAAGCATCTCCATAAGTATCGCAACTCTGAATAATATCTTATCAGCTACAATCCTGAAAGGGATGAGGTATGGACTGTTTCCAAAAATTACAAGCCCAACAAAACAGTGATTATCACTGGGCAGGCAATTATACACCTTGCAGACTAAAATCTCCTCCCTAGGCTTCAGCACTGCCCTGGAATCCTTAGGACAATGTTCAGAATGTCATATGAGACCAGAACATGATCCAGAAAGAGAGGACAACATGTTCACCAAGCAACTGATTTGTTTTAAAATGAAATGCTAATAGAATAATTACAATTACTTTATTTGACAAGAGGAGGACTGATAGCTGAAAATAGAAACTGGCAGAGTCACACAAGGTAAAGAGATGTTAATATGTGGGGTTTTGTGGGGGGTTTTTGTTTTTGTTTTTTAGCAAATCTAAAAAACCAAAACTTAAGTAGGCATCATCTTGAAATTCCAAAGAATCAGTTTAAAGAAAAATTAGAGTCATATTAGAACAGAGAAAGCCCAAAGCCAGTAAAAGAAGGAAATGAAAAATATTAGAGCAGAATTAAATGAAGGAGACTAAAAAACAATAGAACAGATCAGTGAAACCAGGCACTGGTTCTTTGAAAAGATGAACACAACTGATTAATGTTTAGCCAGGCTCATCAAAAAAAAAAAAAAGAGAGAGAGAGAGAGAGAGAGGACTCAAATAAATAAAATCAGAAATTAAGGAGAAGAAATAACAACCAATACCACAGAAACACAAAGGGTTATAAGAGAATACCATGAAAAATTACATACCAACAAATTGGATAACCTAGAAGAAATGGGTAAATGCTTAAAAACATATAAACTTCCAAAACTGAATCAGGAAGAAATAAAGAAGTTGAACAGATGAACTACTAGCAATGAAACTGAATCAATTATCAAACACCTCCCAACAAACAAGAGTCTAGGACCACATAGCTTCACAGGTGAATTTGACCAATCATGTCGAGAATGGTTAATTCCAATTTTTCACAAACTATTCCAAAAAAGAGAAGAAGAAGAAAAGCTTCCAAATACATTCTACAAGGCCAGCATTACCTTTATAACAAAACCAGATAAATGCACTACAAAAAGAGAAAACTATAGGTTAATACCTCTGATGGATACAGATGTAAAATAATCTTCAAAAATACTTACAAACCAAATCCAACAATGCATTAGGAAAATCATTCAACACCATCAAGTTGGATTTATTCTGGGGATACAAGGGTGGTTCCATATTCACAAAATCAGTACACATGATACACCATATCAATGAGAGAAAGGATAAAAGTCATATGATCATCCCAGTAAATGCAGAAAGAGCATTGTACAAAGTACAACATCCATTCATGATAAACTCTCTCAACAAACTAGGTGTAAAGGGAACATACCTCAACATAATAAAAGACATATGAGAAAAGTCTACAGCTAACATCATACTCAATGGTGAAAAAACTAAGAGCTTTACCCCTAAGAGATCAGGAATAAGACAAGGATGTCCACTCTCCCCACTTAACATTAACACAGTACTGGAAGCGCTAGCCATAGCAATCAGATAAGAAAAAGAAATAAAAAAGCACCCAAACTGGCAAGAAAGAAATAAAATTTTCACTGTTTGCAGACAAGATACTATATGTAGAAAACCCTAAAGACTCCACCAAAAAACTACTAAAAGTAATAAATGAATCCAGTAGAGTTGCAGGATAAAAAATTAATACCCAGAAATCTGTAGCATTTCTGCATACTAATAACAAAGTAGCAGAAAGAGAAATTAAGAAAATGGTACCATTTACAATTATCCCAGAAGGAATAAAATACCTAAACAAAACCTTAACCAAAGAAGTCAAATGCCTGCAATCTAAAAACTGTAAAACACTGATAAAAGAAATTGACATGACACAAACAAATGGAAAGATATCCCACACTTGTGGATTAGAAGAACAGATGTTATTAAAATTTCCATACTACTGAAAGCAATCTACAGATTTAAAGCAATGCCATCAAAATAGTAACATTTTTCACAGAATTAGAAAAAAATACTAAAATCTGTATAGAACCTTAAAGACCGCAACTAGCCAAAGCAATCTTGAAAAAGAAAAACAATTCTAGACTTTGGGTTTTATTACAAAGCTGTAGTCATCAACACAGTATGGTACCGGCACAAAAACAGACACATAGATCAACATAACAGAATACAGAACCCAGAAAGAAACCATGATCCTCGGGTCAATTAATCTATGACAAAGGAGCCAAGAATAAACAATGGGGAAAAGACCATCTCTTCAATAAATGGTGCTAGGAAAACAGAACAGCTATAGGTTAAACAATGAAACTGGACCATCTTTTAACACCACCCACAAAAATAAACTCACAATGGATTAAAGGCCCAAATGTGAAACCCAAAACCATAAAAATCCTCAAAAAGAACCCAAGCAGTGATTTCCCTGACATCAGCCCTGGCAATATCTTTCTAGATACAGCAGCCCTAAGGCGAAGGAAACAAAAGCAAAAAGAAACTATTAGGACTACATAAAAAACAAAAAGCTTTTGCACAGCAAAGGAAAACATCAACAAAACAAAGCAAACAAATAATAAAAGCAGCCTACTGAATGCAAGAAGATATTTGCAAATGATATATCTGATAAGGGGTTAATATCCAGAACATAAAATGAATTCATATAACTCAACAGCAAAAAAAAAAAATTATTTAAAAATAGAGAATCTTAGTTAGAGCACTTAGGTGGCTCAGTCAGTTAAGCATCCAACTCTTAATTTCGGCTCAGGTCATGATCTCAGGGTCATGAGCTTGAGCCCAATGTCAGGCTCCATGCTCAATGGGGAGTCTTGCTTCAGACTCTTTTTCCCTCTCCTCATGCCCCTACTCCCCCCAACTCTCACTCTCTCTAAATAAATAAAATATCTAACAAATAAATAAATCTTTTATAAATATATAAATAAAAATAAAAGGACATCAATAGAGATTTTTCCAAGACCTCAGACAGCCAAGTGGCACATGAAAAAGATTTTAAACATCCCTATCCATCAAGGAAATACAAATCAAAGCCACAGTGACATATCACTTTATACCTGTCAGAGTGACTAGTATCAAAAAGATGAGAAATAACAAGTGTTGGCAAGGATGTGGGAAAAAAGGAATACACTGCTGGTATAGCCACTATGGAAAACGAATGGAGGCTCCTCAAGAAGCTAAAAACAGAACTGCCATTTTATCCAGCAATTCCATTTCTGGGTATATATCAGAAGAAAATGAAAACACTAATTCAAAAAGACATATGTACGCACGTGTTCTTTGCAGCATTACAACGTACATACAACATACATACAACAGCACCCATGTGTTCTCTGCAGCATTACAACATACATACGACATGCATACAACTACGTACAACAGCATTACAACTCTGCAGCATACAACAGCCAATATATGGATATAATCTAAAGATCCATCAATGGATGAATGGATAAAGAAAATGTGGTATATATTTGTGATGGAATATTACATAGCCACAAAAAAGGATGAGCTCTTGCCCTTTGCAGCAACGTGGCTAGACCTGGAGGGTATTATGCTAAGTGAAAGAAATTAGTCATAGAAAGACAAATACTGTATGATTTCACTCATATGTGGAATCTAAAAAGGGAAACAAATTTTTTAAAAAGCGGAATCAGACTTACAAATATGGAGAGCAAAGTAACAGTTGCCAGAGGGGAGAAGGGAAGAGTTTGGTCAAAATGGATGAAGGGGAGTGGAAGATAGAGACGTCTAGCTATGGAATCAATAAGTATGGCGATGGAAGGTACAGGATAGGGAATCTAATCAATTAAATTGTTATAACATTGTATGGTGACAAATGATAGCTACGGTTGTAATGAACACAGCATAACATATAGAGAAGCTGAATCACTATGTTGTACAACCCAAACTGATGTAACATTGTGTGTCCACTATATTTCAATTTTTTAAAAAATCTTCAAAAAGGAAAAAAAAAAGGAAGAAAAGAGCCGCTGCAGTTACTCAAAAGCAGACGGGAAGCAAAGAAAGAGGAAAAGACAAAAACAGACTGCCATCGAATGTGAAATTATACCTCTCCAACTTGTTTAGGCCCACTGTGTAACAGACCCTGTTTATGTATTTCTGCTGGGGTTTCCAAATTACTTCTGCAACAATTGGGGCACAGTGAGGAGTTCAAAAAGGGGCCAGCTTTCTAGAGACAGAGGATGTCTGTATATTCAGAAAGAGGATTTCTATACACAGTTTTATTAATGTACATTAGCCCTACCCTGTGGCTCTATCAGAATAACTCACTTTAATCAATGCCATGTCCCTGAGGAATGTAGTCAGATCCAAGGATTCAAAGCTGTAGAATGAGATATACCCTTTATACTGATATTCACATATCACTGTTACCATACTTTTCTTCAAAGTCAACACCTATAAAATCCATGCCATGACACCCATCCTTCTCCATACTTTCACATAGGCCCCTTTGTTCAACCTCTTCTTTGATTATATAGACAAAAAAGGGTCCTCCCTATTTGTTGCAATTTCACAACTATGAAATTCTAGATAAAACACTGTACTTTGAATTGCCATATAACATTCTCACTGCATTTTTTTTTCACTGCATTTTTAACCCACTCTTCCTAATTTAGGTAGGAGCTAATCAACAGCTGGTGAGGGGAAAGGAAATATGCATGGGGCAAGAGGGAAGAGACTGGAAAGGGAAGGATCCGTGAGAATAGGTCCCAGTAGGGACAAGGCCACAATTTCTATGTTAATCCTTGCATAAGCTACTTAACTGTTCTTTGCCTCAATTTACCTGTTGTAAAATGGCTCTCATTATTCATTCAAATAGAATACTTAGAGAATCCTGAGGGCCAGGCACTATGTTAGGCATTTTGACCAGACCTAAAGTACGTTCCCTTTCTCAGTGCCAGTAAACTGTAACAAAAATACGACATCCAACAGCACTGTAAATAGCAATGCAAATCTTTCTCAAATGATTACTATAGAAAAGAAGCCCAAGATCAGGCGCACGGTACCTTCCTCGTGAGTGAAATTGCTTTTATATGCTATATCAGAAGGCTTTCTGATCAGTCCCTACTCTACTATCATTGGGGCTGATAGAAAGCACTATGACTCATGTTCCTTTGTTCTTCTCTTTGTAAAACGTATTCCTGAATTCTCAATTAATGGACCATATCCAAACTCCAACCAAGTTGTTTATTACTACAATCTAACTTTATTTATGGCACAAGCATTGCCACAAATATGTTTTTAAAAAATACTTAGCAGATCTTAACATTTATTAAAAGCATGTTACTTTTAAGTATCTTATTTCATTAATACACTCAATGACCAAGGTTGGTATTACAATCTCCATTTATGGTTGAGAAAACTGAGACTTTAAGAGGCTGATAGTTTGCCATGCCACACAACTAATCAAAGGCAAATATGGAATTTTAACCCAGGTCTATGTGCCTAGAAGGCCAGTGTTTATTCCCAAAACATCAAGCTACTCTGCTAAGCCTCACTGTGTCATTCTTTGCTAATAAACTCTATTTCCTAGACAGAGAATATGTTGAAACCTAAGCTCAGTAATATAACCTCAACCAAAAGCATATCTTTAACTACTTCAGTCCCAAGTGTCCTTTAGGTATGGCTGGGAAAAAAATAGAAGTTAATTAAAGCCCTGGGATCCAAAAGTTATATTTTCCCTAACAAACTGGTACCCAGTACTCCCAAAAGGACAGAAGTTAATGATGGAAAACATCACTAAGGCAACAATCTAAATCCATTCCTTTTCTTCTCTCATCTGTTTTGGCTGAGTTAGGTACCTGGAAAAAAGAGCTGTTGTTGACTCCATTACCTTCCAGACCTCTTCTAACACTGTAATTCTGAAAACCTTACTTATATAGGGGATCTTGTGGTTATTCTCTAAAACTAGGTTTTAGAAGCCAGACTGTTCCATTACAGTAGCAGTACCACAAGTAACATGAAATCACATCTAGCAATTGCCATGCTGTTAAAATTTATATGAAATCATACCAAAATGCCAAAATCATACCAATTAATCACAAGGAATAAATAAAAACCAGGAACGCTGAGAGGTACTTGTGTTCATAAAATTCCATTTCTTTGGACCTCTGAAATGATATTTGACCAGTTGGAGAAAGCCTGACTGAGCAGCATGCTCAGTTGTGACTTTTATGGTTCCTGTCCTGTCACCTTCATTGTTAACTACCAAGGTAACTGCTATCTGGCCCCTTTAATAAATTGGAAGTTCCCAAATCAATCAAGGTGGAGAAAAGATTCCTGTTATTCTATGACAAATAATATATCAGAAATCATGAATTTCCCTTCTATCAAAGCCACAGATTACACCTGAGGGCTTAATATACCAGTTCAAAATTCAAAATCAACAAATACATACAAACTATTCAGGGGAATAGAGACTAATGATGGTCTCTAATAGGAGAAAACAGGGGTTCGTGGCCAAACACTGAAAGATGATCAATTTCTGTACTGGAGAAGCAATGTGCTTCTGACTGGTAACTGGGGAAAGCAAAAACCCTGGATGATAGTTTCTTGAGACTAGAACTGAGATTGAGTCAGGCCCTGGGCTAGGCATTAGGAATGTATCACTAATGATGGCGGCTTTTACCTATTCAAACAAACATACAAACAAAAACACCTAGCAGCACCATATGGATTCTAAGCCTTCATTGTGTATTAGGAAGGAGGCTCTTTCTAAAACCACTTCCTTATACATCTCTCTACACAAACCCAGATGAAGCTGGACAAAAACTAAAAGGTCCAAGGAATTTTCAAAGAACTCATGTCTTACCCTACCCAACAATAGCCAAATGTTACACAGACTATTTTAGTTACCGAGGGCTATATTGTCTCTGCCATTTTAGCACAAAAGAAGCCTTAGGCAATATATAAACAAGTGGGTATGGCTCTGTGCCAATAAAATGTAATTAACAAAAATAGATATTATTTATTAAAATAGGCAGTGGGTAAGATTTGGTCCATGAGCCACAGTATGCTGACCCTTGCTTTTATGTAAACAGAGCAAGGAGACCTCTCTGAGAAATCAAGTAATTCCTTATCCTCTCTCCCTTCAGCCCAGGACTTCTAAGAAGGAGCAAAGAGCAAAGGCACAAGGCTAGAAGTTTTCCCTCAATCACTTATTCTTAAAGTCAGAGCCTACAAAACACTTGGAAGCATACGATGCCTATGAGTATCCATTCCACCTATTTTTACTTGTCACCATTAGAAAACAAAAGTCTTTTCTAATCCAATAGAGAGACCAGAGTGACTTCTGACATGCCAGTCGAATGATACTTTTTTCCTTTAATTAAACATCACGTTAATGGGGCTCCTGCGTGGCTCAGTCATTAGGCGTCTGCCTTCAGTTCAGGATGTGATCCCAGGGTCCTGGGATTGAACCCTACATCTTTCTCCCCTCTCAGCGGGAGGCCTGCTTCTCCCACACCCCCTGCTTGTGTTCCTTCCCTCGCTGTGTGTGTCTGTCAATTAAATAAATAAAATCTTTTAAAAAATAAATAAACATCACATTATTAACTCTTGTCTGGTGCAGAAATTCAGACAGCACCCTGTAAGAAACATTAAAGCCACAATTGTCCAATAGCCTTCACAAACACCCAGAAGCTCCCGGAGGGCCATACTTTGGGAAAGCCAGCCCTAAAGAGGAATACTAACTCCTTCAGGATGAGACTGCTACTGAGATAAAAGAATTCTCCCTAGAAAAAAGACCTGCCCAGCAAGTGCCTCCTTGCCCAGTGACTGGTTCAGTGCTTTAATCAGCCAGATCCTGCTGGACTTGTTAGACCTGACCAAACAACAGCAATAACTTTGGTAATCATGCCAGACACGGTTCAGGGCAAAATGGCCTGCTGCAAAGGAAATCTTTATAATGGGCTTTGCCCAGGAAACACGCCGATTATTGTCATATTACCATGGAAGCAGAAACTGATTAAAGGCACGGGGGGTAAGAAAGAGGCAAAGGATTGGTCCTAAATATCACCGGCACACCCTGGGATCTTTATGATCTCCTTTGAATGGGGGCTGCCTAACACATGGCTTGAGGGAGGGGCCCAAAGACTTTAAATCCCAATTTGGAGGGTGGTAGGCAAGTCATCAGAACAGAAAGAGGTGGTGAGGCATACAAACAAGGCACAGTAAGGTAAGGTTTCTGAGAGGGTTTCCTATGATCCAGAAGGCAGGAGATGACAGCTGGCAATGGGCAACACAAAAGAGTGAACAGTAAGAATTTGACAGATAGTGAGATACACATGGAAATGGTGTTGGAAGAGCAGGCTCAAGGAGCAGAAGAGGGGGGGGCGCCTGGGTGGCTCAGTGGGTTAAGCCTCTGCCTTCGGCTCAGGTTATGATCTCAGGGTCCTGGGATCGAGGCCCACATCAGGCTCTCTGCTCAGCAGGGAGCCTGCTTCCCGCTCTCTCTCTGCCTGCTTCTAATTTCTCTCTCTCTGTCAAATAAATAAAATCTTTTAAAAAAAAAAAAAAAAGGAGCAGAAGAGGGCTGCGTACAAAGCCAGGCCAAAGCTGGGACACATATCAGGGAGAATCTGGTATCCCCCCCCCCACCCCCTAGCAAGAGACCATACAAGAAAGCCCAGAGACATGGACTTCCCAAACCCACCCCATAAGGCAGAACCACTGACCCCATTCTACAGAGAATCCATGGGAATACAGAATAAAATCTGAAGCCCTCAAGAGCCAGAAAATCAGGGTTTGGACCCCAATTTGCCACACATTAGCTGAATAACTCTGAGCAAATAACTCCTCTGAATTTCAACTTCCTCATCTATAAAACTGGGAGACAGTTATTTGCCCTTGGTCACTTCACCTGTATAAAGAGGAATGCTAATAATACCCTGCCTGATTAGCTCTTCCAGTTGCTGTAAAGATCAAATTGAAATCATAGGTAAAACAGGCAAACTGAAAAATACTAAGAAAGATGTTTTATTTCCAATATTTTTATGAAGTGTTGTTATGTATGCTATCAGGGCAAACACACAACTCCATCTCAGGATGAAAAACTGTTTTTGAACAAGATCTGTATTAGCCTAGAAAGTCAACATTCACATAACTTGGACTAGATAATATCTGCACCACTCATGAAACCTCTAGAAGAGTAAACTAAGTGGCCCTATTAAAATATCCACCTTTCTTCTTTATTAACTAATTCCCTATTTTAAGCTTCATTTTACATCCCAAATCCGTAACGAATGTTGCCCAGGGCCTTCCCCTCGTCCATCATCAGTATGAGGCGTCTTCAATTCTTTTTAACCACCAGCATTGGCTTTAGAGAATTCTCCTTTAAAGACCTCTACCCTGGTCCAGACTGTCTTCTTCACAGCAGCCTTCCCAGAAGAGCACACAGTTGGTTGATGATGCCAGAAACTCTACCACAAGCTCTGAGCCATCAATCCTGCCAGCTATCCACTTCTTTACTGCTCTTCTCCAGCTTCTTAATGGCCACTTCCCTGTACACGCATTCTGGTGGCCACTCCTGTTTCTCTACAGAAGGCGACATATCTCTTCTTCACATTGGTTCTTTCTAAACTATCCATTCCTCTCAATAGCACTTAGATTCTCTATCATCATTAAAGGGAATAAAAGCAATGTGGAACAGCAAACAGATGACTCAGAAAATCTAAGGCTTAGCCCTATGACTGACTAGCAGTGGGAAAATACTTCAGCTCTCTAAGCCTTAGTTTCCTCATCTATAAAATGAAGATAAAAACATTTACCTTCCCAGATTAAGCTACATAATATATGTAAAAGTGCCTTGTAGGGGCGCCTAGTGGCTCACTCAGTTAAATGGCTGCCTTTGGCTCAGGTTGTGATCTCAGGGTCCTGGGATCAAGCCCCGCATTGGGCTCCCAGCTCAACGAGAAGCCTGCTTCTCCCCCTCCCACTCCCCCTGCTTGTGTTCTCTCTCTCTCTCTCTCTCTCTCTCTGTGTCAAATAAATAAATAAAACCTTTTTTAAAAGTGCCTTGTATGCTATAAAGTACTCTGCAAATGTTGATTTATACCCATATCTATACTCACAGTTTAGGCCTATATCTATATCCACATCCAGGTAATCGGTCAACCTGAGTAAGATCACATTCACAGATCTCAGTCTTGTCATTGCCCAGCACAAACTTCACCATACCTGAAACAACCCAATCTGTAGTAGAATTACTTCTTCCTCATTCACAACTGGATTCTCTAAATTACACATATCTGGAGGAGAATTCTATTATGAGAGATTGTTCTCTTGATCTTCTGCTTCATCAAGCTAGGAAAGCACCAACTAGAAAAAGTACAGCAGTAACTTTAGCCTTCCTGAACCTTCCTTCCCCTACTCCATTCCTGCATTTCAGATCTCTGAAATGCATGGCTGTCTTCAGACCAACACTGAAGGTACCTTCTTGGCAAGAGGCACTAAAGAGAAAGCAAGTCTTTTCTTTCACAATCTGAAAGTGATTCTGAAAAATAATCACAGGCCCAGCGAAGAGGCTGTGAAGAGTAGAGACTGTTTTGTGAGGCACGGTGATACTGCACAGAGCCCAGGAATGGGAACTGGTTACTGTGTACCAGTTCTGATTCTCTGACCAACTGGCTCCATGATCTTGGAAAGGAACATGCCCTCTTAAGTCTGCTTCCTCATCTGAAATATGAAAGAGTTAAATGTTCTCTGAAGGGCCCTTGGAACACTATGTGTCCATTTCCAGCAAGATAGTGTGCATTAGTCAAAAAGAAAAGGAAATGAACAGCAACTGCTTTTCACAAAGGAAAAGCAAACAAAATGCCATTAAGCCCCAGCTTTCCCTCCTCTTCCTTTCTCCTAGTACAACCATACAATCCCTGGCAGAGGTCTTAAACAATTAGCACACTGATTACCTTCTGCTTTCCTATTTAGTGCCATAACAGAAATATCATTCCCATAAATCCTAAAACACTGGGCATGGGTATGGATTCTAGAAGACAATTCTCTCCAGACAAACCAAATACAGAGAGATATCACTATCTCCAGTGTTAAAAGCAAGAGAAATTCAGCATGGTGACAATGGTGGTAAGGACATTCTCTTTACAACTCCCTTTGGAGTTTTTTTTTTCCCTGCTCTAAACAAAAGTTGTAAGGGGCAGTAATAAAACACCTTGATGGCTGGCTCCCCCCACCTAAGAAATTCAGGGTGGATGAACTAGGGATTAGTCCCCAGCTGTCAACTGCCACATGCATAATACATATTTTTCCAATCACACGGAAAGACTTTTCGACAACAGCCTGGCTCTGGAAAGAGAATTGGAAGCTGAAACGTGGCCATCCTATTTCTGGGAAATCCTTAATGAAAACCTTTTGCAAAGAACTGCCTTTAAGTTCCTAATATGGTACTATACTGTGGGGCCTACTGCTTGTCACTTAGAAGAAACGTCATGCTGCCTTACAATAAAAATAATATGAAGGGAGGACTTTGTCACCCTTTAGTAATGCCACATATTTCCCAATTATATACTACCCACTATAAAAAAAGCAGCTGCTTTTGCCAAAAACATCAACAAATGAGCAGAGAAAAGGGGAGGCCTCTAGATCTGCCAAACCAGCTGGTGTAGGCTCTTAGGGAAGGAAACAAAGAAGACAGGCATCACACCATCAGAAGGTACAGCCATTCTTCTATGACAAAAGACAGAAAACACAATCACATCATAATTAAATTGAGGCTAGTCTGCTTAACAGGGAAACCTTTAATCCCAGCCATGATGGTAGGATGGGGGAAGGGAATGAAAGGAAATTCACTTCGGGTTCAGTTCTTTACTGCCAACTGGGTCATTTCAAAGAAAAGTACCCCCAACCCCAGTAAAAAATATCCAGGCAGTTTTAATGCAAGATACCTGCTTTAAAGTACAGTACAAAAAGAACTTTAGAATGGAAAATCTGACTCTGGTTCCCATTTGGATGCCAACTCCAGGTCCCTGAAGGAGTCAGTTCTCTCCCTTGGCTTCCTTTTCCCTAGACATAAACTCAACAGAGTGGATATAAAGTTTTCTAAAAAACCTTCCAGGTCTGTTATTCTATAAGAACCAAAAGAAAGGGGCACCTGGGTGGCTCAGTGGGTTAAGCCGCTGCCTTCGGCTCGGGTCATGATCTCGAGTCCCGGGATCGGGTCCCGCATCGGGCTCTCTGCTCGGCAGGGAGCCTGCTTCCTCCTCTCTCTCTCTCTGCCTGCCTCTGCCTACTTGTGATCTCTCTCTGTCAAATAAATAAATAAAATCTTAAAAAAAAAAAAAAGAACCAAAAGAAAATGTAGGACTATAAGCCAAGCACCTCTGTTTCACATGCACAATGTGGGAAAAAATATCCTTAAGATGTAACTCATATATCATAAAACTCACTCATTAAAGTATTCAATTAAGTGGGGTTTAGTATAGTCACAGAGTTGTACAACTATCATCACAATCTAATATTAGAAAATTTCACAACCCCAAACAGAAATCCTTTGCCTATTAACAGTCATAATACATCCCCACCCTCTCCCCCAGCCCTAGACAACCACTAACCTGTTATAACTAGTTTGTTTAATGTTTTCAACATCATAAGGTTTTTAAAATAGCTGTATCATATCAAGGTGCCTGGGTGGCTCAGTTGGTTAAGCATCTGCCTTCAGCTCAGGGAGCTCTGCATTGGGCTCCCTGCTCAGCAGGGAGTCTGCTTCTCCCTCTCCCTCTGCCCTTCCCCCAGTTCATGTTCTCATGATCTCTCTCACTGGTTTTCTCGCTCCAATAAATAAATAGAAGTCTTTAAGAAAATATATCTGTACCTATTATATTTTTTCTCTTATTACAATTATTTGGTATATTACATTATTACACTGATTGATTTTCAGATGTTAAACTATCTTTGGATTCCTGAAATAAATTCCACTTGATTATAGTATATAATCCTTTTCACGTGTTGCTGGATTTGGTTTCCTAGCATTTTGTTGAGGACATTCGTGTCTATATTATTAAGGGAATTTGGTCTATAATTTTATTTTCTTGTGATATCTGGTTTTACGATCAGGCTACTACTGGTCTCAGAGAATATGTTAAGAAGTGTTCTCTCTCTTTTTAAAAGAGTTTGCAAAAGATGGGTATTAATTTTTACTTAAATGTTTGGAAGACTTTACCAGTGAAATGAGCTAGGCCTGGGCTTTTCTTTGTGGATAGTATTTTGATTACTAATTCAATGTCTTTACTTGTTATAGGTCTCTACAGATTTTCCATTTATTGTGAAGTCAATTTTTGGTAGTCTGTGTCTTCCTGGAAATTTGACCATCTCATCTAAATTACATAATTTATTGGCATAAAGTTATTTATAGTATTCCCTTTAATTTTTTTTTATTTTTTGTAGGGTTGGTAGTGTCCCCTCCTTCATTCCTGCCTTTAATAAGTCAAACCTTCTATCTTTTCTCTTTGTCAGTCTAGCTAATGATTCTTCAATGGTGTTGGTCTTTTTAAAAATCAACTTATGATTTTTTTAATTGTCTCATTATTTCATTTAATTCCACTTTATATTCATCTTTTCATGCCTTCTACTTTCTTTGGGATTAGTTTATTCTTCTTCTAGTAACTTAATGTGGAAGGTTACATTACTGAATTGTGGTCTTTCTTCTTTTCTAACGTAGGTGTTTAAAGCTATAAATTTTCCTCTAAGCACCAATTTTCCTGCATCCCCTAATTTCTAGCGTGTTGTGTTTTCACTTTTATTCATTCCAAAGTATTTTCTAATTGCCATTATGATTTCTTTGGCCCAATGTGTGATATTAGTCACACATTGTGATTGTGATATTAATTTCCACATATTTGTGAACTGCCTAAATGTCCTTTTGTTATTAATAATTTCATTCATCTATAGCTAGAGAATATACTTCATGTGAACAAATATACGTACACATGTTTTGTGGCCTAGCAGAAGGTTTATCCTGAAAAATGTCCCATGTGCACTTGAGAAGAATGTGTATCTGCCTTTGTCATGTAGTGTTCTACAAATGTCTGAAAGAGGTCTAGTTGGTTTATAGTACCATTCAAGTCTTCTATTTCCTTGTTAATCTCTGTCTAGTTAATCTAGACTTTATTGAAAGTAGAATACTGAAGTCTCCAACTACTATCTTCAGAGTTATCTATTTCTCTCTTCAGTTTGGCCACTGTCATTTCATGTATTGTGGAGCTCTGTTGTCAGGTGCATATGTTTATAATTTTATATCTTCCTGATATATGAACTGTGTTTACCATTATAAAATATTTTTCTTTGTATGTCAAAAGTACTTTGTCTTGAAATCTATGTTGTCTGGGGGCACCTGTGTGGCTCAGTCAGTTAAACATCTGACGTGGTTTTAGCTCGGGTCATTATCTCCGCATCCTGAGACTGGACCCCACTTTGGGTTCCACATTCAGTACATAATCTGCTCGCCCCTCTCCCTCTGCTTGCTCTCTCTCTCTCAGGTAAATAAAATCTTTTTTAAAAAAATCTATGTTGTCTGATATTAGTATAGCCACCACAACTCTCTCTGGTTACTGTTTGCTTGGAATATTTTTCCATCCTTTTATTCTCAACCATTTGTGTCTCTGAATCCAAAATGTAACTCTTTTTTAAGATTTTATTTATTTATTTGACAGAGAGAGCCCAAGTAGGCAGAGAGGCATGCAGAGAGAGCAGGAGAAGCAGGCTTCCTGATGAGCAGAGAGCCCAATGCAGGGCTCAATCCCAGGATCCTGAGATCATAACCTGAGCTGAAGGCAGTGGCTTAAACCACTGAGTCACCCATGTGCCCCCAAAATGTAACTCTTAAAGACAGTACATGTTTTAATCAATTTACCCATTTTACTAATTCCTGCCTTTCTACTGCAGTGTGTATTCCATTCACACCTAATTATAGATAGGCAGGATTTATGTTTACAATTTATTTTCTATATATCTTGTTTCTTCTCTTCCTCCATTACTACCTTCTTCCTTGTTAAATATTGTCTACTGTACTATTTTAATTCCCTTGTTTCTTTCAGTATTTTTTTAAGTTATTTTATTAGTGGCTGACCTCAGGATTACAATTACCATCTTAATTTAAAAAAATCAAGTTCAGATTAATTTTAACTTAATTTAGAAAGCATATAGAAACATGGTGCCAGTATAATTATTTCCTTCCCCCCATACCACTTTGTGCTGTATTGCCATATGTATTGCATCTTTATGTATTATAAGCTCATTAACACAGCTTTGTAAATATTGCATTATGCAGTTGTCATTTAAATAGGGTATGAAAAAAGGAGTTACTAAAAGACAGACTGTCTTTTATACCTTCATATATAGTTACATGCACTGATACTCTTTATATTTTGTACGATTTGAGTTACCATTCATCATTCTTTCATTTCATCCTGAAGGATTCCCATTAGTATTTCTCATAGGGCAGATCTCCTAGTGACAAATTCTCAGTTTTTGGTTTTGTTTACCTGAGAATGTCTTAATTTCTCCCTTGTTTTTGAAGGAGGAAGGATGGTTTTCATGAATACAGAATTCTTGGTTGATATTATTTTTCTTTCAGCACTTCGAATTTCACCAGGGCTGGCTCCTGGTCTCCATGGTTCTTGATAGGTTTGCTTTTAATCTTATAAGGAACCCGGTTATTTTTCTCTTGCTTCTTTCAAGATTCTGTCTTTGGTTTTCAGCTGTTTAACTATAACATATCTAGGTATGGCTCTCCTTGAGTTTCTCCTATGCAGAGTTTTTTTGAGCTTCCTGAACCTGGAGATTAGTGTTGTTCATCAAATTTGGGAAGTTTGGGGCCATTATTTTTTCAAATATTCTTTATGCTCCTTTCGATCTATCTTCTCCTGAGACTTCCATAATGTGTATGTTATTGGTGTTCCACAGTTTCCATTATGTCCCACAGTTTGGGGGGCTCTGTTCATTTTTCTTCATTTTTTTCTCTGTTTTTGCTGAGACCAGATAATCTCAATTGATTTATGTTCAAGTTCTTTGCTCTTTCTTCTGCTAGCTCAAATCTGCTACTGAATTTTTCACTTCAGCTATTTTACTTTTCAATTCCAGAATTTCTCTTGTTCTTCTTTACCATTTTTATTTCTTTGCAGTGTCTGTTAATACATTGTTCTCATGCATTCCTTTAAATCTTTAGACATGGTTTCCTTTATTTCTTTGATTATATTAGCTGATTTTAATTTTTTATCTAAATTCCAACATTTAGGCCACATCAGGAACAGTCTCTACTGACTGCTTTTTTCCCTGCATAGAGGCCATAATTTTTTTGGCATGCCTGATTAACTTTTTTGAAAATTGGGCATTTTAAACAATATAATGTGGTACCTCTGGAAATCAGATCTTGACCCCCAGGTTTTGTTGCTATTGTTGTTGTTATTATTGTTGTTGCTGTTGCTTTGTTTAGTGTCTTTCTTGGACTATGTCTGTAATGCTTGTATTCCTTGTATTCCTTGCCACTGACTCTCTGCTTGGTTAGCTTAGTGGCCAGCTAGTGACTTCAGATATCTTCTTAAATGACTTGAACCACTAAGACTGCCATATTTTGCCAAGGAGCTCTGTGTGTATGTTGGGACATTCCCTCAACACTCAGCCAGGTAGTTTACAACTTTGCCTCAAGTTCAAGCATAGGGGAAAAATTAGAACCCCCTGAGGTCTTTTCTAGGCACACAAACAGCCTAGAAAAGAACATGCATGTAGCCTTCTAGATCTTCAGGAATATGTCAGAGTTTACCAAAACCTCCAGTAGGTATCTCATTTCCCCATTTCTTCCTTTCATGTTTTTGCCTAGGCTCTTGCTTGCCCTACAGGTACTGCAGTCTCAGGCAGCTGTAATGTTAAACACCCTAGGGATAGAATTTTTCTCACTGAGCTAGCCCTAAGTCAGGTGAAGTAAAGAGAAGCCCTATTAATGGGATTTTCTAGGTAGCTTTGAGACAGGTTAAATAGTGACAAGACTCTGGGTATGTGATTTCCTGAGGAGCTACCAACACAGCCTTCCCCCCACCCCCCAGATGTTAAAAGGACTGGCTTCCACAGCTAATGTGGTTATAAGGCTGTGGATTTTCAAGGTTACCCTGAAACTATGGAGAAGGGAAAATGAGGCAGTTTAAGTTAAAATGCCACAAACTCTGCTGCTACAAAGGTTCAACATCTTTTCATCAGTAAACACTCTTTCGATTGTTGCAAGCCTTTTGGTTAATTTCCAGAGTTCTGAAAAGTTAATTTTGGCAATTTTTTCCAGTGTCCTCTTTGCTTTCACAGAGTCAATTTTCTGAGGTATTTAATTCCCTCCAAACACAATTTTAAGGTTCTCTTGCCCCAGTATGGCTGGAAATTTTCCTACAATGAAACACATTCCTGAGGAAACAGAAGTTAAAAGAAGCAATGGGGTAAAGAATAAACAAACAGCTACCCGTTGTTGCTGCTAGGGTGGAGAACTGGGGAAATGGGACATAAGAGGAGGCAGAAGGTTTAGCCTTTTGTACATTTTGAATTTTGTACCATGTTCATGTGTTACCAATCAAAAAAATTGTAATATACTCATAAAAGGAGATAGTAGGTACTTCAGATCTTCCCTGAAAACTCCATGAGATGTACTATACTCTGTCTGTTTCTGAGAAAATTTCCACTCACTTGATGTATCTGTTAACTACCATTAGCCAGGACCATTAACTACCAAGGGTAGTAAGACAGGTAGCTATGACTTAGGAACTTTTCCTTTTTCAGTTCATTCTTTTTACTATGGGAAATTACATCCCCATGGTCTTTTCTCCCCCACAACACCCCTCCTTGTAACATCAGATAGAATATACATCATACCCTGAAATTTTCATTGCTATTTTGTAATTAATTGTAATTAAACTATTTATTTTTTTAAAGATTTTATTTATTTATTTCAAAGACAGAGATAGGCAGAGAGGCAGGCAGAGAGAGGGAAGCAGGCTCTCTGCTGAGCAGAGAGCCCGATGCGGGGCTCCATCCCAGGACCCTGGTATCATGACCCGAAGGCAGAGGCTTTAACCCACTGAGCCACCCAGGTGCCCCTAAACTATTTAAGTGAGCAATCAGATGTTTTATGTTTTATGCTCCAAGATGGAGGGCCCATAGCGGCCTTATTCACCATTATTCCCCCAATTTCCAAGATAGTACCTGACACATACAAGTGCTTAGCAAATCCATGTTGAATTAAATTGAAATGCCTTTACATTGTGCAAGGCTCTAGTACTTGATGCAAGTCCAGTCAAGCATCATGAGGGCTCTCTATCCCACTAGCCAAAAAAAAAAAAAAAATCACCTCAAGATTTCCAGGGTACACCCCTGGAAAACCATATTTCCTTCTAGATCTTCACGGGCTTTAGAAAATTCCTATAGTAAATGATCAGAGAAACAGATGCCAGAATAAAGGAGTCTGTGGCTATGCTTTAACAAGTGGCTATAAAAATTAAGCTGAAAAGCAACTTTCCTTCATCACTATTTCCTTCATCACTATTAAAGCTTGTTTCACTTCTCCTTCCAAGTCCCTACATCACTACTCGTCCAACTGCTTTAGACTTTGGAATCTGGTGTTCTGAGGGCCTTCAATGAACATGGCAATAATGCCTCCACCAAATTCTATTTGACACTGGTTAACACCTACTGATAACAGTACCATATAACATACTCATTACATTGATCTGACTTCAGAGAGTATTTAAAATAACCCCATGTGTTCTAAGGCACTAATTAAATATCACCAAGATAATGACAGGATATCTACTGAGAATATATATTACATCACCAACTCTTCCCTGCACAGCATGGCACTATACCCACCCCAAAGGAATTATAAGTTTTGGGTTCTCTCACTACAGAGCTATTCAGGACAAAATGAAAAGCCACCAGGGTGACACCTTTCAGGAAACATTCATCAAGAAGATAATCAGATAAGTTAGCATGATTCAAGTCATCTAGTTATGCTGGACTTATCAGTTTGATATTCCCCTTGCCTGCTCTTCCAGAGTAAAGGTGATGGGCTCTAAAGTTCATAACAGAATCAATTTAGGCTGCTTGACTATGAGCAAGACAGCTGCAGCCCAGAAAAAAGAGAATGATAAAGCCAGGAGGAACACTAAGGCTTACTGACCAAAACTCTAATTTTACAAATGGGAAAACTCAGGCTCACAAAGCTAAATACTTATTCAATATCATACAGCAAGCTAGTGACAGAGCTGGAACTAGCAACCAGTTTCTCTCTGTGTCAAGCTGGAGATGACTCCCCACTGAGGATATTCAAGATCAAATTTGCCTCACAAAGGTAATCAATCCATTCTTCCAGGAAAGCATTCACCATATAGGTGCCCCAGTTGCCAAAGCAAGAGGTAAACAGATACTCCAAAAGGTCACCTTAATGTAAACATCTAAAACTCTGGTCTATAAAGTATAGAATGTAAGTACAGAATATAAGAAAGTGGCATTTTTAAAGAATTTAAGACTAGGTTATAAAAACTATACAAATTACATGATTTCTACTTTATCAACTTCATGTACATTTTTAGAATAGAATGCATCTTTGATATTTTTAGTTTTTTAATGTTGTTGTTTATTTTTGTAAGTAGTCTGTACACCTAACATGGGGCTCAAACTCATGACCTTGAGATCAAGAACCACATGCTCTACTGACTAAGCCAGCCAGACACCCCTTTTTTGAATTCTTATAAAACATAAGTCTTAATTAGTCCCAGACAGCCTATGTATGTGTGACTATTCATGTATATGTGTAGATTTGTGATATAATTATTTTTTTCTGAAATCTGCTTTATATATACAAACATACAAAAAGTATGTTATCCTTGGTTTTTGAAAGACTAAAATTTTTGTTTAAATGTTTCTATTTAAATACTGACATGTACACTAAAATAATGTGAACATTTACATAGGCATAAAATAAGTTCCTATAATTGGGTTAGTCATTCCTTTCCCAAATGATTAAACTACAATATACAATACAAAAAAAAAGGCATGGAATGTTAGAGCTGAAAGTGAGCTTACAGATTTACTGCCCAACCCTACCTTTATAAAGCCGCAGACCTGGGCCCCAGCAAAATGATTTATGAAGGTCACAGATCCCATTAGTAATAGAACCATATCCAAGTATCTAATCTTCATGTCTAGGGTTTTTTCCATTATACTTTCATTCTGCCTTCACTCATATGCCAACAGTGCCTAGTAGTGCTTCCCAGGAGAAATCTCTATCTGGAAACTACTGCCTTTCATTTCCCTAGCACATTAGCATCAAAGACTCCTAGACTAATAGAGTTAGATCATCTAGCTCAGGAGTTGCAACCTGATTAAAAATAGGCTGTGAATGTATTTTACTTAGTTAGCACGTTTTTTTAAAAAAGAAGAAAGTAAAGGCCGTTTGAATGTGGTGAGGCTGCTATATTTTACCCCAATCATTCCAGCCCTATTAACTCATTTCCAACAGCTTTAAACTTTTCCATTTTCTCCTTGGCCCCTGACAGGACTTGAGGCTGTGATCCCCAAATCTGGATCAGGCATAGTTAACAGCACACCAGAGTAAACCTAGTTGATGGAAATGCTACCATTAGCTATTTTAATTGCCTTACCAATAAAATTCCATTGAGCTTTTTTTTTAGGTTAACTAGTTGTATCAAAAGTCTGCCAACTGCTACCAGTCAGACAAACCCAACCTGCTGCCTATTTTGTATGCCTCTGTCCCTTAGCTGAGATGACATGGTTTTTATATTTTCAAACAGTTGAAAATTCAAAAGAATAATATTTCATGACTTGTGAAAATTAAGTGAAATTCATATTTCCATGTCAACAAATAAAGTTGTATTAGAACACAACCACTTTCATTCCATGTATATATTATCTATGATTGCTTTTTCGCAACAACGGCAGTTAAATAATTGCCACCAAGACTGTATGGCCTGCAAAGCCTAAAACATGGCCCTTTACAGAAGAGATCTGCTGCTGACCCTTGAGCTATATCAAAGAGAATTTAGGGGCACCTGCGTGGTACAGTCCAGTTAAGTGAAGGACTCTTGGTTTTAACTCAGGTTGTGATCTCAGGATCATGAGATCGAGCCCCATGTTGGGCTCTCCGCTCAGCATGGAGTCTGCCTAAGACTGTCTCTCCCCTGCCCCTCTTCCCTCTCTCAAATAAATAAATGAATCTTTTAAAAAAGGGAATTTAAAGCTGCCAAATAACTTCTGAAAAGTCACAAATATTTGTGTGGAATTGCTCACCCCTCACACATCACTATCAGATGAATCTTCCCGAAGCACAACTCAAATCATGCTTCTCTCCTACCAAAAACATTTTTAATACTCCCTCTCTCTATCAAGAAAAATCTGAAGTACTTAACAGGTCCCTGCACAGTAAGGCCTCAGCCTGCCATTCCAACTTCATCTCCCCAAAATGCCCTTCCTGCGACCTATCCATTGCAGATGACTTGAATTATCTGCTGTCCCTTTACATCCTCTGGGTCATTTCTACTACATGAAATACCTCATCCTGAATACAGTGCAACACAGTAAAGTAAGCAAGGCCTTCAGACTCAGGTCTGGGTTCTAAATCAGACTCTTGCCCTTATTTGTTGAGAAAGTTATTTAGCACCTCTGAACTTCAGTTTCTTCATCTATATAATGGGAATAATCATCCTTACCTCATAAGGCTGTTATAATATTTCAATGCCTGGCACTGTGAACAGTTAAACATGCAATAAGTATGAATTCAGACAAATTCCAATGCCACTTCCTTCTTTCCTTTTCCTTGCCCTCTCACCAAGAAATGAGCTCTCCTGCTGGTCTTCATGTGCCACGATATCCACCTGTTCCATTCGTATGGCTTGGATCCACATCCACTGATAGTGACCTCTACCCACATTTGATAGGGATAGTGATAGTGATCTCTACCTGATAATCATCTCTACCCATGTCTTTTCTCTCCCACTAGTCTAGAAACTCTGAGGGCAGGAACCATTGTTACAAAGACTGTCACATTTGTGACAGCCCTGAGCATGGCAGCCTGAATACAGTATGTGCAGAGGCATTTCCTGAATGAATGGTATGTGTTCACTGAACTATATATAACATTTATTAGATGTATCATGTTGCCTTGTGATATAAGCAGGAGCCACATCAATTGTTCTGAATAATTCCTAGCCTGAGTGCTTAGAAAATATTCAAACAACATCAGGGACCAAAACTGCCAACAGAAAGCCAAAGGACAAACAGAAAAGCAAGCAATATGTTCACCTTTCAGAGTCACAGTATTTTTATCTTCCATTAGTTTAAGTTATAACCATCATATTGTACTCCAACAATTATAAATAGATCACATTTAAAGGGGGGTAATCAACCACTTCCCTAGGAGAGAGACATGTTGAGTATTGTTAATAACATCATTTATCTCTGAGGACAGATGTAAGTAAACCTAAATGTTCAAAAGGGACCCATGTTTAATGAATAAATCATCACACAAAGTTGACTTAAACCTTATCTGGAGCTCTGTACAAAATCAGACACAAACAGGATAAATGCAGAAATCCAGTTCCACCTAGGCTCACAACTTAAAAAAAAAAAACTGCACCTAGTTTTTGCAACACAATGCACCAAGTTTCATTGGTTCCTAGAAACACTAGCCATTTGATTTTCAAGTCAAAGGGAAAGGTGTCAATCATTGTTTCTGACAATCAGCCTTTCATGCCAGGCTCCAAATGCCAAAATGAATCCCCACACATGAAGACAAAATTAATTGCTGAGACATGTCAATGTAGAGAGTGACATTTTCCAATAAGATGACAGTAAAAAATATGTTTCCAATGACTTCTGCTTATTCATTGCCCTTCAGAAACCTACTGAGAAACATACACTCACCATCAGAAACATTATTAACCTAAAGATGCATTATCAACAACTTTCTATGTTTGACTGTTTCCATTTACAAAGCAGTTTCATAATCCATTAACTCCTTTGAGTCTCGCAACAACCCTGTGAGGTGGGTGTAATCACCCCCATTTCACAGATGAAGTCAGTAATCTATGCCATCTTATCCCAAGATGGAAAAGTCACGTCTTCTAACTCCAGTTCCAGCCTTCTCTTTTTCCTGTTTCCTTCACACAAAGAAAAGCTTACCTTTGTTTTGCTTCCCCACTCATTCTCAAAAAGCTAGCAGTGTAAGGAAGTGGAGTGGGAGGATTAACATTACTGTGATCAAGACAGTGGGAAACATCCCGCCTATGCTTCTACCTAATCATGTTTTTAGAATCACGCAACTTAAAGGAAAGAAATGGAGTGTGGGTTAGCTGCTGGGTTTTATTTCCACCCTGCCCTATTTTGGCTTTCTATGTATATTCGGAAACAGAAAACCACCCTGAATATCAAGAAGCCCCATGGGCCAAAATATTTTCTTGGATCTTCCACCCATCTGCAAAGGTTTAGGCCTTAAAAACTGCTGATTCTTACCAGTTTCCATTCCAGAGAAGGAAAGAGTCAGAACCACTATTTGCCCTTAGCATACAAAAATCTACTCTTCCTGGGGCGCCTGGGTGGCTCAGTGGTTTAAGCCTCTGCCTTCAGCTCAGGTCATGATCTCAGGGTCCTGGGATCGAGCCCCACATCGGGCTCTCTGCTCAGCGGGGAGTCTGCTTCCCCCTCTCTCTGCCTGCCTCTCTGCCTACTTGTGATCTCTCTATCAAATAAATAAATAAAAATCTTTTAAAAAAAATTTTAAAAAATCTACTCTTCCTCAAATGTGTTATTGAATTGTTTATTGTCTCTTAAAAATCTTAATCTCTCTGTAGCTGGTCACTTTTTAGCACAGTTTCAGCTTACCATACACTTCACACCCCTTTCTGGGGTTCATGAGGAGCTACATATACCAAGCAGCTTATCATAATAAGTAAATTTTTTTAAAAAAATCCAAACATTCTCCCCTTTTCCTTTCAATGAACCCTCAATCTGTCTAACTAGTCTTGTGTCTTATCTTTAACCCCTCAGTGAATTCTATTAGGTGACAACACACCCCAAAGGCCTATATGCCTCTAAGAACCAGCATTTCCAATACCCCATCTTTCAGTTGCTGCCGAGAGTGTGCTCTTCTTTGGACAACAATATGACAAAAAAATTAAATAATCAGACTCCATCAAATAACCAGCAGGGACGTGGGCCACTTATATATTCTGACCAAAGTGGGCAGACAACACTGGCAGTGAAAGCAAAGGCCTGCCAGGAGCAAATCAAAAGAGCTGCACAAAAATATCAAGCCTTTCTCCCCACTCTTCTTTGACTCCATCTGCCTTAAGAAGGTCCTTGCACAGGACTTAGACACAGTTTTTCAGGGATAAATGCGTTCAGAACAAAGTCGTAAGCTGACAGGACACATTTACCAGTAACTCTGAGCAGTGACTTTCTTTTTTGAAACCATTTTGCAGCCAAGAAGAGAAAAAATTATCACTCCACCCAAACGCTAGCCTCCATTCTTCTGGGTATATATACTTTGGCGCAAAGGGCTGGCTCGCCTGCGCTCTTGTTGGGAATGTTTATTATTCTTTCTCTTACTCCAAGCCTTCTGCCAACTAGCAGAAATAAAAACTCCACACAGTGGGGAAGGGGGGGTAGGGTCCCACAGACATCAGTTGTGACCACTGGCAAAGCCAAGCTAGATGAGGTTCCTTCAGACCACTGGCCCTTAAGCCTAGCCCTGAAGTATGCTCTCTGGGGACTGGGTCCCTTGTGCCAGGTACTAGGCAGGTCTTTGTTTCACCCCCAAGGAGAATTCAGTGGCATGTGAGGCCATCCAAAATTCTGAGCTCAGACTGACTCTGACCAAAACCACAGCTCAATGCCTTATTTTCTTTCTTTCTTTTTTATTTTTTTTTTGAAATTAACATATAATGTATTATTGGCCCCAGGGGTACAGGTCTGTGAATCGTCAGGTTTACACACTTCACAGCACTCACCATAGCCCATATCCTCCCCGTGTCCATAACCCCACCACCTTCTCCCTGCCTCCCTCCCCCTTATTTTCTTTTTAAATTTGTGTTTGTGGTAACTTTTTTTTTAAAGATTTTATTTATTTATTTGACAGAGAGAGATCACAAGCAGGCAGAGAGGCAGGCAGAGAGAGAGGAGGAAGCAGGCTCCCTGCTGAGCAGAGAGCCAGATGTGGGTCTCGATCCCAGGACCCTGAGATCATGACCTGAGCCGAAGGCAGCGGCTTAACCCACTGAGCCACCCAGGCGCCCCTGTGGTACCTTTTTTTTTTTTAAGATTCTATTTATTTATTTCATAGAGAGACACGCAGTGAGAGAGGGAACACAAGCAGGAGGATTGGGAGAAGGAGAAGCAGGCTTCCCACTGAGCAGGGAATCCAATGTGATCCCAGGACTGCAGGATCACAACCTGAGCCAGATGAGCCATCCAGGCACCCCCATAGCTCAGTACCTTAAAAGAAAAAAAAATAAATCTGGGGCGAAGGAACTTTCCTTAGAAAACAGGTTGATACAGGGAATTTTCTTTCACTACCTCAACTCTCATTCGTTAGCAACCATAGGCCAGGACAAAACCATTACTTGTTCTGCCAGCTTCTAATCTCTCTTATTTAGAAGGTGCTAGGGCAGTTCCTTGGTCAGCTTGAAAATCTCCTTACCCTTACCCAAATATATAGAGAGATATACAGTACACATGAGTACTAAACACGTCCAACAGTACAGGCAAATTGTCCCTTCAGAACAACAATCCTCCAAGTAATGATAGTTGCAGAGCAAGAAGGTCCCTGGCACAGGTACTGATCAAGTCTTGTAAGGTCAAGGCCTTCTAATTACAGCCACCGCCTTCCACTGACCCCACTTCCGAAGTGTTCGGAAACCCACTCGCCTCAGAGAACTGAACTGGAAAGCACTTTGAAACCTCCCTTCCCCCTGTGGTGTGGAAGAGCTTAAAGGCCAGAGCCACCAGCTCATCCACCAAAGCCTCCCACTTACTTCTCATTGCGCTGATAAGCGCGTTGCCATCTTTGATCACGTCCTTAATGAATTTATTGGTTCTCTCCAGCTCCTGCTCATAACACTTGAGCCTCTCACGGAAATCGGGGCTGTCCAGGTAACAGTCGCTGAACTCCAGCGGGGGATGCCCCATGGTTCTGATGGCGAGGGCTGAAAGGAGCGAGGAAACACACAAAGACCAAGAGCATCAGCGGGACAGTAGGGGAAAGGAGATGGGGGGAACTGAGTGCGGGACCCGCCTGGGAAACTCATAGCCTCCCTCCCTTTGAAGGACAGGTACCTGTTCTTTTGAGATTCCTGGGTAGAACTGGCTGGTCTCCACCGGAAGCAGGCAGCCGGCAATTGCTTCAGGTGACACAGAGACCTAACTAATGCAGTCCGATCCTGGAGGGGTTCTGCCTAGCAAGCAGCATGCCCCCAAGGCATTGCCTCCCCAGACAGGCAGCCCAGCCTGCCTCCGGAGACCAGTGGGATCCTTCCTGAGCAACTGCAAACGTGACACTTTAGCCCGCCCAGGGTGGAGGCTGGGGTGGACGCTGGGACTGGAAGCTTCCTCTCCCCGCTCCTCGTTCCCGAGCTAACTGAAGATTTCCTTTGCTGAACTCCGCGGGCAACCCTGATTGCACTATCCCCTCCCCCTTCTTAAAGCCAGAGCTCCCGCCCCGCCCTAGCGAACCTTTGCGCCGATCCCCAACACTCGGGCTCCTTCTTCAACTGTCTTCCACGCACCCTGGGATTGCGTTACCAAACTGTTCTTGCTCCTGAGAGTTCTTCTTGGTCCAAGGGAGCCGGCCTGCTGTCCTGTTAGGCGTCGGAGGGGTTAAGCCCTGGCGGTAGTTGAAACGTAGCCTTCCACACTAGACACCCGAGAGGGAAGGGGAGGGCGATATCGCTACGCACAATAGCTGCGGTAGCCTGGCGCTTCCCTACGGAAACTGGAGAGCACTCGGAGCCCTAGGACTCCAGCTGGGAAGCGTGGCGGCCTGGGAGATGTAGTCTTTCCGTTTCTCGCCCCTTGACTCCTCCCTGCAGTCTCCCCACCACCCCGCCAGGGCGGAGGCTTTCCAGGCAAGACTTTCCCACCCTGCCCCAGGCTCGCTCCTGCGGCCCAGCCAAGAGAGGCAGGTGCACTGCCCTGGAGCCTAAAGAGGGAAAGTTTCCAAAACGAGCGAGAGAAGCCGGGAGGCGTCGGTTGCGGGAGGCCATCTCTCACTTCCCATTACTTGACTGTGTTTTTGTTTTTGTTTTCCCTTACACTCTTTCCAGCATCCCTCTGTGAGAGCAACTTCCTTTCCCCTTCCCTTGCCCATTTCTCCCTATCCTAGTGTTCTAATTCTCCTGGGCCCTCGACCTGAACAACCTCTAGGGTTGGCTCCTACCCGAGGATCGCAATGTTAGGCTCAGAACTCCCTGCCAAAGGAAGGGAGGCCATAATTAGGAGTTCACTTTTTTCTGAAAAGGACCTCAGAGCATGGATTTTGTGATTTCACTCATCCCGAAGGCTGTTCATTAAAGCACATGATTTTCCATGTGTAAGTGGAAAACCTAAGAACAGGATGTTATAAATTGTCTTGCGGCTTAGTTGAGAGACCTCTTGTTCATTGTCAAGGTGGGAGAACTGTGGCTACTCTTTACAGTTGGACGCCTTGAGATTAAGAGCAGCTTTGCGTTGGAAAATCATGTGTACATGGGCAAAAGGATCCATTTTTATTTTGGAGAAGTGTTTAGATTACATTGCCCTGTGAAGAAAGCCAAGAAAAGCCAGAATTGAAGGGGGCTGTAAATAGAGTAATAATGGCTAACCCACCTGTATGGGGGTCATATTTCTGCTATTAAAAAAAAAAAGTCACCAGAAACTTGGTGACTTAAAACAACATAAATTAATTGTCTTAGAGTTCTTGAAGTCAGAAATCAGAAATGGACCTCACTGAGTCAAAACTAAGATGTCAGAGGGCTGTGTTCTTTTCTGGAGGATCAAGGGCGAGAATCCACTTCCTTTCCTTTTCCAGCTTCTAAAAGCTATCCACATCCCTTGACTCATAGCCCCCTTCCCTCATCTTCAAATCCAGCAATGCCTAATCAAGTCTTCCTCCCACTGCATTGCTCTGACACTGACTCTCCTGCCCTCTTTCACTTAAAAGAACCCACCAAATAACTTAGGATAATCTCCCCATCTCAAGATCCTTAACTTAATCACATCTGTGATTTTTTTTTTTTTGGTCACATAAAGTAATATATTCACAGGTTCCAGGGATTAGGACATGGACATATTCCGAGGCAACATTGCTCCACTTTCCACACAACCTGTAATTCTATAAACCCATTTCTGACTTCAAGAACTCTAAGACAATTAATTTATGTTGTTTTAAGTCACCAAGTTTCTGGTGACTTTTTTTTTAATAGCAGAAATAAGACCCCCATACAGGTGGGTTAGCCATTATTACTCTATTTACAGCCCCCTTCAATTCTGGCTTTTCTTGGCTTTCTTCACAGGGCAATGTAATCTAAACACTTCTCCAAAATAAAAATGGATCCTTTTGCCCATGTACACATGATTTTCCATACTCAAAATAACCCTATGAGATTGGTATCCTTATTATACCCAGGTAAAGATACCCCACTTGAAGAGAAGTTAAATGACTTGCCCAAAGACACACAGCTAGTTAAGTGGCAGTGTTGGAACTTGAGCCTAACCTAGCTGGTTCTTTAGAACCCACTGCTCTTACACACTATACTATAATGCAGTATGGTAAAGAGTCCAATGAAGAAATGCCTTCAGAAAATTAATAAGTAGCCACATCCCAGGGAAGGACTTTATTGCCTACTCATTTTATATTTATGAGAAAATGTCCAAATTGGACTTTTAAAACACTATTGCAGGTACTAGGGAAGGTGTCCAATAAACAGGCATATGTTCTTTCATTCTAGCAAGGTTCTGTATAGCATTCATTCACTAATTTGACAAGCATTTATTGCATATCTGCTATATGCCTTGACTTACAGAGTCTATACCTGTTTTCATCACTATGAATGTTACCACTGACATTATTGATGTTAGGTACGCTCTTGCTTGTCTAACTTCTTAAAGTGTTTTTACAGCCATCTGTTTTATCCTTTATCTAGACAATGAGGCCAAAGTGCCTGGATCAAAATGCCCTGGATCAAATACCAGAGAAGAAAAGGACTAAAATTAGAACTCAGTCCTCAAATAATAGCTGCATTAATTGAGCATTATCCTAGATGCTTTGCACACATTATACTTCACCCTCACAAAAGCACTATAAGATTTGGATCTTCAAACTTTTATTCACATAACCCCTAGAAGAATTTTGAGAAGTTATGTACTCCCGCACATATTTTTAGGTTGACAACGAAATTTTTCATCAAGTTTAAATAGTTGCAAAAGGTATAATATCCAGTATACTATACATATTGACAACTTAGAATAAAACCTTTATGTTGTGCTTTTAAAGATTTTCACTGGATTCTAAATACCAAAGCAATTTGATGCCCACTCTCAACATTAAACACAAAAGTGTAAACTTTCTTTTAACCTTCAGAAAATTTGCATTGTTTCTTTCTTCTCTTCTCCTTGAAATCGAATATACTTGCATTCTCCCCAAAGAATTGTATTCCTTCATAATATATTTTTATACTTGAAAGTCTCCTATTGATCACCATATTGAATTTCTCTGCAACAAAGTTTTATCCATAAATAGAAATTGAACTATTTTTATTTCTTTGTGATCATAGCCTCCAAGTATAAAAAGTCTTCTAGACTCAGTTACAATCACAATTGTTATGCATACACAATAGATAAAAAACACATAAAACTCTTATACATTGTGATCATTACTTTTTCTCAGATCTCATAATCTTTGTAACAACATACCTCAAATAGCCATTACACAATTAGGGTAACCTGAGATCCAGCATCAAGATCATAAAACATCCTATCAATATGAACCATGTAATAGGATTATGCTGCTATCCCTAAGTTATCTTGTTCCATGGATCAAAGATTTGAGTCAATAAATGATCCAGTTTGACTGGGTAAGTCTAAGTGTGGTCATTCAGAGGTTTTTCTTTTTTTAAGCTTTTGTGTAAATTCCAGTTAGTTAACATACAGTATAATATCAGTTTCAAGTGTACTATATGGTGATTCGGCACTTCTGTACATCACCTGTGCTCATCACAGCAAGTGTCCTCCTTGATGCCCATCACCTATTTAACCCATCCCCCCACCCACCTCCCCTCTGGTAACCAACAGTTTGTTCTCTATAATAAAGAGTCCGTTTCTTGGTTTGCCTCTCTTTCTTTTTTTTCCCTTTTACTTGGTTGTTTCGTTTCTTAAATGCCATATATGAGTGAAATCCTATGGTATTTATTATTATTAAACATAAAACATAAACTTTATTGGAAATTCAGCTCTTAGTGAGATGGATGGGAAAGGGGTAGCACAGGACCTTGACTTAAAGAAAATTTCTGGGCATCGATTTTTGAAATTGCACTTTACTTAGCACCAAGGGTTTTTACACCCTGAATCAATGTACCTTAGTAAGATTTTTGACCTTTGAAAGGTAGGCTTTCATTTTTAGAGACTTAGAAAGAGAAGGAGGAAAGGCAGAGAGAAGGTGAGAGAAGGCAGATAGTTTTTTTTAAGGAAGTAGGACTAAAGAAAGTTGAGGATTTGGAAACTGGTCCCCTTTCATCTTTATTCATAATCACCAAGACCTGGAAGGAACTAAGAGTCTTTCTGTAGGTAAATGTATAAATATGCTGTGGTACATCCATACAATATAATATCATTTAGTTCTAATAAGAAAGGAACCATCACTAACTGCCTTTGGCTCAGGTCATGATCCTGGAGTCCTGGGCTCGAGTCCCACATTGGGGTGCCTGCTCAGTGAGAAGTCTGTTTCTCCCTCTAACCCTCTCCCCTCTCATGCTCTCTCTCTCACTCTGTCTCTCTCCCTCTCTCAAATAAATAAATAAAATCATAGAAAAAAAAAAGAAAGGAGCCATCCAGATAAGAAAAGACATGGAGGAAATGTAAATGCCTATTAGGGAAATAAACCAATCTGAAAAGGCTACCTACTGTATGATGCCAACATTATGATATTCTGGTAAAGGCAAAACTGTGAAGACAGTTAAAAGACAGGTTGTGCTGAAGGTTATGTAAAGGAGGGAGAGAAATGAATAGGTAGAGTAAAGCAGAATTTTTAGGGCAGTGAAAATATTGTGTATGATGCTATGATGGTGGATACATATCATTATATATTTGTACCAAGAGTGAACACTAATGTAAACTGTGGACTTTGGATAATCATGATGTGTCAATGTAGGTTCATTAAATGTAACAGATGTGCCACTCTGGTAAGAGATGTTAATAACAAGGGAAGCTATGCATGTGGGGGATGGAGGGTATATGGGAAACCTCTGTACCTCCCTCTCAGTTTTGCTGTCACCTTAAAATTGATCTAAAAATAAAGTTTAGAAAAAAAATGTTTGGGGAGACAAATCTCATTTCCCCTATTTCTTGTATGTAAAGGTAACATCACCTCTACAGTCTTAATACAGGACAGTATCTCTCTCCTAAGTAATCTCTCTATTTTAGCTGTGATGTTGTGGGAAGAACACAGAGCTGGAACAATATAGGTAATACAGAACTGAAATATGGTCCAGCTCCACCTGTGACCTTGAGTAAGTCATATGAACTCTCCTTGGAATAATATCTTCTTCAAAAGTTTTCCTAAGGATTAACTATAGATAATATATATGGAAGTATATGGCATATAATAACTCCTCAATAAATATTGGTTGAGCCCAAAGCTTTTTTCATTTTTCTTGGTCGATGGACAGCCTCAGAGGCAGAGAGTCAGATTGCTTACAATGATAGTCTTAGAAAAACATTGCTATTTATATAACAACCCAACTTGATCCCTGTTCTTTATCATTATAGGAAAACAGAAACATAAACATGCTCAGAGAAATTTATACTTCAACAAATACAGAAACTATATCCTGATTTGTGGTCTGGTGTGCTTTCTTTAAATGTACTTCCTTAACTTTCAGGACACTCAGAGTCTGCAGCGTAACAAGGCCAAGACTCCCTTTCAGATTTTAAGAACCAGAACCTGAAATCCCCAGGAGTTAATCATTTTAGTGGATTCCTTTATGGTAGAGTTTCAGGACAGCTATAAGTCTCCACACTGTTCAGTTCAGATCCTCCAGGATAGGAGCTTATCAACTTGATGTGTCTGTCTGTCCTTCATGTTGGAATCAGAGCCATAAACTTTTAACTCAGTGAAACAGATCAGCCTCTTATAAATTTAAAATTGTTTTCACAGTTTGAAAGATATAAGTAGTGGGAAAATAAAGAAACCATAAGTCATAGATTTATAGAAAAGGCAGTATACCTCCCTGAGAAAAATCAAATGAATATCCAATATTAACTTAATATGCCAACTTCTGTTTCACCTCTTCCATCTGGGACCACAACTGGCTTCATTAAAATATTTCAATACAATGCTCATTAATCATTTGCTAATCATTTGTTCTTATCCACATGTGAAAAAATATAAATATAAGGAGGGTTTTTTTTTTAATGCTCTGGGAACCCGGAAAAAAAAGTAATTTTTCCAAATGACATTTTGAGCTTTAGTAACTTATGTGATGTGTTTTAAGAGAGTTTTATCCTAAAGATACAAAATAATATTTTATAATCCTTCTGCTTCTTATAAAAAATCATAAAGATGGGGCACCTGGGTGGCACAGTGGGCTAAAGCCTCTGCTTTCAGCTCAGATCATGATCCCAGAGCCCTGGGATCAAGCCCCACATAAGGTTCTCTGCTCAGCAGGGAGCCTGCTTCCCCCTCTGCCTCTCTGCCTGCCTCTCTGCCTACTCGTGATCTCTGTCTGTCAAATAAATAAATAAAATCTTTTAAAAAATCGTAAAGGTGTTTGTCCTAAAATATTATAGTCCTTCATTCACAAAAACACAGAAAAGATAACAGAAATTAACTGGGTTGTGTCAGTAACAAGAAGAGAAACTAGAGGGGAAGTAAGAGTAAGAATTGGAGGGCTAGGGGGCAGCACAGGCTGATCACTTCTCTTATGCCAGGCACTTGAAGCAAGTGTTCTCATTTACTTTGCGTGACAACTCAGTGAGAAAGGTTCTATTGTTAACTTCATTTTACATATGAGGAAATTAAAACTCAGAGGAGTCAAGCTACTTGGCCAAGAAATTAAATGATGTACCAGAGATTTAAATCCATGTATGAATCTGAAACCATTTTTTTGCCATTGCCTTATAATGCCTTCCAGTCTAATAAATCAATATCTAATCTCCATTCCCTCCTGTTTATGTGTCTGTGTGTACTTAGTACTGTGACACGGAAAAAAATAATTCAAGGTCATTTGTTGGTCATTGCAGCAAATAATTTGAAATTATCCTAGGTTTAATATTAACGAAGTTTTTATGGTGAATTCTTTGAAGGCAGAAGCTGACAAATCTGACTTCCACGTTACATATGCCCAGCCTTCTAGATTTTCCAGACTTGAACTGCCTGGAACATAAGACAAAGTGCATATCAGCTTCCCAGCCCCACCACGTGGCTAGCCTTGCTCCTAGTTCTAGCCTAGCCTAAATCCTATACTATTGTTGGCACCATTCCCAAGTCCCAGCCTTGGCTCTGACCCATTCCCTCCCTGTTTTGACAAGACTTGGCCTAGTTTCTTTCCTTAGCCTAGGCCAAGATTTTAGTAGCTATAAGTGGCAAATGGTAGAAGGAAGGGAAAATCTTTTTCCATAGTTATCCAGATGTCCAACTCTCCACTTAACTTCCCCCCTCAAGTCTCCCCTTATGATGTTTCTTGGTGAAAAAAAAAATCAACTTATAGCTTTAAAATTGTAATCTATTTAATCCATATGATTTACCATCCACCAAAATTCTTTGTTCCTAGAATTTAGCATTTTCATTACACTTTCATATCAGCAGGACTACATCAAAACTGTCTATTGATAAAGATCTGAGGAGGGTCTCCTTGTGGCCATTTTCTGTGTCCATTTTGATTCTTAACTAACCACAGTTCCAAAAAAAGAAAATCCAAACTGAGCCTATTTCAATTCTGAGAGATATTCTAAGGGAGATGAAGGCATGGCTGTTTAAATTTAAAATCCCAGAAAGGGTCACCTGGGTGGCTCATTCTGTTAAGCACCTGACTCTTGGTTTCCTCTCAGGTCATGATCTAATGGTCATGATCTTGCTGTCATGAGATCAAGACCAGCTTAGTGCGAAGTCTGATTCAGATTCTCCTTCTGCCCCTCACTACTCACACACATGCATGCTCTCTCTCTCTCTCTAAAATAGACAAATAAAATATTTTTTAAAAACCTCCTGGAAAGATATCAATACCTACGATTTCAGTACAGCCTACTGGCCTACCCCATTTTTTAACATCTTAGAAGGTAGTGTGATGATGGGGCACCTGGGTGGCTCAGTGGGTTAAGCCTCTGTCCTCTGCTTGGGTCATGATCTCAGGGGCCTGGGATCAAGCCCCACATCAGGATCTCTGCTTAGAAGGGAGCCTGCTTCCCCTTCTCTCTCTGCCTGCTGTTCTGCCTACTTGTGCTCTCTCTCTCTCTCCCTCTGTGTCAAATAAATTAATAAAATCTTTAAAAAAAAAAGAAGGTAGTGTGAGGTACTGAGGGTCCAGAAACTTTCCAACAATTTTTAAAGTCTTTTACTATATAGTGGAACCTAAGTCATGTTGTTCAACTAATTTTTCTTGAACTTTGAGTCATATAAGAATCACCCAGGGTGTTTGTTGAAAATGAAGACTTTCCTGAATCCCTCTCCCAGAGTCTGACAGTATAATATGGATTCGGGTATGGGTTGAGGTCAAATGATATGGACTGAGGCCTGAAAGTAACAAGGAATAAAATAAAATGGGAGAGAGAGGAGACCTAGGTAAGTATTTGGGAAATCTCAATTTTAAACAAGTACCAACATGTGATTTTGTTGGAGGGGGTCCACAGTCCTGTCATCCAGTCATTGATAGAGTTTTATCTATTAAAAACTGGTTTAGACATGATATTCCTCAAACAACAGTGGTTTTGAATAATAACATGAGTGAAAGTTTTTCACTCCTCATTTGGCAATAGTTAGACTTTCTGACATCTTATACTCTAAGCTAAAAATTAAATAAATGTGATTCAATAACAGTAGCATTTGTTTAACATTTTATATGCAGTCATTTTTACTCATATCACATAGCACATTACCTACTTTTTAACAGAATTACTAAAATAACTTGAGAAAAATAAAACAACTAAGGTATTTTCCAACAGGTTTCTGGCTCTGAGGGTAATAAGACATGAGGAAGCCTTCAGGCAATTGAGGCTAGCAAGTTATTTTAGTTTCTCTTACAGTAAAACAACACAAGATAAAACATACAGTTCTTTCCAAATTTTAAATCTCTTCCTTTTTTTCATCAGTAAAACAAGTAGTAGACAAATGTAAAAATTTACATATCACTGACTGCAAATGGATATGTAATTATAGTAAAATATTAAGGTATAAAATAAAGCATTTTAATAATTCTAGAGCAATATAATTGGCCCTTTCCCACAAATTTGCAGTAATTTTATACTAGTAACTTTATAAATGGAAACATCACACCATGAACATAAACACAGTTGTCTAAAGAAGGGAACAGTACAGTGACAATGCTCTGGAAAGGTGGCAGGAGCCAGTACATGTCAATCACACTTTCTCTTTCCCATTGTTAAACCAACATTACCACAGGAAGGAAACTGGTTGCAGAATTTTACTAAAAATGAATTGTGGGTGAATTCACATTTCAACCTTCAAAAAGCCTGATTAGACCACTAAGTTACTCTACTTTCTATCCTTTAAAAAAACTTTGAATTTTAAGTTAATAATGTTAAATACTGAAAGGTAAATAAATACTAACACTTACTGTGTCCAAGGTACCTAGGAATATCATTCCCATTCCCTAGATGAGGAAACTGAAACTTAAAAAGATGAAGTAATTCAACCTAAGTCACACAACTTGGAAGTTGTTGAGCTGGGAATCAAATCTAGCTGCTGGGACCCCAGGATTTCATTATTAATTTCTATGCTAGACTGCATATGTGCTGGTGATATTATTTTCATCAAACTGGACAAGATTTAAAAGTTTTCTAAAAACTGATGCTGATGAAGAAAAACAGGAACCATCATAGACTGATTATGGAAATGTAAACTGGTGTAAACACTTTGGAAGGCACTTTGGCAACATATATCAAAATTTAAATGCATATTCCCTTGACCCAATAGTTTTATTTTTAGGAGTTTGTGCTATATATTTCATCATGAAGGAATGCAAAGATGTGGACAAGTATGTATACTACAGCATTTTTTTGTAGCAGCCAAACAGGAAACCTCTGATATGGCCGTATAGAACTAGATATATAAATGATATACATTCATTCAGTAGGAGATTATGCACACATAAAGAACAATTTAGTACAAAAATCCACCCAAGGTATGTGAGTGAATCAAACTAGTTGAAAACTAGTTTTACTTTAGTATCTAGAGTATGATAAATTTTGTGTTTTGTATTATATATTATAATTTATAATATTTTTAAGTTGTATCTAAATAAAACTGGGACTGTGTGTGTGTATATATATATATATATATATATATATATATATGTATATATATATATATATAATGTTGGATCCTGTTACCTAGGATATTAATCAAGATTAGAACAGAGATCAATGAGATAGAAATTAGAGATACAGTAGAACACATCAACAAAACTAGAAGCTTGGTTCTTTGAAAGAATCAATAAGATCAATAAACCACTGGCCAAATTAATCCAAAAGAAAAGAGAGAGGACCCAAATTGATAAAATTATGAATGAAAGGGAAAGATCATGACTAACACCAAGGAAATAGAAACAATCATCAGAAATTAGTATCAACAGCTTTATGCCAATCAGTTAAGTAACCTAGAAGAAATGGATGCATTCCTGGAAACCTATAAACTTCCAAGACTGAAGCAGGAAGAAATTGACAATCTGAATACACCAATATCTAGTAACAAGATTGAAGCAGTGATCAAAAACCTCCCAAAAAACAAGAGCCCAGGACCTGACAGACTCCCTGGGGAATTCTACCAAACATTCAAAGAAGAAATAATACCTATTCCTCTGAAGCTTTTTCAAAAAAAAGAAACAGAAAAAAAATTCCAGACTCTTTATAAGAATCCAGCATTACCCTGATCTCCAATCCAGGCAAAGACCCCATCCAACAGGAGAACTTCAGGCCAATATCCCTGATGAATATGGATGCCAAGATTCTCAACAAGATCCTAGCTAATAGGATCCAACAGTACATTAAAAAGATTATCCACCATGACCAGGTGGGATTTATCCCTGGGATGCAAAGGTGGTTCAACATTTGCAAATCAATCAATGTGATAGAACAAATCAGTAAGAGAAGAAAGAAGAACCACGTGGTCCTCTCAATTGATACAGAAAAAGCATTTGACAGGATACAGCATCCATTCCTGATTAAAACGCTTCAAAGTATAGGGATAGAGGGAACATTCCTCAACTTCATAATATCTATCTATGAAAAACCCACAGTGGATATCATTCTCAATGGGGAAAAGCTGACAGCCTTCCCTCTGAGATCAGGAACAAGGATGCTCACTCTTGCCACTGTTGTTCAACATAGTACTAGAAGTCCTAGCAACAGTAAAAGAAAGTTACTTTAAATATAAAAATCTATTCTATTAAAAGTAATAAGATAGCAAAAAAATAACATGCAAACACCAACCAAAAGAAAGATGGAGTACCTCTACTAACCTCAGAGAAACTAGACTTTAGAACCAGGAATACTATCAGGAATAAAGAAAGATATTACATAATGGTGAAAGTGTCAGTTCTCCAAAAGCCTAAAAATCCTAAATGTGCATGCACCTTCAAAATATATGAGGCAAAACTGATTAATCTGAAAGGAGTAGTAGATAAATTCACAAGTAAAATTGAAGACTTTAACACTCCTTTCTTAGTAATTGATAGAACAAGTAGGCAGAAAATGTTAAACATAGATTACACGAACAACACAATCAGTCGACTTGACCTAACAAATATTTATAGAGCACTCCACTCAACAGCAGCAGAACAGACATTCCTTCCAAGTACACTTGAAACAATCACCAACATAGACCATATTCTAAGTCATAAAACAAACATTACATTTTAAAAGGATATAAATCATGCAAAATGTGTTCTCAAATTATAATGTAATTAAATAAGAGATTAATAAAAAATATCTTGAGAAATTCTCAAATATTTATAAATTAAACAACACACTTCTAAATATCTGGTACATCAAAAGGAAGAATTGGGGAAATTTAAAATATTTTGAACTAAATGAAAATGAAAATAAAACATACCATTTTTTGTAGGATGCAGCTATCACAGTGCTTAGAAAATTATAGTATTAAATTCTTATATTAGAAAGGAAAGAAGACCTTAAGTGGGTAACTTAAGTCTCTAAATTATAAAATTGGAGAAAAAAGAGCAGAAGAGAATTGAACCTAAAGCAAGCAGAATGAAGGAAATAGTATAAATTGGAGGAGAAATGAATGAAGTTAAAACTGGAAAAATAATATTGGAAATAAATAAAACCAATAGATGGTTCTTTCAAAAGATCAATAAAATTGACAAACCTCCAGCAAATCTGAATAAGGGAAAAAAGACACAAATTACCAAAATCAGAAATGAAAGAGATCTCTACTGATTGCAAAGACATTAAAAGGATAATAAGAAAATTACTACAAAGAACCCTATGCCCATAATTTAACAACTTAGATAAAAGGAACCAATTCCTTAGAAGAGATCAACTATCATAAATCACTCAAGAAGAAATAGCCTATATAGTCCTGTAGTCCTATGTCTATTAAAGAAATTGAATTTAAGTTAAAAAAAAAAAAAAGACAAGGGGTGCCTGAGTGGCTCAGTGGGTTAAAGCTTCTGCCTTCAGCTCTGGTCATGATCTCAGGGTCCTGGGATCGAGCCCACATTGGGCTCTCTGCTCAGCAAGGAGCCTGCTTCCCCCCTCTCTCTGCCTGCCTCTCTGCCTACTTCTGATCTCTGTCTGCAAAATAAATAAATAAAATCTAAAGAAAAGACAAAACAAACAACAACAACAAAAACTTCTATCAGCCACCAAAAAAAAAAAAAAAAAAGGAAAAGAAAAGAAATCTTGGGACACCTGGGTGGCTCAATAAGTTAAGTGCCCACCTTCAGCTCAGGTCATGATTCCCCTGCCCTGGGATGGACCCCCACATCAGGCTTCCTGATACTTCTTTCTCTCCCTCTGCTTCTGCTCTCTTTCTCTCACTTGCACTGGTTCTCTCTCAATTAAATAAATAAGAATTTTAAAAAAAAAATCTTTAAAAACAACTTCCAAAAAAGAAAATTGAGGCCCAAATAGTTTCACTGATGAATTCTACCAAATATTGACAAAGAAATTATACAAATTCTAAACACTTTCTTACAGTAAATAGGATATTGCACACTCCCTGTCTCATTTTATGAGCCCAACATTCCTTTAATACTAAAGCAAAGATATTAAAAGAAAACTGCAGATTGAAATACTTTCTTCAACAAAATCTTCACAAAACACTAACATTAAGTCCAATGATATATAAAATGGATAATACAATAACACTAAGAAGGTTTCATCTTAGGATAGCAAGACCGGTTCAACATTTGAGAAATCAATCAATGTAATTCACCATTTTAACAAACCAAGTAAGAAAAGCCATATGATCATGTTATATGGTATGCATTTTCTACAATCAATATGGAAGAAGTATTGAACAAAACAACAGCCATTTCCAATAATAACTTTCAGCAAACCAGAAATAGACAGGAACTTTCGTAATCTAATACAAAGCATTGGTGAAAAATCTACTCTAATGTCATATTTAAAAGCAAAGCAAGATGTACTCTCTCACCACTTCCATTTAGTGTCATACTGGAAGTCCTATCATGTACAAAAGACAAGAAAAAGAAATGAGACATTTAGATTAGAAAGGAAGAAATAAAATTGTCCTATTCACAGATGACATGATTGTTCTCCCAGAAATCTCAATAAATCTGCAAAAATCTCCTAAAACTACTAAATGAGTTTAGCAAGATGGCAGGATAAAAATTCAATACAAATACTGGCAATGAACAGGTAGAATTTGATAGTTTAAAAATACCATTTACAATAATGCTGGAAATGAAATGCTTATGTATAAATTTAACAAAAATATGTACATATTTTGCTGAAAACTACAAAATAATGATGAAAGAAATCAACAATGTAAAAAAAACCCAGATATATTCTATATTCATGTGTTTGAAGTCTCAATATTGTTAAAAATGTCAGTCTTCCCCAAGTTGATGTATAGGTTAACTGTAATTCCAACTGAAATCCCAATAGAATTTTTGGCAGATACAGACAAGCTGTTATCAGACCAAAAATAAACAAAACAAAATAAAACCATTCCTTGATCTCATCAAAAATGTCAGTATTGAAATTATCCAGATTGTCTCAAATGGTGTTTTTTTTTTAACCTGTTTGCTTTTTCGAATCAGGATCCAAGTAAAATTCACACACAGCAACTGACTTTTGCTTTTGCAATTTATTTTCAAAGTTGAGACTGAAGAGATGTTGAGCTTCTGAGGATACACCACAAACAGGTTGTTTGTAGATTAGAGTTTCCCTCAGTTCAGATTTTGTTGATTGCATCCCTACAGTAGCATTGAACATGTCCTTCTGCCTTCTGTATATCTTGTAAATAAGTAACTAGATCTGAAGTAGGAATTGGCAAACTAGAGCCTGCAAACAAAATCCAGCCTGCAGCCTGTTTTTTTGCTGCTGCTTAAGTAAAAAATGTTTTTTGTGTGCTATGGTCTATAAGTTTGTATCCCCTCCCTCTGATTCATATGTTGAGATTCTAACCCCAAAGGTGATGGTATTAGTAGGTGGAGTTTTGAGGAGGTTATTAGGTCATGAGGGTAGAGCCCTCATGAATAGGACTAGCAGTTTTAGGAAAGAGAACCCACAGAACCCTCTAGCTCATTCCACTATATAAGGACGTAGTGAAAATGTGCCAGCTATGAACCATAAAAAGGGCCTTGGTGCTAGTGCTTAGATCTTGTACTTCTAGAAACCAGAACTGTGAAAAATATATTTCTATTTTTTATAAGGAACCCAGTCTGTGATATTTTGTTGTAGCAGTTCAAACAGGTCAAAAACATTTACCGTCTGTTCTTTTACAAATAGCATTTTTCAACCTCTGATTTAGAGAACAGATTCTCTGACTAGTTAAAATGCCTTTTTTTTTAAACTGGGCACCAATACTAAATCAGAGAAAATAAACTTTAAAATGAAGACTTTAATGAACCACACACACACACACAAATGTAGGTTGTAAAAAGGTGAAAATTTACAAAAGTCTGTAGTCTAGTTCTCTAGTTCTTGGTAGTGTAGTTCGCTGATGTCAATTTTCTGGTTTTGACATTATACTACAAGTATATAAGATGTCATTCTGGGGTCAGAGTTACCTGGGACTTTTGTATTTCGAAATTTTCTGCAAGTCTATAATCATTTCAAGATAAAAACAAAAAAAAATTCTTTTTTTAAAAAATCACTTTTAGGGGTGCCTGGGGGGCTCAGTCTGTTAAGTCTCTGATTTGGGCTCAAGATGTGATCTTGGGATTCTGGGATGGAGCCCCACATTAGGCTCACAGCTCAACAGGGAGTTCTTTTCTATCTCTCCTTTCCCCCCCCCAAATCCCCTGCTTGTGTGCTTACTCTCTCTCTCTCAAATAAGTAAATAAATAAAATATTTCTTAGAAATCACTTTTAAAAATGTCTGTTAGAAAACAAAGTGAAAAAGTAAACAAAAAGAATATTTTAAATTTTCCAAATATTTAAAATTCACAATATTCATGGGATTAAAATAGGATTTAGTTGGCTTCCAAGTAAAAAAAAATGATCTGTCATCCCATCACTCAAAACCACATGTTACCTACGTATGTACATAAAATACATAAAATTAACAATTAAAAAAACTATAACAAGAGACAAAGAAGGGCATTACATAAAGATAAAGAGATTAATCCAACAGGAGGAACATCTGAATACATAAAGCAATTCTAATGGACATACAGAGACATGAATGATAATAAAGTAATAGTAGGGCACTTTAACATTCCACTTACATCAATGGATATTGAGGTAGTCAACAAATGAACAGTATCTTTGAATGACACATTATGCCAGATGGACGTAACAGATTTATATAGAACATTGTATCCAAAAACTCAAGTGCATATGGAACATTCTCTATAATAGATCATATATTAGGTGACAAAACAAGTTTCAATAAATTTAAGGGGACTGAAATTATACCGTGCATCATTTTCAACCAAAGTGATATGAAACTATAAATCAATCACAAGAAAAAACTGGAAAAAACACAAACACGTGGACATTAAGCAACAAGTTAATTAAAAAAAAAAACAATATGTCAATGCAGAAATTAAAGAATAAATTTTTAAAAATACATGATAAAAATGAAATGAAAATGCAAATGTTCTAAATCTTTGGAATGGGATGAAATCAGTTCTGAAGAGGAAAATAAATAGGGATTCAGGTCTACCTCAAGAAACAAGAAAAATCTCAGATAAACAATCTTATTTTCCACCAAAAGGAACGAAAAAAGAACAAAAAAGGCCCAAGGGGAGTAGAAGAAAAGAAATAATAAAAATCAGAGCAGAAATAATCACATAGAGTCCAAAAAATCGAAAAAAAAAATCAATGAAACCAGGAGTTACTTCTTTGAAAAGATAGATAAAATTGATAAATCCTTAGGTAGACTCATCAAGAAAAAAAATATAAAGGACCCAAATAAATAAAATCAGAAAAGTAAGAGAAGAAGTAAAAACAGACACTATAGACAAATGAAGAATTATAAAAGAATACCACAAAAAACTATTGTCCAGTATATTGGACAACCTATAATAAATGGATAAATTCCTAGAAACATGAATCAGGAAGAAATATAAAATCTGAACAGACCAATTAGTAATAACTAAACTGAATCAGTAATAAAAACACAACCAAAAACTTAAAAGTCCAGGACCAGATGGACTCACAGGTGAATGCTCCCAAACATTTAAAAAAGAGTTAGTACCACATATACAATGTAATACTATGCAGCCATCAAAAAACCCCCAAATCTTGCTATTTGCAATGACATGGATGGAACTAGAGGGTATTATGCTAGGCGAAATAAGTCAATGAGAGAAAGGCAATTATTATATGATCTCTCTGATATGAGGAATTTGAGAGGCAGGGCGGGGGGTTGTGGGGGGGTAGGGAGGAGATAAAAATGAAACAAGATGGGACCAGGGAGGGAGACAAACCATAAGAGACTCTTAATCTCAGGAAACAAACTGAGGGTTGCTGGGGGGTGGAGGGGAGGGGAGGGGTAGGGTGGCTGAGTGATGGACATTGGGGAGGGTATGTGCTATGGTGGGTGCTGTGAATTGTGTAAGACTGATGATTCACAGACCTGTATCCCTGAAACAAATAATGCATTATATGTTAATTAAAAAAGAGTTAATACTTATTCTCAAATTATTCCAAAACAGAGAAAGGGAAGGAAATCTCCAAATACGTTCTGCAAGGTCAGCATTACCCTGATACCAAAACCAAAAAATCACAAATAGAATTTATTCTAAAGATGCAAGGATCATTCAATACCTGCAAATCAATCATTATGATACATCACATCAACAAAACGAAGGATAAAAATCATATGATCATCTCAATAGATGCAGAAAAAGTATTTGACAAAACTCAACATTTATTCATGGGGGGGAAAAAACTCAACAATGTGGGTTTAGAGGGAAAATACCTCAGTATCATAATGACCACATATGAAAAACAATTAACACCATATTCAATGGTGAAAAACTGAGACATTTTCCTCTAAGATATAAGATATAAGGGATATTCACTCCCAGCAATCTTATTGAACATAGTACTGGAAGTCCCAGACACAGTAATTAGACGAGAAAAAGAAATAAGTCATCCATATGGCTAAGGAAACTGTCATTATTTGCAGATGACATCATACAATAAATAGAAAACCCTAAATATTTCACCAAAAACTTATTAAAAGTAATAAATAAATTCAGTAAAGTTGCAGGATACAAAACTAATACCCAGAAATTGATAGCATCTCTATGCACTTAATAATGAAGTAGCAGAAAGGGAAATTAAAACAATGCCACTCATAATGCACCAAACAGAAGAAAATAACTAGGAATAAACCTAACCAGGGAGGTGAAAGACTTATACTCTGAAAACTAGAAAGCATCCATGAATGAAATTGAAGATGACACAAACAAATGAAAAGAACTCTATGCTCATGGATTGGAAGAATTACTATTGTTAAAATGTCCATACTATCCAAGGCAATCTACAGGTTTAATGCAATCCCTACCAAAATACCAAGAATATCTTTTACAGAACTGGAATAAATAACCCTAAAATTTGTTTTTTTTTTTTTTTGGACAGACAGAAATCACAAGTAGGCAGAGAGGCAGGCAGAGAAAGGATGGGGGAGAACAGGCTCCCTGCTGAGCAGAGAGCCCGACCCGGGGCTCAATCCCAGGACCTGAGCCGAAGTCAGAGGCTTAACCCACTGAGCACCCCATAAATAATCCTAAAATTTGTATGGAACCACAAAGCAATCTTGAAAAAGAACAAAGTTGGAGGTACTGTAGTCCTAGATTTCAAGATGTACTACAAAGCTATGGTAATCAAAACAGTATTGTACTGGCACAAAAATAAACACATAGATCAATGGAACAGACTAGAGAGCTCAGAAATAAACCTATGCTTAGATTTTCAATCTGCAACCAAGTAGGCAAAAATATCCAATAGGAAAGCTGAACAATGACATGCAAAGAATTAAACTGGACTACTTACTTACACCATACATACAAATAAACTACAAATCATTAAAAACCTAAATGTGAGACATGAAGCCATAAAAGTCCTAGAAGAGAACACAGGAAGTAATTTCTCTAACATCAGTTATAGCCACATTTTTCTAAGCATGTTTCCTAAGGCAAGGAAAACAAAACTAAAAATAGACTGTTGGGAATACATCAAAATAAAAGGCTTTTCACAGCAAAGGAAACCAAAAAAACAAAAAGGCAACCTACTGAATGGGACATGATATTTGCAAATGATGAATTCAATAAAGGCTTAATATTCAAAATATATAAAAATTTATTCAACTCAACACCAGAAAACCTCACAAATAATCTGATTTAAAAATGAAAGACACTTGAATAAACATTTTTTTAAAGATTTTATTTATTTATTTGACAGACAGAAATCACAAGTAGGCAGAGAGGCAGGCAGAGAGAGAGGAGAAAGTAGTCTCCCTGCTGAGCAGAGAGCCCGATGTGGGGCTTGATCCCAGGACTCTGGGATCATGACCTGAGCGGAAGGCAGAGGCTTTAACCCACTGAGCCACCCAGGCGCCCCAAATAAACATTTTTGTAAAGAGGACATAGAGTTGGCCAAGAGATATATGAAAAGATGTTTCATATCATTATTCATCAGAAAAATGCAAATTAAAACCATAATGAGATATTACCTCACACCTGTCAGAATGGCTAGTATCAAAAAGACAAGTGTTGGCAAGGATGTGGAAAAGAAGGAATCTTCATGCACTGTTGGTAGGAATGTAAATTAGTGCAGCCACTCTGGTAAGACTTGTGGAAGTTCCTCAATAAATTAAACATAGGAATACCATACAATCCAGTTATTGCACTACTGGGTATTTACCAAAAGCAAACGAAAACACTAATTTGAAATGATATATGCACCTCTATGCTTATTGCAGCATTATTTAGTAGCCAAGATATTGAAGTGACCTAAGTGTTCTTTGAGATATATGTAGTGAAATGTTACACAACCATAAAAAGGATGAGTTCTTGTCCTCCAAATGGTGTTTTCATATTGCAGGTTACTTAAAGAAAGGGAAGCAAAGCTGTTCCACACTCCTTAAATTGTTCTTTCCTTTCCCATCCTTCCTCCTCCTTTCCTTATTTACAACCTCCATTTTTGAAAAAGAGATGTTGGTAAAGGGTGGGAAAAAGAAATGTGTGGCCCAGCAGACACATTTCTCTTTGCTCTGTGTGTAATTTTAATGAAAATCTAATTGCAAAGGTTTTGTTCACTTTCAAAAAGTACACTTTTCAGATGAACTTATCCAGAACAAACATTGACCATTTTTAGTTCTTTTTGTCCACTGAGCCAAGAAATTCTCTCACAGCAGTCCCGTATCCTCCTTCTTCCTAGCTACAAAAGAGGAGGACATTGCTGCTAATAAGCAAGATAGTGAAGGATAAGAAAAAGAGGTGGAAGGAATAACCAAAGGGGGTAAGGGGAGGAATACTCTTCCTTGGCTAGCTAGATACTAACACGTACTACTCAGTTTACCTGCTTTGTATTCCACTCTTCAGTTTCCTTCAACCCCTTGACATGACAAAGCTGACAGAATAGTTTTGTGTCACCTTCCAACTGCCTGAGCCCAAGACTTCCTACCTCAATATTCCATCCATGTCCAATGCCTCATTGACTGCGGCTTGATTTTCTTTCACTTGAAAACAAAAGCATCCTAACAGATACAGGACACTTTGTGTTTTATATACTTATGTATTTTGATTCTTTTCAATAAACATATATTTCTGTTTTAAGTATTAATAACTACTGTTTAGGGTGCCTGGCTGACTCAGTTGGTTAAGCGACTGCCTTCAACTCAGGTCATGATCCTGGAGTCCTGGGATTGTTTCCCTCATCCGGCTCCCTGATCAGCAGGGAGTCTGCTTCTCCCTCTGACCCTCTCCCCTCTCATGCTCTCTCTCTGAAGTAAATAAATAAAATCTTAAAAAAAATAACTACCGTTTAACTCATAGTCCTTAAGACTCTATAAGGCAGCTATTGTTCTTTTCTCCATTTTATAGATGCTGAGTCTGAGGCACGAAGAGTTTTAGTAACTTAACAAAAGTCAAGTAAAAAGTAAATAAGTAAAAGGTGGAGTTGAGCTTCCTACCCAAGTGTTCTGGTTCCAGAGTTTGCGTTCTTATTCGCTTCACTAAGTTGCCTCTTTTTATAAATGCAAATATAAAAATAAAGAAAAAAGGAAAGTGAAAGCAAAATTCTCCCTTGGCATTCCTACTGCCGCCACCACTATTTTTCAGATGTCCATCATCTTGTGTTTAGACTAGGCATCTTCCTCTCATGCCCTGTCTCACATCCTCTCAGCCCTCCATTCTGCCAGGTTGAACCGATAAGCACTTGTCTATGCTATGCTATATCTCACTTTCTGTCGTAGGCCTGTGGAAGAATTGTTGGATGAGTAGTTAGAGATGTAATGAGGCAGAAATAGCAAAGTGTGAATTGTAGAAATCTAGGCAGTGTGTATATGGGGGCAAGCTGCACTATTCTTTCAACTTTTCTATATATTTGGATATTTTCATAGCAAAATTTTGGGGAAAGTATGAAACAACTTGAATAATATGGACAAATGTACAAGTATTAAAAATAAATTATCAAAATATTTCTTTGATACAAAATTACAATTTGGACACATGCTAAGGGTGTGAATGTAATTTTATGAATTAAAAAATCAAATGTACGGGGTGCCTGGGTGGCTCAGTGGGTTAAGCCGCTGCCTTCCGCTCGGGTCATGATCTCAGGGTCCTGGGATCGAGCCCCACATCGGGTTCTCTGCTCAGCAAGGAGCCTGCTTCCTCCTCTCTCTCTGCCTGCCTCTCTGCCTGCTTGTCATCTCTCTCTGTCAAATAAATGAAATAAAATTTAAAAAAAAAAAAAAAGAAAACTCCCTCTTTAAAAAAAAAAATCAAATGTAAACTGGTCTATTGAAAATATCCACGATTTGGGGCACCTGGGTGGCTCAGTGTGTTAAAGCCTCTGCCTTCCGCTCAGGTCATGATCCCAGGGTCCTGGGATTGAGTCCCGCATTGGCTCACTGCTCAGCGGGAAGCCTGCTTCCTCCTCTCTCTCTGCCTGCCTCTCTGCCTACTTGTGATCTCTGTCTGTCAAATAAATAAATAAACTAAAAAAAAAGAATACCGAGTTTGGCAATTTTGTAAGATATATTTGCATCTAAAAATATAAAATAATTCCTATTTTAGGAGCTTGTCCCTATGCTATCATCTTCCTCTAAAACCTTTCTGAGTTTTTTTCCTTCATAGCGTATTACCTCATATTTAACCTGTACCCTATTAGTTAAATGAAGAAAACTGACATTTTAGACTGAAATAATGCCTAGGTAACCTGAACACTGACTGCCTCAACAATTGTTTTCTGGTCTGTCCTTTTCTTAACCCAGCATCAAGGCCATCCTGAAACCAGTAGCAAAGAGGTCAAGAGATGAGGGTAGGTGGCGGAAGTTGGAGCTTGGGGTTAGGGAGAGATAACTAATTTTGGAGGTTGGCAAGGAAACAAGAGATTATCAACAGCCTCAGGAAAGCGGGAAAGGACTTGGTAACCCAATAACAAGTACCAAAAATCTGGACTGGGTGGAAGTGGGAGGGATACAGTGGGTGGCCAAGCTGGGACTGGGGAATTGTACATAATATTCTTTGGGGGGAAAAAAAAATGTTTCAGGGACAGCCTGAGCCCCTCAGTCATTAAGCATATGCCTTTAGCTCAGGTCAAGATGACCCTGTCTTGGGATCAGCCCCACTTGGGCTCCCTGCTCAGCGGGGAGCCTGCTTCTTCCTCTTGCTCTGCCCTGCTACTCCTGCTCTCTCGGCTCTACATCAAATAAGTGAAATCTTTATAAGAAAATGTTTCAGGAAATGTTTCATTTCTACTGTCTCAATTTTAAGATCGCTCCCATCAGTACCTGAGGAAGTACTGAAAATGTGCTGGATCTGAAGAATTATGAGAATATTTAAACCAAAGAAAACCACACAACAAGTCCCCTCTACACACACACCCCAACCATTTATTTGAGAATTTCGTCCCACCATATTCCACATTCTTCCTTCTTAAATTTAAGGCTTGATTTCTTTCTAGATTGCCTATACAAAAACATAAAGCACTTTATTGCACACCCATCCCTACCCTGTTAAAAGCGGGGGAAACCCGATATTCACACCACCAAAGGACACTCAAGATATCCTGAATCCTTTTTGCATCAAAAATGACTGTATGTCCTGATCGCATTTTAACCTGGCGCCAAGGTAAAGTGGAGTGAGAAAGACCCAGAATTAGGTAGGGAAAAGAGGTTGGGACACGCCGAGTTTTTGTTTGTTTGTTTTTGGTTTGGTTTTGTTATTCCTACAATAATCATCCTCTTTTAGACATTAAACATTTTTAGTACTTGCTCCAAATCACTTAGCAATTTTAGAAGTTGTAGTGAGATTAACATTTTGGCCAACGTATACAGAGAAGCTAGCTTCACCCCTCCTCAAAGGGGGTGAGGGAGAAATAAAAGTAATCTTGTATAGTTTATAAAAACTGAGAAGTGGAAAAAGGCTGGTAGCGGGGTGAGTGGGGGAATGAAGGGAATGCGCCAAGAATCAGAGAAGCAGGAGCGACGGCGGAGGGAGGAGTTGATCGCTTTATTCAGGAGCAGGAAACCGCCAAATTGTTCTGCGGCCTGTGGAGGCGCAGGTTTTTCCGTGAAGTGCTAGCTCTGCGGACCCGCCCTGAGAGCGACAAACGGATGCGCGGGTGCGTTGGATTAAAAGAAAACGCAGACGTGGAGCGATCCCAGGATCGGGGTTGAGTATGAAAAGGGGGGCACGTCTAACGGGACCTGTGGTCCCTAAGAAGCGAAGCGAGGCGCAACAACTCGCCCCTCTCCCGGACACCAGGAGGACGGAGACAGCAACGTGACCGCACTGGCAGCCGCTGTTGGGCGCCTTTCGGTGACGCGAACGCCGCGCGATGACGCGCTGACCAGCCATGGCTTACACGTCTCAGGTTCCGCAAAGGCCTGTGGGAGCGACCCGGGAGAAGGAGGGCCAAGATGGCGGAAGCGGCCGAGTCTTCAGGAGACCCGGGGACAACATCGCCCAGGCCCCTGGTGAGCTTGGGTTCTGAGGCAAAAGGGACTGAGGGTGAGGCAGAGTGCTCTTAAGGAAGTTGGATGATGGGCTTCCTGGCCGGAGAAGGCTGGAACTCCTTCCTCCCGGTAGGCCCGTCCTATACCCCATGCTAGAACCAGTCTCAACATTGCACCTGCTCTTAGGGCTAACCTCTTTACCCTCCTCGTTCCTTTCACGCCTTCTTGTGAAACTCCTATTCACTTTCTTGTCCCATACTCTCAGGGCTTGTCCTCCTCCCGTACATTGTGTGAATGCCGAGCTTTAGGTGATTTCTTAATTATCTTTTTTTTTTTTCTGCTGCCCTTCATGTTATCAAGTTCTGTCACTAGTTGTTGTTGGAATAACAGCATTCTTGGATTAATGAGACTGCTTCCCATAGGACCTTATAACTTTATTATTGATTTGTTCAATGACCTCAGTAGTCTTGATTTAATCCCTGTTCTCCGTGTTGCAGCTCCTCGCAGTGCTCTTCATGATGCTATCTCGCTCCTGTCTCTTGTTTCTACACTGGGTACGAATTCCATTGCAAGTACAAGCCCAAAGCCTGGGCGAGTATTACTTACGGACACAGGTTTTGGAGTTAAAATTATCTGGGCTAGAATCACCCGCTCTGCCTCTTATGAGAGTTAGGGCAAGTCATTTCATGGGGAGTGTTTCTTCATCCATAAAATGGATATAAAAATGCCGAAAAGAGTTTTTAGGAAAGTGAAATGATATAATTTCAAGTGTCAAACACAGTGTCATGAACTGAGGAGTGTAATTATTCAATGTTCTGCTCTAAAATCCCTCTTCCCAAATGGTGTTCAGTTTCTTCACAGTTATTTAATAAATGGTACATCCTTTTCCTCTTTTAAATTGGCAAATTAACAAGAGAGGACTGAACTGGGAGTCAGGTGAAATTGCTTCTAGTCCTGGTTCTACTTACTAGCACTATTTTTTCATCTCTTCATTCACTCAACAAGTTATTTATTGAGCATCTATGTTCCAGGCATTCCTTTAGGCACTGGGAATGCAGCAATGAAAGAGAGTGAGTGGGTCCAAGTTGTCATGGAACAATTGTGGCCTTGAGGAAGTCACTCTCAACCCGTTTTCTCATTTGGAAAATGGGATGGTAACTCATCACAGAATTAATGAGATTACTAATGAGCTATTATACACACAGTGTATAGTGACATAGTTACAAGTGCTTAGCTGTTTTTAGTTCCTGTTACACCTCTTTTTTTATGATGTTTTCCCCCGATTAATTTTAGTGGTTCTGGTCATTCATTACTTAATGTCCAATCCAATTCTATTCAGTAATGTTTATTAAACTCCCACAATGCAGTGCATTATGCTAGCTGTTTTAGGGCATACAAATGGTTTGCCCTTATGGTGCCTACAGTCTACTATGACAAATGTACAATGGTAAAATAAGGTAGTAAATCAGAAAGAGTTACACATAAAATATTAACAAAATTTAAAGGGAGTTGCTATTATGTCCACTTTGGGTGACAAAGCAAGCTATGCAGTAGAAGTAATATTTGAAAGGGTGTCAAAGGGTGGGTAGGATTAGAAATTTCAGGTGAGTGTAAGAGCTGTCAATGATCGAGCACCTGCTGTGTGCCAGGATTGTACTAGACATCCTCAGCATTTTTTCTAAACTTCACAGCAACCATTTCACTTAGGTGGTTTTTAAACTGTGTTTTACTTGCAGATGAGGACAGGAGACTCAGAGAGGTTTGATGATTTTCCTAGGGTCTTAGAGCTAGTTAATGACCAGGCCTAAAATTTGAAACTAGGTCTGCTTCTGAAGCCCAGATTATTTCCATTAAGACTACACAACCTCTCAAGGGTGAGGGTACAGAAGTTGGGAAGTGTTAATGTATTTATAGAACAACAGGTAGATCACTTTATAAAGTACAGGGAAGTCTTAGGAGGTAAGCCTTAAAAAAATAAAGCTACTGAATTAGGGAGGCATGAAACATGGTTAAGAATTTGTGCACTGAGGTCAGATTATCTAAGTTTGATTCTCAGCTCTGTCATTTAACCTCTCCATGCCTCAGTTTCCCCATCTATAGAATGAAGATACAGTAATAATTAGCTCATAGGGTTGTTAGGTGGATTAAATGAATTAAGAGATGAAAAACACTTGGTAGAGTGCCTGGCATGTAATGATTATACAATAAGTGTTATTTCTTCTTGACTAGTAAACTTGGAGGTTTAATAGGCAATGAGGAAACTGGGAATTTTTGAGGAGGGAAGGGTTTAAAATCATGAATTTGACAACATAATTGAGAGAGAGTTACCATGAGGAATGTTTGGAATCTAGACCAGCGAAACCAGTAGTTCTAGAACAAGTGATTGCTACCTGCACTATAGCAGTGGTGGAGTCATGAGTACTGGAGATAGCAGGTTCCTTGAGGGTTTGGTGTGCTAGGGAGGCTGTGTCTTGGATCAGAGCTTTTTGAACTATAATGTGCCTAGCAGTCATCTGGGGAATCTTGTGAAGTTGCAGATTCTGATTTGGTAGATCTGAAATGAGACCTAAGATTCTGCATTTCTGACAAGCTTCCAGGTGATACTGCTGCTGCTACTGCTTCCATACCACATTGTGAAAAGCAAGGCTATAGACAAATGGGAGCATACTGATGCCCCTGCACAGAAATACATAAGAGGAGGATGAGGACCCTAAATGTTCACTAATTCACTTTTGGACGTGTTTGGTTTGAGTTATCGGCAGGCCTTCCAATAGGCAGTTTTAAAACCTGGACTTCAGGGCTCAGAAGTCAGAACTAGGTTTAATTAGGAGTCATTTGCATAGAGTTGAGAAGATAGTCTTTGGTAATGCCTATCTTTGTCTGTTTGGAGAGCAGGAAAAAGAGCTGTAATAATGGCTTTAGCCTGAGGTCTGGAAGGATGTTGGTCTCAGGTAAAGGGGCTGGCTGAATAGCACACCAGCAGTCACCCCTCCCCACTTCTTGAAGCCAAGCCTCTTGGTCTGAGCTGGTTTCTGCTTGATGCCCCCCTCCCCACTTACTGACTCTCTTCTCTAGGATTTTGGTCAGTAGTATAACCTATTTGGACTCAGCTGCTCTCTTAAGGCTGCAGTCCCTGCTTTTACTATATCATTTTGGCCCTGCCTCTATCTGTCCCCTCATTGGTCCAGGCCAGACAGCGAAGTGTACACATGGGTTTCTGTGCACACATGTGCGTACATGTGCAAGAGCCTACCTGCACAAGGAGAAGGGAAGGGACATTGGCTCCAAGTCACCTTTCATCTGCACTGAGAGGCTAATCAGAGAGCAAGGTCCACTAGCTGAGGGCCTAGAAGCCCTGTTTGTTATATGTGGGGCTTGAAGTCCACAGATCCTGGCTCAGCTCTCTGAACCACATCACTAATTCTTCTGAAAAGAGTTACTGAGGAAATGTTGGGATGAGGGATATGATAGGAACCACATGGCACTATAATGACTGCAGTGACTTACAAAAGCAATTACTTGGAGTTAGGCCAAAGTTCACAGGATAAGGGCACAGTCTTCCACAAGACTGCCCTTACTTCAGACACCAGCCACAGGTTTGGATGTTCCCAGGACCACCCTTACTTCTGATCTACTGGCTGTAAATTCAGGGGTTCCCATGATCCCCTTGAGCTCCATACTTCACTAGAATGGTTCATAGAATTCAGGATAGCACTCTGCTTAAAATTATAGTTTCATTATAGCAAAAGGATACAATCCAAACCAGCAAAAGGGGGAGATACATATGGTGAGGCCTAGGAAGGTCTCTAACACAAAGCTTCCTTGTCTTCTCCCTGTGGAGTCAGGACCTTGTACACACTGATACATCAGTCTGTGGCAATAGGCAGAATATTGCCAATCAGGAAAGTGCACTCATGTATCGAGAGTCTTTATTAGTGTTTCTTTCTGTAAGCATGATTGACTAGATTATTGACTCCTCCCGTCCCTGGAGGCCAGGTTTATGTCACTGGAGTCAAAGGTTCAACCCTCTAAACTTGTGTTTTGTCTGTCTGGAATGGTTTGCCCCCATGCTGAGTCATCTCATTAGCATAAAGTATCTAGGGGCCTACCATGACTCACCTGTTAGCTAAACTGTTAGGGCCCACCATGAGTAACAAAATTAACACTATCATTTAGGAAATTCCAAGGGTTTAGAGGCTACCTTCCAGGAACAGGAGACAAAGGCCAGCCAAATTCTTCATTATACAAGTGACAAAACTGGGCATCTTGAGCTAGAGCTAACATGTATGTAGCCCCGCTGTGAGCCTCCTACTGAGTACTTTATGCATAGTAACATATTTCTTCCCACAACAATCCTGTGATGATGATACTATTCTCTCAGTTTTATAGATGAGGAACTGAGGTATGGAGAGGTCAAGAAACCTGCTCAGTGTCACATAGGTAGTTGGTGATAGAGCTGGATGGCTTCCTACAGCACTCTTAACCAGTACTCTTCAAATATCATATATCGAGGGCTGACCACGGGCTAGGTGAAATGCTGGTCTTGCCTAAATCTTATGATGGTGTCGTCTCCAAGTGAGGGCAGAGCTGAATTAGGCTTTGAAGCTCATTCCTTCTATACTGCTTTGCCTTCCCTAGCAGTTGCAGACAGCATAAAAACTCAGAGCACCAGTCCTGGAGCCTGAAAGATCAGTGTCATAGTAGTGAGACAATACAGCTTCAAAAGAGTGATTGACATATTAAGTGCTGAAGAATATTCAGAGGGTGAAAGGATCCTTGTACTTCTTGGTTATGAGGTCACTGTTCCAGATCCGTGGGGAAAGTAAAGTTGTGGGAAGGCGAAGTGCCAAATTACAAAGGATTAAGGGAGTGGGTGAGTGCAGAGCAGTTTGATCAGGGAAGAGGAGAGGAAGGAGAGTAATTTGAGAGAATAGCAAAAACAAGAAAGTGATGTATTTAAAAATCCTATTACAGAAGCTTTTAAGTATGTAAATAAAATAAAGAGTGGTACCTTTCAAAATTCTGCCATTTTTATTTCATTTCCCCAACATTTTTTTTCTGGGGTATGATTTTTTTTTTTTTTGCTTAATCTTTTTTTTAAATTTATTTTTTAAGTTCAAGTATAATTAATGTACAGTGTTATAATAGTCTCAGGTGTACAATATAATAATTCAGCAATTCTGTACACATTTCAGTACTCATCACAATAAATGTACTGTTAATCCCCTTTATCATTTTCACCCATCCCTGCCACCAGCCCCCCCCATCTTGCAACCACAAGTTTGTTCTCTATGTTTAAGAGTCTGTCTGTTTCTTTGGTCTTCCCCCCCTGCTTTGTTCATTTTTTTTTGTTGTTGTTGTTTCTTAAATTCCGTGTATGAGTGAAATCATTCGGTACTTGTCTTTATCTGACTTTTTTTATTTGGCAATACTTATCCTTTAGATCCATCCATGTTGCTGCAAATGACAAGATCTCATTCTTTTTTATGGCTGAATGATATTCCATTGTACATAGATACCACATCTTTATCCATTCATCTATCAAAGGACAGTTGGTATGCTTCCATATCTAGGCTATTGTAAATAAATGCTGCAGTAAACATAGTTCTCAAATTAGTGTTTTTTTTTAAATTTGTAATTTTTTATAAACTTGTAATATATTTTTATCCCCAGGGGTACAGGTCTGTGAATCGCCAGATTTACACACTTCACAGCACTCATCAAAGCACATACCCTTCCCAAAGTCCATAACCCCACCCCCCTTCTCCCAACCTCCCTCCCCCCAGCAACCTTCAGTTTGTTTTGTGAGATTAAGAGTCACTTATGGTTTGTCTCCCTCCCAATCCCATCTTGTTCCATTTATTCTTCTCCTACCCCCTTAAGCCCCCATGTTGCATCACCAATTATTTTTGTTTTTTGAGTAAATACCCAGTAGTGGAATTCCTGGATCCTATGGTAATTCTATTTTTAACATTCTGAGGAACATCCATACTGTTTTCCATTGTGGCTGCACCAGTTTGTATTCCCACCAACAATGCACAAAGCTTCCTTTTTCTTTGGAGTATGATTTCTAACCTGTTTATTTTTAACTAATTTTATACATACAGAAAAATTGCAACAGAGAGTTCCTAGATAGCCCTGCTCCCATTTCCTCCAATGTTAACGTTGTACATAACCATAGTATACAGTGATCATAGTAGACAGTGATCAGATCAGAAATTAACATTCGCACAATACTATTAACTAAATCACAGATTTTATTTGAATTATACCAGATTTTCTACTAATGTTCCAGGATCTTATCCAGGGTCTTACATTGCCTTGAGTTGTTATTTTTCCTTAGTTTTATTTGATCTTTAATGGTCTTTTTATTGTCTTTCATGATCTTTTCTGAGTGTTTGTTTATTTATTTATTTGACAGAGATAATAAGAGAGGGAACACAAGCCAGGGGAGAGGAAGAGGGAGAAACAGCCTTCCCACTGAGCAGGGAGCCTGATGCCGGCCTCGATCCTAGGACCCTGGGATTACGACCTGAGCTGAAGGCAGACACTTAATGACTGAGCCACTCAGGCACCCCTTTTCTGAGTGTTTAAAAGCAAATCCCAGACATATCACTTCACCTGTAAATACGTCAGTGTGTTTCTCTAACAGGGAAGGACGTTTTCTTTGTTATCACAATAACAAAACTCATAATTTCTCAGTATCATCTAACCCCTGCTCATCATCTCACAATTTTCTAAAAACATATGTTTTTATAGTTTGCCCAAATCTGGATCCAAACAAAGTCAACAAATTGCTTTTGGATAATAAATCTCTCTTAATATTTAAATGTTCTCCTGTTTTTAATTTAATTTATTTTTTAAAATTCAGTCATTTGTCTTGTAGTCCTCTCCACTTTTCTGTATTTGGCTGATTGTATCCTCATGGTATTTTTACTATGTTCCTCTATCCACATAGTTCCTGTAAACTCTAATAAGACACAGGAGCTGGATTGTATTCAGGTTCATTTCGGATGGAGGAGGGGCAAGAATGAAAAAGAACTCAGATGTCCCCTAAAATTAGCAATGTTTACTTTTCAACTATTAAGAAGTTTCAGAGATATAAAAGTACAGTGGTAAAATATGCCCTCATGTCCTAACCTTCAATACTTAATTTATGGCCAATCTTCTTTCTTCTGTAGCCCTATCCATTTCCCTTCTATTATTTTGAAGAACATATCAGGCATCATTACTTTAGTAAATATTCAACATGTTTCTCTAGAAGGAAAGGAGTCTGTTTTTAAAGAACATAACCACAATGCCATTAGTACATCGAAAAAGTTAGTAATTCCCTAATATCAAATATCTTATCAGTGTTCAAATTTCCAGTTACCTTCTAAATGTCATATTTTTATGATTTAAAATCTGTCCCACTACCTATTTTTATAAATAAGGTTTTATTAATTGTTTATGTCTTGTCTTGGACTGCTTTCATGCCTCAGCAGCAGAGTTGAGTAGTTGCCACACAATCTACATAGCTCTCAGAGCCTGAAACACTTACTTCTGAGGCCCTTTACAGAAAAAGTTTTGTGGCCCTTGCTCTAGGCCATCATCTTTTAGAATAATTTAAAACAAGAAAAAATATTTTTTATATTTATCTTCATTTTAACCATTTCTAGAGATCTTCTTTTCCGGTGTAAATCCAAGTTTCCTTCTGATATCCCATTCCTGATGATCTTTCTTTAACATTTCTTGTAGTGTGTGTCTCAGCTTTTGCTTTAAAAGTACTTTGCCTTCGTTTTGATAGCTGTTTTTCCTGGGTTCGGAATTCTGGATTGACAGTTTTTTTTGTAGCATTCTAAAGGTGCTTTCATTTTTTTCTAGCTTGGGTAGTTTTGGGTGAAATGTCTGTTATTTATCTTTGTTCCTCTGAATGCAGTGTCTTTTTTCCTCTGGCTGCCTTCAGGATTTTCTTTATTTTTGGTTTTCAGTAGTTTGATTGTGTCCAAGTTTGTGGATTTTTTGTTTTGTTTTGTCTTTAGGTATTTATCTTGAGTGGTGTTCTCTGGGCTTGAATCTGTCATTTGATGTTTGTCATTATTTTGGGGAAATATTCAGTCATTATCTTTCCAAATACTTCTTCAGACACATTTTCTCTCTTCTGGGATTTCAATTTTTTATTTATATATAAAATCATTTAATATTGACCCACAGCTCTTAGATGCTTATTCTGTTTTCGATTTTGTTTGTTTTTCTAGTTTTATTGAGATAATGATTGACATAATAACACTGTGTAAGTTTCAGGTATACAACAGTGATTTGGTATATTTTTTTCTCTATAAAAATTTCTCTTTTTGTTGTAGTCTGGATAATTTTGACTGACCTATCACTGATTTTTTTCTCTGGCTGTGTTGAATCTGCAAATAAAGCTGTCAGAGGCATTCTTCATCTGTTACTATGTTCATTTATTTCTGGGATTACCATTTGACTTTTACAGTTTCCAACTCTGCAGAAATTCATCATCATTTGTGCATATGCCCTTTCTACTAGAGCCTTTAACATATTAATCATAGTCCTCTTGATTTTATTCTGATAATTCTAAAATCTGGGTCATCTCAGAGTCTGTCTGGTTTTATTGATAGCTGTGTCTCATCATAGTGGGTTGTTTCTTCATTGTGGGGGGGTAATTTTTTTTTATTGAATGCTGGCCATCATGTATAGAAGAGTAGAGACTGCCTGGAAGTGGCACATCTTTTCTGCTATGTTTTTACTGTGGGGATTAGATCAGTCTGGTCAGGGGGTGAACTGTGCTTGGGTTTTTTCCTTGCTATGGGAACCTTCAATGTGTCACCAGCTTCAAATTCTTTTTCTATTACATGGTCCATGGGGTGGGTGCTAGATCATCCCAGTGTTTTACCTAATATTCCTGTTCTATTCTAAGCTTTCTTTTTTTTAAAGATTTTATTTATTTATTTGACAGATAGAGATCACAATTAGGCAGAGAGGCAGGCAGAGAGAGGAGAGGATGCAGGCTCCCCACCGAGCAGAGAGCCCGATGTGGGGCTTGATCCCAGGACCCAGGGATCATGACCCGAGCTGAAGGCAGAGGATTTAACCCACTGAGCCACCCAGGCGCCCCTATTCTAAGCTTTCTATATTTTCCCTTTGCCCTTGCATAAGATAGTGGTTCTTCCTTCGACCTCTAGCCCCTCCCCTAGCAGTAGACTGCTGTTTGTTTTGATGCCCTACTTATTGCCTGGGAGGAGGGACTCCTTGCTGTCTTGGTCCAGGCTTTGTCTTAGGTAGTCCCTGTATCCCTGTGTCTCCTGAGTGGGACTTTGTCAGTGATTGTGTTTCTCCCCCAGTCGAAGGAGACTGTAGTGGTCTGGCCTCAGGCTGTTTTCCTATCCCTCCCCCAGGAGTAGAGAGATTTGTCTTTTCTCTTTCGCCAGTTGCAGTGGGTCTTCACCTGTTCCCTGGAGATAGCAGAGTTCCCCCAGTTGCTCTAAGGATCTTGTTCTGTAGGGGAGAAGGGTCCAAGCAGGGCTCTTTGCTTGTCTCAGAATTGGCAGCTGCTCCCTTCGCCAAAACCTAGACCTAGTGGAAGTCTGTGGAGAAGACTCTTTAGGTGGGTGTGAAATTCCCTTGTGTCTGATGCTTCCAGGGCCTCTGTGCCCTTGTACAAGTCCATGCTTGGCCTTTAGCAGTTCATTTTCACTTTTAGCAGAATTCTTAAACATCTGTGTGGTGCACGGCGTCATTCTCTGTGTTGTGCTACAGTGTGCAAAGTAGTTCCCATGTCCTATGTTTTCCTGAAAGCACCTTTTTTTAAATTTAATTTTAAAAATTTTTTTATAAACAAATAATGTATTATTAGCCCCAGGAGTATAGGTCGTTCAATCGCCAGGTTTACACACTTCATAGCACTCACCATAGCACATACCCTCTCCAATGTCCATAACGCCACCACCCTCTCCCTACCTCCCTCCTCCCGGCCACCCTCAGTTTGTTTTGTGAAATTAAGAGTCTCTTATGGTTTGTCTCCCTCCCAATCCCATCTTGTTTCACTTATTCTTTTCCTAACCCCCAGACCCTCCACGTTGCATCTCCACTTTCTCATGTCAAGGAGATCATATGATAGTTGTCTTTCTCTGATTGACTTATTTTGCTAAGGATAATACCCTCTCGTTCCATCCACGTCGTCACAAATGGCAAGATTTCATTTCTTTTTTTTTTTTTCTTAAGACTTTATTTATTTATTTGACAGAGATCACAAGTAGTCAGAGAAGCAGGCAGAGAGACAGAGGAGAAAGCAGGCTCCCTGCTGAGCAGAGAGCCCGATGCGGGGCTTGATCCCAGGACCCTGGGATCATGACCTGAGCTGAAGGCAGAGGCTTTAACCCACTGAGCCACCCAGGTGCCCCAGATTTCATTTCTTTTGATGGCTGCATAGTATTCCACTGTATATATATACAACATCTTCTTTATCCATTCATCTGTTGATGGACATCTAGGTACTTTCCATAGTTTGGTTATTGTGAACATTGCTGCTATAAACATTCGGGTGCACGTGCCCCTTCGGATCACTACATTTATACCTTTAGGGTAAATACCCAGTAGTGCAATTGCTGGGTAATAAGGTAGCTCTATTTTCAACTTTTTGAGGAACCTCCATGCTGTTTTCCAGAGTGGTTGCACCAGCCAACAGTGTAGGAGGGTTCCCCTTTCTCCCCATCCTCGCCAGCATCTGTCATTTCCTGAATGGTTAATTTTAGCCATTCTGACTGGTGTGAGGTGGTATCTCATTGTGGTTTTGATTTGTATTTCCCTGATGCCAAGTGATGTGGACTACTTTTTCATGTGTCTGTTGGCCATCTCGATGTCTTTGCAGAAATGTCTATTCATGTCCACTGCCAATTTCTTGATGAGGCTATTTGTTTATTTATTTGGGTCCTTTCTCTTCTCTTTTCGATAAGTCTGACCAGGGGTTTATCAGTTTTTAATTCTTTCAAAAAACCATCTCCTAGTTTTGTTGACTTATTCTGTTGTGTTTTTTTGGTTTCTATTTCATTGATTTCTGCTCTGATCTTTACTATTTCTCTTCTTCTGCTGGGCTTAGACTTTCTTTGTTGTTCTTTCTCTAGCTCCTTTAGGTGTTGGGTTAGGTTGTGTATTTGAGACCTTTCTTATTTGTTGAGAAATGTTTGTATTGCTATATATTTTCCTCTCAGGACTGTCTTTGCTGTGTCTCACAGATTTTGAAACATTGTCTTTTCATTATCATTTGTTTCCATGAATTTTTTCAATTCCTCTTTAATTTCCTGATTGAACCTTTCATTCTTTGGAAGGATGCTGTTTAGTCTCCGTGTGTTTGGATTCTTTCCAAATTTCCTCTTGTGATTGAGTTCTAGCTTCAGAGCATTGTGGACTGAAAATATGCAGGGAATGATCCCAATCTTTTGGTACCCGTTGAGACCTGATTTGTGACCCAGGATGTCATCTATTCTGCAGAATGTTCCATGTGCACTAGAGAAGAATGTGTATTCTGTTGCTTTGGGATGGAATGTGCTGAAGTTATCTGTGATGTCCATCTGGTTCAGTGTCATTTAAGGCCTTTATTTCCTTGTTGCTCTTTTCCTTGGATGATCTGTCCATTTCAGTGAGGGGATTGTTAAAGTCCCCTACTATTATTGTATTATTGTCAATGTGTTTCTTTGATTTTATTAATTGGTTTATATAGTTGGCTGCTCCCATGGTAGTGGCATAGATATTTAAAATTGTTAGATCTTTTTGTTGGACAAACCCTTTGAGTATGATATAGTGTCCTGCCTCCTCTCTTATAGTCTTTGGCTTAAAATCTAACTGATCTGATATAAGGATTGCCACCCCAGCTTTCTTTTCATGTCCATTAGCATGGTAAATTGTTTTCCACCCCCTCACTTTAAATCTGGAGGTGTCTTTGGGTCTAAAATGAGTTTCTTGTGGGCAGCATATTGATGGGTTTTGTTTTTGTTATCCATTCTGATACCCTATGTCTTTTGATGGGGCATTTAGCCCATTTACATTCAAGGTAACTATTGAGAGATGTGAATTTATTGCCATTGTTGCCTGTAAGGTGACGATTACTGTATATTGTCTCTGTTCCTTTCTGATCTATTACTTCTAGGCTCTCTCTTTGCTTAGAGGACCCCTTTCAATATTTCCTTTAGAGCTGGTATGGTGTTTGCAAATTCTTTCAGTTTTTGTTTGTCCTGGAAGCTTTTTATCTCTCCTTCTATTTTCAATGGTAGCCTAGCTGGATAGAGTATTCTTGGCTTCATGTTTTTCTCATTTAGTGCTCTGAATATATCATGCCAGTTCTTTCTGGCCTGCGAGGTCTCTGTGGATAAGTCTGCTGCCAATCTAATATTTTTACCATTGTATGTTACAGACTTCTTGTCCCAGGCTGCTTTAAGGATTTTTTCTTTGTTGCTAAGACTTGTAAATTTTACTATTAGATGACGGGATGTGGACCTATTCTTACTGATTTTGAGGGATGTTCTCTGCATCTCCTGGATTTTGATGCTTGTTCCCTTTGCCGTATTAGGGAAATTCTCTACAATAATTCTCTCCAATATACCTTCTGCTCCCCCTCTCTTCTTCTTCTGGAATCCCAATTATTCTGATGTTGTTTTGTCTTATGGTATCACTTTTCTCTTGAATTCTCTCCTCGTGGTCCAGTAGCTGTTTGTCTCTCTTTTGCTCAGCTTCTTTATTCTCTGTCATTTGGTCTTCTATATCACTAATTCTTTCTTCTGCCTCATTTCTCCCAGCAGTAAGAGCCTTCATTTTTTAATTAATACCTCATTAATAGCTTCTTTGATTTCAACTTGGTTAGATTTTAGTTCTTTTATTTCTCCAGAAAGGGCTTTTATTTCTCCGGTAGGGTTCCTCTGATATCTTCCATACCTTTTTCAAGCCCAGCTAGAACCTTGAGAATCATCATTTTGAACTCTAGATCTGACATATTACCAATGTCCATATTAATTAGGTCCCTAGCCATTGGTACTGCCTCTTGTTCTTCTTTTTTGTGGTGAGTTTTTCTGCCTTGTCATTCTGTCCAGATAATATATGAAGGAGCAGATAAAATACTAAAAGGGTGGCAAAGACCCTATGAAAATGTGCTTTAACCAAATCAGAAGAGACCCCAAATTGTTGGGGGGGAGAAAGGGGGGTAAAAAGAAGTTCAGGAAAAAAAATTAAAAAGGAAAACAAGTAAAGAAACAATATAAAAAATAGTGTGTGTGTATATAAATACTGGTGACTAAAACAGGGTCACCCATTTAATTTTGGGAGTATTTTGGTCTCTCAGAAGAAACTGCCTCTCAAAATTTTAATAAATGAAAAATGTATATAAGGGCAAACATAATGAAGGGATGGAATATGACTATAAAGATGAAAAAAAACCTTTTTTTTTTGTATTTCTGAAAAAGGAGTTGATAACGTAAGTAGGTTGGGAGAATAAAGAAAAAGAAAGTGGAGAGAATTTTCTTGGACTGGAGACTAGAACAAGCCCGGTGCTAGATTTAGGGTGTATTTTGATCTATTAGAAGAAGTTGTGCCCCAAATTTTTTAGAAGAAAAAACGCTATGTGTATACAAAAATAAAGTTAGATACAATGAAGGATAAAAGATGACTATAATTATGAAGGTTCAAAAAAAGATTATTTTTTTAATGAAAGGTGTTGTTAAGATAAACTAGTTTAAAAAACATTAAAAGAGGAAAGGGTAACAGTTAAAAAAATTTAGCAGCAGAAAAAAACAATTAAAAAATATTAAGTTTGCAAGACTAAAGAATCATGGGGAGAAAGCCATGAATTCCATGCTTTACTTTCTCCTCCTCTGGAATTCTGCTGTTCTCCTTGGTAAGTGAACTTGGTCCTGGCTGGATTTCTTGTTGATCCTCTGGGGGAGGGGCCTGTTGTAGTGATTCTCAGGTGTCTTTGCCCAAGGCTGAATTGCACCACCCTTTCCAGGGGCCAGGTTAAGTAAGCTGCTCGGGTTCGCTTTCAGGAGCTTTTGTTCCCTGAATGTTCAGGAGGATGGGAATGAAAATGGGCATCTCCCAGTCTCCGGCCTGGAGGAGCCAAGAGCTCAGGGCCCCACTCCTCAGTGCATCCTCAGAGAAAAGCGCTCAATTACTCCTGTCTCCCTGTCCTCTGGCTGCACTCCGAGCTCACCCAGCCTGTGACCAAGCATCTCTGTCCCTGGCACACAGCTCTGCCTGGGGTCTCTGAACTGCAGCTGCCTGAGCTCTTCCAGGGGGGGGTCTCCCCGGATCTTGTGGGGACCCCACTCACAGAGCAGTGGCCTGTGCCACGGATTGGGTTCAAGGTAACCCCGAGTTGAGAGCTCACTCCTCAGCTCCGTCTCTGTAGCTGGCTTCCCTGCTCTAATACCTGTGAGCTCTGAGAGACTTAGACACCCCCGATCCTTCTGTGACCCTGTGGGAGCAGAGGGCACACTGTCCCTGTGTGGGCTTCACCCCAGTTTAGCCTCTGGAGTGATGTCCCTCAGTGGAGCAGACTTTTAAAAGTCCGGATTTTTTGCTCTGTTGCTCCGCCACTTGCCAGGATCTGGCCCCTCCACCCTATGTTCTATCTTCCTGTTACTTTGGATTCACTTCTCTGCCCATTCTACCTTTCAAATATAGTCGATTTTCTTTTTCTAGAATTGTTGCTCTTCTTCTCTTCGATCTCCTCTTGGATTTGTAGGTGTTTGGAATGATTTGGTAAGCTATCTAGCTGATCTCCTGCTACCTGATGTCGTCTCAGCCTGCTACTTCTCCGCCATCTTGACTCCTCCCCTCTGGAAGCACCTTTCTTTCCTTGAATTTTATGCAGGCTGCTTGGTTGCCCTACAACCTTAACTCTTTGATGGGTTCAAGAAAAGTTGTGATTTTGTAGTTCATCTAACTTTTTCTCATTCTGTTGGCAGGGTAGGGGGAACATTATTCTTTCCAGCTCTCCACATCCTAATCACAAGTCAAATTATAGTGCTTTAAAGCCACTTGAAATAGTTGCTCTCTGTGTGGTTGTGAATATTTAATTCCTCATACCATAGGTTCATTTATTTTATTTTTCTTTTAGTTTTAAGGACTTCTTTTAAGTTTTAATTTTGTTTCATAGTTATGTGAACTATTTATATGATTTCAAGTCATATACATGGAACAACTTTTATTTGAAAAAGCCTAGCCTCTTTCCCTGTCTCCTCTACCTTATCCCTCCCTTTCTTTAATAGGAGACCTCTTTTTTTAAAAATCATATGACTTACATCACACTGCATGATTTATTTCTTTCACATTTCTTACATTTAAAAGATAACATTCGGGATGCCTGGGTGGCTCAGTTGGTGAAGCATCCGCCTTTGGCTCAGGTCATGATCCTAGGGTCTGGCGATCGAGTCCCACAACAAGCTCCTTGCTCCACAGGGAGTTTGCTTCTTCCTCTCCCTCTGCTCCTCATGCTCTTTCTTTGTCAAATAAATAAAGTCTTAAAAATAACGTTCAGGTGTGAGAGTGTGTATTTGTATTCTCTCCTTTCTTAGATAAATGGTAGCATATTTTACAAACTTTTCTCCACATTCCTTTTTTATTTAACACTCCATAAATAGTACTTTGAAGATACTCCCATTTCTTTTACAGCTGCATAGAGCTCTGTTATGTCCATATCCCATACTTTATTCAAGTAATCCTCTGTTAGTGGGCATATGGGTTATTCTCGGGTTTTTGCTTTTATAAGTAGTGTTAATAAGTAGCTTTGAGTATATGTGTTTTTGCCCTTTGTCTTTAGACTCCTAAAAGTGGCATTGCTTAGTCAATGAGTGATCCATGTATAAATTTTGCTAGACATTGCCAGATTCATCTTCGTAGACTGTAGTATTATTTTTCATTCCCACCAGATGTGTGTGAATACTTCATTCCCAGAGTATGTTGTCATACTGTTGTATTTTTGTCAGTCTTAACAGGGAAAAACATTTATTACAAGTAGCTTTAATTTGCATTTCTTATTAAAAGTGTGTTTGAGAAGTTATTTTTCATAAGTTCTTTGAGCAACTTTATTCTCCCTAAAATTTCAGTGTCCTGTCTTGTACTTTATTTACCTGCAACTGCTACCCTTTAAATACTGTGCCTGTTGGGACAATATCCATGTGAGAAGGGATTATTTTCTTAGGGACTTGAAGATTTCAGAGTTTTAGTTATACTAATAAAATTTGGCATTTGAACATAAGAGTTTATGAGCTTGCAATCTCACAATTCACTTGGGAAATGTTACTTGATCTGGTTTGCTAGGTAACCTGCTAGAAAGAGTAGAGATGAGAATTTATTTTGATATTTCCTTGTTCTTCCCAGTTTCCCGTTAGGCTTCACTTCATGCTACTTTGTAGCCGGCAGAGGCCACCAGAGCCTACCACAGAGCAAAAGAGCTACAGAATTGTGGCTGTGTGAAGATGCAATTCCCAAAAGGTTGTTTTCAGATAGCTTTGCAATCTTGCTAACTTGTGCCATGTGAAGGTTTCATGCTTGAAAGAAAGCAAATATTTGAGAGCAAGAAAGTGTCTATGCCGTTTACTTTGTAATTTTTTCTATCATGTGCCATCTCCTTATTTAAGTTAAAAGAAAAAACCATTTGAGAATTTTAGTTGAACACATTGCGTAATGTCTGGTAAACTAATACCTTACTTTAAAAACTGTGTAACACCCCATGAAAAGACATAGTCTCTACTCACTAGGAAATGATGTCTTTGAAAAATGCTGCAGTTGATTACAGACTTTAATTTTTTTCCCCAACTCTTCTCAGTTTGCAGGCCTTTCTGATATATCGATCTCACAAGACATCCCTGTGGAAGGAGAAATCACCATTCCTATGAGATCTCATATTCGGGAATTTGACAGCTCCACATTAAATGAATCTGTTCAGAATACCATTGTAAGTTAGCCTAGCTGAGAGAACTTCTGTTCAGTATCATGGGACTAAGTAACTATAGGACTTTTTGGTTTGGCTCACTGATTTTCAGTATATCTTATTTATTGAAATTTAAGATTTTCCCCTAGAGAATAACTCGTACAGCCTTTTTGGAGAGCAATTTGGCTGTAATGAGTATTAAGAATCTTACAATGTTCGAATATTTTTAAGCTGGTCATTCTGCTCCACATAGGGTATATGGAATTTAAAAAAATATATTTTTCAAAATACAGAAGAATATTAATATACAAACATGTTTATTACAGCATTCCTTATAATAAGGGTAAATTGAACAACAGAAGGGATTTCAGTTAAGTAAATTGTGTTATATCTATGGGATGGAATACTAAACATTTGTTAATATATTCATAAAGAACTATTAATTACATGAATAAATTGATAGGTGAAAAAATTAGGACAGAATTATCTCAACTATATTTGACAGGTTATATTTATATTGCTGTACTCTTTTACAAATGTCTAGATTTTTTTAAAGTTTTATTTATTTATTTTTTGAAAGAGAGAGGAGATTGAACAGGGTGGGGGAGAGGGAGAGTGAGAAGGAGAAGCAGACACCCTGCTGAGCAGGAAGCCCAACAGGGGGCTTGATCCCAGGACTGTAAGATCATTACCTGAGCCACCCAGGTGTGCCTCAGCTATCTTGATCTTTAAAAATCTTGCTTCTAGGATTCATTTACCAGTTAAATTGGGAATGTTGGAAATTAATTTGTTTTATTCTGTATAATATGGTTGTTAGGGAGCAGGCTCATTGGCCCTTAGGACTTCATCAGTTATGAACTGAAAGTCAGATGCCATGTGTTGCAGAGTAGATTTTAATAGTTACATTATTTTAGTTTCTTTAAGTAACATATTGGTACAGCTGTGTTTCTCCTTTACAGAGCTTTAAAAATCAAAACAGAACAGGTGTATGTGGTAAAGAGTTAAATGTTGGCTTAAGGACTTAATTAAAAAGTTAATAGAGCACTGAGTAGTATATAAGACTGATGAATCACTGACCTCTAACTCTGAAATGATTATGCATTTTATATTAATTAATTGAATTTAAGTAAATTTTTTAAAAGTTAGTAGAAATACATTACCTTTCTGTTTGTATAGTGAAGGTGTTAAACTGACATTGTAGTTCCCAAATTCAGTGAACCTAGGAGGTTAAAATAAATTTGAGCAAATTAAGTGAGGGGACTACTTCGTAACTTGGTCAGGACACTACAAGTTGCTTATGTCTTTCAGATGCGTGATCTAAAAGCTGTTGGGAAAAAATTCATGCATGTTTTGTACCCAAGGAAAAGTAATACTCTGTTGAGAGATTGTAAGTATATAGTTTTTTGAGGATTTGCTGTTTTTCAATGTACCTTATCAAATACGTTATGTGGCTACATTTCTGTGATAAGAAAACTGGCATTTTGCAAAATGAAAAATATATAAAAGAATATGTAAATGAACGTTTTGGAAGAATTTAAACATTTAGAATTGAATTTCAGAGATTGGAAGATTTTGTGTAATGTATCATCTTCAATAAATATAGACAGTATATCTTTTTTTGTTTGCTTTTGTTTTTGTTTTATTAATTATTTTTATTAAAGTATAATGTATTATCTGTCCCAGGGGAACAAGTCTGTGAATCATCAGGCTTGCACACTTCACAGTACACACCAAATCACATACCCTCCCTAATGTCCATAACCCAGCCACCCTCTCCATACCTCCTGCCCCCCTAGCAACCCTCAGTTTGTTTCATGAGATTTAGAGTCTCTTATGTTTTGTCTCCCTCCCAATCCCATCTTGTTTCGTTTTCCTTTCCCTAACCACAAATCCCCCCCATTCTGCCTCTCAAATTCCTCATATCAAAGAGATCACATGATAATTGCCTTTCTCTGATTGATTTACTTCGCTCAGCATAATACCCTCTAACTCCATTCACATTGTTGCAAATGGCAAGATTTCATTTCTTTTGATGGCTGCATAGTATTCCATTGTGCATATATACCACATCTTTATCCATTCATCTGTTGATGGACATCTAGGTTCTTTCCATAATATGGCTATTGTGGACACTGCTGCTATGAACATTCATGTGCACATGCCCTTTCAAAATCACTACATTTGTATTTTTAGGGTAAATACCCAGTAGTGCGATTACTGGGTCATAGGGTAGCTTTATTTCTAACTTTTTGAGTAACCTCCATGCTGTTTTCCATAGTGGTTGTACCAGATTGCATTCCAACCAACAATATAGGAGGGTTCCCCTTTCTCCCCATCCTCGCCAGCATCTGTCATTTCCTGAATGGTTAATTTTACCCATTCTGACTGGTGTGAGGTGGTATCTCATTGTGGTTTTGATTTGTATTTCCCTGATGCCGAGTGATGGTGAGCATTTTTCCATGTGTCTGTTGGCCATCTCGATGTCTTCTTTGCAGAAATGTCTATTCATGTCCACTGCCCATTTCTTGATTAGGCTATTTGTTCTTTGGGTGTTGAGTTTGATAAGTTCTTTATAGATTTTGGATACTAGCCCTTTATCTGATATGTCGTTTGCAAATATCTTCTCCCATTCTGTCCGTTGTCTTTTGGTTTTGTTAACTGTTTCTTTGCTGTGCAAAACCTTTTGACCTTGATGAAGTCCCAAGAATTCATCTTTGCCCTTGCTTCCCTTGCCTTTGGCAATGTCTCTAGGATGAAGTTGCTGCGGCTAAGGTCGAAGAGGTTGCTGCCTGTGTTCTCCTCAAGGATTTTGATGGATTCCTTTCTCACATTGAGGTCCTTCATCCATTTTGAGTCTGTTTTCGTGTGTGGTGTAAGGAAATGGTCCAATTTCATTTTTCTGCTTGTGGCTGCCCAATTTTCCCAACACCATTTGTTGAAGAGACTGTCTCTTTTCCATTGGACATTCTTTCCTGCTTTGTTGAAGATTAGTTGACCATAGAGTTGAGGATCTATTTCTGGGCTCTCTGTTCTGTTCCATTGATCTATGTGTCTGTTTTTGTGCCAGTACCATACTCTCTTGATGATGACAGCTTTGTAATAGAGGCTTGAAGTCTGGAATTGTGATGTCACCAACTTTGGTTTTCTTTTTCTATATTCCTTTGGCTATTTGAGGTCTTTTCTGGTTCCATGTAAATTTTAGGATTATTTGTTCCATTTCTTTGAAAAAGTTGATGGTATTTTGATAGGGATTGCATTAGATGTGTAGATTGCTTTAGGTAGCATAAACATTGTCACAGTATTTGTTCTTCCAATTCATGAGCATGGAACGTTTTTCCATTTCTTTGTGTCTTCCTCAATTTCTTTCATGAGTACACTATAGTATTCTGAGTATAGATTCTTTGCCTCTTTGGTTAGGTTTATTCCTACGTATCTTATGGTTTTGGGTGCAATTGTAAATGGGATTGACTCCTTAGTTTCTCTTTCTTCTGTCTTGCTGTTGGTGTACAGAAACGCAACTGATTTCTGAGCATTGATTTTATATCCTGACACTTTACTGAATTTCTGTACAAGTTCTAGCAGTTTTGGAGTGGAGCCTTTTGGGTTTTCCACATATAGTATCATATCATCTGCAAAGAGTGATGATTTGACTTCTTCTTTGCCGATTTGGATGCCTTTAATTTTTGTTGTTGTTGTTGTTGTCTGATTGCTGAGGCTAGGACTTCTAGTACTCTGTTGAACAGCAGTGGTGATAATGGATATTCCTGCCATGTTCCTGACCTTAGCGGAAAAGCTCTCAGTTTTTCTCCATTGAGAATGTTATTTGCGGTGGGTTTTTCATAGATGGCTTGATAAATATTGAGGTATGTGCCCTCTATCCCTACACTTTGAAGAGTTTTGATCAGGAAGGGATGCTGTACTTTGTTAAATGTTTTTTCAGCATCTATTGAGAGTATGATATGGTTCTTGTTCTTTCTTTTATTAATGTATTTTATCAAATTGATTGACTTGTGGCTGTTGAACCAACCTTGCAGCCCTGGAATAAGTCCCACTTGGTCATGGTGAATAATCCTTTGAATGTACTGTTGGATCCTATTGGCTAGTATTTTCGTGAGAATTTTCGCATCTGTGTCCATCAAGGATTTTGGTCTGCAATTCTCCTTTTGATGGGATCCTTGTCTGGTTTTGGGGTCAAGGTGATGCTGCCCTCAAAAATGAGTTTGGAAGTTTTCCTTCCATTCCTATTTTTAGAACAGTTTTAGGAGATTAGGTATTAATATTTCTTTAAATGTTTGGTAGAATTCTCCTGGGAAACCATCTGGCCCTGGGCTCTTATTTGTTGGGAGATTTTTGATGACTTCTTTAATCTCCTTACTGGTTATGGGTCTGCTCAGGTTTTCTATTTCTTCCTGGTTCAGTTTTGGCAGTTTATAGGTCTCTAGGAATGCATCCATTTCTTCCAGATTGTCAAATTTGCTGGTGTATAGTTGCTCATAATATGTTCTTCTAAGTGTTTGTAGTTTTTTGGTGTTGATTGTGATCTCTCCTCTTTCATTCATGATTTTATTTATTTGGGTCCTTTCTCTTTTCTTTTTGTTAAGTCTGGCCAGGGTTTATCAATCTTATTAATTCTTTCAAAGAACGAGCTCCTAGTTTCGTTGATTTGTTCTACTGTTCTTTTGGTTTCTATTTCATTGATTTCTGCTCTGATCTTTATTATTTCTCTTCTCCTGCTGGTTTAGGCTTTCTTTGCTATTCTTTCTACAGCTCCTTTAGGTATAGGATTAGGTTGTGTACTTCAGACTTTTCTTGTTTCTTGAGAAAGGCTTGTATTGCTATATATTTTCTTCTCAGGACTGCCTTTGCTGTGTCCCACAGATTTTGTACGGTTGTTTTTGTTATCATTTATTTCCATGAATTTTTTCAATTCTTCTTTAATTTCCTGGTTAAACCATTCATTCCTTAGTAGAATGCTCTTTAGCCTCCATGTATTTCAGTTCTTTCCAACTTTGCTTTCATGATTGAGTTCTATCTTCAGGCCATTGTGATCTGAAAATATGCAGGGAATGATCCCAATCTTTTGGTACCAGTTGAGACCTGATTTGTGACCCAGGATGCGATCTATTCTGCAGAATGTTCCATGTGCACTAGAGAAGAATGTATATTCTGTTGCTTTGGGATGGAATGTTCTGAAGATATCTTTGATGTCCATCTGGTTCATTGTGTCATTTAATCCCTTTATTTCCTTGTTGCTCTTTTCCTTGGATGATCCATCTATTTCAGTGAGGGGGTTGTTAAAGTTGCCTACTATTATTGTATTATTGTCGATATGTTTCTTTGATTTTGTTATTAATTGGTTTATATAGTTGGCTGCTCCTATGGTAGGGGCATAGATATTTAATATTGTTAGATCTTCTTGTTGGACAGACACTTTGAGTATGATATAGTGTCCTTCCTTATCTCTGTATAGTGTTTGACTTAAAATCTTTAAAATTTTTTTTTAAATCTTTAATCCTGCTTTCAGGATTTTCTCTTTGTCACTAAGACTTATAAATTTTACTATTAGATGATGGGGTGTGGACCTATTCTTAATTGATTTTGAGGGAGGTTCTCTGCACCTCCTGGATTTTGATGCTTATTCCCTTTGCCCTATTAGGGAAATTCACTCCAATAATTTGCTCCAATATACCTTCTGCTCCCCTCTCTCTTTCTTCTTCTTCTGGAATCCCAATTATTCTAATGTTGTTTCTTCTTATGGTATCACTTATCTCTCTCATTCTCCCCTTGTGGTCCAGTAGTTGTTTGTCTCTCTTTTGCTCAGCTTCTTTATTTTCTGTCATTTGGTCTTCTATATCACTAATTCTCTCTTCTGCCTCATTCATCCTAGCAGTAGGAGCCTCCATTTTTTTATTGCACCTCATTAATAGCTTTTTTGATTTCAATGTTGTAAGATTTTAGTTATTTTATTTCTCCAGAAAGGGCTTTTATTTCTCCAGGCAGGGTTTTTCTAATATCTTCCATGCCTTTTTTGAGTCCGGCTATCACCTTGAGAATCGTTGTTCTGAACTCTAGTTCTGACTTATTACCAATGTCCATATTAATTAGGTCCCTAGTCATTGGTACTGCCTCTTGTTCTTTTTTTAGTGGTGAGTTTTTCTGCCTTGTCATTTTTTCCAGATAAGAATATATGAACAAGTGAATAAAACACTAAAAGTGTGGCAGAGACCCCAGAAAAATGCATGCTAACCAAATCAGAAGAGATCCTAAAACTGGCAGGAGAAGAAAGGGGGAAAAAGATAAAAATTTAAAATAAAAACAAATTATATATATATATATATATATATATATATATATGAATGACTGGTGAATAGAACAGAGCCACTCACTTGATTTTGGTATCTTAGAAGAAACCACCTCCCAAAATTTTAAAGAAAGAAAAAGTTATATATGTAAGGGTACATAAATATAAGGGTAAACACAATGAAGGGATGGCATGTGACTGTAAAGATGAAAATTTTAAAAAAAATTCTAAAAAAGGAATTGATAAGATAAGTTGGTTGGAAAAAGAAAAAAAAGAGGAAGGAATGTGCTCATGCTGGAGACTAGAACAAAGCCATGTGCTAGATTAGGGTATATTTTGATCTATTAGAAGAAATTGTGTCCCCAAATTTTTTAGAATAACGAAAAAATCTATGTGTATACAAAAAGGAAGGTTAAATACAGTGAAGGGATAAAAAACAACTATAATATTGAGGGTTTATAAAGATCGTTTTTAGAAAGCTATTGTTAAGATAAACTAGTTAAAAAACGCTAAAAGAGGAAAGAGGAGAAGTTAAAAACTAGAATAAGAAAAAAAATAAAAGAAATTAACTTTGCAAAAGGAATGGATCATGGGGGAAAAGCCGTGAATTCTCTGTGTTGCTTTCCCCTAGCTCTGGAGTTCTGCTGTTCTCCTTGAGCCACCTGTGAGCTTGGTCTTGCCTGGATGTTCTTGCTAATCTTATGGGGGAAGAGCCTGTTGCAGTGATTCTCAAATGTCTTTGCCCGAGGTGTAATTGCACCTCCTTGCCAGGGACTGGCCTAAGTAATCTGCTCGGGTTCACTCTCAGTAGCTTTTGTTCCCTGATCGCTTTCCACAGAGCTCTGGAGGACAGGGATGAAAACGGTGGCCTCCCAGTCTCTGGCCTGGTGGAGCTGAGAGCTTGGGGCCCCACTCCTCAGTGTGCCCTCAGAGATATGCAGTCAGTCGCTCCTGTCTCCCTGGTCTCCGGCCACACTCCGAGCTCACCCGGTCTGTGACGAGCATTTCTTTCTCTGGTGCATGGCCCCTTTTGGAGTCTCCAAACCCAACAGATTCCTGCCGAGCTGCTCCTCCCAGAGCAGGAAGGTAGTCTCCCTGGCTCTGCCACTTGTGTTGCCCTGCTCGAAGAGCTGTAGCCCGACTGTGTCTTGGATCATGGTTTAAGGTAATCCTGATCTGAAAGCTCACTCTTTTGGCTCTGTAATTGGCTTCCCCGCTCCAATACCTGGCAGCTGTGTCACACTCAGACACCCTCAATCTTTCTGTGACCCCGTGGGACCTGAGAGCACACTGTCCCATGAGGGCTCCACCCCTACTTAGCCTCTGGAGTGATTTCCATCAGTGGAGCAGACTTCTAAATATTCTGATTTTGTGCTCCACTGCTGCACTGCTTTCCAGGAGCTGGACCTTCCTCTCATGGCCTACCTTCCCTGTCACATCGGATTTCCTTCTCTGCATGTCCCACCTTTCAGAAATTAGTCAATTTTCTGTTCCTAGAATTGCTACTCTTCTTCTCTTCTATCTCCTATTGAGTTTTTAGGTGTTCGGAATAATTGGACCTATATAGCTGAACTCCTGGGATGTGATGTTGTTTCAGTCTGCTACTCCTCTGCCATCTTGCCTCTCTCTATAGACGGTATATCTCTATCTGCCATTGGAAAAAAAAAACAGTTTTGGAAGCTATAAGCACATAGGGACTTTATTCGACCTGAGCTGACAATCTCCAAGGGAAAGGCAAAATGTTTCAATATTAAATTAGAATAACAGCCCAGGATTAACAAATTAATAGTATCTTTATTGACATTTCTATTTGCAGAACTATTACTTAGTCTGATGACTATGTTTTTTTGACCAAGAGGACTATCAAAACAGTTTTTGCAATAAATTATGGTCTATTTAGAATTTATTATTAAAATCATTAGACCTTTTATATTTGCTTTCATAATACCCTTTATCAGAAAAATTGAATCAGTTGTTTGAGAATAGTGACAATGATGTACATGAGTGCACCTTCTATTTGGGCAGCAGTTCAGCTATAATGTAGGGATGCCAACGTGTGGCACATGGATGCAGCATCAGAATCTTTCTTAACATAGTACACGGTGGGTTAGAGCTGACATGATTTGTTACTACTGGTATGTAGTGGAAAGAGCATGGACAGATCTGGGTTTGAATCATGGTTCCATTACTACCTGTGTGATCTTGAATAAGACAGTTAACTTTTCTGAGGCTCAAGTTTCTTTCTCTGTTAAAGAGGAGATAATAATGTATATCTGCTGGTGAGGCTTAGAGGTAATACATATCAACCACCTCTCACAGCATGTGACATTTGATAGTTGCACCATAAATGGTAACTGTTAACTCTAGTGCCATGCCCTCCTGCACGCGCGCGTGCGCACACACACATACACACACACACAATCTTTTTTAATCCTTAACAACAACCCTGTGAAGTAGGAATTATTGGTCCTGTTTTACAGATGAAGAAAATGAGTCTCAGAGAAGCTAAGAGTCTGGTTAGGATGACACAGGCAGGACTAGAACCCAGTTTTCAAGTTCATTTTCTTTCCATTCTACCACTACTCGCCCAGGTGTAAGGATACCCTTTCAACTGCTGATGTGGCTCAGTCCAAAACAAGTTTGCTTTAGTGGCAATGCAGAACCAGTGTGTTATTTTGCTTATTAGTGATGATGATTAGCTATGTCATGTGTTAAAGTCCATTTCCAGACCTTGTGGGGATAGACAGATAGGCTGGCACAAAGGGTAAGTTAGTCATGGCCCAAATTTGTACTTCTGCCCTGCCCTGTTAGCATAGCCCTTGGCAAAGTGTTAAGGAAAAAAATCATGACTTAAAAAAACCCACAGTGCTGTATCACTTCACACCCAATAGGATAGCCATTATCAAAGAAATAGAAATAACAATTATTGGTGAGGATGTGGAGAAATTAGAACCCTTTTGCATTGCTAATGGGAATGTGAAATGGTGCAGCTGCTGTGCAAAATGGCATGATGGTTCCTCAGAAAATTAAGCATAGAATTACTGTATGATCCACTTATTCCACTTCTAGGTATATACCCCAAAATTGAAAGCAGGAACTCAAGCAGATATTTGTACAGCCATGTTCATAGCAGCCTTATTCACAATAGCCAAAAGGTGAATGGATGGATAGATAAGTTGTGGTATACACACCATGACATATACCATATACTAACGGACTATGACTCAGTTTTAAAAAGGAGTAAAATTCTGATCCATGCTACAACATGGATGAGCTGTGAAGACATTGCGCTAAGTAAAATAAGCCAGTCACAAAAGGACATATTTTTTTTCACTTCTAGTAGGTTCCTAGAGTAGTTGAACTGATACAAAGTAAAATGATGATTGCTGGAGGTTAAGTGGGAAATAGGGTTGGAGTTTTAGTTTAGGAAGATGAAAAAGTTCTGGAGATGGATGATACAAGGTTTGTAAAACAGTGAATGTACCCAAAGCTTGTACACTTAGAAGTGACTAAAATGGCAAATTTTGTGAGATATATATATATATTTTTTTCTTATTTTAGTAGAATATATATATATTCTACTAATATTCTACTAAAATAAGAAAATAGTTTTAACTATTTCAGACTTTTTATGAATTAAGAAAATCTTAAGTGTATTTTTTTTAAAGATTTTATTTATTTATTTGACAGACAGAGATCACAAGTAGGCAGAGAGGCAGGCAGAGAGAGAGAGAGAGGGAAGCAGGCTTCCCGCAGAGCAGGGAGCCCGATGCGGGGCTCGATCCCAGGACCCTGAGATCAAGACCCGAGCAAAAGGCAGCAGCCCAAACCACTGAGCCACCCAGGCGCCCCTTAAGTGTATTTTTTTAAATGTGTATTAGTATCAGTTGTACTTGAATTTACTTTTTTAGTTGATAAGTTCAAAAATTTAACAAGAAAAACAGTATTTTATCAGAGTGGTAGGATTATGATTTTTCTTTATACCTTTTCCAAACTTTCCACAGTGGTGTCAAAATTACTTATATAATGTGGGAAAAAATGTAAATATGTACATATGCATACTTCTTTAAAGTTATGTACGTAAGAAGTGAAAGTTAGAAATGGTATATGTATCTTTTTTCATTTTTGTTGGGGAAGGTTAATTTTTTTGTAAGCTGTATGTTACTGAACTGTTGGATGATGAATTTACCTAACAGCTATTAATTGAGAACCACTGTGCTTAGACCTGATGTTGGCAGAGCCTTTTATACTTTTCTAAAAGTTGCCTGTTATTTGCTAAGGTTTGACCTTATGAAATTACCAATATAGACTTGTTTTCTCACCTATACAAACAGCAGTTCCATACTAGTTCAGTGTAATAATTTTGAAAGGGAAGCAGTGTGGCAGAGTGGAAAGAACTTTGGAGTAGGACTCAGAAGACTGAGGTTCTGGTCCCACTTCCATACCTAACTATTACATATATATGTGGGGAAGTCACTTCCTTCTCAGCTTCATTTCTCATATTCTTGAGGTGAACCTGATTATACTAATGTAGTCTCAGTTTGATGGAGTGACTTGGCTCTAGTCTTTCTGAGGATGGGGCACCTAAGTCTTTTGACCTCTGGCCCATTGGTCTTTATAGCATGTTGGAATGTGGCTTAGTAGGTGGAAGAGGGGTGATTTGTGGTCTATGAAGTCAACAAAATTGAAAGGATATATGAAGAAGGGCATTCAGAATCAGGGGGCAGGGAGGGCAGGTAGAGGGGTAGGAGAGGTTGGGTAGGCTTGGGCAGACAGAAAGAGCCTTGATGTCTGAATTCCAAGAGTGGGAGAGGTAGATAATTGGAATAAAGATAGAAAATACTACATAGTTGTTTAACAGTCTTCTGGTTTTTTTCTTGCCTTGTAGGGGATCTGTGGGGCCCTTTGATCCTTTGTGTGACACTTGCATTGTAAGTACTTACATTTCCTTCCTCTGCAATTTGAGATAGACTATACTTTCTTGTGTGGAGTTTCAAAATTGAAGGAAATTTTGAATATTTTATTTAGGATATCTATGATATATTGTACTCCTTATGATTTCAGTCTAAAAAGTCAAGTAGTTTTCCAGATCAATTCAAAGAGTGATATAATTAAAGATGTGAAAATTATTCTCCTCTCTCTTTACCAATAACTTCTTAGCCTGTTTAGCCATTTCTCTTGAAATGACATTTGTTTACTCTCATGCACCTCTCCATCAGTAAACTAAGTGAATTAAATATTTGTAGGTTTAAGTACTGTTTATTTGTAAACCTAATTCTTCTTAAATCTTAATAATATGAATGAGAATGAGAATAAATTAGGAAGAGTAGAAGTGTTCAAGTTCAAAGAAAGATCATACTTTAAAGTGTTAGGCTTTCCATACACATTGACATAAAGGGAGAGGACAGGAGAGCATAGTTCCATTGGAGAGGGGAATATAACCATTGGTAGTGTGGAAAAAATACTGCATTAGGATTCACTTCTGGGTTCTCATCCTGACTGTGCTATCACCAGAGCAATTTTGGACTACTTAGAACCAAAATGTGTATAATTATTTTTTTTCCTATTTACAGAAAACTTTTAAATACCTTCTCTTTATTTTATCCTCATAGCAAGAATATTATTTTCTTTTTTTGACAAACAAGCTTAGGTTCAAAGAGAATGGGGACTGAACCGAGATCACACAATCAGTGGTAGACTTGGGATTCAACCTTAGGTTTCCTTGACTGCCCACTGTCTTCCTCTGTGATTATTTTACATCTCTGCCCACCTAACCCCTCTGGGTCTCCTTTTCCATATCTATAAAAGGAGATGGCTGAGGATCCCTTCTAGGCTTGACTTTTTATGATTCTAAACTGAACAAATTTCTTAATGGCTTCTCTGCCCATTTTTTAAAAAGATTTTATTTATTTATTTGACAGAGGGAGAGATCACAAGTAAGCAGAGAGGCAGGCAGAGAGAGAGAGAGGGAAGCAGGCTCCCTGCTGAGCAGAAAGTCTGACGCAAGGCTCAATCCCAGGACCCTGAGATCATGACCTGAGCTGAAGGTAGAGGCTTAACCCACTGAACCACCCAGGCACCCCTCTCAGCCCATTTTTCAATGAGAATTAAACATCTGGTAATTTAGGCAGTAATGTAGAGTGCTGTTTCTTACGCCTTTAATAACCACATCAAGGGCAATACTCCAGTGCGTTGATGGACAGGTTTATATTAGAATGACTGAACATATGCTTTTTAAGTTTTAAAAGATTAACATTAGAGATTATGTAGTTTAGCCCAATTTATTTGCAGAGAGGAAAACTGGAATCTCAAGACATCCAGTGATGTACTCTAGTTAGCATACCTAATGACAAAACTTGGATCACTTTCTGGATCTCCTGCCTTCGAGGCCCATTAATGTTCTCTCTTCATACCAGGCCAAAGCAGTAGAGATTCCAGACAACAAGTGATCAGTGCCAGCATTCCTTGCATCGGATTGTTAGGACTCAGAATGGAGTACATACAGGTATAGAATACGGAAGCCTGCCCTGGCAAGCAGCATAGCAGGGCAAGACTTACTAAAAGAGGTTGTGAGTTTGGTGTTACTGGAAAAAAATAACATTCAGTCCAAGTGTTCTAGTCCACAATTCAAAAGTTTGTAGAATTCTTAGACAAAGAGAAGATATATCAGTGCCTGCTGAACTACCCCATTTTTTTTTGAACTACCCCATTTTAAAGTGAAGTCTTTTAGTAATAATCTGTGTTTTGATTCAAAAAAATAAACTAGATAGGTTTATAGACTCTTTCCATTCTGAAATGTCAGAACTAGGGGTGCCTGGGTGCCTCAATCAGTTAAGTGTCTGCCTTGGGCTCAGCTTATGATCCCTGGGTCCTGGCATCTAGTCCCCAGTCGTGCTCCTTGCTCAGCAGGTAGCCTGTTTCTCCCTCTCCCTCTGCCCCACCCCAGCTCATTTTTTTTCTCTTTTGCTCTGTTCTCTCTCATATAAATAAAATTTAAAAAAATAATAAATAAATGTCAGAACTAAAGCCTTAACTGAAGGATTATAAATGCAAATGTATCTAAGGGGTAGAGAAGTAACCTGAATGTGTACATGATTTGGTGACCTGAAGCCCCTTGTGAAGGGACCTGCTGCTATGTCAGTCAACTGCTCCCAGTTGTTGCCATGTAGGAACGTAGGCCCACTGTTAGAAATTCTTCAGGTTTTTTAAGAAAATCCAGAAATATGTATTTTTAAGTGAAACCTCCCAATTTTAAAATATTATCACTTGAATTGAAACCCATTTTAAATCTTGTATGGACTAATAACTCCATGTCTGTGAGCCACATTTGACCCTTCAGTTTTTAACCTCTGCTTAACCAAAAACGTCTTCAGTAATCCATTTACACATCCCAGCAAGGCCAGATGTGGTGACCCATGCAGTCCTGAGGCATTTGGAATTGGAAATAAGGGAGCCATACCGAATATTTCTGACGTCTTGCTTTCGTACAACCTATATATTATAGATCTTCAGGTGAGGTTTAGGACAGCTCTCTGATTCAAAGTTTGCTTTAACTTTATTGCCGTAAATAAAAGATGAAGCAATTCTCATGCCATTTCCTTCTCACAGAATGCTTCAAAGAAGCTCTATAGATAGTGAAAAGGATGGAGGACCCCAGTTTGCAGAAGTGTTTGTCATTGTCTGGTTTGGTGCAGTTACCATCACCCTCAACTCAAAACTTCTTGGAGGAAACATGTGAGTATTATTAAAATGTACTTTTTGCCTTGCCAGATAGCATATCTTAGACTTTTAAGGAAGTCTGGCTAGTTAGGTATTTTTTTAAAGAAAAATGAAAATAAATGAGGGCTAAAGAGAAATTCTCTTAAACCCACCGAAAAGAGATCACCTAGTTTAACTTACCTTAAATTATCTAGGGTCCTGTGATAAGCTTCAGATGCTCTCTCCAGCTCCTGAAATCATGTGGAGACTTTTTTTGTGTTAGAAGATTATGTCCATTTTGTGGAGGAGATGGTCCATAGCTTCCAACAAATTCTCAACTAGGTCTTTAAACTAGAAAAGATTAAGAACCACTATCTTAGAAGTTCATCGGGAGAAGGAAATCTCTAGGAATTAGAGTAGATCATCTGGTACCTTAGGTCGTTGACTCTCAAGGAGTTTGAGAGGAAGGGAGAAAGAGTAGAGGGAGAAAAAAATTAAAGCTTATGCTTAATACAGAAGCCTCCTTATAGAATCAATCTTAGGGTATAGGTATTACATATTTGAAGGAAGGTAACAATCTACGTATATAGAAATCTGTGAAATAAGCCATATCATGATACAGATCAACTATATTTATGATCTTTAAAGATGTATGTTATTTTTTAGATCTTTTTTTCAGAGCCTCTGTGTGCTGGGTTACTGTATACTTCCCTTGACGGTGGCAATGCTGGTTTGCCGGTTGGTGCTTTTGGCCGAGCCAGGACCTATAAACTTCGTGGTCCGTTTTTTTGTGGTGATCGTGATGTTTGCCTGGTCTATAGTAGGTAAGAATGTACTTATCTCTACAGTAGCAAAGCATACAAAAACATGAGTTAGAGATGACAACCAGATGAGGTGCAGTGTAACTCCTGAGTCATATGAGAGTGATAGGATTCTTGCCAGTATCATCCACAGAACCCTCTTCTCCAAGTAGGCAACATCTTATCAGAGTTGGATATCTGGCCTTGTGAGATACAGAGGGTCGTATTCTTTCTTTTTTATTCTTAAATAATTGATAGGGTCAGGAAAGGAGATTATACTAGACCTAGCTCAGATCCTAACATATAGGAGGCATAGGTGACTTGAGAAATGACTTGGGCCTTTTCCTAACAAATTAATCATGATAAGAATAGTAGCCAGCATTTACAGATTGCTTATTCTAGGCCAAGCACTGTTGTGAGTGCTTTATATGTATTATCTCACTTAACCCTTATAACTCAAATAAAAAGTAGTATTCTTAGTCCCTTTTTTTACATATGAGGAACAGACCCAGTGAGGTTAAAACACTTGCCCTAGGACACATAACTAGTGAATAGGGGAATTATGTTTCAAACCCAAGCAGGTGACACACCTGTTTAGAACTGTATTATACTACCTCCCAGTATAGGTTGTTATGTGTATTATCATGTAGTACTTTTCTGCTTCAGTAGAAAATTCTGCCAAAAATTAGGAAGAGCCTATAGTGGTGGCAGTGAATGCTATGTGCTCATTGTTTTTGCATTCCTAAAATTCTACCTTCAACTAGAACTGCTCACTGGCTTCTTACTTCATGGGATAGACAGACTGCCTAATATTTTTAAGTGCATTAACATACACATTTGCTCTGGAACATGGTTAAAATCCAAGAAGTAATCAAAAAATACAGTCTGAGAATGCCAGAATTAATATTATAAAGACTGTGTGTTAAGCTCGAGTGCTTTACCCATGGAGAACCCCCTCATTCCCTCACTTAGCGTCTGATAACTTACCATACTTGTAGTTGTGAATATCTGGTGTCCAGGCTTATAGCTGTTCAGGAAGTAGAATCTTAGAAGAGAGAGAGGCTCCTATAAGCATTCCATTTTCTAATTCAGCAGATAGTTCTTGAGCACAAACTGTGTGTCAGGCATTGTGCTAGGCACAGTCTCTATCCTCAGAGTTCATAACGTAGTGGAGCAGCCAGACATGTAAACACTTAAGGGCAATAGGTGTCCCAGGTGGGAGATGGAAGTGTGTGCAGGGTATGGTGGGGACACAGAGGATGTACGTGGGCAGTTCTGCCTGCAATGGGAGGATATGTGATGGTTGCTCAGGAAAGATTGCCTGCAACGGATGATCAGATGTGTGAAAGGTTGAGTCTCATTTCCTGGGTGGACAAGAATAACATCTAAAAGAGCCAATAACTGAATAATGAGAACAATTACTCAAGAAGCATAGCAGTATGAGGCCATTTGCCATAGGAGCAACTCGCCTTAGACATTTTTCTCAGTGTATTCATCACAGGTCAGTAACTTCTCAGAAAAGGTTAGGAAGCCCCTTTTAGAAAGATTTTCATGTGAAATGGTTGACAACTTTCAGAGTTTAGTATTGGAAACAAGTAGCTCTCAACTGTCTGGAAAAACTATGCCGCAGAATGCGTTTTTCCCCAAAGGTCACAAATATAACTGAACTTTTTTTGTGTAATTCTGTGTTCCAGACTATGCCAAGCACATTAAAGTATAGTAAATGTTAGTGGCTGTGACAATCTTATATTAAAGATTCCATTTTGTTTTGTTTGTTTTGTTTAGCCTCTACAGCTTTTCTTGCCGATAGCCAGCCTCCAAACCGCAAAGCCCTGGCCATTTATCCTGTTTTCTTGTTCTATTTTGTCATCAGTTGGATGATTCTCACATTCACTCCTCAGTAAATCAGGAAATGGAAATTAAAAACCAGTGAATTGAAAGCTCATCTGAAAGATGCAATTCACCATGGAGCTTTCCCTCTGGCCCTCTTTTGTGTAATTTTGGAGGTATTTGGTATGTGAGGATATTAAAAGGGAGCCATAAAGCACCATCACTGCTTATAAGGAACTGATGTTTGAAAGGCTGTCCTTTGCCTCTTGATGTTATTTCTTTAAAATATGTAGTATATGCAGTATAGTGCTGCCTTAAGGCGTGATAGGGTTACTGTGGTCCATTCAAGTGACAGCCAATGATTTGGGAAGCACATGAATGCATCCTGCAAGTTGAGTGGAATTAACTGCTGTATTTTCAGTTTTGAGAATACCAGTTCAGGTGCGGATCTTAAACACATTGCCTTATGACTATTAGAATATGCCTCTCTTTTCATACATAGGAATGGGTAGTCTATCCATTTTGTTTTATTTCTTTCTTAGGCTTAAAAAGGCAATGACAGAGGTTGGGAAGGGGCTTCATAATTGCAGAGGAGAAAACATACATTAACCAGTATTCAGATTTTGACTGGAGAAAATTCTGCACTTGTTGCTTTCTAAAAAAGCGAAGGACAGGTAAAGAATCAGCTTCTTTAGTTGTTCTGTATGGTTCCCTTTCCACCATGCTTATTAACAGTACCTCATTGACACTCTAGTTTTTAAATCTTGCTCCCTAGCTCTGAATATGCAAGCTGTTCGTAGTCAATATGTAATTTTCCTGTCATTGAAGCTCTTGGTGGACCAGTGCTTGAACTTATCCAAGTGGGAGACCTCAAGAATTTTAGATCAGTAGGCCCTTAATGCATATTATCATTTGGGCACTTGTTCTTCAGGGTAGATTGAGGCATTTTGGACACAGCATAGCTCTAAGGAAGCCCTCGTTATTCTGTGTAGTCTGGACTTTAACTAGAAAGTAAAGCTAAATCAGAAGCCTGCATTTAACCCCATGCACATGGACGGATTTAGCGTTCTGATGGCTGGTTCACAGAACAGCTAGATGCTTAGAGCATGACGTTGGATGCCATGGGTTTACAGCTGCCACCTCTTCATAGTGGGCTTAGCAGTTTTTTCATTAGTTGTGCTTTTTGTGTTGGGGAATAGCAATTTATATTCTTGGTTTTAGACTATATTTGTAAAGCTGCTTAGCTTTTCTTTAGACGAGTACTTTTTTTTGCACATGTGCACCTACTTGTATTCTCAGCTATTTATACACACAAGTGTGAAGGCTTTTCAGGGAGCAGAGTGTCTGGAAAGGCTGATTCGAAGCTAAACATATTCCTTTAGGGTAATATGAACTGCTGCCATCTATAAATTGCACATTGAAGAACTCTTAATAGACAAAAGATTAGGAGTCAGGCTGAAAACATTCATTGTTAAAGATAGGAATTTATTCCATGGTTTTTCTTTATCATGGAATCTAAATATTTATTCATTTTTTTAATCTAAAGACTATCTACACATGGATATATAATTTTAAAAACGTATTTTGTCCATTCCCAGATTAACCAAGAATACTACTAGGACAAATGGGTTCTTGGAGTTATCACTAAATTACTGAGCATTTCAAAGTTGGTCCTCTCAATACCAGCCTTCTCCAGACGTTTTGGTTATTATATATTTGTATTCATTTTAATTTCTCTTCTAAATTTTAAAATAAACCTGCTGAGCACAAAGCCAATTTTTCAGTCTTGAATTGGTAAAGACAATATTTTGAAACTGGCTTTGATTTTGAAATTGGTCCTTAAGTTATCATCGTCTGAAATTTCCATCGTCTGAAATTTCCCAACCTTTACTAAAAACTTCTCTTTTCCAAAGTTATTTCATTATCTGTCCCAGTGGTTATAATGTAAAATTAAAGAAATGATCATGTTTTTCAAAAGGGAATTGCCTACCGAATTTTACTCAGGCTAAATATTTTGATCAGAAATGTTTAAGGTTACAACAGGGGTGGCAGTTTTATGGTGGGGAGGGGGTTATATTGGGTGTTAAGGCAGTTTGTTCTGTGTGTTAATCTCTTGCTCTTGGGTGATTTAAGGAATGGTTTTATTTGATTTAAATGAAGATGGGTAAAATGGAGATTATCTTTCAGAAAATGAATGGTCAGTTTTATGGTATAAATGATTATTTTCTTAATATATGCAAAAAAAGTGCATTGCTCTCTGTGGCAGAAGACCTGATTATCTGGAAGTTATAACCCTCAGCACAGCTTTCCCTGGTTTGCTGCAAAGGCACATGGCTAATTATAGAAAGAAGGACTAGAAGAGAAAGGGATTTTAACAAAGGAAATCCTGTTCTAGGAATTGGGAAGTTTCATGCTTTAGTTGAAACTCAAGTGTGTGAGCATCATTACCCAAATATACTGCATCCTTGCCGAATGTGGTGCATCACTGTCTTGGGTTGTCATTTGCTGACCCTACTTCTGAGACTGAGCCTCTGTTGTAACATTCTTTAGCAATAGAAAGGTGAAGACTGGATATAATTGCTCTTCAGATTATAAAAACTCAACTGATGCAAACGTATTTGAATGTGCAGTGTAGTCTTAAATGTCAACCATTAATTGTCAAGTCTTTTGCCTCTTGGGAGTCTTATTACATGAGTTGAATAGGATCTTTTTATTGTGATGGATTTTTCTGTTGTTGGGCAAGGTGGGCTTGTCACAGGACATAGGACCAGTCAGCATTTTACTGTTTACTGTATTTGTCTTTTTATAAAGTATTTCCCAGATGTGATTAGAAGGCTAGCAAGCCTGTAGTTAAAGATTTAATTGTATACTTCTTATAATCAAACTACTTACTCTACCTGGACTTCCTAAAGATGAAAATGAAAATCTCCTGTCATTTCAAATCCTTGGGTGACGTCAAGTCATTGGAATTTATCTACATGCTATAATGATATGATCAGACATCCATTGCATGAGCTGTTTTATTCCAGAGTAAGATACTGAAATTGTTATTCTTAATTAGACTGTTAATTTCTGAGACAGTTTGGATAGAGATAAATCTGTGAATGTTAATTCATGTATGTAAATTATAAATACTTTTCTAGATTCTGTGGGCTTTTATTGAAAATAAAGAATTTCTAGGGATTTACTCAGGCCATAAGATGGCTAAGTAATAATAATGACAATAATATTACTACTAATAATGGCTAATATTTATTGGGCACTTACATTGTGCCAGGCAATATTCTATTTTTTTAAGAATTTTTATAACAGCTTTGTTGAGATATACTTTACCATAAAATTCATCCTTTTAAAGTGATGTACAATTAAGTGATTTTTTTCAGTATATTCACATAATTGTGTATTATCACCACTAGCTCATTTTAGAACATTTTCATCACCTCCCAGTAAAATCCCATATCCAGTAGCATTACTTCTTTTCCCCTTCTCCCCAGCCTCTGGCAACCACCAGTCTGCTTTCTGTCTCTATTGATTTGGCCAGGCACTATTCTTAAGTGCTTTTTATGTATCTCCTCTACTCCGTAACAAAAAGTGCTACAGTTCTCATTTTATAAGTAGAAAATTGAGTCACAGAAAGGTTAAGTAAATTGCCCAAGGTCACACAGTAAATTGATTTAAAATAGGAAAACACTAAATGGGAGCATAGTAGGACACAGTTTTGAACTGCATTGTTATGTACATGAAATGAATATACCCTTTTCCCAGGGTATGGGTATGCTCCCTGTCATTAGCCATTACACCCTACAACTGACTGGAGATAGATAACTCTCATTCTTTTTATCCCCCCTGAGTAATAGAACACTATATTAGCATCTGAGAAAAACACAAGAGCAGTTGTATGTTGGAAAGAGTTAGGTTTCCTGCCTTCCCCCACCTTCAGCCCCTTTTGTCTCCTTTCCCCCACCTGACACATGCACGCATGCACGCTCCTCTTCTTTTTCCCAAAGTCTTAAGAGTCAACCAACTTCTGCCTCTTTCATTTTAATTCTCCCAGAGGGAAGATTAGTGCATCAAAATTTAACCTGTTTATTCAGGTGCTTATAGTCAGGGGATGCATCTAGTCACTTATAATACCAGTTATATTTCTAAGACCTCGGAGAGCAGTAGTGTGAGAAAAAATCTTTTTTAATTGGTTTAAACTAGGTGGGGAAAATAACAGAGTAAGGGTTTTGCTTTAATGAAGTCAGTGGTTCCACCTGGTAGGAAGTAACCACATGCTACTCTTGTTCACTCTGTTCTGTTTACTTCAGAGCCTTTGTGCTCTGTGCCATCACTGCTGGTAATTTCTTGGTTCTCTTCAATACTCCATTTTAATCCTGATCTTTCCTGTAAATAATGAACCTATGGAAAGAGTAAATCTGTAAGATGATTTGTGAATGTTAAACGTGCAAATAAAAACACTGGAAAAGGAGATTTTGTACATGTCCATTCTTGAGGGGAAAGACACAGAGATATTTGCTACATACTGTTTTCAGAGGTAATATATTGTCATCAGACAGTACTGAATGCTGTGTAGGATTGGACAGGCAGTAATTTTAAATCACATTTACTGAGCAAGTAATATACACCAGGTTATTATGTTAGCTGCTTTATAACAGTATCTTCTAATCACAGCCGCCTTTTAAAGTTTTGTTATTAACCTTATTTAAAAGTTTTGAAACCTGGGAATTTGGGGAGGTTAAATAAATTGTCCAGAGTTGCAGTGAGTGGTGCAGCCAGGGTTCAAACTCAGGTTTTATGACTCCATAGTCTTCTATATTAGTTCCTTGCCAAATTAAAATCATACCTACCCACTTAAACTAAGCCACATCAATCAGGTAGCTTAATAATATGGTGGGAAACTGGGATTTCACCCATCTTCTGGGGACAATACTGGTTTCTGCCTTAAGTTTATGATCTACTTGGAGAAACCAAATTCCTCACCATCCGTGCACACTCATAGTTGAAATGCATTGTGATTCTTATTTTTGGTACCACATAAAACCTTAGAATGGTCAGTGAATATAGGAGAAAGTCTTTGAAATATTGGGAGAATTTGTATCATCCAAGAGGAGAGGGGGGCATTCCAGATGGTAGGGAATATTTAAGAAAGATGAGAGGTAGCAGCCAAGTCTAAAGCCATGTATCTACACATGTGCAAGTGTGTCACTGTCCTGTACATATCAGAATGTGTTGTGAAAATTTTCTAGCTGCCTTTATATATTTCACTTTACAAGGCAGATAAAACTTCTAAGCTTATAGCTAAGGAGGTAGGCTCAAATAAGTGAAGTAGTATGCCTTGGGTGATAAAGCCAGTCTCAAGAACACAATTGGAAAGTTGATCTTCATGTAAATATTGACCCTTTTCTAATGATAGCTTGCATACTGAAATGAATTCAACTAACTTTGGGAAATAAAGTTGATGGATAAGATGAGACCAAGTTATTGAGGGTAAGTATTGAAAAGTAGGAAATTGTGAGTAGTTGTGATAGGATTAGTGAGTACTGTGGTAGGAAATAGGATGTTTTCAAAAGTTCTGGAGCAGGGGACTATCTCAAAGAAAGTTACTTATAAAGGAATAAATGAGGACATATCGAAAAATTGGATTGCAAGTAGGGTAGAGAGAAGAAAGGAGTGCCAATATATTTCTAACCATGGGTCTGGAAGAATGGTGTGTTCTGAGGAGAGTTGCTGAGTTTGCTATCAAAGTGGCCATATCCTAAAAACAACTGGAAATATGAGTTTTAAGTATAGTAAAAATCATAGCTAGAAATGTAAATTTGAGTCTGCAGATGCGATTCATGTTGAGAGAATGTACTGTTTCAGTCTTATTGACAGGTATAGTTGCTAAAGAGCAGGACTGAAAAAGAATCAAAGATGAGGAGGAGGGAATGAATCTTATTTATGTGCTGTGGATTTCTACATGCTACTTTTTAAAGATTTTTATTTTATTTATTTGACAGAGAGAGAGCACAAGTAGGCAGAGAGGCAGGCAGAGAGAGAGAGAGAGAGGAAAGCAGGCTCTCTGCTCAGCAGAGAGCCCGATGCGGGACTCGATCCCAGGACCCTGAGATCATGACCTGAGCCGAAGGCAGCGGCTTAACCCACTGAGCCACCCAGGCGCCCCTCTACATGCTACCTTAATCTTACATGAGCCTTTTGAGGTAGTTTCCTTCATTTTTAGAGGAGGAAGCAGTTTGGATTTGGTAAGCAGCAAAGGCGGAACATGAACACAGCTCTCGTTTTTACTCAAAAGCCTATGCTCTTCCTCCTGTGCTCTGCTACCCTTACAGAAAGTTTTATACTCCAACAACCTAAGAATGAGTGCCTTGCACAAAGCAGGTGTTCAAGAAACATGTTGAGTTAGTTAATTGAGAAAATATATTTGGCTAGAAGAATATAGTAAGTTGATTGCACTAGTGGCCCAGTGTTTTACCCCTCTCTGAATCCCTACTCTTTGCCATGTGACTTTGGAGTTCCGCTCAATAAAAGGCAGAACCTGTTCTCTACCCCTTCTTTCTAGGTGGTCTTCATAGCTTGCTTTGCCTAATAAAATCTGGCAGAAGTAATGGTGTGCAATTTCTGATCCAGAATACCTGAGGCTCTATGTGTTTTTTATTTGTCTCTCATTTCATGGCCGTATCCTGAGAGAACATGCCTGAGTTCGCCTGCTGGAACATAGCCTAGTCATCCTAGCCATAGCTATTCTAGATTAGCCCACTACCAAATGACTGTCAGACAAATGAGTGAGCCCTCTAAGACTAGAAGAACTTCGCAGCTGTACCCAACCTAAGTTGCCAATCTGCAGACTCAAGGAGAAGATGAATGCTTATTGTTTTAATCTATTGAATTTTGAATGGTTTGGTATGCAGCATTATAGTGGCAATAGATAACTGGATACAAAAGCCATTCTTTAAAAATTTTTTTTGATGTTTCCTGTTACTAGGAGATGGAGGCACTGAGTATTGGTTTCTTATTTGTAGAGTCATATCAGGCACAGAACATTGGAGATGAAAGGAATTTTAGAGATAATTAATTCTATTTTCTTATTTTACAAAATGAAAAACTGAGGGCCGGAGAGGGAAGGCTACTTACCCAACACTGTTAAAAGAAGCCAGAATAAAACAGTTTTCATTTCCAGTCCACTGCTCTTTATATAACATAACACAGTAGAGTAGCTGAAAGGGCCATAACCTAATGCCCAAAAAAAAAAAAAAAAAAAAAAGAGAGAGAGAGAGAGAGGAGGAGTCAAGATGGCAGAGAAGTAGCAGGCTGAGACTACTTCAGCTAGCAGGAGATCAGCTAAATAGCTTATCTAAAGATTGCAAACACCTGCAAATCCATCGGCAGATCGAAGAGAAGAAGAACAGCAATTCTGGAAACAGAAAAACAACCACTTTCTGAAAGGTAGGACTGGGGGAGACGTGAGTCCAAAGCGACGGGAAGATAGAACCTGGGGGGAGGGGCCGGCTCCCGGCAAGCGGCAGAGCAACGGAGCACAAAATCAGGACTTTTAAAAGTCTGTTCCACTGAGGGACATCTCTCCAGAGGCTAAACCGGGACAAAGCCCACGCGGGGCCAGCGTGGCCTCAGGTCCTGCAGGGTCACAGAAGGATCGGGGGTGTCTGAGTGTCGCAGAACTTGCGGGTATTGGAACGGGAAAACCGGCTACAGAGACAGAGCCGACAGTAAGCTCGCAGCTCGGGGTTACCTTGAACCAGCCACAGGCTCGGTGAGCTCGGAGCGCGGCCGGAGGTCAGGCAGATGGGAGTTACTGGGCACTTTCTCTGAGGACGCACTGAGGAGTGGGGCCCTGGGCTCTTGGCTCCTCTGGGCCGGAGACCAGGAGGCCGCCATTTGTATTCCCATTCTCCGGAACTCTACGGAAAGCGCTCAGGGAACAAAAGCTCCTGAAAGCAAACCCAAGCGGATTACTCAGCAATTCCGCATTTCCACCTGGGGCAAAGACACTTGAGAATCACTACACCAGGCCCCTCTCGCAGAAGATCAACAAGAAATCCAGCCAAGACCACGTTCACCTACCAAGGAGTGCGGTTTCAATACCAAGGAGAGCGTCAGAATTCCAGAGGAGGAGAAAGCAAAGCACGGAACTCATGGCTTTCTCCCTGTGATTTTTTTTAGTCTTGCATTTAATTTAATTTTTTTCTTTTTCATTTGTTTTTCTCGCCTTCTAGTAAATTTTTTTTAACTTTTACTCTTTTCTTTTTTAACGTTTTTAACTAGTTTATCTAATATATATATTTTTTCTTTTTTATATTTTTCTTTGTTTTCTTTTTTTAAATTCTTTTCTTTTTTTTTCCATTTTTTTTCTTTCTTCCTTTTTGAACCTCTTTTTAATCCCCTTTCTCCCCCCTCACGATTTAAGATCTCTTCTGATTTGGTTTAAGCATATTTTCCTGGGGTTGTTCCCACCCTTTTAGTATTTTACTTACTCCTTCATATACTCTTAACTGGACAAAATGACAAGACGGAAAAATTCACCACAATTCACCTAATCAATACAGACATTGGTAATATGTCAGATCTAGAGTTCATAATGACAATTCTCAAGGTTCTAGCCGGGCTCGAAAAAGGCATGGAAGATATTAGAGAAACCCTCACGAGAGATATAAAAGCCCTTTCTGGAGAAATAAAAGAACTAAAATCTAACCAAGTTGAAATCAAAAAAGCTATTAATGAGGTGCAATCAAAATAGAGGCTCTCACTGCTAGGATAAATGAGGCAGAAGAAAGAATTAGTGATATAGAAGACCAAATGACAGAGAATAAAAAAGCTGAGCAAAAGAGGGACAAACAGCTACTGGACCACGAGGGGAGAATTCGAGAGATAAGTGACACCATAAGACGGAACAATATTAGAATAATTGGGATTCCAGAAGAAGAAGAAAGAGAGAGGGGAGCAGAAGGTATACTGGAGAGAAATATTGGGGAGAATTTCCCCAATATGGCAAAGGGAACGAGCATCAAAATTCAGGAGGTTCAGAGAACGCCCCTCAAAATCAATAAGAATAGGCCCACACCCCGTCACCTAATAGTAAAATTTACAAGTCTCAGTGACAAAGAGAAAATCCTGAAAGGAGCCTGGGAAAAGAAGTCTGTAACATACAATAGTAAATATATTAGATTGGCAGCTGACTTATCCACAGAGACCTGGCAGGCCAGAAAGAGCTGACATATATTTTCAGAGCACTAAACGAGAAAAACATGCAGCCAAGAATACTCTATCCAGCTAGGCTATCATTGAAAATAGAAGGAGAGATTAAAAGCTTCCAGGACAAACAAAAACTGAAAGAATTTGCAAACACCAAACCAGCTCTACAGGAAATATTGAAAGAGGTCCTCTAAGCAAAGAGAGAGCCTACAAGTGGTAGATCAGAAAGGAACAGAGACCATATACAGTAACAGTCACCTTACAGGCAATACAATGGCACTAAATTCATATCTCTCAATAGTTACCCTGAGTGTTAATGGGCTAAATGCCCCTGTCAAAAGACACAGGGTATCGGAATGGATAAAAAAACAAAGCCCATCTATATGTTGCCTCCAAGAAACTCATTTTAAGCCCGAAGACACCTCCAGATTTAAAGTGAGGGGGTGGAAAAGAATTTACCATGCTAATGGACATCAGAAGAAAGCAGGAGAGGCAATCTTTATATCAGATCCATTAGATTGTAAGCCAAAGACTATAAGAGATGAGGAAGGACACTATATCATACTCAAAGGGTCTGTCCAACAAGAAGATTTAACAATTTTAAATATCTATGCCCCCAACGTGGGAGGAGCCAATGATATAAACCAATTAATAACAAAATCAAAGAAACACATCAACAATAATACAATAATAGTAGGGAACTTTAACACTCCCCTCACTGAAATGGACAGATCATCCAAGCAAAAGATCAGCAAGGAAATAAAGGCCTTAAACAACACACTGGACCAGATGGACATCACAGATATATTCAGAACATTTCATCCCAAAGCAACAGAATACACATTATTCTCTAGTGCACATGGAACATTCTCCAGAATAGATCACATCCTCGGTCCTAAATCAGGACTCAACCGGTATCAAAAGATTGGGATCATTCCCTGCATATTTTCAGACCACAATGCTCTAAAGCTAGAACTCAACCACAAAAGGAAGTTTGAAAAGAACCCAAATACATGGAGACTAAACAGCATCCTTCTAAGGAATGAATGGGTCAACCAGGAAATTAAAGAAGAATTGAAAAAAATCATGGAAACAAATGATAATGAAAATACAACGGTTAAAAATCTGTGGGACACAACAAAGGCAGTCCTGAGAGGAAAATATATAGCGGTACAAGCCTTTCTCAAGAAACAAGAAAGGTCTCAGGTACACAACCTAACCCTACACCTAAAGGAGCTGGAGAAAGAACAATAAAGAAACCCTAAGCCCAGGAGGAGAAGAGAAATCATAAAGATCAGAGCAGAAATCAATGAAATAGAAACCAAAAAAACAATAGAACAAATCAACGAAACTAGGAGCTGGTTCTTTGAAAGAATTAATAAAATTGGTAAACCCCTGGCCCGAATTATCAAAAAGAAAAAGGAAAGGACCCAAATAAATAAAATCATGAATGAAAGGGGAGAGATCACAACTAATACCAAAGAAACACAAACTATTATAAGAACATACTATGAGCAACTCTACGCCAATAAATTTGACAATCTGGAAGAAATGGATGCATTCCTAGAAACATATAAACTACCACAACTGAACCAGGAAGAAGTAGAAAGCCTGAACAGACCCATAACCAGTAAGGAGATTGAAACAGTCATTAGAAATCTCCAAACAAACAAAAGCCCAGGGCCAGACGGCTTCCCGGGGGAATTCTACCAAACATTTAAAGAAGAACTAATTCCTATTCTCCTGAAACTGTTCCAAAAAATAGGATTGGAAGGAAAACTTCCAAACTCATTTTATGAGGCCAGCATCACCTTGATCCCAAAACCAGACAAGGATCCCATCAAAATAGAGAGCTATAGACCAATATCCTTGATGAACACAGATGCGAAAATACTCAAGAAAATACTAGCCAATAGGATTCAACAGTACATTAAAAGGATTATTCACCACAACCAAGTGGGATTTATTCCAGGGCTGCAAAGTTGGTTCAACATCCGCAAATCAGTCAATGTGATACAACACATCAATATAAAAAGAACAAGAACCATATGATACTCTCAATAGATGCTGAAAAAGCATTTAACAAAGTACAGCATCCCTTCCTGATCAAAACTCTTCAAAGTGTAGGGATGGAGGGCACATACCTCAATATCATCAAAGCCATCTATGAAAAACCCACCGCAAATATCTTTCTCAATGGAGAAAAACGGAAAGCTTTTCCGCTAAGGTCAGGAACACGGCAGGGATGTCCATATCACCACTGCTATTCAACATAGTATAGAGGTCCTAGCCTCAGCAATCAGACAACAAAAGGAAATTAAAGGCATCCAAATCAGCAAAGAAGAAGTCAAATTATCACTCTTCGCAGATGATATGATACTATATGTGGAAAACCCAAAAGACTCCACTCCAAAAGTGCTAGAACTTGTGTAGGAGTTCCGTAAAGTGTCAGGATATAAAATCAATGCACAGGAATCAGTTGCATTTCTCTACGCCAACAACAAGACAGAAGAAAGAGAAATTAAGGAGTCAATCCCTTTTACAATTGGACCCCAAACCATAAGATACCTTAGGAATAAACCTAACCAAAGAGGCACAGAATCTATACTCAGAAAACTATAAAGTACTTATGAAAGAAATTGAGGAAGACACAAAGAAATGGAAACATGGTCCATGCTCCTGGATTAGAAGAATAAATATTGTGAAAATGTCTATGCTACCTAAAGCAATCTACACATTTAATGCAATTCTTATCAAAGTACCATCCATCTTTTTCAAAGAAATGGAACAAATAATTCTACAATTTATATGGAACCAGAAAAGACCTCGAATAGCCAAAGGGATATTGAAAAAGAAAGCCAACGTTGGTGGCATCACAATTCCGGAATTCAAGCTCTATTACAAAGCTGTCATCATCAAGACAGCATGGTATTGGCACAAAAAGAGACACATAGATCAATGGAACAGAATAGAGAGCCCAGAAATAGACCCTCAACTCTACAGTCAACTAATCTTCGACAAAGCAGGAAAGAATGTCCAATGGAAAAAAGACAGCCTCTTCAATAAATGGTGCTGGGGAAATTGGACAGCCACATGCAGAAAAATGAAATTGGACCATTTCCTTACACCACACACGAAAATAGACTCAAAATAGATGAAGGACCTCAAGGTGCGAAAGGAATCCATCAAAATCCTTGAGGAGAACACAGGCAGCAACCTCTTCGACCTCAGCCGCAGCAACATCTTCCTAGGAACAATGCCAAAGGCAAGGGAAGCAAGGGCAAAAATGAACTATTGGGATTTCATCAAGATCAAAAGCTTTAGCACAACAAAGGAAACAGTTAACAAAATCAAAAGACAACTGACAGAATGGGAGAAGATATTTGCCAACGACATATCAGATAAAGGACTAGTGTCCAAAATCTATAAAGAACTTAGCAAACTCAACACCCAAAGAACAAATAATCCAATCAAGAAATGGGCAGAGGACATGAACAGACATGAACAGACATTTCTGCAAAGAAGACATCCAGATGGCCAACAGACACATGAAAAAGTGCTCCATATCACTGGGCATCAGGGAAATACAAATCAAAACCACAATGAGATATCACCTCACACCAGTCAGAATGGCTAAAATCAACAAGTCAGGAAATGACAGATGCTGGCGAGGATGCGGAGAAAGGGGAACCCTCCTACATTGTTGGTGGGAATGCAAGCTGGTGCAGCCACTCTGGAAAACAGCATGGAGGTTCCTCAAAATGTTGAAAATTGAACTGCCCTATGACCCAGCAATTGCACTACTTGGTATTTATCCTAATGATACAAACGTAGTGATCCAAAGGGCCACGTGGACCCGTATGTTTATAGCAGCAATGTCCACAATAGCCAAACTATGGAAAGAACCTAGATGTCCATCAACAGATGAATGGATCAAGAAGATGTGGTATATATACACAATGGAATACTATGCAGCCATCAAAAGAAATGAAATCTTGCCATTTGCGACAACATGGATGGAACTAGAGCGTATCATGCTTAGCCAAATAAGTCAAGCAGAGAAAAACAACTATTATATGATCTCCCTGATATGAGGAAGTGGTGATGCAACATTGGGGCTTAAGTGGGTAGGAGAAGAATCAATGAAACAAGATAGGATTGGGAGGGAGACAAACCATAAGTGACTCTTTTTTTTTTTTTTTACTTTTAATTTTTTGATTTTTTATAAACATATATTTTGATCCCCAGGTGTACAGGTCTGTGAATCATCAGGTTTACTTCACATGACTCTTAATCTCATAAGTGACTCTTAATCTCACAAAACAAACTGAGGGTTGCTTTGCAGAGGGGGTTTTGGAGAAGGGGGTGGGATTATGGACATTGGGGAGGGTATGTGCTTTGGTGAGTGCTGTGAAGTGTGTAAACCTGGTGATTCACAGACCTGTACCCCTGGGGATAAAAATATATGTTTATAAAAAATAAAAAATTTAAAAATATGTACAAAAATCCAGTTAAAAAATAAATGTCTTGACGATGAAGAGTACAGCCTGTTGACTGTTGATATTTAATTAATACAGTAACACATATGTGAAAGTTGCTGAGAGTAAATTCAAATGTTCCCATCACATAAAATAACATTCAGTGAGCTTGTATTGTGATTTATGTTAACTAGACTTATTTTAAAATATGTACAAATATCAAATCATTATATTGCAACCTGAGACTAATATAATTTATATCAATCAGTGAGCTTGTATTGTGATTTATGTTAACTAGACTTATTTTAAAATATGTACAAATATCAAATCATTATATTGCAACCTGAGACTAATATAATTTATATCAATCAATTATACTTCAATAAAAACATTGAACGTTTTGGCATCATGAGAATTGTTTTGGTGAAAAAAAAGAAATAAAATGTATTCCCAAGTATTTGTTTTTCAAGAGTGATGTAAATTGAATTGTTTTCTTAATTTAGTTTTGAGATTGCACATTGCTACTACATGGAAATACAGTTGATTTTGTGTGTTGATCTTGTATAACCTTGCTGAACTCATTTATTAGTTCAAATAGATTTTTATGGTTTTATATATAAAAGATCATGTTCTGTGCAACTAGAGATTGTTTTACTCTTTCTTTCCAAACTGGATACTTGTAATTTCTTTTTCTTCCCTAATTTCTCTGATTAATACTGCCATTACAGTGTTAAATAGAAATAACAAAAGCAGGGGTAACTGGTTGGCTCACTCAGTTAAACATCTACCTTCAGCTCAGATCAGGATCCCAGGGTACTGGGATCGAGTCCCACATCAGGCTCCCTACTCAGTGGGGAGTTTGCTCCTCCCTCTCCCTCTGCCCCTCTGCTGGCTTATGTTCCGCTCTCAGTCACTCACTCTTGCTTACTCTCTGTCTCTCTCTCAAATAAATAAATAAAATCTTAAAAAAAAGAAAAAAGAAAGAAATGCTAAACACAGATATCTTGTTTTAATCCTGCTTTTAGTTAGAAAATTGTCTTTCCCTTTAAGCATGATGTTATCTATAAGATTTTCAGAGATTTCCTTTATCAGATTGAGAAAGCTCCCCTCTAATCCTAATTTGTTGGGGTCAAATACTTTATTTTTAAAGAAGATTATGAGGTTTTTGTTCTTTATTCTATTGCCATGGTGCCATTGATTGGTTTTTATATGGTAAACCAACCTTGCATTTCTCACATAAATACCTCCTATTCATGCTTAAAAATCCTTTTTATATGTTGTTAGTTTGCTAGTGTGCTGTGTTGAAGATTTCTATGTCTATATTCATAAGAGATATTGATCTGTAATTTATTTTCCTATAATGTCTTTTTCTGGCTTGGGTATCCAGGTAATACTGTCCTCATAGTATGAATTGGGAAGCATTCCTACATCTTTTATTTACTGGAAACATATTTTAATGATTGGTGTTAATTTCTTAATAAATATTTCATAAAAGTAATCAGTGAAATCATTTTGGCCCTGTGATTTTCATTTTTTTTTTTTTAATTACTAATACAATCACTTAGCTTGTTCTAGGCCTATTCAGATTTTCTATTTCTTCTTCAGTTGTTTTGGTAGTTTTGTGTGTTTTTAGAAATTTGTCTATTTCATATATTATTTTTGGCATAGAACTATTTATAGCATTTCCTTATAATCCTTTTTTCCCTTAAAACTGGTGGTAATATCCCCCTTTTAATTTCTAATTCTGATCATTTCAGTTTTTTCTTCCCCACCCCTTTTCTGCTAGGTCAAATGTATGCCAAAATTTTTGGTGTTCTCTAAGCTCTATCTCTTGTTTTCTTTGATTTTCTCTATTTTTTTTCTGTTCACCATTTCATTTATTTTCCATCTAATCTTTATTATTTCTTTCCCTCTGGTTACTAGGGGTTAGTTTGTTTTTCTATTACTAGCTTCCTAAGGTGGAAATTTAGATTAATGATTTGAATTCTTTTAAAAAATATATAGGCTTATATCTATAAATTTCCCTCTAAGCATTGCTTTAGCTTCCTCCTATGCTGTGAACTGAATATTTGTGTTTCCCAACATGCACATATTGAAGCCTAACCCCTGATGTGATGGTGTTGGGATGTGGGCTTTTGGAGAGGTGATTAACTTGTGAGGGTAAAGTGCTCTTGAACAGGACTAGTTTTCTTTTAAAAGAAACCCCAGAGAAGATGTCCCATAGGTTTTGTGTTTTATGTTTTTGTTTTCACGCATATCAAAGTTTTTTTCTCATTTCTGTTATGATTTATTCTTTGGCCCATTGGTTATTTAGAACTGAGTTGTTTAATTTACATATATTTGTGAATTTCCTAAAGTCCCTCTGTTATTAATTACTAATTTTATTGGATGCCTCATATGACAAAATTTCAAAACATTAAGGAGAAAGAGGAGATCCTAAAAGCTTTCAGAGTATAAATCACCCACAGGTCACATGCAAAGGATTAAGAACCAGAATAACCTTAATATTCTTATAAAAAATTCTGCATTCTAGAAGACAATGAAAAGGAAAAAATGGAAAAAAAATAGAAGACAATGAAGCAATACCTTGAAGTAATTATGAGAGACAATGTTTCATACCAATAATTCTATACCTAGCAAAGCTATTCATTAAGTATGACTGTAGAATAAAAGACATATTCAGACTCCTTAAGACTTATAAAATTAAGCTCACACACTTTTTATTGGAAAATTTCTTAGGATGTGCTCCACCAAATGTGTGCTTCTTCTGGTGCTATAGCTATCAGACAATTCCTAATGGAGCAACTGATAATGCTCCATTGGAGCATGGCAAACCACCACCATAGGTGAGCTATAAAGAACATTTTGAACAGACAAGTCAAAAAGACATTTAAGATTGTGATGAAGACAAGTTATGGAATGGCATTTTATTGAGACGTTGGTGAACAAAAGTCCCACTTGCTTATATTGAACAAATACCATGTTACTTCCATGGAGAGATAGACTGCAGTGCTTCTCAAACTTAAGTAAGCATAGGAATCATCTGTGGATCTTGTTAAGTGCAGATTCTGATTCAAAAAGAATCAGAAAGGGTTGGGTCCTAAGACTCTATTTCCAACATGTCCCTAGACACTTCAAAGAACAAGTGGGTAGATAACCACTTTGGGATCACATCCTCTGGAGATGATTACTCGTCTCTGGGACAATGGGCTGACTGCATACTTTGTTTTTCTACTTTAATTCTAAGTCAGAGCCTGGTAGTAAGAAAGAGCACAGGGCCCTACTCTAGCCAAGGAAGTGGTGGCAGAGCAGCAGCATAAAAGGACCGAGGTTATATAAGGAAATTTCCTACCCATGGAACCCTCTTCTTCCCTAATTTTTGAAGGTCCCAACCAGCATGGGCTGAAGCAGGGAATTGAGAGGAATAAACTCATTACCATCTCACTTGCCCAGCTGGCTTGGTTAGTTCATTCATGTCCTCATTGATTCATGAATCCATCTAACAATCAATTCACTCAATAAGCATTTACTGAGTCCCTTCTCTTTACCAAGCCTTGTGATGAGCACATTCATTCAGAAGTGAATTGGATATAGCCTCATCCCTCAAAGGACTCACATCTAATGGGAAAGATAGACACATTAAAAAATAGCAATTTAGTGTGATAGATTTTATAATAAAATGTGAGCAAGATGAAATATACTCATGAAGGAGGGATGTTCTGGGTATAGGTTGATGGTGAGAAAGACTTCATAGAGAAAAAAGTGACACTTACAATGGGACTTGGCATATGAGTATTTGTCATGCAGATATGGTAGTGGCTGAACTCCAGGCAGAGGAACCAACATGTACAAAGGCATATACTGGTGTATTAAGGCAACTATCAATTGTTGAATATGGTGTATATTAGTTAGGATGCTTTCAACTGCAGCTAAGTGGATATTCAACTAAAAGTATCATTAACACAGGGACAATATATTAGTTTATTATGTCACATGACAAAAAGTCCAAAAGAAGTTGGTTCCCAGGCAGGTTCAGTGGTTCAATATTGTCAGCAAGGTGCCAGAGGCTTTCTTATCCTTCTGCTTTACCATCCTTGTTTTTTCAATGTCTTCTGGATTGTAAGATGGTTATCATGTCACATGCAAACGAAACCACATCCAGTGAAGAACAAGAGGACCACTTCAATCTTCATGTGTCCCTTTATTAGGCAGCAAAACCTTTCACTGAAGCTCTCCATCAGATGTCTCTTCCAGTCCTCTGCCCTTGCTCTCAGTGCAAGGAGGCTAGGAAAGTGAGTATATTGCATTTTTAGCCTTTACAACAAGATGCTCTACCACAAGGAAGGAATGGTGGGAACAGAGCCTGAAGAATCCAGGTTCTGAAGGCCTCATATGCCTAAGAATTTTCCATTTTCTCCTACAGACCATTTGAGATAAATTGGATCAGAAGAGTAATATAATCAAATCTGCATTTTGGAAGATAACATTGCTGTATAAGTACATAGAAAGAATCTGGAATGATAGATGTCAACTGATACTAATAATTATCTCTGAAGAGGGGAGTGGGATTGGCAGAAATGAAGGGGAATATGCACATTTTACTCTTTAGCAGTGGTTCTCAACAGGGGGAGATTTTGCCTGCAGGGGATATGTGACAGTGTCTCCACTTTTTTTTGTAGTCATGGGTAGGAAAGTGCCATGGGGAATTAGTGGACAGAGGCCAAGAATGTTGGTAAACATTCTACAAAGCATAGGACAACTCCCACAACAAAGAAGAATCCAGTCCAAAATGTCAGTGGTGCCAAGGCTGAAAGACTATGGTTATAGACATTTTTATTATTTTGATTTTTTACTACAAACCTATATTCATGTAGTATTTATGTTTTAAAGATGTTTAGGGGTAATTGAATGGTTTATTCAGTTAAGTGGTTGAGTCTTGATTTCAGCTCAGGTCATGATCTCAGGGTCCTGGGATCGAGCCCTGCATCAGGCTGTGTTCAGTGTGGAGTCTCTTTGAAAATTCTCTCTTCCTCTGCCCCACCCTCTCACACTTTTTCTCAAATAAATAAATCTTTTAAAATGTTTAAAATATTATTTCATAAACCAAAATTCACAGGCATTTATTGGAAAGCAAATGGGAAGGGTGGAAACTAGAGATGAGTAGACCAATTAGGAAGCTATTGAAATATTTAATTCAATGGTTTTCATTTTCTTTCTTTTCCCTCCCCCCATCCTCCCTTCCTCCCACACTTCTTTCCTTTTCTCCCTCTGTCTTTCTCTTTCTTTTGGTAGTTGGAACACTTTATTTCAGTGAAATTTTCCTGGACCCCAGTACATCTATCAAGGAATCAATCAAGCAAGCAATCAGCACTGCTCTGGTTGAAGCAGAAATGGGGTCTAGAACCCTAGTTTTTGATGCTCTCCCTCTCCCCTCATGGTGGCTTGATATACTTTTACAGAGTACTTTGAATGCCCCCAAATAGAAGCTGAGGCCTGGCCTAGGTCAAGGATGGTAGAGATGGGGAGGCTGAGAAGATTCAAGAGTTAAGTGTGTGTAATATGTTTGTCGGACAATCATGATAATAACTCAGGTAGCTAATTACAAACTGTTACAGTTTTGTCAATAAGAAGTGGCATATTTTGGGCCACTTCTAATTTCTAATTTGCTACAAATAACTTTTACCATTTAACACTGAGGAAAGGAAAAATAAATAACAAACTAAGAGAGATTTTTAACAGACAGAACTGATGAAACATGGTAATTGGATATTAGAATAAGAGAGAGAGAAAGCTTGGAGGATTCCCAGGTTTCTGGCTTATGTTACTGAGTATATAGGGAAGCTATTCATTAAGGTGAGGAATATAGGAAAGGGCTAAATTATGAGTTCAATGTTAGATGTGTTGCATTTGAGGTGCCTGTGACAGATTCAGGCAGATGTGTTGAATAGGCAATTAGATGTATGGGTCTGAAGCTCAGGGATCGGTCTGACCTAAAGACAAATATTGGGAATCATCAGGAAGGAAATGGTGAAACCTTGGAATTAAGTGAGATTATACAGGAAGAGTAGAGTGATCCTAGGATAGAACTTTAGAGAAAAGCAGTAGTTAGGGAATAGGCAGAAAAGGAGGTCTCCCTGAAGGACATGGGGAAGGATGAACCAGAAACAAAGAGGAGAATAATGAAAATGCACGTCTTCAATGGAAGAAAAGTGTTTCAAGAAAGAGAAAGAAAAAGAAAGAAATAGAAGTAAAAGAAAGAGAAAACAATCAATAGTCAAATTCAGTGGAGATGTCAAATTAAAAAATGAATAAAAAGTAAGTTTCCTTTGTTTCTCTTTCAAGGCCTTTTGTGAAAGATTTGAAGATGAAAAACCAAAGATAGGAACACCTGAGTGGCTCAGTCATTGAGCATCTGCCTTTGGCTTGGGCCATGATCCCAGGGTCCTGGGATTGCGTGCCCCGCAATGGGCTCGCTGCTTGGCAGGAAGCCTGCTTCTCCCTCTTCTCCTGCTTGTGTTCTCTCTCTCACTGTGTCTCTCTCTATCAAATAAATAAATAAATAAATAAATAAATAAATAAAATCTTCAAAAGAAAAGAAAAGAAAAACCAAGGATAGAAAATTTTTAAGACTTACTTTGTTAGAAACTGTCCCAAACAATTCAATTAAAAGTAGCATAGGCAAAAAAATGTAATGCAAGGTTGAACAACCAAACCTCAGGAGAAGCAGGGATACAGCTGGACCTCAGGAACAACTGGAATCAAGTCTTTGCACACTGCCAAGACTTGAATCCACTGTATCTCAGTAATAAGTTTATCTCTACATATAATCTTCATTATCTCCAAATGCAGACTGGCTTTCTTCACATGATAGCATGGCCTCTGTGCCTTGTATAATCAGAGTGACAAGCCCTTTCCCAAGCTCCAGTTTGAAAAGCTAAATGGTAGAATTTGCTAATCCATAATTAAGTAAGCCAACCATCCCTAGATTCATCTCTGGGTCAATAAGCTATTATCAGGAAGTATGTTTTAGAAGGGAATGGTAGTACTGGGTATCTAAGAATATAACAGGTTCCATTAAAAAATGGAGAGTAGAACATTTCACAGAAGAGGGAAAATTGCTGAGCAGGCAAAGCAACTGAGCATGAGAGATTAGTGAGGGGCCCCTGAAATCTTTCAGCTCCTGAGATTTCACATGCTTCCCTCTATATTTTCTTTTTTCCCAATGGAGCCAAGTCTGAACACAAACATGGACACAGGAGGCCATGTAGTATCTCTTAAGCCTCATAGTCCTATCCTAATTCCTGTACCCCTTGGTCTTTATACTCCAAATGCTAAGGAAGGAGACTGAATGGCTTATATTTTTGATGTTTCCAGATCAACTCCCTCTCTTCCTGAGCTCTTCTTTCTCAGTGGGGAAGCAATCAGTACCTCTCCCCACTATGGCCCACCTACTGTAGCTTGGTCTCCTTCTCTGTGGACCTCAGCTGAGCCCAAGGAACCCACATCATCTTACCACTGTGACCCATCTCGTCCTACCACTGTGACAGATGCACTCATCTTTGATGCCAAAATGACCTTAATTGCCAGACAATTAGGCCATACTGGACTGCCTAATTTCAAATTAAAGGATTCTAGAAGGAAATGTGATGAAATCTACACTTAATAGTAATGACACATTTCCATAGTATTTTCCAATTTACAAAAAAAAAAAATCCTCATGCATAATGGAATTGTATCCATTTGTATACTTTAAAATCATATGTGAGTTTTACATTTGATTTAAATGTTTAACTTAATAGAAGTTCATGTTAAAGTCGAGCTGCTTTCATAGTCTCATTTTTGTGAAAATAAGTATAAATATGTTGAAAAGTACAACGCTGTCCTTGTCTCAGTTAACCTATGCCATTGCCAGCTTAGCTGTTCAGGCTAAAGGTAAGTATCTCCCTCTATTTGCATGGCACTTTACAGATCTCCAATACTTTTACACCCACCATTTCGTTTGATTTTAAAAATATTTTTAGCAGGTGGACAGGACAGAAATTATCCAGATTTCTCATAAGGGGAAACTGAAACATGGAGACATGCAGAGATTTGCCCAAGATTACTCATATATAAGGGACTGAGCTGGGATTACATCTATTGCCTCTAAACCTAGGGCTTCTTCCCTTCGAATACAAATGTCTGTTCTGTTTCTGAGACTAGATTGATTGCAAGCTCTTTGAGGGCTGGATTGTGTCTTATTTATTTTGGGTAAACCCATATGGCTGATGCTCAAAAAGATTGGTGACTGACTGATTTATCAAATGAGGCCCAGATTCACCTGCTTCTGAAAGCTGAGGGGCTCAGTGCTAGAGAGTTCCAGAATTTATGAGAAATTTATGAGAAAAGTAGCCTCTCCATCTATTGCTTGGCCTTGCCACCAGGGGTCAGCACTAGTGCTCCTGGGTCCAGAAACTAGGGCAGCAGGAAGGAGAGAGGAAAGACAATGGTAACCTTGAACTTTTGTTCCTAATGGCTAGTGAGGGGACTTCCATTGCCCGTGGGAAGAACCAGTCCACCACATGCACTGAGCCCTGGCCTGAGTCAGGTAGGATGTGACAGAATCCAGAGCTTTTGGCAACGGTTGGTGATACGTGGGCTGGAAGGTGAGGATACGGAATAGGACAGTGAAAGGAAGCCTGGATTAGCACAGAGACATTGAGGCTCCAGTTACAGCCCTGGTGCTTTGACCTGCTGTGTGACTTCAGGCAGACACATTTTACCCTCTGGTCCTCAGTCTCCCTATTATATGGCAGGTTAAACTAGAGTGTTAGTTCGTGACAAGACTTGCTGACCAGCATAATCTGAAGAGCTTTTTTCAAAACACAAGTATCCCAAGACCTCACTCCAAATCTACTGAAGCAGAATCTCCAGGAGGTCGGAACCGTGGTTCTGTCTTTGGCCACAGATTCCCTGCTGATTCTACTTACACATCCTCCATTTGAGAACTGCTGGGCTGTGTTGTTGTGAAGAGCCCTGCCAGCATGTGGCCACTACCTTTTCACGCAGTCTAAGGCAAGGGAGATCACAAGACATCTGAGCATTCATAACTCCAAGCTGTTCTCTTACTCTACTCCCAGGAGTCACACTGGCTATCTGGGGAAAGGTTCTTTCCCCACTGTCCTCCCTCTCACACCCTGGCTCTCTGACCTTGCTGAGGTGGAAGCCACAGGACTTCAGAAGAGCCACTTCCCTTGCCATGGGAAGCACACCTCAGGCCCCTGGTATCTGCTTTGCCTTCTTTCCTGGGAAATGTCCTTTATATGCTGGAGAGCTTCAGTAGGATCTTAGAATGAACAAGCACAGGACTGGGAGAGGGAAAGGAAACATCCATGAGATAGAAGCTGAGAGAAGGGTTCTCTGTTATGACTAAAAGCAAAAAGTAATAAATAGACCCTCCTGTCACTGAAGATAGTAGTAGGAATAACTCCTCCCATTTGGGCATTTTTACAATTTCCAAAATACTTTCACAGTCATTGACCACTTTGTATTTTGAACCTCAACAATCAACAATAGTCCTTAGAGGGAAGGGCCATTATCTCCAGGTCTGAAGGCCCTGCTTTCCTGGCCACCCTAGATAAAATAGCACTTCCTCTAACCCTTCATTTTTCATCTTCTTCCTTTGCTATATTGTATTGCCCTTATCACTACCTGGCATTTTATCTTACCTTTATTGCATATATACTTGTTTATTTATTATTTATCTTCCTCACTAGAAGGTAAACTTCAGGAAGGCAGGGACTATAGTCATCTCATTCACTGTTGAAGTTCCAGTGGTTAGAAGAGTGTTTGGCAATATGATGACCCCCAAGTAAATATTTGTTTAATTAATAAATGAAATCTATAAATGGGGAAATCAAGCTCCACAAAAGGGAACAGCTTTGTCCCAAATCACACAGCTGGTCCCCGTTTCACAGAGAACAAGATACCATGTGCTTCTTTCTCTTGACTCTCAGGACAGTGCTCTCTCTATTCCCATGGAGTCATAACTGCTGCACAGTGTTTTGCTCTAAAAGCACTCTGTTGGTTTGGTGGCTAGGGCACTAGAAGTGGGACACTGAACTTGGTGGTCAGGACCAATGATAACCACTAGAGTCTTGAAAATGGTCATTTGCCTTATAAGAAGGAAAGCTCTGGCATTAGCCATAAGCTAAGCCCCTGGGCCTGGCCAGATAGCATCCCCTCAGTGGTCCAGGGAACTGAGTAAGAATATGGATAACTATTTCCATACCCACTGTTGAAGGCACTCCTACCAACTGTGGATGGGCTAGCAGGGGTGGCTGGGAGTTGTTTTTCATTATTCCCCTTTTTGTGAAAGGCTGATGAGTGTGAGAGTTATTTATACAGGCTGAGAGGCCAGCCTGCCAAGATTAGGAAGCTGGTTCTACCACTTACCAAGTATATGAATTCTGGCAAACATCTCCTAACCACCTCCGTTTCCTCATCTCTACCTACCAGATAGAGTTACTGTGAGAGTTAAATGACGTAATCCGTGAAAAGTATTTGGAGGGGTATCTGGCACAGAATAAGTACTTGATACATGTTAGCCATGATTGTCGTTATTTTGCTAGAAAGCATTATTTTACTTTCTTCTTGTTCTATTATTTATTTTATTTCACCATCCTCATTATTGTTATCATTTCTTTTATTTTGCCTTATTTTTTGTTCCATATATTCTATGTACTTTTCTTCCTCCAGCCTTACAGATTGATGGTAGATGGGGAAATGGAGGCGCAGAAGCTCCGCAGTGGTTTGTCCCAAGTTTCATAGTTTACCAAGTCACCAAGAAGGCCACACTTTCCCAGCTGAGGGCTTGCTTTTGATGAGTTTGGGCCTCTTGGGAAATCTTCTTGCCACTAAGTTAGGATCTGAGTCATGCTATGCAAAATGAATGATATCAAGCACAAGGAGACAGATGCTTCTGGGCTGGACTTAGCACTATGGAGGTCTATTATCCAAAGGTTGCCTGAGACCCAGCCACTGTTGGTATCCATCTCCTATAGTTGAGATTTTTGATCCCAGCTGTAGGCCCAGCAGAATCCTTGGCAGCCATCCTGTTACTGGGCAACCCTAGTCTCACCTATCAGCTTCAAACATCAGAGCCTTGCTATGGCTTGGTTCTGAACCTGTGCCCTAGTTGGAGTCACTGGGCTCTTACTGATAATATGACAAAGTCTCCACTTTGCCCACCCCAGTTCTGATCCCCAGTTCCATCCTTGATGATTTGAAAACTGAACCCTACCTTGCCTTTGCTGGTCCCCTCACAGACTGAAATCTGAGACTTTTCCTCTGCTGGAATCCTGCTGTGTGTAGACAGACACCCTCCACCTGTAACATCCCAGTTGCCCCCTAGGGTGTTTGGCATCATCTACCCCCAGACTTGTTATCAGTTGCCATGTTTTCTGCTGAGAAAGTCTGAATGAGACTGAAGACCTCCACTGCCCCCATAGATGTCCCATTTCCAACTGTTACCCAGCTCTCCAGAGAGCCTGTTCTTCCTGCCTTACTGCAGCAGTAGGAAGGCCTATTTCACACTGCCTGTCCAGGTCTTGTCTTCTGTCAGGGCATCCAGGTTTGCTTCAGCAAACTGAGTCCATGAGCCCATGACAAGGAATTTGCACCTACTAAGTCTGTTAAAGAAGTTCTCAAGTATCAGATGCTACTACCCAAGGGTCTCCCTGAGTTCCTGAGACAAGCCCATGGGCCATCCTGTGGTCCAAGGAGACATGTCTGCTGTTTGGACTAGAATTTGTTCTCCTCCCTTGCTTGCTGCATTAACTGGGCCAGGCTTTATCTGACTCATGAGAACCAAGGCAGCAGTCATTATGCCAGAACATTTGGAGCCACCACTTCATGCAGAAAATTATTCATGTGCTGGACTGATAATGACCAATAATTCTGCTGATAATCAGATCCTCATGGGATTCAGCCCTCAGTTATTATCACTTCTTGTGAGGCCCTGCCAAGCCAGCTGTGGCCCTTAGGGGCCATTAACCTTCAGAATGGAACCCAAGACCAAAAATAATAAAATACCTAGGTAAACTTAAGCAAGAAGGCAAAACACCTATACTCTGAAAACTATAAAATGCTGATGAAAGAATTTGAAGACCGCACTAACAAATGGAAAAATACTCCATGATCACGGATTAGAAGAACCAATATTGTTAAAATGTCTATGCTACCCAAGGAACTTACAGATTTAATGCAGTTCCTATCAAAGTACCAACAACATATTTCACAGAAGTAGAGAAAACAGTACTAAATTTATATGGAACCACAGAAGACTCCAAATAGCCAAAACAATCTTGTGAAAGAGAACAAAGCTAGAGGTATAACAATTCCAGATTTGAAAATACACTAGAAAGTTGTAGTAATCAAAACAGTATGATGCTGATGAAAAAAATAAGACATAGATCAATGGAACAGAAATAAACCCATACTTATATGGTCAAATTATTCTATGACAAAGGAAGCAAGAATATACAATGGGGAAAAGACAGTCTCTTCAACAAACAGTGCTGGCAGAACGGGACAGCTACATGCAAAAGAATGAAACTGTACCACTTTCTTAGACCACATACAAAATGGATTAAATGGATGAAAGACCAAAATGGGAGACCTGAAATCATCAAATTCCTAGAAGAAAACATAGACAATAATTTCTTCAAAGTTGGCTATCGTAATATTTTTGCTACATATGTCTCCTGAGACAGGGAAAGCAAAACCAAAAACTATTGGGACTACACCAAGATAAAAAGCTTCTGCACAGTGAAGAAAATCATTAACAAAACAAGAAGGCAACCTACTGAATGGGAGAAGATATTTGCAAATAAATATCTGATAAAAGGTTAGTATCCAAAATATATAAAGAATTTATACTAATCAACACCAAAACCCCCCAAATAATCTTATCAAAATGGGAAGAAGACATGAATGGACATTTTCCCAAAGAAGACATACAGATGGTCAACAGGCCAACAGGCTCATGAAAAGATGCTCAACATCACTAATCATCAGAGAAAAGCAAAATAAAACCATAATGAGATATTACTTCACACCTGTCAGAATGGCTAAAATCAAAGACAGGAAATAACAAATGTTGCTAATGTTGTGGAGGAAAAGGAATCTTTTTTGCACTGTTGGTGAGAGTGCAAATTGTTGGTGCAGCCACAGTGAAAAGAAGTATGGGAGTTCCTCAGAAAATTAAATGCAAGTTAAAAATAAAATTACCATATGATCCAGTAATTCCACTACTGGGTATTTACCCAAAGAAAACAGAAACATCAGTTCAAAAAGATATATGCACTCCTATGTTTATTGCAGTAGTTAAGATATGGAAACAACCCAGGTGTCCATTGATGGATGAATGGATGGATGAATGGATATATATATATATATATATATATATTTTATTCATATATTTATAATCTTCATATATAGTACTTCATATATATATATATATATATATATATATATATATATATATATTACTTCATTACTCAGCCATAAAGATGAATGAGATCTTGCCATCTACAATGACATGGATGGACCTGGAAGGTATAATGTTAAGTAAAATAGAGAAAGAAAAGTACCATATGATTTCACTCATATGTGGAATTTAAGAAATAAAACAAATGAATAAACAAAGAAAATAAGAGAAAAACAAAACAGCAGACTCCTAAATATAGAGAATAGCTGGTGGCTCCCAGAGGGGAGGTGGGAAGGGGAATAAGTAAAATAGATGAAGGAAATTAAGAGTACATTTATCTTGATGCAATGCATAGATTTTTAAATCATATTGTATACGTGAAACAAATGTAACACTGTATGTTAACCATACTTGGAAAAAAAAAAAGAAAGGAGTCCAAGGCTTCCCCAGAAAGGCAGAGTAGAGTGGCCCAATTTGTAGGCTGCTGGGCCTGGCTAGGTCACTGAGCTTGGTCCTTAGGGATCATGTTCCCTGCCCTTCTTCTAACTCTCAGCCTACAGGCTGGTTGAGGTAGGGGCAACAGGAGCTAGGAGGTGCTGAGCTGACCTCTTATGGGCAGAGCCACTGTGGCAGTGTGCAGGGACACTGTGTTCCTGAGCTAGAAAGTCAATATTTCCCACCCCAGAGTTTCACTTCTCCAAGGGTCATTTAATGCTTTTTCTGGGCATCACCTTTTGCCCTGCCTCAGTCTCTGGCTGCCTACACTGATGGTCCTGTGACACAGAGAGCTCCAGTCTACATCTCATCTTCCAGCCATCCCTGGTTCCCTGCCTTGGGCAGTAAGAAATTCCTGCCAAGGCAAGGGTCATTTTTCAGCAAAGAAATGATTGGCTCCTTCCCATCTGCCAGAACTCCTCATAGTGTGGGCATTTGAAATGGGAGTCTTCTGCCACAGGGAGAATAGAAGGGGAATTCTGAAGTCTTTTGTGGTAGGCCTCCCTGGTGAGGAAACCTGAGGGACAGCCAGGGCTTAGGGATTTAAAAGCATAAAGGTATATCCTGCTTCTCCAGTATAATCAATTCTTGGGTTGGTCACAAAGAACATGGGAGGTAGAAGGACCCTTAGAACCACCTGGCCCATTGGTTTCCAAACTGAGATATTCATCAGAATCACCACAGATCCAGGCCCTCCCCCTTAAGGTTCTGACACATAATATCCAAAGAGGGGCCTGACAATCTATATTTTTAAATATAGATGTGCAGCTAGGTTCAGGAAGCACTGGTCTAATCCAGTGCACTCACATTACAGATGGGGGAACTGAGGCTCAGAGAGGCATATTTTCCAGGTCATATGGCAACAACCTAACCTGATGTCGAAGGCCCTCCATGATCAGTTTTAATTTATCTTTTCTCATTCTAGCATTTCATTTATGCACCCTTATGGTTGCTATATAATATTCAGGATGCTAGTTAAATTTTAATTTCAGACATACTTATACTGAAAAGATTATTCATTGTTTATCTGAAATTTAAATTTAATTTAACTGAACATCCTGTACTCAAACTCACTCAATTGGGCAACTCTAAGCGTCCTACACCACAGACCACCTGAATGAACTTTGTCATATGTGCCAGATATAATTTCTGAATTTTTTCTTCTAGGCCTTTGCTTATGCTGTTCTCTCTGTCTGGAATACTCATCCCATTATTTCCCCCAAACCCTGCCCATTCTTCAACATTAATGCCACATCCTCTCTTAAGCTTTCTTGATTTTTGAGCTGATCTTCATCTAGCCTTCTTGTCTCTCTACTTCTGAATCCTCATGCTCTATCTTGAATGTGAGTTCTTTATCTACTTGTCTTAACTCTCCTGTGGATCATAGATCAGCCTGCCGTCACAGCAGGGACCATATTTGAGTACAGAGTAATGTGTAAACACATAAGCTCTGGAGTCAAATGGGTTTTTCTTGAATTTCAGCTCTGACACTTACCAACTGTATGAACTTGGGCAAGATTTTTTTAAATCTTTTTGGTACTCAGTTTCTTCATCTGTAAATGGGAATTTTAAGAGTAATTTCTACATAGTGTTGCTGTGAAAACTAAATGAGATGAAGCTTTGAGAGCACTTAAAAGAGAGCTAGTATACAGAAACTGCTCAGTGTATGTTAGCTATTGTTATAAATCATCATCTCTGTAACCTCAAGGTATAGCTCAGAGTAGTTATCAGTAGAGTCTTCTCAATGAATAAATGAATACATGAATACACGAATAAAAGTAGAAGTCCTGGATATAAGATCCTGTGCCTACTGACAATGCTAGACACCAATGTGAACAGCTTTGCATTGAAAATACATGTACATTAGAAAACCATGTTCCCTCAGGAGAAAGTTTCTGCCCTTGAGGAGCTGTATATAATATCATATTCCTCTGTGGGAATAGAGATTGTTACAGTTTGTCTCTTCTATAGTACTACTAGAAGAGACAAATTTCTAGTTTGTCTCTTCCAGTGTACAGTTAATTATTGGAAATGAAAATCTAGACTTGTGCCTTTCACTCTATCCTTACCTTCCTATGAATTGCCAAGAAACTTTATTTCCTTTGGGCTTTGCTCTCTCCCTTTGTTACACTGAAAATAATTGATTGGAATATTGGCAAATACTTGGAATTCTCAAGGGGGAAAAAGATGAGATAAATGCCATGTTCTGTTCAGGTTCACTTTTCTGATTCCTCACCATTGCCGACCCCAACAAATACAGTATTTGAGGGTTCATTGATTCTATGGCATTTATTAAAATGAGCATAAAATAAACAGGTAGAACTTAAAACAAAAGGAAGTAAGGTAGGTGGTTTTCTAGTGCAGTGGTATATATTATTATCATCTGAAATCACAATGACTTTTGTTAGAAGACACTGAGTATATTGCTTGATATATAGTAGGTGCCTATCACATTCCTAGTTCAACCTGGAAAAGTGACTGATCAGGCTCTGCCACAGGAACACTGCCTGAACTTTGGTGCAAGTACCATTTATAGTCACCTCCGGTAGGCTCTTGAGGCCAATAAGAACGTGGGAAGTTAGTTGGGCTAAATTTTCCTTTGTTTATGTCTAGTGATGGGGGCTCACTACTTTATAATTGTTGCTATGTTCTTATCTATGCTATGATCTTTGAGTGCTCTAGAAAGGTCTGACTGTGGCATCAATGACAGATCTGGTACTAGAACCCAAACCTCTCTATAAGTCAGACTAGGGTACTCTCCATTGTACTACCCTTGGAATTATAAAGCTATATTTATTCAGAGGTGTTGGGAAAAGAACTTCCTAAGCAGGAGGTGACCTGGGTCCAAGTCTGAGCTCTGCCACTGACTTGCTGTGTATACTTGGGTAATCTCTTTCCTTATATGGCTCTCATATTCCCTTTCTGCACAATGACAGGTTCAAACTGGCTGATCTGTAAGACTCCTCCAGCTCACATGTTCTAGGATCCTGTAATGAGGTCTAATCAAGATCTCATAATACAGTGTATCTCAAAGTGTGGCCCCAGAATCCCTATGGATACCTGACACCATTTCCAAGGTTCAGTGAGGTCTCCCTTTTCAAACTACATAGCTGTGGAAGGAAGTATTCTTTTCATATACTTCAACCAAAACAGCATATTACAGCAGACTGAATGCAGAAGCATCTACGAGAATGCAGTTCTCTTCTATTAAGGCAGACGTTAAAGATAGTATCAAAAATGCGAAACCATATCCCTCTTCTCAGTAAATTTATTTTATCTATAGAAAATATTGTTGTTATTTATAAACTATATTAAAAGCATGTTCTAGAGATAGGGAGGAAGTTTGTGGTGGAGTAGGAGGACCCTAGGCTTGCCTCATCCCATGAATACAGCTAGATAGCTGACAAATCATCCTAAATTACTCCAAAAATCGACCTGAAGACTGACAGAACAAACTCCACAACTAGAGAGAGAGAAGAAACCACACCTAAGAAGGCAGGAACTGTGGAGATGTGCTTTAGGGGAAAAATGGATCCTGGATACTACAGAGTAGCGGGAGGTGGTGGAGAAGGGCAATTGAGAAAGTGGTGCACACAGGGTATCCCACAAAGAGAACATTTCCTCATAGCCACTGGTTTGAAAAAGGAGAGTGGCTGAATCTTGTAAGTTCTTGCAGCTAGCGGGGCTTAAAGCCTGGAGCTTTAAAAAGTCAGTGGGCTTGACTTGGATAGAAATCATTGTGCTGCTCTTGGAGAGAAGGCAGGCAAACAAACCAGGACAGACAGTGTGGAAACAGTGATCTGAAGACTGCCTGGGGTACACAGTGGGGAGAGCATTTGCTCTTCTCAGAGGGAGTCCATGAGAGTCAGCATTCACAGGACACCACTCCAGGAACAAAGGAGCTGGCTGGCAACAGTTCCATTCCCCGCCTCTCAACATAAACACAGACCCACCTGCAGGAAGCAGCTCAGTGTGGACAATGGCTGCCTAACTTGCTTGCACTAATCTCCACCCCTCCCTGCACTCTAGCAGGTCTCCCCCTCTGAGTCAAACTTGATTCAGTTTCAGTGAGGTGGTCCCTACCAGAGAAGACCAACACAAACCCTTAGTCATACCACATCTCCCCAAAACAGAGTTTTGGAGGACATACTTCCAGTGGAGATGGTCACAGGTCTCATTTCACAAGCAGACCTGAGCACACCTTGTTAAAACTCAACCACATTCAGGCCAGGGACCAAACACTGCTCATTGTAGGCAAGGAGAGCCTCTTGGCCTCAGTATCCAAGAGTATCATGGAGTATCCAAAACACAACAGCAGAGCACACATAGCCACACTGGATGCACTTACTGAAGCATCAAGCCCTGGGCACTACATGACCTTTCCTTCTCAGGACAGTACTTTCAGGAGAAGGAGGCACAACAGGCTTTTCTAAAACAGAGAAGGCAGAGACTTAGACAAAAAGTGAATATGGAGGAATTTATCCTAAATGAAAGAACAAGATAAGGCCACAGCCAGAGATCTAAGTGAAACAGATATATAAAAAAATGCCTAATGGACATATAAAGCAGCAATCATAAGGATACACACAGGGGTTGAGAAAAGAATTGAAGAGTGGAGACCCTTACCAAAGAAATAAAAGAATTAAAAAGAATCAAAGATAGTGCAATTAAGGAGATTAGAAACATGCTCCATGGACTGAATAGCAGGTGGGAAGAAATAAAGGAACAAATTAATGACCTGGGAGACACAGTAACAGAAAGCAATGGAGCTGAACAAAAGAGAGAAAGAATTGTAGAAAACAAGAATAGACTGAGGGAACTCAGTGGCTCCATCAACTATAGTAATATTTATATTATAAGAGTCCCAGAGTCCCAGAGAGAGAAAAGAGGGAAGAAAATTTATTTGAGGAAATAATAGTTGAAAACTTCCCTAATTTGGGGAAGGAAACAGACATCCAGATCCAGAAGGCATGGAGAATTTCCATCAAAACCAACAAAAAGTAGATCCACATAAAGACATATTGCCATTAAATTGGCAAAATACAGTGATAAAGACAGTCGTAAAAGCAGCAAGACAAAATAAGTCATTAACTTATAAGAGAAACCCCAGAAAGCTAGCAGGGGATTTTTCAGCAGAAACTTTCCAACATAGACGAGAGTGGCATGATATATTCAAAGTGCTGAAAAGAAAAAAAATTGCAGCCAGGAATACGCTATCCAGCAAGGCTATCATTTAGAATAGGAGATATAGAGTTTCCCAAACAAAAACTAAAGGAGTTTATTACCACTAAAACGGCCCTGCAAGAAATATTAAAAGGGGCACTTTAAGTGCTAAGAAGAGAGAGTATAAAGGCAGGAAACACAAAAGCAGTAAAATAAATATTTCTGTAAAATATCAGTCAAGGAACTCATAAAAAAACAAAATATAATAACATATACCTAAAACATGGGGAGGAGAGGCATAAAGAATGTATTCAAACTTAAATGACCATTAACTTAATAGACCACTATTTGCAGAAGAGGTTAAATACTAACCTAATGATAACCATATATCAAAAACCACTAATAAACATGAAATGAATAAAGAGAAAGAAATCCAAATATATCACTAAAGAAAATCACCAAAACATTAAAGAAAGAAAGACAAGAAAAGATCAGAGAAAACATCTAGAAACAACAACAGAACAAGTAATAAAATGGCACTAAATACAAATCTATGAATAAATTGACTAAATGCTCCAATCAAAAGTCATAGGGTGGCAGAATAGATTTTTTCTTTAAACCTACAAGAGACTCATTTTAGACAAAAAGAAACCTGAAGATGGAAAGTGGGGGATGGTGAAACTTTATCATGCAAATGGATATCAAAAGAATACTGGAGTAGCAATACTTATCTCAGATAAACTAGACTTTAAAACAAAAATGGTGGCAAAAGACAAAGAAGAGCAGTATATTAGATAGTACAGGGGACAATCCAACAAGAAGATACAACAACTCTAAATATTTATGTACCCAATATCGAAGCACCCAAATATATAAAAATGATTAATAAAAAACATAAAAGAACTAATTGATAACAGAACAATAACTGTTGTTATTGTTTAAGATGCCACTCAAACCAATGGACAAATCATCTAAATAGAAAATCAAGAAGGAAGCAAAGGATTTGAATGACACACTGGAACATGAGCTTAACAAATATATTCAGAACATTTCATCCTAAAACAGCAGAATACACATTCTTTTCAAGTACACGTGAAACATTCTCCCATATAGATCACATATTAGGCCACAAAGAAGGCCTCAACAAACAGAAAAGACTAAAGTCATACCATGCATCTTTTCTGACCATAACGCTATGAAACTAGGAGTCAATCAAAAGAAAAAATATGGAAAGACCACAGATAAATGCAGGTTAAATAACATGCTACTAAACAATGAATACATCAACCAGGAAATATAGGAATAAATTTAAAAAAAACATAGAAATAAATGGAAATGGAAATGAAAATACAATTGTCCAAAACCTCTGGGATGTAGCAAAAGTGGTCCTAAGAGGGAAGTATATAACAATACATGTGGACTTCAAGAAGCAAGAAAAAAACTCAAATAAAAAACCTAACCTTACACCTAAAGGAGAAAAACAACAACAAATGAAGCCTACAGCCTGCAGAAGGAAGGAAATAGTAAAGATTAGAGCAGAAACGATATAGACACTAAAAAACAAACAAAACAGCGGAACAGATCAATGAAACCAGAGTTGGTTTTTTGAAAAAAATTAAGAAAATTGATAAATCTCTAACCAGACATACCAAAAAGAAAAGAGAAATGATGCTAATAAAGAAAATCATAAATGAGAGAGGAGAAATAACAACCAAAACCATGGAAATACAAATGATTTTAAGAGAATATTATGAAAAACATATGCTAACAAATTGGACAACCTGGAAGAAATGGATAAATCCCAGAAAATATAACTACCAAATCCCAAACCAGAAGAAATAGAAAACTTGAACAGACTGATAACCAGCAAAGAAATTGAATCAGTAATCAAAAATCTCCCAACGAACCAAAGTCCAGGACCAGATGGCTTCACAGGCCAGTTCTACCAAACATTTAGAGAATAGCTAATACCTATACTTCTCAAATTATTCCAAAAACTAAAAAAGGAGGAGAAACTCATTTGATGAGGCCAACATTACCATGACGCCAAAACCAGATAAAGACACCACAATAAAAGGGATGATAGGCCAATATTTCTGATGAACATAGATTCAAAAGTCCTCAACAGAATACCACCAACTTAATCCAACAGCACATTAAAAAATATTCACCAGAATTGAGTGGGATTTATTCCTAGGTTGCAAGCATCCTTCAATATTTGCAAATCAATCAATGTGATACATCACATTAATGAAAGAAAGGATAAAAACTGTATGATCACTTCAATATATGCAGAAAAAGCACTTGATAAAGTACAACATCCATTCACGATAAAAACTCTTTAAAAAGTAGGTTTAGAGGGCACATAATACAACATAATAAAGGCCATCTATGAAAAACCCACACCTAACATCAGGTCAGGAACAAAACAAGGATGTCTACTCTTACCACATTTATTCAATAGAGTACTGGAAGTTCTAGTCACAGCAAGCATACAATAAAAAGAAATAAAAGGCATCCAAATTAACAAGGAAGAAGTGAAACTCACTATTTGCAGATGACATGATACTATATTTAGAAAACCCAAAAAACTTCATCAAAAAATTACTAGAACTGATACACAAATTCAGTAACATCACAGGATACAAAATTATATACAGAAATCTGTTGCATTTCCATACACCTATAATGAAGAAGCAGAAAGAGTAATTAAGGATTCAATCCCATTTACAGTTATACCAAAAACAATAAGATAGCTGGGAATAAACCTAACTAAAGAGCTGAAAAATCTGTGGTAATTATAAAACACTAATGAAAGACATTGAAGATGACAAAGAAATGGAACAGCATTCCATGCTCATGATTTGCAGGAACAAATATGTTTAAAATGTCTATACTACCTAAGGCAATCTACATACTGAATGCAGTCCTTATCAAAGTACCAACAACATTTTTCACAGCGCTAGAACAAACAATCCTAAAACTTCTATGGAACCACAAAAGACCCTGAGTAACCAAAGCAATCATGAAAAAGAAGAGCAGAGCAGGAGACATTATAATCCTGGACTTCAAGTCATATTACAAAGCTGTAGTAATTAAAACAGTATGGTTCTAGCATAAAAAACAGAATCATAGATCAATAGAACATAATTTCAAAAACCCAGAAATAGACCTACAATTCTATGATCAATTAATCTTCAACAGAACAGGAAAGAATATCCAGTGGGAAAAAGATAGTCTCTTCAACAAATGGTGTTGGGAAAACTGGACAGCAACCTGCAAAAGAATGAAGCTAGATAGCTTTCTTACACCATATATAAAAATATATTCAAAGTCGGTTAAAGACCTAAATGTGAGAACTGAAAACATAAAAATCCTAGAGAGAGCATAGGCAGTAAGGTTTCTGACATCAGCCAAAGCAGCATTATTTTTTTTTAGATATGTCTCTTGAGCAAGGGGAATAAAAGCAAAAATAAATTGCACAGCAAAGAAAACAATCATCAGAACTTTTAGGCAACCTGAAGAATGAAAGAAGATACTTGCAAATGGCATATCCAATAATAAAATGTTAGTATCCAAAATATATAAGGAACCTATACAAATCAACACCCAGAAAACAAATAATCCAATTAAAATGGGCAAAAGAAATGAATAGACATTTCCCAAAGAGGACATCCAGATGGCCAAAAGTCACATGAAACAATGCTCAAGATCACTCATGATCAGGGAAATGCAAATCAAAACTACAATGAGATATCACCTCACACCTGTCAGAATGGGCAAACGATGCAAGAAACAACAGGTATTGGTGAGGATGTGGAGAAAGAGGAACACTCTTGTACTGTTAATGGGAATGCAAAGTGGTGTAGCCACTCTGGAGAAAACAGTATGGAGGTTCCTTAAAGGGTGAAAAATAGAACTACCCTATGATAAGCAATCACACCCCTGGATATTTACCCAAAGAATACAAAAACACTAATTCAAAGAGATACCTGAACCCCTGTTCATAGCAGCATTATTTATAATAATCAAGATGTGGAAGCAGCTCAAATGTCTGTTAATTGATGAATGGATAATAACAAAATCAAAGAAAAACATCAACAATAATACAATAATAGTAGGGGACTTTAACACTCCCCTCACAGAAATGGACAGATCATCCAAGCAAAAGATCAGCAAGGAAATAAAGGACTTAAACAACACACTGGACCAGATGGACATCACAGATATATCCAGAACATTTCACCCCAAAGCAACAGAATACACATTCTTCTCTAGTGCACATGGAACATTCTCCAGAATAGATCACATCCTCGGTCCTAAATCAGGACTCAGCCGGTATCAAAAGATTGGGATCATTCCCTGCATATTTTCAGACCACAATGCTCTGAAGCTAGAACTCAACCAAAAGAGGAAGTTTGGAAAGAACCCAAATACATGGAGACTAAACAGCATCCTTCTAAAGAATGAGTGGGTCAACCGGGAAATTAAAGAAGAATTGAAAAAAATCATGGAAACAAATGATAATGTAAATACAACGGTTCAAAATCTGTGGGATACAACAAAGGCAGTCCTGAGAGGAAAATATATAGCGTTATAAGCCTTTCTCAAGAAATAAGAAAGGTCTCAGGTACACAACCTAACCCTATACCTAAAGGAGCTGGAGAAAGAACAAGAAGGAAACCCTAAGCCCAGCAGGAGAAGAGAAATCATAAAGATCAGAGCAGAAATCAATGAAATAGAAACAAACAAACAAAAAATAGAACAAATCAACAAAACTAGGAGCTGGTTCTTTGAAAGAATTAATAAAATTGATCAACCCCTGGCCAAACTTATCAAAAAGAAAAGAGAAAGGACCCAAATAAATAAAATCATGAATGAAAGAGGAGAGATCACAACTAGCACCAAAGAAATACAAACTATTATAAGAACATACTATGAGCAACTCTACGCCAACAAATTTGACAATCTGGAAGAAATGTATGCATTCCTAGCAACATATAAACTACCACAACTGAACCAGGAAAAAATAGAAAGCCTGAACAGACACATAACCAGTAAGGAGATTGAAATAGTCATTAGAAATCTCCAAACAAACAAAAGCCCAGGGCCAGATGACTTCCCGGGGGAATTCTACCAAATATTTAAAGAAGAACTAATTCCTATTCTCCTGAAACTGTTCCAAAAAATAGAAATGGAAGGAAAACTTCCAAACTCATTTTATGAGGCCAGCATCACCTTGATCCCAAAACCAGACAAGGATCCCATCAAAAAAGAGAGCTATAGACCAATATCCTTGATGAACACAGATGCAAAAATTCTCACCACAGTATTAGCCAATAGGATTCAACAGTACATTAAAAGGATTATTCACCACAACCAAGTGGGATTTATTCCAGGGCTGCAAGGTTGGTTCAACATCCGCAAATCAGTCAATGTGATACAACACATCAATAAAAGAAAGAACAAGAACCCTATGATACTCTCAATAGATGCTGAAAAAGCATTTGACAAAGTACAGCATCCCTTCCTGATCAAAACTCTTCAAAGTGTAGGGACAGAGGGCACATACCTCAATATCATCAAAGCCATCTATGAAAAACCCACCCCAATATCATTCTCAATGGAGAAAAACTGAAAGCTTTTCCGCTAAGGTCAGGAACACGGCAGGGATGTCCATTATCACCACTGCTATTCAACATAGTACTAGAAGTCCTAGCCTCAGCAATCAGACAACAAAAGGAAATTAAAGGCATCCAAATCGGCAAAGAAGAAGTCAAATTATCACTCTTCGCAGATGATATGATACTATATGTGAAAAACCCAAAAGACTCCACTCCAAAAGTGCTAGAACTTGTGTAGGAGTTCCGTAAAGTGTCAGGATATAAAATCAATGCACAGAAATCAGTTGCATTTCTCTACGCCAACAACAAGACAGAAGAAAGAGAAATTAAGGAGTCAATCCCATTTACAATTGCACCCCAAACCGTAAGATACATAGGAATAAACCTAACCAAAGAGGCTAAGAATCTATACTCAGAAAACTATAAGGTACTCATGAAAGAAATTGAGGAAGACACAAAGAAATGGAAAAATGTTCCATGCTCCTGGATTGGAAGAATAAATATTGTGAAAATGTCTATGCTACCTAAAGCAATCTACACATCTAATGCAATTCCTATCAAAGTACCATCCATCTTTTTCAAAGAAATGGAACAAATAATTCTAAAATTTATATGGAACCAGAAAAGACCTTGAATAGCCAAAGGGATATTGAAAAAGAAAGCCAACGTTGGTGGCATCACAATTCCGGACTTCATGCTCTATTACAAAGCTGTCATCATCAAGACAGCATGGTACTGGCACAAAAACAGACATATAGATCAATGGAACATTATAGAGAGCCCAGAAATAAACCCTCAACTCTATGATCAACTAATCTTCGACAAAGCAGGAAAGAATGTCCAATGGAAAAAAGACAGCCTCTTCAGTAAATGGTGTTGGGAAAATTGGACAGCCACATTCAGAAAAATAAAATTGGACCATTTCCTTACACCACACATGAAAATAGACTCAAAATGGATGAAGGACCTCAATGTGAGAAAGGAATCCATCAAAATCCTTGAGGAGAACACAGGCAGCAACCTCTTCGATCTCAGCCACAGCAACATCTTCCTAGGAACATCGCCAAAGGCAAGGGAAGCAAGGGCAAAAATAAACTATTGGGATTTCATCAAGAACAAAAGCTTTTGCACAGCAAAGGAAACAGTTAATAAAATCAAAAGACAACTGACAGAATGGGAGAAGTTATTTGCAAACGACATATCAGATAAAGGACTAGTGTCCAAAATCTATAAAGAACTTAGGAAACTCAACACCCAAAGAACAAATAATCCAATCAAGAAATGGGCAGAGGACATGAACAGACATTTCTGCAAAGACATCCAGATGGCCAACAGACACATGAAAAAGTGCTCCATATCACTGGGCATCAGGGAAATACAAATCAAAACCACAGTGAGGTATCACCTCACACCAGTCAGAATGGCTAAAGTAAACAAGTCAGGAAATGACAGATGCTGGCGAGGATGCGGAGAAAGGGGAACCCTCCTACACTGTTGGTGGGAATGCAAGCTGGTGCAGCCACTCTGGAAAACAGCATGGAGGTTCCTCAAAATGTTGAAAATAGAACTGCCCTATGACCCAGTAATTGCACTACTTGGTATTTATCCTAAAGATACAAACGTAGTGATCCAAAGGGCCATGTGCACCCAAACATTTATAGCAGCAATGTCCACAATAGCCAAACTATGGAAAGAACCTAGATGTCCATCAACAGATGAATGGATCAAGAAGATGTGGTATAAATACACAATGGAATACTATGCAGCCATCAAAAGAAATGAAATCTTGCCATTTGCGACAACATGGATGGAACTAGAGCGTATCATGCTTAGTGAAATAAGTCAAGCGGAGAAAGACAGCTATCATATGATCTCCCTGATATGAGGAAGTGGTGATGCAACATGGGGGCTTAAGTGGGTAGAAGAAGAATCAATGAAACAAGATGGAATTGGGAGGGAGATGAACCATAAGTGACTCTTAATCTCACAAAACAAACTGAGGGTTGCTGGGGGGAGGGAGGTTGGGAGAAGGGGGTGGGATTATGGACATTGGGGAGGGTATGTGCTTTGGTGAGTGCTGTGAAGTGTGTAAACCTGGCGATTCACAGACCTGTACCCCTGGGGATAAAAATATATGTTTATAAAAAATAAAAAATTAAAAATAAATAAATAAATAAATAAGAAATGGGCAGAGGACATGAACGTAGTGATCCGAAGGTGCACGTGCACCCGAATGTTTACAGCAGCAATGTCCACAATAGCCAAACTATGGAAAGAACCTAGATGTCCATCAACAGATGAATGGATCAAGAAGATGTGGTATATATACACAATGGAATACTATGCAGGCATCAAAAGAAATGAAATCTTGCCATTTGTGACAACATGGATGGAACTACAGCGTATCATGCTTAGTGAAATAAGTCAAGCAGGGAAAGGCAACTATCATATGATCTCCCTGATATGAGGAAGTGGTGATGCAACATGGGGGCTTAAGTGGGTACGAGAAGAATCAATGAAACAAGATGGGATTGGGAGGGAGACAAAACATAAGTGACTCTTAATCTCACAAAATAAACTGAGGGTTGCTGGGGAGAGGGGCCTTGGGGGAAGGGGGGTGGGGTTATGGACATTGGGGGGGGTGTGCTGTGGGGTGTGTGGACCTGGCGATTCACGGACCTATACCCCTGGGGATAAAAATATATGTTTATAAAAAGTTTAAAAATTAAAAAAAATTGATGAATGGATAAGGAAGAAGGGGTGTGTGTGTGTGTGTGTGTGTGTGTTTGCAAGTATATACATATATATGTATATATATATATATATATACACACATATAATGGAATATTTTTCAGCCATTAAAAATAATGAAATATTGCTATATATAAGGACATGGGGAGACCTATAGCATAATGCTAAGCAAAACAAGTCAGTCAGAGAAAGAAAAATGCCAAATGATTTCACTCATATGTGGAATTTAAGAAATGAACAAATGATCAAAAGGGCAAAATGAAGAGAGAGATAGACAAACCAAGAAACAGACTCTTAACTATAGAGAAAAAACTGATCCTTACCAGAGGGAAGGGGATGGGGGGATAGGTTTAGTAGGTAATGGGGATTAAGGAGCACATTTGTGATGAGCACATGGTGATGTATGGAATTGTTGAGTCACTGTATTATACACTTGAAACTAATATAGCACTCAATGTTAACTAACTGGAGTTAAATTAAAATGAAATGAAGTAAAATACAGACATGTTCTAACATATGTCATTTATGTTAACATGTCTAAATTCTAAATATGTTTTTTAAAAATTTTTTAAGGATTTTATTTATTTGTCAGAGAGAGAGAGAGAGTGCTCACAAGCAGGGAGAGTGGCAGGCAGAGTGAGAAGCATGCTCCCCACTGAGCAAGGACACCCATTGTGGGACTTGATCCCAGGACCCCGGGATCATGACCTGAGCCGAAGGCAGATGCTCATCCGACAGAGCCATCCAGGTGTCCCTTACGTATGTTTTTTAAATGAATAAATCAATCAACAAATATTCTTTAAATGTCTCAGTTTTAATTTCTAGTATGGTACATATCCATAGATAGAGCCCACATAAATAAAATTTCTGGTCTTTAATAACTTTTAATAGTGGAAAAGTGTCTGGAGAGCAAGTTTGAGAATGGCTGTTCCGGTATGTCTCTGACTTCCTGTCTTCATTTGGTACAGCCTTGTCCTTCCAGTGGTTCCAGTTGTGATCTGCTCAATATCTGGCAGAAGGATGGACACAATTACCTTGAGAGGAAACCCATTCTTCCTAACTCACAGGTCTCAACGATACCAAGATTTTCTTCTCCTTTACCTGGGTTCCTTCGCTTAGACTGGTGATCCTGGCCTTAAACAAGACACCCTATCACAGGCAGTGCCACTTCCTGGGTAAGGAAATAGAGCAGCTAGCCTGGTGAATGTTAATGTGATAGATAACTCCCCCCACCACCTGCTTGTCTCCCTGCCCTAAATGCTGCACTTTCTATAACTCCAAACACCTTCCCTGACATCCTCCCAATGACCACCCCCTAACCACCATCAAAGAAAGCAGGCTTCATGTCTGCTATACTGATCTTGGGAGGTATTGGGTGTGAGGCAAGGGAGGCACCCATAGATTCAGACTCCTTATGGAGTGCAGGAGGCAGAAGGAAGAAAGAGAGGAGGGAGGATTCATGTTAACTGAGAGAAACCAGTACATGTCAGGTTCTTCATGTCTCCCATTCCAAAGCTGGGAGGTGAGTAAATATTTTTATCCTCATTCTCATGTTACAGCCAGGGAAACAGTCCTGGAGACAAAGTGGCTTGCCTTAGATGGGTACACAGTCAAAAAGTAGCTGGGCGTGAATCTGAACTCAGGTTTGGATGAAGCAGGGAGAGTCAGGAACATCCAGGAGAGGAAGAGAGAGAGCAAGGGAACTAATAGCTATTGAACACCTACTATGTGCTGAGTGTGCTAAGTATAAATAGGTATTATCTCATTGATACCTGGCAGTAGCCCCCTTATGTAAACAGTGAACCCACAGTTCACGGATGAGGCACCAGGCTTTGAGAAGTGAAGTGTGTTTCCTAAGGGAACCCTGCTAGAAGGTAACAGAACCAGCACTCAGATCTAAGTCTGTCTGGTCCCAAAGCCATAGATTCTTCAATAATAACAAATAACATCTATTGAGAATTTACTTTATGCCAGGCATGATACTAAATCTATACTAAATGCTTTAACTCATTTAACTTAAACCTCCCAAGTAGATAGGTGCTGCTATTATTCCCCATTTTACAACTGGGAAAACTAAGGCCATAGCAAGCCCGAGGTCACCAGGTTAGAAAGTAACAAAGCTGCAGTTTGAATCCAGGCAGTCTACCTCCAGAGTTCATGGGCTTAACACTGTTTTCTAATATCCTCAAAGCTAAACTGGTGTGAGAAACCCAGAACTGAAACCAAACTCCTGGCCTCTCAGGTCACTGTTTTGTGCACTATTGCCTCTACAGTAAATGTCCAAAGCCCCTTCCTCCCAGTAGCCTGAATCTAAAGAAGGAGATAGACTTCAGGGAGCAAGAGTCATGTCGCCATCCTTGGAGGTCTGTTCTCCTGCCATTCAGCCTCTTCTCCAAAAGTTGGTTCATGGTTCTCCATCCTCAGGTCCCTGGCTGTGGGGGAAGAGGGCATATTCTCAGAAGAGGGAACAGTACTCTGCTCTGGGTCTTCATGTTACTCTCCCACCCTGTGCAAGGGGCTTTACCTTATAAGACTGTGTCCAATGGGAGGTGAGCGGGAAGGAGCCAGTTGTCTTGTCTATGGCTGACTGTCATCCTGACAGGGCCCAACAGAGCAGACATCTGAGGCACCACAGAGGCCAGAGCTAGAGAGAAGATGAGAGATCAGTTATTGTAACCCCCCCAGGAGACAAATGGGGAAACAGAGGGCCACAGAGTACATTGTAAGCAGAGCTGGAAAGATTCTCACAGACTCTTGGGACAAACCTCTGGACCAAACCGCTAATGAAGAAAGTCCTCAAAGAAGCAGTGGCGTCCTCAGAGATTCCCAGGATTTGGTCTTTTGCCCAAACAGCTGGGGTCTCTGAAAGGGAAGTGAGGTCAGGGGGAGTTAGTTATTCTGGGCCTTGTGATGACACATGCCCCCAGAGATTCATGCCTGGCTCTTTGCCATGGAGTTCCTAGGAGCCTTCTGGCTGCCAGCCACAGCACCCTGCCTGCTGAGCTTGGGGGAGGGGAGAATCACTGCTTCTTAATGGCTTCCTGCCCATAAAGCCCCTAGAACTGCCTGGTGCCAACTTTATTTTTGTTGAAAGAACTGACTTCAGTGTTTCCAGGAGGTTCAAATTCAGATTCCAAGCTGAACTTCTGGATCTGTTCAGCCTGGAATGCTCAGGTTTCTGAGCATGGAAATAGATGAAGGAGGAAAGCTATCATTTCCTCAGATGTTCAGAAAAGGGCATACACCTGGGTGATCCAAGGTAGGAGAGAGTTACGATGGCCTGAGGCAGGTAGATCAATGAAATGGCCTTTGTGGACTCAGATTCTCTTTGGAACACTACCTGACTTCTTACAGGCAGCACAGGAGGTCTAAGAGGAGCTGTAATTATTGTCCAGAATGCAGTTTCTTCTAGACTTGCCCAGTACCTAACCCCCAACGGGAGTCATACAAAAGACCTGAGACTTAGACAGCTGTGACCCTGCCTCTCACTGCACAGCTGGGAAAACTGAGGTCCAAAAAGGAAAGTGCCATCCCATGGTGCCAGAGTGATTCACGATTCTTAACTTGAGAGTGGGGGTTGGAGAATGAGAATGACCCAGGGACCAAAGGCCCAGAGTCTCATGGCTGAAAAAGTTTCCCAGGCTCATAGCTTTTCCGCTTCAACCAGCTGTCTTCACAGTTGCCTAGGTTCTGCTTGGGTTGACTGTTGGCCTCCCTGGGCTCTTTTCCTGGCACTCTTTCCACAGCCCCTGTGTGGTTTTGGTTGTACACAGAGACCCCCAGGGAGAGCTGGTGTGTCATTCAGCAGGAGGCAAGAAGGCATGCATGCCAGAGTGCAGGTGGCAGAGTGACGGGGGAGCCAGCAGGCAGGACAGACTACTCCAAGCTTGCAGACTGTTATGTTCAATGAATTTTGACTGGCATTGATCTCCACTCCCAGCCAACCGGTTAACGGTGCTGAGTTTGAATCAGTGACCCGCCTCCTGGTCCCTCCTCCTTAGCTAGCCTCTCTCTCCCTCCTTCCCTCCCACCTTCCCTCCCTGGGGCCCTCTGGGAGGCGCCTGAAGAGGAGGCAAGCAGAGCTCAGGCCAGCAGCGCTGCTCTGTTTCTCTCTCCTTCTTGCTGGTGCACTGGTGCAGTAGATGGAGCGCAGGGCCGGGGCTGATTCTCACGAAGGCAAGCATCCTCTCCAGTCTAGTCCCTAGAGAGAAAAAGGCCTGTGCCCATCAGGCCAGCTCCCTGCACCCCACCATGCCTCTGCTGGATGTTTTCTGGGCTTGCTTCAGGGAAGTGAAGGTAAGTGATTGCACAGACCCAGCCCGCTCTGCTGCTCAGAGAGGAAGGAGGCAGCTGGGGACCACTGAGTCCCAGCGGGAAGGCAGCTGGGCTTCTGAGACTAGCTTGGAGCTGGAAAGAATTGATTCAAATCTTGCTTCTGTCACTTTAACCAGCTCTGTAAATATCTGCTGTTTTCCCATGAAAGTAAGTCGACTAGCTGACTATCATAAAACCTGCCTCCATTGCTTCCCAGGCCTTGCCACAAAGGCAATATTCTTAATTCCTTTGAGCCTCAGTTTCCTCAGCTTTAAAATGAAGCCAGTAGTGGTACCAACCTCTGTAAGGTGATGAGGTTGGTATTATTGTTTATATATGAAATGTTTGCAAATAAAAGAGATAATGCGTGTTAAGTTCCTAGCATGATGCCTTGCATATAGCATCCATATGAGTAACAATTACTATTATTATGATTATTATTATTCATTTCCATCAACATATATCAAGCTCTATGTTAGGCACCATAGGAGTTCCATGAAGACAAAAAGGGACATGGCTTCTGTCCTCAAAGATGAGGTAAGAAAAGTGACAGATCTTTATCAAGCACCAGTAGTGCTAGACACTATGCTGGATAGTTGGTCAGTAAATATTTGTTGAGTGCCTACTGTATCCTGGGCATGAGGAATAAATGAGCACAACAGGACCCACAGGGATTTGCAGGGCATAATTTCTGCTCTCAAGATCCTAGGAACTGATATTTATTTAGTATCTGCTATATATCGGACAGAGGCACTTTCAGTTCATTAACTGTGGTGGTAATCTTTACCAAAACCATTGTTTTCCTGTTCTTATAGATGCAGAAGGGACACTGTAAAAGATTAAGGAAGATCACTCAGCTATGCCTGACAGAGTTAGGATCTGAACTCCTAAGTCCATACCTCTCTTGAGACTGTGTAGCTTCCCACAATTTAATTCAGGAGGGAAACTTTTAACTAACTAGCCTGACTGAGGGAAGGCTAGGACCCTTGGAAGGAAAAATCACTTCCACCAGAAGGGACTTGGAAAGGTTTCGCCAGAGGTCACATTTGGGCTGAGCCTGTGGCTTGAAGGAGAAGACTTTGTCAGTCCAAAAATCGGGGAAGGGCATTCCAGGCATGCCTGGCAGAGGGACATTTGTGAGCAAGAGTCTGGAGGCAGTCAGATGGTGGTGAGTTTAGGGGAGGGCTGGTTTCATGGCATCCCTCAAGTACAGGGTCTAAAGGGAGAGAAGTTAGAGAGGGGGAATGGGGCTGCCTCCTGTAGGGTTTGCAATTGATCCATGAGGCTGTGGTCTTCACCTAGTCGGGGGTCCTAAATGAGATTTTCACCCATCTGCGGTGAAATGGAAGAAAAGTGGGAATAATGTACAATTTTCAGAAAGCTAAATTAATTCAATTCAAAAGACTGTTCTTTATTTAGAGATTATTATGTCCTTCTGATGGGGTGGGATTCAAGAGCAAGATATTTTAAAATATGAGCAAATAAAAAGTTTGCAGCAGTCTGTTCCCTTATCTGTTTATTTAAAAATTTTCTTTCTCATCTATGAAAGTCTGAAGTCCAGAGACTGTTGTCTTACGGGATTGGGAGGATTTCAGTAAAGTAGGGATATAATTCAATGGACACTTTTAAGAAATGCACCCCAGGGGTGCCTGGGTGGCTCAGTGGGTTAAAGCCTCTGCCTTCGGCTCAGGTCATGATCCCAGGGTCCTGGGATTGAGCCCCACATCGGGCTCTCTGCTCGTCAGGGAGCCTGCTTCTCCCTCTCTCTCTCTCTGCCTGCCTCTCTGCCTACTTGTGATCTCTATCTGTCAAATAAATAAATAAAATCTTAAAAAAAAAAAAAGAAAGAAAAGAAATGCATTCCAGCAGTCTTCCACTCCGGTGTGGAAAGGCCCAAGTGATGATGCCGAGGACAGGAAGGTGGGTGTGATGGCAATGAGGCTGGGTGGGGAGGAGAGGATGGGAGATGTATAATGGTAAAGAGAAGGTGGCGGGGGGAGCAAAAATGTCTGTGAGATTTGACACCTGATTGGTACCACTGTCCTCTACTCCAGCTAACCATTCTGGGTGCATGGTAGGGATTGAAATCACTTTGCAGTCATTACCTCAGTCTTTCAGACTCCCAGCTAACACTCCCTGCCCATGTCAGCCTCTTAGAAATCGTTAGGACAGAAGAGTCCCCCAAAAGGCTTGAGACCTCTATCCCTGTCCCAGACAATAGCATACACACACACACACACACACACACACACACTCACTCATTCATGCATGCCCACAAACACAGGATGTACCCATGTGTATGTGTTTATAATTACACACTCATGTGCATAGACACACCATTCAAGTGTGCACACACATGCATAGCAAGACAAACACATACACATACATGTTCACGCACAGTGCACATCCCCAATTACATAAACTCATGCACATATGCCTGCATACACATACAGAGACAGGTACACAGGTACACAAAGAGACACCCTCCCTTGCATAAGCATGCAGACACACATAGACCTAGACATGTACGCAAAATCACGTAGATGTACAAAAGTGTGCACATGGCACAGAGGTACATGTGCACGCATGCCCACACACAGGGCTGTGGCAGATGTTATATCTCAGGGTTAAGAGGCAGCCTGCCACACCCACCTACATGCTGCTTTGTCAATGTTACTGCTTTGAGGTCCCAGTCAGATAGGCAGGCCTTTTGGGCTTCTAAGCCTGGTCAGGGGCATGGGCTGTGCTGAGCCACCCTCACTTTCTGAGGCAGGTTCCTTGCGAGCAGACGCCTGACTATGGGAGACCTGACTGCAGAAAGGGGCATAACTATAGCCAAGCTGGCCATGCTGAGAGGGATCTTTTGTATTGTCTCATTCAAACTTCTTTTGGTCCTAACAGAGAAACCGAGCCCCCTATCTTCCCATACCATGTGGTTCACAGCTGAAGAGGTGTGAATGGGGGTGGAAGCAGAGAAACTTAGGTTTGAATTACATCCCCCTGATACACACACACACACACACACACACACACACACAATAGCTTTGTGCCTTTGAGGAAGTCCTCTCTGAGCATCTGTTTCCTTATCTTAAAAAAATGATACAAATCAGTGCCTGCCTTACAGAGATGCCATGAGGATTTGGGGAGGTTGTGTCTTTAAAGTGCTTAGTATGGAGAAGGTGGTCAACACATGACTTGTTGGAAGCATATTTCCAAACTGTACACCGGGGGCACTGAGGCAAAGAACAAGGATTATTCTCTATTTGGAAACTCCAGGGTTAAGATCTCATGGAACTCTCTTTGTATCAGGTGGGCATATCTTTTCTTGGAGGGCACTGACCTGGAAGGTGGGGAATCTGACTGGAGCTCCATCTCAGCCACGACCTACCCGTAGGTGACTTTGAGAGGGTCAATTCTTCCTGCTGTATCTCAATTCTTTTCTCTTAGAACAGATTGTCATAAAATACCAGAGATGGAAAGATCCCCAGAAGTCACCTGTTCCTCCCCATTCCCTCCCTCTAAACTACAGATGAGACACAAAATGGAAAGATACATGCTCAAGGTCACAGGGAAGGGGGGCAGCCAGGACACGGCTGGGTCCACACATGGTCTATGTAATAGACCATAATCTCCTTCCTTCCACTGCGGCAAAATCCAAACACAACTTGTCTGCAGTAGAATCTAAGGGCAATACCAGGTGGGACTTTTACACACATATCACATATACATATACACATAAGCATACATGGTAATACCCATATCTCACCCAGGAAGCAAAGCAAATTATGGACAGAAAAGTCCTTTGTAAACTGGGAAGCCTTGGAGAGTTTAGCCGTTCAGTCATGGTCCAACAAGCAACACCATTTTTCCCCAATCACTTTACTCACATACTTAGTCATGCATATGAGTGCATAGGTGCACAAGGGCTCTTCTGATTCACCCAAGGACATATTCTCAAGCACCCTGTCCTGTGAGTGCACTGCCAGAGTGTACAAGGGACTTGTATGTAGCTGTTCTTACACCAGACTCTTAGGTACCTTTTTATATGAGTGAGTGCTTTCACACTCCCTCCACCTGCTCATATTTATGTACCTACATACACTCCCAGGAACACACATACTCGTGTGCTTCTTCACCCTGGGGCTTTTTCTGTCCCCAGGCCAATTCACAACTCCCCAGTCTTTGTGCAGAATCAGCCTGGCAGAATATGGTGTGAAAGTGTGATGGGAACTGGGTGATTCAGCTGTTGTACTCTCAGCCTCCAGGATGTCTCTGCTTTTCCAAGCCTTTGTCCTTATTGTCCCAAGGGAGACCAATTTGCCACATGTACTGTGTACTCATTGTGGGAGAGGCAGGAAGGAGTGTAGAGAATTCAGGAGAGGATATGAATGTATAGAAACTCTTAAATGCTTCTGGATGGCAGTCCCACATCCCATGTAGGAGTCCTAGCACATCTTGCCAAAAGGATGGCCAGATATTGTTGCATGCCTCCAGTGATGTAGAGCTAACCACCTCTTCAAATAGGCTGTTTCTTTTTTCTAAGGGTTGTTTATTTATTTGAGAGAGAGAAAAGGGGCAGAGCAAGGGAGATAGTGAGAAAGAGAGAAAGAGAATCCAAAGCAGACTCCCCACTGAGCATGAAGCCTGACTTGGGGCTTAATCTCACAACTCCAAGATCATGACCTGAGCAGAAACCAAGAGCCAGATGCTTAACTGACTGCACCACCCAGGCACCCCTCAAACAGCCTATTTCATCTGAAGACACTGTCACGGGTCCCTTAACCAGTGTGTGTGTGGGGGGGGGTAGGTACATCTACCTCAGATGTACCTCAGATGTACCTCTCAGATGTACCTGTACATCTGAGACTTGTACATATAGTCACCTTCCAATTACTGGATTCAAAGACAAGAATTATGACATACTCTCAGGTCATGGGAAAGCCACTTAACAACTGCAGGGCAAGGCCTTATACCCCATAGAAGGAGTCTTCACCCTCAGGATCTCTCTTTGCAGTTCCACAGTTTAGTCAACTTGAGTGGTAGGTACTGGCTCCTGACATAGGTGAAAAATCCACACTATGGTTTGCCTCTGTGTGGCTAATGGTAAATCGCCAAGTTGCTGGCATATGTCACATATTTGTGAGACACAAATCAATAGTCTGAAGTAAAAGAAGAGGTGTGCTAACATTATTGGCACACATGGACTTAAAGAGAGTTTTGAGTTGGTTTCTGGGTGATCTAGAAAGCTTTCTGGGAGGAGAATTCTGACTCAGAACAGAAAGCAGATGTGCGGAAAGAACACTGGACATGGAGTCAGACTGGCTTGGATGTAATGCCCAGCTCTGCCATATCTAAGCTGAGTGGTCTTGGGCAAGCCGTCTCTCCTCAGTGGATCAGACTTAGTGGAATTGCCAATGAAATAATGTGTATACAAGCCCAACACATAGCAGGTGCACAATTGGATCAGAATCTGAAGAGTAGGGAGGATTCTTCAAGAAGGAGTAAGTTTGGAGACCCAAGAAAGAGGAGGCACAGAGCCAGGGGGCTTGCCCTGGATATAGAAATTGGGTGTGGACAGTTATGGGAGCAGGGGTCAAAATGAGAGCAGGGGTCAAATTTGGGTGGGGAGTTCGACTTTACTGAGGGTGCTCTTAATGCAGTAAAAAAGCCAGGGTCTCTACAATAACAAAACATGGAGTCAAGCCCTTCACTCTCTGAGCCACAACTTGCTAGCTGTGTGAGCTGTGTGACTTTGAGAAAAGCACTTCACCATTTTGAGCTTTAGTTTCCTGCTCTGTGAAATAGAGGTGATAATAGTGCCCACTTCATAAAGTTGTTATGAGGCTTAACTGAGTTAACATATATAAAGCACCTGACACCCAGTTAGTGAGCATTAACCATTTTTATTATTTGTACACTGGGGAAAATTATAACTCTTAACCTCATGAGGTTGTAGTGAGGATCACATGAAATAATGACGGCAAGACCTATTGACATGTTTATTTATTGTTATCTTGAAGAAAATGGGAAGTTTCCTTGAACTGGGTACAGTCTTGAGGAATTCATTCCTTCACTCATTACCAAGCAATATTTATTCAGGGCCTACTATGTGCCAGACACTGTGTCAGGCCCTGAAGAGATAGACAAGCGTTAACAAAACAGCTTTGGGCCTCTAACCTCATGGAACTTACTGTCTAGTGGATATAAAATGAGTGTTTTTCATACTCACAATCCCCAAGTATCCTGTTGGTGGGAATGACTGATTAAGTCCAGAAAATGCCAAGGTATTAAACTGTTCACTTCACAATTTTAGTCTATCTAGCACCAGTGCATGACAATTCCCATCTAGTCTTCAAGGCAAAACAATGGCTAAGCTGGAGTCCCAGGTACTTCCTGCAACAGCATAGCCAGAACCATCTTAAAAGTGGGCCCAGACTGGAGATGGAGATAGAGACCTCCAGAACTTGCCTGATCTGAACTCTTAACCCTGGTTCCTCTCTCCAAGTTGCTCATTTCAGCAGAATTGATACTGTTTGATCAAGTCATCAAGAGATTGGACAATATTTTTCTGAGAACTGGGAGAGATGGAGGTGGGCACTGGGGAATTGAGATGGAATGGGAAGCAAAGCTTTGACTTTGACTTATGTCTTGGACACTAATTCTTACTTTACCTTTAGTTTCATTGGCACCAAAAGGAGTATGAGTGGGGGGCTGGTGGGAGTGGAAGACATATCTGACAATATGGGTGGTGAAGACAGAAGTAACTGGAAGAGGTTGCAGATTGGCAATGCCAGGTTTGGTTTTTTTTCCCCTCCAAAGTACTACAGAAAGTTATTAGCTAACATTTACAGAGAAAGGAAGCCCTGGACTTGGGGAATGGGGTTTGACGTCCTGAAAATTGGTGTGGGCTGACTTTCCCTGGACTCTTCTCTGCCCTGGGCTGGGTCACCCTTGAAGCTTGGGAGAAGAATATGGTACAATATTAATATAATATTAATATATTAATTAATATATTAATTATAATATTATTTACATTTACAGAGAACACATTATGTGGTAGACATGGTAGACACTGTTCCATATAATATAATATAATATATTAATTATGATATATTATATATTAATATTAATATATGTTCCATATATTAACTAAGTTTATCATCACAATAACTACAAGGCAGTTATTTGCATCATCCTCATTTTACTGAAACACAGAAAAAAACTTAGGACAACTAACCCAAGGTCACACAACCATTATTGGGATTTTAAACCCATGTAATCCAGGCCCAAAGTCCATGTTCTTATCCACCATGTTTATGTAATCTCTGCTCAGTTTCTGCACCTATCAAGTGACTATGTTAGACTGGTTTATCTCTGTGAGTTTTTCCAGCTCTTTCAGTCTCATCATTTTTCATAAAAAGTTCTTTCAACTTCCAAGCAAAATGGAAAGCAAAACTGCCCTCCAAATGTCAGTGATGTCTATTCAAGGTCCCTGGGGAAGGGGCAGGGAGCCCAGGCTCAGGAAAATGAGCCTGCCCTGGAAGTTGGTCCTCCCAGCAGCCAGCAGGGCCTGAGAACAGCTGGAGGCTTGGCAAACTCTGGGAGCCATGGCCTGGCCTGCATTTCCAAGTTACTAGGATCAATAAGAGGGAGCATCAGCCCGAGTGGCCTATGCTGGGATGTGGGATCGAGGTTTCACAGAGGGGTGGAGGAGTGGAGTTCCTTGACCCCAGCTCTCTGGCCCACCCCTCAAGCTGCTGCTGCTGCTGCTGCAACCTGGGACCTTGGAGTCCACTTCAACTGGCATTTCCAAGGTTTGTGTTGCCAACGGGCAGAAGAAAGGAAGCCCTGGACTTGGGGAATGGGGTTTGATGTCCTGAAAATTGGTGTGGGCTGACTTTCCCTGGACTCTTCTCTGCCCTGGGCTGGGTCATCCTTGGAGCTTGGGAGAAGAATATGGTATAATATTAATATAATATTATAATATAATATAATCCAGTAGCTGCTGGAAATGGGACACTAATCTTCTAGCCCAGGTCAGCATCTACTTCCCCTCTCCAAGCCCCTGCTTCCTCAAGTACCACATGGGGAGCATATTCTTTACTTCAAAATTAATTACAATGATTACATATATGGAAGGGCCTGCCATACAGTAGGAGCTCAGTAAATCTGAATTAAATTTGAAGATAGTTGATTGGATATTCTAGGTGATACTGGACCTATGGTTTGTGCTCTGAGTTTCCTCGTCTGAAAAAATAAGATTTACCTGCTTGAGGAGAGCCTGGATTCAGGAACATCCTCTAGAAGTGAAGATAGTAGGAAACCTGATGTTACTTCCCCAAGGCTCAGGAAATGGGCTATTTAGGTGACTCCCTTCTTCTCTTCTCCCCACCCCTACTCCAATCCCTTGTTGAACTAGATGTAGAGTCTGTAAAAAAGGCTTTGCTTCACCCTGGAACTACTGTGTCTCTCCTCCTCTTCAGTCTTTCCCTGCACTCACTCCATCCAAGGCCCCTCTCCTGGAAGGACTCTCAAGCTCTGGACAGGAAGAAGGGTCCCTGTTGGCTGGTGGGAAAGTCAAGCCTTAGAGATATGACATTCCTGAGATTATCCAGAGAACCCCTGGGGGTTGCAGCTGTGAACTCACTCTCCTCCCTGGCTCTCTCTCGCCTACTGTGCAGGCAGAAGGACAGGAAGGAAGGACAGAAGGACAGAAAGAGCCCCAAAGGCAAAGAGCTGGTCCTGGAACAGCCCTGCTGACCAGGTGAGAAATGGGGAGTGAGAGAGAAGGAAAGGAGGCCCTTCCACAACTGGCAGGAAGGAATTAAGGTGAAAAGAGTTCAAGGCAGCAAGAATTGCTGTCATGAGAGGAGTTATAAAATGATACACAAATCAGCATTCCTGAGGCTACAGATCAGATACTTTCTTGGGGGGGTTGGTGAGGTGAGTAGATATGAGACCACCATAGTTCTGGTGGCTAGGAAAGGACAGTCAGGCTTTCTAGGGCCACACTCCTAGCAAGCATAGGACACTTTGTACCCTCAGAGAGGGCATAAAAGAAGTAGACCCTCTGGGGATTCCTCACAAGGCTGTCCCAGACTCTGTTCTACAAAGATCTAGAAATTATGTCTTCTATTGCCCCTTCCCTGCTGGGATTGTCCCTTGCCCTCCTCCCTGTGATGGGAGGATGAGAATTATGAAGGACTCACCTATCATTATAGGCAACAAAGAATTGGAGGACCAGCAAAGAATTGGTCGAAGGCACATGGTCAGGCCTAGAATGCCTGTGTGGGTCAGTCTTACTCTAAATTAGGTCTCCTTTCCTCTTTCCAGGAAAGAGATTGGCATCCCCGAGGGCTGTAGCACCCTTTATCAACAGACATCACACCATGAACAGGAGCACATGTCCCCAGGCCTCCAGGATGGGGTTTAAAAGTGGTATCATGACACCAATGCTCCAATTTAGGACCTGGTGGCAGGATGATTCCAGACTCTGCCCACACAATGCCCTTCATTACCCAGATGTCTCCATACTGGACTCTGGGCTCCTCTAAGGACCCAGCCTTTGTCTTACCCACCCCTGTGTCCAGCTCCACACAGCCCCTATTCTGGGCCTAGCCTAGAGGGACTTGACTGAGTGTATAGGACATACATACATACTCAGACACATACCACTGGCCAGATCCACTGCACCCCATCCTAGCAGAGAAACCCTAAGATGCAGAGATGTCAGCTCTGAGGAATCAGAAAACCCTGCTTCCCACAGTGGCCACAGTCTGTGTTGGCAAAACACCAGCTGGGGCTGAGCGGAGGTGGTGAGGGCCCACTCTGGAGGCCAGGAGGGGCAGGCTGTGAATAGGGTTCTGTGTGGCCTAGCTGATAGGGCTGGGGGAGGCTGGAATGTGAAGAACGTGCTCTCATGACTGGCCCCAAGCTTGGGCCTGAGGCACAGAGTTGGCCAGGGGATGAGGGGGAGCAGAGAAACCAGGCAAATAAGGTTTGAATAGTCTCCAGGCTTGCCCTCAGATAGCAGGGCAAGGGCTGGTCACAGGACTTGCAGGCCCAGCAGAGAAGTTGCTGGAGAGAGTGAGGTCCATTTCTGCTGCTTATGGCTGAGGACTCCTCAGGTTTGGACAAGGTCTGCCTTTGCAACTTGTCTCCAAACCACCCCACTCAGACCTCCCACCTTCTCACCCAGCAGCAAGCTTTCTGTTCCCATCCCCTTTTTAGCTCATGTTCTCTCTTTTTCACACTTTCAACGTGATTTCCAGTTTCAAAAACTCCTGATTTGTCTTTTTATTACCCACTAGACTGCAAGCTCCTTGAAAGGCAGGGACTACATCTGCTTCTGTGGGACTTTGCATCTGTGGGTCTACCACAGTGCCTTCTGGAGAGCTCTGAGCAGATTCTCCACAGACCCCTCAAATCCAACAAGTTCAAAACCGTGATTCATTATAAAAGGAAATTCCCCTGTCCCCTACCCCCAACCATGTCTTTTCCTCCCTTCCTGACCTCAGTTAATAGCCCTGTTATCCACACAGTTGCATAGGTCAGAAACTTTGGATTCATCTTTGACTCCATTTTTATATTTCCACATCCTGTCATTGACTTTGGTTTTACCATGTAAATAGTTCATATATTTGTCCTCTCCTTTTCTGTCCCAAAGGCCATTGCTGCAATCTGCTCTGGCCTCTCTGTCTCTAGTTTTGTCTAACCTCCCCCAGTCCCATTCCCAATCTATTTTCACCCATATAAATCTGACTATGGTACTCTTCTCTTTAAGCCCCTTCAATGGCTCCCCAGTGGGCTCTGGATAAGGTTCAAGCTCCTTCACATGACCTACAAGGTCCATAATCTGGTCCCTACCCACTGTTCTAGACTCATTTCTTACTCTGCTCTCCAGCCAGACTATACACTTGCACAAATCACATGCTTTTATACCTCCTTGCCTTTTCTATGCTTTTCTTTCTACCTGCTGTGCTCTTTGCCCTCTTGCCTGCCTCATAAACAACTATTCATCTTTTTTTAAAAAAGATTTTATTAATTTATTTGACAGAGACAGCGAGAGAGGGAACACAAGCAGGGGGAGTGGGAGAAGGAGAAACAGGTTTCCCGCAGAGCAGGGAGCCCAACATGGGGCTCGATCCCAGGACCCTGGGATCATGACCTGAGCTGAAGGCAGAACCCCAACCAACTGAGTCACCCAGGTATCCCAACTATTCATCTTTTTTTTTTATATATAATTTTTTATTTTTTATAAACATATATTTTTATCCCCAGGGGTACAGGTCTGTGAATCACCAGGTTTACACACTTCACAGCACTCACCAAAGCACATACCCTCCCCAATGTCCATAATCCCACCCCCTTCTCCCAAACCCCCTCCCCCCAGCAACCCTCAGTTTGTTTTGTGCCAACTATTCATCTTTTAACACCTGTTCCAAATATTGCTTCCTTCATGAAGGCCCTCTTGACAATGCATCTGCATTCCCAGCACTCTGTTTGCTGATATCCACAAGGTTTCATGCTTTCCAATAGCACTTACATGGAACTGTGATGATTTGTGCATGTGGCTTCCCCTCCCACCCACTTGGTTGTGATTTGCTCAAGGGCAGGGAATGTGCCCAATTTGTCTGAATCCCTGAATACCTAGCACAGGGGCTGGCCCTGACAAAGCCTGTAGGGAGTGAATGAAGGAATGAATGAATGAGTGATTGGAACACTGTCACTATTAATCCTGGTCCTTTTCCAGAGTGGCTATCTCTGTAACTGCTAGGTTCCCAGGTTCAGAACAGCCCCAAGGACGGGGAATATGTTCTACAACAGGAAACAAAAAGAGCCTACACTCTGTAGCAGAACACTCTGATGTAGAAGTTTATGCCTCACCTTTCCCTGTAAAATTCTCAGCCACTAAGATCAGGATCCAAAGCAGAGTGGAACTCATAGTTCTAGCCCAGTCTGGGTTATCTGGGTCCCCACAGAGAAAAAAAATAACATACAATAAAATTGGGAGCTCCGTAGGCCTAAGGTATAAACTTGGTTCTGACATTTGGATAAGTCATTTCACTTCTCTGGACCTCATTTTCCTCATGTGTTACATGAGAATAATAATAATAAAAAACTTACCTTGTGGAATGTGTGTGACGACCAAGTCACTTATTTGTAACCTGTAAATTCCTGTGTAAAATTGAAGCCTAACTAGCACCTGAACTATCTTTAATTCTGTCATACCCATGATGGGTTGGGAGATAGGGTGGGAGAAGAGGGAATTGAAAGTGCATAGAACAGGACTGCAGAGTAACAGTCTGCTCCACCTATCAGTTCATCTCCTAATTTCTCAGAATGGTCACATTTAGGACCTCACAGGGGACTGCTTCTTCCTTCTCTCCCACTCCTTTATCCTTTTCTTTTACTCCCCTTTTGTCCACCACTGAGAATTACATTAACTTACTTAATCATAGGTCTCATAGCTTGTAGGGGAATACTGTATCTGTCCCTCTTGATTGGTCTTTCCCCTCTTTTTCCACCTATCTCATTCTATTATTTAACTCACTCATACTAGCATCCCTCAAGGTCCTTGTCAATTAATACTGGGGAACACCATCCATCCCTCTCATCTCCTGTGGCCAATTGTAGGTTGAAGATTCACCAGATTATTTTGTGGTCTACCAAGGTGGAGCTGAACTTTATCCATTTTAAAGTGATGTAGGGCTGAGACTGATCTCCTAAGACTAGCAATCATTGTAGTCAAGGGTCTGCACCTGGTGTGGCAATCACTCTTCAGGGGATAGGAGAGATGACAAATAACTATGACAACTCCTTTCCTGATAAGCTTTTGATTGGCTGCATCTCTTCTTTCAAATTAACATCCCAACATTTCCTGAACTACTGCAAAAGCCTCCTAAAAGTTCTCCCTGCTTCCACTCTAGCTCCACAATGCATTCCCCACACAGCAGCCAGAGAATGATCTTTTTAAAGTGAAAATCAGATATTGTCATTCTCCTCTACACCTTCCAATGGCTTCATAATGCAATTTAAATCAAAGTCCCAGTTATCACCCTGGCCCTCAAAATCCCTTGCCTCTCTCTTCAACCTCTGCCTGGAATATTCTGCACCAAGATTGTCACAAGACTGGCTTTGTCTTATCATGCAAGCCTCTGTTCAAATTTCAGAACCTCTGTATAATAATAAAGGGGACAGTCTGACAAGAAGCTGTAACAATTGTAAACATTTATGCACCCACCGTAGGACCACCAAAATACATAAAACAGTTAAAAACAAACATAAGGGAACTTATCAGTAATAATACAATAATAATAGGGGCCTTGAACACCCCACTTACATCAATAGACAAATCATCTAAACAGAAAATGAACAAGAAAACAATGGCTTTGAATGACACACTGGAACCGATGGATTTAACAGATATATGCAGAACTTTCCATGCTAAAACAACAGAATGCATATCCTTTAAAGTGCACATGGATCATTCTCCAAAACAGATCACACATTAGGCCACAAAACAGTCATCAAAAAGTTCAAGAAGATCAAAGTCATGCCATACATCTTTTCTGACCATAAAGCTATGAAACTAAAAGTCAACCACAAGAAAATCTCTGGAAAGACCACAAATACATGCAGATTAAATAACATGCTACTAAACAATAAAGGAAGAAATAAAAGTATATGGAAACAAATGGAATTGAAAACACAAAGGTCCAAAGCTTTTGGGATGCATCAAAAGTAGTTCTCAGAGGAAAGTATATAGCAATATGGGCCTACCTTAAGAAATAGAAAAAACCCCAAATAAATAACCTAACCATACACCTAAAGAAGCTGGAAAAAGAAAAACAAACAAAACCTAAAATCAGCATAAGAAAGGAAATAAAAAAGACTACAGCAGAAATAAATGATACAGAAACTAAAAAACAGCAACAAAAAACCACAGTAGAACAGATCAATGAAAACAGAAGCCAGTTCTTTGAAAAAAATCAATAAAATTGATAAATGCCTATCCAGACTTATAAAGAAAAAAAGGAGAAAAGATTCAAATAAATAAAATCACAAATGAGAGAGAAGACATAATAAACAAAGCCATGGAAATACAAATAATTCTAAGAGAATATTATGAAAAACTATATGCCAACAAATTGGAAAAACTAGAAGAAATGGATAAATTCCTGGAAACATATAAACTACCAAAACTGGAGCAGGAAAAAATAGAAAATTTGAGCAGACCAATAACCAGCAAAGAAATTGAATCAGTCATCAAAAAACTGTCAAGAAACCAAAGTCCAGAACCAGATAGCTTCACAGGACAATTCTACCAACATTTAAAGAAGTGTTCATACCTATTCTTCTTGAACTATTCCAAAAAATAAAAAAAGAAGGAAAATTTCCAAATTCATTCTATGAGGCCAGCATTACCCTGATGATACCAAGATACCAAAACCAGATAAAGACTCCACTAAAAAAGAGAACTACAGGCCAATATCCCTGATGAACACGGATGCAAAAATTCTCAACAAAAACTACCAAACCAAATCCAACAATATATTTTTAAAAAATTATTCATCATAATTAAGTAGGATTTATTCCTTGGGTTGCAAGGGTGGTTCCATATTTACAAATCAATCACTGTGATACATCACATCAATAAAATAAAGGATAAGAACCATGTGATCATTTCAACAGATGCAAAAGAAGCATTTGACAAAGTATAACAACCATTCATGATAAAAACCTTCAAAAAAGGAGGGCTAGAGGGCACAGACCTCAACATAATAAAGGCCGCCTATGAAAAACCCACAGTTAACAGCATCCTTAATGGGCAAAAGCTGAGAATTCTCTCCCTAAGATCAGGAACAAGACAAGGATGTCCATTCCCTCATGTATTCAACATAATACTGAAAGACCTAACCACAGCAGTCAGACAACAAAAAGAAATGAAAGGCATCCATATCAGTAAGGAACAAGTAAAACTTTCACTATTTGCACATGGCATGATACTCTATATAGAAAATCTGAAAGATTCCTCCCCAAAACGGCAGGAGCTAATACATGAATTTAGTAAAGTCACTCAGGATACAAAGTCAATGTACAGAAATCCGTTGTCTTTCTATATACCAATAATGAGGCAGCAGAGGAAGAAATTAAGAAAAAAAATCCATTGTACAGTTGTACCCAACCAACATAAAGAAAGAGGTACCTAGAAATAAACTTAACTAAAGGGGTAAATAACTATACTCTGACAGCTACAAAACATTGATGAAAGAAATGGAAGATGACACAAGGACATGGAAAGACATCTTGTGCTTATGGATTGGAAGAACAAATGTTTTTAAAATGTCCAAAATACCCAAAGCAATCTACGCATTTAATGCAATCCTTATCAAAACACCACTAGCATTTTTCATGTAACCAGAACAAATAATCCTAAAATTTGTATAGAACCACAAAGACCCCAAATAGTCAAAGTAATCTTCAAAAAGAAAAGCCCAGTTGGAGGCATCAAAAGTCCAGACTTCAAGTTATATTATAAAGCTGCAGTAACCAAAACATTATGATACAGTCACAAAAATAGACACATAAATCAATAGAACAAAATAGAAAACCCAGAAATAAACCCACCACTATATGATCAATTAATCTTTGACAAAACAGTAAGACTATCCAATGGGAAAAAGTCTCTTCAACAAATGGTTTTGGGAGAACAGCATACCAACATGCAAAAGAATGAAACTGGACCACATTCTTACACCATATACAAAAATAAATTCAGAATGGGTTAAGACCTAAATGTGAGACCTGAAACTGTCAAAATCCTAGAAGAGAGCACAGGAAGTAGCCTCTTTGACACTGGCCATAGGAACTTTGTAGATGTCTCCTGAGGCAAGAGAAACAAAAGCAAAAATAAACTACTGGGACTTCATCAAGACAAAAGATTTCTGCACAGCAAAGGAAACAATGAACAAAAATTAAAAGACAGGGGCACCTGGGTGGCTCAGTGGGTTAAAGCCTCTGCCTTCGGCTCAGGTCATGATCCCAGGATCCTGCGATGGAGCCCTGCACCAGGCTTTCTACTTAGTGGTGAGCCTTCTCCCCCGACCCCCCACTGCCTGCCTCTCTGCCTGCTTGTGATCTCTGTCCGTCAAATAAATAAATAAAATCTTAAAAAAAAAACTAAAAGGCAACCTACAGAATGGGAGAAGATATTTGCAAATGATGTATCTGATAAAGGGTTAGTATCCAAAAAAAATATAAAGAACTTATGAAACTCAACAACCAAAAAACATATAACCTAATTAAAATATGCGCAGAAGCATTGAACAGCCATTTATCCAAAGAAGACATACAGACAGCCAACAGACACATGAAAAGATGTTCATCATCATTTATCATCAGGGAAATGCTAATCAAAACTACACTGAGATATCACCTCGCACCTGACAGAATGGCTCAAATGAACAACAAAAGAAACCACTGGTGTTGGCGAGGATGTGGAGAAAAAAGAAACTTCACACACTGTTGGTGGGAATGTAAACTGGTGCAGCCACTCTGGAAAACAGTAAGGAGGTTTCTCTAAAAGTAAAAACAGAACTGCCCTATGATCTAGCAATTACACTGCTCAGTATTTACCCAAAGAATACAAAAACACTAATTCAAAGGGATACATGCACCACTACGTTTATAGCAATATTATTAACAGTAGCCAAATTATGGAAGCAGACCAAGTATCCATTGACTTATGAATGGATAAAGAAGATATGGTGTGTGTGTGTGTATATACATGGTGTGTGTGTGTACACACACACACACATGAATATTACTCAGCCATAAATAAGAATGAAATTTTGCCATTTGCAATGACACAGATGAAGCCAGAGAGTATTATGCTAAATGAAATAAGTCAGTTAGAGAAGGACAAATACCATGTGATTTTACTCATATGTAGAATTTAAGAAACAAAACAATAAGCGAAGGGGGAAAAAAGAGAGACAAAGAGACTCTTTATAATGATAGAGAACACCCTGATGCTTACCAGAGGGGAGGCAGATAGGGGTGATGATGGGAATGAAAGAGGGCACTTGTGGAGATGAGCAAAGGTGATATATGGCATTGGTGAATCACTATATTGTACACATAAAACTAATATGTTAACTAACTGGGATGAAACTAAAAACAAACAAAAAAATTCAGCTCTTCCGACACACCCTCTCTGTCCACCTTTTCTAAAGCAATTATCCCTATTACCCCCCCCCCTTTTTTTTACCCTATCACTTCCTACCTCATCCTGTTTTTTTAGTTTCACCTTCTTGGTTCTAAGTGATGTCTGAAAATTCCTTATTTGTTTTTTTGTTTGCCGATTCATTGTTTGTCCCTGCTCTATGAGAACAGGGACCTTATCTGTCTAGATGATTGCTACAGCTTTAGCATAGTGGGTAGTGCTCTACAGGGTACTGGTGCTCTATAAATATTTATTGAATGAATGACTTTAAAGTGTGTTTTATTTTATAAAGTGCTTTCATGTAAACTGATTTCTCACAAAGCTTATGAGGTTGGGATTATTACCATTGTAGTCTTAGGGATGCAGAAACTGAGATTCAAGAAGGCATGTCTAATATTACATAATAAGGTAGTCCTGAACTTGAGCTTTCCAATTCTAAATACTGCTCTTCCCACCAACATACCATGTTTCTAACCAAGGATGGTATGTGCAAAGCAACTGTTAACTGATTCTTTGATAATCCTTACTGTTGGGTCTTGGAACAGCCTTGTGAGCTGCCGCAGACTGTCTCCACTCTCCTGACTTAGGGAAACTCCTCAATCCATGAGAGTGAAGTGAACCAGGGGAGTCAGTGGAGTGGGACAAAATATTATGGATCAGGCAGTCAAAAGTCTGGGCTTTTAGGCTCTACTTGGCTTCCCATTGTACTTCATTCTCCTTTTCTGTAAGACTCAGTGTATCTTTCTGTAAAATGAGTAGATTGAACTTGCTGATTTCAAAGATTCCTTCCAGTTCTGACACTGAGTAGGTCTCTGCAATGTATTGACTTCTCTGTTTCCTTTGCAGTGCTTCCCATTGCTGCAGAGGAGGAAGAATACTGGTAAGTGTGTGAGGTGGGGGTCACAAGTGTCATGTGATGGGGCAGAGCTTCTCAGTGGTACTCATGGCCTGGCTGATCTTGTTCCTGAACAATGGACTAGATGCAAAAATCTGGATACATCCTCTGTCTCCCTCCAGTGGGCATTTTCTGACCTCTTTCAGTTTTTCCTTTTGGAAGGGAGTAAGCTTGCAGAACTTCTTTATTTCTCAGACGGAGGGTTTTCTCTAGTCAGGGAGCCAGGGAGGATTTTCCTAAAGATATATCACCAAGTGTACCCATCCATATGCTTCCCTTGTTCCCAGGTGCCTACTTCCGACCAGGATGTATATTAGGGGTGGGAGGTATGTTGGGAAAAGGAATAAGTAAGTGGAAGATAAAGGAAAGAAACACGACATTTAGAATTCAATGTCTGTGATATTCCCAACACTTGCTTTATCTTAAAGGCTTCTAGGAGGTTTAGTTAGGATGGAGGGAATATACATAGCCTTTTTCTAACAAGTTTCTTTGAGCCCGACTAGATATTTGCCTTTTGTCGCTGGTGTCCTACTTGGGTGTGGGCAAGTTAGTGGCGTTCTGGGAACAACTCCCATTCATTGAGGAGGACACAGTTGTCTGGAAGGGATACCTGGTTTGGGGAGGAAGAGAAAGAAGGATCCTGGCCAGGAATGAATTTGCTGCCAGAGTCTGAACTCTGGGTATTGGCTGAGCTTTGCTGAGGTCATTTAGGCCATCCTCGGAGCTCTAGCCCAACCTCAGCCATTCCCACTGCGTACAGTTTTTCAGGATGAGCTCAGGACTTGACTGAGCATCGTTTCTAGGTGGAAGTTAGGGCTGAGGGTCACAGAAACAGAAGGCATCAATGAACAAGTGGCATGCTAAGGGCCTGTGTGAGGCGCCTTAGGGAGACTTTAGAAGCGACCTGATCTCTTGCTCCTGAAGACCTCCTCAAGCAGTTGGATCCAGTTTGGGCACAGTTTTACCTGAAAGCAGAAAGGGGATCTAGTGACCTTCCAAATATCTTCCCACCTTAAGATCTTGAGTTCTTGGGTAGTGGCTGCTAGAAAAAAAGAAGAGTTGTCAGGGCGAGGTGTTTGTTTGCATTGCCATGACAGCAGATGAGAGAGGACCTATTTTGAAGTAGGATCCCTGCAGTGATCAGCACAGAGCCTACATCTGCTCTTCCACTCCCCACCTCCTCCCCCATCACCATTCCAGCATTTCTTGCAGAGCACAGTTCCTGCTTTGCAAAAGCAACTTCTGGGTACACAAGATCTGTGAGCTGTCCATCCTGGGAGAAGAATAAACTTCTCCATTGCAGATACACCAGCTGCAGAAGCTAAAAGGAAGACCCTAAGACCCTGAAATAATGACCCTCTCAGATGAATACACTTGCTGCTGCCAAGTTAGAATGTCTGTGCCAAGCTCAGTCAACCGGGCTGAATCCTGGAAGGGTGGGCACCAGGTGGCTGAGAGCCTGTGGCTTCCTGAGGAAAAAGAAGAGTGTCTTTTAGGGGGTGGGCCCAGGCAGAAGAACTTGCCACCTGCAAAGCTTAGCTAGTACTAGTTTTTGTCCTACTTCTTTAGGTTAAAGTTTGAAAGTGACTATTGAAGGGCAAAGTCAATCCAAGGACCATCTGGCACAAATTATGACTTTATGTGGATGTGGCAACAGAAGCAACAAGGCACTGGGAATCAAAGGACCTAGATTTTAGTCCAAATTTCATTACCAGTTCACTGTGTGAGCCCAAATAAGGAACTCCCTATCTCTGGACCAGTGTCCATTTTATAGTTCATCTATACAATGGAACTTAGTGCATGAAGCTCTTGTATGCATCATACAAGATAGTGCGTTAAGAGGTCAAAATGCTGAACAAATGTTATTATTTCTGCGATCTGGCTCAGGGAAGGAAGAGAACTCTTGGGATTTTTATTCATTTATTTTTGGAGTATGTAATACCTTCATATACCTCAAACTTCAAGAGATAGGAAAATAAAAATTCTTTCCACCCCTGTCCCCCAACCATCCAGCAGTCCTCTTGGAGGTGGCAAATGTTACCAGCTTCTTGGACCCTTGAGGAGTTTAAAGGTCTCAAGTGAGTTTGCTAGACAGGACGTCAGCAGAGGTGGCTGCCTGATTTGGGGTCGGGTGGCGGGGCGGGGTTGGGGGGGGTTCCTGATGAAGGGAATGTGTGGAAAAGGCAGTGGAGAAGGAACTGTGGAGGGGAAATGTGGGGCAGTAGTGGAAGAAGCACGAATATGGGTGCCAGAAGGTCTGGGATCCAGTCTTGACTGTTCCAATCGTGGCTGAATTATCTTAAGAACCTTCCCCTCTCTGACCCTCAATGTTCCATCTGCACATGAAAACTATTGTGTTCTCGTATGCCATTCTGACAAGTTCCACAGGAGTTGAACAGATATGATTGAAGAGAGGACCAACTAGGGACACTGTAGAAAAGAAAAAGCCAACTCAAAGTTGACAATTGAATATGATTTACGTGTCATCTTCTTCATATTAAGATCAGCCAATTGAAGGTTTCTCTGACATGCTATTGCTTTGATCCTGGTGGTCTTACTGACAGAGGAAACCTTTGGCACTGTCTTCACAGGAAACAATTAGGAATGTCCATCTGGCTTTAACATATGTAGTGCTGCCCAAGCCCAAGAGGATGAGCTGAAGGACCTTTGATAGCTGTCAAGGAATCCACCAGCACAATGTTTCCCAGATTTTACGTATTTGTGAATCAACTTCACAATTTTTGCCATCACTTCATCCTGTGCCAGTTCATACTTAATTTTTTCTTTATATCAATCAGATTTTAAACAATAACCTTGCTCAAAGCCATAATATCTATGAAATTAGTGTTTGCAGTACTAGTTACATCTTTCTTAATACATGTTGAATTCAGTCTATATCTATCATGATTCAAAATGTATCACTCCAAATCATCCTGTGCATTGGAAAACACAGAGGTAGCCGTAACACAACCAGCAGGTCAGAAGGAGGTTCAGGCCTTCAGGGCCCACTCCAAGACTCACTAATGCTCTTGGGCTTCCTAAAACACTTCATACTCCTTCCAAGTCCTTGTATCATGTTATGCAAGCATGAATTGCTCCTGAGATAGAAAAAGGTTCTGGAGGCCAAAAGGAGCTCCCTACCTCCAAACAAAATCTATAATTCTAAATGGCCTCACAGGTGCTGAAGTGAGGCCATTTGACTAGGGAACCAGGAGCTCTAGGTCCAGTTTTGGCTCTGCTGTTTGCTAGCTGTGTGACCTTGGGCCTGTCCCATTCCCTCTCTGGGCCTTAGTGTCCCCAACTATAAAATGAATAATTTGGTCTAATGATCTCAAAGGTATCTTGCTGCTCTGAAATTCAATGACTTTTTCACTGGTACCCCATACTTCTGCTTACCCATTGACTCCCAACAGCTTGCAGAGGTGAGAAGCTGCTGAGCTGAGCTTCTACTACCTTTGTGCCAAATCCTCCCTCAGGTCCCTTGCTCCCAGTGCGCAAAGTCCCTTTTGTTGCCTGAAGCCATTCAGGGCTCCTCTCCAGGCTCCTGCAGAAGTGACTGAGGTGACCTGGTGGGTAATAGTTGGCCTGTAACAAGAGTCTGCTTCCCCAACCCCGCTGGCTGCAGGCTTGGCCTTAGCACTAGATTCTGTGTATCAGTTGCCCCAGACCCCTCCCTCGGGCTCTGAAGGAGCAGGGAAACCAGTTAAAAGGGGAAAAAATATAAACAGATACATTAATTTAAGTGCATTTATTTAAGCTGCTAGTTAGTATCACTTCCAAGTCTCAGGAGGGCAGGAGACTGAAATACTGAGCCAAAGAAAATCAATAATAATGTTTCAATTAACTTTCTTTCTTTTGAAAATGACCAAATCATTCTTGTAACAAACTCTTGACAGACTTGGCCATTTGACATTTGCTATTTCATGAAGAAAATTTGCAGGGTATAACTTATTTAGCATTTGACAAACAGCTTATCCAGCAACTTTGAATAGTATAAAGGTCTACTTAGTTAGGGGATATCTGGAATTTATTATCATTTGAAACAGGAAACCTTACAACCATGACCTATAATGAATTCAGCCAATGCAAAAATACTGGACTGTGAGTTGAGAATTCCAAGATCTAGTCCCAGGTCTGACATTAGCTCTCTCTGTGACTTTGACTTAGTCGTTTCTTTTCTCTGGGCCGCAAATTTCTTGTCTGAAAAATAAAAAGGTTGAAATAGAAGGTCCCAAAGTCCTTTGTACTCTGTTTCTGTGTCATCCTTGACCACTGCCAGAGTCAGAGTGAAAGGAGGGAGAGGTTGAGATAGGGTCAGTAGAAAGGGCAATTTCAAGATGTTCTTTGGGATTGGGGGAAGGATTTACAGACCTGTGGAGGAGTGTAACAGCTTCCTTCTGGGTCAAAAGGGGCTGAGAAGCCCAGGTTCCCAACAATTGTTTTCAGAAGTGCAAAACAGAAAGTCAGGCCAAGGTTTACAGACATAGGTCAGGCAAATGTCCTGAAGCACAGCCTAGTGGGACATTTTTATAGCCTGGACCAATCCAGAATATAAGAGCAAGGGCTGGATGGCATGGGATAAATACCCAGGGGCTAGGAAGGGAATGAGAATTGCAGGAGGAGTGACAGGTCTGGAAAAGACCTGGGAAGTGTTATTGGGCACTTCTACCAGAACATCCCATTAATCCTTAAGACTCAAAAATCAGCATCATTATTCATGATCATTCTCCTGGAAACCTTCTCCTTCTACAGGACTCCCTTTCTTGATTAATGCACCATCATCATCCACCCAGTCAAGCAAGAATCATGGGAATCATCTGGACTCCTCCATCTCTCTCATTTGTTGTCATCCACTTCTTTGTGATGTTTCCTACTTCTGCCTCTTTTTTTTCCACCCACACTAGGATAGCCCTCCATCTCAGGCCTTAGTAGCTCTGGCATGGAAGGTTGCTATGGCTTCTTAACTGGTCTCCCAGCCACCATGCTTTCCCTTCCAGTCCATTTCCCATACTGCTGCCAGAGTTCACCCTTTAAGAGAACAATTTGGTTACGCTCAAAAACTTTTCATTGTTCCTTACCTTTGGTCAAAGTCCAAATTCTTTGCAGTGGCATTCAAGAGCTTTCACAACTTAAACAACCTATCTTTCTTTCATCTCCTGCCACATCCTCACATTTCTGAGCTCCATGGGGCAACTCCTTATTTCCTATACATACAATGAGTTCTCATATTGGACTCTTCACTGGAAGTGTCTTTGATAGCACCCCCACACACAAACACAGAAAAACACTTGGCCTGTTAAGCCATCCTCTAGACTCCCTTTCCGTCAGTTCTACATCTCTATTATAACACCTTATGTTGTTCCTCATTTGACTCCTTTCTTTCCTATACCTCCTACAGACCATGAGTGTATGAGAGGTATATCTGACTGACCCCTGTAGTCCCAGAACTGAGCATGGGGCTTAACACAAGCAATGAATCTGGCAAGGACTGTCTTTTATTTTTGATGGCAGCAAAAGAACTGCTGGTAATCAGGCTAATGAGTTCTTCTCAGCAGACTTTCTTCTCTGTCATTTCAGCTCTGCATTAGATATTATAAATTGACAAACAGACCCCGCTGTCTCCAGATGACAAATTGTCTGGAGATGAGGCCCTGAGGTTCCTGTAGTTCCAGCTAATGGTGCAGATTCATGTAAAACACATCTCTACCAAAACCTGGAAACTTTGAGGTTGCCTTACATATCAATGCAGGAAGGGCACTTAAGGACCTTATTAACCAGTTGTTTCAAACCAAATACTGAGGGACTCTAGAGTTCCCAGAGAGTCAATGGGGTATGTGAAAGGAGGAGAGAGTTGAGGGTACTTCATTTAACCAAGTATATTTTACCTTTTGGGGATTTCATGAGGATTTCATTTGGAGACTGGAGTTGACCACATAAAATTAGATGTTGGAGACCACTGCTCTAGCCCAGTGCTTAACTGCTAATAGCCTCCCTTTTATACCATTCCTGCTATGCATCCACTTGGGCTTGGACCAAACTCTCCAGCTATGGTCAAGTATCCCTTTTTGTTCTGTCCTTAGTGGAAAGTTCTTATTTATGTAGAACCAGAATCTGCCTTACAACTTTCACCCAGCTGTCCCATTTTCACCCCTTGGAGTCTCACAGAAGTTGTTTCTTCTTCCCTGTGACCAATCTACTGGCATAGAATTTCTCAAAGTCTTAGATGGAAGTGACTCTGTAGTTCATACAGTCCAGTGTCTTCACTGTGGTTGGGGAGCTTAAAGCCCAGAGAAGGCGGGGATTTGCATGACAAAAGACAACTCATCAGTGGTAAAACTGAGACTAGAAGCCAAGTTCTCATTCCCACTCATCTATAACTCATTTTCACTCATCTATAACATCTTCCCCTGAATCTGTCTTTCCCCATAGTAAATAGCTCCAACTCCTAAAATGATTTCTCACAATCCTGATGACTATGCCCTAAACTTGTTTCTGATTGACAGTAGCCAGTGCTTGAAGATCAGCAGCTCAGCTGGTGAAAACTCTATGGTTCCCAGGCTTTTGTTGGCCTGGGGTAAGGGCAAAGGCACAGGAAAGCAAACTGCCATCAAAAAACGAGCTGTGCCCACTGGGCAGTCTGGATGCTATTCTCCTCCTCTTTCCATAGGACCAAATTCCATTCAAACAGTGCTCCTCCCATGTCAGGGCAGCTTAGGGACAATTTTCAGAGGCCCCTTCTGACCTGTTCGCTAGAGGGACCCTGCTGTGTGACCTTCCAACATCCCAAACCCAGAAACAGGAAGAGCTGGTTTGGTTTACAATTTGAGAAGAAAAATGAAAACATAGGAAGTGGGGCTCCTGAGAACAGGAGCTTCCAACTCTGTGTCCATGTGCCCCTGGAACAGGATATTTCAGAGAATACATTCCACAAGAGAAGGGAACGGCCTCCTTATTAAAAACAAAGCACAAAGCCCTTCAAGGTTTGGAAAGAGAAAAAGGCCAAAAGGAGACTCTTAAAGAGAGGAGGGGCAGCCTGTTCAGAATCTCCAACCCTTCTCCCCTATCCAGCACTTGGAACTGTTGTACTTTGATCTTACTGCTGTTATCACCACATCTGGTCCACAGAGATCCCCCTCCTCTCTTTAACCTATGGCCCAGAAGAAGGTCTAAGCCTCTTTTCTTGTTTATCTGAGTATCATCAAAGTAGGCTCTCACTCAGAACCTTCCTTTATAAACCAAGAAACAGAAGACATAAATTAATTACACAACCTACAAGCAGCAGAATAATATTCAGGCTTTACAAAGTAAGTGCCTCTTGTCTTAAAGCCAGCAAAAGGAGGGAAGCACTTTATCAGTCCCCATATATCTCCCAGGATCATTGCTTCATCGCTCCACATGAACCACTGTTAAGTTTGCCTGGCTTTCTCCCCTCTCAGCTTTGTCTCTGGGAGGCGGGTTCTATCTTGTTTCCCAAGCGCAATTACCAAAAGAGCCAATGCAAAAAGTCTTTTAGAAAAAAACCTCCCACCCTTCCTCCATGCTCCTCTGTTTTGATTCTTAAATTCCACACATGAGTGAGATCATCTGAAAATTGTCTTTCTCAGACTGACTTATTTTGCTTAGCCTAATACCCACTAGTTCCATCCATGTTGTTGCAAATGGCAAGAGTTCATTTTTGACAGCTGAGTAATAGTCCATTGTATATATTAAAACAAGATGAAATCAGAAAGGGAGACAAACCAGAAGAGACTCTTAACCATAGGAAACAAACTGAAGGTTGCTGGAGTGGGGGGATGGGGTCATTGGGTGATGGACATTAAGGAGGGCATGTGATGTAATGAGCACTGGGTGTTATATGCAACTGATGAATCACTGACCTCTACCTCTTAAACTAATTATGCATTATATGTTAATTAATTGAATGTAAAAAAAATTTAAAAAAAGAAAAAAGAAAAGGAAAATGCCTTCCAGAACCCCTTAGGTCCTTTCCAGTTCTGGTGTTTGCATCTAGGAACATGATTAGTTCACAGGGTAAAAGTGTGGCATCTGGATGCCAAAGGAACACGGTCCTACAAAGAAACAGTGCTGGTCACCTCTGGAGCTTCCACAAGCACACACAACCACATGTTATACGCATCTATGTGCACACACACACAGCATCTTTACCAAAAATCTTAGTTTTGCAGAGTAACAGCTGCTTTAAAACACAAAACTTTACTCCTGTCTCTTGCTTCTCAAAGGGGACTATATGTCCCCTTGGGCCAGGGGTAAGCAGAGCCTCTTCATGGAAGATGAGTCCAAGACCATCTGCTTGGAATGGCTCATTCTCCTTAAAAGATCCAGGTTGGAGGGAGCATTATTTTTATATTAAAACAAGCATAGATATATTTTATGGAATAGCATGCAAAATTCACATGAATTTGTGAGCTAAAAGTGGAGCCTTCAAAGGAACTTTGCACCTGTGGATGACTACATGGGCTTCTCCATCTCCTTGGGGCCAGGTGCAGAATGGGTCTTTTTCAGTTCAACCATTTGGTATTTGGGTGCAAAAGTTTGAGAAGCACTCACTGGAATGGTGGGCTTCCTGAAAGTGGAAACTTCATTTCGCCTCTCTCTGTATCTTCATGCCCAATACAAAGCAAGCCACAGACAGCGTGTGTTCAAGAACTGTTTGCTTCATCTTTCCATCTACCCATCGGCCCATTCGTCCTTGTCAAGGAACAAGCAAAAAAATATAGTCTTAAAGTGGTGGAAAGAACTCAGTTTCTGGAGAATCCAGACAGCTCTGGGTTGGATTCTGACTCTGTCACTTATTAGCTGTGTAGTGACTTCTCTGAGCCTTGGTTTTAAAATGAGGATCGAAATACCCATCTCCTGGGTTGTTATAGGAACTAAGTGTGGTAGTGGGTGTAATAGTGTTCTATGAGGCTCCCAGGCAATATGCAAAGCATAGTTATTAGGATTATAAAATGACCACCATGCCTATCCCAGGCAGGAGGGTAAGGGAAGGGAGAGATGTTTTCTGCAGCCCAGAAGTCTGATTTGAGATTAAGAAAACAGGATTTGGGATTATGGACATTGGGGAGGGCATGTGATTTGGTGAGTGCTGTGAAGTGTGTAAACCTGGTGATTCACAGACCTGTACCCCTGGGGATAAAAATATATGTTTATAAAAAATAAAAAAATTAAAAAAAAAAAGAAAACAGGATTTGAAGCCTCGGGAATGAGCCCCTGGGCCTCTGGGATGGGGAGGGTGGATGTTGAAACATGGCTCTAGAGCCCCACCCCCCCCCACTTCAGGGAAGCAGTGTGCAGGCCAGAGGGCAACTTCTTCCACTGGAGTGACGGAAGGGTCAGATGTACCGGATAGACCTCAGCTCTTCAAAGGTTAGATGCGCTTGTTCCTCATGTCTGCCGAAGAGCTCCTAGGTGGCCCAGCTCACAGCAATGGTCATTTGTCAGTAGAGGCTAAAGTATAACCAGGCATGATGATTTGACTACTAACAAATTCTGTGACCTTGGGTAAGTCTTCTTCGACATTAAAATGAGGAGATTGGAGAGGGTGGGGTTCGAAGGCCCTCAATGGCCTACACACTGTGGTTATGTGACCTCTAACTGAAAAGGTGTTTGACTTTCATTCTCAAAAAAAAAAAAAAAAAAGTTATCAATCTGATCACCTGATAGTTTGATACTGGACCCCAGTTTTAAAAAAAAAGAAAGTTGGGCGCCTGGGTGGCTCAGTGGGTTAAGCCGCTGCCTTCAGCTCAGGTCATGATCTCAGGGTCCTGGGATCGAGTCCCGCATCGGGCTCTCTGCTCGGCAGGGAGCCTGCTTCCTCCTCTCTCTCTCTGCCTGCCTCTCTGCCTACTTGTAATCTCTCTCTGTCAAATAAATAAATTTAAAAAAAATAAATTAAATAAAATAAAAAGAAAGTGAAAAGTGGTGTGGGGAGGCCTTGCTAGAACCCCCTTCTGTTTCTAAGGCTGCTGGTCCTTCTGCCTGTGTCAGGCTGAACTGGCACTGTAGGATAGCAGCCCAGGTGAGGGGTGAGTGGATAAAGCAGGTGTTTCCCAAGCCCTGGGCTCTGACCCAGGTACCCCACAATGTAAAATGAGGAAAGGGAAGAAAACAGGAAATCCTGTCCACTATACGCACCTAATTGTTTAGGAAGAATGCCTTCTAAGCCGGCATGTTGTCTCAGAAGTCAGCAACAGCTGCTGAGCTGTAAAGCTGACTGCTGTGGTCTCTGGGACTCTGGGACTCCCCACCCCCATCTTAGCCTGTTTAGAGCTTTGCCATTCTTCCAAGTTCATTTCCAATACTGTTCCCCGCCCCCCTTCAAATCCCTAGCATACTGTGTGTGTGTCTTCTAGCATGGATTGTGTTCTACCTCACATTGGAGCTATTTTCTTTCACATGTGGATAAGAAATAAAATACATTCCCCAAGGAAAGATTTCAACCTGTAATCTAGATACAAAATGGAGAACCCTAGTCCTATAAACCCTCACTCCCACTTTCCAGAACTAACCACTGTTTGGAGGTTTCCTCGCAGCTTCACAGAAAGCTCCTTATTGTTGAAGCGACTGAAAAGGCCAGAGCCTGATGCTTTGGACAGAGTGCTGGCTCTGAAGACTAAACACTTGGGTTTGTGCCTCAGCTCTCCATTTGCTGATCAGATAAGCTTGGGTAAATTCGGTCTCCTCTTGAGTCTCAGTCTTCCACTCTGTGAAATGGGATAACAATTCCTCTCCTGCTATCTCCCAGGACTGTTGTAAAGACCAAATGAGACAAAAGAAATAAAAGCATTTTGGGAAACTATAAGGGGTGCTCTATTTCTCTCCATTCTTGTGTCTGCAGCTTGAATGTAAGCACCTTGAGCACAGAAGTCTTTGTCGCTCTGGGGCTGGCTTTCCATTGCCCTTAGTCCAGACGACTTGTCTATAACATGCAGGTAGTGAATAATAGGAGATAGGGAACTGAATTCTGGATGGTGTGCTATACCTAGATGGGTTGGTGCTTTGTTCCTATCCTGCTTCTGGGCTCATAGTTCTTGACCTTCCTTTAGAGATCAACCCAGCTGAGAGGACCATTATTTTGTAAAGTTTACTTGGCTTTACTTTGAAAATCCTGCAACTGTTATTTCCAGCCTCTACCTCCCTCAGCTCCCAGTTCCTCAGACTCTGGCCCAGCTAAAGCTTTTGGAGTTCTCTCTCTCTCTCTCTCTCTCTCTCTGTGTGTGTGTGTGTGTGTAGATATTGATACAAATATAGGTGAGCGATAGAGAGAGCTGACTAAGAAGATTCAATTTTTTATTTTTTATGACTTTTAAATTTTTTTTTTTCATTTTTTTATTTTTTTTTTATTTATTTATTTTTTTTTAAATTTTTTATTTTTTATAAACATATATTTTTATCCCCAGGGGTACAGATCTGTGAATCACCAGGTTTACACACTTCACAGCACTCACCAGATCACATACCCTCCCCAATGTCCATAATCCCACCCCCTTCTCCCAAACCCCCTCCCCCCGGCAACCCTCAGTTTGTTTTGTGAGATTAAGAGTCACTTATGGTTTGTCTCCCTCCCAATCCCATCTTGTTTCATTTATTCTTCTTCTACCCACTTAAGCCCCCATGTTGCATCACCACTTCCTCATATCAGGGAGATCATATGATAGTTGTCTTTCTCTGCTTGACTTATTTCGCTAAGCATGATACGCTCTAGTTCCATCCACGTCGTTGCAAATGGCAAGATTTCATTTCTTTTGATGGCTGCATAGTATTCCATTGTGTATATATACCACATCTTCTTGATCCATTCATCTGTTGATGGACATCTAGGTTCTTTCCATAGTTTGGCTATTGTGGACATTGCTGCTATAAACATTCGGGTGCATGTATCCCTTTGGATCACTACATTTATATCTTTAGGGTAAATACCCAATAGTGCAATTGCTGGGTCATAGGGCAGTTCTATTTTCAACATTTTGAGGAACCTCCATGCTGTTTTCCAGAGTGGCTGCACCAGCTTGCATTCCCACCAACAGTGTAGGAGGGTTCCCCTTTCTCCGCATCCTCGCCAGCATCTGTCATTTCCTGACTTGTTGATTTTAGCCATTCTGACTGGTGTGAGGTGATATCTCATTGTGGTTTTGATTTGTATTTCCCTGATGCCGAGTGATATGGAGCACTTTTTCATGTGTCTGTTGGCCATCTGGATGTCTTCTTTGCAGAAATGTCTGTTCATGTCCTCTGCCCATTTCTTGATTGGATTATTTGTTCTTTGGGTGTTGAGTTGCTAAGTTCTTTATAGATTCTGGACACTAGTCCTTTATCTGATATGTCGTTTGCAAATATCTTCTCCCATTCTGTCAGTTGTCTTTTGATTTTGTTAACTGTTTCCTTTGCTGTGCAAAAGCTTTTGATCTTGATGAAATCCCAGTAGTTCATTTTTTCCCTTGCTTCCCTTGCCTTTTGCGTTGTTCCTAGGAAGATGTTGCTGCGGCAGAGGTCGAAGAGGTTGCTGCCCGTGTTCTCCTCAAGGATTTTGATGGATTCCTTTCGTACATTGAGGTCCTTCATCCATTTTGAGTCTATTTTTGTGTGTGGTGTAAGGAAATGGTCCAATTTCATTTTTCTGCATGTGGCTGTCCAATTTTCCCAGCACCATTTATTGAAAAGGCTGTCTTTTTTCCATTGGACATTCTTTCCTGCTTTGTCGAAGATTAGTTGACCATAGAGTTGAGGGTCTATTTCTGGGCTCTCTATTCTGTTCCATTGATCTATGTGTCTGTTTTTGTGCCAGTACCATGCTGTCTTGATGATGACAGCTTTGTAATAGAGCTTGAAGTCCGGAATTGTGATGCCACCAACGTTGGCTTTCTTTTTCAATATCCCTTTGGCTATTCGAGGTCTTTTCTGGTTCCATATAAATTTTAGAATTATTTGTTCCATTTCTTTGAAAAAGATGGATGGTACTTTGATAGGAATTGCATTAAATGTGTAGATTGCTTTAGGTAGCATAGACATTTTCACAATATTTATTCTTCCAATCCAGGAGCATGGAACATTTTTCCATTTCTTTGTGTCTTCCTCAATTTCTTTCATGAGTACTTTATAGTTTTCTGAGTATAGATTCTGTGTCTCTTTGGTTAGGTTTATTCCTAGGTATCTTATGGTTTTGGATGCAATTGTAAATGGGATTGACTCCTTAATATCTCTTTCTTCTGTCTTGCTGTTGGTGTAGAGAAATGCAACTGATTTCTGTGCATTGATTTTATATCCTGACACTTTACTGAATTCCTGTATAAGTTCTAGCAGTTTTGGAGTGGAGTCTTTTGGGTTTTCCACATATAGTATCATATCATCTGCGAAGAGTGATAATTTGACTTCTTCTTTGCCGATTTGGATGCCTTTAATTTCCTTTTGTTGTCTGATTGCTGAGGCTAGGACCTCTAGTACGATGTTGAATAGCAGTGGTGATAATGGACATCCCTGCCGTGTTCCTGACCTTAGCGGAAAAGCTTTCAGTTTTTCTCCATTGAGAATGATATTTGCGGTGGGTTTTTCATAGATGGCTTTGATGCATCAAAATTCAGGAGGTTCAGAGAATGCCCCTCAAAATCAATAAGAATAGGCCCACACCCCGTCACCTAATAGTAAAATTTACAAGTCTCAATGACAAAGAGAAAATCCTAAAAGCAGCCCGGGAAAAGAAGTCTGTAACATACAATGGTAAAAATATTAGATTGGCAGCTGACTTATCCACAGAGACCTGGCAGGCCAGAAAGAGCTGGCATGATATTTTCAGAGCACTAAACGAGAAAAACATGCAGCCAAGAATACTATATCCAGCTAGGCTATCATTGAAAATAGAAGGAGAGATTAAAAGCTTCCAGGACAAACAACAACTGAAAGAATTTGCAAATACCAAACCAGCTCTACAGGAAATATTGAAAGGGGTCCTCTAAGCAAAGAGAGAGCCTACAAGTGGTAGATCAGAAAGGAACAGAGACCATATACAGTAACAGTCACCTTACAGGCAATACAATGGCACTAAATTCATATCTCTCAATAGTTACCCTGAATGTGAATGGGCTAAATGCCCCTGTCAAAAGACACAGGGTATCAGAATGGATAAAAAAAAAAACCCATCTATATGTTGCCTCCAAGAAACACATTTTAAGCCCGAAGACACCTCCAGATTTAAAGTGAGGGGGTGGAAAAGAATTTACCATGCTAATGGACATCAGAAGAAAGCAGGAGTGGCAATCCTTATATCAGATCAACTAGATTTTAAGCCTAAGACTATAATAAGAGATGAGGAAGGACACTATATCATACTCAAAGGGTCTGTCCAACAAGAAGATTTAACAATTTTAAATATCTATGCCCCCAATGTGGGAGCAGCCAACTATATAAACCAATTAATAATAAAATCAAAGAAACACATCAACCATAATACAATAATAGTAGGGGACTTTAACACTCCCCTCACTGAAATAGACAGGTCATCCAAGCAAAAGATCAGCAAGGAAATAAAGACCTTAAAAGACACACTGGACCAGATGGACATCACAGATATATTCAGAATATTTCATCCCAAAGCAACAGAATACACATTCTTCTCTAGTGCACATGGAACATTCTCAAGAATAGATCACATCCTCGGTCCTAAATCAGGACTCAACCGGTATCAAAAGATTGGGATCATTCCCTGCATATTTTCAGACCACAATGCTCTAAAGCTAGAACTCAACCACAAAAGGAAGTTTGGAAAGAACCCAAAATACATGGAGACTAAACAGTATCCTTCTAAAGAATGAATGGGTCAACCGGGAAATTAAAGAAGAATTGAAAAAAATCATGGAAACAAATGATAATGAAAATACAACGGTTCAAAATCTGTGGGACACAACAAAGGCAGTCTTGAGAGGAAAATATATATAGCGGTACAAGCCTTTCTCAAGAAAACAAGAAAGGTCTCAGGTACACAACCTAACCCTACACCTAAAGGAGCTGGAGAAAGAACAAGAAAGAAACCCTAAGCCCAGCAGGAGAAGAGAAATCATAAAGATCAGAGCAGAAATCAATGAAATAGAAACCAAAAAAAACAATAGAACAAATCAACGAAAGTAGGAGCTGGTTCTTTGAAAGAATTAATAAAATTGATAAACCCCTGGCCCGACTTATCAAAAAGAAAAGAGAAAGGACCCAAATAAATAAAATCATGAATGAAAGAGGAGAGATCACAACTAACACCAAAGAAATACAAACTATTATAAGAACATACTATGAGCAACTCTACGGCAATAAATTCGACAATCTGGAAGAAATGGATGCATTCCTAGAAACATATAAACTACCACAAACTGAACCATGAAGAAATAGAAAGCCTGAACAGACCCATAACCAGTAAGGAGATTGAAACAGTCATTAAAAATCTCCAAACAAACAAAAGCCCAGGGCCAGACGGCTTCCCGGGGGAATTCTACCAAACATTTAAAGAAGAACTAATTCCTATTCTCCTGAAACTGTTCCAAAAAATAGAAATGGAAGGAAAACTTCCAAACTCATTTTATGAGGCCAGCATCACCTTGATCCCAAAACCAGACAAGGATCCCACCAAAAAAGAGAGCTATAGACCGATATCCTTGATGAACACAGATGCGAAAATATTCAACAAAATACTAGCCAATAGGATTCAACAGTACATTAAAAAGATTATTCACCACGACCAAGTGGGATTTATTCCAGGGCTGCAAGGTTGGTTCAACATCCGCAAATCAGTCAATGTGATACAACACATCAATAAAAGAAAGAACAAGAACTATATGATACTCTCAATAGATGCTGAAAAAGCATTTGACAAAGTACAACATCCCTTCCTGATCAAAACTCTTCAAAGTGTAGGGATAGAGGGCACATACCTCAATATGACTTTTAAATTTTTAAAAAAGATTTTATTTATTTATTTGACAGAGAGAGAGACAGTGAGAGAGAGAGAGTAAAATCAGAGGGAGTGGGGGGAGGGAGAAGCAGGCTTCCTGCTGAGTAGAGGAGCCCAATGCAGGCTCCAACCCAGGACCCAGGGATCATGACCTGAGCTCAAAGGCAAAAGCTTAACAGACTGAGCCACCCAGGCTCCCCAAGAAGATTCCATTTTTTAAATGGACCGCCTGTAAATGGTTGGAAAAGAGAGCTGGAAAGCTCCTCAGGTGTCATTTAGTCCAATCACTAACCTGTAACCTCTATGAAAACGGAGGCCCAGAAAAGGGAAGGGATTTTCCTAGGAGGCTAGTGGCTCTGACAGCCAAGTTACGGAGGAAAAAGGCAAGGCTCTGGGCTGAGGGCACTCAAGTTAAGGGAACTGGCCTGGAGAGAGTGTGTGGGGCCCCAAAAGAGATGAATGTGGGCAGGGGGCAGGGCATCAATCAGGGGAAGCAGATGGGACCATCTGCAAAATTCCCCTGGAAAGTGGAAATATAAGAAACACGAGGGGCGTGGTTTAGCAAGTTATTAGGAGTCTGGCTGAGCAAGGAGGAGGAGAAAGGGAGAGAAAAATAGAGTCAGAAGTGGGTGGAGAAGGAGAAGAAGGAAGTCTAAACCAGGCAGACGGAAAATATTTAGAGTAGTAGGCTCAGTAAGAGCTGAACATAGCACGTCAGTAGTGTTTTGTGGTGTGTGGAACATCTAGCTATCTTCTAAGTTCCCACCAGCTCGGCTGCCTGACTTCTTTTAGACTCCCATCATGCAAGCTAGTCCTTATTTTCTCAGTAGATGCAGGAGTTTTCCATGGCACTGTTTGCAGAAATGGTCCCACACTGTAGGTGTGGCCTCAGATGTGGCAGGTGAGGGCACTGTATGTACAACCTGGACTAGTCGTCAGAGCGGGACTGCACCGGCTCTGGGGCTGCAATCCCATTTTAGGCACACAGTCACATTGTGAGGTGAACTCAGCCCATTTTTCCAGATGAGGGGTAACACCATTTGTCAGTGAAAATTATAACCAAAAAAAAAAATACAGATAGCTACGTATGTATTGAGAACCCATAGTTCATCATAGCTGATGAACAATGAGGGCCCCAGAAGCCCCACCACCTATATTCTAATGCCCAATGCGCCTCTCATCCCTGGTGTGAGCTTGGAAAATTTGCTTAACCTCTCTGCCTCAGTGTCCTTATCTGTAAAGTGAGGATAATGATAATGCCTTCTTGAGAAGATTTGTAAGGATTAGGTGAGTTGACCCAGGTACAGCCTTGGCACAATTCCTGGCACCTAGTTTTATGCAAATGAGGGTTACAGTTGACATCCTCATTATGGCTGGGCATGGTGCTAAGTGTTTTACTTATATCATGGTGTATAATCGTCACTTGGGAGGTAGCTGAGGCCCAGGTGCAGGAGGAACATATCAAGTCACTGGCCTTTAAATTTTCCTTAGAGGCAGACTCTTTTCCCTGGCCCAGACTGAATTCTGTGTAGAACTCTGATATATAGAATAGATTTAAAAAGCAGCACGGCTCTGACTGATGCAGTTGGGTAGGGGTGGGAGTTAGAGCCTCCAGCCTCAACCTTCCCATGTTTTCCCCTCCCCCAACATCCCCAAGGCTGGCCTTGAGGGTCTTCTTTGGTCACTGTGAGGAAAAATCTGCAAGCCCACTGATGTAGTCCATCCCACCTTGTTATACTCAGATGAAGATATCATGAACCCTGAAAGGGTGGCACAGCTAGCCAAAGGCAGGGGGGGGCACAGGTGGCACCACTGGGCATGGAGGAAATAATTTAGTTGAGGAGAAAAGCCTCCTTGGTTAAGCTAGAACACAGAGACTGCTAGGCCTGGGCAGAGAACAGCTAGGAAAGGAAGGTGAGCAGGCGGGAATGGGAGGCTGAGCCAGAGGCCTTGCCCCTGAGTTCTAGATGTGAATAGACCCTGGGAACCCTCATATCCTATGGGAGCCACCCTAGATCTCAAGACAATAAGACAGCACCCTACCATCACAGGACCTCTCACAGGCTTTGGGGATCTGTTTGGCAAGGGACATAGTCCCTGAGGTCTCTAGTCTGTGGGATGCATCTGCCGTGGGGCTAACTTTTACCATTCCGGCTGGACTCTTGGCATTAGCAAGGCATTTTTATAAGGCTCCTTTGCCTCCAGGAGTCTGGGAAGGCAGCCTGGCTTCCAGTGCACTAGAATGGCCCAATGCTCTGCCCCTCTTACAGCTGTGCTTGCGGGTGCCCATCTCTGTTCAAGGTGTGATGCTCCTGAATCTAAGAACCTGTGTGTTGCCAACTTTTATTTCCAGATTTCAGCACGGGTTACCTGAGGACACCACATGGAGGAGAAATTACAGAAGTTCCTCCCAGAGAACCTTGGGACTTCTCTGGAAATCCCTTCTTCTGACCTAATCTCTTGAGCAACTCAGGCCCCATGAGAGCTCTGGAAGACTGAATCTTCCAGAGGCAAAAACTGGAGGGCAAAGCCTGAGGGAGGGGCCCTGAGTTGCTTGCCCTCCCTGGATAGGCCTCAAGATCTTCATCTGGACCACGAAGGAGTGGAGCAGATGTGCTCTGCGGGCCCACCAGCTCCAGGCTAGTCTTCTGTGGAAGTACCCCCCCCCCCCGCCCCAGACTTGGCCGCTCCCTCATGTGCTGGTCTAGAATCTCCAGGGAACCCACCAGGCAGTAAATGCATAAATAAATCTTGCTCCCTGCCACGGTTTGCTGGCCCTTTGGACCAGTCATAAGAAGGCATGGATGCAGGAGGCAGATTAACGATCCCTGACTCGAAGACTACTCCTCTGACATAAACGCAAGGCCAGCTGCTAAATGGACAGAGCCCTCAACCCCTGAGCCATAGTGCAAGATAAGCATTACCATGGGACTGGTGGTGCACCCTGCCAGAGGATGGGAAGAGGAGGAGAGGACTCTGTGAGTTTTGACGGGGATAAAGGTGTAGGTACTAAGGCTGGGGAGTGGGGGTGGGGGGATGGCCAGGGGTAGACCCAGATAAAGGCAGAAAGAATTGTTGAAGTTTCAAATCTGCAGCCTACATGATTCAAGGGCAGGAAGAAAGACACGAAGCAGGGTGAAGGGCTAAGGGGCAATCCTGTCACTCATAAAGGCATATCACTGACACTTGCACTTTTGATCCCCATAACATTTTAGAGAGGTAGGTGTTATTGTCTCCATATAACAAGTGAGGAAACTGAGGCCCAGAGAGGTGATATAACATGTCATCAAGTGTTCAGGCTGGCATTCAGGGGAGCCCAGAGGTCTCAGTTGGTTAAGCTTCTGCTGTTGGCTCAGGTCATGATCCCGGGGTCCTGGGCTTGAGCCCTGTGTGCATCAGCCTCTTTGCTCACCTAAGAGTCTGCTTCTTCCTCTCCTTCTGCCTCTCCCCCTGCTCATGCACTTTCTCTCTCTTTCTCTCCCTCCCTCCCCCTCTCTCATGCTCTCAAATGAATAAAATCTTAAAAAAAAAAAAGCTGTTTTCATACCCAAGGGTGCTTTGAGAGTTGCAAAGCAGAGTTGCTTCCCATCCAGCTACCTGCTAAGACTTGGCCTCAGGGGCCTGGGAATGATCTTTCCCATTTTACAAAGGCCCGGAAAAGGTTGATTGTCATACAGGAGTCATACTGAAGCAGGGTGAGAGAGGGGAGAGGCTGAGGCTCAGGTCCCTCACCTATCTGCCTTCAACTGGAAAACTGCAGAAAGCTGCTAAAAGCAGTCCTCCTACTGTCATTTTCTCCACATCTAGTCATGTTTCCCTTTGTTTGCGGGGCAGAAAAAATTATTTCCATTTTCTAAGTTCGGTAACTTGCCAAAGGTCACAGAGCTACTGAGTGGTGGAACCAGGACTTGAGACCAGAGCTGTGCCCAGACTCCCCTCTGCTTTCCCACAAAGCGCATTTGGCCAGCAAGAGACAGACAGAGATATGTTCACTGAAGCATAATGTCTGAGACCCAAAGCAGCAAACTGGGGTAACAATTCAGCCCTTTGCACTTTTCCATCTGAACCTCTGAAGTGCCAAGGCAGTCCTGGGGCCTCTGAGGGAGAAAAGCAGAATCCAGTGAGCTCAGCTTTCCAGAGCAGATCCCAGAGTGCCAGCTTCTGTGGTGTACTCAATGCCCCATCAGCCCAAAGTTAGTCCAACCACACAAATGGCAGGATGGTGGACGGGCATGAGGGGGAGGGAGGCAGTTCTCTCTTCCCCTCTCCCTACCCGTGGTTGCATTTCATGCTCAGTCACCTTTACACTCCTCTATCCCGGTGACACTGGGGAAAGAAAACCCCAAATGTCTCAGGCAGCATTTGATTTGGTCAATGCCACTTTGGGGCCAGTCACTCATTCGTCCTCTCAATTGTCATCAGTCCTTTAGCCAATATCCCCTAAGTGCCAACTCAATGCCAAACTCCTTCCTGAGTAGCGGATATGCCATAAGTAATATAACACAGTCCTGGCCCTCAGAGAATTCACATTCTTATTGGAAAAGATAACTGAACTCAATATAGAATGACTGCTGAATAAACTGAGCTGTGGGAATATCCAGGTAAGGAAGGGCCGACGGTATTCACAGGAAGGGCTGCAGGAATATGTAGGACTTTGCCAGGTGCAGGAGATAGAGCAAATACCTTAGCCTCTATTGTGCCTCAGTTATCTCATCTGTAGAATGGGAGAGTAACTATGTGCAGGGTTTCTGTAAGAGTCCATGAGTGAAAATATGCAAACAGCTGAGAGCAGGACCAGGCACACAAAAAGCACCAATATACGTGTTTGTTAAAAAATAAATAAATAAATAAATAAATAAAAAGAGGGGGCGGCAAAAGAAAGAAGAATGAGCATTCTTGTGAGAGAGAAGATCCCATGTAACAAACACATCTGGAGGGGTAATGAAGTAGAGGGTATTCTGGGAATGCTTGCTGATTTGGCTGGGTGAGCTTGGGTGGCAGTTTGAATGTCAATATCAGAGGCATGGACTTGTCCCCTGTAGCTGAGTGGCAGCCATTTCCAAAGCTGGATCTTTGCCGCGGAGAGTGGCAGAGGAGTCCTATGTGAATCGTTAGCACTCTGGCTATCAGCCCAGTAGGTGCGAGGTCCGAGAGACTGCCACAGGCCAGAGTGTAGTCAGTTGCCACACATGAGAGGACAGGCCCTGTGCTTGGCCCCAGACCCTGGTTCAGCATCATCCGGGACAGGGTGGCTTGGTAGGGGAGACACTATGTATCTGCCCTCAAGGAGCTGCTCCTCTAATGGGAATGTGTCATGCCAAGAATCAACTCAATCATCCTGGTGGCAAGTGGTGGAGATGGGTGGGGAAGAGAGGCTCTGTTGTGGCCCAAGAGGCGCCATCCACAGAGCGGTGACAAGCCAAGGCTGTCAGTCTGTAGGGGTTTAAAGCCTAGGGGTCACTTACTTACAAGCTGTGTGACCTGGGGCTCATTGCTTAACCTCTCTGTGCTGTGGTTTTTCCACTAGAAAATAAGGGCAATAATAATCATCTTCCCTCCTCGTAGAATTGTCATGATGATTAAGTCATAAGTGGAAAGTGCTCAGAATGTTGGTTCATATAATAAGCTCTTCATTAATGTTAGCTCTTCTCAGTGACTAGGGGCCCACCATGTGCCAGGTGTGTGGTACCCATGAGGTAAAAGGCAGTTGCCTGGAGCACACAAATGCACAGGACCACTGAAGTGTCAACTTTCCTCAAAACAACATGGATGCGCACCAGAGTTAACCAGGAAATTCAAATAGGTGTTTAAGATAAGACCAGGGACTTCAAAGACATCCTCTGCATGGAACCAAAGCTTCCGGTTATGTCTTTGGCTCCCCCAGCGTTTCTAGGCATTCTTCCCCCTGAGCCATTAGGATTGTTGTGTATAAAAATTTTAGCCACACAGACACATGTGAGCTCACAGGACTTTAACGAGGGATCATTCTCCGGGATAATTCTGTCATGATACAGGTGAAAACTGAGGATCAGGGTTCAAATTCTGCCATCATCACTTATTAGCTGGGGGAACCTAGCAAGTCACGTTACCTTGGTCATCCCTCAGCTTCTCCATCTGTGCAAAGAGGGTGATGGCGATGATGATGACAATCGTAACAGTAACCTACTTTAGAGGGTTGTGGTAAAAATTAAATAGACGAATTCCCAAAGGACACCTGGAACCAGGCTGGGTATGTAGTTAGTGCTAAGTGCATGATAGCTTTTACTAAATCTGTTCTCACATTCTGTCCCACAACACTGGCAGGTAGATGTCTTCCCGTCCATTCCTTCAAGGAGGAAATTGAAGCCGGAAGTGGTTAGGTCACATGCCCCCCTCCTCTCTGCTCCAGAAGGCGCTCCTGCTGCGGGGAGAAGGTGGGAATAAATGAGCTCTGAGGTCTTCCCAGTTCCAAGTTTCTATGACTCAAGGAAAACTTTGGAGTCCCTTTCACACCACTGTTCTGGCTGGGGCTAGAGCAGCAGAACACAGGAAACGGGAGGGACCAGCCAGGGAGGGAGATGACTTAGCAGGGTAGGAAATGGCTGCTGCCGCCCTTCCTTCGAGGCCACTGCTCTGAGAGGCTGTGTCCTGCACTCCCACCCCACAAGAGAGCAAAAGGGAAACTCCTGTTTTTGGAGGAAGCTGACTGGGACCTCCTTTTCCTCAGAGGGGAACTTGGCCCCTGGGGCAGAGGCAGTCCCAGGACTTTGAGAAACTCAGAAGTCAAAGGCTTGGAAGTACCAAGCTGGGCGCAGACTGGGGCCTCCCTGTGGTTGCTTCTCCTGGCTAAGCTCGACCAGAATGGGGATTGTCAATAGACCAGAGGGTTCTGGGGGAGAGGAATGAGTTCCCCACTGATTTAGGATCGAATGGGAGAAAAGAATTCCATCAAGGAACAGGGCCTAGTAGAAGGAGTAGATGTGAGATCTCTCTTGACTGTGAAACAGACTCACTGTGTGATTTTGGGCAAGTTTTCTTCCCTGGGGGGGGAAGAATACGTTCATTCAATACTTTGTGAACCCTACTGTGTGCCAACACTGCTCCGGGGCAAAGGGAGACTGGTGTGGAGATCAACATGTTCATTTCTCATTCCTTTCCAGCTCTGACATGGCATCTATGAAAAGTGAGTGCAAATCTCATGCAAATAAGCACATACCAAGTCACAAACTCCTCTTCTGTTTCCTAGCCTGTCCCTCACAAATGGCGTTGCTTGGCCCTAGCCTAGTGGCACAAGGTATGGAGATGGGAAAGGGAAGAAGCTGTGACCTTCACCTGCGTATCCCTTCACCTGAGTCATGGGATTATTATCCTCATGTTACAGACAAGGAAATGGAGGCTCAGAGAGGGAAAACCACATGGGTTTTGCCCAGTAAGTGCAGAGCCACTATAAGATCTTGCCTCCTTACTGGCCACCACAAGAAGTGGAGCAGAAATAGCCAGGTCTGTGAGCTACTCCATCATAAACAAAGTTGGACAGAACTCCCCACCATCCCCAAATCAGGGCATGCAAATTTGCCTGCCTGGGTGGGGTGGAGGTGAGGGTAAGGAAAAGGGTCATGGAATTTAGGGTCCTGGTCCAGGTTTTCTTTGTGGCAGATCCTCAGCACTGATATCTTTGAGAATAGAAGTTAATCTTTCTTTAGAGCCTCGAAACAGCACTGCAACAGAGATAATTGTCCCACTGAGATGACAACTAAGTCATTTGCATTTTAGGGCGTCAGTTTTGCTTTCTCTAATGCAAGAGAGCCTATAAGAAAGGAATGCTTCTTCTCCTAAGGTCCAGGATATTCTGGGTGCTAGAAGGATTTCAGGTCATCCTTGTTGGAACCTAGGGTCCTGTTGCTCTGGTCAGACAGACAGAAAATGGGACTGGGAGAGTGCTAAGAAGCAGGGCGTGGAGGGGGCTGAGGAGCGAGTGAGTCAGTCAGTCCACCAAGTGGGCTAGAGCCACTGTTTCCCTCTCCATCCGGCTATTGCACAAGGTCTTCTGCCATGTCACGTGGTTGGCGAGGTGTGGGGGAGACAGGAGGTGCAGCGGCTGACCCTAGTGATGAGGTTTGGGGGAGGCGGGAGGTGGAGGGGCTGACTCTCACTACCTTGCACTGGCAGAGGACAGCAAAAAGGAGTGGGATCTGTGGTGAGATACCCCTCAAATTGGGGGCCAGTATGGGAAAGGCCAGACCCCAACCCGGGAGTGGAGACCTGATTGTGAGGCGCGAGGCAGAGTGGCAGAGCTCAATAAGTAACCTGAGGCCAGTGGAGGCTAGAGAAGGGGGGTTTTCTGCTCAAGGTGGGGGCGTGGAACTTTCTAGTCGTCGCTGAGTGGGCGGGGCAACTTGGGCCGTCATTCCCTCAGCCCCTCCCTACCTCCACTTGGCGCCGTCCTCGCCCCAGGCTCAGTGCGGGGACGACAACCCGAGGGACCAGCGCTCCGCTTGGGAGTCGCCGGTGAACTCATGGCTGAAGCCCCGGGCAGGGGGCCAGGCTTGCGGCTCCCAAAGCCCCCGACGAGGATGCCGTGGAAGCTGCGGGGTGCGAAGGGCGCTCGGTGGGACCCGCCGCACTGGAAGCCAGGTGAACAGAGCTGGGCGGACCTCTGCGGGAGGTCAGGGCTAGGCTTGCAAGTCGCTGGGAGCCTTGGCGCTGCCCTCCGGCTAAGCAGAACTCCAGTCCCCCTCGCCTCCGAATCTTTGGTTCCGGTCCCGCTTTCATCTATTTAGTTCTGCGTCCGTTTGTCTGAATCCCATCCCGGACTGGCACTCTCCTTTTTTCAGACCTTGCGTCCCCGCGCTCCTGCTTCCTTCTAATTCTTAGGCAGTTCTTGCTGTTTTTCAAGGTGCCCCCATCCTTTTATCCCAGCTGTCCATCGGGCTGCGCCCCTACCTGCCTCTCTCCCTTTGCCTTTATCCGCTACTCCCAAAAGACCAACATTTTAGTTGTTAACACATAGTAGGGATTTAATGAATTGTATGTCCCTTATCACTAGTCCTCTAGCACTTTTTTGTCTCCACCACTGGCGTCACACTTCCACCCTCCTGTCTGTCTTCCTGTCCCATTATATGTCTGACCTGCTTATGTTTTGACTTCATCCCTTCATCCTTCTGTGCTTCTATCCCTCTTTTTGTCTCTGGATCCTTGGGTCTCACTACCTAGTCAGTAGCTCCACACAGCCCCTGTCACTCCAGGGGACCCTTACTGCCTCACTCTGTCTCCTAGTTGCATGATGTGGGCCCGCCACCCTGGCAGCACCTTGATTGCCTAAAAGCTCCATCCCAAGGCCTGTTTCCACTCCAGTGGGTCTCCCAGTCTACCTGGCACTTTGTCTTTTTAAAAATTGAAAAAAGTACTGATTTTTCTGTGCTGTAAAAAAAATCTCCAGGCTCTGCTGCTTCCTTTTCCCCCAGTAAGTTCTCCCTTGCTCCTGCCCAAATGGCAGGGAGGAAATAGCAAACTGGGTTGGCTTTCTCAACATGGGTTTGTCATGGAACATGAACACTCTTGAAGGACAGGGCCTGCAGAAACCCTTAGAGCAGACTCTCTGATTGTACATATGTGGAGCCCAAGGCCCAGAGAGGGCAAGACTCTCAGCCAGGTCACACAGCTCCTCAGTAGTAAAAGGAGGGTAGAAGCCAGAGTTGCAGTGTCCTGGGCCCTGATCCAAGAGCCTTGATGGGGCCCAGGAGCCACTTTCCTGGTGTTTCCTGTGGGGTCGGTTCATCCGGAGATATCAAGTGTGAAACATGGGGGCCTTGCTGTCCCCTCTCTCCCTGTCCTCTGGGACCTGATCTGGCTGCCCCCTTGCCTGGGTTGGGTATTCTTTATCTGGGGACCACTGTTGTCCTTCCAGTGGTGTCAGAGCTCCATAAGGCAGAGACCCTGGCTGTTGGACCTACCTGCCTTGTTTTCTCCTCCCGTCCACCCCACCCCAATGCCTGGGTGCCCATGTTGACTGATACATTGATACATATGAACAGGGAATATATATATTCTCTATATGGGAATACACATATTCCTTCAGCCAGGAATGCCTGGCTGAAGATCAGCTCAGAATTTTTATTTAGTGAGTATGCGTGTTTGTGTTTTGGGATGTGTGTGTGGAGGGGGTAGCTATGCTTGGAGAAGAGCACACTGAGAGGGGCTTTAAGAGCTCAGAGCCTTAGATGAGTGGCCCTCGAGCATCACCATACATCCTATGCCTTCTCTGATGTCCCCACAGGCCTCTGTAGGCTATTCTTCAGGGGAAATAGACAGGGTGGGTGGCCCAGGGATCATTCTGTCTGCTTGAATTGAGAATACCAAGCCCTAGATCCTGGTAATCACAGGGCTGAACTGGGATAGACTCTGGGCAGGCCTGTGAAAGTGAATCCCCCCTCCCCCACCAGCCACCCTCCAACTTCATGGACACCATATCTGGTTGCAGCATGACGTCAGACCACAGTGGGTTGATGGGACAGCCTGTTGGGTAGGAAGGAAGAGCCCACTCATCCTCCTCCATTTCCTCCTCACCCTTTCTGTTTTGTCCCAGGAGCTGCTTCCCTTGAGGGACAAGTGGATAGGTCCCAGGCAAGGGGGCAGGATCCTGAGCTCTGTTCTGAGGCCGTGGGTGTCCACTGCTACCAGGTGAGCTGGAGGCAGTGCTGGAGGCAGGGATCAGGTCTCTAGACTTCTGGGCTCATTTGGTCCCAGCATCTGCCCTGCCTCTTTCTCTGCCTTTTACCTCAGCCTTCTCCTCCTTCCTTTTTCTCACTTTCCTCAACTTTTTCTCCTCATCCTTAGAGAACTCTTACACCCCCAAGTACTTCTAGTCCTCTGCAAAAGCTCCAGAGATGTTGGGTTTCTGGGATCCTCACCCCCTCCACAGGAACGAACACACAGAGAACCTCACAGAAGCAGAGAATGTTATGGAAAGAAGGTCCCTGGGGCATCTGGGTGGCTCAGCCAGTTAAGCATCTGACTGTCAATTTTACTCAGGTCACCATCTCAGGGGTGTGAGATTGCGCCCCTCATTGGGCTCTAGACCCTCTGCCCCTCCCCCTGCCTTTCCCTCCCCATTTCTCTCAAAAAGAAGAAAAGAAAAGAAAGAAAGCACCCAAGAAACCAGGACGCAGCTCTGTTTTTCCAGATGAGGAAACTGAGCCTGGCCAGGAAGGAGTGAACTCAAGGGCTGAAACTAAGTCAGGCAGAGGGGAATGTTGTTGAGGGAGCACTGGGAGGGTTTCTCTGGTTTCAGCTGCTTGCAGGTGTGCCTAAGGATGGAGTGGGGCAGGGAGAAAGCTTTCGTGTTAGAAGTTGACTTGTTTTTACTCATCTCACTGCACGGTGACTATCCTCTGAAGGGCAAATGAGGTGGGGGGTGGGGTGGGAGTGGACATCCTGCTCTGGGTATCTGTGGCAGGTTCACTAAGGGCTTAGCCCCTCTGTTTGTTTGAGAGGAGGCAGGCAGACCTCCCTGAGAGAATGGAGGGGTGCTCCATTTGCTTGCAGCAGAAAACCTCTGGCCTCTTTGAGACTGGCCAGTAAAGCCAAGTCAGGGGCCCATCCTGGGTGTGAAATGGTGCCTACCACACTGTCATGGCTCACTTGGGTTTGTTGCGTGGATGCTGGGGGCTGGCTTTCTAGCTGCTGTCGCTTTGCCTAGTATCTGTTGGAATGATGCGGGCAGGCTCTTGGGTGTCTGGAGAATAGTGGGAGGCAGAGACTGAGGGGGCTTGGGTTCTCCCTTTCCAGCTGCTTAGTCCAAGTGCTTGGAGGTTCATCATGAGCTGCCACCTACATTCCTTTCAATAGTTCCAGGAGGCAGGTGAGAGGGAATAAATGCATCTGAGTCCTAGCTTGGAGTTGGGGGGAGGGGATGTCCTGAGAGAGTAAGCAATCCCTCAAACTCCCCTGGCCTGTGCCTGGCTTAGCCAGTACCTCAGCTTTCCTCACAGCTAGCCCAGTGCTCCCAGCCCAGCACGGAGCTCCCCCTTTCAGGGTACTCTCTGGTGTGGGGTGGGCACAGCCATGGTGATCTCCTGGGCTGTGGGCTGAGAGGTGGTCTTTGTGCTCCTCCCAGGACTTAGCTCCATCTCCACTCCCACTTAGCAATGCACAGTGGAGTTCCTGTTACCCCTCACCTTTTCAAGACCCTCCCACTACCAATCCCTTTCTTCCTACACTGGCACTACTCTGGCTGCCTGTCTTGGTGCGAACGCCCCTACCATGGCATGGCATTTTTTTTTTTTTAAAGAGCTGTAACTGTCTCATGTTGTGGGGATCTGAGCAGTAGCCCTCGTTCATGAAGCTGGGCAGGGGCCCCAAAAACTTTGAAGAGCAGGCCTTTACCGTCCCAGGCTTGACTGGAGGCCTTTCAGACCTCAGACTGGAGGTCTGAGAAAATGTGTGCAGGTGTGAGGGCATCCGTGGTCCTGTGCTGTCCGGGGCTGGTCCAAGTGTAATTCATTTCCCCCTCATGGTTCCTACCTGCCTTCTTTCTTCTCAGCTGGGTTCCCTGGGAATTATTTGCTGCTGCTGCTGCTGCTGCTGCTGCTTTAGCTCCATGGAAAAAGGTAGTGGAAGCACCTGTTTAATCACCCTCAGCTGTTCCAGAGTGGAGCTACGGGTCTGCCTGCCACAGTCTGAAGGATGTCCATTCCTAGGCAGTAAGGGATCTAGGGGGCATTAGAAGTCCAGATAGACACTTATTGGAACCCATGTGTCTTGGAGTGTGGCTCACAGTCACGGCATCTGGAGTTTCTCTCTGCCACCTCCTAGAAGAAATGAGCTGGTTGGCCTTGGAAAAAAGCTGAGCTGCCCAACACCTTGCTTGCCCATCCCCTCACCTGCCACCACCCTTTACAGCCCACCCTCACATCCATTGTCTTAATTTTGCTTGATAGGGATTATGCTCTATCCTCATTTTACAGGTGAAAATCCTGACGGTTGGAGTGGCACAATGACTTTCCCTCCTTGACACAGCCAAAAAGTGGTAGAACTGGGAGTAGTATCCAGCACTTTCTCTTTATTGCTTAGTACCTCTGTCACTGTATCTAACACTTAGGAGCACTTACTGTGAGCTAGCCACCATTCTAAGTACAATTTAGCCCAGAGGATCCGCTTAACAGCCATATAAAGTCCGGACTGTGATTATCAGCCACATTTTACAGGTGAGGAAACTGAGACACAGAAAGGTGGAAAATAATTTGCATGAGGTCACATGGCTAATGAGTAGCAGAGTTGGGCTTTGGGCTTTGTGCTTGGGCTGTCTGGCTCCAGATTCCATCATACGGCTCTTTGTATGACACACCTGGGCTTGGATAGTGATAGAGGGAAGCCCTATGTCTAGGGCGTGGAAATGCATACATGCACCCCAAGGTTTTTCCACCTGCCCTCAGTCTGCCCTCATGCACTCTACATTACCCTGCTTAATGGCTGAGCTGGCATCTAAGGTAGTAGCAGCAGCAGCAGCATCACCCTAAGATATCCAGGCAGTAGTAGGGGCTTGTGGGAAAAGGGACACCTGGGGCCTAAAGGCTCCAGTTATCACCAGAGCCATTCAAGATGCAACCCAGGAGACTGTGAAGAGGTACCATTTCCTCATCTGTACCAGGCCCCATTACTGTATATCTGCTCCACACAAGACTCTGACTTAGGTAAGGGCCTGGGGGTAGATCAGAGAGCAAGGATTGAAGGCAACGAGTTATCTCCTTCTGAAGAGACTGAGTTCTTGCCTTTCTAAAGCTCATGGGTTAAGAGAAAGAGATCAAGAAAGACCCAAAGAAATAGCCTAGATATGGGCTACTCTATGCCAGGCACTGTGAAGTTCTTGTTCCACTTATTTATAGCAATTGCTATATTTTTACTTCTGTAGTTTTTCCTTTTTTAATTGTCTGGTTTGATTATTATTTTTTTAAGACACTACTGGGTGTCTCAGAATCCATCATCTCTGAGTCACTTAAATATATCTCCTAAAAGGTTATTGGGGTTTGGTCATTATTTATGTGATTGCAATTTCATTTCTTCATGGTTGGTTGTCCCTTGAATATCTTTCAACATTACTGAGAAACTACTGTGGACACTGCTTGGTGCTATGTGGTGGATGAAATTGGCTCTGACATGGCTTCCTCCCCATAGGGAAGCTATAAAGATACTGCAGGACCCACACTTTTTATATCCTTTTTGCATTTTTCAGAAACAAAATAAATTTGGCCCCAACTCAGGACCTTAGGGATGTCCACAAATATAACAGCCCAGCCTCAGGAAGGAGGTCATCTACCTTCCCACCCTTTACAGACATTCCTGACTCTGGGTAGGATTTTGTTTCCAGAAGTGAGTTCTGAAGTCTCATCTACAGGTCTCATCTACATCCAAAACCCACAGGGACCTGACTCATCTTGAACAAAGTGCCAGCTCCCGTCTTGCCATTGAGAGGAAAGAAGGGGTGCACCCTGGGCGTAGCCTTGCTTCAGCATTTCTCCTCTGATTCTCTCAGGACCACTAGGGAAGGAAGGTGGGAGAATTCCAATTTGTCTGAAGACCAAGACAGGAGGGGGCACACTTGCGGCTATGCCTATCTTTGCCATTGCCTGGGTGACCTTAACAAAGTTGTTGTCCTAATAAACATGAATTTTTGCTCTTGTCTGTGTTGGGTACTCTAGCAAAGAAATTAGGTGGATGTGGCCCCTGCTTTCCAGGAACTTCAGCTTCATTTCTCCCGTCTGTTAGGTATGGAGAAAATAACCCATGGATCTGATAGGTTAGCTTGAGTGAGTCATGTCTTCTCAGTTTCTGTATCTGTAAATGTGGAGGAGGGCAGCTGGATGGCACATTGTCTTGAGTACTCCCAGTCCCCACTAATAGGAGTCCTCAATTCGACAATAAAGTCATGGTTGTGAACTTGTAAACTTCGTGAGGAAAGACAAGAGGGAAATCAAATCTTAACACTCTTTCTCATAGAATTTAAATCAGCGGGGCACCTGGGTGGCTCAGTGGGTTAAGCCGCTGCCTTCGGCTCAGGTCATGATCTCGGGGTCCCGGAATCGAGTCCCGCATCGGGCTCTCTGCTCAGCGGGGAGCCTGCTTCCTCCTCTCTCTTTCTCTGCCTGCCTCACTGCCTACTTGTGATCTCTGTCAAATAAATAGGTAAAATCTTAAAAAAAAAAAAAGAACTTAAGTCAGCTTTCTGATGTCACACTCTTGGAAGCCCTCGCCTGTCATGATTAATGCATATGCCCCAAGTTGTCCATGCATTTCTCCCCGGAGGTAGAGTTTGGACTTGAGGCAGAGAGCTCGGGGTAGGCGGGAAGTTGCAGAATGCCGGGGGCTGAGCAAGGTGGGAATGGCAACTTCCTGCTCAAGTATTCAATGTCCAAGTTTCCCTCCCGGTTGTCCCTACTAATCGGAGATCTCACTGAAGTCTTCGGAATGCTCCATAAATTACCCGCAGCAAGCATCTGAACCTTGACGTGCACAGGCACATGTATTTAAATTCCCCAGACCGTGCCAGGCACATTCAGAACCTAATAAATAGTCTGTGCGCCTGGCCAGCCGCTTGCTCCTTCACCCCGCGCTGCTAGCTCTGGCTGTGGCTTCTCCCCGCCTACCCCTCTTCCCACCAGCAGTGTGACCTGAGGAAGAGGCCCCAGAGCGGTTATTATTGGAGGAGCTGGAAGGCAGCGCCCCGCCCACCACAATTTGGGCAACTTTCTGGGAAGTCCGGTGGGCCGGACTGCGCCCTCATTGGTGGAGGGGCCCGTAGGTGGGCGGGGCGTCCCTACCGCCCGACTTGCAGTCGTTCCCTCCCAACCTGAGCCGAAAGTGGCCTCTGGTTGACAACAGCTAAGCAGCCGCCGCAGCTGCTCCTCTGGCTGACACCATTACCCCCGCCCGACCCCAGGCTCCGCGCGTGCCCCAGCCAGGAGCAGTCCTTCCTGCACTCACCTCCTGCCCACTGGCCGCTGTGTCAGGGTCTCGAACCCCAAGTGGTGGACGCGGCCTCCAGGTAGGAGTTGGGGTGAAGTCAGGCAAAAATCCGGACCCACGGGGCCTCCCGGGGCCTTCCTGGGCCCCCTGGCCCGGCCTAGTCCCGGGAGCGCTCTGGCCCGCCCCCGCTCTTAGCGGTTCGGCCAGGCAGCGCACTCAGGAGCCACTTTCGCCCCGCCCCGGGATTTGGGGTCGGAGTCCCCGAAATTGGGGGATCCCCTGAGCCCGCTGGCAGCGCTTCTCCCCACGGAAGCCCCGCCAGTCGGGTGGTAGAAGGAGACTTTCCCTCGTTATCCCGGGCCTGGCCGGAGTCTGGAGCCCTAGCTCTGGGGCTTTGGAGGGGGGCTTGAACAGGGCAGGGGTGGCGGCCCTTCGGGCTCTGTGCCACCTCGCCTACCCTTTTCCTTCCTCTGCTATTGAGGGCATTTCCAGGAATCCCGGGTAGGGCCCTGTGGGCTTTCCCCTTGGCCATTGTCCTCCCTTCTGAGAAGCGCTCGTACTTTCCTGGTATTAAGGTGGCTGTGGGGATCAAGTAAAAACCTTTGGATAAGTCGCATCTTTCACGGTTCTGTGGCCCCATGAAGTCCCAAGTGGGTTTGGATTATGGAAGCTCTGAGGAAAGGCTTCCTTTTAGTGGAAGTTTTTGGGATTTCCAAATTAGGTAGTCTGGGGTTCTCTCCATTTCTCTTCTCCCAAGGCTCTTTAAAGTGGAGCACTGAATTAGGACTCAGGAATCTGGGGTTCGGCTACTAATTCATGTGACCTTAGGTAAGTCATGCTACTTCTCCCGGCCGAAGTGTTTTCAACAGCGCTCAACCCGAGGTCGTGGGTTGGATTTCAGTATCTAAAGGGCCAGTGTTTTCCATGACATTTTGACTTGTCCCACGGGTCCAAGCTCCTCACTGGTATAGGTAGGTAAAAGTTTGTCTTGGAGGTGCTTGGGGCGACAGGAACTATACAGATGGAAAGCTTTGTGGTGATTGTGCAGGCAAACCAGCAGGCAAACCAGCGGGAAGGGTGAGTAGGACAGCAGCCAGATTCAAGGTGGGGAGGAGTGGGGCCAACTCAGAGCCTGGGACCCCAGAGGTTGGGCTGGAAAAGCCTGGCTTTCTCTGTCCCCCTTGGAGCCCCGAGGTCTGCCCACCTAGGAGGAGAGGGTGATGAGTCACACCCAGGGCTATTTTCAAACCCTGACTCCTACTGTGGGACCTGTTGCCGCCCCCACTCTGAGGGTTGCTCTCTCCACCCACCATCTTTTCTTGTTGCTCTCTGAATTTTCCCCTCATTTCCATCTGCCTGGAATAAAGGAGAGGCAATTTCTATCTGGGGGTGGAAAGGCAGACAGCCCAAGGGCATAGAGAAAGAGGCATGGCTGCAAGTGGTTTATGAATGGAAGATGGAGCAAGTGGGTAAGAGTGTGATGGGAATGGTGTTGGGGTTTGGGGGTTTTTTACCCTAAAGCTGTAGCTACCATATCACTGGGCATTCTGGGTTTGGAGCTCATTTCCGGGATTTGATGTCCAATTTTGTTCCCGATTTGGGGTTTGGCATTTCTGCTCCCTGGACCTCTGTCATTAGGGCTAGTAAACACCACATGGACAGAATCCCATTTGCCCTCATCGCTGGCCTTATGTCCACCTCTTAAGCAACTCTTTGAGAAGAATGCTCAACCTCCCTGTGCATCTGCAGCTCCCCTGCCCCACCAGGAGAGGAGACAGGGTTGAGAGATAGCTGGAGATGCTTAGAGCAAGAAGAGGAGCAGAAGGTGCACAAAGGGGCTGTGTATCTTGTGGGAGTGCTGGAGAGTGGGGCATGAGTTGAGCAGGGTGGATGGAAGAACTTTCTTAATTAAAGCACACTTCGGGAGTTTGAGCACAGGAGCAAAGAGGGTGCCACAAAGAGGCCTGAACTTTGACCTTCTCTGCCTTCTTGAAGTTTTAAAGTTCCACCCTTAGGGATAGGGATTGGAGAGGGAGCATAGGACCCCTGGAGCCAGCTACAGGGATACCAGCAGCAACACAAAAGCTAGAAGGTTCCACGGGAGCAGAGGATTGTTTCTGTAATCTGGATGCTATTGCAGCTGCTGGTGCTGTTCTGCTAGGACACTCTTGGAGTTCACTGTTCTGGAATGTTCAGGTTCAGTGGATGGCAGGTTTAACAAATGAAGACTGTGCCCTCACTTTTTTGGAGAAGGTGGGGCAAGGGGTCTTTGGCTGGAAGAAGGAATTGCCTCTAGCTTGAATAAAAGAGAACTTTTTCTTTGGACTCTAAGTTTGGGTAAGATGGAGTGTCTTGGCCCTGGGCCCAGGCCCTGGGGAGGCCATTATCAGATAAAATAGAGATAAATGATCTAAAAAATCCAAGGGCTCTAGGATGGGAAGTGTGAGCTCCCCCACTCTGCAGCCCTAAACAAAGTAGTGGAGAATAGGCCTGAGCACATAATCGTTGGTGTCAGCTGTGTACTAAGGCTCTCTTCATCTGTGACCCATGGCCTTGGTTCGTGTGTATGGGAGGAGAGGGGGACTCATCCCAGAATCGGTCCATTGCAGGTCTGAAATGCTGTGTTTGTGTGTGAGTTTTCTCTTGCCCAGCCCCCTACTCTGGGAACTCACATTTCACTGACTGCTGTCCCTGTTTACCCCCAACCCTCAGGGTGCTGGTATGGGTAACTGGACGTTAAGTTCCTCAGGAATCCAGGATGGTGTGGGGCAAAGCACAAGGGAGTGAAAGCTGGACATATGGGAAGTTTAAATCTGGGCCCTGCTGCTCCATTTGTGACTTCCCCAGCTCTTGGTTTCTCCTCACTGTTTCTACCTCATTGGATTAGATGAGAGAATCCATGGCTAAGTGCTTTGTAAACTACCAAAGACCGTACAAATTATTAGTCATTAAGTTCAGGCTTGGCTAGGTCTTAGAGGACACAGAGTGTAACCCCCACCTTCAGGGAATCGACCAACTAGTTTGGGGGTTAGTGGCATAAATCATGCGTGGCAAACAAAGCCTTTACCTCAGTGAGGACTTTTCAAAAAAGATTATTTATTATGAAGGCTTTCAAACATATATAAAAATAGAGGAAATTAGTGTAGTAAGAGCCCATTAGCCCATGGGTATAATCCTGCCTATTAATACCTCCATCTGCTTCACCTTCTTTCTTGTTATTTTGAAACAAATCCCAGACATCTTATCAATTTATCTATAGTGCAATATATAGATCTCTAAAAGATAAGGCTTCCAAAAAAAAAAAACAAAACCTACTGTACCATTAACACATCCAGAACAGCCCCTTAATATCATCAGATATTCTGACAGTGTTCATCTTTGCAGCTGTCTAGGAGGGCTGTTTTGCCTGGGGATGCCTGACTAGAGAGCCTGCTTGTTGCTTTTGACTGAGGGGAAGGTGACTGACAGAGGCGAGGCAGTGATATTTGAGCTGAACCTTTGAAGAGGGGCCTAGGCAAAGTCAGAGCTGGAGCAATTAGGGAATCCTGGGCCCTCGTTTTACAGCACTAGCCCCAGTCCCTGGGACTGCCGCTCCGGAGGCTGATTTGGGGAAGCTTCTTGCCGAAACTTTGTGCCTTGCTCCTCTAGCAGTAAATGGGGTGAACTTTCCCACTTGCCTCCCCAGTTCCAGGGCCACCCAGGACCTTGAGGTCAGTAGGCCTGGGAGAATTCCTGGGAGGCTCCTCTCCTCCTGGCCCCTCCCCTGACCCCTGAGGCCACTTTGGAGCAAAACAGGATGCATTCAGGATGAGTGTCTTTCCCAGCTTGTCAGCTAATCACCAAGGCCCAGCTTGGAGCTTCCTCTCTAATTCATGATAAAACCTCTCACTGTCTCCCTTTTCCCTCCACCTCAGTGAGGGTGTGCTGACTTCCTCCACATCCGGGCCAGCCCTCCTCCACCCTCCTGTGGAGCTGAGGGAGAGGCCCTCATCCAGGCCTTTCTTCTGACTGCTCCAGAGCTGGCTGTGAGACCAGAGCAGGCTGTGAGAGGGCCGGGAGACCCCATGAGCGCTCTCCCTGGCTGCAGCCTCCTGCTCTTGGGCCGTCCTTGGGAAAGGAGTGGCTCCATTCCAACAAGCCTGGGGTCCTGCCACTGCCTGGTTAATGATTGAGCCACATAATAACCACCTTGAAAAGTCACCTCTGGGGGATGGCCATTAACCAACTCCCCGTCCACCCCTGGCCTTAAGGGGGATCCCCTCTTAACACTCACCTCCCTCAAGGGGACACTAACAAACATTCCTTCACGGGAACTTCCCGGAGCCAATTAAACTTCTGGCCCTCTGTTTTTGCTTGGGCAAACAAGTTCATTTGGGTGGTTATTGAGAAGGTCAGGGAATTGATAGGGATTCGGATGGGCAGTGAGGTAAGGGGAATCTTTAGGCATGAGTCAGAAGGGTCTGGGGGTCTTTCCAGGAGTCCCTCACCCCCTCAGGTCAATTTGAAAGAGCAAGAAATACCCACGCAAAGGATCTGCCGTTAGTGGGGCTGTGTGCCTGTCTGTTTTCAGTCCAGCTGTGGGTCACTCCTCCACACTAGGCAGAGACATGAGCCGTCAGTCATGCTGCTGCTGCTCCTGCTGTAAGGCTGAGGCCTCCACGGTGGAAGAGGAGACCTCCCTCCAAGAGCCTGCATCTTGACGAACAGTGGGAATTGGGAAGGGTCAGGTTAGGTCCCATTTGGAAAGCTCCGGACCCCAAGCAGTTTTCTGCAGTTTCAGTGAGAAGAGACGGAACCAGCATTTAGGGAACCAGTGGGGGCCTCCTACAAGTCAGGAAGCCTGCCCTCTGGTTGTGCCTCTCTGTAGCTACCTCAGCATGAGTGACTGTTACTTTCTCTGGGACTCAGTTTTCACAGGTAGTGTGCACTCAGTGGTCTCTCAGGTTCCATTCCAGCTGTAAGATTATGCACTCCCAGGCAAAACCTTTTGCTTGTCCACAAGGCAAAGGTCGGTTGGCTTTAAATTCTGCCAGGCCCGGTTACTACATTGTGCCAGTTGGCTGGTCAGTTTGAGCTGACCAGGCCTTGAACTGCCATAGCTTGGGTTTTGCTCGAGCATGGGCTTTTGTGCAGTTGCTCTCCAGTCCCCTCCCCGTGTGTGTGTGTGTGTGTGTGTGTGTGTGTGTGTGTCCCAAGGGGCTACCCTCTGACCCATTCAGCTACAGGTTAATGAGTGACCTGTTGGCCCTGGTTAGCAGCTGAAGGTGCTCCTGGGATCCCAGGTCTCTGAGGGAAGCGGCTCAGGGCTTAGCCAGCCCCACCCACCTTTATGCACAATACCCCAGAGGTAGAGAGCCAACCTAACTCTGGGGAGAAGGGTCTTTAGAGGGCACTCAGTCCAATTCTCCTTATGAACCTAGATCTTCCTACCAGGGATTTGTGCAGCTCTTGTGCCCCCATCTTCAGTACCTGAGAGCTCAAGTTTTCAAAGCAATTGCTTTCATTCCTGGAACGTCCAAAAGCATTTGCTTATGTCGAACTGCACACCATATTCCTGTGGCTTCTACAACCCTGGATCCCAGCTCTGCCCCCTGAGACCATCTAGCCAGGGGCCATTCTCGCTGACTTCCAGAGGTCTGAGGACGGAACCCAAGTCCCCTCGCTTCTTCTGTAGGCCAAATAGCTTCAGTTCCTCCAAAGACTTCTCAAGGGACCTGGGACCAGTCCTCTTCCCAGCCTCATTACTGTCTTCTGCACATGCTACGGTTTGTGGCCCTGGGAATGGGAAATGGGGCTCTGGAAGCCCCTCACGCTCTGTTTATTTCTAGCCTGAACTTTTTTTTTTTAAGATTTTATATATTTATTTGAGAGAGAGAGGGAGAACACAGGCAGGTGGAGCAGCAGACAAATGGAGAGGGAGAAGCAGACTTTCCACTGAGCAAGGAGCCAGATGTGGGACTGGATCTCAGGACGCTGGGATCATGACCTGAGCCGAAGGCAGATGCTCAACAACTGAGTCACCCAGCAGCCCCTAGTCTGAACTTTCCTACAAGACTTCTCCATTATCTTTTTCTGGTGGCTCCAGCAGTTGCATTCTGAACCCCCAGGGTCCTGGGTCCAAACAGCTCCTGCAGCTCTCTGATTTGTTTGTTGGTTAGGTCTGGCTGGCCTTCTTCTTGGTGCCCTCATAGCAGAAGGCAAGCCTGGTGAGAGGAAGTGCTCATTTCTGATGAGCTGTCTGCAGTGTATTCTGTGTGGCCTGTCAGTATATCCTGTTTTCCTGCCACTTACTTTCTTCCCTTGAGCTGGTGGAAGTCAGGGGGAAGGGAGTGTTTTGAGGAGCATCAAAGCCGGAAATGAGCATGAGCCATGCCCACACTGGGGCGTAGAAGGGTGAATCAGATGGGGAGAAACACCAACTCAGCCATTCCTCCTCTGCAGTTGATGATGAAGACCACGATGAGTATTCCCATTTCTTTCCATTTCCAAGGTACTTTCACTTCTACAATTCCACCCTTTTCTCAGAGCGGCCCTGGTAAGAGAAGCAGTGTGATCATTGCAGGTGCCCACCTGGGGCCCAGATGGGGGACAGGCTTGGTGTCTGAGGAGGGAGGATTCAGAGCCCAGGTCTCCTGATGCTCAGCCCTCACTATTTCCCCCAAACCACACCCAGCAGCTGAGGCAGCTGGGGCTGACTCCGCTGCTTCCTCACCACAGAGGAACCTCTGCCCAGGCTGAAACTCTGTTCCCATGGTGGAGGGAGCAATCTTCAGGGGAGGTGGCCAAGGATTTCCTGTCTTTTATCTGGGCTGGCCAAAGGCTGGCCTGTCTGAGGTGTGAGACACGCACTCACAGCCAGCTTTTCTGCTCCCGGTCAAGGTCACGTCAGGCTGGGGCTATGAGCAGGCAGCTTGGGAAGTGCTTCGCCACAGACATCTGCCCTGAGCACCCCTCACCTGAGCAGGGCCTTCTAAATGGCAAAACCAAGAAGGGATGTGGGAAAGGGGCCAGAATGGAGATGAAGTGAAAGGCATATAGAGCTGTACATCCAGAGTTTGGGGCAGGAAAGTGTGTCATGGTGGGGAGCTGGGGCTCTGGGATAAACAGCACTGGGTGACTTTGGGCCACTCACTTAACCTCTGGGAGCCTCCATTTTGTCAACTGTAAAATGGAGCTATAGGTACCTACCTCATGGGGTTGTTGAGTCATAAATCCAATAATATGAACAGGATTCTTCTTATTGTTGTTGTTTAGTGGCACTTTCTGCCACCTTATCTCTTTGCTGTTTTTCACTGACCTGGGACTGTGCTGCACCCAAACATGTGGCCCCCGAGGCCTTAGGTCTTCTCTGTCCCTCAGATTCCACTTCCTCACAAAAAACATTCCTGGGCCACACTCACCTGGAGGGAGGGATCCTTCTGGTCTCCTCGAGTGAGGAGTGACATTTATGATCACGCTAACAACAATAATAATAGTAAACTCTTCTAAATTCTTGACACCTTTGAACTTAATTAGCTCCCATGGTAATTCTGTAAGGTAGGTACTGCTATTCTCCTCACATTTTACATATGAAGAAGTATACAGGGAGAGGCTAAAAGAAGAACGGACTCAAGGTCACATGGCTAGGGAATCATGGAACTGGAATCAGGACCCAGGTAGGCTGAGTCTACCACCCACACCCTTAGCAACGGTGCCATGCCTCTCCTCCCTTTTTGGGGTGGCCAGCCAGGAGGCCAGAGCTCGGGCTTGGGTCTCCCTTCCACCCCTGACTGCTTATTTTACCCATCATGATCAGTCTTTCCTGGGCAGACAGTCCCTAGGTCCTTGCCTGCTCCCTCCCCAGCAAGGCAGACAGATGGAGGGGAGAGAAAATCAAAGGGCTGGGTATTGAGGCTTTAAGCAGAGCTGCACAGTGGGGGCGGGTATACAGGAGGAAGCTGGGGAGGTGGTTCTGACAGCGGCAGGCCTGCCTGATTAGCACCTTCCAGGACTAAGGGTGCTGGGTGGCATCAGGGAAAGGAGACACTCTAATGAGCTCTCCTGACAACCAGAGTTCATTATTTAGAAGGTGTGGGTGGTTAGGGGCAGGTGGAAGGCTGGCTGAATTAACTTGCTTGACCCTTCCAGCTTGGTGTGGTCCATGCTGGTATTGGGCATGTGGAAGGGTAAGCTTTTGTCCAGAAGCTCTACCTTCCCCACAACGTTCCCACCTCTGGGCCCATGGGGGGCTAAAGACTTCCTTCCCATAGGCTGTACCCCCTTTAGAGCTCATTCTCTGTGATCTTGCCTGCAAACAGAGGCCAGAGAGTGCTTCAGAGGATAGCCAACCTTAGCATCTGCTTCCCTGAGAAGTATGGGCCTGATAGCAGCTCTGGTACTGTACTCCAGGAGAGTTTGGCTTTTGCTCAGTTTCAGACCCTGGTGCCTAGCATGGGGCCTGGCACAGGGTAGGATTGGATTTGGAGGGGAGAGCCTAGGGAGACAACATGGGAACAGATCAACAGGTTGGTTGTGGTCATTTAGGCAGGCTCCTGGTCCTCGTCCATAGTCCAGTGGAAGCCACTTGACCTCCTATAGCCTCAGTTTTCCCATTTGTGCAGTAGGTCTGTTTCGGACAGGGCTGTCATGGGGACCACAAGAGATGTGGGATGGTCAGGTGTTTTCTCCACTGATGGGAAGTTACTTCAGGCTCAGGGTTCATACTGCACAACTCCTGGCCTATGTTTCTTGTGTCCACAGCCAAGGCAACTTCTATTTAATGAGTATTCTAACTTGGTGGACTTGGAGGACTCTGGATCTAGACTGCCTGGATTTGCACCTTGACCCACTACTTCCTAGTTGCTGATTTAGGGCAAGTTACTCAATATCCCTGGGCCTTAGTTTTGTCATCTGTCAAATAGAAATTTCATAGCACTTAGCCCCTGCAGGGTTGTTGTCAAGATTCAGTGAAATAAACCATATAAGAAGTACTTATGCTGGGGACCCAACAATGACTTGGAACCCTTTGCTTGTTGTTATTATCTCATTTTATACTTGCAAAAACCTCCTGACATCAGGGATATAAACATGTCACTATTTTACAGCTAAGGACACTGAAGCCCAGAGAAGCTAAGTCTTGCCCAAAGAGATCTGTGTAAAGTTCTTAGCTTGGGGCTTGGCACATATTAAGTGCTCAGTAAATATTAATGTTTAATCTTAATTATTGTTAATAATGACATTCGGTATCCTTAGTATTATTATTAGTAAGGAACACAACCACAGCTAAGAAGTAGCAGAGCCAAGACTAAAAGCCACAGTCACTAGCCTGTTAGTCTTCCAACTGCACCTGAAAACCTCTATTTCTAGATATTACACAGTTATTAGGTTGCCATTTAGATTCTCCTTCCCTTCACCCCAGGTGGCCTAAGCATGCACATGGCCACCCCTGCCCACAAAGCTAAGCCCCCCCCCTTTCTGCACAGAATCACAACCCTCCCTTTGGCTGCAGAGCTCAGGGGAGGCTTGTATCCATTGGCTTCTAGAGGGGGAACAGACCCTGTGAAGAGGTTACTTCTCTTGGGCCCATTTTCTTTCTGTAAGAGACAATATTTTTTTCTGGGTCTCAGGGTGGGGCCAGGCTCCTTCAAGGCATTTCCTGCCTGCGGGTTTATATTTGGCCTCAGCAAAAGGAAAAGGAAGTAGGCAAGGGGGGTGGGATGTAGAAGTGGAGACACAGGTTCAAGATGGGTGAGTGCCAAGACTTTGCAGGCCAAGAGAGGAAGCAGGAGACGGTGCATGTCCCTTGCCCTGTGGGCTTGGGGGCCCTCACAGGAGCTTGGGATGGAAGAGCTGAGGGTTCCTTGGGGCCAGAATGTCTTTGTCCCTAGGCAGAGATTATTTTCACATCTTACACCTCTGGGCCTTGGTTCTTGGCCGTGGTTTCTGCCCTGGGGCAAAGTGTTCTGCTGGTCATCTAGTTGGCTGAGTTGCAAGCGTGTCTCCTCAGTTCTGTGTCTTTGCTGTAGTGATAACAGAGGAATGGGTGGAGGCAGAGGCCTGCACACTGTTTAGTTGGAAAGCAGGACTTCCTGCCTAGGTGTTGCCAGAACATTCTGTAGCCCTTACCACAATGCAGTGGGGATACTGAGACCGATAGGACCCAGTGCCGTGGGACTCCAGTTGAATGGGGCAGACAGTCTCATGTGCAGCTGAGAAGGTAATGGAAATGCGTAGGGGGTAGGGGTCACTTAATTTAAGTGATCCGTTAGTTGGTAGGGGATTTAGTGAGAGGTCAGGGAAGGAAGATCTCATGGGACGTTTGACCTCCATCTTGATGAATACTGGGAGTTTGCAGCTTCGAGTCAGACTGAGTCTGGGGTGCTGAAGGCCTCACGTGCCAGGTGAAAAGCAGTCTGGTTGTTGCCCTGGGCTGTGGGCAGGGGAGCCTGCAAGGCAGAGTGGAGTGTGGCCAGGTCAGAACTGGGTTCTTGTAAGAAGAAGATGGCAGGACAACTTATTGAAAGGAGAGACTAGAGGCTGGGAACTTGGAGGCTTAAGTGATCCAGGCATGCCAACCTAGAGCACAGTCAGGTGTGGGAAACCATGACCACTTGATGGAAAAGTTGATAGAACTTAGTGATTAAATACACAAGTTGAGAGAGGACAGACCAGGATGACTGGTAGGTTAAGCCTGGGTGTTCGGGTGCCTTGGGAGGCAGGAAAGCCAAAGAGCCAGGTTGGGAGGGGAAGATGGATTTGGTCTTGGTGCCCACTGAACCGTGGGTCTGCCACTCAGACTTACTGGAGTCTGCCAAAAGAGTGTGCAGGAGGAGCACAGCTCCTCTACTGAACCAGCCAGGGAGAGTCATACACACTCCCCTCTGGGTTTAGATTTTGGTGAGTGGCCACTAGGAGACAGAAAAATGGAGGCCCAGACAGAGTTGGTGGCTTGCCTGAGGTCACCCAACAGGTTTCTAGCACAGTTAAGGCTCTTAGAATGTAGTTCTCTTGACCTTCAGTCCGATAATCTTTCCAGCCATACCATAGTGGAGAGCAGTTCGTTGGTCTACCATCTGCCCCAGACTAGTTAGGTGGGCATCTCTTGCCTACAGCTTGGTGACTGGAGGTGTTGGAGTAGTGCACAACTTATGAAAACACCTGTCCTTTCTTGTAACCATGACCTTGTCAGAGCACTTGGGACTGGGTTGGGGGCAGGATTCCCTGAGGGTAAGAAAGTTAATGGAGTGACTGCCCCTGAGCAGGTGGCAGCATTGACCTTCACTGTCACAGGAAAGCCCTGGGCTGGGTCAGAATGTCCACCGCCTGCTTTAACCCTGCTGTACCCAGTGACAGCCTGGGAGACCACAGACTGGACTCTGGTCTCAAACTTTTAAGCAGCCCCGGGAGGCCAGAGGCCTGGTTTTGGTCCCAGTACCCTCCTGTTCCTCCCTCACTTAAAGCTGTACACCAAATCTCAGACTACAGCTCCGTCGGGGAGAGGGGTGCAGTTGGGGATTTCTTGTATAACTTCCATGTTTTTAAAAACTCTCAACTCAAACTGCCACCTGTCCCTGGCTGACCTGCGGGATCAGTGTTTCCACAGACAAGGGACCTCCACTGAATCATGCATCCAGTCTTTGCCTCATCCCTCAGGACATCTTCAAGGAGTGGTTGCCTGAGGCCCCCAGGTAAGGTGGAGGCTGACCTTGGGGTCACAGTTCAGGACTGGAGTCTGCCTTTCTTTCATTGTGGCGACTTTCCTGGAGCCAATATATTTCTAGACATTGCCAAAGGTCCCCCAGGGCATAACGTTGTCCCTGGGTGAGACTCCCTGAGGTCCTGTGGCTTTGGTGCAGACATGTAGCATTAAGGAGAGAGGGCTATTTGAATGGAGAGCCGCACGTGTCAAACTGCCACTAGTCAGCCGGAAGATGCAGTGGATTCAACATGCTGCCACCCAGCCGCATGGTACTGTCCCTTCCTGGGCTGTGTGTGTCGGTGGTGCTGCAGTTCTGATGGGGAGACTCCCTTGCATGGGCTTGGGAGCTTGGTATCCAGCTGCAGCTCTGGCTAAGATTGACACAGCATCCCAACAGGTGCAGCAGGGGCCCCATGTCCTGCCTGTGACCTAACAGGCTTGAGGCCAGCCAGTGGCTAGCGCAGCCAAGCTGGCTGCTTAAAATCCAGCAGCCTTTCCTGTGCCCCTGCCTCCTGTGGGGTTTGGGATGTGGGATGAGAGCTATTTTGGTGTTGCTGCTTTCTCTCCCTTTGCCCCCCTCGCCCATGAGAATCAAGTAAGAACTGTCATTCCTGCTATGAGCAGCAGTAGTGGGGAGACGAGTATACCCAGTGTCCCGCCGAACAGGGTACTGCAGACCCTTCCCCCCCACCGAATGTCCCATTCAAGGTCAGGAAGTGAAGTCTTGGCAGTCGTAAAAGTCATGACAGCTGTTACAGCTGTTAGTATGAGCCCTTGTGAGAGCTCCTCTCCCTCTGTCCCTTGGTGGGTGGGGGATAGCCAAACAGTCACCTGTTGCAGCATTTGTGCAAATTTGAATGGAGCCCCACCTCTGAGGGATCCAGGGCTCAAGGCTGGGTGGGCACCCTTCTTGTGGCCTAGGCTCCTTAGCTTATATCCTTACAGGAGGGTGAAATGAGCTGCTAATAAGCATTTGAGGCCAAGTGAGATCCAAGCCCCCTGCCAGAAAGACAACATCTCTTCCTTAGACAGGATCCCTCTCTGGGAGTGAAGGTGGGAAAAGGAGGAGGGCTTTGCATTTCCCAAGAGAAATGGGCCAAGAAGCCATTTGCCCAGACCTAGCATTTCCCAACTATAGTAATGGGGCCGGGGTGGGGTGGGGGGCTTCTGCCTACCTGGAATACCAGCTTGACCTTACAAAGTCTACCTCGGAAACTTGGGTTGTCACACAGACATCAGCATCCCAGGTCTTTCTCTACTCCCTCAGAATGCTGGCTTTCCCTCCTGTGCTCACTAAAGTTGGGAGAGACCATGCTGATCCCAGACCTTGTTTGGAAGACACTCGTCCTACAGTGAGGGCCAGTGAAGGAGATGTTTTTCCAAACATAAAGCAAAGTAAGGTAAAGGAAATTGGCACATTTGCTGAAAGATTCTTTATGGAGTAGGACAGCTAACTGTTTGACTAAATTACCTTCACAGACACCCACAGACTCGCCCTCCCCTGTCCCACCACATGCATTCGTATTACCACTCATGGCTCTCTTGCTCCTTGTCTGGGGCCTGGAGAGAACATGGACCAGTGATTAGAATGGGCCTGAGTCTGGCCTCTGGCTAGAATCTTTCCAGAGACCTATGCTGTGGCTTTTTGGCTGACTGTGTTTGTTCAGGGCAGTGGTGCTCTTTCTTGCCTGCACTCAAGAATCATGTAGAAAACTCTCAAAAACAAATGAAAGCTTTCCCATAGATTCTAATTTAATTGGTAATGACTGGGGCCCAGACATGGGAATTTTTAAAAAGAGTTTATATATTTATTTGAGAGAGAGAGAGAGCGAGCACACACACATCCACATGCATGTGCTTGTGAGCATGAGTGGTGGGGGGCGGGGCAGAGGTAGAAGCAGACTCCCCACTGATCAGGGAATCCCAATGATGATGATGATGATGGTGTCACCACTGCCTAGGATCATGCCCTGAGCCTAACCGAGGGAGCCACCCAACTAACCCCCAGGTCCTGGAATTTTTAAAAACTCTCAGACTATATAATGTGTGGTCTGAGTTGAGAGGTTACTATTTTGGTGGTAACAAGGATCCTGTTGACTGGGGCCTCTGTGACATCCACCCATTGCTTGTCCTGGGTTCTGAGTCTTACCTGGTACCTATGCCTGGAGATGGGTTTTGGGTTGGGAAAGAGTAGGCAGAGTGGGGTCTGAGCAGCTCTCTCATAGCCCACTGAGTGACCACAAAGTAGAAGGACTCAAGTCCCCTGAATGTGGCATGAAGAGGGTGGGGTTGGTGATATTGGCTCGGTGAGGCCCAACTTCCCTAAACTTAGTTGGCAATTGCTTTTTCTTCCCCTCCTAGCTCATGCTCACTTTTTAAAAAGTAGGACAAAATCTGAGCTGAGGCTCACCAACTGTGAATGTGTGCATACCAAGGTCAAGGAGTCTTTTTTTTTTAAGTTTTTCTTTAAATTCCACTTAGTTAACATACAATGTAATAATAGTTTCAGGAGTGGGGGGGCAAGTTCAAGTAAACTTAACAAAAATTGTGCTCTCTAATGATAACTTTCATACAGCCACTTTCAAAACCAGGCAAAACCTGACCCATTCCATGCAATAACCATGGACGTAGGCAGGAAAGCTTTTGGTCATCACTACCTAGTTCAAAATCCAAAGCTTAGGGAAAGAAGCAAGTTGGCTAAAGTGACTTAGGCAGCGAGTAGGGGAGCTGGCTTGATGGGAAAAAGCTCGCTCTTCGACTCACTTATCTATCATCTTGGAGCATGATTGCATTTCCCCCGTGGGAGATGTTGCTCGCCCTTTCCTGAGTGCGTAAGCTACCCTTGTTCATGCAGCATTTCTTGGGAACAGAAATGCTTTTCTCTGCGTTCTCTCCTTCTCAAAATAGAAGAGAGCTCTGTGCTAAGAGGCTCCTGGTACATGGCCTGTTTAAGTGTAGGTGTAGATCCTGTCATTGACCTCTAAAACCTTCTCCTGCTGTTCAGCCATTTTTCTTTGACACTCCCTCCAGGAAACCTGTGGGCATGGCCTTGAGACCTAATTTGATTCTGGAGCTTTTGAGTATGCCCCTGGCTCTGATTCTTATGGCTCAGATCACCTGGGACCATCCCCGGGTTTAGAGTCTGAGCCTAAATCTCTGTGGAATCCAGCTTGTGCCAGCTGAGTGCCATTCCTGACCTGTCCCAGCACATCATCCTAGCCTTGGCCAGAGCACAGCCTGCAAAATATAGCAGTTGAAAACTGCTCAAATCTGTACATCTGGACACAGAAGCAGGACAAGGGGACACAGACATTCCTTCATCGCTTGCATCGGCCTGCCCGGTGTCACTCTCCCTGCCAGGCACAGAAGGCAATTCTGAGTCTGGAACACCTGGGCCCTAACCTCAGGGGAGTGGACTTGCTTGGGGTGAGTGGTCACTTCTGGTCCCAGCCTGGGCAGGCTGGGGTGGGTGGGAGGAGTAAACGCAAAGTACTTTAGCTCAGTCCTTAATCACCAAGACATATGTCTCTGACTGCTTCATCTGGGAGGAGCCTTAGGGCCTCCCCGACCTCCACGAGGTGGTGTAATGCTGGGAGGCAGTGTCCCTGACATCCTGTTGGGTAATAACCCCTTACATTCTCCAGATTCCTGCCAGGGAGTACTTGCTGGGGATTCAGTCCATAGCCCTGCTTCAAACTCCTTGGCTCCTTTGTCTTTTGGAGCTATTGTGGCCTCTTTGAAATGTCTGCCTCTTAACTAACCTCACTTCCCAGAGCCATTTGGCTATAATTTTGACAGTAATGTGGATGCAGCCACTTTACAGACCCAAAAGGAAATGCCAGCTGGGTCTCTTTCTTCTGTTTGTTCTTTTTCCTTCAGACCCTTCAGTTAGTTGCAAGTATTTATACTATGTGTCAGGGGTTTTTGGTTATTGTTTTTTTTTCTCCCTCTTTAGTATTTAACTTAATGCTCTCAGTAGCTATTCCAAGTAGACTCTATTACCTCCATTTTACAGAGGGGGAAACTGAGTCTTACAGAGGTTAAATAACTTGCTCAAAGTCAGAGGGCTCATGACTGGTAGCACCAGGATTTCAATTCAGTCTTGTAACTCTACTCTATCAGAAGGGTGGAAAAAATTTAGGGGACATGGAGTTGGTTCCTTTGAGTGTGGGCCCTTGGTTTCTCTGGCATTTGAGGGCAGGTGGCATAACTCCATGGAAAAGAGAACTGGACAGGAAATGAAAAGATCAGGGTTGTACATGAACAGATATTTCTCCAAAGAAAAATCCAGATGGCCAGCAGGTGCATGAAAAGATGCTCATCATCACTTACCATCAGGGAAATGCAAACCGAAACTGTAAGGAGATACCATGTCACACCTGCCAGGATGGCTAAAATCAACAACACAAGAAACGCCGGTTGTTGGTGAGGATGTGGAGAAAGGGGAACCCTCTTGCACTGTTGGTGGGAAAGCAAACTGGTGCAGCCACTCTCGAAAACAGAGTGGAGGTTCCTCAAGAGTTAAAAAGAGAACTACCCTATGACCCAGCAATCACACTACTGGGTATTTACCCAACGGGTACAAAAACACTAGATGAAAAAGGATACATGCAACCCTATGTCTATAGCAGGATTATTTACAGTAGGGAAGCTATGGAAGCGACCCAAGTGTGATGAATGGATAAAGAAGATATGGTGTGTGTACACACACACACACACACACACACACACTTACAGTGAAATACTACCTAGCCATAAATGAGAATGAAATCTTTCCATTTGCAACAACATCGATGGAGCTAGGGGGCTTATGCTAAGCGAAATAAGTCAGAGAAAGACAATTTAGGAAACAAAACAAATGAGCAGAGGGAAAAAGAGAAAGCAAGCAAGCAAGAAACAGACTCTCAACCATAAAAACAAACTGGAGGTAGGTTACTGGAGGGGAGGTGGCTGGGGGGATGGCTGTAATCAGTGATGGCGATTAAGGAGGGCACTTGTAATGAGCACTGGGGGATGCATGGAAGTGTTGAATCGTCATATTGTACACTTGAAACTAAAATAACACTGTATGTTAAGTAATGAATTTAAATATAAAAGAAGGGGCGCCTGGGTGGCTCAGTGGGCTAAGCCTTTGCCTTCAGCTTGGGTCATGATCTCAGGGTCCTGGGATTCAGCCCCACATAGGGCTCTCTGCTCAGCGGGGAGCCTGCTTCCCCCTCCCCCTCTTCCTGCCTCTCTGCCTACTTGTGATCTCTCTCTCTCTCTCACTCTCTCTGTCAAATAAATACATAAATAATCTTTGAAAAAAAAAAGAAAAAGAAAAGATGAAGGTTATAGTCTCAACTGTGACACATAAATAACTGTGGGAGTTGGAAAAGCCTCTTGGGCCTCAATATGTCCCATACTATAACTTTTTTAAAGTGCTGATTTGGGGGCATCTGGAGGGCTCAGTCAGTTAAGCATCTGCCTTCGGCTCAGGTCCTGATCCCAGGATCCTGGGATCGAGCTCCATATCGGGCTCCCTGCTTAGTGGGGAGTCCACTTCTCCCTCTCCTCTGCCTGCCGCTCTGCTCTCTCTCTCTAGATCTCTCCAATAAATAAATAAAATCTTTTTAAAAAATGTTGATTTGGAGAATCTCACCACAGAACAATTAAATCAGCCTCTGAGGATGGGGACCCAGGAAACTGGTATTTTTTAAAGCTTCCTAGCTGATTGTGATATGCATCCAAGGGTGAGAATCCTTGAGCTAGGTAATATAGGCCAGTGCTTCTCAGACTTTAATGTGCATGCAGATCAACTCAGGATCTAGTTAAATAAATGTCAATTCTGATTCGGTAGGTCTGGAACTCTGCATTTCTAACCAGGTTCCCAGTGATACTGATGGCTGCCGGTCCAGGGATCACACATAGAATAGCAGGAGGCTTGAGGGCTCTAGGTAGCAGTGAAAGAACTTGGTGCCCTCTTGTGTGACCTTGTTTCCTTCCCAACAACCCTGGCTAGAGCCTAACACAAGAGGAGCAGGTGGCTCGCCACTCTCCTGTGGGCTCTGCCTCCGTGGCTTGGGTAGATTGTGCAGGTATTTGAGATGTACACTTAATTATTGCACTCTTCCACCTCCTTCAGGCTTAGGAAGGAGCCCAGGAGTCACGGACAGGCTAGTGCTTCTCTCCTTCCTTTCGCTCTTTGTTCTGCCGCTAACCACAAAGGACTGAGTGGACTTTGAAGGTGTGTCCTTGCCATGCAGGCCTATCTCTGGAGTTCACAGCCCTGCCTGGGGTGGCCATCCCAAACCCATGGTCCTTTAGGGGTGACTGTTTCCTTCTGTGCCTGCCTTTCTGGAAACTCCTAGCAGATCCCTCCTTCGGGACCTTCTCTTTGTCCTGATGATGGGATAGCAGAGCTGGCTTCTGGCAGGGGCTCTGAGGATGGATAAGGGCCTTCTCCTGGGGCTGTGGTAGGATCAGAAGACAGGGAGATGGTTATGGCAACTGGCTCAACTGTCCTTACAGCAAAACCATGTCCCTGAAATGCTTCCTGGGCTGAGGCAAAGTCCCTTCCAGCAGCTCTTAGCACAGTTCTCCCAGACTGCCTCTTGTCTAGAGACCTGAGTCCTCTCCCAGGCCTGCATTGCCCCCTGCCAGGGGGTCTGGGGGACTGCTGGCTGAGCTCTGTGGAAACAAATGCCTTCCAGGACCTCTCAGAAGTCCTGATGACCCTTAGATCTTTGTCATAGGTTAGAAGGTTGCAGTAACAAAAAACATGTACATGTGCACAGATTCGGTTGCATGCACAGACTGAGGGGCCTGTCCATGTGCATGTACAGGAGTGCCATCCCACATTGATATTCATGGATCATGGACCTGAGCAGACTTGGCTGCAGCTGTGAGCAGAGGGAGATGCTGGGGGTGGCCCTCATTCTGGGAAATGCACAGATGTTCATCTCCACCACACTCCTGTTTGCCCCCAAAGCTGTCAGGGGAGCCAGAGCCTTCTCTCCTCCCCTCCTCAAATCCCCATCAGTGTGTGACCCTTGAGAAGCCTGTTGTTTTTTCTAACCAGCTTCCACCTTTCTGTCATCTTCCCTCCCTTGGCTCCCCACCCGGCATTCTCTCAAGTACTGTTTTGTCTTTTAACTTTCCGGTCCCAGCTTCTAGGGCCTCATCCTGGATTTTCCTGCAGGAAAGCCCTGGAAAGCAAGAGCTATCCCAGTCTCAGAGAAACCTCACAAGTCTCCTTGGAGTCCCCTGGTCGTGGGTGCTAAGGACCAGGGCTTTGCTGATGGTATTCAGCCCACCCAACCTCCTTTAGTCCAGGTGCATGTCTCTGCTGAGGCTAGTAGGGGTGCTGAGCCTTCCCAGCACAGAGGTAGGAAGCTAATCCCACCACTGCCCTCTAAGATTCCCACAGGTCTGCACTGCGTTATCAGGACAATCAGCACTGGATTATATCACATAGGCCTAACCACTGGGGAGAGCTGGAGCAGTCCCAGGAGGCTCCCCGGGGAGGGAGGGCTAGAAATCGATGATGATGTGTGGCCAGGGAGGGTGAGCACCGGGGAGGCTGCCAGATCAGAAGGGTAGGAGCCCTGAGGAGGAGTCAGACTGAGTTTGAACTCTGGCCCCAGCACTGCTACTTTGGTCAATTGTGAAACTATGGAGGAGTCCCTCCCTTCCTGAACCTGTCTAGAGAGCCATAGAATAGAGAGAATACAACCTTCTTCATGGCATGTTGTGTGTGCTAAGTGAGATTCAGTTCTCAAAGTGCTGGGGAATATTACATAGAATAATGGTGGGAAAGAGAAGGCTAATCCTTGAATATTTTGTATCCCTGACTGGAGTAGGATGGCCTCCCCAGGGCCATGGAAGGGGGACAGCTTCCCGAAGAAAGGAAAGGTGAAGACACAGCTGTGGCTTCTTCCCCCAGCAGTACTCCTTGACTCCTTCCTTTCTTGGGGGTTGCTGCTGGTGGGTTCTGTTCTTGGGTAGGTATGGTAGAGTGAGAGGAGCAGTGGGACAGGCAGAGAGTGAGGCTCAAGAAGGGTGTGCCAGGACATACAGAGGGTTGGGTGTGGGAAACTGAAGGTAAATCCTAGCAGCGAATATGCCAGACCTCACCATGTTCTCCTTGCCATTTCTGGATCACAAGAACTCGAGGTGAGGCAGTGTACACCCAGGGTGGCTCCATTCCAGCACCCAGCTAACCCCATTTCTTGGCCTATTTCTGTCCCTCTGTTCCATTTTAGAAGCTGAGGCCAAGAGAGCATGCAAGTGGCTCCGAGCGACAGGATTCCCTCAGTATGCGCAGCTTTTTGAGGGTAAGGCTACTCTGTTGCTCCCCTTTCCCTACCCCCAAATCTTGCCTTATCCCTCTTGTTTTTTGTTTCTAAAATGAGGCCAATCAGATCCTTTCTCCAACCACACAAGAAGCTGTGAACATTGGTCCTGCTCCCATCACGACCCCATCATCTCCAGTGGGTCACTCTGATTGGCTCTCCTAAGCTCTGGTGTCACCTCTATGTTCAAGTACATTGTCTCAACCAGGGGCCCTTGCACTATACTGCTTCTGAGGGTTGAGCCTCTGCATGGCCAGAATTTCTGTTTCCCTTCATTCTTCTGTTTTTCTTTAGAGTTGTTTATATTTGTTGTTCTAACTTTCCCTCTTCTTCCCACACCTCCCACTGTACCCTACCTTCACTCCCACTTTGCCAATAAAACAATCCTTGTCCAGGTCGCTGTGGACTTGCACATGATCAAATTCAGTGATCCCTCCCCAGTCTTAATCTCTTAAGAGCTTTCAGTGCAGTTGGCCACTCACTTCAGCTTCTGGAACACTCGCTTCAGCTTCTGGAACACTCGCTTCTCTTGGCTGCCTCTCTCTAGCTGCCACTGTAAGTCTTCTTATAATAGACTCTGCTTTCTCTAACTGGTGTCTAAATGTTGGGGGTATCCCAGAGCCCAATCTTGGCCTTTTTTCCCTCTACACCTTTCTTTCCCAGGTGATCCTTCTCCAAGTACCACGTATCTTCTGGTGCTTCCCAAATAGTTCTGTTAGACCTCATTCCTGAGTTCCAGATTCATCTAGCCAACCGCCAATTCAGTATCTCATCTGTCTGATAGGCATCTCAAATGGAGCAGGTCTCAATTCCATCTCCTGAGGGCACTACCGTGCACTCAAGCCCCACAGCCAGGAATCACCCCTGAGTCCTCTTTCTCCTTCATCCTCCATTTCTCCTCCAGCTGGTCACTTTCTCCTTCCATGCTATATATCGAATCAGTCCACTTCCTACCACCTCTGCTGCCACCTCCTTTGTAACCCACCATCACTGCTCTCCTGTCTTAGAGCACCAGCCTCCTTCCTGCATCCCCCTTCTCTCGCCTCTCATCAGCCCATGGCAGCCAGAGGGACCCCGGGCCTCACTCTGTCATTTCTCTGCTGCTTTCCTGGCACACTCAGAATGAGGGTAAGCTCACATGCTTTATTCTGGCCAGCAAGACTATGTCACCCAACTTCTGTCTAGTCCCCTTCCATTTGCTCGCTACATCCCAGGCTCCTTCCTACCACTCCTTCACACCTTCCCTTCCTCAGAGCCTTAATGTTAGTCCTGCCTGAAATCCTCTTCCCAGGCTCTTGGCCCAGCCAGCCCCCTCTTACTCCGCAGGACTCGGCTCAGAAGTCACCTCTCTATGAGTGCCCCCGACCCCGCCAGCCTTCCTTGGCCCTATCATCCTGGCTAATGTCTTTTTGTGGCATTTAGAACTGTCTTATCTTGTTCCACACACGGTCTCTCCATGAAGGCAGGGATCATTTTTATCTCATTCACTGTTTGATCCCCAGTACCTGGCACCAAGTAGGTGCTCAGGTAATGTCAGTTAAATGAGAAAGTGGGTTTCTTTTGGCAGTCAGGCAGAGAGGTGTGGGATTTCCTGGATGCGTTGTCCTCCGACCCTACTCCTTCCTCTCTCCCCTCCCCTTCCTACATCCTAGGGAGTGGGCTCTCCTGTTTGGACAAGTAGGAGGAAATGAGGTATTGTTTGGCTGCACACTGCCCTCTCTGTCCTCACTCTCTCCCTGCTCCCACTTCACCTTGGGCCTGGAAAGAGGTTCCCTGTCTGAGTAGCCCAGGATTCAAAGGGGACTGGGGGCGGGGGGGGGGGCGAGCTTGGCTCTTGACGGTCACCCAAGTCCTCGGGCCCGCCATCTCCCAGGGACCTGCTTATTGCTGGGTCCTCTCATCCAGCTCAACCCTCCTTTCCCTCAACCCTGGACTTGCCTCTGATGGTCAACCCCAAGCTCCCTGGGCTTCTCCTTTACTCCAGGCTTGCTCCTTCTGCTTTGCTTTTTGCCTTCCAGCCTCCTCTCTTCCCTGGCCTCCCCTTTTTCTTCCTCAAGGGTTGCTGGCACTGAGTTTCTGACCTACTACTACCGTGACTCATCTTGGCTTCTTTTCCGCCATACAGAAGGTCTGTTTCCTCTGGATATTGGTTCTGTGAAGAAGGACCACGGTTTTCTGGACGAGGACTCTTTGGGGGCCCTGTGCAGGTAGGGGGCGCTGGGGGCCAGGCCTGAGAAGTCAAGGCCCGGCTTGTGGGCTTTCCTGGGAAAGAATCAGTCCCCAGCCCTTTCACCAGAGGAGGAGCCCAGCCTGTAACAAAGCTTCTCTGCAGCAGTCATACTGCTCACTCTGTTTTCTGTGTCCGTGTCCGTGACTCCTCGCCACACAGGCACTCGAGCCAGAGAGCCAAGATCTGGCCTTGATTCATTTTCTCCCTTCAGTTCCATTCCCCAGACATTCCTCTGCTTTGTCCCCCCTCTGCTTACACTGGTTTGGGCTGTGTTTCAGGCCAAACCACAACCTTTTGGATCCAGTTCTGTAGCCTACTAACTGGCCTTCCTGCCATTCCCCTCCTCACCCTGATCCAGACTCTCTCTCTACAGCTCCCAGTTTCAGCTTCCAAGCAGGTGCCCCTCCGCTTGGTGTGTGCAGCTGCCTACAGAGGAAAGTAAAGATTTTTAAACACGAGGCAGCTTTGCAATCGGGCTCTGACCAACCGTATCAGCCTCAGCGCCTCTATCACACCAGCACTGGTCTGTTTACTGACTGTTTTCCTCTCTACCTTGTCACAGCCTCTTGTGGAAGCCTGGGATAGAAGTTCCCAGTTTTTTTTTCTTTTTCTCCTTCCGAATCCCATCCCCCTTTGCGGAAGTTCCTTGTCCCACCCTCTGTATGCCTGCTGTACCTCCCTATATACTGTTCTTAAACTTGCCCCATGTCTGTCGTGGTTTATTTGCATATATGAGCTCCCAGAGGACAGAAGCCATGATCTCCCTAGCACTGTGTCTGGCACTGAAAGCTTCCTGAACACCAGGTCTTTGGAGATGTTCTGATGGCTCAAGCATGTAAAGTAGTGGATGGCATCTTGGGACTGTCTTGGTAGATCATTCCCTGCAGGCTTTGGCTGGGACCCTTGGTTGAGTGCTACTTTCTTTCCTTACAGGAGGCTGATGACCTTGAACAATTGTGCCTCAATGAAACTGGAAGTTCACTTTCAAAGCAAGCAGGTGAGTCATGACAAGGGTAGGGCCTGGGGACTTGTGGCACCATGGGGGAACCCAGGATATATGCAGACCACTTGCAAAAGTAGCTCCAGGGTCCTGGGACTCTGGGGTGTACAGAGCAGTGCCTTGGTCTAGCCTGGGAGTGAAGTATAAGGGACTCTATGATCCTGCTGTGTTTTGGCAAGTGTGGCTTAGAGGTTGGAGTCTGAGAACAAGTACTCTGGCCCATGGCCTCACACACCCGCCTCGGTACCCCTCTCCCCACTGAGTTTACTCATAACCTGATCCAGTGATGGCCCTTCCTCAGGGAAGTCTATCTGCCTCGTCTGCTTTGTGATGGCAAGAAATCCTTGCCTAGGGAGCAGAGACAGAATAATGTGGTAGAAAAATCACAGTCTATATGAGCTGAGGAGTCAAGATCCCCAGCCATGTCCCCATGAGGTCTTATACCCCTGAGCCTCATTTTTCCCCATCTCTGCACTGAACTGGAGGGGAGCATTAATAGCCTCAAGGGGCCTTTCTGACTCTACCAATGTGAGACTGAAGAGACGGAGAAGATCCTCAGTCCACATGTAGCCCTGATGACCTCGTCCTTCTGTAGGGTCCGGCTTCATAGGTTTCTTCTAGGGCTTTCTCCACTAGAGATCTGGAGCCAGGAGGTTCAGCTAAGCTGGACTGGAAAGCAGGAAACCCCTGGAACCTGGTCCCAGCTCTGCCACCAACAGCTCAGTGGCCTTGAGCAAGCCTCTTCCCCTCTCTGGGCCTTGATTTCCCCATATTGCAAAGGAGAGAATTAAAATCCCCTTCCAGTTCTGGCATTACATAGTTCTAATCTAAGACCATAGCCTAGAGGCTTGGGGAGCTGCTGAGGACAAGAGGTCAAGACACCTGGATTCTAACCCTGGCTCTCTCACTGACTCACAGCATGCTACTGTATGACCTTGGGCAAGTGGCTTCTCATTTGTGGGTCAGGGTTTCCCCATCTTATTCTGTTGCTTCCAGAGCCAGCTCCCCACCTAGGACATGTCCTCTGTCAGAAAGCGGGGCCCTTTGCCTCAAAGTCCCCCAAGAGTTTGGAGGCAGAGTGTTGGGGGTACTAACAAGGGCTTGGGGAGTGGACTTCTCTGACTTGACCTGACCCCATGGCTCCGTCCCCAGAATGAAGACTCAGAAGAAGAAGAGCAGTGTACCATCAGCAACCATTGGGCTGTCCAGCAAAAAAGTAAATTCTGGTCCCACGGAGGGTCCTCTGACCTGCTGGCCCCCCCGAGCCCTGGCCTGCCGGGGACCTCCAGCTGTGAGAGTGTCCTCACAGAGCTCAGTGCCACTTCCCTGCCAGCCATCACTGTGGGCCTATCACTGGAGCCAGAGGACCTGCCCTCACCCTGCCATGTCCCCAGCCCAAGTAATCAGCTCCTCCTTAGCCCCACCCAGGGCCAAAAGGGTCCCTGGGACAAAGCCAAGAAGCACCGTTCTCGTAGCTTCCTTAAGCACCTTGAATCTCTCAGGCGGAAGGAAAAGGGTTGTGGTCAGCAAGCAGAGCCTGAGCGTGGCCCAGCCACCTTAGAGAAGACCAGCAAACCCTCCTCTTTCTGCAGTCGCCGCAGTTTCCTCTCTGCTGGATTCTACAAGGCCAAGAACAGGGCGGCCACCTCAGCTGGTGACGGTGGCGCTGCAACCCCGAGGGCCTGGGAGGCCTGGCCTGTGGCAGCATTTCAGCATCCACAGCGGGCGCACCAGGGTGACTGCCTTGTACACGTGCCCAGGGACCACAAACCAGGCACATTCCCTCGCTCCCTGTCCATTGAGAGCCTGTTTCCTGAGGACGGACACCGCCTGGCAGATTGGCAGCCAGGGAGGCCCCGGGGCTGTGAGGGGCGTCGGGGCTCCTGTGGCTCCACAGGCAGCCATGCCAGCATCTATGACAACATGCCCAAGCTGTACCCAGCGGAGCCTGTCCTGGCTGGCGCTGAAGCTGAGGAGGAGGAGGAGGGCAGCAGCAGCTATGCCCACCTAGATGACATTCTCCAGCATGTGTGGGGGCTGCAGCAACGGGTGGAACTCTGGTCTCAGGCCATCTACCCAGACCTGCGGACTAGAGAGAAGGAAGAGGAGGAAGAAGAGGAGGAAGTCATTTCATCCGTAGAGATGGCCATGGTTGAGGTTGGAGGGCAAGCTGAGGCTCTGGCCCAGGTGGAGGCTCCAGCCCACCAAGGGTCCTCGGCCCTGGACCAGGCTGATGTCCAGCCAGTAGTCCCAGCTCAGATTCAGGTTAGGGCTGAGGTTGAGCCCCTGGCACAGGCACAGGCTGAGGCCGATACTGAGGCCCTGGGTCCAGCCCAAGATAATGGTCAGGAGGCGAATTCAGGTGGGGAACCCACCTCAGTCTCCAGCCTGTCTATGGAAGAAGGACACTCCATTCCTGACACCGTGGCCTCCTCCAGTGAACTGGACAGTAGTGGAGCCTCCGTGAATGAGCCCGAGGCCAGAGGCTCACCAGCTGAACTTCGGGCATCAGCACCACGTGAACGACGAGATTCAGGCGTTGGGGCCTCGCTTACTAGACCCTGCAGGTGGGAGTTTTGAGCAGGGGTGGGGACAGAGGACTCTGTCATGTCTCTCTGTCTCTCCCCATCCCCGTCCCTCCTCCTCCTTCTCTTCCTTTCCCTCTCTCCCTCATACAACTCTCCCTCAAGCCAGTATGTTAGTCCTGAGGCCCAGGGGCAGGGTCTGTGTTCCCTCCAGGTTAAGTTCAGGGCCTGCCTCTGCTGTGATTTTGAGCAAATTCTAGCTCCTCTTTGGGCCTTGCTTTCCCCATGTGCCAATCAAAGGTATTAGAGAAGATGGTCTCTCATCTCCAGCTTTGCCACCTTGGGTTCTCAGAGCAGCCCCTTTGCTGCAGTCTTGGAAGCAGAGTAATGGTGCTGCTTATTGGCCCTAGATGGCCCTAGATGGGCCTCAGCTCTGGGCCACCCACCCCGACGGCATCTTGGCCACCAGACAGCCCTGGAAACTGGCGTTCAGTTTTTCACCCGGGGGCCCAGTAGCAGTGCTGACAGTGGTCATATCTCCCCGCATTTGCTTTCTTTGGGGGAGAATAAAGGGACCAGAAGAGTGCAAACTTTCCTAAGATTTATCTGCACCTGTTCCCTTGGCCTTCTTGGCCCACCTCCTATCTTTTATCAGGAAGCTCCGCTGGCACAGCTTCCAGAACTCCCACCGGCCCAGCCTCAACTCAGAGTCCTTGGAGATCAACCGCCAATTCGCCGGCCAGATCCACCTCCTGCACAAGGGCTCACTGCTGCGGCTCACTGCCTTCATGGAGAAGTACACTGTGCCCCACAAGCCAGGATGGGTCTGGTGAGCACTCCTGGGCCACAGAGGGTTGGTGGGGAGCTTCTTGCCCAGGTCCCAACTCCCTCCCTGTTCCCAATCCAGGACCCTGGGAGGGTCAGCCCCCAGAAGGTGGGTACAAGTAGGAGGGGCCCAGAAGCCAGTAATGGTAGGTTGTGCCAGGCAGCTGGAGAGGCTGAGGCCCAAGAGGCCAGCATGGCTTGCACATGTGTCTGTGTGTGTGTATGGGGGGGGGTGCTCCTGGGATGTGTGTGCATGTGTGTGCTGTGTGCAAGGAGGAGTGGGGGTAGGGGACCCTAGGTCCTCAAGCCACACCTCCTCCATCCTAGCCTCCAGGCTGCCACCAGTGAGATTGTCCTGAAAGGCAGCTTTAGTTGCTGCTCTCCTGATAAACACCCTTCGTGCCCCCGTCTCCCTCTTCCCTCCCCCACAACCACTGCTGGAACCAAAGAAGGTCCAGCTTCCTTCCTATCATGACCCTTTCATGTTCTGGCCCTGCCCCAGCTGTTGGGTTCCTTAGCCTGCTGCCCTCAGGCAATGCCACCAGGTAGGCCACTGGGGTCATTGCTCTTCCCTCAATATGCCATACTCTTTTCTTCCCCTGCTTCTTTGCCTTTGTCCATACTCTTTTCTCTGCCTGGAATACCTTTTCCCCATTTCTTCTCTGGGACAACACCTACCTGTCCCTCAAGAGCCTGCTGAATGCCCACACCCTCCCTGAAGGCTTCTCTGATCCACTAGGTACGGTTCCCCTTCCTCGTAGGTCTTCCCCTAAGTTCTTGCTTGTTCCACCCCCGACCACATATAGTGTCCCTGCCTGTCGATGCAGTTATCCCCTCAAGCAGCCCGAGAGCTCCCTGTGTTCCTCTGGGACTCTCTAGGGCCGGGCCCTGAACAGGTGCTCAGGGAGTGTTGGCCCTGGGGACACGGTGTGTTTCTTACCCCACCCCACCCATCCCTGCCCGAGACCCCTGAGACTGCACAGTCTCCAGGCTACATCTGGACTGGGCCCATGGCTCTCAGTGGACCTCTTGTTACTGCCCCAAACAGGTCAGTGCCCAAGTTCATGAAAAGGAACAAGAGCCCAGACTACCGGGGCCAGCACGTGTTTGGGGTGCCGCCCCTTGTACATGTGCAGCGCACAGGCCAGCCACTGCCGCAGAGCATCCAGCAAGCCATGCGCTACTTGCGCAGCCAGTGCCTGGACCAGGTGAGCCCTACTGGGGGACCTGCAGGGAGACAGCCCTGGGGAAGAAATCCAAGGCCAAGGAACTGGGTGGGGGGACCACTGGGGACTTTCTAGCCCACGAGAAACCTTTCTGGACTTTCCTGAGCTGAAGCTCCCCTCTGCCCAGCTCTCTGACCACTTCTTTCTGGCCCAGGCACTGTAGGCGCCATCTGTGGAAACCTGCCTTAGCCTAGGTCCTTTTCCTGCTCATTCCTGCTACAGCTATCTTTCTCTTTGACCTTGAGGCTGTAACAACCCTTCTCTTTGGTGTTGCCATTTTCCAGGCAGGAAGCCTGGCAAGCTTGGAAGTCTCTGGGGTGGACTACACTCCTGACACCCAGCCTGGGCCTGGCCTCATCATAATCTTCCTCCCCACCCCACCCCTGCCCTGCATGTCTCCTTCCCTTCCTTTCCTGCATGGGCCAGGTGGGCATATTCCGCAAGTCGGGGGTGAAGTCCAGGATCCAGAACCTGCGCCAAATGAATGAGATGTCCCCAGACAATGTTTGCTACGAGGGCCAGTCAGCTTATGATGTGGCTGACTTGCTGAAGCAATATTTCCGGGACCTACCAGAGCCTATCTTCACCAGCAAGCTCACCACCACTTTCCTGCAGATCTACCAGCGTGAGTCACCTGCAATTGCCGCCAGATGCCTGCCCCGTTCTCAAGCTCCCAGAATCCTGGGGCTTGTGAGAGATAAACCCCATGTGGGCAAATCTAGCCATACATAGGAATGAGCTCGTTGGATGATCTGCTATCTGGAGTTGGAAAGGCCCTCCCACCCTTGAAGGGAGACCACATTCTTAAAAAAAAAAAAAAAAAAAGGACTTAATTTATTTATTTGACAGAGAGAGAGAGAGAGAGAGATGGTCAGAGAGGGAACATAAGCAGTGAGAGCTGGAGAGGAAGAAGGAGCCTGTCTGCTGAGCAGGGAGCCCGATGCAGGGCTTGATCTCAGGACCCCCGGATCATGACCTGAGCCAAAGGCAGACGCTTAATGAATGAGCCCCCCCAGGCACCCCGGGAGACCACATTCTATTCCCCAAACCCATTATACAGAAAGATGGTCTAAAGCCCTGAGGAAAGACAGGGGCTTCCCTAAATGTACATTGTCCGTTAGAATGGGGTTTGGTCTAGGACCCAGAGACCTCCCAGAGCCCATCTTTACCTTTTCTTCTCACTGACTTCCTTTGGGACTGCTGCGCCCTCTGCATTCCTAGAAGTAGGAAATTTGTTGCCAGAAGCTTTAGGGGTGTAAGAAAGCCCTTCTGCCATTCCTTTCTCACAGTCCTCCCCAAAGATCAGTGGTTGGCAGCAGCGCAGGCTGCCACCTTGCTGCTCCCTGATGAGAACCGAGAGGTCCTACAGACCCTGCTCTATTTCCTAAGTGACATTGCCTCTGCTGAGGAAAACCAGATGACAGCCGGCAACCTAGCCGTGTGCCTGGCACCCTCCATCTTCCATCTCAACGCCTGCAAGAAGGATAACCCCTCACCCAGGTGAAAAAGGGCAGAATGTAGTAGGGCGCGGTGTGATGTGGGAGCTGGAGGGTTTGGCTCCCTTTGGATGGCAGGCCCTCTAGGGCTGGCCCTGCAGTTCCCAGGCATCACCACAAGGGGTCAGCCTGACTCTTCAGGGGCCTGGGACTGCATGGATGTTTTCAAAGCAGGTCCTTCTAAAGGGTTGCAGTTATTTTGTGTTGATTGGTTTGGGGGGGGGGGGCTTGAAGCCAGCCATATTGTCTTGAGCCAATGCACCATCCTCTCCTCCCCTGCCCTCCAGGATCAGGAGCAAACGCAGCCTGGTTGGCCGGCCAGGCCCTAGGGACCTGAGTGAGAACATGGCTGCCACCCAGGGCCTATCACACATGATCAGTGACTGCAAGAAACTTTTCCAAGTGAGTAACCCTAGGCCCAGATCAGGGGAACCACCAGAACAGAGCTTCACACCCCCGGTCAGGGGCAGGGCCCAGCTTGACACGTACCCCCTCAACTTCCCACTCCTGTCCTATCAGGTTTTTTATCTACCTCACTCCTACAGCCAGACCTCTCTAGTGGCCCTGAACATGGACCTGAGAGATCCCATGGGTTCTGGGATGGATGGGCCCCGAACCTTCTGTTGCTGCCCATGGCCCCAGTGTGTGTGTGCTCTCCCAGGTCCCCCAGGACATGGTGCTGCAACTGTGTGGCTCCTACAGCGCAGCTGAGCTCAGTCCTCCTGGGCCAGCCCTGGCCGAGCTGCGGCGGACCCAAGCTGCAGGTGTGAGCATGAGCCTCTACATGGAGGAGAGCATCCAGGAGCTGCTCCGCGATGCTGCCGAGCGCTTCAAGGGCTGGATGAGTATGCCAGGGCCCCAGCATACGGAGCTGGCTTGCAGGAAGGTAAGGAACACAATGCCCGTGGCTGCCACGGAGCGGGTAGCGTGGGCAGTGCACACAGGGAGGTGAAGAGGCCCCAGGGAGGGAGCCACCCTGCCAGTCTCAGCATGCCTTGGCTTGACCTTGGAAGATGTCAGCTGGAAGAGTCGAGGACCTTAAGGAACCAGGACCCTGATGAGACCAGGGGCTCTCTGTTGGGCATCATGGGCCAGAATTCCTGTACCAAAGCCCCACTGCAGACATTTCACTCTTTGCAGAGCCTCGCTTCTCGTATCTTTCTGCACTATGGCCGTGCTGAGCCCCTCACACTTGCACCTTTGTGCTTCCGCCCCTGCCGTCTTGCTACTTGGGCTGACCTGGCCTGAGCATTACCAAGCCACAGGAAGCCTTGATTTGATATGCCTTCTCCTTCATTCAGAGCCTCCTGTCATGTCCCAAACTGGAGATGACTTCTCTGTCGTTCTCTTGGCACTAGCCATCTTCTTTCTTGAATTGCAATGACAAGTAAGACTGCAAGCCCAAGGTTTGCTCTGTTTGCGCCAGTCATAGTGAAACTTTCCTTATGGGATGGGGACGAGAAGCTCTGATTGCTATGCCCTTGGCCTCCTGCCTGGGCTCAATGGTGAGTTCCTTCAGGACGATCACCATCTTCTCTTCCTGTTCACCTCCAGGAATTCTAAGCCCCGTGTCCCTTTCATGGTAGAGCCTAGTAGGCCCCAGAGGATGTGCGTCTCAACATCTCTCTGTGCTTTTGACTAGGTGGAGAAGCAGACATCCAGAAAGGACTGAGAGGACAGGGCACAAAGGGACTACCTGTCTGGATGTGGCTAGGGCTAGCAGAGTGCCCCTGCAAGACTTCCATTTTCAGGAGATAAAATGAGGACAGCCTGGTTGGAATCGGGGGATGTGGGTGCAGAGTGGGTGTTCTCCGGCTCTGACGGCTGTCCCCCATCCCCACTCCCATGGCTCACAGGCACCAGACGGGCACCCCCTGCGTGTGTGGAAGGTGTCCACTGAGGTGGCAGCCCCTCCGGCCGTGGTGCTACACCGTGTTCTGCGGGAGAGGGCCCTCTGGGACGAGGACCTGCTGCGAGCCCAGGTGTTGGAGGCCTTGATGCCCGGCGTAGAGCTGTACCACTATGTTACCGACAGCATGGCGCCCCATCCCTGCCGTGACTTTGTGGTGCTCCGGTGAGGGGTTCTGGCTGGCAGCCTGCTACGCATGGGGGACTAGGGAGGTGGACCGGGAATGGATGCCAGGAACCTGACTGTGCATGTCCCTTTCCTGCAGGATGTGGCGCTCCGACCTGCCCCGTGGTGGCTGCCTGCTAGTCTCCCAGTCCCTGGATCCTGAGCAACCGGTGCCAGAGTCAGGGGTGCGGGCTATGATGCTCACTTCCCAGTACCTCATGGAGCCTTGTGGCCTGGGTCGCTCCCGGCTCACTCACATCTGCCGTGCTGATCTCAGGTACTGGATCACCTGCAGCCCTGGCACTCTCCCCACCTCTGTCCCATGCCGTCTGTCCCAGGGGGCTGAGGGCAAGTCCTTTCTTCCTTCCTCCGGGCAAGGGCTCCAGGCCATAACCATGGCTCATTCTGGCCTGCTTCTACCTCCACAGGGGCCGTTCTCCTGACTGGTACAACAAAGTCTTTGGGCACCTGTGTGCCATGGAAGTGGCAAAGATCCGGGACTCCTTCCCCACCCTACAGGCAGCTGGCCCTGAGACAAAGTTATGAGCCTCACCCCATACCAGGCCCCTTGGCACCAAGGGAGAAAGAAAGCGGGTAAGGGGAGGAGAGCAGCCCTCATGTGTTGCTTCCAGGGGCAGAGCCCGGCCCTTGCTGATCTGGCAGCCTCCTGTCCCCTTGGCTGCCTGAAGCTCTTCCACATGTATAAGGGAGGGGAAGAGAATTTCAAGTGTTCTGACTCTACTCCACCTGCACCCAAGAGCCCGTGTTCTGTCCTCCTAAGAGGGAGGAGTTATTTTCCAAAGAAGACGACTGCTGCGACACTACTGGCCCACAACAAGGCACCATCCATCTGAAACCTTGCCAGCTCCCCCACCTGCAGGGGGAAGGAGATAGACAGCAGGGTGTGCGTCCAGGCCTCTGCCGCTCAGGGAGGCCAAGCCATCCTTTTGGGTGCTCAGTTCCCTTTGAGGTTGGCAGGAGGCTCTGATCCTGCCTTTGGGTCTAATATTTGGCTCTGAACTGACTTTTTCAGAGAAAGGGAATTAGAGAAGGTGAGCACAGGGCAGCCCAACCACAGTGAACTGTTTGATTTGTGTCAATACGATACTGATTTTTACGAGACTGATTTAAAGAGTGGCACTAGCAGTAGGCAGCAGGATGGTTTGGGGCAGCCTGGGATATGGGAATGGGGGTGAAAGGGGGCTCCCTTTCTCAGGTCTCAGGATACCAGTGAACCAGTCTCCCTGGCTTGGGCCCCCTACTTTATCTGCCACTCGCCAGTGTCCTGTGCGGCCTTTGGTCACATACTCTTATGTTTAGAGAGCAAATGGGCTCAATCCCACTACATAGGCCCAGCAAAAGCAGACAGTAGTGAAGAGACACATATCTGTGTCCATGTCCCTTCTCCTGCTCCTCCTGCCTGTGGTAACAGGCTGACACAAGAGCCCCATCATCAAGCAGAGACCTGGCGCCTGCTTCAGGCAGCTGGTCCTCCAGATGGAAGGGCCGAGTGTCACCTCAGCCAGCTGCGGCTTGATCTAAACCTGATCCATCCCCACCCGGCAGCCATCTTGGCTTATGTGGAATTCCAAATGACATTCAAATGCCAACAGGTGCTTCATTTTTCTTTCAGCTCAGTAAACTGGAGTGGGATGGGTGCCAGCCAATGCTGTAATTTTTGAGCCTATTTTATTTGTACCTATAAATACTGTACAGCCAGAATATATATATATATATATATATGTATTTGTGTGTATATATATATATAGATAGATACATATATATGCATATCTGTATATGCACACGTATTCTATTGTGAGTATATTATAATCCGTGGGTGCGAGCAGGGGTCAGGAAAGCCTGAGGGGGACAGGGCATTTAAGATGACGGGGGCTGAAGGCAGGAACCATGTGACCCCTCAGCAGAACAATAAAGCAATACTAGAGATGGACTTTGGTTGTGTGGCTGTCTTCCCTGAGATGATGGGTTAGGGACCAAGGGCAGGTTACAACTGTGGCCTTTGTGTTAGTGTCAGACATTGTGAACATTACCGGTGTAGGATTTGGGGGTAGGCCACAGTAGGATTGGGGAGGGCCTCAGTTCTTCTCTTTGGGAGGTGATTTGGGGGTGGGGAATGTGGGACTCCCAGAAGCCAGGGTGTGGGCAGAAGCCACAGATTTCTATCCTATCCCTTGATCTGGCCAGGGTCTCCAGTCTGTGTGGCACACAATCATGACCGCAGGCATCCTAACAGTAGCCCTAGGGAGAAATGCCCCTGGCTATGCTTTCCTTCCTTCACCTGCTACCCACAGCCCAGGCTTCAGGATGAAGAGTGAAAAAACCCAGCCCCTGACAGCTTGGAGACCATGTTTTCCCCATAAAGCAGCCTAAGAGAGGTCAGAGTGCCCGAAGGCAGCCTCTGGTCTGGCATCAGTGGCCAGCAAAGCCCAGGGGGCTAGAAAGGCCCCCTCACCTTTATTTTCCTGAAGGAAAGGGGTATCTTAGCCCCACTGCTGTGGCCATAAAGTTCCCAAGCTCCTAGGGGCTGCTAGAGAGGAAGTATAGGCAACGCGATCCAATCTATGTTTGTACCCATTGAGTGCTCCTGGGTTGCCTGGGGCAAATAGGTCCTGCTGCTCTCCCTCTAGCTGTAGCTCAGCCTCCTCATGGGCCAAGCAGGCCAGTGACAGCTTGGCACAAGCTTGGCTCAGTAAAAGTGTTGTGTTGGGCCTGCCCTGCTCCACCTGGACAGGTTGGGGCATCTGTCAAGTCCCACTTCTCTGTTACCTTTCGTTCTCTTCTCTTGGGTTCGGCTGTCCCTACATGCCTTTGGCCTGTCTTCACTGCTGCCACCTGGGGATCTCAGCTAGCCTCAGGAGGGAGTGAGGTGGAACAGAGGTCCCATCAGCACTTTGCCTGTGGGAGAACAGTGGAGTTACCCCTCATTTCAGTATGGGAGATGGGAGATGGCTCAAGCCGTGATGGTGTTAAGGGACACTAGGGGGAAGCTCCAGCCAGTAGTTTGAGGCAGACAAGAGCAGCCAGGGGACCTTCTGACCTTTAAGCACCACCTGACCTGGTCACGGAAGGAGGCTATGGCAATGGTACAGAGCATAGCGTTGAGCATGCTGTCAATGGGTGACAATCACAAGGAGACAAAGAGTTGTGTATGAGGGGGATTCTTGGAAGAGCCAGAGAATTCCTCCCACCTTCCAGCTCTTGACCCATGCCCGGCACCAACTTCCCAGGGTGGTTCCCCATATCTGGCATTCTGGGAGAGTTAGTGACAAGTAAGGGAGCTTCTCTGGGCCTTAGTGCTACACACTGTGCGGCCACAGTCATGGCCATTGACTCATTCAACCCTAATGACAACATTGCAGTATGTAAGTAATTATCAGCCTTATCTTCTGTGAGGAAAAAGATATCAGAAAGGTTAAATGTGTCACTGAAGATCACAGCCAGGAAATGACGCAGCTCAGTGTGAACCTGGGTCTACCAGGCAGAGCTGCGTCATTTCCTGGCTGTGATCTTCAGTGACACATTTAACCTTTCTGATATCTTTTTCCTCACAGAAAGACACGAATAAATGGTAGTCGCCTCTACCCAGCCTCCTACCTGCCTCCCCCTTGCCAGGCAGCTTCTGTGCTAAGGGCCTGGGCTTGGGTGGGTGGGCGGGTGTGTGGATTATGTTCTCCTTGGCATCGAGGTCCTATATACCTCCTTGGCTCTTCAACCTCCGTAACCTCAGCTGCCCCCATGCTGGACAAACCCACCTCTTCATCAGGTTCAAAACATCCCAGTGGCCTTTTTGTATCCTAAGTACTGATTGTTTTTTCATTCCACTTCCTCCTTGAGAACTTGGCTCCCTGGACCTATCTTCCCTCCAGAAGCCCTCCTTTCTCCATTCAAGGAGAGCTCTTCCCACTTCTTTGACTACAGCTCATGACCCTCTTCCCTTGCCCCTTTCATTTCTCTTCTCCCTCTGGCCCGCCTCAACCTCGGTCATTCCCCCGAGTTCTTCCTTTTCCTCCTCTCTGCCTCACCTTGCTCATCAGAGACCTCACTGGTGCCCATGGTTTCAGTTTACACTTTGGGGCAGATATTCCCTGTCCCTCCCAGAGCCTCATCACTTCCTTGAGCTCAGGCCAATATTTTCCACTGTGTGAGTGGGCCTGTCTACCTATAGGCCCCTCCTGCATATCAGACTCACCAGGCCCAAGCCAAACTCCTCATCTTCCCACATGTAATCTGCTCCCCACTGCCTGCCCTACCTCTGTTGGCAATGTTGTCATCCTCGCCCCAATCTCTAAATCAGCCAGAACTCTGCCCTCCCTCTCCCCTTTCCCCATGACCAATGCATACAGGTATCCATCCATCAATCCGAGCTCTCATACATTCTGCCATTCAACAAGTAGTTGCAGAAAGTCTGGCATATATGGCAGCCTGGAGGTACAGAGAATGCAGCAGTGACCACAAGCCCCACAAGGTTCCCATGAGCCTCTAGCACACATCTTAGTAGATGGACAAGTGGAGGGAGGTAGATGATAAACACACGCACAAGCTAACATCAGCTATGATAAGAGTGATGAAGGCAGTCAAGCTGGGGAAGGCAGTGGTGACTGAGCCTTTACCTCCACAGGATGATAAGGGAAAGCCTCTCTGTGGAGGTGATATGTAAGCTAAGACCTGAGGAAGGAGAAGGAATCAGCTACGCAAAGTTAGAGGAAGGGGAGGAGCTCTGGGCAGAGGAAATAGCAAATGCAATGGGCCTGGGATGGAGGCAAAGTTGGCATTTTCTGAGGGTGAGCATGGCTGGCATGCAGGAGCAAGGGGAGGGTAGAAGGAGAGTGGAGTATAGGTCTGGATCATGTGGGTCTAAAAGGGGAGGTAGCCACATGCTGCCAGATCTACCTCCACTGTGCCTCCTGCATCTAGCTTCTAACCAATGTCCAAGGCACACTACTCACATTGCACGCCTTTCCCCCCAGACATTAGCACGAGGCACTCACCTCACTTCTCTCTTCTCCCACCCCTTTCACCTACATTTAGAACCAGGTGAATCATTCAAAAGTCAAAAAGTCAAGTATCATCTATGTTTTTCAGGTCCTGTCATTCAGGACCCATGATGTGGCCTTGACTTTTCCACCAAGTTTCTTCTTTTCACTTCCCTTCTTCTGCCACATGCCTGACATGCTCCTTTTCTTACCTCTGCCATGAGCAGATATAGAACTGTCATGGACTGGGAGGACACAGGTTCAAGTTTCAGCTCTGCCACTTCGCAGCTGTGGGACTGTGGGCAAGTTATTTAATCTTTTGGGAGCCCAGTTTGCCCACACATTAAATGGGGAGATGTGCAGATTACTTAGCAACCTAGGTCAATTATTACAAAAAGCTAGTACTCCCAAGCTTTATCAGTTTGGCAATCCCCACTGTGAAGTTGTCCCTGAAGCTTCCAGCAAGGTTTCTTCACTCCCTCTTCCAAGTCATCATTGCCCTTTGTATCTATTTCCAAGCTTCTGTCTCACTTATGTCTCCTCTTATGATTGTTCTTTGGGTACCAATCACATGCCCCTCATTAACCTGGGAGCCCCTGGGATCAGGATAGCAGTGAGGTTCATCTCTGAGTCCTTCGTGGTATACAGCCCAGAGAGACAGGGAGGCTTGATGGAGGGCATCTGGAGACACACAGAGGTGGGTTCAAATCCTGGCTCTGCCATTTCTTAGCAGTATGATCTTGAGCAAGCCTGCTTCGCCCCCTGAGCCTCAGCTTTCTCATCTGCAAAATGAATGTTGAGAGGAGCCCAGGCACCTAGCACAGTGCCTAGTACATTGACAGGCATAAATGGAGTGTTTCATCACCTTTGACTATGTTGGCTTGTTCACTCCAAGCCTTCGCTCTACAAGGTTCCCTCTCTTTGGCTTGCTCTCCTTTATCTCACACCCTTCCAGCCTCAGCCAGCCTTTTCTAACCAACCCACCTCTGAGCTCCCAAAGTACCTTTTGAGTGGATGACTCAAGCAGCACTTTTCATCACACAAAACCTCAAATGGACAAGCCTGTCTCTTTGCTTAGGCTAGGACGTCAAGGACAGGAACCAAGTGAGAGTCATCTCTGTGGCCCCAGGGTCCAACACAGGGTCTTAGGGAGGGTGTGCTGAATGCATTTACGTATTTGTGTGTAGCAGCAGGGAGACATGAGAGAGCATGAGGCACGGAGTGTGCAGTGCACTGGAGCCCAAAGAAGCATGGTAGAGTGGGTGAGAACTGTACCAAACCCTTCCACTGCCTAAGAAGGGATGCATGGATACAGATCTGAGTGTCTACTTTATAGCATTTTCCCCTTACAGGATGTCCTTTCAACCTCAGAAGTCTCCTGTGAGGTATTAGCACCCCCCCCCCTTTTCCTAGGTAGAGATTTCAGAGTCTGAGAAGCAAGGAGACATGCCCTGGAGCACATAGCAAGTAAGGGACTGAAAGGGGACTTCTGCCCAGATTCCTGAGCCTGTGTTCTTTCCACTGGAGCCCAGTGCAAAGGGAGAGGACACTCCCACCTCCCACTGCTAGCTTCAGTGTGTGTGTGGTGGGGGCGGAGGGGGGGCAGTGGGGAGAGAACTGGGAGTGGTAGGTATGAGAGCTGTTGAACAAAGGAGGAAATGTGTTTGAGGAATGCTGGCTGAAGGGCAGTCTGGCCAGGAGAGAGGGAAAAGGGCCAGGGATGGTAGAAGGCACAGTGAGGTAGAGACTACCCTCCTCTGCCCCAAGACCACCCTCACAGCCTGCTGGGAGTTGGCCTGCTTTGCTCTGCCCTGCCTCCTGGATCCCTGCAGTGCTCCTGAGGGCCCTAGGGTCACCTTGGGCAGCTGCTGTAACTCTAAGACAAGAGGGTGGTGCTTCAGCCAATGGGAAGGGCCTGGGACTGAGCAGAGTCCAGGGCTGCATGTGGACTTTCCTGGGCCTTTCCTCCATAAACAATGCTTAAACTTCTATTTTACAACTGCATTGGTATAAAGGTAAACATTATTTGGGCTGCACTGTTCATTACACATATGCCATTATTATTCCCCCTTTCTCTTCTGATGTTAAAATCAATGAAGAGGAAGACATTTTCATGGGCCCTCAATGCCAGGCCTAACATATGCCTAACGATAAAGTGGTCCTGGCAGAGGGCAGCATGGAGCCTGTATTAAAGTTAAAATGTCACCACTCCAGGGGAGCAAGGCACTCAGTCCTGGACTGCTGGATGCCTGACCCTACACTTCGGGTGATCTAGTTTGTGCGACTGGTAGGGACATTTCCTGTCTCTCTTGTTGGAGTGTAGACGCCCCTTATCATTTTCTAACTACCCCCAGCTACGCTTCCTAGTTCAGGGAAGCAAGCAGGTTTTTATCAGGGCCTCTAACTGGCTTCTATGGCCTTGGACAAGTGTTTTGCTGACAAATGAGAGCAATATAGCTCAGGGCTCGTGACTGGGAGGCAGAGGTCCCAGGGTTCCCAGCCTTCTTTCTTCTGAATCAGCAGCTGAATCAGTGGGTACAGCTTGTCCATGGACACCATGGACACCTTGTTCAGGTCACCAAAAAATGTTGGCATAAACAAATGTAGAGTAAATGGCTGTGTCCTGGTCTGTGACAGCTTTATGTGGGTGGGGGGGTGGTGAAGGGGAGGTAAGGGGAAGGTGAGATTGGGGGCAAGGGGACAGAGTAGTAAGAAGGGAGGCAGGGCCCACCCAGGGCCTATGCAAAGGAGGAGGAACCACAGAAATGAAAAGCATCCTCTCTCCCATGTGATTGACATAGCACACATTCCTATTTTCTTATTACTCACAAAACCCTGAAGGTGGGTATAATTTTGATCCCCACTTTAGAGGTGCAAAAACTAAGGCTCAGCGAGGTGAAGGAAGGTGATTGGCCAATGTTACATTCAGCTAGTTGGTACTGGGAGCTACATTTGAACAAATTGGGTCTGTATGACTCAGTGTTGGGTGGGTAGGAAAAGATTAGTCAGTGAGGTGGGTAGGGAGAGTGAGTGAGGCAGGAGTGCCATTTCTCATGGTTTCACTTGTCTGGGGGCCGGGGGTGCAGGTCAGTCTCCTTACTGCCTCCGGTAAAGTGTACTTGACTTGCTTCCGAAAGATCTTCAGGTGGGTATCAGCATTAGAGTAGCTATTAATTATTTATTTATTCATTTATTCCATGCCTACTATATGCCAAGCACTGTTTACACTGTTTACACATCTTTCCTCTCCTGATGCTTAGTGTGCAATTATGATGCCAAGCGGTGTTGAGCCCTTTATATGCATGAGCTCATTCCCTTGCACAACAATCCTATGATTAATAGCCCCACTTTATGGACAAGAACACCTGCAGCCCTGAGAGGGTAAGGGAACTACCTGAGGTCACAGAGCTAGCAAGTGGAGGAAACTGAATTTGAAGCTTGGGCTGTCAGACTCTAAAGACCAAAGAAAAGCTGTGGTTGGGCACAGCAGTGGGCACAGGTTTGAGTCAGGCTGCATATTTGATTATTTACACCAGAGTGGCAAACTTACTTCCTACTCTGAGGCTTAAAGGCCCAGCCTCTCAGAAGGCTGTGCAGCCCCCAACCTCCCACAAGATGGAGAGCTGGAGGACAGTGCACAGTGTGGTAGCATCATTGAACTAGACGAACCACCATTGGAGGCCTTAGGTCACTGAGGATGGCATGGTGATGAAGGGCAGCAGGAGAACATTGTCAAACACCTTCACACTACATAGGCTGCTTTGCTCTGAATTCCACAGGAGGCTCGTGTGCTGAAGGTTTATAGACTCATTTTTCAGGCCAGGGAAACTGAGACTCAGGGAGTGCTGGAATGTGAGAGGAGACATGGGAGATATGCCAAGGGGTGCGGGCTTAGAGGAGGCAAGATTGCATTCTAATGGAGTCATGCTGGGGGAGCATCATTTTAAAGTAGCACTTAAGAGAAGATAGAAGAGGAGGGTGATTTGGGGAGGATGGGAGGAGGAAATCCCATGGAGGAGAGAAGAGTGTGATCCAGAGTTGGCAGGTGGGAGAACACAGGTCCCGCCTAGTGAACTTGAGGATCTGAGCTGGCAGGTAAGAGCAGTGGAAGCAGAGAGAGAAGGCAGATAGGTCTGGAGAAGAGGCTCCCCAGAGAGCTACTTTGAATTGAATTCCCTAGGGCCTAGGCCACAGGGAGCCTTTGAAGGTTTTTGAGCAGTGGAGGAGTGTAATGAAAATTGTGCCTAAGCAAGATAAACCTGGCAGCATAGTGAAGTGAAGTTAGAAGGGGAGCAGGAAACCCAAAGAGGAAACTCCTGGACTAAGAGAAGTTAAGACTCCTGGAAAGAGAAGTTAAAGGTCATGAACTGAGACCCAAGAGGCATCAGTTCTAGAGACCATATAGCCACTGAGTCATTATCCCTCTTCTCTTGGCCTCAGGGTTCTGATCTGCACAGTGATTTGGACTTTGTTTCTCCAAGGGTCCTACAGTCAAGACCTCCTATAGCTCTAACTTGCCAAGTTCCCTCCAACAACTTCTGGCGGAACAACTCAAAACCTTGGTTAGTCCTACCACAAGGGCCACAAGACTGAAAAGGTGAAGGTGCCTGAGGGCTGGTTAAGCAGGGTAGGTCTTACAGACAAGTGTGTGTGGAGAATACAGTCACTTACAGCACAAAGAAGGCCCTACAGCCCTGATACTCGGAGGTGCTCAGGCCACTGAGAGTGTCACACAACACTCAGGGTAGAGGAGTTGGAGGGTAGATCCCAGGAATACCGCTGGCATCACTGGCTTTGCCCAGGCACCATATAGTGATGACAGATTGCCTAGAGAGGAGAAAAACAAGGAGTTATGAAGCTCAGCCATCATGAACACCTAGCAGGAGAGGTAAGATCTTAAAAAGACCCAGCTGGGCTCTAGAAGGAAAGTGGCACATTGCCCTAGGGGTTGCTGGCCTTGCAAACAAACACCATTTCACTATTAATACACTGGCAAATCCCAGTGTCCTCCCCTAATCTCTGTCCCCTTCCCACCCTATCAGATCTCATCCCAGTCTACTTCCAAGTACTCCCAACTTGTATAGATGGGAATGCTCAGGGCCCAGCTCACAAGTTCTGGCTCCTGGAGCTCTGGCTTTTAGCCCCAAGCAGGCAACGGACTTGGCAGGAAGAGGGCCTCAGAGAGGTATGGGAAACACTGGAGCTGGTCTAGTTCACCACCCACACCACAGCCTTCCCAGGAAAGGGAGGCAGAACCAGAGTAGCTGCATTCAGCCTAACCCAGTGGTTCTCAACTGAAAACCATTTTTTCTTCCCAGGGGACATTGGACAATGTCTGGAAATGTTTTTCGTCAACCCAGCTAGGGGACAGTGAGGAGAAATGTGGTAGTGGCACACACTAAATGCCATGTAGAGGCTCAGGATGCTGCTTTTCAGGACATAAGACAGACTCCACAATAAAGAATCTCCCTACCCAAAATGTCAGTAGTACCAAGATTGAGAAATGCTGGCCTAAACCAAATCCTTCCAGTTGCAATTGGGGTTAACTGGCCAAGGCCATTGGTACCGAAGACTGTAAATCCAGAAAATCAAGGTTGAGAAGATAAAGGAAGATGAAAGGAAGGGCTGTGGGGAGCTGACTGTAAACCACCCAACCTTATTCCCAGAGCTCTGAAGCAGGGGCCCTCACAGCCAGTTCAGCTTGGGTCTCTAGGTACAGAGATGAAGTGGGCATGGAGCTGAGAGAATTGTGTAGCAGGAAGCTAGAAGGTGACAAGCAAGTAGACAGGACTTAGTGCTTACCAGGGACTCAGGACTCTGCCAGAAACCCAGGGAGACACAATGCCCAAGAGTCACCTCTCACAAGAACACAGGCAACAACCTCTTCAACCTCAGCTGCAGCAACTTCTTCTTAGAAACATCACCAAAGGCAAGGGAAGCAAGAGCAAAGATGAACTCTTGGGACTTCATCAAGATCAGAAGGTTTTGCATAGCAAAGGAAACAGTCAACAAAATCAACAGCCAACCAACAGAATGGGAGAAGATATTCACAAATGACATATCAGATAAAGGGCTAGTATCCAAAATCTATAAAGAACTTACCAAACTCAACACCCAAAGAACAAATAATCCAATCAAGAAATGGGCAGAAGACATGAACAGACATTTCTGCAAAGAAGACATCCAGATGGCCAACAGACACACGAGAAAGTGCTCCACATCACTTGGCATCAGGGAAATACAAATCAAAACCACAGTGAGATACCACCTCACACCAGTCAGAATGCCTAAAATTAACCAGTCAGGAAATGACAGATGTTGGTCAGGACCTAGAGAAAGGGGAACCCTCCTATATTGTTGGTGGGAATGCAAGCTGGTGCAGCCACTCTGGAAAACAGTATGGAGGTTTCTCAAAAAGTTGAAAATAGAGCTACCTTATGACCCAATAATCACACTACTAGGTATTTATCCTAAAGATACAATTGTAGTGATTCAAAAGGGCAAGTGCACCCCAATGTTTATAGCAGCAATGTCCACAATAGCCAAACTATGAAAAGCACCTAGATGTCCATCAACAAATGAATGGATAAAGAAGATGTGGTATATATATATACAATAGAATACTATGCAGCTATCAAAAAACAAACTCATGCCATTTGCAATGATATGGATAGAACTAGATGGTACTATGTTAAGCAAAATAAGTCAATCAGAGAAAGACAATTATGTTCTCTCTGATATGAGGAATTTGAGAAGCAGGGTGGGGGGTTATGGGGGAAGGGAGGGAAAAAATGAAACAAGATAGGACTGGGGAGAAAGACAAACCATAAGAGACTCTTAATTTCAGGAAGCAAACTAAGGGTTGCTGGGGGGTGGAGGGGAGGGGTAGGGTGGTTGAGTGATGGACATTGTGGAGGGTATGTGCTATGGTGAGTGCTGTGAATTGTGTAAGACTGATAATTCACAGACCTGGGCCCCTGAAGCAAATAACACATTATATGTAAAAAAAAAAAGTCACCTCTCACAGGTACATGGCCTTTGACACCCAACTAAGCATTGTTCTGTCCATGGGTTCCTACAAGCTTCATAGGCACTCCATGGGACCTGACAGGATGAAGATTCTTTTCTCTGCTCTGGGGGAGTAGGAAAAACACAGCTCTGAGAATCAGGAGGCATGGATTCTGTCACAGCTCTGTGACTTCTGAACTATGTGACCTTGAGCAAGACCCTCTCACACTCAGCCTTTCCTCCAAGCCCACGCAGTTTAAGTGGAGACATGGTCTAAGGACCTAAACCAGGGTCTGTCTTCCATACCCCCACCTCTTCTAGGGGATAAGGTGGGGACTCCTGGGCTTCTGTTCTCTGGGAAGAAGCTCCTGCCCCTCTCCTGGTTGCAAGGTAGGTCTACGCATAAACACACATGCTCCCAGACATGTTTACTAGACATGCATGCTCATGTGTGCACACGTACAGTTACCAGACTTTTTGCTCCCTCGCTGGAGCAAATGTGGGGGAAAAAGGAGAACAGGATTAAGAATTTACAGAAAGTTGAGTTCCTTACAAGTAACTCTGCTCCAAAATGTACCCAGGAGCAGCTGGGTGAGGTTAATGCTATTGAACATCCTGCAAGACGCAAGCCTCAGCAAGTGGGTACAGCAGGGGGGCACTGCCCAGGCAGGAGGCCTATGTCAAAGATGGGGTACAGACAGAGGTGTGGTTTCTGATGAGCCTTTCCCTGAATTCCAGGAAAATGTCCCGGAATTGCCCTGATGGTGGAGCCAAAAATTTGTTGAACATTTGAGGTTAAGTCCCCTTCCAAGGGTGGGCCTTGCCAGGCCCTCAGCCTTGCTTTGTTCTAGTTCATCCGAACACCAGGGATGACTGCCCATAACCAAGGCATGAACTGGTCTCACTGTCTTACTGTTCATGGGATGCTGAGGCTATGAAGTCAAGGTGAAAGGTGCCACCCAGGGAAGAAACCAGTACATGATTTGAGGTCATTGAGAATAGACAAGATGCACACCAGGCTCAAGTGGCATAACTCTTACCACAAGAGAGGAGAAAGTGTAGGGGTGCCTGGGTGGCTCAGTTGGTTGAGCATCTACCTTCGGCTCAGGTCATGATCCTGGAGTCCTGGGATCGAGTCCAACACCGGGCTTCCTGCTCAGTGGGGAGAATGCTTCTCCCTCTGCTCCTCACCCTGCTTGTGCTCTCTCTCACTCTCTCTCTCAAATAAAAAATAAAAATAAAAATCTTTAAAAAAAAAAAAGGCAAGGAGAAAGTGCGGTCTTACCCACTGTGGGGTTTGAAATACAGAAAGCTGAGTACATGCCTGAGAGCCACTAATGGGGGGAGCTTAAGCAGAACACATGAGTATGCAATAGGCCCAGAATAGGCAGAGATAGTCCCTCACAAGGCTAGAAGCCCAGTACAATGTTCTAGGCCCAAGACCCAGTGGAGGCAGGGTTGGGGTGGAAGACTACAGAAGACTGCCTTTCCCAACACTCACTGAGCCTTTCTTGACTCCCTTCTCCTTCTCACTCTCATACGAAGCCACTCACAGACACTTCAGGGAAAGGTCCTAAAGAGCAAGGAAGGGGGTACCATAGGGGTCCCAAAAGAGCTGAGTCAAGGACAAAGGCAGGACTGGGCATGGGGCTTACCTGGGCAGTGGGTGTACTCATGGGTCAAGGAGGACTGGCTTGAGTAAAACAACAAGCATCAAAGAGTAAATCTAATGTAAGTGAGAAATACATGGTAAATTCCTAGTTGGCCATGAAAGACACAGACCTTTTTCTCTGGTGAGTCTTCCCATGGAAGATTAACTTTTTTAAAAGTAACTTTTGCCCTACAAGGTATATTACTGCTTCCTTACAACAACAACTTCTCCAAAGGGGTCAGTCAGCTCACAAAATGCCCAGAGTTGTCAAGGGAACAAGTGAGAGTGGTGATGGTTCTCTCGGTCTTTAGACCAAGAATGAAGACTAAAGTTTTGGTCACTTTTGTTAAGGAAGAACTTGGTAAGGTCTGGGACAGAAAGCAGTAACAGATGTCCCTTCAGACCTGATCCTTAGGATCAGAGACAAGTGTAATCTTTGGGTACAAGGTCACTTATAACTGGGGACTGAACACACTTCCCTTTCTTTTCACCTCTGCTAAAGGCTAATAACCAGTGGCCAGTTGACATAGGCTCCAAACATTCCGAGGCCACCTCAAACTCAAGTTTCTCTCTGGACTGGGCTCCTAATCTCCCCTATTACCCAGCCAAACCGTTGAACATTTCCATCTTTCTCTAGCTCCCAAAATCTCAATCCCATCCGTACTCCCTAACCACTAAGCTCCAACCAGGAAACCTGGCACTCAAAGCTTTCTCAGTTCTGACAAACCTTTGAAAGCCTTGGGAGTGATAGAGTGGATTCAGTTGTCTAAAGGAAAATGTTAGACAAAAGAAAGGTGCTACGGTACCTTATGATATCAAATGCTCTTGTGCCCCAGAGAAGCCCAGGGCTCAAGGGAAGAACCAGATCCCCAATGTGTTATCCCTGGGCCCACTGACTCTCCCAGATTCCCGCATTTCTATCCGGGCCTGCCAGATATCTCATTCCCTTTCTTCTAGCAAAATACGAGGGGCTTCCCTAAGTCAAGCAGGACCTGCAGTGGGGGCCTGCACTGAGGAGGGTAAATGGGCTTTGCAGGAACTTGGTCTACCTTCACCATGCCCTGAAAATTGGTTTGATTATTTGCAGCAACTAGCAATAAATAGCAGCTCCATCTTTCCAGTTGCTTCAGCCAAAAGCTTCTCTTTCTTGCATGCCCCACATTCAATCTAGGTTCTGTTGGTTCTCTTTTCAAAATCCACCCAGAAACTTCCCGCTGCCTACCACACCCACTGACCCCACCCTAGTCCTTGTTAATATCATCTCTCCCCTGGGTGATTGCAGGAGCCTCTCAACTGGCCTTCCTATTTCCACCCTAGCCTCCTACAATTCAGTCTCAATATAGAAACCAGAAAGACCCTTTGCTTAAAATTCCAATGGCTTCTGATTTGCTCAAGTCTTTGCGATGGTCTACAAGGCCCTGCCCAAGTTTGCCCCTTGTTACCTCTCTAACCACATATTCTATTACTTCCCCCTCATTTTATTTGCACTGGCTACACTGACCTCCTTGATCTCCCCTGTCAGGCCTACTCCTGCCTTGGTGTCCTTACATTGGTGTCCTTATATCCCCAGATAATCAGCATACTTTTCTATCTTACCTCCTTAGAGTTCTTACTCAGATGTCAGTAAAGCTTTTTGTGACCACTTATTTGAGATGGAATTGTATACCCCCATCCTTGGCCCAATACTCTCTATGTAATTTTTCTGCTTTACTTTTCTGACATACTATGTCATTGATGAATTTCATATATTGTCTGTCCTTCCCCACTCAGCAGAAGCCCCACTAAGGACAGAGATGTTCAATAGGTTAGGTCTCTTCTTTATCACCAGAATCAGGACAATAGCTAGTACACACTCAGTGAACAAGCACTGAATGAATTAGCAGTGAAACCCTTCAAGTGAAGTTGGGAAACCCTATCCTTCTTCAGTTGGGTTGGTGCCCAGGTGGAAGCATCTTCAACATGGGTTGTGAGTCCCACAGAGCAAGGACTATGCCCACTTGATACAGGACTGCCACTTTGTATGTCCCCTGTGTTTGATCAATGAACAGATCTAGGGCAAATTGATAAGTAGATACGATGGGACTAAATACTGGTTTCCCCTCTTTGGTAATATGTTTGCATTTCAAATGAGTCCTCTCAAAACACAATGCTTCCCCAGGGGTACAGGTCTGTGAATCACCAGGTTTACACACTTCACAGCCTTCCTCCACAGATGTAGCAGATACTTTCACTATACTCTAATGTCTCGAGGACAAAATATGAACTTAACATTGCAACATGGCCCGGATCCATAAAGTTTATATTTAGATCACTATTACAAATTAAACTTTTTCTTTATTAAACTAAAAACAACAACAACAACAACAAAAAAAACAAAAACAATGCTTCAACCCCAAGGGTGGAAACTCAGGCTTTGCAGCCACCTCAGAGAGTTACTTTTGGAAAGAGTGAGGTTTTCATTCCAGCCCCCAAGCTCACATCTCTTGGCCTACATTCAATTATTTAACAAAGATTCCTTGGGTACTTTTTTTTTGTTTTAAAGATGTTATTTATTTGACACACAGAGAGAACAAACAGGGGGAAGGGCAGGCAGAGGGAGAAGGAGAAGCAGACTCTCCACTGAGCAAGGAGCCCAATGTGGGGATCAATGCCAGGACCCTGGGATCATGACCTGAGCCGAAGGCAGATGCTTAACCAACTGAGCCACCCACGCATCCTTCTTGGTTGCTTATTTTATATCAGGTTCTAGGAAGGCCAGGGCTCTGCCCACAGGGAAGTTCACTGAAACCCTACCTTTGGACTTTCTAGTGTCCTTCTTTTCCTCACTTCCAAAGTCTGAGCCTCAGAAGGAAGGAGAGGGAAATGGACCCAGAGAAGCAAGAGATGCATCACCTGTGTGGAGGCCAGGATGCCCCAGTGCCCTTCTGTGGAGATGGGGGAATCCTCAGGCCCTTCCTCCCACTGAGGCACTACAGTAGCTTGAGGGCAGGGCCCCAGTGGAGTAGAACCTGACACTGACACATGCTGCCTTTCAGCCAAGTGGGGGCTACCTGACCAGGGGGATGACCTTCCTGAGCATTTCAGTAGACATTTTTTTTTTTTCAAATTAGTGATCACTGCTGAATTAGTAGGACCGACTTGCCCAATGTATCGGCCATGCTGCTGTGTGTGGGCTATAGTATCACTGGATGCCGATAAGCTATTCTTACTAAATATCATCCATTCTTACTAAAGCAGCATTAAGTATCTTATGTAATGTCTGCTGTTAAATTTCAAGTCCATTAGCTTGAAACAGAACCTGGAGTATTCTGAAGGCTTCCTAACAGAAACTTCTGTATAGTTGACACTTGAACATATGGGGATTAGGGCATCGATCTCCCAACTAGTCAAAAATTCCTGTGTAAATTTTGACTCCCCCCAAATTTTACCAATAACCTACTGTTGAGTGGAAGCCTTCCTGATAACATAAATAGTTCATTAACATGTTTTGTAAGTTTGTATTATATACTATAAACTGTATTCTTACAATAAAGTAAACAAGTGAAAAGAAAAGGTCATTAAAAATCATAAGGAAGAGAAAATACATTCACAGTATTGTACTGTAAAAAAAAATCCACATGTGGGGCTTCTGGGTAGCTCAGTCTGTTAAGAATCTGCCTTCAGCTCAGGTCATGATCCCAGCGTTCTGGGATCAAGTCCTGTGTTAGGTTCCCTGCTCAGCAAGGAATCTGTGTCTCTTCTGTCCCTCTCCCACTCATTCTCTCAATCTCTCTCTCTCTCTCTCATAAATAAAATCTTTTAAAAAAATCCACATATAAGTGGACCCATGCAGTTCAAACCCATGTTGTGCCAGGGCTAACTGTACTTGCTGTTACTCCCCCATTCCCTTTTTCTTTCTATCTTTCTCTTTCTTAAAATTTCTTTCTCCTTCTCTGCTGTTCTTTCTGTCCCATCTTTCTATCCAGCATTCACTGAGAACTGACAGGCCCTATGCTGGGCTCTGGGGGCAGAGTAGAATAAAGCTGAAACCCTATCTACAAGGAGCTAAAAATCTCATGCAGGAGACAAATATAGAAATCATTTCAATACATGGCGATTACTGACAAGGCAGAGATAAGCACAGCTGGGAAAGTGAGTGATGTGTAGTGGGTGGGGGTAACCATGGTGGGTTTCCTGGAGGAGGCACAAGTATAAGAGTCCTCAAAGGTAAGTAGGAATTAGTCAGGCAGTAGAAGGGCCGAAGAAGGCATCTGAGTTGAGGGAACAGCATTAGTGAACACAAGGGAGCTGGAGGTGCAGGCAGGAACCAGGTCCCAGAGACCTGTCAAGAAAGTGTTTCCCAAACTGTGTTCTGCTGAACACAATGTCCTGTGGGAAAAATAGTAGAGAGGGTTTTGGCGAGCCTCAGTATACATTATCATAGTACAGGTGCTGATCTGTTCTACAATAAAGATACTTGCTTTACTTTGTTGAACCCAGCGTCTTCTTAACTTATTTAACTTTGGATCTCCTTTTGTCACAAGTCCCAGTGATCATCCCTGGCCAAGGAGTTTGAGAAATGTTGCTATAGACATTAGGGAATGAGCAGAGGGTTTCAGTCTGGGAATGATGAGATTGAGCCTGTTTTAGAAAGCTCATTCTGGACACTGAGTGGGTCATGGACTGGAGAGGGTGAGAAGAACTGCAGGGAGATCAGAAGAGACCACTGCAATCACCCAGGCAAAAGAACTGAGAGTCCCATCCATAGCAATGGCGCAGAAGGGATGACAGATAGCACTGAAGCTTGTATCATCTTTGAATTGGGCTCATTCCATGTGACTTGAAACTTGCTCACAGACTAATACTGAGCCCCCTCAGTCAGCCTAGTCTCACTGTAAGTCTGTCTGCCCTAGTCACCTCCCTCTAGTCCCAATTCCTTCAGACTGCCAAGGATACCAGTGTGCTGGCACTTACAAAAGCTGGGTTCCTGGCCTATTTCTGCCTTAAAACCTTAAAAGGCTGAAATCTCACAAGGCTCATACTCCTCAATTTCATTTCTCCCTAATGGGATTTGCAGCCTTAGCGACCTGGCATCAAGCTTCCTTCTCTTTTATGAGGCATTTTAAGACTTTCAACTAGAGGTACTTTCTTGGGAAGGCTGGCTGGCCTGGTAGAAGCAATAAAAGAGTCGGAAAGGGGGGCGGTGTAAAGAGCAGCTATTCGCCCCATGGATCAGCCCTACCTCCTCATCCCAGTCAAATGGCCACAGTCGCCAAACTATGGAAAGAACCAAGATGCCCTTCAACGGACGAATGGATAAGGAAGATGTGGTCCATATACACTATGGAGTATTATGCCTCCATCAGAAAGGATGAATACCCAACTTTTGTAGCAACATGGACGGGACTGGAAGAGATTATGCTGAGTGAAATAAGTCAAGCAGAGAGAGTCAATTATCATATGATTTCACTTATTTGTGGAGCATAACAAATATCATGCAGGACAAGGGTTGTTAGAGAGGAGAAGGGAGTTGGGGTAAATTGGAAGAGGAGGTGAATCATGAGAGACTATGGACTCTGAAAAACAATCTGAGGGGTTTGAAGTGGCGGGGAGGTGGGAGGTTGGGGTACCAGGTGGTGGGTATTATAGAGGGCACGGATTGCATGGAACACTGGGTGTGGTGAAAAAATAATGAATACTGTTTTTCTGAAAATAAATAAATTGAAAAAATTTAAATAAATAAATAAATAAAATGCGAATTCAAGATCACAGATGGAAACAATCTGACAGACTGTTTCTGTGGACAATGGTGACAGGCAACTTTGTCCACATGGGCACACACTATGTACACCAAACAAGGCCCCCAGGCCTTCAGGTACTTGGGCTGCCCCAAGGGTTCATAAAAGGAAACACGTAGCCAGTGATCCTTATTTATTCACACAGAGGAGTGCTCTCTCTTTCTCTCTCTCACACACACACATGCATACACAGGTACTTGACATTTTGACCTGGTTGCTTTGATGCATCCATTTGGACACCAGAAACATTTTGTCCTGACTGCTTTAATATGGTGGATTTGACATAAAGATCTTTTTTAAAGGCCTAAAATTAAATGAGTAAACTTTCAGCTTTAAAAAAAAAAAGATTATTATTATCAAATGCTATTTGAAATGTACATCTTAGGGTAGATTCTGCAATTTGGTAATGGTAGTGAATAATTCACTTAAACTGTACTTTAAAAGTTAAAAAATGAGTGTAGCAAAAATAACTATAACTATAATAATCTGTTACTAGTTACACAGTATAAAAATGTATAACTTTCACCACCAATAACCAAAAATGTGAGGGGAAGAGAAGTGAAAGTATAAAGTTTAGAAGTTCTATTAAAGTTAAGTTGTTATCAGCTTAAAATAGGGTGTTATAATTTTAAGATATTTCATGTAAGCCTCATGATAACTACAAGGGAAAAACCTATAGAAATTGCACAAAAGAAAATGATAAAGAAGTCAAAGCATGCTAACACCAAAAGACATCAAAACATTAAAAAAGACAGGGGGGCGCCTGGGTGGCTTAGTCGGTTGGGCAACTGCCTTCAGCTCAGGTCGTGATCCTGGAGTCATGGGATTGAGTTCCATATTGGGCTCCCTGCTCAGCAGGGAGTCTGTTTCTCTGGCTCTCCTCTCTTCTCTCATGTTCTCTCTCTCTCTCTCTCAAATAAATAAATAAATAAAAATCTTTAAAAATAAAAAAAATAAAAATAAAAGAGAACCTTCAATTGAAAGACATAGAAAAGCTGAATAGATTTTTTTTTAAAAGAGATAAAGTAGTGTTGCCGCCAAGAAACTCACCTTTGCCTTAAAGACTCACATAGAGTGAAGGGATGAGAAAAATCATTTCAAGAAAATGGTAACAACAACAACAAAATCAAAACAGAGGTAGATATATCAGAAGAAATGGAATTTAAACTTAAAAATAAATACAAAGAGGAAAGAAGGCCCTTTTTAAGGCCATTAAAAAGGGGTTAATACATTAAGAACATAAAACAATTATAAATATTTATGAACCCAACATTGGAGCACCTAAATATATAAAGCAAAATCTAACAGAACTAAAAGGAGAAACAAACATTAAAACAATAATAGTTGGAGACTAATACCACACTCCCAACGATGGATTGATCATTCAGACAAAGAATTAATAAGGAACCAGTGGATTTGTACACACTATAGAACATATGGGCCTAACAGATCTATAGGAAACATTCTATAAAGAAACAACAGGGGCACCTGGGTGGCTCTGTGGGTTGGGCCACTGCCTTCGGCTCAGGTCGTGATCTCAGGGTCCTGGGATAGAGTCCCGCATGGGGCTCTCTGCTCGGCAGGGAGCCTGCTTCGCCCTCTCTCTCTCTCTCTCTCTCTCTGCCTGCCTCTCCATCTGCTTGTGATCTCTGTCAAAAAAAAATAAAAATCTTAAAGAAACAACAGAATGTACATGGGACATTATCTTTGACAGACCATACATTAGGCCACAAAACAAACAAGTCTTAGTAAATTCAAAAAGATAGAAATCATATCAAGTATCTTCTCTGACCACAATGGCACAAAACTAGAAATCAATAACAGCAAGAGGAAAACTAGAAAATTTCTGAACACATGAAAATTAAAAAACACTCCTCTGAAAAACCAATGGACCAAAAAAGAAATTAAAGGGGAAATAAAAAAGTTTCTTGAGACAAATGAAAATGGAGATACAACATACCAGAATTTATGGGATGCAGCAAAAGCAGTTCCAAGGGGGAAGTTAAGAGCATCAACACCTACAGTAAGAAGAAAGAGCCCACCCCCAACAACCTAACTCTATCTGTTAAGGAACTCAAAAAAGAACAAACTGAGCCTAAAGTTAAGAGAAGAATGAAAATAATAAGGATTAGAGCAGAAATAAATAAAATAGAGAACAAAAACAATACAGAAGATTAAACAAACTAAGAGCTGGTATTTGAAAAGGTAAATAAAATTGACAAACTTTTAACTAGACTAACCAAGGTAAAAAGAGAGATAACCCAAATCAAAAAATCATAAATGAAAAAGGAAACATTGACAAGGCAAGAAACAACAAATGTTGGAAAGGTTGTGGAGAAAGGGGAACACTCTTACACTGTTGGTGGGAATGCAAATTGGTATGGTCACTCTGGAAAACAGTGTGGAGGTTCCTCAAGATGTTAAAAATAGAGCTACCTTATGACCCAGCAATTGCACCCCTGGGTATTTACCCCAAATATACAGATGTAGTGAAAAGAAGGGTCACGTGCACCTCAATGTTCAGAGCAGCAATGTCCACAATAGCCAAACTGTGGAAGGACCGAGATGCCTTTCAACAGGTTAATGGGATAAGGAAGATGTGGTTCATATATAAAATGGAATATTACTCAGCCATCAGAAAGGATGAATACCCAACTTTTGCATCAACATTGATGGAGCTGGAGATAATGCTGAGTGAAATAAGTCAAGCAGAGAAAGGCAATTATCATATGGTTTCACTTGCTTGTGGAACATAAGGAATAGCATGGAGGACATTAGGAGAAGGTAGAGAAAAATGAAGGAGGGGATTGGAGAGGGACAAAAAACATGAGAGGCTGTGGATTCCAGGAAAAAATTTGAGGGTTTTAGAGGAGAGGGGAGTGGGAGCATGGGTTAGGCTGGTGATGGGTTTTAAGGAGGGCACATATTACATGGAGCACTGGGTGTTATACAGAATGAACCATGGAACACTACATCAAAAAATAATGACGTATTGTATGGTGACTAACATAATATAATAATAAAAAAAAGAAAAAGGACACATCATAACTGATACCACAGACATACAGTGGATCATAAGAGAATACTATGGACAAATATATGTTAAAAAACTAGAAAACCTAGAAGAAATGAAAAAAAAATCTTAGAAATATGAAACTTACCAAGACTGAATCAGGGAGAAATAGAAAATCCGAATAAGCCAATTATTAGTAAAGAGATTGAATCAGTAATAAGAAATCTGCCAACAAAGAAAATCCCAGGTTCAGATGGCTTCACTGGTGAATTTTACAAACATTTAAAGAAGAATTAACACCAAATCTTCTCAAACTTTTGCAAAAAATCAAAGGGGAGGAAACTTTCTCAAATTCATTTTATAAAGCCAACATTATCCTGATTCCAAAACCAGAAGAGGCAACTACTAGAAAAACAACAACAACAAAACAACAACAAGAAACAAAACAAACAAACCAATTACAGGTCTATATCCCTAATGAATATAGATGCAAAAGTTCTCAACAAAATACTAGCAAACTGAATTCAACACACATTAAATGAAACATTTACCATGATCAACTTGGAGTTATCCCTAAGATGCAACAAATGCAAATTAAACAATCACATTAATCGAGTAAAAATCGTAAGATCATCTCAGTAGATAAAGAAAAAGCATTTGACAAAATTCAACATCCATTCATGTAAAACTTTTTCAAATTAGTCATGGAAGTAACATATCTCAACGTAAAAAGGGTCATATGTGACAAGATCACAGCTAATTCATTCTCAATGTTGAAAGTTTGAAAGCTTCTCCTCTAAGATCAGGTATAAGACAAAGGTGCTCACTCTCACCAATCCTATACAACATGGTACGGGAAGTCCTTGCTAGAGCAATCAGCCAAGAAAAAGAAATTAAAAGGGCACCTGGGTGGCTCAGTGGGTTAAGCCACTGCCTTTGGCTCAGGTCATGATCTCGGGTTCCTGGGACTGAGTCCTGCATTGGTCTCTCTGCTCACTGGGGAGCCTGCTTCTCTCTCTCTCTCTTTGCCTACTTGTGATCTATCTCTGTCAAATAAATAACAAATAAAATCTTAAAAAAAAGAAATAGGGGCACCTGGTTGGCTCAGTGGGTTAAACCTCTGCCTTCAGCTCAGGTCATGATCTCAGGGTCCTGGGATCGAGTCCCGCGTCGGGCTCTCTGCTTGGCAGGGAGCCTGCTTCCTCCTCTCTCTCTCTCTGCTTGCCTCTCTGCCTACTTGTGATCTCTTTCTGTCAAATAAATAAAATCTTAAAAAAAAAAGAAATAAAAAGTATCACAATATGAAAGGAAGAAGTAGAAGTAACATTGTCTCTATTTGCAGATTATATATATATATATATATATATATATATATATATATGTTTTTTCCATATACATAGGGTTTTTTCCATATACATAAGGATTTTCCATATATATATATATATAATTATATATATGTTAGATCTAATATATGTTAGATCTAATCAATGAATTCAGTACAGTTGCAGGATACAAAATTAACTACAAAAATCAGTAGCATTTCTATATACTAACAACAAAATTTCTTAAAGTGAAAGAAATTGACCCTATTGACAATAGCATTAGAAACTATAAAATACTTAGAAACAAATTCAACCAAGGAGGTGAAAGATCTCTACTCTGAAAACTACAAGACATTGATGAAAGAAATCAAAAAGACACAAATAAATGGAAAGATATCCTGTGTTCATGGAATGGAAGAATTAATATTGTTAAAATGTCAATAGTACCAAAAGCCATCTATAGATTCAATGCAATTTCTATCAAGTGTTCAGTGGCATTTTTACATAGGTATAACAACACTCCTAAAATTTATATGGAACCACAAAATACCCCCCAAACCACAGAAATCCTAAGAAAGAAAAATAAAGCTAAAGACTTTATTTTCTGATTTAAAGTTATAGTCATCAAAACAGTGTGGTACTGCCATAAAAACAAACAAATGGACCAATGGAAGAGAATCAAGATCCCAGAAATAAATCCAAGCAAGCACAGTCAACTAATATTTGACAAGAGAACCAAGACTATTCAATGGAGAAAAGAGAGTCTCTTCAATAAACAGTGTTGTGGCAATTGGATATTCATATGTAAAAAAATGAAACTGGACCTTTATCTTACACCACTCACAAAAATTAACTTGAAATGGATTAAAGACTTAAATGAAAGTCCTAGAAGAAAACTTAAGGCTCCATGACATGGGTCTTCATGATGATTTTTTGGATATGAAGGCTAAGTCACAAGAAACAAAATAAAAAATAAACATGTGGGACTACATCAAACTAAAAAGCTTCTGCACAGCAAAAGAAACCATCAATAGAGTAAAAAGACAACCTATGGAATGGAAAAAATTATATGCAAACCGTGTATCTGATAAGGGGTTAATATCCAAAATATACAAACTTATACAGAGAACTGAATAATGTAAAATAATGTATAGAATTGTTGAATCACTATATCATACACCTCAAAATAATGTAACGCTGTATGTTAGCTATACTGGAATTAAAAATTTTAAATTAAATTAAACTAAAAAAATAAAGACTTCATACAACTCAGTAGCTAACACAAATAAACCAACCAACTAAACAATCGGCAATGAATCTGAATATTTTTTCAAAGAAGACATACATACAGTTACATGAAAACAATGCTCAACATTAGTAGGCATTAGGGAAATGCAAATTAAAACCACAGTGACATATCACCTCATACTTGTTAAAATGGCCATCATCAAAAAGACAAGAGATAACAAATGCTAGCATAGATATTGAGAAAAGGGAACCATTATAAACTATTGATGGGAATGCAAATTGGTGCAGTCATTATGGAAAATACAAAGTTCCTCAAAAAATTAAAAATAGAACTACCATATCATCCACCAATTCCACTTCTGGGAATATAGCTAAAGGAAATAAGAACACTAACTAAAAAGGTATCTGCACCCCCATGTTCATAGCAGCATTATTTACAGTAGCCAAGTCATGGAAATAACCTAAGTGTTCATTAAAGGATGAATGGATAAAGAAGATGTGATATATATAGCTAAAATAGAACAACATTCAGCCATAAAAATGAAGAAATCCTATCATCTATGACAACATGAGTGGACCTTGAAGGCACTATGCTTAGTGAAATAGGTCAGACAAAGACAAATATTGTATAATCTAACTTACATGCAGAAATCTAAAATAAATAAATAAATAAATAAATAAATAAATAAAAATAAGTACTCATAGAAAAATAGATCAGACTTGCAGTTACCAGAGGTGAGGTAGGGGAGGGGGAAGTTGAAGAAGGTGGCCAAAAGGTACAAACTTCCAGTTATAAGAAGTAATATGCTGGATATAGCTAACACTGCTCTATGATATATATGAATATTGTTAAAAGAGTTAATCCTAAGAGTTCTCATTAAAAGGGAAAATATTTTTTCTATTTTCTCTTCTTTTTTTGTATCTATATGAGATGATGGAATGTTACCTGGACCTATGGTGGTAATCAGTTCACAATTTATGGAAATCAAACCATTATGATGTACATCTTAAACTTACATAGTGATACATGTCATTTTTTTTTTTTCTCAATAACACTGACCGGGCAAAAAAGAAAAGAGACCAAAATAAAAATGATAAAAGATGCATTATGGGAGCATTTTATGCACCAAAAAGATGAAGCATAAAATCAAATAAGTGTTGACCCTGCTTCAATAAAAAATAAGAAATAAGTGCAGATTAATGGTTTATTTTTTAAGAAAGAAAAAGAAAAGGACATCCTCATCGCACCAATTCACCTCACTCTATTGGTGACCCTGGCTCTGATGGGGACTAAGAGAGGGATTCATAGGTGAAGGGAGGCTCAGGGGTGTTTCAGAAGTCCATTATGTGGTAATAAAATCATGGTGATTTTATGTTGTAACCGAGTCATCTGGGTATAGTGTGTTAGTGGCTCCAGTAGAATGGCCTTCAAAATATTCTTTTTTTTTTTTTAAAGCAAAATATTCTTTTAGGATGTGCTGACTATGGCAATGCATGAAGATGCAGGGTGCAGAGGTATATGTGTACACGGTGGCACAGAAGAACAAACCCAGTCACAAAGACACACAGGTGTCTCCACAAACACACAGGAGTCTCTAACACACATCATTTCCTCTCCTCATTTACTTATTTATGTAATTCTGGGTTGTAGTGTGCTGCAATCAGGGTATGTGTTGGGCACCCCAGTAATACAGCAAGGACAGAGTCATGCAGGCCCTTGTAGGCCTTCAGAAATTGAGTACTGGATGAACTGTTCATCCAGGAGCTAGTGGGGCTGGAGGAGTGCTGGAGACCCAGGACTGGTTGCAGCCATTGGCCACCCAAGAGTTCTCCCCCAGGGGTGAATCACACACACAGTCAGCCCCATCAACAGAAGCGTGTATGTAGGGATGCTGCTCTGTATGCCCCTTGCAGTGTCCTGCAAATGTCTTTGTTCTCAGGTGCTTACACTGTATGGAAAGAGGGCAGCCTGTCTGGGAGAGAGAAGGGAGAGAGTCTGGTCCTCTACCCAGCTGGGGGCTGTGGAGAAGAAGCAGTTAGGAAGGCAGTGATCCTTAGGCTGAAATAAGCTGTTGGTCCAGACAGCTCATAGGTGAGGCCTTCTAAACACCACATTAACAGGCGATGAGGTGAGGGGTAAGCATTTACTCCTCATTCAGGACAGGCTCACCCAGATTATGTGGGCAGGGGTCTCTTCCTGGAGCACAAAAGTCTTCATACAAGACCCTTCCATAGCCACTCTTCTCCTACTCAGCACCTGGAGGAGATTGGCCTGGTATAGGCACAGTCTCTCATTCCTCTGTACACATACACACACAGAGTCGGTTAAGTGTCTGCCCTTGGCTCAGGTCATGATCCCAGAGTCCTGGGATTGAGCTCCGTGTTGGGATCCCTGCTCAGGGGGACCCTCTTCTCCCTCTTCTCTCCACTCATGCTTCCTCTTACTACTTGTCCCTATTTCTGTCTTTCTCTCTCCAATAAACAAGTAAAATCTTTAAAAAGAGAAATTATGCAAATTGAGACCAGTCTAGGGAACTCAGTGACTTCACCAAGCATAATAACATTCATATTATAGGGATCTCAGAAGGAGAAAGAGAAAAGGGGTCAGAAAATTTATTTAAAGAAATAATAGCTGAAAACTCCTCAAATCTGGGGAAGGAAACAGATATTTACATCCAGGAGGCACAGATCCTCCCCCAAATTCAAGGAGGTCCACAACAAGATATTTAGTAATTAAAATGGTAAAAAGTGGCAACAAAGAAAACATTTTAAAAGCAGCAAGAGAAAAGAAGACAGTTTCATACAAGGGAAATCCCATAAGGTAATCAGCATATTTTTCAGTGGAAACTTGGTAAGCCAGAAGAGAAGGACATGATACAGTCAAAGTGCTGAACAGGAAAGATCTGCAGCCAAGAATACTCTGTCCAGCAAGGCTTTCATTCAGAATGGAAGGAGAAATAGAGTTTCTCAGACAAACAAAAACTAAAGGAGTTCATGACCAATTAAACCAGCCCTACAAGAAATATTAAAGGGGATGCTTTTAGTGGAAATGAAAGATCACAAATGAGAATATGAAAAGTAAAAAACCACAAAATCAGTAAAAATAAATATTTCTGTAAAAACCAGTAAAGGGATTCATAACACGAAAGGATGTAAGATATGATATCATATACCTAAAATGTGTGTGTGGGGTGTAAAGAATGGGTTGAAACTTAAGCAATCCTCAACTTAATATAGACTGCTATATGCAGAAGATGCTATATATAAACCTAATGGTAAGCACAAGTCAGAAAACAGTAATAGATATGCAAAAAATAAAGAGAAAGGAATCCAAGTATATCAATAGAGAAAGTGAATGAACCATGAAGAGAGCAAGAAAAGAAAGAATCAGAGAAAATCTACAGAAGAACCAAAAAACAAGTAACAAAATGGAAATACATACATATCTATCAATAATTACTTTGAATGTAAATGGACTAAATGCTACAATCAAAAGACATAGGGTGATGGAGTGGATAAAAAAAAAAAAAAGACCCATCTATACACTTGAAACTAATATAACCTGTATGTTAACTAATAGGAATTTAAATAAAACCTTAAAAAAAAGACCTATCTTTATGTTGCCCACAAGAAACTCATTTCACACTGAAAGATACCTGCATATTAAAAGTGAGAGGATGGAGAAACATTTATCATGCAAATGGATATAAGGCATACTTCTATCGGACACAATATTTTTTAATGTAGGCTCCTTGCCACGTGTGGAGCCCAACATGGGGCTTGAACTATGAACCCTGAGAACTGTGCACTTAACAGACTAGACCACCCATGCACCCTACGACAAAACAGATTTTAAAACAGACTAAGTAGATACAAAGATGGACACTACATAATAATACAAGGGACAATCCAAGAAGATATGACAACTGCAAATATTTATGCAATTAACATGAAATAGTTAATAACAAACAGAAGGGAAACAAGTGATAGCTAATACAATAGTAGTAGGGGACTTCGACATCCCGCTTACATCAATGGACAGATCATTCAAACAGAAAATCAACAAGGAAATGCTGGTTTTGTTTTTGATTTTGTTTTTGTTTTTGTTTTAAGATTTTTTATTGGACAGAGAGAGAGAGCACTAGTAGGCAGAGCAGCAGGCAGAGGGAGAAGGAGAAGCAGGTGCCCCGTTGAGCAGGGAGCCCAATGTGGGGCTTGATCCAAGGACCCTGGGATCATGACCTGAGCCAAAAGCAGCAGCTTAACTGACTGAGCCAGCCACTCAGGCTCCTGAAACACTGGTTTTGAATGACACACTGGAGCAGATAGATTTAACAGCCATATTCAGAACACTCTATTCTAAAATAGCAGAATACACATTATTTTCAAGTGCACATGGAAAAGTCTCCTGAAAAGATTACATATTATACCTAGATTAGATTACATATTAGACAAAACAAGCCTCAACAAATATTTTAAAAAATCAAAATCATACCATGCATCTTTTCTGACCACAAAACTATGAAAATAGAAAGTAAATCACCCCCCCACATACATTTAGAAGACCACAAGTACATGGGAGTTAAATAACATGCTACTAAAAAAATGAATGGGTTAACCAGGAAGTCAAAGAAAAAATTTAAAAGTACATGAAAGCAAATGAAAATGAACACACGATGGTCCAAAACCTTTGGAATGCAGCAAATCTAGGCAGTGGTTCTAAGAAGAAAGTTTATAGCAACACAGGCCTACCATAAAGCAAGAAAAATCTCAAATAAACAACCTAACTTTGCATGTAAAAATGCCAGAAAAAGAACAAATGTAGCCTAAAACTAGTAGAAGAAAGGAAATAATAAAGATTTGAGATGAAATAAATGATATAGAGGACAGGAACACGATGATGGAGGAATAGGAGACCTAAATTTCATTGGTCCCAGGAATTCAGCAAGATAGTTATCAAACCATTTTGAACACCTACAAACTCAACAGGAGATTGAAGAGAAGAAGAGTAGCAATTCTAGGAACAGAAAATCGACCAGTTTCTGGAAGGTAGGCCATGCAGAGAAGTGAATCTGAAGCGATGGGAAGAGAGACCATGGGTGGAGGGGCTGGCTCCTGGAAAATGGTAGAGGAGTGGAGCACAAAATTGGAACTTTCAGAAATCTGCTCCACTGAGGAACATTGCTCCAGAGACTGAGCGGGGGCAGGGAGGGAGGTCTTGCAGAGATAGTGTGGTCTCAGGACCCGCAGGATCACAGAAAGACCAAGGGTGCCTGAGTGTGGCAGAGCTCCCAGGTATCGGAGCAGGAAATTCAGCTGCAGAGATGGAGCTGAGCAGGGGGTTCTCAGCTTGTGGTTACCTTAAACCATGATCAGAGGCACAGTTGAGCCACTGCTCTTCAAGCTGGGACCTCACAAGTGGCAGATCCAGTAAGACCCCCTCATTCATCTGGGAGGAGTGGCATGGGGCACTGCAGCAGGAATCTGCTGGGTTTGGAGTCTCCAAATGTGGCCATGTACCAGAGATAGAAATGCTTGGTCACAGGCTGGGTGGGAATGGAGTGCATTTGGAGACCAGGGAGACGGGAGTGATTGACTGCTTTTCTCTGAGAGCGCACTGAGGAGTGGAGCTTCAAGCTCTTGTTTCCTCCAGCCAGATATTGGGAGGCCGCCATTTTTATTCCCATCCTCCAGAGCTCTATGGAAAGTGTTCAAGGAACAAAACCTCCCGAGAGTGAACCCGAGTAGATTACTTAGCCTGGCCCCTGGCAAGGGTGGTTTACTTCTGCCTTGGGCAGAGACATTTGAGAATCACTGCAACAGGTCCCTCCTTGAGAAGATCAGCAAGAACATTCAGCCAAGACCAAGTTCACTGATCAATGAGAACGATGCAACTCCAGGGTTAGGGGAATGCAACACATAGAATTCATGGCATTTTTCCCATTATTCTTTAGTCTGTCAAAGTTAAATTCTTTTAATTTTATTTTTTCTTATTCAATTCTTTTTTTAATTTTTCCCCTTTTCTATTTTAACCTCTTAAACTATTTTATCTTATCAATAACTTTTTAAAAGTCCTTTTAAAATTTCATTCTTATAGTCACATTCTCTCCATTTTTTTTCTTTTTTCAACCAACTCTTATCAATTCCTTTTTAAAAATCTTTTTAAATGTTCATTTTTTTAAAAAATTTATTTCTTTTCAGCGTAACAGAATTCATTGTTTATGCACCACACCCAGTGCTCCATGCAATACATGCCCTCCATAATACCCATTACAGTCATAGTCCATCCCTTCATTGTATTTACCTTTAATTTTGTATATATATAAGTTTTTATTTCCTCAAAATTTTGGGAGACATTTTCTTCTAACAGACCAAAATATACCCAAATCAAGTGTGTGGCTCTGTTCTATTCACCAGTCTGAATATATATATATATATATTCACACACATATATAGATATTTACATATTATAGATACCTAAATATTATATATTATGTATAATTATATATTATTTAACATAAAAGTATAAATAATTATATATAAATAATATATAATAAATACAAACATATTTATATGTATATTATATATAATATTGTATATTATATTATATTATACATAGTATATTTTATATATATATATAATCTATATATACATTTTGTTGTTGTTGTTCCTTTCTTCTCCCCCTGGTTTCAGGTCTCTTCTGAATTGGTTAGTGTATATTTTTCTGCGGTCATTACTACCCTTTTAGTATTTTGTTTTCTCATTCATCTATTCTTATCTGGATAAAATGACAAGGCAGAAAAACTCACCTCAAAAAAAACAAAAAACAAAAAACAAGAGACAGTACCAACAGCTGGGGACCTAATCAATACAGACATTAGTAATATGTCGGAACTAGAGTTCAGAATGATGATTATCAAGCTGCAAGCTGGGCTCAAAAAATGCATTGAAAATACTTAAGAATACCTTTCTGAGAACCCAAATAAATAAAATCATGAATGAAAGAGGAGAGATCACAACGAACACCAAAGAAATACAAACTATTATAAGAACATACTATGAGCAACACTACGCCAACAAATTTGACAATCTGGAAGAAATGGATGCATTCCAAGAAACATATAAACTACCACAACTGAACCAGGAAGAAATAGAAAGCCTGAACAGACTCATAACCAGTAAGGAGATTGAAACAGTCATTAAAAATCTGCAAACAAACAAAAGCCCAGGGCCAGACGGCTTCCCGGGGGAATTCTACCAAACATTTAAAGAAGAACTAATTCCTATTCTCCTGAAACTGTTCCAAAAAATAGAAATGGAAGGAAAACTGCCAAACTCATTTTATGAGGCCAGCATCACCTTGATCCCAAAACCAGACAAGGATCCCATCAAAAAAGAGAGCTATAGACCAATATCCTTGATGAACACAGATGCGAAAATTCTCACCAAAATACTAGCCAATAGCATTCAACAGTACATTAAAAGGATTATTCACCACGACCAAGTGGGATTTATTCCAGGGCTGCAAGGTTGGTTCAACATCTGCAAATCAGTCAATGTGATACAACACATCAATAAAAGAAAGAACAAGAACCATATGATACTCTCAATAGATGCTGAAAAAGCATTTGACAAAGTACAGCATCCCTTCCTGATCAAAACTCTTCAAAGTGTGGGGATAGAGGGCACATACCTCAATATCATCAAAGCCATCTATGAAAAACCCACCGCAAATATCATTCTCAATGGAGAAAAACTGAAAGCTTTTCCGCTAAGGTCAGGAACACGGCAGGGATGTCCATTATCACCACTGCTATTCAACATAGTACTAGAGGTCCTAGCCTCAGCAATCAGACAACAAAAGGAAATTAAACGCATCCAAATCGGCAAAGAAGAAGTCAAATTATCACTCTTTGCAGATGATATGATACTATATGTGGAAAACCCAAAAGACTCCACTCCAAAACTGCTAGAACTTATACAGGAATTCAGTAAAGTGTCAGGATATAAAATCAATGCACAGAAATCAGTTGCATTTCTCTACACCAACAGCAAGACAGAAGAAAGAGAAATTAAGGAGTCAATCCCATTTACAATTGCACCCCAAACCATAAGATACCTAGGAATAAACCTAACCAAAGAGGCACAGAATCTATACTCAGAAAACTATAAAGTACTCATGAAAGAAATTGAGGAAGACACAACGAAATGGAAAAATGTTCCATGCTCCTGGATTGGAAGAATAAATATTGTGAAAATGTCTATGCTACCTAAAGCAATCTACACATTTAATGCAATTCCTATCAAAGTACCATCCATCTTTTTCAAATAAATGGAACAAATAATTCTAAAATTTATATGGAACCAGAAAAGACCTCGAATAGCCAAAGGGATATTGAAAAAGAAAGCCAAAGTTGGTGGCATCACAATTCCAGACTTCAAGCTCTATTACAAAGCTGTCATCATTAAGACAGCATGGTACTGGCACAAAAACAGACACATAGATCAATGGAACAGAATAGAGAGCCCAGAAATAGACCCTCAACTCTACAGTCAACTAATCTTCAACAAAGCAGGAAAGAATGTCCAATGGAAAAAAGACAGCCTCTTCAATAAATGGTGCTGGGAAAATTGGACAGCCACATGCAGAAAGATAAAATTGGACCATTTCCTTACACCACACACGAAAATAGACTCAAAATGGATGAAGGACCTCAATGTGCGAAAGGAATCCATCAAAATCCTTGAGGAGAACACAGGCAGCAACCTCTTCGACCTCAACCACAGCAACATCTTCCTAGGAACATCGCCAAAGGCAAGGGAAGCAAGGGAAACAATGGACTATTGGGATTTCATCAAGATCAAAAGCTTTTGCACAGCAAAGGAAACAGTTAACAAAATCAAAAGACAACTGACAGAATGGGAGAAGATATTTGCAAACAACATATCAGATAAAGGACTAGTGTCCAGAATCTATAAAGAACTTAGGAAACTCAACACCCAAAGAACAAATAATCCAATCAAGAAATGGGCAGAGAACATGAACAGACATTTCTGCAAAGAAGACATCCAGATGGCCAACAGACACATGAAAAAGTGCTCCATATCACTCGGCATCAGGGAAATACAAATCAAAACCACAATGAGATATCACCTCACACCAGTCAGAATGGCTAAAATCAACAAGTCAGGAAATGACAGATGCTGGCGAGGATGCGGAGAAAGGGGAACCCTCCTACACTGTTGGTGGGAATGCAAGCTGGTGCAGCCACTCTGGAAAACAGCATGGAGGTTCCTCAAAATGTTGAAAATAGAACTGCCCTATGACCCAGCTATTGCACTACTTGGTATTTACCCTAAAGATACAAACATAGTGATCCAAAGGGGCACATGCCCTCGAATATTTATAGCAGCAATATCCACAATAGCCAAACTATGGAAAGAACCTAGATGCCCATTAACAGATGAATGGATAAAGAAGATGTGGTATAAATACACAATGGAATACTATGCAGCCATCAAAAGAAATGAAATCTTGCCATTTGCGACAACATGGATGGAACTAGAGTGTGTCATGCTTAGCGAAATAAGTCAAGCAGAGAAAGACAACTATCATATGATCTCCCTGATATGAGGAAGTGGTGATGCAACATGGGGGCTTAAGTGGGTAGGAGAAGAATCAATGAAACAAGATGGTTTTGGGAGGGAGACAAACCATAAGTGACTCTTAATCTCACATAACAAACTGAGGGTTGCTGGGGGGAGGGGGGTTGCGAGAAGGGGGGTGGGGTTATGGACATTGGGGAGGGTATGTGCTTTGGTGAGTGCTGTGAAGTGTGTAAACCTGGCGATTTACAGACCTGTACCCCTGGGGATAAAAATATATGTTTATAAAAAATAAAAAATTAAAAAAAAAAGAATACCTTTCCGGAGAAATAAAAGAACTAAAATCTAACCAAGTTGAAATAAAAAAGCTATTAATGAGGTACAATAAAAAAATGGAGGCTATTACTGCTAAGATAAATGAGGCAGAAGAGAGAATTAGTGATACAGAAGACCAAGTGATCGAGAATAAAGAAGCTGAGAAGAAGAGAGATAAACAACTACTGGACCACTAGCGGAGAATTCAAGAAATAAGTGATACCATAAGATCAACAATAGTAGAATTGGGACCCCAGAAGAAGAAGAAATAAAGAGAGAGGCAGAAGGTTTATTGCAGAAAATTATAGTAAAAAAAGTCCCTACTTTGGGGAAGGTAACAAGCATTGAAATCCAGGAGGCAGAATAATATGGACTGGGGGGAAAGATGGCGGAGAAGTAGGAGATGCTGGTTCAACCAGTCCCCTAAAGTGGGCTGATTATCTACCAGAATACTCTTAACACCCATGAAGTCAGCCTGAGATGTAGGATTATACATTTCTGGATCTCCACAGGGTCAGAAGACACCAATGGACAGGTAAGCAGAGTGGGAACATCAGACTGATATCAGAAGATAAATAAAAGGGGTAGGGAGCCACCAGAGATGACTCATTAGAAATTAATACTCTAATATGAGAGTGCCCTGTGATTGAGGACCAGCATTAACTTGGAGTCTGCTTAAAAACACTAAAAAAGAGCAAAATATCTTAAGGGGAAATTAGTGGAATCGGGTGGTTACGGACAAAGGCTTAAATCCATTGACCCAGGACAGTCACAGCAGGTGCAGTGTCAGAGAGTGTGGCAAAGCATCCAGGCCATGGTCCCTAAGCCACCAGCTCATGTGAGAACATCTAGATGGCAACGTGTGTGAGAGAGTCTGGTGTGGACACCAGCCAGTGCTCTCTAAAACAGCAGCCTTTTGTACTCTGCATGCGCTCTGCAAGACCAGGGTCTGAGTCGCACTCCACACACTCCCCTGAGAGAGCTCCTTGCAGGCAATAGCCAGAACTCTCAAGGACCAGCGAGAATCTGAACACTCCCAGCCTGGGCCAACATGAAAATCTCAGCGTGCTGTCTCTGGTTGGGATTTCTCCAGTGGTCTGAACCTGCCCAGACATCTGCAGAAAAGGCAGCCACTGGAAGCGGGCTCTCTGGACTAATATTGCTCACAGTTTTAATAGCACCAGGGTACAGAGACAAGCAGCAGCTCCTGCTATCCCTGAGACTAGCTGGGGACGTGCTCTGCCAGTAGGAGGTGGCAGAGGGGAAGTCTATGTGCTCTGGACCACACAGAGGGGAACAAACAGGCTTCTCTCTGAGACGGAGGTCAGTGCACAGTTTGCTTTCCTCTAAACCTCCAAAGAACCACCAAAAGCCACCCAAGGGGGGGGACAACCTTCAGAGAACAAAAGCCTGAAAAACCGGTTTTCTCAGAGCCCAGCCCCTTGATAGAGGGCAGGAGGACTCACCTCTAGCAAGACTGTCTGAAAAATCACACAGCAAGCCCCTCCCCCAGAGTCAGCCAAAACAAACAAACAAACAACAAAAACAAACAAACAAACAAACAAACAAAACCAAGAGGACAACCACCACAGGGTCCCCATAAAGGAGTAAAACCCAAATATCAGGGGGAAAAGAAGATATTAAGCTCCCATATTGCCCTAAAACCTCTATACTTCATAGACACAACTTTTATTTTTAATTTGTTCCCACTATACTCATTCATTCTAATTTTTAAATAATTTTTAACATTTTACCATCACAATGAGAGGTTCAGTACAACACATTCCATAATAACCTTTTAACTTGAAAGTTTTTGATACATATACCTGTGTTTTTCTTTTGCTTTCCTATTTGTTTTTACTATTCATATAGAGATAAGCTTCAAGGTAATCCTCTTTCCCCAATCAATATTACCCTTATATATAAACCAGTTTTCATTCCCCCTTTATCCCTGGAAAATTGAGTCCTTTAACAAAGATATAAAGAAACACCCAGAAATAATCAAAATAACCTTCCTTGCCCATACTGAGGATTTATAACCACCCTCCCATCTTTTTCTTCTGTCAGTGTTTCTTTGTGTTTGCTTTTGTTCTGGTAGTATATAACTCTTATACTTGGGGTTCATTTTAGCTGCGTTCTTTTTTTCTTGTCCTTTACTTTTGTTGGTCTTTTAGTTTGTCCGTTTTTGTTTGTATACTTCATAAATCTTACCTTTGGGGCCAATTCTGGCTGGGTCTTCTTTTTTTTTTTTTCCTCTCTCTCTCTTTTTCTTTTTTCTTTCTTTTTGGTGGGGACTTCCGATTGCTCAGAAGTGTTCCAGGGTGCACCCAGCCTGGATCACGGTTGATACATTCAGCTACACATCCATTCAGCCATCTCTCACCAAAATGACTAGGAGGAGGAATGCCCAACAGAAGAAAAATTCAGAAAAATTCTGGGCCTTCTGCTTCAGAGCTATGGGATATGGACATAAACTGTATGTCAGAAAGGAAATTCAGGTTAACATTTATCCAGGCAATGGCTAGGTTGGAGAAAACCATTAATGACAACATGGAATTGATTCGGGTAGAAGTGAAAACCACCCAGGAAGAAGTTAAAAATGCTATCAGTGAGTTCCAATGTAATCTAAATACTCTTAACAGCTAGGGTAACTGAGGCAGAATATAGAATTAGTGATCTACAGGACAAACTGATAGAGAAAAAGGATCAGGAGGAGGCTTGGAACAAACAGCTTAGAAGCCATGAAAACAGAATTAGGGAAATAAATGGCACGATGAAATGTTCCAACGTCAGAATTATTGGAATCCCTGAGGGAGAGGAGAAAGAAAGACAACTAGAGTATATAGTTGAACAAATACTCCAAGAAAATATTCCCAGTCTGGGGAATGGAACCAGCGCTCATGTCCTAGAGGCAGAAAAGTCTTCCCCCGAGGTCATAGAATCTAGAAAGACCTTGAGACACCTGATTGTGAAATTGATGAATCATAATTTTAGACAGGAGATCTTGAAAGGAGCTAGGGGGAAGAGATTCCTTATGTACAGAGGAAGGTCCATCAGAATAACGTCAGACCTGTCCACAGAAACCTGGCAAGCCAGAAAGGGCTGGCAAGATGTACTCAGGGCACTAAATGAGAAGAGCATGCAGCCAAGAATACTTTATCCAGCAAGGCTGACATTCAAAATGGATGGAGAGATAAAGAGCTTCCAAGACCAGCAAAGTTTAAAAGAGTATGTGACCACCAAACTGGCACTACAAGAAATATTAAGGGGGGGTTCTATAAAAGAAGAAAGAACCCAAGAGTGTCATAGAACAGAAATTTATGGAGACAATCTATAGAATCAAGGGCTTCTCAGGCAACACAATGTCAATAAAAACATATGTCTCAAAAATCACTCTCAATGTGAATGGCTTAAACACTGCCATAAAACAGCACAGGGTTCCAGACTGGATAAAATGACAGGACCCATCCATATATAGTCTACAAAAGACCTATTTTGAACCTAAGGATACATCCAGATTGAAAGTGAAGGGATGGAGAAGCACCATTCATGCCAATGGGCTTCAAAAGAAGTCTGGGGTAGTGATTCTCATATATGAGAAATAAGATTTTAAGCTGAAGACTGTAGTCAGAGATAAAGAAGGACACTACATCATTCTTAAAGGGCCTATCCACCAAGAAGTTCTAACAATTGTAAATATTTAGGCCCCAAATACGGGAGCAGCCAACTACATAAGACAACTGTTAATCAAGATAAAGAGTCATATTGATATGAATACATTAATAGTAGGGGATTTTAACACACTACTTACAGTAATAGATCATGTAAGCAGAAAACCAATAAAGAAACAAGGGCTTTGAATGACACATTGGACCAGATGGATCTCATTCCATCCTAAAACATCAGAATACTCTTTCTTCTCAATTGCACATGGAACTTTCTCCAGAATAGACCACATACTGGGTCACAAATCAGGGCTCAACTGGTATAAAAAGACTGACATTATTCCCTGCACACTCTCAGACCACAGTGCTTTGAAACTAGAATTCAGCCACAAGAAAAAGTGTGGAAGGACTTCAAACACCTGGAAGCAAAAGACCACCTTGCTTAAGAATGTTTGGATCAACAAGGAAATCATAGAAGAACTTAAACAATTCATGGAAACCAATGAGAATGAAAACACTTTGGTCCAAAACCTATGCGATACAGCAATGGTGGTCCTAAGGGGGAAATACATAGCCATCCAAGCCACCCTCAAAAAAATTGAAAAATCCAGAATATACCATATCTCCTTACACCTTAAAGAACTGGAGATTCAACAACAAATTAAGCCAACCCCACACACGAGAAGAGAAATAATCAAGATTAGGGCAGAGATCAATTAGATAGAAACTAGAGATATAATAGGATGCATCGAAAATAGAAGCTTTTTTTTTTTTTAAGCATCAGTAAGATTGATAAATCATTGGCCAAGCTAATCCAAAAGAAAAGTGAGAGGACCCAAATTAATAAAATTATGAATGAAAAGGGAGAGATCACGACTAACACCAAGGAAATAGAAACAATCATCAGAAATTATTATCAACAGTTACATGCCAAAAAGTTAAGCAAACTAGAAGAAATGGATGCATTCCTGGAAACCTATAACTTCCAAAACTGAATCAGGAGGAAATTGACAACCTGAATAAACCAATATCTAGTAATGAGATAGAAGAAGTGATAAAAAACCTTTTAAAGGGGCACCTGGGTGGCTCAGTGTGTTAAAGCCTCTGCCTTCGGCTCAGGGCATGACCCCAGGGTCCTGGGATCGAGCCCCACATCAGGCTCTCTGCTCAGCAGGGAGCCTGCTTCCTTCTCTCTCTCTGCCTGCCTCTCTGCCTACTTGTGATCTCTGTCTGTCAAATAAATAAATAAAAATTAAAAAAAAAAAACCTTCTAAAAAACAAGAGCCCAGGACCTGACAGATTCCCTGGGGAATTCTACCAAACTTTCAAGGAAGAAATAATACCTATTCTTCTGAAGCTGTTTCAAAAAGTTGACGCAGAAGGAAAACTTCCAGACTGCTCTGCTCTCCACTTCCAGGCAAAGACCCCGCCATAAAGGAGAATTTCAGACCAATATCCCTGATGAATATGGATGCTATGATTCTCAACAAGATCTTAGCTAATAGGATCCAACAGTACATTAAAAAGATTATCCACCACAACCAGGTGAGATTTATCCCCGGGTTACAAGGATGGTTCAACATTCGCAAATCAATCAATGTGATAGAACAAATCAATAAGAGAAGAGAGAAGAAACACATGGTCCTCTCAATTGATGCAGAAAAACCATTTGAGAAGATACAGCAACCATTTCTGATTAAAACACATCAACGTACAGGGAGAGAGGGAACATTCCTCAACTTCATAAACTCTACCTATGAAAAAACCACAGCGAATATCATCCTTAATGGGGAAAAGCTGACAGCCCTCACTTTGACATCAGGAACACGACAAGGATGCCCACTCTCATCACTCTTGTTCAACATAGTATTAGAAGTCCTAGCAACAGCAATCACACAACAAAGAGAAATAAAAGATATCCAAATTGGCAATGAAGAAGTCATAATCTCTCTCTTCGTAGATGACATGATTCTTTATATGGAAAACCCAAAAGACTCCACCCCCAAACTACTAGAACTCATATTGCAATGCAGTAATGTGGCAGGATACAAAGTCAATGTACAGAAATCAGTGGCTTTCTCATACATTAACAATGAAAATACAGAAAGGGAAATTAGAGAATCTATTCCATTTACTATAGCACCAAGAACCATAAGATACCTGGGAATAAACCTCACCAAATACGTAAAGGAACTGTACTCAAGGAACTACAGAACACTCATGAAAGAAATTGAAGAAGACACAAAAAGATGGAAGACCATTCCATGCTCATGGATCAGAAGAATAAACATTGTTAAAGTGTCTATTCTGCCTAGAGTCATTTATACTTTCAATGCCATCCCGATCAAAATTCCACCAGCATTTTTCAAAGAGCTGAAACAAACAATCCTAAAATTTGTATGGAATCAGAAGAGACCCTGGATTACTAAGGAAATGTCAAAAAAGAAAAACAAAACTGGCGGCATCACATTGCCTGATTTCAAGCTTTACTACAAAGCTGTGATCACCAAGATAGCATGGTACTAGCACAAAAACAGATACATAGACAAGTGGAACAGAGTAGAGAGCCCAGATATGGAACCACAACTTTATGGTCAAATAATCTTCTACAAAGCAGAAAAAAATATACAGTGGAAAAAAGATGATCTCTTTAATAAGTGGAGCTGGGAAAATTGGACAGCTATGTATAGAAGAATAAAACTTGACCATTCTCTTACACCATACACAAAGATAAACTCGAAATGGATTAAAAGAGCTCAACGTGAGGTAGGAATCTACCAAAATCCTAGAGGAAATCATAGGTAGTAACCTCTTCGACATCGACCACAGCAACAACTTTCAATATGTGTCTCCAAAGGCAAAGGAAATAAAAATGGAAATGAACTCTTGGGACTTTATCAAGATCAAAAGCCTCTGCACAGCAAAGGAAACAGTCAACAAAACAAAGAGGCAACCCACAGAATGGGAGAAGGTGTTAGCAAATGACAATAGAGACAAAAGGCTGATATCCAGGATTTATAAAGATCTCCTCAAACTCAACACACACAAAACAGATAATCATATCAAAAATTGGGCAGAAGACATGAACAAACACTTCTCCAATGAAGACATACAAATGTCTATCAGACACCTGAAAAAATGTTCATCATCACTAGAGATCAGGGAGATTGAAATCAAAACCACATTAAGATACCACCTTATACCAGTTATAATGGCCAAAATAAACAAGACAGGAAACAACATGTGTTGGAGAGGATGTGGAGAAAGGGAAACCCTCTTCCACGTTGGTGGGAATGCAAGTTGGTGTAGCCATTTTGGAAAACAGTGTAGAAATTAAAAATAGAGCTATCCTATGACTCTACAATTACACTACTGGGTATTTACCCCAAAGATACAGATGTAGTGAAAAGAAGGGCTATCTGTACCTCAACATTCATAGCAGCATTGGCCACAGTGGCCAAACTGTGGAAAGAACCAAGATGCCCTTCAATGGACAAATAGATAAAGAAGATATGGTCTACATATACAATTGAGTATTATGCCTCCATCAGAAAGGATGAATACCCAACTTTTGTATCAACATGGACAGGATTGGAAGAGATTATGCTGAGTGAAATAAGTCAGGCAGAGAAAGTCAATTATATGGTTTTGCTTATTTGCACAGCATAAGGAATAAGACAGAGAACGTGGGGGAGCTGGAGAGGAGAAGGGAGTTGGGGAAATTGGAGGGGGAGATGAACCATGAGAGTCTGTGGACTCTGAGAAACAAACAGATGGTTTTGGAGGGGAGAGGAGTTGGAGGTTGAGTGAGCCTGGTGGTGTGTATTATGGAGGACATGTATCGCATGGAGCACTGGGCATGGTGCATAAACAATGAATTCTGGAACACTGAAAAGAAATTTAAAAAATAAATAAAATTAAAAAAAATCCAGGAGGCACAGAGAACCCCCATCAAAATCAATTAAATTGGTGAACACCCTTTCATCTAATAGTAAAACTTACAAGTCTCAGTGAGAAAAAGAAAATCCTGAAAGCAGCCCAGGACAAGAGGTCTGTAAAATACAATGGTAGAAATATTATATTGGCAGCAGACTTATCCACAGAGATCTGGCAAGCCAGAAAGACCAGCATGATATATTGAGAGCACTAAAGGAGAAAAATATGCAGCAAAGAATACTATATCCAGCTAGGCTATCATTGACAATAGAAGGAGCATAAAATCTTCTAGGACAAACAAGAACTAAAAGAATTTGCAAACACCAAACCAGTCCTATAGGAAATATTGAAAGGGGTCCTCTAAGCAAAGAGAAAGTGTAAAGAAACACATAGACCAGAAAGGAACAGAGACAATATACAGTAACAGTCACCTTGCAGGCAGTATAATGGCACTAAATTCATATCTTTCAATAGTTACCCGGAATGTAAATGGGCAAAATGCCCCAATCAAAAGATACAGAGCATCAGAATGGATAAAAAAAAACAAGAACCATCAATATGCTGACTACAAGAAACTCACTTTAGACCCAAAGCCACCTCCAGATTTAAAGTAAGGGGGTGGAAAACAATTTATCATGCTAATGGACATCAAAAGAAAGCTGGGGTGGCAATCCTTATATCAGACAAATTAGATTTTAAGTCAAAGACTATAATAAGAGAGGAGGAAGGACACTATATCATAGTAAAAGTGTCTGTCCAAATAAGAAGATCTAACAATTTTAAATATCTATGTCCCTAACATGGGAGCAGCCAACTATATAAACCAACTAGTAACAAAAACAAAGAAACACATCAACAATAATACAATAATAGTAGGGGACTTTAACACCCCCTTTACTGAAATGGACAGATCATCTAAGCAAAAGATCAAGGAAATAAAGGATTGAAAGGACATATCGACCAGATGGCCATCACAGATGTATTCAGAACATTCTATCCCAAAGAAACAGAATATACATTCTTCTTTAGTGCACATGGAACATTCTCCAGAATAGAACACATCCTGTGTCATAAGTCAATTCTCAACTGGTATGAAAAGACTGGGATCATTCCCTGCATATTTTCAGACTGCAGTGCTTGGAAACTAGAACTCAACCACAAGAGGAAAGTTGGAAAGAACTCAAACATATGGAGGCTAATGAGCATCCTACTAAGGAATGAATGGGTCAACCAGGAAACTAAAGAAGAATTGAAAAATTTCATGGAAACAAACGAAAATGAAAATACAACTGTTCAAAATCTGTGGGACACAGCAAAGGTGGTCCTGAGAAGAAAGTACATAGCGATACAAGCCTTTCTCAAGAAACAAAGAACCAGGAAGATGTCAAATACACAACCTTACCCTACACCTAAAGGAGCTGGAGAAAGAACAGCAAAAAGAGCCTAAATCCAGCAGGAGAAGAGAAATAATAAAGATCAAAGCAGAAATCAATGGAATAGAAACAAAAAATAACAGTAGAACAGATCAATGAAACTAGGAGCTGGTTCTTTGAAAGAATCAATAAGATTGATATACCCCTGGTCAGACTTATCAAAAGAGAGAGAGAGAGAAAGGACCCAAATTAATAAAATCATGAATTAGAGAGGAGAGATCACAACCAACACCAAAGAAATACAAACAATTATAAGAATATATTATGAGCAACTGTACACCAGCAAATTTGACAATCTGGAAGAAATGGATGCATTCCTAGAGATGAATAATCTGCCAAAACTGAACCAGGAAGAAATAGAAAACCTGAGCAGACCCATAACCAGTGAGGAGATTGAAGCAGTCATCAAAAATCTCCCAACAAACAAGAGCCCAGGGCCAGATGGCTTCCCAGGAGAATTCTACCAAACATTTAATGAAGAATTAATACCTATTCTCCTGAAACTGTTCCAAAAAATAGAGAAAATGGAAGGAAAACTTCCAAACTCATTTTATGAGGCCAGCATTATCTTGATCCCAAAACCAGACAAAGACCCCATCAAAAAGGAAAATTACAGACCAATATCCTTGATGAACACAGATGCAAAAATTCTCACCAAAATACTAGCCAATAGGATCCAACAGTACATTCAAAGGATTATTCACCATGACCAAATGGGACTTATTCCTGGGCTGCAAGGTTGTTTCAACATCTGTAAATCAATCAATGTGATACAATACATTAATAAAAGAAAGAACAAGAACCATATGACACTCTCAATAGATGCTGGTGAAGCATTTGATAAAGTAGAGCGTCTTTCTTGGTCAAAACTCTTCAAAGTGTAGGGATAGAGGGTACATAGGTCAATATCATCAAAGCCATCTACGAAAAACCTGCAGTGAATATCATTCTCAATGGGGAAAAGCTGAGAACTTTTCCCCTAAGGTCAGGAACACAGCAGGGATGTCCAGTATCACCACTGCTATTCAACATAGTACTAGAAGTCCTAGCCTCAGCAATCAGACAACAAAAAGAAATTAAAGGCATCCAAATTGGCAAAGAAGAAGTCAAACTCTCACTCTTCACAGGGGATATAATACTTTATGTGGAAAACCCAAAAGACTCCACTCCAAAACTGCTAGGACTCATAGAGGAATTCAGTAAAGTGTCAGGATATAAAATCAATGCTCAGAAATCAGTTGCATTTCTATATGCCAACAGCAAGACAGAAGAAAGAGGAATTAAGGAGTCAATCCCATTTACAATTGCACCCAAAACCATAAGATATCTAGGAATAAACCCAACCAAAGAGGAAAAGAATCTGTACTCAGAATACTATAGTGTACTCATGAAAGAAATTGAGGAAGACACAAAGAAATGGAAAAACGTTCCATGCTCATGGATCGGAAGAACAAATGTTGTGACAATGTTTATGCTACCTAAAGCAATCTACGCATTCAATGCAACCCCTATCAAAATACCATCAATTTTTTCAAAGAAATGGAACAAATAATCCTACAATTTATATGGAACCAGAAAAGACCCTGAATAGCCAGAGGAATGTTGAAAAAGAAAACCAAAGTTTGTTGCATCACAATTCCAGACTTTAAACTCTATTACAAAGCTGTTATCATCCAGACAGTATAGTACTGGCAGAAAAACAGACACATAGATCAATGGAACATAATAGAGAGCCCAGAAATGGACCCTCAACTCTACAGTCAACTAATCTTTGTCAAAGCAGAAAAGAATGTCCAATGGAAAAAAGACAGTCTCTTCAACAAATGGTGTTGGGAAAATCAGACAGCCACATGAAGAAAAGTGAAACCATTTCCTTACACCACACATGAAAATAGACTCACATTGGATGAAAGACCTCACCGTGAGACAGAAACCCATCAAATTCCTCGAAGAGAACACAAACAGCAGCCTTTTCAACCTCAACCACAGCAACTTCTTCCTAGAAACATAAACAAAAGCAAGGGAAGCAAGGGCAAAGATGAACTCTTGGGACTTCATCAAGATCAGAAGGTTTTGCACAGCAAAATAAACAGTCAACAAAACCAACAGACAACCGACAGAATGGGAGAAGATATTTGCAAATGACATATCAGATAAGGGCTAGTATCCAAAATCTATAAAGAACTTGTCAAACTCAACACCCAAAGAACAAATAATCCAATCAAGAAATGGGCAGAAGACATGAACAGACATTTCTGCAAAGAAGACATCCAAATGGCCAACAGACATATGAAAACACGCTCAGCATTACTTCACATCAGGGAAATACAAATCAAACCCACAATGAGATATCATCTCACACCAGTCAGAATGGCTAAAATTAACAAGTCAGGGAATGACAGATGCTGGTGAGGATGCGGAGAAAGGGGAACCCTCATACACTGCTGGTGGGAATGCAAGCTGGTGCAACCACTCTGGAAAACAGTATGGAGGTTTCTCAAATAATTGAAAATACAGCTACCCTATGACCCGAAAATCGCACTACTGGGTATTTACCCTAACAACACAAATACAAAGGGGCATGTGCACCCACATATAACAGCAATGTCTAGAATACCCAAACTATGGAAAAAGCCTAGATGTCCATCAACAGATGAATGGAGAAAGAAGATGTGATACACACACACACACACACACACACATATATATACATGTATATATATAGGCATACTATGCAGCTATAAAAAAAAACCCTGGAATCTTGCCATTTGCAATGACGTGGTTGGAACAGGATATTATGCTAAGTGAAATAAGTCATTTAGAGAAAAACAATTATCATATGATCTCTCTGATATGAGGAAATTTGAGAGGCAGGGTGGTGGGTCATGGAGGGAAGAGAGGGAAAAATGAAACAAGATGGGACCAGGAAGGAGGCAATCCTTAAAAGACTTAATCTCAGGAAACAAACTGAGGGTTGCTGGAGTGGAGGGGGAGAGGAAGGATGGGGTGGATGGGTGGTGGACATTGGGGAGGGCATGTGCTGTGGTGAATGCTGTGAGTTGTGTAAGACTGATGATTCCCAGACCTGTACCCCTGAAACAAATAATACATTAGATGTTAATAAAAATAACAAAAGAAATAAATGATATAGGAACAGAAAAACCAATAGAAGAAATCAATGAAACCAGGAGCTAGTTTTTGAAAATAGCAACAACAAAGATAAACCTCTAGCAAGACTCATTGAGACTGAAAAAAAAAACCTAAAATTATTAATGAAAGAGGGAAAATAACAACCAACACCAAAGAAAGACAAACAATTGTAGCAGAATAATATGAAAACCTCCATGCTGACAAATTGGACAACCTCAATGAAACGGATAAATTCCTAGATACATAATAATTTACCAAAACTAAATCAGGAAAACATAGGAAATTTGAACAGACTAATTACCAGCAACGAAATTGAATTAGTAATAAAAGAAACTCCCAACAAACAAAAGTCCAGGACCAGATGACTTCACAGGTGAATTCTACCAGACATTTAAAGAAGAGTTGATACCCATTCTTCTCAACCTATTCCAAAAAATACAAGAGAAAAGAAAACTTCTAAATTCATTCTATGAGGCCAGTGTCACCCTGATACTAAAACCAGATAAAGACCCTACAAAAAGAGAACTATAGGCCAATATCTGTCATGAATATAGATGCAAATATACTCAACAAAATATTAGGAAACCAAATCCAACAATACATGTAAAAAGTCATAAACATTTGGGGTACCTTGCTCACTCATCAATATAGCACATGACTCTTGATCTCAGGGTCCTGAGTTCAAGCCCCACACTGGGTCTGGAGCCTACTCAAAAAATAAAAAATAAAAAACAAAAGATCATACACTATGATCAAGTGGGATGTATTCCTGGGATGCAAAGGTTACTCCATATTTGAAAACAATAAATGTGATACATCATGTCAGTAAGTCAAAGGACAAAAGTTATATGATAATTTCAGTAGATAAAGAAAAGGCATTTGACAAAGTGCAACATCCATTCATTCTAAAAATCCTCGCCAAAGTAGGTGTACATGAAACATACATCAACATAATAAAGAGCTTATGTGAAAAACACACTGTCAGCATCATACTCACTGGTGAAAAACTGAGAGCTTTACCTTAAGGTCAAGAAGAAGACAAGGAGGTCCACTCACCACTTTTATTCAACATAGTACTGGAAGTTCTAGCCATAGAAATCAGACAAGAAAAAGAAATAAAAGACTTCCAAATTTGTAAGGAAGAAGTAAAACTCTTATTCTTTGCAGGTGATATGATACTGTATATAGAAAAGCCTAAGGACTCCAGCAAAAAAAACTACCAGAACTAATAAATTAATTCAGTAATGTTGCAGGATACAAAGTTAATGTACAGAAATCTGTTGCATTCCTGTATGCTAATAATGAAGCAACAGAAAGTGAAATTAAGAAAACAGTCCCATTTATAATTACACAAAAAATCAATAAAATATCTAGGAATAAACCAAACCAAAGAGGTGAAAGACCTATACTCTGAAAACTATAAACCACTGATGAAAGAAATTCAGGATGATACAAAGGAATGGAAAGACCTATTACACACTCATGAGTTGGAAGAACAAATAATCCTAAAATGTCTATATTGTCCAAAGAATCCATGCATTTAATGCAATCCCTATCAAAATACTAACAGCATTTTTCACAGAACTAGAAAGAACAACCCTAAAATTTGTATGGAACCAAAAAGACCATGAATAGGCAAAGTAATCTTGAAAAAGAAAAAGAAACCTGGAAGCATTGCAATTCCAGATTTCAAGTTATATTATAAAGCAACAATAATTAAACCAGTATGGCCCTAATACACAAAAAAGACACATAGTTCAATGACATAGAACAGAAAACCCAGAAATAAACCCACAATTATCTAGTCAATTAATCTTTGACAAAGGAGGAAAGAGTAAAAGGATACTCTTCAACAAATGGTGTTGAGAAAACTTGACAGCCATATTGAAAAAAATGAAACTGGACCACTTTCTTTCACCATACACAAAAATAAACTCAAAATGGATTAAATACTTAAATGTGAGATCTGAAACCCTAAAAATCCTTGAAGAGAGCTTAGGCAGTAATCTTCATATCAGCCATAGTGACATTTTTCTAGATATGTCTCCTGAGGCAAGGGAAATAAAAGCAAAAATAAACTATTGGTACTACATCAAAATGAAACATTTATGCACAGGAGAGGAAATATTCAACAAGACTAACAGGCAATGTATATAATGGGGGTAGTTATTTGCAAATGTTATTTCTGATAAAGGGTTAGTCTCCAAATATAAAGAACTGATATCATTCAATAGCCCCAAGAAACAAATAATCCAACTAAGAATGGGTAGAGGACATGAGTAAACATTTCTAAAAGGACATAAAGATAGCCAACAGACACATCAAAAGATGTTCATCATCACTTACCATCAGGGAAATGCAAATAAAAATGAGATAACACCTCACACCTGTCAGAATGGTTAAAATAAAAAAGACAAGAAACAACAAGTGTTGGTGAGGATATGGGAATAAAGGAACCCTCTTGCACTGTTGGTGGGAATGCAGATTGGTGCACCCACTGTGGTACAGTATGGAAGTTCCTCAAAAAATTAAAAGTAGAACTACCATACAATCCAGTAGTCACACTACCCCAAAAATACAAGACCACTAATTCAAAGGGCTATCCTCACCCCTATGTTTATTGCAGCATCCTCTACAATATCCGAACTATGGAAGCAGTCCAAGTTCCCCTCAGTAAAGGAAACAATAAAGAAGATGTGGTGAGTGTATACAATGGAATATTACTTAGCCATCAAAAAGAACAAAATCTCACCTTTTGCAGCCACATGGATAGAGGTAGAGTGTCGGGAGCCAGTATAGGAGGCCTACTATAAGAGCTGTAAGGGACTGAATATGATTGGCTGTTCATTTAGGTCCACTCACGCGGGAGGTGCATGAGCACTGCGGTGATTGGCTAGGCGGGCTAAGCTGCCGGTGTATATATGCTTGAATGTACTTGTAGAGGGGCGGGCCTGCCGGGAGCCAGGCCGCGCCGCGCCGCGCTGGCCGGCTGGAGGGGGCCGCAGCCCGGACCATGGCAGCGGCGGCGGCGGCGGTGGCAGGCGCCAAGGGGCGGCGCGCGGTCCGGGAGGTGGCGGCGGCGCCCGAGCGGGGCGGCGGGAGCTGCGTGCTGTGCTGCGCCAGAGGGGGAAGAAGATAAAAAGAAGCCATTAAAGAAGTTTGCCTCCACGCGTGTCTCCGAGTCGTTCTTGCGGGCCGAGAGCGACAGTAGAGAGTATAATGTTTACCGAAATAAGTTAGTCAGAGAAAGACAAATACCATATGATCTCACTCATATGTGGAACTTAAGAAGAAAACAAAGGAGCATAGGAAAGAAGAGATAGAGGGAGGGTGAAACCAAGAAACAGACTCTTAACTATAGAGAACAAACTGATGGTTACCAGAGGGGAGGTTGGGGGGGATGGATGAAATAGGGGATGAGGATTAAAGAGTACACTTATTATGATGAAATAAAATAAAATAACAAAATATTTAAAAAATTTTTTAAAAATGTGAAATGGATGGATTGGATTACTAACCCATCACACACAACCCATTTAGCTCTAAAATACTTTTGTTCTATGATTTTTCAGCATCCAGGGATTTCAAGAGACAAAAGTAATGTGATTCTCCCATAAACCAAATGTCTAAGAGATTCAATGACCTTGAGGTAATATTAAATTTTGCCATAGCTGGCCTCCAAGAATTGCCCAAATAACTCAGGTTGTTTAATGAGTCTAGGTGCTCCTGAGCTTGAATAGAAGATGTGACGCTAAAAAACAACATGCAAATCAAACATAGGCATGCCCAGTTACGCTTCAAGTGCAGATATGAGGAGGGATGAAGTGGCATTTTACACCAAGGAATCCCATAGTAAGCCCCTTCCTGGAACAAAGTTACCTCCTAATTGTGTTATATATGATTCCATTTTCACATCAGGTCTTGAAAGCGCTGGAAAGGATCCCTGTCTCTGAAATAAAATAGTACCCAGCTCTGTGAAAGCGCTACTATGAAGTCACAAAGTACAGCTTAATACAGTGGGGAAAGAAAAGGCAAGAAAGAGACCACTGGTCATTTTTAAATTAATAAGCAAGGATACATTTGAAAGCTGATGTCAAAGCTTGCATAAATTTACTAAGAAAGAATGCAACACCTCGGAGCAGTTCTGGCTTATGGCTATGCAGTGATTAATCCTCAGATTTCTAGGGGTCGCTCTGCACTTTCTTTTACTATTAAAGCTTTGTGGCAGCCCAGAGACCAGGCACCAGAAAGAAAACACACAGGAGTCTCCACACTCTACAATGTTACTCAGTGATGCATAGGGTTTAGAGGTTGAGAGAGGGACCTGACTACAAGGGAGCATTTTGGGGGATGATGGAACTGTTCTGTGTCCTGTGTAATTGAGGCACTGCATATTAAGACCACAATAAAAAATGGATGCCAAGGACAGAGGAGAGAAACCAGGAAAATATAGAAAAGGGGAGAAAGGTGAAGAGAAAGTAAAGGAGAAGAGCAGAGTGTTAGAAATACCTCCAAAACTCCTGGAATGGAGATCCTGGGATCTGGGTATTAAATAAATAATGTTCCTTTAATAAGAAACAGCCCAGAAGAAGTCTTGACTATCAGAAGCTAATAACAACCTTGTATTAGGCTGCCTGAAAATTCTCTCCATTCAGAGGTTTGTGAATCAAATCAAGAGGCTGGACTGCCTAGCTGATTCTGGATGACTGGGCTGAGCAAATCTCTGAAAAGCTAGTAATGTGGTGGGGAAGAAAGAGGAAAAAAGAGAAAGAGAGATTGATGGATTGATGTGGAGAACAGAGCTTCCTGCTTATGAAACCCAAATTAAAACCATGTCCTTGTAGCTGGAGTTGAAAGAGATCTGGGACCCAGTCCCTGGAAAATGGTTTCATAAATGGGCATCTTTGAATCTACTGTGAAAATGGCTCTTTCCTTTTTGTGGGTCAATGTCTCTTTGTTTCCTAGAATAGTCCAGTTTTCATTGGTCACCCTCCTTACTGTACTCACTGTAATTGACCCAGCCCAGGCTACTCAGTGAGATAGTAATAGAGGAGGATCCAGATGCCAAGATTCCAGGTGCCTTCCTTCTTCAAAACTTTTTTGCTCTGCCAGTGGAAAAAAATCTTTCTTGATGAAAAGATGGGGGTGGTGGGGTGGAGTCTTCAATTATTGTGGATCTGCCATTTTCTTATGGCTGGAGGAATCAACAGCCCAGCAAGATGGCAGAGCAGGTATTATTTTCTGTCTTTACAAACCAATCTACTGAGACCAGCAATGGACAGTAAATGACTTACCCAAGCAGAGTAGTGGTAGAGTCAGGATCTGAACCCAGGTCTCCTGATTCCAAATTCTGAAACTGCCAATGTCTTGGAGGAAATGGGGTGACAGGTTATTATGGCTTCAGGGTTCTCCAGAGAAATAGAACCAACAGGATAAATAGATCCATTAATTATGAAGAATTAACTCACACAATTATGGAGGCTGAGAAGTCCTAAGACCTATCATCAGCAAGCTGGAGAGCTGGAGACCCAGGAGAGCCCATGAGTATGTAGTTCTAGTTCAAGTCTGAGAACTAGGAGAGCTGATGATATAAGTTCCAGTCCAAAGTTGGCAGGCTTGAGACTCAAGAAGAGCCAATGTTTCAGTTTAAGTATAAAGACTGGAAAAGATGGGTGTCCCAGTTCACATAGTCAAGCAGGAGTCCCCTCCTCTCCTGGGAAGGTCAACATTTTGTGTGCATTTCTGGTCTTCACCTGATTGGATGAGGCTTTTCCATATCAGGGAGGACAATCTCCTTCATTCAGTCTTCTATTCAAATGATAATCTTATCTAAAACACCCTTACAGGGTGCCTGGAAGGCTCAGTGGGTTAAAGCCTCTGCCTTCAGCTCAAGTCGTGATCCCAGGGTCCTGGGATCGAGCCCCACATCAGGCTCTCTCTGCGCAGTGGAGAGCCTGCTTCCTCCTCTCTCTCTCTACCTGCCTCTCTTACCTACTTGTGATCTTTGTCTGTCAAACAAATAAATAAAATCTTTAAAAAAATAAAAAAAAAACACCCTTACACACCCAGAATAATCTTTGACCAAATATCTGGGCACCCCATAGTTCAGTCAGGTTGACACATAAAATTAACTATCACACCCAGGGAGAGGGTGAAGGTGAGACTATGGTTCCCTTCCTGTTGACAGCTGGTCCTCTTTTACCCACTTTCATACTTGCTTCACTTTCTGATCAAGTCTAAAAGCTGTACATATTCACTGATGTTCACTGGGAAGGAGACAGGAGAGAGAAGAGCTGGGGCAAGGAGAATGGACAAACCCCAAGCAGAGCCTCCCTGCCTCCTCACTGAAAGTGTTCCCATGTGCCAAGAGACTCCATGGATCTGACACTTGAGTGGGGACTCTGTGGACAGGAACTTGAATATTCTCTCTTAATAACACTCTGGGAGGAAGTAGAACCAAACCAACATGAATTCACTCCCTGGTGAGTCACAGATATACTAGGTGGATTTGTTGTACAACATAAACTTTATTTGCAGCAAATAAGGAGCTCACAGGAAATAACTCCCAAAGCCATGACTTCCTGAGCAAGGGTGAATGGGGTCCTTTAATTTAGGGTTAGGTGAATGGGAAAGACTTTTTATCATATGTAGAAGTGGGCATAAGGCCTTATATGTGCCTTAAGGAAACATGCCTATACATCCATTGTATGCTATGTAAATGAGGCTTGTGCTCCTCCTTGGGTGGAGATTTTAGTATTATAATGAGTTAAAGGTAGTTGTCCATCATTTAGAAGTCACTCCATGGTTCATTTTTGTAAATGTAAGTCAAGGATTACACTTAAACTGGTCTGGGTGGTCTGGGTTTGGCTGGAGGTCTTGTCAGGGCAGGTGTTCTTGCTTGAGGGGTGGTTTTGGTTTCCATTTGCCTGAGTTAAGAGATAAGCTGGAAAGAAGATCTTAAGGAAAAATGTTTGGATAAAGGTCAGAGGTTGCAAGCAGATGGGCAGTAATGGTCAGATTTTGGGTCTAACTGATGACAGAAGGAAACCCAGTTAGAAAGTCACTCATTTGGAACCTAAACACCCAAGACATCTGAATAACAAAGGACTAAAGGGGATCTTTTAAATGGACATAAATTTTTCTTAACACCATAATAATGCAATGATGATTCATTGAGCACCACAGCTCATCACAAGATGATAGTGGATAATGTTGGTTGAGTAACACTGGCCCAATTCATGTAGTATGGACAGAATGGTGTGTATGGCACCTGAACCCAGTAATACCACAATGAGTCTCACTGGTAATACATATTTAGTAATAACAATGACAAGTTATTTATGTGTCTTCATGGTTAACAGAAATTATGCATATATAAATACACTTTTTCAACATTTGAATGGATCAAGAAGATGTGGTATATATACACAATGGAATACTATGCAGCCATCAAAAGAAATGAAATCTTGCCATTTGCGACAACATGGATGGAGCTAGAGCGTATCATGCTTAGCGAAATAAGTCAAGCAGAGAAAGACAACTATCATATGATCTCCCTGATATGAGGAAGTGGTGATGCAACATGGGGGCTTAAGTGGGTAGGAGAAGAATCAATGAAACAAGATGGGATTGGGAGGGAGACAAACCATAAGTGACTCTTAATCTTACAAAACAAACTGAGGGTTGCTGGGGGGAGGGGGGATGGGAGAAGGGGGGGTGGGTTTATGAACATTGGGGAGGGTATGTGCTTTGGTGAGTGCTGATTCACAGACCTGTACCACTGGGGATAAAAATACATGTTTATAAAAAATAAAAAATTAAAAAAAATAAATACACTTTTTCATGTACCTTTAAATATTGTTCTGTTTTGGGATAAACGTTCCAAACTTTGGAAATACTATTAATGCATAAAGTGAAGGATCAACCACCATAGATAAAAATCTTTCACAATGTTGTTATCCCTATTTTTAGAGGAATTGGAACTGGCCTGCAATTATACAGCTCCTAAGTGGGGGAAGTGGCATTTAAACTCCATATCTGTCTGACTCCAAAATTATCATGTGACTGATGAGGAGCCAGGGATTCAGAAAAGGGAGGTGGTGGATTTGTGTGGTGAAGACAAACCACTCCTATTTCCCCTCCCCAAGCCCCAGAACCCACTTCTTATGTATAGTCCTTCCTGATGGCTAGACAATATCAGTTCTTGGGATGTGATAAAGTATGTCTGTGGGAAGGGAGCTTTTGGGGTGGGGAGAGGGTGAGAATGGAAGAGCAGTCCTCTGGAAAGGAATAGGATAGCCTATGGGTCAGGTGCCAGAAAACTAATTGGAGGCCATGGAAGACCAAGAGCTAAGTATGTTTGAATGCTTATAGTGGGGCCACCCCTGAACAAAATCAGGGTTCCAATAAGAGAGAAAAAACATGGGGGAGCTCTAGTTTTCATACTTTGGGTTGGCTATAAACAGATTGGCTAGGGGATACTATTTGCATCTTTGAGCTGCTGTTGGTTATCAAATTAGGCTTTGAATGTATAGAAAATGTGTTGCTCATGCAATAGAATGCCACATGATACTAGATCTGAGGTGCTGACTGTTCAGGTTGCATGTCTTCTACTTAATGATGGCAACTGTGACCTCATCATTTTTTTAATTGAGGTGAAATTCACACAACATACAATTGACCATGTTAAAGTATAGACTTCAGTGGCATTTAGTGCAATCACAATGTTGTGCGACCACTACCTCTCTCTAGCTTCAAAACTTTTCACACCCCCAGGAGTATACCGCATATGCATTAGGCACTCACTCCTCAATCACCCTTCCTCCATTCCCTGGAAACCATTAATCTGGTTTTTGTCCCTATGGATTTGCCTATTCTGGATATTTCATATAAAAGGAATCATACATTATGTGATTTTGTGTCTGGCTACTTTCACTTAGCTTATGTTTTAGAGGTTCATCCAAATCTCTTTCTATATATATTATCGGTATTTTATTTCATTTATTTTTTTTCTTATTTGATGTGTGGATAAACCACAATTTGTTTATTCATTCATCTGTTGATAGACATTTGGGTTGTTTCCACCTTTTGGCTATTATGAGTAAAATTGCTATGCACATTTGTGAACAAGAGTTTATTTGAGTACCCATTTTAATTCTTCTGGGTATATATTTGTAGTGGAACTGCTGGGTCATATGTTAACTCTATTTAACTTTTTGAGCAAGTACCAAAATGTTTAATATAGAGGCTGTATTATTTTACATTCCCACTAACACTGTACGAGGGTTCTACATCCTTGTTAACACTTGTTGTTTTCTTTTTTAAATATATATGCTATATATTTAAATATATACATTTATATATAATTTATAGCCATCCTAGCCTTAGTGCCCTAGTGGGCACGAATTTATATCTCACTGTGGTTTTGATTTGTATTTCCTTAATGGTCAATTATATTGACTATCTTTTCAAGTGCTTGTTGGCCATTTATATCTCTTCTTTGAGGAAATACCTGCTCAAGTCCTTTGCCCATTTTTGTATTGGGTTGTGTGACTTTCTGTCATTGAGAAATAAAATTTGTAACAGGTCTATTCTAATATTAAACCCTTACCAGGTATATGATTTGCAAGTATTTTATCCCATTCTGTAAGTAATCTGTTAATTTACTTGATAATGTTATTTGCTGCATGAAGGTTTTACATTTTGATGAAGTCCAATTTATCTATTCACAAATGATTTATTGTCCACAGATGCTCAGGGCTCCTTACTCTCATGTATCATGAGAGAGGTTATCTCCAAGTGCCCAAACCATTCCAGAGTTCAGCCTGGGCCCCCTTCAAGGACTGTTAGATATATATTTTTTTAAAGTTTGACTTTTTCCCTCCATCTCACCTTGCATCACTCTCAAGTCCATCAAGTTCTATCCAGAGAAATGTTGCTTTTCAAGAAATCCCTGGTTTTTTAATACTCCCTGCTCTCCCAATTCTCTTCTTTTAGAACACACAGTGCAGCAAGCTCTTGTTTTCCTTACCTTCCTCTTTTCTCTCCTCTCCTTTATTCTTTCCTTACCTTCCTCCTTCATCCCTCTTTCCTTTCTTTCCATCATTTCTTCCCCAGTTTCCAGGCTATCTAAATAGACTGGAGATGGACAGGAAATAGACTGAGGGTTGCAGGAGTGCAGGGGGTGGGAGGGCTGGGGTGGCTTGGTGATGGACATTGGGGACGGTCTGTGTTATGGTGAGTGCTTTGAGTTAAGACTGATGATTTACAGAACTGTACCCCGAAACAAATAATACATTATATGTTAATTTAAAAAATAAATTAATAACTAAATAGACTGGAGATGAAGAAATAGAGGTCTGAGGTGAGGGAAGCCTGATGTAGTGAAAATGACCTTCAGACAGTTTTGGGAAGCCCAAATCCTAGCCCTCAGACAGTCATTGGCCCAAGCTCCCGTTCTGCCACTGACTGCATGAGTCCCTTCTCTCTTTCAAGCCTCAATTTCCTTTTATCTGGAGTATGAAAACATTGGAACACATTCGTGGTTTCTGCACTTAAAAATAATTTTTAAATGCTATATTCCATTGAAATCTATCTTGGAAAAAGGTATATGAAACAAAGAAAGGCAGACTAGCTCTAGTGAAGAGACTGTCCGGCCAGTTTGCCCCTCAATAGCTGCTCCAGAGGCATGTCCTTAGAACCTGAAAGCTTGGCATCACTCATTTATTGAACAAATATTTTTTGAGAGTCTACTATGGCTAAACTTAAAGTTTCCACTCTGTAGTGCTCTGTGACATTAGATAGCAAAGGGATATGTTACAGGTTCGGGCACTGGCTTTTGTTCCTCTGCCTCTGTGTCTCTGATGTCCTGTGAGGGCATAGTCCATTGCCCACTCAGTACCTTGAACCTACTCTTTTTCTGCTCCCTATTTCTTGCTCCTCTCCCTCCACAACCAGTCTCTTGCTTATATGCCCAACACTATGTGTTCCAAGGCAGGAGGGGAAAGCTATCACTGGGAACTAATCCAGCTCCCTACTCCTATCTTTCTAACCAGATCATCCTGGAATTTGCAGCTGCTAAAAAGGGGGGCATCCCCTAGGGCTGAGGCATCATCTACACTTACAGTTGTTGAAGCTACGAGAATCTGCTTGCTGCTTAATAAACAAGCTAACATATAATAGTCCAGGGCAAATGGCCCTATGAGAGGCCCCTAACTCCAACTCTTCACCCACAACCTGCATACAGTTTTCCCGGGGGGGGGTCATCTCTGTGGATGAAGAGAAGCAAGAAGAAGTCATCCACATGCTGGGAACCCTGTTCCTAAGTCTAGACAGAAAGAAGCCCATCTAGATTTTTTAGGTAGAGCCAGAAATGTGTAGGTTTAATAAGTACCCCCGGAAATTCTTACCGTCAGGGATGTTTAAGAAACCCTGAATTGGTAGTTGTCAGACCTGGCTGTGAGCCAATCAACTGATGCTCAGGCCACACCCCAGACCAATTACTTCAGAGTCTCTTGGGGCAAAATCCAGGCATCAGTACTTTTAATGTTTTCTAGGTGATTCCAGTGTGTAAGCAGAGCTGAGAACCACTCTTGGATGGTCTGGGAAGCCCCTTACAGTCCTAAATTCTATGGCATAGAGACTGTATACAGTTGATAAGGCTCCTCATGGAGGGGAGAGGACCCTGCAGGGAGAAAGGAGCCTCTCTGGAAAGACCATGTGTTGAAGGGGAGAGAGCACTGAAGTGTGTCTGGCCATCTGCCAGAGGGTGGAGGAGGAGGGCGGCAATAATGCCTGCCTGTGCACAAGCAGAGTCCAAATATCCAGCTTGAAAGCCCAACATCTGGAGTGATCAGTGACTTGGATGAAGTACCCAAAGGGAAGTAAAGGCTAATGTGGGAGTTTGATGGTCTTTTGCCCTGGGCTCCATGCCCTGGAACTCTCTTTAATGGAACCCATGCCCTGATGTCCATACCAGCAGACAAGTACCCAGGCAGAGGAAAGAGCTCTGGGGAGGGTAACATTTTCCTAAACACTGCCTGTACTAACTACCCCCCCCCCAGTAAAATGCATCTATGTTTTCCCTTTACCTTCAAAACCAAGCCCATACTTAGATGGAGTTATAGGCCATTTGCCATCTGGTCTTAGCTTATCTGTCCAGCCTTGTCCCTCATCCTCTTTTCCTTCCCCGCTGTGGGCAGAACCCAGCCACACCAGATTACCTCTTGATTTCTCTCAAATTACAGGCTCTTTCAGGCCAGCATCCTTTTGCTTTCACTGTGCTCTGCCTGTGCTGCCCTTATACCCCAGAGTCTGCCTAGAAACTCCTAGTTTTCCTTCAAGACTAGGTCAAATATCACCTCTTCTAGGAAGCTTTTTCTGATATGCCCCTCCTTCAATTCAGGCCCAGATGCTTAGGCACTTTGTCCTGGCTGCTTCCCCACCCCACCTTTAGTTCAATATGCAACAGGCCAATGCCACACACATTGGAGTCTGAGACAAAGGGAAAAATCAGCAGTACCCAGCCTGCCTCCTTGTATAGTCCTAATGTTTTTATCGTGGATTTCTTGCATTCATTTTGATTTAAAAAATATTAGTCTGGGGGGGTGCCTGGGTGGCTCAGTGGGTTAAGCCTCTGCCTTCGGCTCAGGTCACGATCTCAGGGTCCTGGGATCGAGTCCCACATCGGGAGCTCTGCTCAGCAGGGACCTTGCTTCTTTTTCTCTCTCTTCCTGCCTCTCTGCCTACTTGTGATCTCTCTCTCTCTCTCTCTCTCTCTCTCTGTCAAATGAATAAATAAAATCTTTAAAAAATATATTAGGCTAGAATACATAAAGATTACTGAGACTTTTTTGGCAATGCCTTAAATTTCAGCCCAAGGCAACTGCCTTACCCTAGTTCAGGTCCTGGGATGTTCTGTCTCCCTTAACATTGTGCCTGGCTTTCTTACTTTACTCATGTTTCAGCTCACGCCAGAAATGGACTCACATGAACATGGTCACTGACTTACAAAAAAGGCCCTCACTGTGATTCAATGGAGGAAACATTTCTCTTCTTCTTTTTTTTTTTTACTTTTATTTATTTATTTTTTAAATAAACATATAATGTATTTTTATCTCCAGGGGTACAGGTCTGTGAATCGCCAGGTTTACACACTTCACAGCACTCACCATAGCACATACCCTGCCCAATGTCCATAACCCCATCCCCCTCTCCCAACCCCCCTCCCCCCAGCAACCCTCACTTTGTTTGGTGAGATTAAGAGTCACTTATGGTTTGTCTCCCTCCCGATCCCATATTGTTTCATTTATTCTTCTCCTACCCCCTTAACCCCCCCCATGTTGCATCTCCACTTCCTCATATCAGGGAGATCATATGATAGTTGTCTTTCTCCAATAGACTTATTTTGCTAAGCATGATGCCCTCTAGTTCCATCCACATCGTAGCAAATGGCAAGATTTCATTTCTTTTGATGGCTGCATAGTATTCCATTGTATATATATACCACATCTTCTTTACCCATTCATCTGTTGATGGACATCTAGGTTCTTTCCATAGTTTGGCTATTGTAGACATTGCTGTTATAAACATTTGGGTGCACATGCCCCTTCGGATCACTACGTTGGTATCTTTAGGGTAAATACCCAGTAGTGTAATTGCTGGGTCATAGGGTATTTCTATTTTCAACATTTTGAGGAACCTCCATGCTGTTTTCTAGAGTGGTTGCACCAGTTTGCATTCCCACCAACAGTGTAGGAGGGTTCCCCTTTCTCCGCATCCTCACCAGCATCTGTCATTTCCTGACTTGTTAATTTTAGTCATTCTGACTGGTGTGAGGCGATATCTCATTGTGGTTTTGATTTGTATTTCCCTGATGCCGAGTGATGTGGAGCACTTTCTCGTGTGTCTGTTGGCCATTTGGATGTCTTCTTTGTAGAAATGTCTGTTCATGTCTTCTGTCCATTTCTTGATTGGATTATTTGTTCTTTGGGTGTTGAGCTTGCTAGGTTCTTTATAGATTTTGGAAACTAGCCCTTTATCTGATAGGTCGTTTGCAAATATCTTCTCCCATTCTATCAGTTGTCTTGTGGTTTTGTTAACTGTTTCCTTTGCTGTGCAAAAGCTTTTCTTAAAAATTTTTTTATTTATTTTCAGCATAACAGTATTCATTATTTTTGAACCACACCCAGTGCTCCATGCAACCCATGCCCTCTATAATGCCCACCACCTGATACCCCAACCTCCCACTCCCACCCCTTCAAAACCCTCAGATTGTTTTTCAGAGTCCATAGTCTCTCATGGTTCACCTCCCCTTCCAATTTACCCCAACTCCCTTCTCCTCTCTAACTCCCCATGTCCTCCATGCTATTTGTTATGCTCCACAAATAAGTGAAACCATATGATAATTCACTCTCTCTGCTTGACTTATTTCACTAAGCATAATCTCTTCCAGTCCCATCCATGTTGCTACAAAAGTTGGGTATTCGTCCTTTCTGATGGAGCATAATACTCCATAGTGTATATGGACCACATCTTCCTTATCCATTCGTCCATTGAAGGGCATCTTGGTTCTTTCCACAGTTTGGCAACCATGGCCATTGCTGCTATAAACATTAGCATACAGATGGCCCTTCTTTTCACGCCATCTGTATCTTTGGGGTAAATACCCAGGAGTGCAATTGCACGGTCCTAGGGAAGTTCTATTTGTAATTTCTTGAGGAATCTCCACAGTGTTCTCCAAAGAGGCTGCACCAACTTGCATTCCCACCAATAGTGTAAGAGGGTTCCCATTTCTCCACATTCCCTCCAACACATGTTGTTTCCTGTCTTGCTGATTTTGGCCATTCTAACTGGTGTAAGGTGATATCTCAATGTGCTTTTAATTTGAATCTCCCTGAGAGCTAGTGATGATGAACATTTTTTCATGTGTCTGATAGCCATTTGTATGTCTTCATTGGAGAAGTGTCTGTTCATATCTTCTGCCCATTTTTTGATATGATTGTTTGTTTTGTGTGTGTTGAGTTTGAGGAGTTCTTTATAGATCCTGGATATCAACCTTTTGTCTGTACTGTCATGTGCAAATATCTTCTCCCATTCCGTGGGTTGCCTCTTTGTTTTTTTGTTGACTGTGTCCTTTGCTGTGCAGAAGCTTTTTATTTTGATGAAGTTCCAAAAGTTTATTTTTGCTTTTGTTTCCTTTTCCTTTGGAGACATATCTTGAAAGAAGTTGCTGTGGCTGATATCGAAGAGATTACTGCCTATGTTCTCCTCTAGGATTCTTATGGATTCCTGTCTCATGTTGAGGTCTTTTATCCATTTTGATTTGATCTTTGTGTATGGTGTAAGAGAATGGTCAAGTTTCATTCTTCTACATATAGCTGCCCAGTTTTCCCAGCACCATTTATTGAAAAGACTGTCTTTTTTCCCACTGTATATTTTTTCCTGTTTTGTCGAAGATTAATTGACCATAGAGTTGAGGGTCCATATCTGAGCTCTCTACTCTGTTCCACTGGTCTATGTGTCTGTTTTTATGCCAGTACCATGCTGTCTTGGTGATCACAGCTTTGTAATAAAGCTTGAAATCACGTAACGTGATGCCCCGAGTTTTATTTTTGTTTTTTAACATTTCCTTAGCGATTCGTGGTCTCTTCTGATTCCATACAAATTTTTGGATTATTTGCTCCAGCTCTTTGAAGAATACCGATGGAATTTTGATCGGAATAGCATTAAAAGTATAGATTTCTCTAGGCAGTATAGATATTTTAACAATGTTTATTCTTCTGATCCAAGAGCATGGAATGGTCTTCCATCTTTTTGTTCTTCTTCAATTTCTTTCATGAGTGTTCTGTAGTTCCTCAAGTACAGATCCTTTACCTCTTTGGTGAGGTTTATTCCCAGGTATCTTATAGTTCTTGGTGCTATAGTAAATGGAATCAATTCTCTAATTTCCCTTTCTGTATTTTCATTGTTAGTGTATAAGAAAGCCACTGATTTCTGTACATTGACTTTGTATCCTGCCACGTTGCTGAATTGCTGTATGAGTTCTAGTAGTTTGGGGGTGGAGTCTTTTGGGTTTTCCATATGAAGAATCATGTCATCTGCGAATAGAGAGAGTTTGACTTCTTCATTGCCAATTTGGATACCTTTTATTTCTCTTTGTTGTGTTGCTAGGACTTCTAATACTATGTTGAACAAGAGTAGTGAAAGTGGGCATCCTTGTCATGTTCCTGATCTCAACGGGAAGGCTGTGAGCTTTTTCCCATTGAGGATGATATTTGCTGTGGGTCTTTCATAGATTGATTTGATGAAGTTCAGGAATGTTCCCTCTATCCCTATATTTTGAAGCATTTTAATCAGGAACAGATGCTGGGTTTTGTCAAATGCTTTTTCTGCATCAATTGAGAGGACCATGTGGTTCTTCTCTCTTCTCACATTAATTTGTTGTATCACATTGATTGATTTGCGAATGTTGAACCATCCTTGTAGCCCAGGGATGAAACCCACCTGGTCATGGTGGATAATCTTTTTAATATGCTGTTGGATCCTGTTTGCTAGGAACTTGTTGATAATCTTAGCATCCATATTCATCAGTGATATTGGTTTGAAATTCTCCTTTTTGGTAGGGTCTTTGCCTGGTTTGGGGATCAGGGTAATGCTAGCTTCATAGAAAGAGTCTGGAAGTTTTCCTTCTGCTTCAATTTTTTGAAACAGCTTCAGGAGAATAGGTGTTATTTCCTCTTTGAAAGTTTGGTAGAATTCCCCAGGGAATCCATCATGTCTGGGCTCTGTTTTTTGGGAGGTTTTTGATCACTGCTTCAATCTCGTTACTAGATATCGGTGCATTCAGGTTGTCGATTTCTTCCTGGTTGAATTTTGGGAGTTTATAGTTTTCCAGGAATGCATCCATTTCATCTAAGCTGCTAAGCTTATTGGCATATAACTGTTGATAATAACTTCTGATGATTGTTTTACTTCCTTGGTGTTAGCTGTGATCTCTCCCTTTTCATTCATAATTTTATTAATTTGGGCTTTCTCTTTTCTTTTGGATTAATGTGGCCAATGGTTTATCGCTCTTATTGATTCTTTCAAAACACCAGCTTCTACTTTCATTGATATGTTCTACTGTATCTTTAGTTTCTACCTCATTGATCTGTGCTCTAATCTTCATTATTTCCCTTCTTATGTATGGAGTTGGCTTAATTTGTTGTTGATTCTCCAGTTCTTTAAGGTGTATAGACAGCTGGTATATTCTGGATTTTTCAATTTTTTTTGAGGGAGGCTTGGAAGGCTATGTATTTCCCTCTTAGGACTGCCTTTGCTGTATCCCATAGGTTTTGGACCAAAGTGTCTTCATTCTCATTGGTTTCCATGAATTGTTTCAGTTCTTCTTTGATCTCCTGGTTGATCCAAGCATTCTTAAGCAAGGTGGTCTTTAGCTTCCAGGTTTTTGAGTTCCTTCCAAACTTTTCCTTGTGATTGAGCTCCAGTTTCAAAGCATTGTGATCTGAGAATATGCAGGGAATAATCTCAGTCTTTTGGTATCAGTTGAGTCCTGATTTGTGAACCAGTATGTGGTCTATTCTTGAGAAGGTTCCATGTGCACTTGAGAAGAATGAGTACTCTGTTGTTTTAGGGTGGAATGTTCTGTATATATCTAGGAGGTCCATCTGGTCTAATGTGTCATTCAATGCTCTTGTTTCTTTATTGATTTTCTGCTTTGATGATCTGTGTATTACTGAGAGAGGCATGTTAAGATCTCCTACTATTAATGTATTCCTATCAATATGACTCTTTATCTTGATTAATAGTTTTCTTATGTAATTGGCTGCTCCCTTATGGGGGCATAGATATTTACAATTGTTAGATCATCTTGGTGGATAGTCCCTTTAAGAATGATGTAGTGTCTTTCTGTATCTCTTACTATAGTGTTTAGTTTAAAATCTAATATATCTGATATGAGAATCGCTTCCCCAGCCTTCTTTTGAGGCCCATTGGCATGAAAGATGCTTCTCCATCCCTTCACTTTCAGTCTGGGTGTATATTTAGGTTCAAAATGGGTCTCTTGTAGACAACATATGGATGGGTCCTGTCATTTTATCCAGTCTGCAACCCTGTGCCGTTTTATGGGCACATTTAGGCCATTCACATTGAGAGTGATTATTGATAGATACGTTTTTTATTGACATTGAGTTACCTTTGAAGTCTTTCTTTCTTTAGACTGTCTCTATATTTCTGTTCAATGCTATGCTTAGGATTTTTCCTCTTTTATAGAACCCCCCTTAATATTTCCTGCAGTGTCGGCTTGGTGGTCTTTTAAGCCTTGTCAGTCTTGGAAACTCTTTATCTCTCCATCCATTTTGAATGTCAGCCTTGATGGATAAAGTATTCTTGGCTGCATGCTCTTCTCATTTAGTTCCCTAAATATATCTTGCCAGCCTTTTCTGGCTTGCCAGGTGTCTGTCGACATGTCTGATGTTATTCTGATGGGCTTTCCTCTGTACATAAGGAGCTTCTTTGTCCTAGGTGCCTTCAAGAGGACCTGCCTACAATTATAATTCCTCATTCTTACTATTAGTTGTCTCGAGGACTTTCAAGAATCTATAATCTTGGGGAAAGACCGTTCTGCTTCTAGTACATGAATGCTAGTTCCATTTGAGAGATTGGGAATATTTTCATGGAGAACTTGTTCCACTATATCTTCTAAAGTTCTTTCTTTCTCCTCCCCTTCAGGGATTCCAATAATTCTGACATTGGAGTGTTTCATGGCATCATTTATTTCCCTGATTCTGTTTTCGTGGCTTCTAAGCTGTTTGTTCCAGGCTTCCTCCTGATCCTTTCTCTCTATCTGTTTGTCCTCCAGATTCTATCTTCTGTCTCAGTTACCCTAGCTTTTAGAGAATTTTGATTAGATTGGAACTCATTGAGAGCATTGTGAACATCATCCCTGGTGGCTTTCAGTTCTGCCCTAACATTGTGAACATCATCCCTGATGTCTTTCAGTTCTGTCCTAATCAATTCTGTTTTTTCATCCATGGCTTTCTCCAACCTAGATATTGCCTGGATAATTGTTAGCCTGAATTTCCTTTCTGACATATTGTCTATGTCAATAGTCATTAGCTCTGTTGCAGAAGGCCCATCCTCTGAATTTTTCTTCTGTTGGGCATTCCTCCTCCTGATCATTTTGGTGAGAGATGGCTGAATGGATGTAGTTGGATGTATCGACCATGGTGCAATCAAGGTGCACCCTGGAACGCTTCTGAGCAATCAAGAAGCAAGCAATCCCCACCCAAATTAAATAAAAAAGAGAGAAAAAAGGAAAGAGAGAGAGAGAGAGAGACAGGAAAAAAAAAGAAAGATAAAAGAGAAGGCTCAATCCAAATGGGTCCCAAGGTAAGATTTATGAAGTATACAAACAAAAACACTGATAAAAGTATATGACAATAGAAAAAAAAATATATATATATATATAAAAGCAAAAAAAAAAAAGAACCTCATCAAAAAGAACCCCAAGTATAAAATTTATATACTATCAGGACAAACACAAATACACAGAAACACTGGCAGAAGAAAAATATGGGAGAGTGGTTGTAAATTCTCAGTGTGGGTGAGGAAGTTTATTTTTATTCTTCCTGGATGTATCTTGATATCTTTGTTAAAGGACTCAACTTTCCTAAGATAAAGGGGGATTAAAATTTGGTTTACCTATAAGGATAGCATTTATTGGGGAAAGGGGATTACCTTGAAGTTTAACTCTATATGAATATTAAAAAATAAAAATAAAAAGTAATAAATTAAATAAAATAAAATTTAAAAATATTAAAAAATAGAAAAGCAAAAGACAAACATGGGTATAGGTATCAACAAGTTCAGGTTAAAAGGTTATTATGGAATTTGATGTACAGGACATTTCACTGTGATAGTAAATAGGTTAAAAAAATTATATAAAAAAATGAACCAGAATAGTGGGAATGAGGTAAAAATAAAAGTTGTATCTATGAAGTAGTGGTGGTTGTTCTCTTTTCATCTTTTTTTTTTTTTTCTGTTTAGCTTTCTGGGGGAGGGGACTGCCATGTGGGTTTTCAGGAAGTGTTCCCTTAATTTCTCCTGCCTTCCCTCAAGGGGGTGGGCTCTGAGGAAACCAGTTTTTCAGGCTTTTGTTCTCTGGAGGGTTTTGTTTGTTTGTTTGTTTTTATTATTCTCTATTTTTATTTATTTTATTTATTTATTCATTTTCAGCATAACAGTATTCATTGTTTTTGCACCACACCCAGTGCTCCATGCAATCCATGCCCTCTTTAATACCTACCACCTGGTTCCCCCAACCTCCCATCCGCCGCCCCTTCAAACCCCTCAGGTTGTTTTTCAGAGTCCATAGTCTCTCATGGTTCACCCCCCCTTCCAATTTCCCTCAACTCCCTTCTCCTCTCTAACTCCCCATGTCCTCCATGCTATTTGTTATGCTCCACAAATAAGTGAAACCATATGATAATTCACTCTCTCTGCTTGACTTATTTCACTCAGCATAATCTCTTCCAGTCCCATCCATGTTGCTACAAAAGTTGGGTATTCGTCCTTTCTGATGGAGGCATAATACTCCGTAGTGTATATGGACCACATCTTCCTTATCCATTCGTCTGTTGAAGGGCATCTTGGTTCTTTCCACAGTTTGGTGACCATGGCCATTGCTGTTATAAACGTTGAGGTACAGATGTCTGTTCTTTTCACTACATCTGTATCTTTGGGATAAATACCCAGGAGTGCATTTGCAGGGTCATAGGGAAGCTCTATTTTTAATTTCTTGAGGAATCTGGAGGTTTTTATGTTTGTTTGTTCATTTGTTTTCTCTTGCCTTGACAGCTTTTGGTGGTTTTTGGAGGTTTAGAGGAAAGCAAACTGCACCTGGACCTCCCTCTCAGAGAGAAGTGTCAGTTTGTTCCCCCCTTGGTGCTGCAGAGCACATAAGTTCCCCCTCAGCCACTGGCAGAGCACATTCTGAGTCGCGTCCCTGGGGACACAGGAACTCCTGCTTGTACCCAAAACCAGGACAGCAGCGGCTGTCTAGGCAGCTCCAGACCACCAGAGAGGTTCCAAGCAGCGATCGCAGACTGAGATTTTCCCACTGGCCCAGGCTGGGAGTGCCTGGTCTTTCTGGGTCTGAGTTAGCCAGGCTGGTGCCTGTGCAGGCCTCTCTCAGGGGATGGTGTGGGGCGTGACTCAGGCTCTGAAAGCATGGCACAGCACATGCGTGGGGACTGCAAAAAGTCTGTGCCTCTGCCGGCTGGTGAGGCTTCCAGCCCCTCACGAGAGCCGGACCCCACACGCTCTCAGATGCCCTTGCCGCTCAGGGACCAAGACCTGGTTTCGCCGCTGCACTCATTCTGGCTCAGCGCCAGGGGTGGCTGTCCTGGGTCTGGGGACTTAAGCCCCTGTCCCTAACTCCCCTGATTCCCACAATTTCTCCCCACGACCCTTTGCTCTTTTTGAGTGCTTTCAACTAGACTCCAAGTTAATGCTGGTCCCCAGTTGCAGTGCACTCTCGTATTGGGGTATTACTTTCCAATGGGTCGCTTCTGGTGGCTGCCTCCCCCTTTTGTTTATCTTCCAATATCAGTCCAACATTCCCACTCCACTTAACCTGCCCACTGGCGTCTTCTGCCCCCATAGAGATCCAGATGTGTATAATTCTCCAGCTGATTTCATGGATGGTTGGAGTTCTTTGGTAGGTAATCAGCTCACTTTAGGGTACAGGTTGAAATGGCGCCTCTTCCTACTTTCCCACCATCTTGTCTCCCCCTTGGGATTATTTTTGTTTGTTCTCTGAGTTGACACACAATTCCTCCAAGTTCTGAAGTGGCTCTTCAACCAAATCCAGACTGCTTATCGTTTTGTCCTTCTTGGTGATAAATTCCCATTCTTGGCTTATCCACCCATTGTGGCAGCTGCCAAGAAGTAGTCTTTGCCAGGGCCCACAAAATGAGCTTTGGGGGGTATCTTCCAGGGTCTAGTGGGCAATGAGAGCAGCCACAATCTTTCTAGAAATTGTGTGGGAGGGAGAGGACCACTGAAGCCAGGGACTATAGGGGCAAGAATGTCTGAAGGGTGCCTGTAAGGTGGGTGGCCTAACCTGTGGAGTCTTTTGTTCATGAGCAGGAGATCCCTGTGAAATTCTGGTGGACAAAATTTGGGGGAGGCAGAGACAGGAGAACCAGTCGGCAGAGGTGGATGTTCCTCTGCAAGGTGGAAAAAAAAATGTGGAAACAAAGACAAAGAATACCTACACATGATTTTTCCACACTCTTTCCAAAGTATACCAACTGACATTGCCTTCCCCTTCCCAACAACTGTCCTTAAGAGCTAGATAGAGCAAGGGTTATGGTGCTCATTTGAAGCAAAAGGAAAATGAAGCTCAAAGAAGTCAAGTAACATACTCAGTGAGGAGAACCCATCACCCATTCACTTGATGGACAAAGTCAGGCACTATGCTGGTCACAAAGATGAATACAACTCAATCTTTATCCTTTACTGGGCAATATCCATGTGATAGAAATGGTAAACCAGAGAGGTGTGGTCCCCACTCTCAAGAAGAAGCATTTTTGTCTATAAGCACCTTGACCATCCAGTTAGCTGCTTGTACAGACTGCCCTGCTCAGTCTCTTGCATGGACTATATATGAGAGTACTGATTAGGGTTCCTAGGACTTTTGGAGGCCTGGCAGAGGATTCTGGGCCCCCATACCTCTATGTTCCCAGCCTGAGTGACAGATAATTCCCCTGGACCAATACCATTCCCTTGAGATGGGATCTGAGCTGTGACAGCACATCCAGTAGATAGGGAAATGATATAGCAGAGAGTTTATCTTTTCCTCCATCAGGAGTAGTAAGCTCCCTGTGGCTGGGAATGTGCAAACAAAAGTTGTGAGAAAACCTGCTGGGGATGCTACAGCATGGGGCATCAGGGGTCAATGACAGTGGGCATGGAGTGGAACCAGGTGAACTTCCATATATTTTCCTGCTTTAAGAGCTGAAATTTGGAGATTCTGCCCAGTTGTTTTCCAGAGATGACCCCTCAGTGCTTTGCCATAAACAGATAGTGAGGCACAGTCCCCCAGCCAGGTCAACAAATTTCCCTGATGCTAGTGAGTAGTGTCTGAGAGACCCCTCTCCCTGCCAGTCTTCTTACTTGCCCCATGCAGTTGAGTCCTCACCCTCAACATAAGATTATTTGCTAGGTAACAGGGGAGCCTTGTACATCAGACCAGTCCCCACTGTGTTTTGGCATTTGTCTGGAGGAAGTAGGAGATGCTGGGGGTCAGGTAGCATGTTTTCTGCCTCCTAATGTGTGCTTACTCAGAACATGGCATAGCCCAGCCATGCTCATCACTCCTGCTGACCCATCTGGAGTCTTAGTGTCTGAAGTTCTCAGTAGAAGATGTATATCTAGGGAGGAGTTTCCTTCTCTCACTTACTTCCCTAGTGAGAGAAGGAAGGAAGAAAGGAGAAGGGGAAGGAGGAAGGGAGGAAAAGAAGGATGAGGGAGAGAAGAAACTTTTATCAAACTTCCCCTATGTGCCAGGTGCTGTATTAGATACCAAAGGAAACATGGTTTAATGGAAAGAGCAAAGGTTTTAGAGTTAGACATTCATTCATTCATTCATTCATTCACTCATTCATTCATTTGTTCATAATTTTATGCATTTACTTAACAGACAATTATTGAACCTACTATGCATTGGGCATCTGCTAGATACTGGGGTTATGCAGTGGAGAACCATGATCTCTGACATCATGAAACTACAGTCTACTGGGAGAGACATAAAGCTAATCGTTCCCCCAATTGATTCTAAATTACAAAGTGTGATAAATGCTCTGAAAAAAAAAAAAAGAAGAGAGCTTTGAGAGTATATAGCAAGGGAAGTACAATTCAGATTGCTGGGGAGGGGAGTGTCAAAGAAATCCCCTGTGAGGAAAAGGCCCCAAAATGAAACCTAAAGGATGAGTAATAATTGCCAAATGAAGACTCAAGGAAAGAATGTTCCATAGAGGGACTACTTTAAGCTCTGGCCTCAAAATGGGGAAGAGATCAGATTGCTTACAGAATTAGGAGACTGGTATGACTGAGGCAAAAAGATTCTGTCACCCTGTGGGATTTGTTCCTTCCTAATTCCCTTCCAGGTACCCAAGGGTCAGGGACAGTGTTCCCCATTTGAAAGGAGAAATGAGGCTGTGGAGGAAACCAGCTACCCAGTTCCTGTGGAAATAGCAGCTTGTCAAGCTTCCCCAGGCCTGAGCCCAGCTTTGCCTTTCATCAAGCAACCAAGCATGGTGTAGGAATGCTTAGTGGGGCATTCTTTAACCCGCAAGGGGTCTAAGCCAGCCAGGCTATCTCCACCTTCTTCTTAAATATCTGCTCCTAGTGCCCCCACCCCAAATGTTTTCTGAGTGCCTGCTCTGTGCCAGGCCTATGCTGGGTGCTGAGGATCTAGAAGTGAAATTAATAGTGTCTCTCTCAATGAATAGGGAGACAGACATACAGCAACAATTATGTTTATCATCAGGAAGTCTTCAGTATCTAACTTTAATCTCTCCTGCTGCTTTCTGTGATGATGTCACCCCAGATTCCTCTATATAAGCCCTCCCTCAGTTTCCTGACATCACCTGGGTAGGCTGTGATAGAAGCTTCAGCCATCAAGTTGAACTATTACTACTGTTCTCTTCTCACCAGGAGTGAGGACTTCCAATTTCCCTTTGGGCTTTCTGTCTCCACTGCTCTATATGCCAGCACCCAAAACTCAACAAGAAAATATTCATGTGAGCCTGAGCTAGTGGCAGGAGTAAGGTGTGGTGAGGTTCACAAGAAGCCTATGCACTCCTATCCCTCCAAGTTCAGAGAATAGAAGGGGACACTAGACTTAGACTTATTCCAGGAGTGCAGATAGAAAACACCCTGGGATCATGAGGGATTTGGTGGAAAGAGTCACAGAGAGACACTGAAAAGGCACAGAGAGGCCTGAGTCTCCCACTCCTCCCACCCCAAATCATGTCAATTGCTAACTCTCTCACAGGAGAAGTGTCAGCCATTCTTCTTGGGGTGCACAGGAGAAGACAACTCAAGCTCAGTGGTAGAGGGGAATCTTGAGAACAAGGCAGCCAGAGGTTAAATCTGTGCCAGGTGTGGAATTGTGATAGACATTGCTGACATTCATCAACAGTAGGCTCTCTTTGCATTTCTAGGGACACAGAGGATTATATGTCCCTACTTGATTGAAGTTAGATATGGACATGGGACTGGTTCTGGCCAAAGGAGTGAAGACAGAACTTACTGGGGTCGCATCTGGATCTAAACATTTAATGGCACATCTTCAACTGTCCACTTTGTCTTCCATAGTTTTGGCAATGGTGGAAGCCCAGGTTGAGATGGTGGTATCACTGTCATAAGATGGTGATTGCCCCCCCAACCTGGGTCCTAGACCCCTCCTGTGACCCACAATGAATGTATAAGCTGAGTGAGAGTAAACTTTCTTTTTAAGTACCTGAGATTTAGGTGATATTTATTAATTCAGCATGACCTGGCCTGTACTGCCCAAAATGGGAATTATGGGCAAGTTACTTAACCTCTCTGTGCCTCAGTTTCCTCATCTGTAAAATTAGAGTTGTAAAAAATCCCAACCTTCTGTAAGGATTAAGTGGGTCATGCATAGGGGCTTAGAACAGTCTGGGACATATAATAAAGGATCCAATCGATGTTAGATCTATAACTATGATCTCCTACCTGGAAAAATCTGTGTCTTGATTGGATTAAGCAGAGAGCTAAAGAAGCAGACAGTTAGGGATGACAGAGACTTTACAGTTTTCTGCTTCTACCCTTATTTTGTATTGGGGCTTTCTGTGCAGCATCCCTATCGAGTGCTATTCAGCACTTCTTGAGGTCCTAGCACTGGTAGCAGAGACAGAGCTGCAAACTGTTCATAGATACTTTCCCTCTCCCCATCCTTCAAACATTTATATTGGGGGTTGCACTCAGATCTGGGATTCCTGCTTCCTTGTCTGGTGTGTGTTTTATGACACTGACAAAAGGCAGTACACCAGTTTGTGCTGTCAGTGATATAGTCATGGAGGAAAGGAGCTGGCAGATTTTCCTTGCAAGCTATTTGGAAATCATATCATCCCCACCCCCACACAGTCCTCTGCCTCATGCTGTCATTGGACTTCCCTCAGTGACACCTCCTACATGCCTCCCAGGACTCTGACCAGACCCCTTGGTTGCTCTATCTCCTTTCCTCTTATGTCCTCTTTGAAAGGGGTTTCCTACTGCCTTCCTCCATTAAGCCGCTGTGTGTATTCTTCCTAGACTTACAAAAATTGACTTTGTGCCTCTCCATTATTTGTGCTTCCTGTGGTGTTCAGAGCCCCCCAGGCTGAACTGTAGCAAGGGCTGGGGACAAACAAACTTGTTTGGCTCAAACATGGGAAGACCAAAGCATATTTGCACCTTGTGGGACCCTGTGGTCACATTCATGAGGTACCATCTGAGAGAATCGGAGGGGCTGGAGCCCAAATGTCACTCCCACCTGTTACTCACAATGTCTCACCGCCATGATGTAGGATAGGTAGTGCCTTGCAAGGAACCTAGGAGGGCTACTGGCCCTGTCCATATAGATTAATTAAGACAGCTCTCTGGTCTGGGAAACTCTGCATTGGAATCATCTGAAGTGTATGTTAAAAACGCAGATTTCTGGGGTGGCTTCTTGGGGCTTGTCATCTGCTGGATGGGCTAGAAGGGCTGCTAGGGGAAGGGAAGAAGCAAATTTTGAGCATGGGTCCTTATCTTTCCTACCCTGGAGGCCACCGAGATCCCATCTACAACCTCTGCCCGTGACAATACCTCTGAGGTCTCAAGTCAGAGATCATGTACTTTTAAGTGTCTACTTTTCAGTAAAATGAGAGTGGGGGTTCCACAAGATTCAGGAAAGCAACTATACTCTTTGGAAGCTACCTAATGTACCTTTGAAGAGTAGGACTCATAAGAGGGCATGGGCTGACACTATAGCAAGAAGAGACCATGCTAGAGGTGGGACTGCTGGTCAAACAACAATATAACCCCAGTTATATTCCTGGCAATATAACTTCCTCCCATTTGTGCACTGCTTTACAGTTTATGGAGTTCTTTCATATTCCCACTTCTCTTTAAGCATCTCACTACCCTGTGAAGTGGATACTAATTACTTCTATTTTACATAATTAGCAATTGGAACTGCTAATTCCAACTACTAAGATAAAGTAACTTGCTTAAGATCACATAGGTACTGGGGCGCCTGAGTGGCTCAGTGGGTTAAGCCGCTGCCTTCAGCTCAGGTCATGATCTCAGGGTCCTGGGTTTGAGTCCTCCATCGGGCTCTCTGCCCAGCAGGGAGCCTGCTTCCTCCTCTCTCTCTGCCTGCCTTTCTGCCTACTTGTGATCTCTCTCTGTCAAATAAATAAATAAAATCTTTAAAAAAAAAAAAGATCACATAGGTACTAAGTAATGGAGAAGAGATTGGATTTTAGTTCTCCTGCCTCTCAGTCATTCTGTCAGTTGGATGGATGCTGGCACAGATTTCAGGTCTCAGAGAGGCCACCAAGTGGGCTGGAAGCTTCAGAGGGTCTCTTATCCACCATTGTGATGTTTTCCTTCTCCCTAAGGAAGGTCTGGAAGAGGTAGACCCTAGTCCTCATGGATAATTTACCCTTATTGTTCACCATTGGGTTCCCAGCTCTCAGAAGTCACTGTTTGAACAAGTGTGTCATCTCAGGATGATCTCTGGATTGGCCGATAAGACACTTATATCTCTAATGGGATACTGTTGGAGTAGAAATACCTGTCTCCATTATCTCCCCATGGTCTGGTCCCAATAACTTAGTTACTACTTGTTAGGTGACATTCAACCTAGTGAGAATGTATATAAGGGAGATGTCAGCCTAGTAAAATTCCTATTTTGAAGCAGAAGAGCCAAAGTCAATTGAATAGCAACTCTCTGCTGAGAGTTTGGAAGAAGAAATTTCATAGCTCCTTTTTATGTCTTCATGGCAAGTAAGCACCCTCTTCATTTGCTCAGTATCTTAAACAGCCCTTTTGGTGCTAGGAAGAATCCACTGCATGCACTCAGCATCAGCCTGGGGTGTAGAAAGTACCAGGTTCTGGTCCCCTTTCAACTACAAACTCATAGTTGTGATCTTGGAGTGACCTTAAAAACTCACTTCCCCTCTTTGGGTTTCACATTCCAAGGGTATTTCTATTTAGTAGTTCAAAAGCCTCTGATCAAATGATGATATGTCAAGAGTTAATATGCATGTTTGCAATTAAAAATTCGCTATGGGGAAGAAATTGACTGATGGAAAATAGAATCACATATTAATTGGAAGTATGCATTTCCAATTCCAAGATGTACTGAGGGATATTCAGTTGGGATGAAACAGAGAAGAATATAGTGGGATAGAGGTGGGCAGACAAACTGATGGCCTCAGAAAGAAGATTGAAGAGAGGTATGGACACAAAGATCTAGTAAAAATGACAAGGCAAAGGGATGAAAATTATGTAGACAGTGGAGAACCCAAAGATGGGCAGTACTGAGCTATTTGAGAAAAATGTCAGCACTTAGAAGTTTATCTACCTACTGGACATCTTCCCTCAGAAGTGCCACCAGCATCTCAAAGCCACAATGCCTTTCATTGGGCCCAACCCAAATCAGCATCCCTTTTCTTTGAATCATATCCTTCAGTGAAACTGTCTCCAAGTCCAGGGTTGTTGGATTTTGTTTTTGTTTTTGACTTTTGTCTCCTCCTTCCACCTTAAGTTTGAGTCTGGCCTGTCCTCCATATCTACACTGCTACCACAAGGTCATCATCATCTTTTATCACTCACCTGGAATATCATAGTTCCTCTTAACTGACTTCTTTTGAGTTCACTCTTGCCTCTCCAAGCCATGCTCTACATCCCTGAAATACCCTTCATTAGTTCCCCATTGCTCTTTAGGTAAAATCCAAACTCCTCACCATAGCCTACAAGGCCCCCCCACAGTCTGACACATGAGTTCTTCCCAGTTTTATCTCTCCCACTTCCTAGTAGATGGCAAAACTTCTATCTTACAAACCACTCTTGCCCATCTCCAGACTTTGGCACACACTTCTTGCCTGAAACATCTTCCTTCCTACTTTATCATTTGGCAAATTCCTCATCCTCTTAAGCCTCAGCTTACCCTACTTCTTTTTTTGAAAGCCAGTCTGGGTTTTCCCCATCTGGGCTCCCACAACCCCTGACTTCTCTTTGTCCCAAAATTAATCACACTAATTAGTATTAGTATGAATCTAGTTACATTTCAGACTCCCTTACTCAACTGGGATCAGTTTGAGGACAGGAACTGAGTCTTATTTGTCTTCATATGGCTTCTTGTAGGTGCTTAATAGTTGTGTGTTGAATGAACATTCTGGAAATGTGCACCCTAAGCCAGTGTTTATTAGATTGAATTACTACTCAGGAAAGTAGTGGTAGATGTAGATGCCAATGAAAGTGGATAGGACTGGGATAGAGTTTGAGGTAGTCAGGCAGCGTTTTGGCTGAAACCTGAGGTTTTTAGCTAGGAAGGACTAGGTAAATTGAGAGAAGGGGAAGACTGTCCAGGCCACAGAGCTGGGCAGGTGGGTGTGAGGTGCATGCCCTGACATAGAAATGAGAAGGAAAGATACCAGCTTTATCCCTTCAAGGGGATCAAGCAGTTCTCTGTAACTACATTCTCCATTCCATACTTCATGGACTTGTAGCATGTGCACATAGTGCTGCTTTATAGGCTGGGTGGCTGACAGTGGAGGACTTGGACTGTGAGACCCCATCCATCCCACAAATATTTACTGATCACCCATGATTTGCCAGACACTGTTCTTGCACTGAGGAACACAGCATGGAACTGGACACTGAGGAACAGACTGCTATGAGAGGTGAAAACATATAAAAATCCCTTCCCCCTTGGGGCGCCTGCGTGGTTCAGTTGGTGAAGCCTCTGTCTTCGGCTCAGGTCATGATCCTAGGGTCCTGGGATCCAGCCCCACATCGGGCTTTCTGCTCAGTGGGGAGCCTGCTTCCTCTCTCTCTCTCTGCCTACCTCTCTGCCTCCTTGTGATCTCTGTCAAATAAAAAAATAAAATCTTAAAAAAAAAGAACACCACTTTAAAAAAAAATCCCTTCCCTCGTGGAGCTCATATTTGTGAAGGAAGACAAACAATAAAAAAATAAAATGTAGGGGCGCCTGGGTGGCTCAGTGGGTTAAGCCTCTGCCTTCGGCTCAGGTCATGGTCCCAGGGTCCTGGGATGAGCCCCGCATCGGTCTCTCTGCTCAGCAGGGAGCCTGCTTCCCTTCCTCTCTCTCTGCCTGCCTCTCTGCCTGCTTGTGATCTCTGTCTGTCAAATGAATAAATAAAATCTTTTAAAAAAATAAATAAAATGTATAGAATGTTAGAAGAAAAAGTAAGGATCAAAGGGAACTAAGAGGTTGCTAGGTGAGGTGTATGTTTCATTTATAAGTAGAGAAGTCAAAAGCTTGCAGAAGGTGAGAAGTCTCTCCTGCAAGAGGATGTTGTACAGGGGAAGAGCAAGGCCAGAAAGAGGTGAGCTCCCTACCAGACCTATAAGTGGAAACCACAGCGAGGAGCCAGGGACCTAAGCGCATACTCTGGAGATTGGTGTGAGCCTGGAATTTCATGGTGCATGCATTCTCATCTCTTCTCATTTCCCACTACATCACCCCTTAACCCCACCCTGCCTCACCACGCATATATGTAATAGTACCTCAGCCCTCACAGTCCAGAACTGCTTCTGGGTAGCTACTACCTTTCAGCAGAAACTAAAACACTGGGAATGTGACTAACAAGTCTGATTAACCAATGCAGATTGTACGTGCTATCTCAGGTCTCTGCATTTATAAGGATGGCAGGAATGAATATGGGTAAGGCACCACCACTACGTATCTACAATGTGCTCTGGGTACTATGTGTGTGTGCTGGAGCTGGAATTCCACATGCAGCCTCAGTTACTCTGTGAAGTTCCTGTTCCTCCTCTGAGCCTCAGTTTCCCCTTTTAAAATATGAATCTCCTGCCCTACCTCCTTTGCAGGATACTTAAGGATGAAAATGATGTGAAAAGCTTAAAGCAAGATATAAAAATCATTGGTGGATGCCAGCCTCATTCACTCTTTGCTGAGAGGTAGAGATGTCCAAGCTCCTCTAACTATCCACATATGTCTGGACCTTGGATAAACCTTTGGGTGGTTTCACTTAATTGATGGGCAGATGGGTCTATAAATGCCAGAGAGAGCTGCTGGTGGCCCATGGCAAGGAAGGAAAGGATACTGCTTTATCAGCCGGTAATGGAGAGGTGCCCAGGCTCATGCCTAGGGGCACAGAAGTATGTGAGTGTAGCGGTGATGTAGGCCTTTTTCTCCTCACATACATACCATATTTGGTGAATAAGTTGAAATTTCTCTTTGGTAGACCCAGGATATTTAAGAAGCCTTTGTCATACCAGGCACTGCATGGATGTGTGTTTCTTTTTTGGTGATGGTAGGGAGAAATAGAAAGATAAACAAGGTCTGGTCTCTCCCTCAAGGGCTCACATTTTAGTAAGAGGGAGAGATAGGGAGTCTTGAAGGCAAATTCTGCCAGGTTTTTTTTTTTAAAGATTTTATTTATTTACTTGACGGAGAGAGAGATCACAAAGAGGCAGAGAGAGAGGAGGAAGCAGGATCCCCGCTGAGCAGAGAGCCCGATGTGGGGCTCGATCCCAGGACCCTGGGATCATGTCCTGAGCCGAAGGCAGAGGCTTTAACCCACTGAGCCACTCAGGCGCCCCCAGGTAAGGTTTTAGATTCACCCTAGGTGTGAGAAAGGGGTGGCTGGAGGCAAGGTTACCTAAGAGACTTTCGCTGTGGTCTAGGGAAGGGATGTTAGTGTATTAAACTAAGGTAGAAAGAATGAGAATGGAGAGGGGGGCATGGGTGGAAATGGCTGCAGCCTTACTTGGCAAATGGTTGATTAGAGGGAATAAAGGGAAAGGAGCAAGTTCAAAGGGCTTCCAAATTCACTGCTGCTAAGACCCACCTTCCCTTTCTTAGACATGTGCCATTGGACTGAGGGGTGAGGGGTGGGGTTAGTTACAGGTTACATTTGGTGCTATAATATTTCACCTTTTCCATCTCAACTTATTATTCCAGCCTGCAAAGAACTCTCTGATGCTTGATTCACTGTCTTTGCTACTAGTCCACTGGTTTTCATGTAATTTGCAGTCTCAAGAGCGAGGCTGCTATGTTTAATTCTTAGCTCTACCACTTATTAACTGTATGATCTTGGGCAAGCTACTTAATTAACTTCTTTAAAGTAATAGTCACCTCATCAGTATTATCAGGATAATAATAGTATTTACCCTATAAGGTTGATGTGAGGGCTAAATAAGTTAATACATGAAAAGGTCTCAATGCCTGCCATATTGTAAACATGTGAGACATGCTATTATCATTAGTGTTGAATGCATTTTGACTTAGTACCCATATTGTGTCTGACTGTACCAGATTTCCCTGGGAGAAGCAGCAAAGAATTGGGCCAGGTTTCTGGGAGAGAAATGTATACTTACTGGCCAGAATCCAAGAGGCTCAGGACTATAATAGAGAGAGACTCAGAGTGCTGTGGGAGCAAGGAAGAGAAGAGGAAATAATTGAATCTGGTGAGGTGGAGTACTGATGACCATGGTTAGTTGAATCAGGTTGGTTAATTGACCAAAGGGCAGTCCACTTGGTGGTACCTTGAAGGTGGTCTGGCACAAAATTCTATGCAAAAGAAATTCTGATACAGGAATTAGAGAAAATTGTCAAGCAGCCAGCATTGAATGTTGGAACTGAAAGATGAAAAGAGAGGCTAAGAGTGATTATTTAAACTCCTGCGGCTGGGATCTGTGGAGTAGCTTAGAATCCCATTCCATTCTCCATGGGGCTAGAGCATTCTAAGCTTCTCTCTTCAGGTCCCATATTTATTTCCTTATTGCTCTATACATGAGATCTCCACTACTGAGCAGGTCTGAGTGAATCACAGCTTCTTCTTCTTTTTTTTTTTTTAATGGTCTAAGTGGAGCTTTAAAAAAAACAGCTTTATTGAGATATAATTTTCATACTATACAATTCATCCATTACTGAGTATACAATGCAATGGTTTTTGGAATATGTGCAATTTTCACCACAGTCATTTTCATCACCTCAAAAAGAAATCTTGTACCTGTATTAGCAATCATCCCCACTTCCTCCTTTTCTCCAAGTCCTGACAATCAGGAGTATCTGTGGACTTGCCTATTACAGACATTTCAAACTATTGGAATCATATAATACATGGCTTTGTGTGACTAGTTCCTTTCACTTAATGTAATGTTTTCAAAGTTTATCTGTGTTGTAGCTTGTGTCTCAATTGTATTTCTTTTTATTGTTAAATACACTGTCACTATAAGGATATAGCACATTTAATTTATCTATTCATCAGTTGATAGATATTTGGGTTATTTCCATCTTTTGGTTATTATGAATAATGCTGCTATAAACATGCATAAACTGCTCAACTGCTTTCCAAAGTGGCTGCTCTATTTTGCATTCCTTCCTTCAATATATGAGGGTTCTGATTTATCCACATCTTCACCAACTCTAACTTTTTGATTGTAGCCATCCTAATAGATGTGAAGTGGTGTCTCATTGTGGTTTTGATGGTTGACTAATGATTTTGAGAATCTTTTAATGTAATTATTGAACATTTATATACCTTCTTTGGATAAATGTCTACTCAGATACGTTGCCCATTTTTAAAAATTGGATCATCTATTTGGAGTTTTGAGAGTTGTTTATATATACTACATACAAGTCCCTTGTGATATGCAAATATTTCTTCCATATGGGGCATTGTTTTTTCACTTTCTTGAAAGACCTTTATATCATAAAAGTTTCTCATTTTGATGAATTCAAATTCAAATTTGTCTATTTGAGTTGTTTTCTTGTGTTTCGGTGTCATGTATGAGAATCATTGCCAAATCTGAGGTTAGAGGATGTCATGGAAAGGACATGACATCAATTGACTGGTGAGCTGGACCAGGGAAATCAGAAGCTCCTCATCCACTTCTCTGTCCTTGGAATGTGCATTCTGATTGCCTTTCCTGCTCCTAGAGGCTGTCCCCAAGGATATAGCTTTGAGATAGTAATGTGACCATCTGAATGGCATATGTGACTGAACTCAGATCTCCAAATATGTGAAGCCAAAATTTACAGAATTAAAGGGAGGAATAAATGATTTTACAATAATTTTTGGAGACCCTAATATTCCACTTTCAATTATGGATAGAACAACCAGACAAAAGATCAGTAAGGAGATAGAGAACTTAAACGACACTATAAACTAACTAGACCTAACAGAAATAAACAGAATCCTCCATGCAGCAGCAGCAGAATACATGAAAAGCTATGTAAGAAAGGGAAATGAGGGCACTGAACTACTTGGCTTTTTAGGAACTTGGCTTTTTTAAGGAACAAAATGTTCAAGTCACAATAATTAATACAACCATTGTTTATTTTGAATCAACCTATAGAGAAAGTATGGAGGATTTAATTATGCTTGTAGAACATAATGCAAATATCAATCTTGACAGTGTAAAATTAAAAATACAGGTGACAGAAGATAGGACGTAGAAAGGATAGAAGAACATTAGGGAAAAGCAGGGTCACTAATATCCTCATCTCACAGAATGGAGAGTCAAGAGATGTTTAGTGTTGATGAAACAAGAAATACAGGTACAAGTATATTGTCTAAAGCTACACAGAAAAGCAAGGGGGTGATTGAAACTCTTATAAGTTGCTGGTGGGAATGTAAATAGTTGTGTCTATGGAAAGATGGGAGTACATAGATAAGAGTATGATAAGAAGATAGAGTGTTTATTGCAGAGATAAAAGATAAAAGTAGGGAGGTTGTGTCTTAAGTTGATAGATCAAGAAATAACAGCTTATATATATTATTAGGAATAAATGAAGGAACTAATTACCAGGAGAAACAAAAGAGGAGAGGGTCTGACATGGGACAAATGGAGCAAGAGACTGCTGGTCGTTATAATAAACACGTCTGAACACAGATGTGAAAATTCTCACCAAAATTCTAGCCAATAAGATCCAACAGTACATTCAAAGGATAATTCACCATGACCAAGTGGGATTTATTCCAGGGCTGCAAGGTTGGCTCAACATCCGTAAATCAATTAATGTGATACAATACATTAATAAAAGAAAGAACAAGAACCATATTGAACTCTCAATAGATGCTGAAAAAGCATTTGACAAAATACAGCATCCTTTCCTGATCAAAACTCTGCAGACAAACCATAAGTGACTCTTAATCTCACAAAACAAACTGAGGGTTGCTGGGGGGAGGGGGTTGGGGAGAAGGGGGTGGGATTATGGACATTGGGGAGGGTATGTGCTTTGGTGAGTGCTGTGAAGTGTGTAAACCTGGTGATTCACAGACCTGTACCCCTGGGGATAAAAATATATGTTTATAAAAATAAAAAAATTAAAAAAAAAAAAAAAAAAATAAAAAATTAAAAAAAAAACTCTGCAAAGTGTAGGGATAGAGGGCACATACCTCAATATCATCAAAGCCATCTATTAAAAACCCACCACAAATATAATTCTCAATGGAGAAAAACAGAGATTTTCTGCTAAGGTCAGGAACACAGCAGGGATGTCCATTATCACCACTGCTATTCAACATAGTACTAGAAGTCCTAGCCTCAGCAATCAGACAACAAAAGGAAATTAAAGGCATCCAAATTGGCAAAGAAGAAGTCAAACTATCACTCTTTGCAGATGATATGACACTATATGTGGAAAACCCAAAAGACTCTACTCCAAATCTGCTAGAACTTGTAAAGTGTCAGGATATAAAATCAATGGACAGAAATCAGTTGCATTTCTTTATACCAATAACAATATAGAAGAAAGAGAAATTAAGGAGTCAATCCCTTTTACAAATCCCATTTACAAACCATAAGATACCTAGGAATAAACCTAGCCAAAGAGGCAAAGAATCTATACTCAGAAAACTATAAAGTACTCATGAAAGAAATTGAGGAAGACACAAAGAAATGGAAAAATGGTCCATGCTCCTGGATTGGAAGAATAAATATTGTGAAAATGTCTATGCTACCTAAAGCAATCTACACATTTAATGCAAGTCCTGTCAAAGTACCATCCATCTTTTTCAAAGAAATGGAACAAATAATCCTAAAATTTATGGAACCAGAAAAGACCTCGAATAGCCAAAGGGATATTGAAAAAGAAAGCCAAAGTTGGTGGCATCACAATTCTGGACTTCAAGCTCTATTATAAAGCTGTCATCATCAAGACAGTATGGTACTGGCACAAAAACAGACACATAGATCAATGGAACAGAATAGAGAGCCCAGAAATAGACCCTCAACTCTATGGTCAACTGATCTTCGACAAAGCAGGTAAGAATGTCCAGTGTGATAAAGACAGTCTCTTCAACAAATGGTGTTGCGAAAGTTGGAAAGCCACATGCAGAAAAATGAAACTGGACCATTTCCTTACCCCACACATGAAAATAGACTCAAAATGGATGAAGGACCTCAATGTGCAAAAGGAATCCATCAAAATCCTTGAGGAGAACACAGGCAGCAACCTCTACAACCTCAGCCACAGCAACTTCTTCCTAGGAACATCGCCAAAGGCAAGGGAAGCAAGGGCAAAAATGAACTATTGGGACTTCATCAAGATCAAAAAGATCAAAAGCTTTTGCACAGCAAAGGAAACAGTTAACAAAACCAAAAGACAACTGACAGAAGATATTTGCAAACAGCATATCAGATAAAGGGCTAGTATCCAAAATCTATAAAGAACTTATCAAATTCAACAACCAAAGAATACATAATCCAATCAAGAAATGAGCAGAGGACATGAACAGACATTTCCGCAAAGAAGACATCCAGATGGCCAACAGACACATGAAAAAGTGCTCCACATCACTCGGCATCAGGAAAATACAAATCAAAACCACAATGAGATACCACCTCACACCAGTCAGAATGGCGAAAATTAACAAGTTAGGGAATGGCAGATGCTGGCGAGGATGCAGAAAAAGGGGAACCCTCCTACACTGTTGGTGGGAATGCAAGGTGGTGCAACCACTCTGGAAAACAGCATGGAGGTTCCTCAAAAAATGGAAAATAGAGTTTACCTTATGACCCAGCAATTGCACTACTGGAAATTTACCCTGAAGGTACAAATGTAGTGATACATAGGGTTACACGCACCTGAATGTTTATAGCAGCAATGTTCACAATAGCCAAACTATGGAAAGAACCTAGATGTCCACCAACAGACGAATGGATAAAGAAGATGTTGTATATATATACAGTGGAATGCTGTGCAGCCATCAAAAGAATTGAAATCTTGCCATTTGCAATGATGTGGATGGAGCTAGAGGGTATTATGCTTAGTGAAATAAGTCAATCAGAGAAAGACAACTATCATATGATCTCCCTGACATGAGGAAGTGGAGATGCAACGTGGGGGGTCTGGGGGGTAGGAAAAGAATAAGTGAAACAAGATGGGATCGGGAGGGAGACAAACCATAAGAGACTCTTAATCTCACAAAACAAACTGAGGGTGGCCGATGGGAGGGGGTAGGGAGACGGTGGTGGGGTTATGGACATTGGGGAGGGTATGTGCTATGGTGACTGCTGTGAAGTGTGTAAACCTGGCGATTCACAGATCTGTACCCCTGGGGCTAATAATACATTATATGTTAATTTAAAAAAAAACACTTCTGTTCCTTGATTTTTAACCATATACATGTATACCATTGATTTAAAATTACTTTTTAAGAAGATTATGTATTTATTCATTTGTGAGAGAGAGCATGAGTGGGGGTGGGCAGAGGGATAGGGAGAGACAGACTTGCCACTAAGTGGGGAGCAGAGCCAACCTGGGGCTCAATCCCAGAACTCTGAGATCATGACCTAAGCCAAAGGAAGATGCTTAACTGAACTTTTTAAAGTATTTAAAAATACATGGTTTTAACCATGCCAACTCGTGGCCTTAAATTCTAAGGCTCTGCAGTGGTCAGGTTAAATTATGAATTCTTTACATGCCATTCAAAGCCTTTCAAAATCAGGCCCTGACCTACATTAGCAGTATTACAACTGCCCTGGGACTCTGACCACACCAATCTGTTTGTAGTAGTATCTTGGGTGCCATTTTCTTTCATGTTTACATGCTTTTTCACATTTTGTTGCTTCTGCTTAGCATTTTTCTCCTCCTCCATCTCCTCCTTTCCTTCTTCCTCATCAACCTGATGAACCCATACTCATCTTTCCTGACTCTGCAAATGTAATCTCCCCCAGGAAACCTTCCCTACCACCCCATGGGAAGACTTTTGGTCTCTTCATCTGAGCTCTCTCAGCAGTTTGTAAATCTCCCTCTACTATAGCATAGACCACATGGAATCGAACTTGATGTGTTTGCTTTCCCCACCAGATTGTGGGGTCATTGACAGCAAGGGCCAGCTTTTATTTATATTTGTATTCCCAGGGTCTAACCCATGCCTTATTGACCAAAACACATTTTTAAATAGATACCTGAAAAAAATAAGCTTTACTGAGAAACTGAGGGAAAAAATAAAGCCTCAGAAAGCTAGTACAGATGATTGTATTACAGCAACACCATAACATGAAGAAAGAAACATTGAGAGTCTGGTAGTTCCTCAAAATGTCAAAGAGTTACCACATGACCTGGCAAGTCCACTTCTAGGTATGTACAATATTCAAGAAAAAAAGAAAATATGTGCCCACATAAAAACTGAATAGTAGCATTATTCATAATAGTAAAAAATGGAAATAACCCAAATGTCTATCAACTGAAAAATGTATAAACAAAATGTGGTATATCCATACAGCAAAATGTTATTTGTTGGAATTAGGAATTCCTAAGGAATGAATTACTGATATATACTATGACATAGATGAACCTTGAAATCATGCTAAGTGAAACCAGACACAAAAGACTTCATTTATATAAAATGTTCAGAATGGTAAGGTCTATAGAGACAGAAAATAAAGTAATGGTTAGTTAGGGCTGGACATGAGGTGGAGGTAAATGGGAGTGACTGCTAATGAGTACAAAGTTTCTTTTTGGAATGACAAAATGTTCTAAAAATTAGATAGTGATAATTATCACACAACTTTGGGAATATATTAAGAAATGATAGTGTATACTTCAAAGAGGTAGACTTTATGGTAGTCAAATTATACCCCAATAAATCTGTTTTGTTTTTTTTTTTTAAGAAATAAACTTAGAGAAAATCCTGGGAAAAAATACACCAAAATGTTAAATTGTTGTTACTTTTGAGCCATGGGAAATTTATGAGGGTGATTACTATTCTTTTCTTCTTCATGGTGTCTTTCATTTATTCTATGATGAACACATAACACTAAAAACCAACACTTCATGTTTGAGAATATCAAGGAGTCAGGGAGAGAAGAGAATTAATGTGTCCAGAGTACCTACTATATGGTAGATAGGACAATCCCCACAGCATCCCTGTCAGGTTGCTGTTTTTATTTTGAGTTCATCAATGTGACAGGGAAAAATGAGGCATGAGGATTCATTGTCTTCCCCAATGAATTTGTCTTTTTCTCCTTCTAAGAAGCTTCTTAAGTTTTTTAGCTTGATTTGGGGCCTTTTGGTTTGTTGAATTGGTACTAAATAAAGGAAAATTGAAAGAGGCTTTGAAAGGTTGGGGTGATTTATAGTAAAAGGAGTAGAGAGTGGCCAGAGGAAGCAAATAATGCCTCTGGTGAAATATCACAGGACAGAGAAAGAGAAGAGGTGGCAAGGGCTGAATGCAGGAGGAATGAGCCTTGTGTGTAGAACAGTGGACTGGAATCTGGGTGCCTGGCTTTTTTTTTTTTTTTAATCACTCTGCTCTTAGGTCAGACATGGCCTCTTCAAAGACCCCCTGATTGCCTACATCTATAGGAACCCCACCCACCTCTATGTCCCTCTCTTCTCAGCCCATCCATTACCCTTCATTATCCTCTACATTATATTGATTACTATCTGAAAGGGTCCTGTCTCCTCTCACTGCAATGTGAGTGCCATTCTAGAGCCAGGGTCTCCTCTGGCTTGTTCACTGTTCTACTGCAGAGCTGAGAACAAGGCATATTACCATGGTGGTGTCCAGAAAATCAGAACTGCTGTTGCTGTTGTCATTTGTTGACTCCTCTCTCTTCATTCACTTCCACTTTTTCAAATGCTATTCATCCTTCAAAGCCTTGCTCAAGACCCCATAACTCCCAGAACTCATACTTCTTGGCTGGAAGTGACCTCCTGGCCATGACACATGAGCCCCCAACTACTCTTACACCTGTATCATAAGTTCTTTGATGCTAAGGTCCATTTTTTATACATCACAGCAACAAATTTTACTCTGTGTGTGTGTGTGTGTGCATGCCAGAAAGTAAGCCAATAAGGAAAATGGTAATTTTAGACTGTGATAACTGCTATGAAGAAATAAACACGATAATTGCTTAGGCAATGGCTAGGGTTGGGGGAGTGGCACTAATTTAGTCTGAATGGTTGGAGAAGGTTCTCCTAGGAGGTAGCAATTTAGCTGAGACTTGACTGATGAGAACCAGATATCTTTCTGCACGTCCCATAATTCCTTGTCTCAGGAATGGAAGGTTCCTAATGATTATCTGGAGAAGGTCCAATCCTACATGGATTTTATCTTCCAACAGTAGGTTACTGCTCCCAAGTAAGACAACCCGCCTCAAGGTTGCCGAGGATTCACACCAAAGTTGTTTCTCAAGACTCCGTCATGGATAGCTGCAGATCAAGTGTTTTCTAGTGCACCTGCTGTGCACCAGACACTTCTACACCCATTATCTTACTTGACTCTTACCTAGTAGTACAATTATTATTATGACCCTTTGAAAGATGGGGCAAATCAGAGAGTTTGAAGACTTGCGCATGGCCACACTGCCAGCAAATGCTTGGTGAATGTGCGTGACTCTAAAGCTGGTGCATCTTGCTGCCATTTCTTGCTCTTTAGATTCTGAAGTAAACCATCCTGTTCAGGCTAGAATTTCTTTGAGATTTCTAATCTCCAAACAGGCTTGATTTCATCAGATCTTTCTCATCAGAGCTATCAGCTTAGCTTTTTCCACATACTAACCCTATAGACACATGAAACTTTGCTGCCTTTATTTTTTTTTGAAGATTTTATTTATTTATTTGTCAGAGAGAGTGAGCACAGGCAGGCAGAGTGGCAGGCAGAGGCAGAGGGAGAAGCAGGCTCCCTGCCGAGCAAGGACTCGATCCCAGGACAGTGGGATCATGACCTGAGCCGAAGGCAGACACTTAAACAACTGAGCCACCCAGGTGTCCCTGATGCCTTTATTTTTCATAATTAGAACATGAAGACCGAGATCTAGTGTTACCCGAAATGCTCCCAACTGGACATTCTCATGCCTCACTCATGTTCTCTTCCACAAATCTGGGACTCCCTCATAATTTCTGTGTGCGTGCGTGTGTGTGTGTGTGTGTGTGTGTGTGTGTGTGTAATAGACTAATGCTGTTTACTTGCCTAGCCTGGAGGCTAAGAGGTCATTTCAGTCCCTTGTATTGTGACTTCTTCCCTCCCCCCTCAACCCCCAAATGTGCTGAGCCAGTTCTACTTTCCCTTTTACTCCCTTCAGTGGGTTGACATCAGGTATCTTTTGTGCCCCAGAGAGGGACCTGTTACTCCTAGACTTTCTCCCTCCCTCCATCAGCCTCTTTCTCAGTCACAGGGTCTGGGCCTGCTGTCCTAGAGATAGAAACAAGGGAGCAGGAGCCTGGAGCTTCTCTGGGAGTCTCTGAATCAGCCTGTTGTGAGAATCACATGCCCTCCTGTGTTCACCTCATGTTAATTCAGCCTGAGATGTCAACATATAACCCTCCTGGTAGAGTCTTCTTTCTCCAGGGCCTAGCCAAGGGTCCTAGGTTATCTCTGTCTATTTGTACCACTGCCTTCCTGACATTTGAATCAGCCTGGGTCTTAGGGACTCCATCTGGTCTCACTCCAAATATAAGTCCTCCTGGTCATTTCCCCCTCTTTCTCTCTCTTTCTCAGCTATAACTATACAATAATAAAAATAGCCATCATTTGTTAAAGCTGTAGTATGTGCAAGGATATTTATATACATGAACTCATTCAATCTGCACAGCTTGCTGATGGATAAATGTTATTTTCTTGGCACATAGTAGGCATTTAATGAGTGAATAAATGGTTTCTCCCCAGTTTATCATGGGGACGTTCAGGGGGATCACACAAGTAATAAGGGGCAGGGACAGAATGGGAACCTAAGTCTATTTGATCTCAGAGCTCAGGTTCCCAAAAATCATACCAGAAGGCTTCTAAAACCGCTGTCAGTGCACTGAATGTCAATCTCCAGGCCTGTGTGAGGGGGAAGCTGAGAGTTGTGGTTAGGGATACTGGATGTGAAGTCAGGCAGCTAGTAAGCAAGCACACCATTTTCTGCCTATGTGAATGTGGTCAAGCTGCATAACTTCTCTGTACCACAGCTTCCTCTTTGGCAAATGGGGGTAATAATAGTAACAACTCAGAGGGTTGGGTCACTTTAATGAGATAATATACATAAAGGGCTTAGCACGGAGCTTGATACATGGGTATCACTACATAAATGTTTGTAGTGGTGATGATGGTGATTGAGACAAAAACAGCACAATAGACCCTTTTCATACCTTCTCTGCACTTGGTCCTCACCCCATCCTCTGAATGGTAGTCACCAAAAATACATGCCCCTGCCCTACTACTATGTAAACTATGAATGTTATCTTATTTGGGAAAAGGATCTATCTCTGCAGGTATGATTAAGTTTATGAGCTTGCGATGAAGAGATCATCCTGGAGTATCTGGGTGCATTCTAAATTCAGTGACAAGTGTTCTTAAAAGAGAAAGGCACAGGAAGATTTGAGTATCAGTATCTAAGTATTGTTAACTTTACATTGTATTATTTAAATTTGGGGGATATTATAGGGAAAGTAAACGTCACTCAATGACTTTACCCCTCATCTGAGAAAGGGGTTAGTGTGCTTTTGGTTGTAGGCAGGATAATTGCATCATACTGGTGGTATTATAACCTTGTTACTGTCTTTATTTGGAGACGAAGTATGGTTTAAGGAGATGGATATGGGTGTCAATTGATAAGGTGGGCTTGTGATAGAAACTTTTATGTGCCAGCATTATAGGGTCATGGGATACCTAGATATTTGGTCAAACATTATTTTGGGAATGTCTGTAAAGGTGTATTTTTGGGTGAGATTAACATTTAAACTGGCATACTGAGTAAAGCAGATTGCTTTCCATAATATGGATGGGTCTCATCCAATCAGTTGAAGACCTAAACGGAATAAAATGCTGATTCCTGTCAATCTTACTTGGCTTTGCCCCCAAATAATTTTCCTGCCTGACAGCCTTCAAGCTAGAATGTCAGCCTCTGTTATTGCATAAGTGAATAAGCCAATTCATATATATACACTCTTGGTTCTATTTCTTTGGAGAATCCTAGTACAAAGAGAGAATCCTTTTCAATTCATTCAGTGAAGTAAATATTACTGATATTAGAGCTAGAAAAAGACATCATAAGAAAACTACAGACCAAACCATATCCAGTAACATATAAATAAAAATAACTAAGTATTCTGAATCAGTGGAATTTATTCCTGGAATAAAAGTTTTGTTAAATACCCATATTAATTAAGGACAAAACTAAATGAGCTTCTTGATAGACACAGAAGTACTTGATAAATTTGTCATTCTTTCATGATAAATAAAACCCCCCAAACTCAACAAACTAGGATGAGAAGGTAACTTCTTCAACCAGATAAAGAGCATTTACAAAAAATTCACAGCTAACATCTTTCTTTTTTTTCCCATTTATTTATTTTTAATTTTAAAAATATGCTTTCATCTGTGTAGATGGGTAACACACCCAGTTTTTTTTCTTTTTAGCATAACAGTATTCATTATTTTTTCACCACACCCAGTGCTCCATGCAATCCGTGCCCTCTATAATACCCACCACCCGGTACCCCAATCTCCCACCTTCCCGCCACTTCAAACCCCTCAGATTGTTTTTCAGAGTCCATAGTCTCTCATGATTCACCTCCCCTTCCAATTTACCCCAACTCCCTTCTCCTCTCTAACTCCCCCTATCCTCCATGCTATTTGTTATGCTCCACAAATAAGTGAAACCATATGATAATTGACTCTCTCTGCTTGACTTATTTCACTCAGCATAATCTCTTCCGTGAAAAGAAGGGCCATCTGTACCCCAATGTTTATAGCAGCAATGGCCACGGTCGCGAAACTGTGGAAAGAACCAAGATGCCCTTCAACGGAAGAATGGATAAGGAAAATGTGGCCCATATAACACAGTATTATGCCTCCATCAGAAAGGATGAATACCCAACTTCTGTAGAAACATGGACAGAACTGGAAGAGCTAACATCTTTCTTAATGGTGAAAGCCTGAGTTTTTCTTTTCTAAGTTAAGAAGTAAGACAAGGATGTCTGCTTTTGACACTTCTTTTCAACATTTTTACTTGAGGCTCTAGCCAGGGCAATATGGCAAGAAAAATAAATAGAAGGTATCCAGATAATGAAAGAAAAAGTAAATCTTTATCTCTATTTATAGAGTAGAGAGTAGATAATTTTATGTATAGAAAAACATAACAAATCTACTAAAAGCCTACAAAAGTAACAAATTAATTAAGCAAAGTTTCAGAATACAAGATCAATGTACAAAAATGTATATTTCTGAACCAATCTGAAATAAAATTAAGAAAACAATCTCATGTATGATAATATCAAAAGAATAAAATAAGAATAAAGTTAACAAAGGAAGTACAAGACTTGTAATCTGAAAACTACAAAATGTTATTGTCAGAAATTAAAGAAGACCTAAATATGCAGAAAGTCATACTCTGTGTTCATGAAATGAAAAACTTAATATTTTAAATTTTATTTGTAATTGATCTATAGTTTCAGTGCTACTCCCATGAAAATCCCAGCTGGCTTTGCTTTGTCGATTTTATGGGCAGATCCTAAAGTTCACATGGAAGGCAAGGGACCCTGAAAAGGCAAAACAGTCTTGGAAGAGAGAAACAAAGTTAGAAAATTTACACTTTCCAATTTCAAAATGTACTACAAAGCTATAATAACCAAGATGCTATCATACGGGCATAAGAATAGACATGTAGATCAATGGAATAAGACTGAGAGCCCCCAAATAAATATTCTCACATATAGTCAGTTGATTTTCAGGAAGGGTGCCAGGACAGTTCAATGGGGACAGAGAAGTCTTTTAAACAAAAGTGCCAGGATACCTGTATATCCCCTTGCCAAAAAAAGAAAAAGAAAAAGAAGAAGTTGGACCCCTACCACACACCAGCCACTAAAATGAACTCAAAATGGATCAAAGATCTAGATATAGGAGCTAAAACTATAAAACTCTTAGAAGTACCTTATGAATAAATCTTTAAGACCCTGGGCTATGCTGTGTGATGTCAGAAACATAAGCAACAAAAGAGAATGGGAGAAAATATTTGCAAATCATATACCTGAGAAGGACTTGTCTCCATAATATATAAAGTATATTTAGGACTCAACATTAAAAAGACAGATAACCCAAGTAAAAATGAGTAAAGTATCTGAATAGACATTTCTCCAAAGAAGATGTACAAATGTCCAATAAGCACAGAAAAAATGTTCTCAACATTACCAGTCATCGGGGAAATGTACACCAAAATCACAGTGAGCTGTCACTCCACACTCACTAGGATAACTATAATCAAAAAGAAAGGAAATAAATGTTGGGGAGGATGTGGAGAAATTGAAATCCTCGTACACTGCTGGCGAGAATGTAAAATGGTACAGCTGCTTCAGAAAACAATATGGCAGTTTCTGAAAAAAGTTACAGATAGAATTACCACATGACCCAGCAATCCCACTCGCAGGTATGTAACCAAGAAAAAGGTAAATATATGTCTGCACAAAACTCTGTGCATCCATGTTCATGGCAGCATTATTTATAATACCTAAAAAGTAGAAACAACCCAAATGTGCATCAACCAATGAACGCCTAAAAATTGTGGGTATAGCCATGCCATGACCTATTGTGTGGCAATAAAATCAGGAAAGCTAGTGACATGTACTACAGCCTGGATGAACCTCAGAAACACTATACTACATGAAAGGAGCCAGTCTCAAAAGATGTATGTATTGGATGATTGCCTTTATAGGAAATGTTTAGAAGAGGCAAATCCACCAAGACGGAAAGTCAACTCATAGTTGCCGGGAACTGAAGGGAGAAAGGAATGGGGAGTGGGGAGTGGATGCTGATGGATATATGGTACTGTGGGGCATGATGAAATATTCTGAAATTAGATAATAATGATGTTTACACAACTATATAAATATACTAAAACCTACTGATTTGTACATTTTATTTATTTTTTAGTAAAGTTTATTGAATGATAGAATATAAAGCTCCCAAAGAGGAAGGGGAGGAACCCCAGAGGGTTGCCCTGATTTGTACATTTTAAAGGGGTGAATTTTATGGTATGTAAGTTATGTCTCAATAAGGCTGTTAGAAGGGATAATCCAAAAAGCTAAAACATAATAAAAATAATTTGAGCTCCAAGTTCAAGAGAGTTTCAACAAATAATTAATATTCTCAACAGATAAGTTGTTCTTACAAATTAATTTTAAAAAACCACAAAGTCAAAAGAGAGAAATATGTAAGCTAAGAAGAAATACAAATTGGCTGATAAATATTTGAAGAGGACAAAAAGATAGTTAATAAGAGCTAACACATCCATGGTGTGTGCTGTGTAAATGTTTCACATATATTACCCATTTAACCCTCACAACAACTCTGTGAAATAAGTTCCCAGCCCCTCACAGTGAATGCCACCAGGCTACCCAGTATTGTGTGACACCCCTGCCCCATTCACGGGGGTCTGCTGACTTGTGTGATTGATGTGTGCCCCCACAATATCCATCTGAATGCCATTGATCCCAGGGATCTGATTTCATCAGACAGGATATCAGATCTGATTTCATCATCTTTAGGATAGCTTACTAGACTGCAAGACTTCTGACAAGGCTCCTAGGGACATTATTTCTGGAAGCATATGTTTTGCTATGTGCTAGGTGGCAGTGTGTGAGTCCAGATTCCCTAATGAGCTCCTGGAGTGCAAATATTCTTTGTGGCAGGGTACGTGCACACCCATCAGTCTTAGCAATCAGCCCGGCTGGGAGTGAGGTTGTTCACTGCTGATGGAAGGTAGGTTTCCCGGTGAGGGCACATATGCTCCTGGAAGAAGATCACTATGCTTCTGCCCAGCAGTGGCCCTGGGAGGCCCTGCTAGCAGGGCTGAGATTTCTTATGGGAAGCAGTTCTATTTTGTACCCATGTGAGAAAGAAAGAAAGAAAGAAAGGGAGGGAGGGAAGGAAGGAGGGAGGGAGGGGAAGGGAGGGGAAGGAAAGGAAAGAAGAGAGAGAGAGGAAGGAAGGAACGAACGAATGAAAAAACTGGTTTCAGAGTCAGAGACCTGTGCCTGGTCATTTCAGTCTGGATATTTTTATTTTTTAAAAGATTTTATTTAGTTATTTATTTGAGAGAGAGACAGAGCACAAGAGGGGAGAGAGGCAGAAGGAGAGAGCAAGAGACAAGCGGACTCCCCTATGGAACCCAAAGACAGACACGGGTCTTGACCCCAGGAATCTGAGATCATGACCTAAGCCAAAGTCAGACACTTAACTGACTGAGCCACCCAGGTAACCCAGATTGGACATTTTCAAAATCAGGTGTTACCACTCATCCTATTTTTGGTGGGGGAAGCCCTTAATAAACTGTCTGTGGAAAGTCCAATCCGAAACCTGAAGGCACTGCTCCTTGTAGAATCTGACTGGAAAACTAAGCTCCCTGCTTTCCAGGGCTGTCAGCTCTAAGCCAGGGCCTTGCCTTGTTGGAACCTTAGTGGTAGAAGCAGGCAAGGGAGAGGGAGCTTGAACCACCCAGACACCTACAATGGGCTCTTTCCCTTTTCAGCCCCAGCAGGTAATCTTTGCACCAAGGACTATTATGAATGGAATGACTGAAGGAGTCTCAGTTTCACCTGGGGAAGAAGGGAGGGCAGGCATGAGATGACTCAGTTTCTCCTTAGGTCACCAGGCTGGAGAAAGGCAAAATGGCTCAGGGAAGTCCGGACAAGAGTAAGGTTCAGATCAGTGGGTGCTCTACTCCATGGTGCTTATTGGCCTGGGACTGTTAGCTAACTGGGCACGGCACGGAGAGAGGGGAAGTAACACACATTTCTCTCATTTCTTTAAACCTCAGATTTCAGCTCCTGTCAGGCTCCCAGAGAAGGTCCAGTGGTGTTTGTGAATTGAAATGACCCATGTTCATTCTTGAGAGGGTCTGAGTACTCTACTGATAGCAATCTCTGATGGAGTTTTCCTGGATTGGAAGATCCAGGAAGAGTCCAATGGCACTGGATTCTTCACTCTTTTAAGCACTCATTGTCCATAGAAGTCTTCTGGTTGGCCCCAGTCTCTTTGTGTGATGAGACCTGGGAGACTTGCATCTGGGCTTGGCGATCTGCTCTGTCAAAGAGCAAACTAGAGAAAAATTGGAAGCATGTGGAGCCAATTCCTCCATGCTCCATGGAGCGTATCATCTTTGCTGTGGCCCACAGCATGCTTTCTTGTTGGGGACTGAGTCCTAGTCATCCCCATGTCCCTTCCAGGAGTAAGGACAGTGTATGGGACACAGGAGATAGTGATACCTATAGCTTGGAGCCAGAGAAATCCACCTCAAGCCTTGGAGTTGGCCACTTACTGCATGTGAGGTGTTACTGAGGTCGGTTGACTTCTGATGACACCAGTTTCCTGGTCTGTATATAAAAAGGACTTTTGAATGAGAAAATGGATATGAAGTACATGGAAGGTAGTAGGCGCTCAGGAGACAGCAGCTGTCACCAACACCATCATCACCAGTAACATTAATTGCACACCTTCTGTATGCCCATCCTTATGCTTGACCTTGACATGGAGGCTAAAGGAGAAGCAGTGATTTCTTCTCCAGGTTAGTATGTAGTGGGAGAGAGAGGATGTACACAATGAAAATTTAAGTGCCAATCACAGGGAGTACGGTCATGATATGGACCTCCAAAGAAGGAAAGGCTTCTAGGACCTGCCAGTAAGGCTGCCCAGAGGACGTGAAAGCTAATGTAGGCCTGGATAGATTGGATTTATAGTACCTGGAGCGAGGATGGGGAGGAGAAGGAAGGATGTTCTTGGCCTGGCCCAGCCCAGGCCAACACCCAAAGCTGGCAGCGTCCCTTACTTCCTCTTGGCTGTCAGCGCTCAGATTTAGTGCTAGATCAGCTTTTGGGGTGCAAATACTGGGCTGGCCACTGGAGGTCGACAGAGATTGAGGAATAGGGAAGCTACCAGGGAGAGAGAATTTCCTTGGGGTACTCCTTTGATTCAACAACCTACCTAATGCCTCATTTCCCCACCGCTGAAATCCCACCTCCTCCTTCCCACACCTTTAGAGCCCTAATCACCTCTTAGTTCAGAAGCCCCCAGCTTCCTGACTTCCCCACCCCTTCCCAGGACACCAGTCCAAGGAAGAAAATTCCTCCTGAGGTTGAGGACTGCTGTCGGCTCTATTTTGTGTCCTGGAGAGGGTCTGTGAAAGAAAAACATCCAGGCCAAGAAAATTCATGTTCCCCAGAGAATCTGGCATCCTGTAAGATGCTGGATGGTTCCTTAATTGAAGTCTTATCCCAACCCCAAGTTAGGCAGCCTTCTGGGGAGGTGGAGATATGGTGGGGGCAGGGTGGGAGAAGCTAGGTGGGGAGACTAACGGCTTAGAAGGGAACTGGGAGCTCACTGGGAGGTACACTGAGCCCAGGAGGGAACACTGGGACCCTCCTGACTGAGTGTAGGACGGGAGGTCTCTAAATCAAATGGACTAAGTTGTGAACGGGGAGGGGAGGTTTCAATGTCAGATGTCCTGGCTATGTTGGCCAAGGGGCAGCTGTAGGCTGGTGGGCCTCAGTGCCATACATCTGTCAGTGAGTATCTGGCCAGCTGGGTTCAGCCCCTTATCTCTCCTCAGGATACTCCCAGGGGCTCATGGCCTCTCTATCAGTGGGCCTGGGTTTATCAGTCAAGGAAGCCCCGGGGGGTGACTCTTTAGCCCTCGAGGCAGGGTAGGATGTAGGAAGTTAGCTCACGGGCTGATGAGAGGTCAAATCTAGGAGGGCTGGAGAGATGAGGAAGCAGCTACTCTTCCCTTTGCTCCTTGGGTTGTCCAGATGTTTGCTCTGCTTCGGGTGTTCCTCCAAGGGAATTTTATTCCCTGCATTTATAGGGCCTGACATGTCCAGTGTGTTCTCTAAGGAGCCAGGAGCAGGACTGGGCGAAGACGCTATTTCTCCAGCTAGCATCATCCTCCCCCAGGCCTGCTGGCCTTCTGAGATGGGGAGCCAGGCTGGGGTCAGTGACAGGTGGGGACCGCTACTGCTTCCCCTCCCCCAAACTCCTGAGACTTTGACAGTGATGAATGGCCCAGACCTGCTTTGCATACTCTCCACGTCTTGGGAGAGAGAGAACAGGAGACCTGCCCCCACCCATAGTGCTGTGGGATTTCCCCCCTTTAGACTGCCCCCTGCTGGGCTAGAGAGCACAAGACAGGAGGGACTGGTAGAGGACACAGGAGGGCAGGGAAGTCCAAAGACAAGGCTTCCAAGGAACCCAAGGTCCCAGCTGCTGTTCAGACCCTTGTGCCCCCTTCTCTGCCACACCTAGCCATGCTCCGTCTCAGATGTCCTGTTCCAGGTTCTTTCCAGGGACGGTGGAAGGTCACTTGCCTGTATGGGACCTGAGATTTCTAGAAGTCCAGGGTAGGGTGAAGTGGAATAAGGAGGGGATAAGGAGATAGAGAGGGAGGGGGCAGGCAGGACCATCTCCAGAAGACAGGCTCCTTTCCCCAGTATCCCACCCACAGCCTGAGCAGGGGCCAGGCTGACACCTGGAAGATCAAGGCAATCTCAGTGCAAACATCTGTAAACCAGGTGTGAAGCTGGGGCAGAGACTGGGGGTTAAGAGTCTGGTTGAACCTTGGGCGTTGGGGACCACCGCCTCCTTCACCAGCCACTGAAAACTGCCATGGCTGCCGTGGAACTAGACTTGCAAGGTTTACCTCCCTGGGGCTGGATCTGACCTAGTTGTGGGGTGTGGTGCATGCAGGAGAGGGGAAGAGGGAGAGCGGGAGGGCTCCAGCCCCACCCTGGGTTTGCCCGGAGACTAACCCAGAGATAGAGTGATTTGGGAAAAACCAGGTATTTGTGGGGGAAGGAAGACAGCCTGAGTCCCACACAGATGGCAGCAAATGTCAGCCAGCAGAGCCCTGAGGGCAGAGGGAAGAACAGGAGAGAAATGGACAGTGGGAATGAGCCAGCAGGGCTCAAGAGAGGGCCTCACCGGTGGAGGCTGGCGGGGAAGGGGATGCAGACCATTTGAGCCTGCAGCCTCAGTTTTTCTCATCTCTAGATGAGAAAAACGTCTCCCTCGGGGACGTTGTGAGAATTAAACTCAGCTAATACAGCACCAAAGGCGAAAGTACCCAGCTACAGTGCCAGGCATACAGTGGGTATTCAAGAAACACAGCTGTGTCCAGGTGTTTGCTCTGCTTCGGGTGTTCCTCCAAGGGAATTTTATTCCCTGCATTTATGGGGTCTGACATGTCCAGTGTGTTCTCTAAGGAGCCAGGAGCAGGACTGGGCCAAGATGCTACAGCATCCCCCTCTCCCTATAGGGAATGGTTGTGTGTGTCTGTGAGGAGGGTATGCGCAGAGGCTGTGGGTCTCTGTGAGGACAGATAGGAGACCTAGGGCAGGCTGGGGATGACCCAATCTAATAGAGGGTTGCTAGCCTCACTGGGCTCGCCCAGCTTACATTATCCTGGGCCTGGAATAGGCTGCCCGTGCTCTGACCCTTTGGTATGCAAGGCCCACACCTTGGCACATACTCCTTTCCAGAGCCTTGGGATATCAGTGTAGATTCACAAGAGTCATTGGTTATAACACAAATTGGGTAGCTCAATAGCCTAGGTTAAAATCATGACATTTCTACTTCCTGGCTGTGCGGCTTTAGGCAAGTTAATTCACCTCTCTCGTCTCAGAATGTAGGGCAGGCAAGGACAGGTCGAGGACAAGGGCCACAGAAATTGAGGGTGTGTGTGTGTGTGTGTGTTGATGCTGATCTGGGAGGCCCAGGGAGGGGTGTGACTGCTACTGGAGCAGTGAGGGCTTGGATAAGAGAGGATCCATGTGCTGCATGGATTCCAAGTTCTTCTCAGTCTCTTCTTGGGGGGTGGTAATTTCTCCCTACCTCAGGGGCCTGAATCCTTACATCTGAGGCCCTTCTAGGGTGGCACAGACAGTGGGGGCCTGGAGTCAGTGATCCTGGCTGCAGCTGAGAATAAGTCTGGTCCTACTACTGAGGCCCCTAGAGCTGGAGTGGACAGGCTGAGGCAGAAAGGTTGTGCTGTGACCAGCAGTGACCAGCATGTAAAGCAGGCCTCAAGTCCTCTCCTCTTTCCTCTGCTGCCATCTCCACCCAGAATTAGGGGGTGCCAACGCACAGTCAGGAGTTGCTTAGGGTTCCCAAGTCTGGCACCATAGCCTCATTTCCCCCTTCCCCTACCTGGTTTCGGGCTTGCCTCCCAAGAGACACTGGGGGTGTGTTGGCAGCAGAATGTGAGGCTGGTGTTGGGGTTTGGTAGTGGTGATTTTAGGTGGGAATCTTGAGATGTGACCAGGAATACAGATGGGTAGTCCCAGGCCTAGCAACCTGTGAACAAAGAGTAGAGTCCTGACCCATCCTGACGCTGCTCCCTTCCAAGTGTGATTTGGACCAGGAATGAATTACATAAGCAAGTAGGCAAGAAGGGGCTGAACATGTGACAAGTCAGTATGGTACAGGCTTTGGAATTGGTTTAGGCTTTGGAGACAGAAATGCCTGGGGAAATGTCTTGCTTCTACCACTGATTAGTTCAGTGACCTCAGTGGAGCTATTTCTCTTCCCTGAGCCTTGTCTTCCCTCTTATGTGAAATGAGGGGTGTGGAACTTATCCCAAGGGACTATGAGAGGAAACCCACCTAACATGATTCTTGGCACAGAGTCAGCACTCAGTAAGCAGCAGGCTTCTTTCCATACTCAGGTGCTATGCACACACTTCAAGGGATCCTAGTCCCCAGGCTGGACTATTGGTGTGCCCTTGCACCTTGTTCTCATCTCTCCTTGTTCACACCCCAATAAGGGGTCCAGCTGTCAGGTGAGAGACCCGACTTAGCTTCTCCTGGTCTCTGTGCCCCCAGAACGTTTTCACCCTCCAGGCCCTGGCCCTAAAAGGAGGAGGGGCCTAGCTTCTCCCTTCTTATTCCATCCCCTCCAAATCCAGGTCCACTCTAAAGCCAAAGAAATCATCATAGGATCCAGTGAGAAACACCTACTTGAGTGCGATAAGGACATGAACCTGTTTAGTAAACGGTAGAACCCTTTGGGAATGTTGCTCACCTGTCTCCATCAAGTAGCCCCAAGGAGACTATACCCCAAAGCCAACCCCAAACCCAGATCTTCCTCCTAGTGCTTTCCCTTCCACCCCATACTGGACCGCGGTTCTTGCCAAGGCTACCACGCCCGTCCTAAGTCTCAAGTTCAAGTGAAGCGCTAGGTTTCTATGTGTCAAGCTCCTGGATGAGAGCTTCCCATTTCTCCCGGGCTCCCGCAGTGCTATGGAAGACCAGTAGGGGGAGACATTAGCACGTGGGTATGCCTGTTGGGGTCGGACCAGGAGAGCGGGCCGGACCGGGAGGGTCTGAGCTGTGGGATGGAGCCAAAGTTATAGGCAAGGAAGCGAGGAGGGGCGGGGAGAATGGGCCAGGGCTGGGAGACAAAGACCCAGATGGTGAGGCCGGGAGGGCCTAGAGTCTGGCGTCTTGGGGCCAGGACCATCGCTTTTGCTTTTTCAAAAGGCGTCTGCCTGCACACTTTCCTCTTTGCCCAGGAGGTGTCTTTCTTTATCGAAGAAAGATAAAAGTCTTTATTCCCGCTGGCCTGTTCCGGGGTCTTGCCTGCCCCTTCAGACAGGACAAGACTCTAAGTTTGGGCTCCCAGGTCCCACAAAGCTCTCCCCTGAGGCTGAGATTCCAAAGACCTGGTCCCCAGGGGCACCTCCCACCCACCTCCATCTGGTACTTGATCTCTTTTGAGTCTCCATCACCCATCGGATCTGTGTGTTTAGGACTCCAGGTCCAAGTGCAAGCAGACACTGCATTGTGAGGTAAGAAGGAGGAAGGCCCACCAGAGCCCTACGTGAGATGGGACATGGGACGGGGAGCAACCAGGGTACTTTTGTCACAGAGGTGGGCACAGAGCAGGACTTCAGGGTTCCTGTATAAAGAGAATGGAAGTACGTTCCCGGGATACTTGCGACAGGGCCTATCTGGTTCAGTGGGCCGGAGTGTCGACTAGGCGCGCGAGAGGAGAGCAGGCCGACAGCCCTAGAGGAACGCTAACTTCCACCCGCCGAGCGCTCTGGGAACGGGACTAAACCGGACCAAGCCCTAACCACAAGACCCGCACTCTCAAATTGGTGCCATCGTGAGCACGGCGTCCTTAAGAGCTCCCAGGAGCCCCGCCCCCTTCCTGTTCTAGGGGCGTGACAGGAGACAAGGACCCCGAGACGGAGCTTCCTATTGGCTAAGAGGAGTAGGGTCGGCCTTGCGTTCGCCTGAGCAGGGGAGAAGACAGCTCCGCGGCAGCCGGGGGAGTCTATGCGCGCTGGACAGCAGTGGGAGGCGTGTGAGAGTCGCACTGGCCGAAGACCTTCGGGTGCAATCGCCGGGGAGCTAGGACTCGGCGACGGGGCTGCGGAGCGACCCGGCCGAAGCTTCAGAAGCGCAAATCGATGGGACTATCTCGGTCCGCTGCGTCTTCCCGCTCTTCTGAGTACACTGAACGGGGCCCCCGCTGAAGTAGAAGCTGTCGGTGGGGCGCTCAGCCCAGAGTCCCAGTGTGGCCTGGAGGAACGGAGACCGTGCCAGGGCGACCCAGCCGGGAGCCCCCGGACTGAGCTCGCATTGTGGGGAGACTCCCACTTCTTCCAAGGGCCGTCGATCCCGGGACAGTCGAGGCGTCGGTGCGGCCACCGAGTCCTCAGTGGGGAGACCCAGTCAGGGAAAGGGCGCGCAGACCCGAACAGTCTCGGGGAGCCCAGCGGAATCGGGCCGGATCACCGGGGGCGCAGAGCCCCCGTCGCGCCTCGTGCGGCGGAGAGACCAGAGGAGCAAGACCTCGGAGGCCGCGGCCCATGCCCGGGCTGGGGACGGCTGCCCAGTGAGTCCGCCTGGCCCGCCGGCCGGAGAAGAGCGACGCCGAAGCCGGCGGGAGGGGAGCACTTCAAGGCCGGTGACTGCGGAGGATGGGCGCCTGAGCGGTTCAGAGCGCAGCGCAGCACGGGAAGGCGAGGCCAGTTTGCTGAGGAGGCGCCAGGGGATCCCAAGTGCAGCCTGCTCCTGGGAAGATGGCCCGGCCTGGGCAGCGTTGGCTTGGCAAGTGGCTTGTGGCGATGGTCGTGTTGGCACTGTGCCGGCTCGCCACGCCGCTGGCCAAGAACCTGGAGCCCGTGTCCTGGAGCTCCCTCAACCCCAAGTGAGTAACTTATTGGCTCAGATCCCTAGGGGTGGGAGGCACTCCTGCAGGGTGAGGCCACGCGCCCCCGAGTGCGTGTGGGGAGGTGTTTCGAGGAGGAGCGGCGCCCCATTTTGTCTCTGGCGTTTTCGAGTGTGTTTTCCTGCGGGCGGGTGGGGCAGGGTGCGGCGGAGTGGGGTGGGGAGCGCTCGGCTGGGTTGTGACCCCTTGGCTTCCGCGCTCTCTCCTTCGCACGTCCTGGATCAAGTCGGGATTGCCGCGCCTGGCGGAGCTGGGAGTCTGGGCGCTCGAGCGCGCACCCGAGAGCTGGGTGGGGGAGAGAACGTATTCCCCTGTGGGGCTCCTGGGAACGTGGCGGTTTTCTCTGAGAGCCGCTTTAGGGGCGAGCTTGACCTGGGTGGGGGACGAGGTCGGAACACAGGTTTCTCGTTTGTTTGGCTGTGAAGGGACCACGGCTCGGGACTCCGCGCGTGGGGCGGGTGGCTGCGCCTGTATCCCCATTCGGGCTTCTCCCATTTCCATTTCTCTTTCTTCTCTCTTTGCTTCCCTAGCTTTTCGCTTTGCCCTCTCTTCTGGCCCTTCTTTTCTCCCTATGGGGGCCATGGAAGGGCGGGCGCCGCTCCCAGGCTCACAAAGGCGGCTGGTGGAGAGGGGCGGAGTGGGAGAGGGATTTGTTGGGGAGGGGAGTTCAATCCAGCGCCCGTCGGGGGACCAGTGGAGCCAGCGGCAGAGCTTCGAGGGCCAGCCCAGGCAGAGTGGCGTCGGAGTTGGCGAGGGAGGGAGGGTGGGATGGAAGGATTCCTGGCCAGGCGGGTCCCGGTGCCCCCACCCCCCGCCATGTCCCTCAGATTGGGAAGCTATGCTTAGCTTTTCCCAAGGGGTTGGGGATGTAGCTATGTAGAGGAGATCCTTTCTTTTCTTCCTCTTCCTTCCCCTTCACAATCCCCCCACCCCCAAACAACACACACACCTTTTAGGGCGGTGGCTCAGTGGTTTCTGGGCTGTTAGTGAAGAGTCTGGGGCTATGTAGTAACCTCTGGACCTTTTACTCTTTTGGCATTCAGAACTGGGGTTGGAATCCAGCGTCAAGATTGCTCTTCCTGTTTTGTGGAGGTCCTGGTAATGTGCAGATACCCCTACTTAGTAGGAAACTGGGGGGCTTTGGCCTGCCCTCTGTGCTCTCTGGTTTTTGTATCTGTAATCTCTTTCCACTCTTCTGGGCTCCCCGGCTAACTTCCCGGGCTCCTGCCTGCCTTGGCCTCTTACATTCCAGGGACAGTGGCTCTCTCAGCCCTGGAGTGGGAGAAGGCCGCTTCTCTAGTTCTATTCTTGGGTTAAGGTAGGGTCCTATTTACCAGTTTGTGGGATGGCTAAAACAAGGTCAGTGTAGAGGGTTCCGGAAAGGAAACAAGGTACAAGCAAAGGGATTGACAAGAATTTCTTCCCCACCCAGGAGCCAGACTGGGTGCAGCGCTCTCCTAACAGCAGGGAGTTAAGATAGTCTGGGGGCCCTGAGCTGTTTAGCTCAAGGGAAAGGGTTGTGAAGAGCCCAGTTTCCCCTCACCCCCTGCTTACAGGGGAGGTGGAGGCTGGAAATGCTCTCTCTCCAGTCAGGATAGCTGAAATCCGCCTGGGGTAGCCCATTATAGGGGCTCATGGGAGTGACCTAATTGCTCTCTCGGGTCTCTAACCAGAGATAGCAGGCAGCTCTGCAGCTGGAAAGGAGCCCTCCTGCAGAGTTGGGGGGGGGGCTGGGAGAAACATCTCTCTGAGCTTCTCCCTTTTTGTGTTTTGAGCCTTTAGTGCTGTGGACCAGTTTCCAGGTTTTTGAGTTCCACCCACCCCACCATCCACTTCAGGCTGAGGGCAGGCATCTGGGTGCAGGGTGAGGACTCAGTAGGACTACGTAGGACCCGCACAAATTCTGTCCTGTAATTGAGCAGATCCCAAGAATGGTGGGGGACTGATGCTGGTGCCTCTGCATGCCCCCCAGTTCCATCCAGGCCCGGGGGTCTGTGTGTGTTGGTGCATGGGGGGCTGGGCAGGAGGACAGGAGGGGGGCACTGCCCTCAGCTCCACAAGAGCTCCAGGGGCTGCTTCTGCCACCGCACCCAACCCTCAGGCTGCCACAGCCTTTCAAATAAACAGTCTGTCTCTGTCTGTCTCTCCCTCTTTGCCTCCTGCACGAGTTCTCCCTCTCAGGTCTCTATTGGTTCACCCTCTCACACCCTCTATGAGCCTCACTCACCTCCCCTCTCCAGTGAGGCTCACCCTGCTCTCCCTCTTTCTCACACTCCCTCTCACTCTTAGTCACTCTCTGCCTCTTTTTCTCAAGTCCTTTTGTTTCTCGCACATGCCCGTGTTCTCCCTCACAGGCTCATTTTCTCTCTTCCCTCCCCTCTTCCTCCGTGCTTTTGGTCTCTTTCCTCAGCCTTGTCAGGAGCTGGCACCCCCCCCCACTCAAATCTCCCAGTGCCTATAAACCTTGCTTAATTGCTTCCTTCTTGGGGAAAAGAAATCAAAATAAAGAAGTGGTGGGGCTGGGGGTATGTTTCCAGGTTCCAGGGTGCATGCAGCCCCCGCCCTGACTGAGAGGGGAGCAGGAAGCGCTGACTTAAGACTTCCAGGCTCTTTCCCAGAATTGGTGCTGGGGTCTTTCAGCGTGAAAGTCTCTGGGTGGTGAGGGCTTCTGCCTCTCCTTTGCCCCTCTTGTCAGATTTGCCTGATGAGCATGGGGGGTGGGTGGTAGGTTTAGTCCCACTACAGGTTGGGAGAAACCAGAGGGTATGCATGTGCTTGGTTGGGGTGGGGGCTGTGATGGAAGGTCCCAGAGTGGCCCCCTCCCCCTAGCCTCTTCCCCAGAGAGCTTGGGGCAGCCGGCAGGCCTCACACTTGAGTCCTCAGCCAAGTCCAGCTGCTGCAGTTCAGTCTCTCTGTCCCATTCTGACCCCTTCCTGCCCCCAACTCAGGTTCCCCCACCTCCAGGGAGTGGGAATGTGCCTGAGATCACATTACACCTTCCCTATAAGGAGGTGGGGGTGGGGGGTTCAGCTTGGTGTCCAGGACCCTTGACTCCAGCCAGCATGGGTGGGGGCAGCTGCAGACCCCAACCTAGGCTTGCCTGCTAGGAGCCAAAATGTTGGTCCCAGCCCCCTCACAGCTGTTCCAGCTCACAGTCCTGGGGAGGCCAGCTCAGGGGCCCCTTTCCGGGGCGGCTAGAGACCTGACCTCTTCTACTCTGGCTGATTGGCCACAGGTGGGGGCTTGAGAGTGATGGGAACCCAGCAGCTCCTAAAGTTTCCTGTTCCCCTCCCTCCCCACCCCCACCCCAGGCAGTTGGGCAAAAGCAAGAAGGGCCTGTGAGGCTGGGGTGGGGGCTAAATGGAGGGTTCCCTGTCTCCCCTCAGGTTCTCCGCTGCCTCATCAGCTCAGGTGGATGGGAATGGACAGGCCCTGGACACTACTGTTTTCTGGGGTTGGGACTGTGGAAGGGATGGGCCAGCCGGGAGGCTGCTTGTTGCTATGAAAACACCAGGTTTGGGGGAGGGTCCACTCTGTGATTATTAGGCAAGTTGAGGTGGGGGGCGTTGCTCACCAGCCACATCCTGGATTCCTGGCCCTGGAATAGCAGCCCCTCCTGTGTGTGTTTTCATAGTGGGCATTTTGGGGCGGGGGTGCCAGCAGCCAGGAGTGGAAGCTCCTTTAGCTTCTTCTAAATGGTATTGTGTTTGGCAGGCCAGCTTAACAGTCAGGCAGCACCTTGCTACTTACTTACAAAGCATCCTCCTATGTGAGTTCGTTGGTGGTTCCCATGAGCCCTGGGGAGTAGGAATTGCCCCCCTGCCCCCTGCCGTCTGTTTCCAGATGAGAAGGCCTGTGCCTGGAAGAAGGAAGTGACTTGTCTAGACTCAGCTCACAGGGGACAGAGCTTGCCGTATGCCATTCTTTCCATGCCATCCTGCTCCCTCAGGATCTAGGAGAGAGAGGAATTCAAGGTGGGGTTTGGAAAGAGGAGCCGGCTCCCTGCCCTTGGGTTCCCCTCTTTACCTCACAGGTGTGCGTGCATCTGTCCTTGTGACTCAGGCCCTGCCTGTGTGGGACGAGCAGTGCCCTGGCTTCCTTCTTCGATTTTGTTAGGTTTGTCTCTGAGGGCAGCCTGCTCCAGTCACCTGAACTCGGGGCGGTCAGCTCCTGCCTGGCACTCTCCCTCCTAAGCTCAGAGTGGTACCTTGGGTTCCTCTCTGGGCCAGGAGCCTCACTTCCTCTCAAGGATCCCACAAAAAGCAGACAACAAGGAAAGGGGTGTGAGCCCCCCTCCATTGGACCCAAGTATGAGCCTGGGAGGGCCGAGGGAGGGCAGAGTTCAGTGTAGGTGGGGAGGGTGACTTCCTCTGGGATTCTCCTGGCTTCTCTGTCTCCGACGGTGTGTGTGTGTGTGTGTGTGTGTGTGTGTGTGTGTGTGTGTGCGTGCCAGGACCCAGCTGCTGTTCCTGCCCACCCACGCCTGGGCGGGCACTGCTGGGACACGCCAGGCCTGCTCCTGCTGCCTCGGGGGCTGGGTGGAGCTGGAGGAATGAAAGAGGAGCCTTTAATTTGGGGGCTCCCCACCCTTGCTGGGATGGGAGCAGACTTGAGCTTTGGCTTGGGGTCTGTCCTCCACTTGTCCTACCACTCTGTGGGTACAGGCACAGTGCCACCGGGGTCTCCGCATCAAGGCAGTGGCTGGAGTCTACTACCAAACTTGGACTGGTGCGTCCTGGGACCATGCTCTCCCTTCGGCCACTCTTTGACCACAAGTTTCTAGAGCCTGAGGGAAGGAAAGCATGAGCCTGGTGGAACATGGGCACATTTCTGGGCATGACCCCCATAGCTGCAAGCTGCCCCCACTGCAGATTGTTTGTGTTTGGACAGAGAGGGGCTCAGCGGAACGAAGGAAGCAAGAGGGCAGTTAGCCTCTGACCAGGATACTGCCCCAGACCCTTCAGTCTTCTCGCCTCCCAGGATTTGTAACTAGCAGTCATGGCAACACTTCTCAGCTCAGCAGAAAGGCTGAGGGAGAGACTTGGGCTAGGGTGGAAGGGAAGAGGTAGGCCATAAGAAGGAGCTGGAATGCTCCAACAGCCTCCCCCAAGTCCTTTTCCTCCCTGGGGTGGCTCACTGGGGTCCTGGGGCTATCAGAAGCTGAGAAGGGAAGGCCTCAGGGGTTACCATGGCGACCTGCTTTGGGCTTCCTGCTGGGCCTTGTCAATCCCCTTATTTTCCAGAAAAGGGCTTTGTCTGGGGGTGGCCCCAGGCAAGAAAGCTTGGCCTGATAATAGTTTTTGAAAAGTGGGGGATAAAGAGTTTAACTTGGGGACAATCTCTTTGTCCTCCGCTCTTGCCCCTACTCCTAACCTGACATGTATGAGGGGAGACCTGCAGGGTCCCCCCCACCCCCACCTGAATAGTATGACTAGTGTTTATGACTAGTGTTGTAGGCTTCACTCTTGCTGGCTACACACCTGCCCCTTATGTCCCCTTGCCATTTTCCTGGGCTTCTCGTAGGCCAAGAAGCGATGTTTGAGAAGATGCTGTGGAGGCACCATTATAGGGGATCAGGGTCAGGGAAGGCAGGTCTCATCCGTCTCCTCTTCCTTCTGCACTTTAGGGGAAGGTGAGTTTCCCTCTGCCAGCTGCTATGCAAATGAACTGATGAATATTCATGAAGTCTTTTGCTGAGGTTGAAGAGAGTCTGAGCGGTGTTAGGGGCCATAGTTCTTTTTTCTACCCCCTCCTCCATCCACTGTATAGACATCTGTTTCCTCGATGGCTCTGGATTCAAGGTAGAGCCCCCAGTAGCTGGAAGCCCTGTGTTTCAGATCCGGAGCTCCAGACCCTGAGCGGCCATAGATGTGCTTAGAACAGCTAAGCCCCCCTTGAGGAAGCAAGGGCCAAGTGGCACGAGAGGTGAGATGACCTATATCCCTTCGCATGCCCTCTGTGCACCTGCCATCACCTCCATGGAAGGTCTTGTTGAAGCGCAGCTCTGTGAGGAATCAGCCAAGGCTTTAGGTCTTCTTAGAGCCCCAGGACTTAATGTCCCGGCAGAGGGTAGCGTCCTCCAGTCAGCTTGGAGCACCTCTCTTCCATAGGAATTTTCAACTGATCACACCATCCCTCATATGAGGGACCTGGACTCAGTAGGTCTCAAAGTTTCCACTGGTTCTAAGAAGTTAGAAGTCATTGAATCCAGCTATCAGTGTGAGGCTGGGGAAATGAAAATGGCCTTGGGAATTATGGGGGCCTGGGGTGAGGCTGTTCCCTCTTCAGTGTTTATAGGGGCCTTCCTCCCATGCCTGCCTCCTTTTTGGCCCTCTAGAATCTAGGTACTAAGGGAAAGACCTTCTTGTTGTGGTTTTTACCCTCCTGTAGAGGAAGATGGCAGGTCTCAGCTTGTCAAAGCCTCGTTTAACACAGAGGGAGGACTGCCTTTCTTCATCTGCTTGGTCTAGACTCACCTCCTTGTGTATCATTTGCCTCCTTTGACTGAGGGCCCTGAGCTCCCGGGCAGGCCCTCGTACCTTGTGGTCCCCAGTGAGCAACAAGCCCCCAGGAAGAGGAGCCATGCTCTCCTGCTGTCAGCTCTGTTCCCTTGAAGTGCTACTTTCAACCCTCCATTGTCCTTGCTAGAAGGTCTGTCCCCAGTGGGATGCTTGTTGTGACACTTGAGGCCTTTCAGACTCGCCCCAGCTGAGCTTTTCCACCCCTCTTCTGCTTCTCTCTACCAATTGTGGGACCAGCCACTGGCCTGGGGTTTGTGTTCTTGCCATTTTGTGTTTGTGTTCCTGTCCATTCTTGCTCTGTGTTAACTTCTTATTTTCTTCCTCCCTCCCCACCCCACCCCCGCCCCGCCAGGACCCACTTGCATTCTGCTCCTTCTGAGGAACCATCTCCTATCAGATGAATTGTCTCCTTCCTCTCGCTGCTTCCAGCCCTTGCGGTTTGAGCCACCATCCTCCCACATAACCTACAGATAGCCTGGTACTGTCTGTTGCTAAAGCATGGATCCTTTTTACTTTTCTGACCCACAGCAGACAGAAAAATCCTCAAGGATGGGGTCGTAGCTTCTCTTCCCAGCCAGCCCCCGCCCCCCCCCAAAAAAAACCCAAGACTGGTGTCATAGGCATTTGCTGTTGGTATCTTGCCTCGTGGCAGACTAGACTGTTTCTAAGCAGGAGTCAAACATGTTGAGTACCTACTATGTGCTAGGCACTCTGCATGCACCACTGTACCCACTCCACAATCCTGGGGCAGGGGTGATGGATAGGGCTCTTACCACTGCTAGTTTATAAGTGAAGAAGCTGAAACTCTGTGAGATCATACAGCTCATCCAAGGTCGCAGAGCTAGGAAGGGCCATGTCTGTCTGGTTCCAAAGTCTGTCTACTTTCTCCTTCCTCCATGCTATTGCCTTGCTCCCAGCTCCAGCCTGCCCAGGCTCAGAAATGGCCAAGATAGCACCATGGTTTGACTATAAGCTTACGTAAGGACAGAGTGATAGGGGTAGATGGGCTTGGGCAGTTGCCCTCCCTCTGCTACTCCCTGATCCCAGCCTTCAAAATTAGAAGATGAACCTGGCTCAGAAGGCATTTGGCCTGCTCCCTCAGGGTCTATAACAGGGGCAGATGTGGAGGTGGGGGTATTAGAACACAGATGTGTGAGGTTCCTGGGACCATCTCTTACATTATCTGTTGTCGGTGTTTGGGCCATTTCTCCCCTCCGTCTGCTCTTTTTTAGGATTGAGACTAGTCAAGTTTGGGGACTCAGGTCCTCACGCTATGGGGGTTAGATGGGTCCCCCCTCTAAGACACTGGCCTGTAGGGAGTGGGGAATGCTGTGTAGAGTCTCACCTCGCCAGAGACTACCCATTACTCCTTGGTTCCAAGCAATGCCTATTCCTCTCTCACTATCAGGCCCAAGATTAGCAAGGATGGGAGAGAAGGCTTGGGTCTCAGACAGGTTGAGCTCCCCCAGTTGTAGTTTGGGAGTCACAGGGGTGGTGGCTAAGGCATGTGTGGGCTCATTGTATGTTTGTGTGTGTGCAGATGCACACATACACACACACACACACACGCGTGCATGCACACATGTGCTGGGGAGATGGTAGCAGTGGCTCTGAAGGGATGTAAGTGTGACGGGGGAAGGAGGAGAACAGGGCTACCACCTCCAAGCAGCCCAAGTCTGACACCTTTGGCCATGTCAGCCCCCTGCGGAAATGCCACATTAGGACAAAAGGCTCCCCCAGGTAGGCCGTGCCCCACCCTGCTGAGCAGTCAAAGCCTGGCAGCCTTGCCTATGGGCCACCCCTTCCACACCCTGCTGGCAGTGTGATCGTCTCTCCTCACCCCAGCCTGAGGATGGTAGAAGGACGAGATACCTCTCCTTCCCATCTCCACCTAGCAGGCTCAGCCTGGTTCTCATGGTGTGCGCCCCCAGTTCAGGGGAAGGCCCCGGACCCCCGACCCTGAGGCTGACTGTCTTCCCTTCTGGGCAGGTTCCTGAGTGGGAAGGGCCTGGTGATCTACCCAAAGATTGGAGACAAGCTGGACATCATCTGCCCCCGAGCGGAAGCAGGGCGGCCCTACGAGTACTATAAGCTGTACCTGGTGCGACCGGAGCAGGCGGCTGCTTGCAGCACTGTGCTTGACCCCAATGTGCTGGTCACCTGCAATCGGCCAGAGCAGGAGATCCGCTTCACCATTAAGTTCCAGGAGTTCAGCCCCAACTACATGGGCCTGGAGTTCAAGAAGCACCATGATTACTACATTACCTGTGAGTCCCTTCCCATCATAGGGTTCTCTCGTATGTGGTAGCTGCAGAAGTTTCTAAGTAGTACAGTGAGCTAGCACATGGCCTGTCTTGGTCTGGATCCCTCTGAAGACCGGTGTGCTCTCCTTCCAACCCGGCCTGGGATTTCTGGCCCTAAAATTCACCAAGAGGGTGGCTGTCAGTCCCCTTTGCTCTAGAAGTTGGGTGGGGGAAGACTCCCAATTTGTGGTGCCCACCTGAAGTCCTCATTTTCTTGGCCTGCCTAAGGTCTAATCTCAGGAATGGCAGAGTTGGCAGAACTCTTTGGGATCAGCTGGCGGTTGGGCCTTTCTCTTCATGAGAAATTGGCCCTAAGATGTGAAGGAGCTTCTTGCCCCATGTCACTCGGGGAGTTAGGGACAGTATTGGGACTCCAGCCCAATTCACCTGACTGGGTTCCTTCCAGTTTGTGCAGGAGCCTCGCCCATATTCTGGTTCTGATTGTTTTTCCTCTGAGCAACATGGCTCAAAGAGAAGATGCCTTAGTGTCCACTGAGAAAGAAGGGCTAAGGCCTGGTCATGATCAAGGAGTAGCATCCTTGGGGGAAGCGCTAGTCTCTGATGTGGGCTGGGTCTGGGGCTGGCTACTCTGTTCTCAGTGCAAGGGAGACAGGCAGAAAGGTTCGCAGGTAGGTGGGAGCTGCTTGCCACCCCCCGCAACTCCCAGTTCTGTTCTTATGGGATAAGACAGCACTAGGATTTCTAGGTAGTGTAGGCAGACCTTTCTCTCCTGCTGACTTCTCTGGCTTCTTGCTACAGCTACATCCAATGGGAGCCTGGAGGGACTGGAAAACCGGGAGGGAGGCGTGTGCCGTACACGCACCATGAAGATCGTCATGAAGGTTGGGCAAGGTGAGTGCCCGGTGTGAGGGCTCCCCAGTTGAGCCTTTGCAACAGATGTCCCTGGCTTGGTATGCGTGCTTTCGGGAGTAGGGGAGGGGCAATGGGGTCAGAGTATCTGAGGTCTGACTTATAGGTCACTGTTGGCTTGTGCTAGATGACTGAGGTCCCTGGCTCACCCGTCCTCTCCCCACCCCCAGACCCCAATGCTGTGACGCCTGAGCAGCTGACCACCAGCCGGCCCAGCAAGGAGGCAGACAACACTATCAAAATGGCCACGCAGGCCCCCAGCGGCCGGGGTTCCCTGGGTGACTCTGACGGCAAGCATGGTGAGTGCTGTGGGTGTCTCCCAAAAGGGCAGAAGCCATTGCCTGGCCACCCTTTCAGGCCCTGTCTCTGAAGCAAGGCAGGACGGGGCCCAGCCAGGAATGGGCAGTGTGTCCCTGGGACCCATGGCCAACCATGTCTCCCCTCCCTCCTCCTTCCTCAGAGACTGTGAACCAGGAAGAGAAAAGCAGCCCTGGGGCAAGCGGAGGTGGCAGTGGGGACCCGGACAGCTTCTTCAACTCCAAGGTGGCATTGTTCGCAGCCGTTGGCGCTGGCTGTGTCATCTTCCTGCTCATCATCATTTTCCTGACAGTTCTGTTACTCAAGCTGCGCAAACGGCACCGGAAGCACACCCAGCAGCGGGCGCCCGCCCTCTCCCTCAGTACCCTGGCCAGTCCCAAGGGGGGCAGTGGCACGGCGGGCACCGAGCCCAGCGACATCATCATCCCCTTACGGACTACAGAGAACAACTACTGCCCCCACTACGAGAAGGTGAGTGGGGACTACGGGCACCCTGTCTACATCGTCCAGGAGATGCCACCCCAGAGCCCAGCGAACATCTACTACAAGGTCTGAGGGCCCAGCGCAGCCTCGGGTCCCCAAGAGACAGTCGGCCAGGACTGCATCTCTCCTTTATCCCCCACACTCCCTCCCCTGACCAGCTGTGCCCACCTTTGTATTTAGTTTTGTAGTTTCTTGGCTTTTATAATCCCCCTTTTGCCCTGTCCCCTGGGCTTCGGAGGGGGGTGCTTGTGCCCCCAGCCCCCACGCTCTTGTGCCTTCCCCCTCTGGCCAGGCCTCTGGGCTCTGCAGGGGCGCCCCTTCTTGGGGGGCAGGGTTGGACGCTGATGGACAGCAGGCAGGAAGATGTCCCCCCGGCTCTGCCCCCCTTCCCCCTTCCCCTCTTTCCCAGGACTGTTTGTCCACTATGATCACTGTTTTTAATGTTTTTGTGTTCATTTTATAGCTGTCAACTCATTTTCATCTGTTTTTTAAAGAAAAATGGAAAAATGTAAAAGCCAGCCCCTCCTTGGGCTTTCTGAGCCTGGCCCGGCCCAGTTTAAGGGAAAAAGGGCAGGATATGGCCAGCCAGGAATCATAGGATGGTATCTCTTTTATAAACTCCTTGGTGTTTGGGGGAGGGGTGGCTTGGCCAGAGCTATTCTTGCCCAGGAGGGAAGATGAGAGTGCCATTGGGCAAAGCATCTCACCATGCCCTCCTGACCCTCCTACAAAGCTGATCTTGGCAATGGGGTAGTGGCTGCCACCCTTCCACCACCCCCCTCAAAAAAAAAAAAAAAAACCTCTTCCTTGTGGGATTCCTGGGCATCTCCTGCCTCCCTCACTCTCACGGTAATTAACGTCTTAATTGGCTGTTGCCTGGGGAACAGGAGAGCTGCTGCAGGCAAATGACCTCATGGGGGTGGAGGGAGGTGAGGTGCCCAGGTGGCTATTTGCCCTGCAGAGCTGGGAGTTCCCCCTCCCCCTCCCCGTCCTGTTCTCTTCTCACCTTTGGCATCCTTTGGCCTAGTGGGAAACAGAGGCCCAGGGCAGAGACCTAAGCGGGTATAAAGCCAGGTGGCCTGCTCCTTTCCTGGGCTCTAGCACAGGCAGGTGTCCCCCTCAACCCAGCTTCCCCTGGCCCCTCCAATCTTGGGCCAGGGCCTGGAAAGAGGAAGAGGCTGCCCAGGGCTGGGCCAGCATGCCGTGCACTTTGACCCCGGTTCCTTGCCAGCACGGCTGCTAACAGACTGCCACTGGAGTGCGCTTTGTAGGCGCTCCCCAAGTGGCCATGGAAGGAGCTGGGCCTATCACCACCCACCTCTATACTGCCTCCTGGCCAGCTGCCCACCCCAGTGCCAGGTGGGAAAGGGAGCGAAACAGCCAGCCCCTTCCAGGTGGCAGTTGGAAGGGTTTTTTGTTTTTGTTTCTGTTGCCATTTGTGTAAATACTAGTCTTTTTGGAAGAAATAATGTAAAGATGTTTTGTATAAACTCTGAATTATTTTCTTGTTGCTTTTTTCTTAGAAAAAAAAATGAGAACTAAAAAAAAAAAAATTAACCACATGGAGAAATGGGTGTAAAATGGTGTCATGATATTGGGGAATGAGCTGTGAGTATGTTAGTGTTTGTGTGTGTGTGTGTGTGTGTGTGTGAGAGAGAGAGAGAGAGAGAGAGATTGAGAGAAGGAGAGAGAAAGATTTCCTGTGCCCAAATCACTGACAATCTGGGCAGGTATGGGAAAAGGGTGGCTTTCCTAGTGGAACAAGATGTTTCAGGTGACCTAGGCCTATTCTATTTTCCCCCACCCCCTACCCCAAGTTCCTCTGCCCTCTTGTTCTGCTGGAGCCTGCAGCCCTTTCTCCCTGTCTGTCCCATCACCTCCGTGGCACAGGCCATGAGCATCCGCCCAGTCTGTCATTAGGCTCTGCTAGAGAGAGTTGATGGGGGAGGGGGTGTTCCCATGGGGACCTGGGTGTGTCCACAGGCACTGCCACCACTTGGCTGGAACTACATCTGGGACCTGCTGGCAGGCCTGGCCCTGTCCTGCCTCAAGATACCTAAAGGTAGATAGAAATAACTTTACAAGAGTTGGGCCTCAGCTGTGGCCCACTGGGGACTGGGGTTGCTTCAGGCCACCCAGTTCACTTCTTAGCCAGAAGAATCTTCTTCTCTTGTCTTCAGAGGTGGGCTACCCCAGAGTCCTCACCGTGGCATACTCAGGGGCTTCTGGCTGGCAGGCAAAGCCCTAGAGCTAAGCAGCCATGAATAGCCATGAGCACCCAGTGTCCCACAGGCTGAGGGTGCAGGAGGGTCTGGCCCCAATCCCTCAACAGAGAGGCAGAGTGGCAAGGGCCTGGAGCCTTCCTGCTCCAGTCTGGGGGTGGGGAACTCCCTGTAGAGCTGGCCAAGGCAGATGTCAGGAGAGGAGGCAAGTGAGATCCCAGTAGCTAGAAATGGATAAGAAGGCACTAGAGGAAAGAAGAAGGAGGAAGGAAGGGGAGGGCTTGTTAGTGATCCAGAGCAGGAACTCTTCAGAGAACAAGCCAAGGTACAGGCAGAGCTATGAGGGACGTGGGAAGCACAGGGAGAGGAAGGGGGAGGAGAGCTATGGGACCTGTAGGGTGAAGGGAAGGGAGGCTGGGCTGGAGCAGGGCTGGGCCTGGCTGGGGTGCTCCTGGAGCCAGCTGGGGCAGAGGCTGTTTATTTGGTTTCTCATTAACCAAAGGAAGTGCCTGGATCAGATGGGGCCTCTGTTACTTGACTGCCTGCCCAGAGTGGGGCCCCCAGCCTGGGTCGGGGGGTCTTTAACCAGGGCTTGGTTTTCAGGACAGGTTGATGTCTCTAACTGGGGTGGAGCCTGACCGGCTTGATTGAGCCCTTCATGCACTTCTGAAACTCAATGTCCTTGGGTGGTCCCCCACTATCAGCTATCAGCTACCCTCTTGCCCTGCCGGTGGGGGGGTCAAGTTCCTGGGGGCCCCTTGGGAGTAGCTGTGGGGGTGTGAAGGCAAGTCAGTGGGAGAAAGCTGGGGAAAGTGTTGGGCCATCTCTCTAACAGCCCAGATCTGTGACTGGCTCTTCCCACTTGCTCTGGCCTGAGGGCTGTGGCGGGTGCTGGATTGGGCTCGGTGCCTGAGCAGTGCTGGCCACACAGTGGTGCTCAGTAGCTCCTTGTGGCAGTGTCCTTCACCTGGCCCGCGCCTGCCACTTGTCTCAAACACTTACCTTACACACATTATGTCACCAAGTCTCAAAAACCTTCCCGTGAGGGTGGACAGTGGGGAATTCTTTGCCTCCTATCTGAGATGAGGAAATTGAGACCCTATCAGATGCAGTGACTTGCCCAGGGGCACCATCAAGTGATCCAGAGCACTGGGATTGGAGCCCAGGCCTTTTCTACACTGTGAGCAAATAGAAGTTCCTCGATGGTAATTCTCCTCCCCACCCCCTTGCCCCTTGCCCTGTCTGGAGTGAGACCCAGCAAGCTTGCTTCCTTAGGGACCTTGAAGAACAGGAGCCCTCCCCCACCTTCCCTTCCCAGCTGTGTGGGTCAGAGAGAGACCAAGCTGAGCTAGGTGGAGGCTGGAGGTGTGAGCCTCCTGTGGTAGGGCCCAGACTAGCCGCACCCTCAGCTCTCCTTCCTGTTCCAGCTGGGCCAAGCTCCTGGTGAGTCAGGGATAGACGATGCTTTCCAGGTGAGGGTGGGGCTGCCTGGCTTCCTCTGCAGGCTGAACCCAGATCACCAATGAGGCAAGCTGGACAGGTGCTAACCAGGTCTCAGTTTCCCTCGAAGGGACAGGCCTCGCATGAGCTGGAAAACCAGGGCTCCTGTGATTTATTGCACTGGTCCACTTTATGCTCACAGAAGGCCTTGCCGAGGATGTGGATGGCCTGGCACATTCTAGGCAGGGACTGAGTGTGGGCTGAAGAACTCAAGGAGAGACCCGGGCCCCACTGGGGCCACCCTAGTTTGCCCCAGCTAAACAAGCAGCCCTTTGGCCACATGGCATCAGTCGCTTTCAGAAATCCAGCCTTGCCTGGACGTCACAGTCACCACTGACACCCCTGCTGAGTCAGCCCCAGCCGGCCTGGGGACCCTCCTTGCCCATCTGCTGCTGGTCTCCTGTACAGCTGGCCATTAGATCTGGGGGGGCTGGAGCCCCAGCTGGTGCTTGTTAGGTTGGATCCCCTCTGGGAGGCTGCTGATGGGGAGACCAACCTCCACCCAGGACAGGGGTCACGGATCCCAAACTGAAAACAATTTAAGGGCATGGGGGAGACAGTAATTATGGGTTCGGTTTCCAATGGTTAATTACCCAGCTGGCAATGAGAAAGAAAAGAGGAAAAGCTGGCGGGGGGGGGGGGAGGGAGAGGAATGTGTGAAGGGATATGGGAGGATGGAAGGAGTTCACTGCAGGGCGCTTTGATAAAGGGGAAAGAGCCCCAGCATGGGGGCTTGAGACTGAGGGCCTGTGCCAGCTCCCACATAACTCTTGACCAGAGGCAGGCAGGTCCCTGTTTCTTTGGGCCTCAGTTTCCCTGTCTGGGTAATGAGGAATAGAACAAGATTTCTTCATCGATTCAGAAAATATTTACTGAGCACCTACTATATGCCAGCTTGTGGTCTAGACATTGGGGTACAGGGATGAACAGAATAGACATGTAGCAGGGACCTTACGTTCTAGAAAGGCCTTTAAGGCCCTAGTTAGCTATTAAGTGTTTGTGATGGGCTGTGGGAACAGGAGAGGCAGAAATAGAAGGTACACAGATCAGGAACTAGGGTTCTAAAGTTAGCCTTTCACGCATTCATTTACCCATTTTCTTGCCCCATAAAATGTCAAATGCCGGGCACGTAGTCAGCACCAATAAATGGTACCTGTTGCTTTTCTGGCGAGGCAGGGAATGGGCAGTTTGGCTGGACTTCCTGGGGACCCCAAGTCCCCGGCTGTTATCATCATCACTGACCAAAGCTGGCCTTTTGCAAAGTTTCTGAACATCCTCATCAGAAGTTATCCTGAGGCTCCAGTCTCCAGGCTGCCTCCACTAGCTCCAGTCCCAGGTTCCTGGGCTGGAGGCTGGCTGAAATAGACCCATGATCAACACTTCCAAAGCCAAAGTAGAAGAGATGTGTGTCCACAGCCCTTGCTACCCCTGTAGCTCCATGGGCTGCTGCCTCCCTAGAGGCAGCACTTGAGGAACTGCCTTCTGAGGGAGGAGTTGCCCCCTTTTCTCCATCCAGGGTCCTAAGGGAGAGGCTCCAGGTGGCTCCCTAGCTTCCAGATTACCAGGAGAAGCCAAGGAGATCCTGGAACCCACCCTGCATCAGGGGGATTTCACACCAGCTGGATTCTACTGGGCAGAGCTTTTGCTCTCAGGGGGGACGAGCCAGATTTCCCTGGCTGCCGTCATGCCTGTTCAGTAGAATCTGAGAGGTAAGAGGCCAGGAAAGGGTGGAGCTAGGACTTTCCCAAGAGCTCCTTTCCAGACCAAGCCCCTTAGGGGGAAATTGAGGCCCAGACACATGAGGGGACTTACTAACCCAGGACTGGCAGAGCCAGGCATCAGAACCAGCAACTTTGCCTCACAGGCCAAGATCACTTGCTCTTTGTTATGCATTGTTTCTTTCTTCTCTCAGAATCCGCAGAAGTTTGTGCCTGTGAGTGAACCCAGTGTATCTCTATATACACAGTATTTATACTGACAAACTCTGTAAGTTGACAGAAAGCAATTACCAAAATAGCATATTATCTATAAACCCCGAAGGAAGCACGGCCCTGGGAGGTTTAGGCCTGGTCGCAGCAGATCTGGAAAATGCAGTAGGAGTGTTCCCCGGTAACCCCATGCTCCCCAGCCTCCTGTGGCACCTCACACAGCTCTGAAGTCACTCCGTAAGATAGATGGGGGGCGGGTGTGAATGTAGAGACCGGCCCCAGAACTGGGCATCTTAGTTGGGCGGGGCCTTAAACGGAAGGCGGTTCGCCCTTCCTGGGGAGACAAGTGTCCACCTCTGGGACCTTCCACCCACTTTCTCCGCTAGCCAGGCGGCCAGCCTGGGCCTCTCAGGACAGCCTGACAGTTAGCTGTCTTTGCCCTGTCTTCAGCTCCCCCCCTACACACACTTAACAGCCATGGCAGTAACATGCTTTCACATGCAAATTGCTATGGAATTCTCAGCCCCTGCCGGTGCCCCAGCCCCCAAGGCCTCCCCCCGGGCAGATTCAGAGAAGAGAATGGAATCTTTCAAGTTGTTAGGGCGTTTAGAGACCTTCTAGTCCAGCCCCCTTGGTGGATGGATGGGAAAACTGAGGCCCAGGGAGGGGAAGGAGGAACAGCCCACAGTCACGCAGAAAGTTCACCGAGACTGGCCTTCACCCAGGTCTTCTGATTTCTAGCCCATTGCCTCTTCAAACCACTGCAGAGCCTCCCAGTACTCCTGCCACTGGTGTTTACTGTGGACTCTGGAATCCCCTCCTCTAGCACAGAGGCTCAACCAGAGGTACCTCCCCCTGGGGCCTGGGAGGGTCAAATCCAGAGAAGAAAAGGCCAGAGGTACCTATGACCTAGGGGCATTACCCAGGGAAGGGAGCCATTCTCCTCTGAAACAGCCAGCACTCAGGATTTGCTCATTTCTCACCCTATACAACACCCCATTCACCCTTATCCCCTCCCTAATCCAGGCCAAACTGCTCTTGCTACCCTCCCACCTACATCCCTCCCCCACCCACCCCAGCTCCCCTCCTTCCGCCCCGCCCACCCTAGCAGGTCTGCCAAGCCACACCAAACCTCCTGGGCCCTAGCCTCGCCAGATCTTCCTAGCTTTGTGTATGATCCCTCTGCTGGAGCGGACACCAATAAAACCTGGCCCTAGGAGGTTCGGGAACCCAAGTCCCAGCTGCAGGATGGAAAAATCTCCCTTTTTTTTCAGTTCAGCTGAAAGAAGATCAGAATTGTCTGCAATGAATTTCACAAGGAAACCCACACAAATACCAAAGGGGAAAAAAGAGATCAGTTACTTCCACCTCAGCCGTGGTCTTGTCGCAGATGGGCCTAAGCTAGAAACTTACAGGTTAATCCCGTAGTTTCTGCCTCTGAAACAGCTCTTGACTCTGCCCATTGCTGACCACCCCTAAGGCCAGCACTCTGGTTCAAGCTGCCTTCACCTCCAGCCCGGACTATGACAATAGCCTCCCACCTAGTCTCCCTGCTTCCAGCTCGTGCCCCTCCCTTGACAAAGAGCAGCCAAAATGATCTTTCCCAAACTCAATCTTGATATTGTCAATCTCTGTCTACCTTTCAAATGTGTCAATCATCCACCTACTCCTGAGTCGTGGGTATCAGGGCCCCGGGTGATCTGACCCCATGCCTATACCCGTATTGTAAGCTTCAAAGCTTTCATCTTTCCACGCCATACTCACCTTACCTTCCAACGACACACTCACACTCACTGGTCCTTGACCAGGACAGGCACCCTTGAGCCTCTGAACCTTTCTGAATGTTCTTCTTTCGGTCAGAAATGCCCACCTACTTGGTCTTGGCCTGGGAAACCCCTGTTAATCCTTCAGGGACGCTTCTCACCTACAAATACAGGTGAAGGTAGGGTTCTCATCTCAGTTCTCATGGTGTTTCTGCTCATGCTGTGTAGACTGTGTCTGTTTCCCCCACTAGACTGTGAGCTTCTAGAGGCCAGAAACCCTGTCTGGTTCATCCCTGTATCTCACCTAGAGTGAGGCCCAGAACAGAGTGTAGTCCAGAGACAGTGTCAATACCCTTTTGAAAGGTTTGTTGAGTTGAAGGGGCACTTGGATGGGCTGGAGCGGTCATCCTAGGGCCCTGTCTCTGCCCCTCTACCTGCTTACCTTACTTCCCAGCCAATCTGGAGCACCAACATCCTACTATATTACCTTACAGTAACAGGGGACATTGACTTAGTCCTTATTATGGGCCAGGCACTGTGCCGGACACTTAACATGCATGACTCCATGGACACCTCAGGTCTCGATAAAGTTCTAGAGAGGTCCTTATCTGAGACAGGGCTGTGATTAGCCCTGAGCAGCAGATACGGAAGCAGAAGCTCAGAAAGTGAAAGTACCTTGTCCTTGAGCACACCGCTAGGAAGTTGCAGAGCAAGGATTGGAACTCAAGAGCCTTGATTCCAGAGTCCAAATGCTTAGGTCCTTGGCCATGCTGCTGGCTTGAGGTGGTAGTGGCGGCCAGAGGAGAGGGCAAAGCTGGGCCCAGCGGCCTGCACGGCTTGCGTTCAGCCACATGGCATCAGAGGCCGGTTTCCGGTGGTTGGTAAGAGCGCAGACTCTGGAGTTATGCTGCCAGGGTTGGCCCCCAAGCTCTACGGCTTTCTGGCTCTGAGTTCTTTAGCAGGTTGCTGAAACCCCTCTGTGACTTTGGTTTTGCCTCTGGAAGACGGGGCTGAGAGTAGCAGCTGCCTTCGAGAGATTGCAGCAAGGATTCCGTGACTGCACGCCTAACAAGCCCTGGGAACGGAGCCCTGGGAACTGCTTGGTGCATGCCACTTACCAGCCTGGGAGTCCCGGAGCAGCCTTCGGTGCTTCTCAACCTGCTGGAGGCACCAAGCCTACTCCAGGCTGGTCTCTGGGCAGCCACTGAAAGCAGGGGCTCAGCAGCCAGAGAATCTCTGGCCTCAGCCTCAGCCTGGGTCACTCGGGCTCCACTGGGAGTGGGCGGTGGTAGGCTGCCAGCCCCTCCAGGCCTGAAGGAAGAAACTTCCAGTCTGTTGTGCTCCACTGCCCCAGGAGCCTGGACTAAGTGTCGGGAGGCCTGCATCTGAGGCCTGAATCTGCCACTAATACTTCAGTAATTTCTCTCTTGGGGCCCGGTTTCTTCTTCATCTGTTGGGAAAGGAATGATATAAGCAAAAAATGGTAAAAAAAAAAAAGCCCCCACTGAACTTTGATGTAAGGAGCCACCGCTTCCCATCAGGATGTGGGATCCTGGGGCACCTGGGTGGCTCAGTGGGTTAGGCGGCTGCCTTTGGGTCAGGTCATGATCCCAGGGCCCTGGGATCGAGTCCCATGTTGGGCTCCCTGCTCAGTGGGGACCTTCTTCTCCTTCTTCCCAACTTGTGCTCTCTCTTTCTCTTTCTCAAATAAATAAATAAAATCTTTAAAAAGAAAAAAAAAGTGGGTTCCGTTGGGCCAGTGAACCTGGCACTCAGCAAAGAGCTGATGAGTGAATAACTAAGCAAGTGTCTTCCACACCACCACCCCACCTTCGACTCTACACCCATCCTCCTGCCAGGCTCCAGCAGCCAGAGGTCCAGCTCCAAAGCAGGAGTGCTCTGGTAGTGGTCTGCAGAGCTTCTGGGAAGTCAAGAAGCATGTGTTTCCCTGTTCAGGAGAAGCCCATGAGATCCAGGGACTCTCTTGTTCCCATTGTCAGCAGGGTCACGGGAGCTCCCGTTTACCCTTGAACTGAAAGACGCTACACTAGATGGCTTCTTTCTACACCTATGAGTCTGGTGAACTGTAAGCTAGTGCAGTCGTTCAGGAGGTCACTTGGATAGTGATATACATATCAAAAGCCCCCAAAAGGTGCAAGCCCTCTGACCTAGCAATTCCACTGTGGATTAAGGGCCTGTGTAAAGGATTTTCATTGCAGTTGTACATAGTTTTAGGGTTTTTCTAAAATAAAAAAAAAATTGGAGAAACCTCAAAAGCTACCTTCTCTGGTATCTTTCCTTCATCTACTCAAACACACACACATGCACGTGCGCACGCACACACACACACACACACACACACACACACACCTCCAGTAATGATGCAGATGCTTTGAGGTAGCATATATTAACTGTTTTCTCCATTAAGAAACCTTCCCGGTTCTTTCTCTGAGCTCTGTGGGTGTCCCTGGGCTCTAACACATTGGATCACAATTGCTGAGTTCCTCACCCCTCAGTCATTCTGTTTTCTCTTCTGTAAAATGGGACTGCAGATACCACTAATGGTGCTGGGTTGTTACAGAGATGCCATGGCAAGCCCTAAGCACAGGGCCCAACTGGCTATCAGCACTCAATTCATTTTATTATGATGATTACTATCTCAATGCGAGATAGTTCCATGACTTCCTCTATCATTACACTGTGATCTCTTCGAGGGTGAAGAAAATACTATGTTTCTTTCTCCTCTCTGAATATACAGGACCCAGTACAGAGCTTGGCACAGAGTAGGTGCTGAAGGAGTTTGATGAGAGAAGAAATTTAGTCCAGAGCCCTCAATGCAAAGAGGCAGCTGAGGATCAAGCAGGGGGCGCATCAAGGGTTAGGCCTAGAACTTGGGTCTTCTGTCCTTAGATTGTTGTGAGGGTGAGGGTTGGGAGCAAATTTCTGGATTCCTTGAGCTGAACTGCCTGGACTCTTTCCATGCTTTGGGTCTGGGAGCCTGTGTGCTGGGTCTCCTCCCCATTCTTGCCCTCATTCTCTCCATCTCAGGCTCTAGCCTGGCCCAGCCAAACAGGAAGATTCATTAACCGTCTAAATATACAGAGCCCAGGGGCCATGTGCAGCCTGCAACAGAGCTGGGGTCCCACCAGGGCCAGAGCCCGAGGCGGTGGTGCCTGCAGAGGGCTGGCTGAGAGGGGCCCAGCAAAGGGGAAAGCCCTAGAACAACTAATGTGATGATTGATGGGGAGGTGAGTGAAGCCAGGCCAGTACCAGGCCCTTGGAACTCCCAGTCTCTGGCCCCATTTGTAGCCATCTATCCCTGCACCAACCCCCCAAAGGTCTGACTGGTCTCCATGCCAGCTTCGGTACCATCCCCCTCTCCATGCTCGCCAACCCCTCAGTCCAGTTTCAGAAGCATGGAGCTTAAAAGGTGGGCAACCAGGAGTGGGGGAGGGTTTCCCTAGGCTCCCGCCTGCTTATTATTTTAAGGGCTATTTCTCTAATCAAAACTCCCCAATTACCCAAGGGCCCCTCTGATTAATATTCCATGATAACAGGAACAGGTCACATCTGGCTGCAGGAGTTGGAATTTGACACTCCAGGAGCCCCATGATTGGTCTGCAGGAAGAATAATAAACTTCCTTTATCCTGCCCCCCTTTTCCTTCCTTCCCATTCAGAGACTCCCCTTTTCTTCCACCTCCCCTTCCCCAGCCCCTTTCTTCCCCTCTCCACCCCCATCCAAGTTCCCTGCCTCACCCTCTGCCCTCTTTGGATGTAGAAGTCACCTTCCCAGTCTTGGGCCAGCCCCCTGGTCATTATCTACCCCTGCTTTGCTAGGCTGACTCTTTGGCTAGGGAATATCTTATGCTGGGGTGTGGTGTGCTAAGCAGGGAGGGCAATTTCTGAGTTGTCCTGGGTGCTCTGAATTTCTCACATCCTCAAACCCTCATTACCATCTCCTACAAGGAGGTCACAGTGTCTCTGAGAACCCTCCGATCTTGCCCACATCAAACAGACTGTACATGACAGAGCTGGCATTTCAAACTCAGAGCTTCCTGCTTCCAAGACTCCTCTTCTCCCTGCACCCCAACCTTTGATCTGCTGAGGATGGTTGCAGTCTCTGGCTGCTTGGATTAAGATGGCACCCGTTGACATGACTCAGAGTCAGTGCCCAGGGATGCCAGCCCCCCAGGCTTCCATTGACTTCGAGTTGGATTTTTAGGAAAGAAGACGCTGAGAACTCACAGTTGAATTCTACAGGCCAGAGAGGAGAAAAAACTCAGCTTCATTCACGCAGGGAGGTGGCGGGGAATATGAGACTTGGTCCTGGGTCTTCTAACATGCAGATGAAAGCCCCTTCCATTTGCTGTCTTGTGGAGGGCTCTGAGAGAGAGGTTTCCCATCATACCTACCTGCAAGAGAATGCCAGATGCCATCGTTCTCTGACCTGACCCCCTGACACACACACACACACACACACACACACACACACACACACAGAGACAAGCTGCGAAGAGGCAGCTGAGGATCAAGCAGGGGGCGCATCAAGGGTTAGGCCTAGAACTTGGGTCTTCTTCTGTCCTTAGAACACATAGCTGCTTGCGTTGTTTCTGTCTTCACCAAGGAGCCTGGGCAGAAAGCAGTCTCTGCTTAGAGTGGGGTAGGAGCACCAGAGAAAGGGCTGTGGTCACCATTGAAGTCCAAAAAGGAGTTGCTTTCCACCCGCTCTTCCCTATGCGGGGTGTGCCTCTGGCAGCTGCTTCCTCCTTTCCCACCGGGATTCTTCATAGCCAGGAGAAGGGGCAGGCCCCTGTTCTCCCGTGTACCTCAGTGGTGGGGTGCACACAGGCTCTGTGAGTTCCCAGGGGCCAGATGGCAGCTTGATTTTTTGAAGGAAGGTCAGGGCTGTGGAGTGTGCCTCCCATTACCTCACCCGGTGTTTCCTTGCCCCTCACCTTGCTCTTACCTCCTCTGTGTGCTCCTTTGCCCAGTGTTATTTAGAAACACCCTGGAAACACCTCCCTGATTCATAATTGGGTAAACTGAGGGCCCTGGGTGAGGAGACTGATTAAGGCTTGACTATGTCAGTGGCCCCGGCTCCAATGGCTCTTCCCACTCCCCTCATTTCATGGCTGGGATGGTCCTGGCCAAAGGGCTAAAACACAGGGCTGCTCAGTCTTTGTGTTCTACACTTTGGTGGGGTGTGAGACCCATGGGGCTTTATAGGAAGCCATGAAGCTTCTGGGACACAAGGACCTCAAGATTAATGGAGGTCCACACAAGTCTTATGGATCTTGATCCAGGCCTGAAGAGCAGAGGCCCAGGGCTCCCTCATCCCTATATTGTCTTCCTGAGACTGCTTGTGTCACCGCATAGCCTCTCACTTGAACCCCTGCCTCCGCCTCCCTCCTGGTCCCACTTTCCTTTTAGTTGCCCCTATAATTCAACTGCTACACATTGAAGCCGGGCTGACCTTCTCAAACTCTAGACCCAGGTTACACACCTACTTTCTCTAGGCCTCAGCTTCCTCCTTTGTGCAGTGGGGATAATGATCAGACCTGGATTGTGGGGTCGTGGGGATGAACCAAGAGCATGATGTAAAGTACGTAGCTCCATGCACGGAGGAAGAGAAAGTGCTTGGTACTGTCATCTCCTCTGCTAATAATGAAAAAGGCTGATGCCAACTGAGGGATTACTGTGTGCCAGACACTGTTCTAAGGGCTTCCTGTGTGGTAGTTTCTTTAATCTCCATGACAGTTTTACATGTAATCACTGCTATTGTTCTCGTTTCACAGATGGGTATACTGAGGCACGGCAATGTGCAACTTGCCGCACCTCACACAGTCACTAACCTGCTGATCAAGCATTTGAATCCAGTTTGACTCCAGAGTTTGGCCTCTTAACCACTCAGCCATCTTTCCTCCCTAGAAACAGTCTATGACTCCCCAGTCATAGGGATTTGTGATTTGTCGGGTGAGGAGAAGGAGGGGTGAGCATTGAGCATTGAGTGGCAGCTTAAAGAATTGGGACTTTATCCTGTAGGTACTGGGGAGTCATAGACTGTTTCTAGGGAGGAAAAGTAGCTGAGTAGTTCAAAGTGACTGCTTCCAGAACATCAAGGGCCCTTACCTGCTTCCCAGTCCTGGCTTAGGCAGTTTCTTCAGCTTGGAATGACCCTCTTGCCAAAAATAATCTGTGCATACACGAACATGAAGCCTGTCTTTCCAGGTATTTATTCTGAACCCACCTCCATAGTCATTGGTTCACAGCGAGCACCTGGAAAGGCAGGGTTTGGGGGGTTTTGAGGGTCAGGGGCAGGGAAGACTTAGAGGGACACTTCGGGTGGGACTATATAGGGTGCTCAGTGTTAGTGGTCCTTAACCATTTTACCACCTAGGGCTGTCCTTTGGAATTCTTCCTCCCCAGGCCTCTCTCCTCCCTGCCCTCCATACCGCAGTTTTGGAAGATCTTGTCTACTAAACCCTTTGCATTTAAAAAACATAAAGCAGGGTTGGGGCTGGCAGTTCTCCTGGGAAATCAGAGACTGCCCTTGAGAGGTATATGGATTTTGCCTTCTCCACACACCTCGGTTCTTCTGAACTTGAGTTTGAATGAGTCCATATGAGTTCTGGGCAGAGCAGAGGCCGGGGCTGGGCCCCCTGCAAATGAGAATAGAAAGATCAGTATTTTTCGCTCTGCTGTTGATTTGGCTTTATTGTCATGCTGTAGGACTGACTGCAACAGACAATTTATCCGACTGCCCAATTATTATCACAAAGCACACCTTAAGATCAACTACCCGAAAACCCAGATCATCGGCGTTGGCAGACAGCCCCCGGCATTCAGCTGGTTTCTCTCCAACAATTTCATATAGCGGGTCAAATCATTTAGTTACCTGGGGGTGCAATTTGCAGCTAATTCATCTTGGAGGGTTCACCAGGAAGCTATATTGCCTAAATTAGATGTTCTAGGGGTGTTTTATTGAGTTTTTAAATAGCCACAGTGGCAATTGGTAACGCCTGCTTTGAAAGCATTCCAGACAGAAATGGCTATAGGCCTGGCTCGATGGCAGAGAACTTTGCGTGTTGGAGGGGATTCAGAACTGTTTTCAGGAGAACACTGCCCTTGCACATGGGTTCCCCTCTAGGCCTCCCTGTGAGTATCGCTCCCAGGCCCTTTTGATCCTTGTAAGCCCTCCCCTCTGTCTAGCTCCCCAGCCAAGCCTGGGGCTCTGCCCTGCATCAAGGACTCACAATCACAACACTCCAGGATCTTGCTCCAGATAACTCAGCCTTGAAGCCCCTGAGGCCCCAGCCTTATGAACAGCTCAGTTGGGAGAACCAGTATTTATATGGGGGACAATCCGCAGAGTGGAGTATCTAGCCCATGTCCTGGAGTCTCATATTAGCCTTAGCCTAAGGCAGCTCATCAGAAGGCTGGGTGTTTGGAAGACAGCACCATGGCCCTTCTGGAGGCCATGGTGGCCTTCAGGAGGGTATAGTGATTACAAATCTGGGTTCTGGGTACAGACTGGTCTGGGTTTTCATCTAGCCCTCCCACCTCCTGCCTGGGTGTCCTTGAACAAATGATTCCATCTGACCCTCAGTTTCCTCCTCTGTAAAATGGGCATAATAACATTTCTCACCTCTTGAGTTTATCTGGGGGGGGGGTGGATTCAATCCCTGGCATGTAGTAGATGGTGGCTGGCGTTATTTATTGTCATCATGGGAAAAATTGCTTTGGGTCCTTGTGGTAGATGCCTAGAGGGAACACTGTGAGAAAATCAGCCTGGAATTCACTGGCTGCAAGGTGGTTGAAGACACTGTGTGGTCATTTCTCCCAGGGTCCTCTTTGTGAAGGGCCAAGGAAAGGATGTGATTTCTTCTCTGACTAGGGCAAGCCATGCGTCTCTGGAATACTTGCTTTATCTTTATCGTACAAATGTCATGAAGCTTATAATTGCTGATGTTTCCCTCTTTTATGAGGCTACCGGAGGAGTGGAATCCAGTATCTGTATAGAACTTTAGAGAAGGTCTTGTGTGTGCGTGCAAGCTCTGCTCGTGTGTGTGTGTGCGTGTGCGTGTGTGTGTGTGTGTGTGTGTGTGAATCTTACTTCTGGTTTTATTTCCTGACCTTGTTTTTCCTTATCTTGATTTCTCTCAAGTACATATTTTCTCATTTTGTATTTTATAACATTTGCTCAGTTGTCCCAAATCCTTCAATGACTAACTTGTGATATTAATGACTGTTGTTAAGAGCCACCATCATTTAGTGACGAGTACTCCCTAAGAATTAGCCTATTTAATCACACAATAACCATATGAGAAAGGAGCTGTTATTTTTTTAACCTTTTAATTTTTAAGGGTTTTTATTTACTTAGTTGAGAGAAAGAGAGCACAAGCAGGGGGAGTGGGAGAGGGAGAAGCAGGCTCCTTACTGAGCAGGGAGCCCGATGTGGGGCTTGATCCCAGGACCCTGGGATCATGACCTGAGCCGAAAGCAGATACTTAACCGACTGAGCCACTCAGGTGCCCCAGGGACTGTTATTATTATTCAGCTTTTATAGACATGAGAATTGAGGTTCTAGAAGACTAAGTTACCCATGTCAGATCATACAGCTTTATACATCTGGGTAGGGACCTGTGCCGTCCAACTCCAGAGCTGTACCCTCACTCTGCAATGTGCTTCTGATAAATGGAAGGTAGGTACGCAGGTAGGTATCTAGGGGATATGTGTATACAGATGACAGGTTAGATAAATAGATAGAGGCATATATGATAGGCATAGATGACAGACAGACAGTGAGATGAAAGATATGATTGGTTTTTCCATAAGATAACCAGAGTTGCCTCCTTGGAGTGATACACTTCTAGTGTGAGGTGAAAGAACTTGATGCCTTAGCTTGAACAATACTACCATAAAGAAATGGTCATTCTCCCTTAGGGCTTTTAAAAATTGAGATACTTGTGCATGTTCATTAATGCCTTTGTGGACCTCTATTCATTCATGCATTCATCCATCATGCAATTACTACATGGCTGGGCACAGGGGACACAGAGATAACTAAGCCACGATCTGTCCCCACCCTTGAGGGGCTCCTGACTCACTGAGTGAGTCACGCTGGTTTGGAGAAGCCACGTAAAGTGCTCAGACAAGGAGACCAGGTAAGAGGTGGTTTCCACCACCCAGTTCGGAGCCTGCTACCATTGGTGGGTCACCGCCTCAACAAATATCTATAGAGCACCTACTAAGCACCAGGCTCCGTGGTTGGCATTGGAGACCCGGCAGTAAACGACTGGGACAAAGCCCCTTGTCATATAGAAGTGATTTCTATATGACATGAGAAGGGGAGGAGAGCTGCAGAAAAAGGCAAAATAGAGCACAGTATGGAGAGCTGGCACCTTGAGGTTGGGGCTGGCTTGAGACCTTTTCGAGAAGGTCTCAAAAACGTGAAGAAAGCAGAGGCCATATGAAGGACGCTTTCCTTGTTGGATTCCTACAGACTTTCACAGCCCAGGCCAGTGGACTTGGGATCTGACGGGCCTGGGTTCCTTGGGAAGGAAACTGCCCCTCCGAGCTTCCCTTTCTCCTGTGCACCTTGTCTGCTGAGGCTGTGGCAAGAGCCTGAACACAACGGTGCTTTCTATCCTGACAGGCAGGGCCCAGACGTTAAGGGGTTATGACAAATCTCTCTGGCTTCCCCTTCCAGGCCTCTTTGTGCCGGAGGAGCCAGTGGAAGAGAAGGCTGGGAGACTTGCTGACGGCCTCTTGCTCAAGGGAGTGTGAGCAGCTTGTCTCAGCTCCAGTGAGGATGGGCTTGTGGCATTGTGGCTGTTGCCTTCACCATGCACCACGGGGCATAAACCCACCATGTGGCAGAGCTGGAAGAAAGCCCTGCTGAACAATCCAGCTCAGCCCCTATGGGATAGATGGGGGTGATGAGCCCAGGGAAGGCAAGGGACTGACCCATGCGCACATGGTGAAGAAGTCAGAAACACCTGGAACTGGGCTCTAGGTCTCCTGCCTCCCAAGCGGGTCGTGGTTTAGCTGGGAGGCTCCTTTGAGCTGAGTGAATTTGTGAATAGCTTGGGTCTGCCCCAGCTTTTTTTTTTTTTTTTTGTCTACTGAGGATTCCTTTGGGGACCTGGGGCCCACTGCTAAAAATTAGAAGGATAGCTAACATTTAGCAGTCTTCTAAGAGATTTCATTCATGACCTCACTGACCCAATAACCCTATGAACTAGTGGTAACCCTATTTTTATTGGTGAGAAAGTCAAAGCTCAGAGCAGTAGAGCAGTTAAGTGACTTGTTCAAGGTTATATGCTTGAAGTTGGGGAGCTGGGGGCACCTGGGTGGTTCAGTTGGTGAAGTTTGTGCCTTCAGCTCAGGACATGGTCCTAGAGTCCTGGGACAGAGCCCCGAATTGGGCTCCCTGTTCAGCGAGGACTCTGCTTCTTCCTCTGCCCCCCACCCTGCTTGTTCTATCTCTTCCCTGCCAGAGTAAATAAATAAAATAAAAAAGAAATGGGGGAACTGAACAATTTGGGAAGTTTTGTTTATGAGTTTTTGTACTTGGCCACTAGGTTATAGGTGTGAGATGAGTGTATGTGCATGATGATTTCATGTGTGTGTGTGTGTATGTGTGCACACATGATGGTTGTGAGTTAGGAGGGGTTCTTGGCTAACTCCCAGTTGCTCTTTCATGCTCCACACAGGGGGTATCTGGGGCACAGGGCGAGCTATCTAAGACTGGGGGCTGGGTGCCTGTGGTTCAAAATAATTGTGACCTCATGTCCAGGTCCCTTTATCCCTGTTACAAGAGCAACAAATAGCAAGAACGTTCCCAGATACCGTGGTGGATGGAAAAGCATTAGCGTGTGGTTCTCTAAACTGCAGTCCCAGGACTGGCAGCATCAGCAACACCTGGGAACTTGTTAGAAATGTTAATTCCTGGGGTGCCTGGGTTGCTCAGTCAGTTAAGCATCTGACTATGGGTTTCAGCTCAGGTCCTGATATTGCAATCATAGCTCTGCATTGGGCTCTGTGTTTAGCATGGAGTCTGCTTCAAATTCTCTCTCTCCCTCTACCTCTCTCTCAAATAAATAAATAAAATCTGGAATACCAACTGCTCAGTTGGTTAAGCATCTGCCTTCAGCTCAGGTAATGATCTCAGGATCCTGGGATTGAGTCCCACATTGGGCTCCTTGCTCAGCGGAGAGCCTGCTTCTCCCTCTCCCTCTGTCCCTCCCCTTCTTGTGCTCTTTCTCTCTTTCTGACAAATAAATAAACAAAATCTTTAAAAATCAATCAAAAAATTCTTTTTTTAAAAAAAAGGAAATGCAAATTCCTGGACCCTAGCCCAGTCCTACTGAACCAGAGACTTGAGGTGGGTCCCAGCAATCTGTGTTTTAACAAGCCCTCCAGGTAATTCTGATGCCACTCAGGTGTATGCATTAGATATAGGCGAGAGGGGCCCAAAGCCTGCCGGGATGCATGCTTCCATGTACATGTCCACACGTGCCCAGGGCCCAGCACTTTGCAGTTTACCAAGGGCCTTCTCACCTATAACCTCCTCTGATCCTCTTAACAACAAGGATCCCGCCCACTTCCCAGATGAGTAAACTGACTTCCGGGGAGGTGAGGTCATACAGCAGCTAGTCCTTGCTGGACGCCAAGCATGGCAGTTCTCTCTTCACCCAGTGCCTGTCTTAGATCCTCCTACCGTCGCCCCCCATGCTGGTCCAGGTCTTTTTCTGACCACTGCAGCCTCCCAGAGGAAAGAGAGCAGAAGGATGGCTGACCTTGGCTTTCTGCCCACCCTGCCCCACCCCCTTTTCCTTTTGTCAGCAGCACCTGTAGAACAAGTTCCCCACTTCCCCAGGTGACTTCACCCGCCCAGGAAGGATAGCAGTGTCCACAGAAGTAAAAGGAGCTCCAGGAGCCCAGTGGCTACTTTCCAGGGAGTACCTAAAAGTGGATCTGGGGGCAGTGGAAAAGTTTGCGCTCAGAGTCCCCTCTCCATTTTCCCCTTTATAAGGGAGCTCCACTGGAGCTAGCCCAGCCCCAATGGGAGGTGAAAGGTGGGGCCTTGAGCTGATTTCTCCCCAGGCCCATCTCCCATTCTGACCACACAGCTGCTCTGGGGGCCCTGGCGGCAAAGTAAGAAACCTATCTAGTCTGGCAGAGGGCCTGGGGGTTACAAGAAGAGATAAAGAGTGGGGGCATGTCTGGGTCCATAGAATTAAGTTATATACACAGCCAAGAGACCATAAAAGTAGGCATTGGTCCAGAGCATGTTGGCAAACATCTGGCCCAGTGATTCTCAGCCTGGGATTTGTGTGATTTCTTGGGTGGGAGTGGGGGGTCCATTTTCAGGGGTCACGAGTTCTTTGAGAATTGAACTCTTATGTTCTTATTTTGATGGTAATCTAAACATGATTTTTCTTACAATCACAACAACAGCTATAATTTACACTGGAAGACATTTTCATAGCCTCTGTTCAATTCTGAAGACATTTCTCAAATGACAGACATTCAGATCTGGGTGTGGGAGTTGTACTTGTTCAAAGATACTGTTTCAGGGGATGGTTCCACTGGAATGTTCGTCCTATAAAGGGAAGAGCTGTGGATTCCACTCCACGGTTGAGAAGCACTGACTTGGTTCAGTCCCTTTATGTTTCAGTGGAGGACACTGAGGCGGAGTGAGGGCTGAGCACTTGCCTGAAGTCTTCTGGGAAGACAGGAGCAGGGCTGAGACCGGAGGGCTGGGCTCCCACTGTTTGGCCCAGAGCTACTCCTGTCACACTTGTAGGGGTCGTGGCTCAGGCGGTGGCAGGGACAAGCAGAAGGGTGCGCCTCAGAGAGTTTCATTAAGATTCATCTGGTCCTCCTTCTCTTCGTGGGATTTGCATGGAGTCATTTGGATCTCTTTAAGAGATCTGGCCAGCCAGAGGGTAAATGGGGGAGAAGGATGGACTCAAATTTTCATGCCACGGTGACTATGGTATCTCCATTCTGTGAGACACATACACGGATGGGCCAAGGGTACCCCCTGCTCTCTCCAGGTTCCAGCCGTCTGGGGAGGCAGGTGCAAAAATCGTGGCCATGCCCCGCCACTCCTCAAAGCAGACTCTCCCATCTGTCTTGCTAACAGACATTTATTGAATGTTTACGATATGCCAGGTACTTTACCTGTAAGATGTTGAAATGTCATTGAAGAAGGTGTGGCCTCATTTTGTAGATGGGAAAAATGAGATCTGGGAAGGTTAAGTAAATGGCTTCTAGGTGGCAGAGCCAGGTGGACTGATTCCCGGGCACATCTTCTTAACATTTTCCTGTCTCATGTGATCTTTGTGGTAATAGCCCTGGAAATGGGTCTGGATGAGTCATTATTCCCCATTTCATAGAAGAGAGATGTGTGGCTCAGAGACGGGGACAGTTGGACCCTAGGGGATGAAGCTAGAAGGTACTCTATCTGCTTCCTGATGTAGTGTCTGCTTACCAGCTTTATGCTGCCCCATTGGAGACCTGAGACAGTCAAGTCTTTGCGGATCTGGTAACAGGTCACAAACAAACTAGTGAGAAATCAGTGGCAACCGCAAATTCATTAGGATTGTAAATTTGTTAAAAATAAATCTGACTAGCTAAAGGTTTTCCATATAATAATAATTTCCAGGGACTATGGGGAAAGTTTTTTGTTGTTTTGTTTTGTTTCTTTGTTTTTGTTTTTTTTGTTTGTTTGTTTTGCACTTGAAGCATGTTTACCTATTTTCTGGATTCTTCAGTTTTTATATTTCAGGGGAGAATAACTTGGGGATTCATTTTCAACTCCTTCTTCCTGCTCTGGTCATTCAATTATATTTGCACGAACTTTGAAATCTTACCTCTTCTAAATAAATTGCTCCCAAAGCAAGTAAGTTGAAAATGAAATGTTTCCATCTGCTAGTCCCAGCTTCCATAAGTCTAAGCTAAGATGAATATACAACCTTTCAATGCAACACAATCTGCTTTTCAAGTGATTTGTCTTTAAGTTTTGCAAATCCAATTTTATTTATTTATTTGTTTGTTTGTTTTCCAGTGATGCTCACATTCTTTATCTTTAACATACTCTTTCACCAGTTTCAATATACGTCCCTTCTCAACTTCAGGGGCTTTGGCTTAGCATCTTTTCAACTGTGCCATGGTAATCATTTGTTCCTACTGGGAATGCCACTTGCTGTCAGGACTGAAGCACTATATGGTTTCTGGGACAGGGACAGACTTGGGCTGAGCTTTGTTGGTGTAATGGTGCTTGAAAGTATTATTGGCAAGGAAAAGGCCAGCAGGCATATTGTCCACACACACAGCACACCAGGTGGAGTGTAAGGTCAGGGAAGCATCAGAAGGCCATGAAAAGGCTCGGGGCCTGTTGTTCATGGTGGCCCATGAACCACTGCTTCAGTGTTGGTCCACCCCATCTGAGCCTTGCTGCCCCCCACCTTGGCTTTCCCTGAGAAACTTGATTTGGGTCCCACCCCTGGGTAGCATCAGAGTGGAGTCTAGGTGCAGAGTGGTGGCCCCTTGGGGCCTGCATGTGTTGATCCTTCCACCAAAATGAAACAAATACCCTTCAGCACACCTGACTGGCAAGAATGGACGTTTCAATGAATTAGAAATAATTCCCCACAAGTAAATAATGAGCTCCTCCCTTCAAAGTGAACGGTGCACTAAAAATGCTGAAAAATGTCAAAAAAATTTGTTAAAGCATCACGCAGTATGTCAAAAAGACCAATAACTGGAAAAATAATCACTAAGGATATATGATATTTTTTCTCTAGTTTATTGTTTAGAACCAACTTTTTTTCCCCCATCATTTCACTTGGAGCCAGACCAGATGGGTTGGAAGAAAGGTCCTCATCTCTTTCTCCCTGGAGTTGCCTAGAGCACCACTGGGTCCATGCTTGAATTGCGTTCAGCAGGGCCTCATGCCTCCTTTTTCTACACACTTGCTCTGCAGTATCTGTCTTGAAGTAGATCCTCTGGCTTCAGAAATCAGAGGAGAAAAGCATGTTGACAAATCGAGGTCAAATCAACCCTTTAGCTAGTATGGATTCAAAGGAGATTTCTTCCTTTTTAAAATAGGTTTTTCTGGGTTTCCTAAATTTCCCACATTACCATGTATTACTTTTGTAATTAACAAACATAAATCCCAAAATAAAAAGCTGAATGCATGTATTCAAAATGCGGAACCAAACCATGTACCAAACACCGTGTTGGGTACTTTAGAATTAGGACTGTGGGTCCCTGTCCTGTGCCATCTGGTCCTACTGGAGACTTACTCTCAGCTAATAACTGGGCTCCTCTCAAACCTCCACAGTGCCTTCATCTGTCAAGAGAGCCAAGGAAGGAGGTAGTGTGCTCAGGTCTCTGACACCAGGGGAGTGAAGTGACTAATATAAGGGAACACATAGTACAGTGAGACTCAGTTGGGATAGGACCACAACATGGAAGACAGGAAAGTATTTCCACCCCAAAGACTAACGGCCTGTCTAGGCAGGCATCTCTTCTCTTGCCCCCAGCTCCCTTGACCCTCAGGCAGGCCTAGAGCCCCCCCTTCCCACGCCCCCTCCCCTAGTCCAGGGAAGACCTCTTTTGCCCCCTCCCTAACAGTCTGTCTGGGCCAGTCTGTCTCCCCAACCCCAGCACAGCATTAAAAATTGAAAGCTCCTTTGAAGAAAAAACAGCTTAATAAAAGCTCTATCCATTTTTCATGAGGGGATCAGGAGAAGGATGGTGCAGAGAGGAGAGGCAGGATGGGGGAGACAAACGAAGGTGGGGACAGCGGGCAGTGAGGGGCTTGGGGAAATTCCTCATGGGGGATCAGCAGAGCAGAAGCCAGGAAGTGCCACCTCTCCCTTACCTGAAGCTCTGATGGTCCCAGTGCCCTCTTCTTTTCTCACTTCCTCTTAGCAGGATCCATGCCAGGCCCGTCAATACTGGGAAATATGGCTTCCCTTCTGAGGAAGCCTCCTGCTTTCTCTTTGGGAAAGGCCTCAGAGGACCTCAGAGGAGTGGGAGCATTAGATAACCTTGGGCCCGGGGCGGGGGGTCTCTTCCACCACTGAGCAGCTTCCCGGTTTGGGCAAGGCGAGGCCTGTTACTTGAGCCCTGGCTGCATATTTGGTACCCAGAGGACTGGGGAGGGCAGGGCCAGGCCAGGCCACCAGGCTGGTGGTCACCGGGCAGAAGGCTGAGCTTTGGGAAGAAGAAGAGAGAGTTTGGGGCGTCAGTGGGGGGGCTAAGAGAATGAGGTACATTCCCCGGCTCTTGTTCTTTGGACCTTAGAACCTTCTCCAAATAAAAGAGACAGAGTTTCCTTCACTGTCCGGCTTAACCTCCACCTTTTCTTATCACTCCCACCTCAACAAAGACAGGTCCACCCGGGAGAGAGTCCTCACACACTGGCCCTGGCAGGAGAGATATGTGTGTGTAATAGTGGCATGTGCATGAGTGAGTGTCCATAACCGGTGGTGTGTGTGTGTGTGTGTGTGTGTGTGAGAGAGAGAGAGAGAGAGAGAGAGCTAGGATGTGGGATGGTGACCATGGGTGACAGCCTTTGTTCCCACTGCTCCCTGCTTTGGAACAAAAACAAGCCCTTCCCTGAGCCCATGCCAAAGGCCAAGTACAACAGCGAAGGCTCGTAAGAGGGAAATGGGAAGCAGGGAAAGGAGTGCAGGCCCCAGGGAACTGAGCAGCCTCTGGGGCCTGGAAGACAGGCAGGCCAGATGTGCCAGCCCCAGCCACAGCCACTGTTCCTGTGGGCCCTGGCAACTGAGGAGGAGTTTGCTCCCTTAGTATCCCCAACTCAGGAGGGCAGGAGAGCGTGCACATGTGTGTTTGTACAATGATCAGGGGCTTCTGCTTCATCAGCATGGTTGCAGGGGTTGGTTTCAGGGAACTTTCCTGGAGTGAGGGTTCGGGAGGAGAATGAGAGGTTCATCGGTGGTACCTCTACAGGTTTGGGGGTGAGCTTTCAATGAGAGCCCCAGGACAATTTTGGCAGAATTTCTTCCCCACTCTTCTCTGCCCCCAGCAAGAGTCAGGTCCCCAGGGCCCAGCCTCCAGGTGGCTGGGTAAGGAGTGAGGCCCTGGATCTGGGAGAGAATTTAGGATGAGGGTTGGGTATCCTGCCTGAGCCGCCTTCTGGGTGTGCTCCAAACATGTGTCCACTTAGCTATTCTTCCATCCATCCACTCAACGCTTATTTACTTAGCCTTGCCTCTTTTGCCAGGGATCTCATCAGAGCACTGATGGGGCAGATAGGTCCTTGCTCCCCAGGACCATGGAATCCAGTGCATTCTTAGCCATATTTTTCCATGACTTCATATTTGTTGCCTCCTTCATGGCCTGTGAGGCAGGTGGCTGAACCTTGTAGCAGCAGTTCACTTGACAAGCCAGGAAGCCAGAAGACAGAGAACCTGTCATTCCCCCATGTGACCTTGCCACCATCCCTGCCAGATTCTTTGTTTTCCCATTTATACTGGGACTGGTTGCCCTGCGATGGGCTCAGAGGGCCTTTCCTGCTTCAGTGACTGTTCTTGACTTTGGACAAATGCTATAAGACATCACTGACAATTCCAGGGGAATTTTTCCCTTGGCCAGTGGCTCTGGGTGGCCTTAGGCAATTGATGTCATCTTGGCATCTCTTTAAGCTTCGTTTCCTCAACTGAAAAGAGGGCATAATAAAACTACCTTCCTCAGAAGATCTTTGGAGTCATTAACTGTGGGTACTCACATGTCCAGAAATCCTAACACACATCCTGTGCGCCGAGAGCAGCATAAGGCCACTGGGCCAGGACTGGTGGCAGCATTGCTGACTGTGTTCCCAGTCCCGCCATGCTTGGCTCCTCCTGCACACTGAGGCAGGAATGTGAGTTAAGGTGGTGGGCATGGGAATTGGTAGTTGAAGGAACTGGTCTGCGTCTTGAGGAAATCTGGCAAGGGAGCCAGGGAGAAAGGCCATACCAGGTATAAGCTCCACTAGTCCTGTTGACCTGAGCCCAATGTTGGGAGGTTCCCATAGGCCCCGGGGCAGATACAAGGGTTGGTTGCAATACCCCATTTCATTGCTTCTCCCTTCCCTGGCCCAAGTCATCCCTTAAATGTGAAGGCCAGAGCTGAAGAATAGCCACTGGCATTGTCCTTGATGGGGAAGGCATAGCAGAACAGGAAAACAAAACAGGAGGCCAGTGGTCATGGGCTTGGATCCTCTTTCCCTTCTTCCCTCTTCTCAATGGCCCTCCTCCATTCCTCACCCCTACCCTCTCCAAAGGAAGGAGTGAAAAAGTGGCCCTTCTCCTCCGAAGTCTGACAAGCCCAACCCTTAGAGGACCATGCTCCAGTCATTTTCTCCCCTCTGCTGCGTCCCTGCCTTCAACCTGCAGATACATTCCAGTTTTTTTCCCATCTGAAAATATCTTCTCTATGCTATATACCCCCTCAAGCTCCCAAGCTTCTGCTTGTCTACCCAGTCATAGCCAAGCATCTATGTGCACTGTCTCCTGGCCTGGAGGGCCTTCCACTCTACTCTCACCACAAAAGCCATTGTTGTCTGTAGGACTCAAAGTCATCTCCTCCCAACTTGGCCTTGACAACATCTGTTCAGTTTTGACACCATCATCCAGCCTCTCCTTGCTGTGGCCCTTTCCAGGCTTTCTTTGGAACTGTGCTCTCCAAATTCTCCTTTCTCTCAACTAGTCCTCCTCAGGATTCTGCATGCCTTCCCTTGGATTCTTTCTCTTCTTCCAATATCTTCCTCTGGGAAACTCATCTGTTCCTGTGGCCTCAACTGTTTCCCCATGACAGAGGAAGAGTGGGCACGTAAGGCCGGACCAGGAAGGGAAGTCCTCTAGCCTCAGGAAGGAGAGACAAGCGCTGAAGAGGAGATGGTCTCTGAGCTCCTCCAGGCCAGAGCCTGTGATGTCAATGAAGTGCTGTGTCTGAGTTTCCAATGTTCCTCCTCCCCTTCTCTTTCCTCCCTGCCCCATCCACCTTTCTTCTCCTTCTTTCTTACCTGCCACCTAACATCCTCTGAGTGTTCACTATATTCTAATAGCTTTGTCATGTTGAAGGACTCAGCAAGGAGGAGGTTGGTGGCATCGGAGATGAGCAAGTAAGGGGAAGAAATGGTGAGGACTGAGTGGGAGAGCTGGGCGAGAGCCAGAGTAGTCAGGGCCCTGTAAGCCATGGGGAGGACCTGGGGCTTTGTTCCAAGGCAAAGGAGAGGCCGTTGAGGGGTTGTGAGCATGAAAGTGACTTGATCTACTTTGCATTTTTAAAAACCCTCTCTGGTCTCTGTGTTGAGAATAGACTGGAGGTGAGAGGAGGTCCACTGGGGCGAGCAAGGATGGGCATGATGGCTTGCGTTGGGCTGGTAGAAGCAGAGGTGCTGAAGAGTGGATGGATTCAGATGGATTCAGTGGATGGAGTTAGGGTGCCTAGACTAGCTGATGGAATGCATGTAAGAGGTGAGAAAAAGGAAAGATTCAAGGGGCTGGGTCTGGAACAACTGGTTGGATGGTGATACCATCCAACCAGTTCTCTCAGCTCGGCAGTGTGGAGCCGGGGAACATGGTGGGGAAAGAAGATTTGGGGGACACTCAAGAACTCTGCCTTCACTGTGTTAACTTCAAGATCCTATTAGACATCCAAGTGTGTGTGGGGGGGGTTGTTATGGGGACAGTTGTCTGGAGCTCAGGGCAAGAGGTATAAACATGGAAGTGATCAGAGTTTTGACCTGGGGCCTTTGAACTTGCTCTTCCCCCTGTCTAACAGTCTTCCTGTAGGTCCCAGCTCAAACATTGCTTCTCACCCCAGGCATGCTCGATCTCACCATTTATTTCATTTCCTTCCCTGCACTCATCATTTGCTGAAGTAGTCTTGTCACTTACTCATTTACATGCTTCTCCACAGCACCAAATTGTAAGTTTCATGAAGGCAAAGGCTGTCATCTGTGCTTGTTTACTGCTGGGTCTCCATGGCCTAGAACTGTGCCTGGTACATAGTAGATGATCACCAAGTATTCGTGGACCGAATGAATAAGCACTTTACAATGTGTCAGCTGCCTTCATCCTGACAACAACACCGTGAGAATGGTAATGGTAACCCTCAGCTTTCAGAGCAGGAAGCTGAGCCTTAGGGAGCTAACTGAAAGTTCTAGGCCACCCGCTAGGAGGTGGTGTAACTGGGAATCAAACCCAGGTCTCTGGCTCCAAAGCTTGAAAGTACTTTTGAGAGAAGGCTTGGGTTAGAGTCCTCCTCAGCCACAACTTTGCTCTGAGATATTGGACCAGCTCTTAAGCAGTTCTGACCCTCAATCTTGTCTTCTCTCAGCTCGGCAGAATAAGTATCCCTTACTTCCGGGATTATTCCAAGTACTCCATGTGGAAACATGTGCTAAAGAGCTTTGTCCACTCTATCAATGTATAGATGTATATATGGGGTTAATAAACTCTCTGGGTTTCAGTCTCTTTATCTGAATAGTGGGTGGGAACTGAAGAGAGTACAGAGGGGACTAGATCATCTCTGATCAACCTTCCTGAACAGACATCCCAAGAATCCTGGGTCTCCAACATTTTTAGAGAAAAATTGAGCTTACACACTCCAACCGCAAGTGTTGTGAACACCGGGGCCTCTACTTTGGCCACAGAAACTTCAGTTCTCTGGATGTGGGAGGCCTCTTTGAAGCTTGAGGGAGGTAAATTGAGGACAAATCAAAGGAAGTCCTTCCTCACCCCAACTTAATGAGCTTATGGCTTTCATTACACACAGGAGTGGTCTAGGCAGGAAACAGGAATGGCTTTGGGATGGAATGATAAATGCCAGAGACATGGATGGTTCTGAGCAGGAGCTGGCAACACTGACCTCTGAGGTCAATGGGAGGAAACTGGCCCCTTAGGGCCCAGGGCCCAGCCCTGGACTTGCAGAGTGGCAGTCATGGGCAGTGGGAATTGGGTGGGTGGGGGAAGTCTCTGAGACCATCTACCTGGACTCCCTCCCTCCAGCTCCCTGAACCTAGCCCCAGATTAGGGGTTGGTAGGTAGAGTAGGGGTGGGAATTACAGGAGAGGAAGTAAGATGCAAAGATTCCAACTCTGAACCTCCACCCACCTCCACAGGAAGGCTTGGGCCGGCTATGCCAACACTCCCAGCTGCTGTAAGGAATATCTGGCGTATGATCTCCCTTTCCTTCTGCCTCACCCCCCACCTGCGCCTGGTGACATCAGCTGGAAGGAAGGACTCCGTTCCTTCCACACACTGTGGGACAGGTGGAGATTGGTAGCACTGGGAAATAGGTGCGGTTTGGCCCTGGTGCCTTGCTCTCGACCATATCAAAGCCCTCTATTTCTCCTATTTCTGTCCTCCTTCTTCCAAAGCCAGTACTGTAGGGTCTTGCTCTCAGCTGGCTGTCAACTAAGGTGTTAGCTGTCAACTAAGGTGTTAGCTGTCAACTAAGGTGTTAACTGATATCTAAGGTGTTACCTGATAACTAAGGTGTCAGTTGACAACTAAGGTGTTAGTTGATAAGGCTTAACACCCCCCAAGGGGTATGTGCATTTTAATAGGGGATTGTTGAAAAGGACTGGCCTTCAAGACTCAGATAATATATGCTATATTGGTGGAATTTCAGGCAATGGTGTTGATTATGGCTTGGAGGTGTGGGTAGTCCCCTCTAAATCATACAACTTAGGTAATCACTTATTCATAAGGTCACATGTGTGCACGCACACACGCACACATCTCTATTACTCTTGCAGAAAGGTTCTGAATTGTGTGTATATAGCTGTACGTGTTTATGACATGCAATAATAACAAACACATAACACTATGATAGGCACTGTTCTAAGCACTTGACATATATTAACTTAATGTCATCTGTGCAGCAGCTTCGGGGGTACATGCTATCATTACCCTGATTTTACAGTTGAAGACTTGGAGGCTCAGAAAGAGGGGACATAACTTGCCATCAGGCCACACGGTTAGCGGCAGGCAGACTATGTAGATAGACGGCATTTGGGGTCTTCACTACTGTACCCACAATTTCTCACCCGGGTACATGGTAGAGCATGTTTGCTGTAGTATGGGTATATCCTAGGGACTGATGGTAGTGTTCTCCTTTATAAGTGTGCGCTCCAAGTTTTTAACCCCTAAAGGACAGGGCTCGGGAGAGGTCTCTGAATAGAGAGAATGTGTGCATTGTGGGAGGTGTAGATGTGTGGGGTGCGAGGGCTCTGTGGGCTGAGGTTGGCTGCTGTTGGAGGTGTACACTGATTGGGCAGGGCTGTGTGCACAGTGGTGTCCTGAACTTGCCAGTCACGTGACACAGTCCTGTGATCTCTCTGCCCTGCCCTCAGTCCCTACTTTGCAATTCACCCTTCTGCTCTTCGGAGTTGCCTCCATTAGCAGGCTGGGCTCTAGCGGAGTCTACTGGGGAACATCAAGAAGCAGCTTCTGGTTGGCCAGTGGGGAACATGACCCTGGCATCCAAATAAAGTCAGACAAAAGGAATGGATTGGAAATGAATAAAGAGAATGTGTGTATGAAGGGTGGTGTGAGTTATGTTTTGGTAGCGCTTCTGCCAATTGGAGTGGGATGATAGAAACAAGGGTGAGACACGTGTGTGTACATACACATGTGCACATGTGTGTGTATGTGTGTGTGTTCCTCCTCCTTGGAGGAGGGGATCCTGAGAAATGAAGTTTTCAAAGAGGCTGGCAGCCCATAGCTCTTTTCTTATGGGCACTTGGGAACCTCTGGTTTGTCTTACAGGTGGGGGAAACATGATTGGATAAACCTGTTAACAAAGGTTGTCCAGATCCCAGCATGAGGAAGGTGGGGTGGAGGGGGACAGGCCGGAGGCTATAGCAGCCTGAGCTTGGTGTGGATGCCTGGCTGTGGGGAAGCTGGGAAGGGCATGGGGTCAAGACTGTGGAATTATAGTTGCTGCAGCTCTAAGAGGGGTAGAAGCCTGTGATCCCATGGAAACCAACAGCGGGTTTTGTAGCCTGAAGGTCAGGGGAAAAGTCTGGGTTGGAGATGAGGCTTTTTGGGTAACTTTCATATTGATTTTTCTTATTACAAAAGCAATACATGCTTATTTAAAGATGTAGGGCAAATGTAGACAAGCAAAAATAAGACAGCAATAATTTGCAACATCCCTGCCAGAGTTAACAAGTGTTAATGTTTTGTTATATTTCCTCCTTCTGGTCTTTTCCTCCCTGTATGTGTTTACTGGTTTGGTTTTTCTAAAGGACCTTTAAGGTAGATTGTAAATACTATCTGGCACTAAATTTAATCCCTAGGTTCTTTATGTTACAAAGCAGTCAACACTGGGTAAACTAGAATTTACACAACTGTTGGACTTTATGTTGTTTTTAATGCCTCTCGATCATAGTGATTATTGTCATGACTATCACTTTGGTCAGTGAGATGAAGATTTGGAGACTGTCAACTCTCCCTCTTGGCCCCCGCCCTTCTCAGGGCCCACTGTGATAGTTTCTCTGGGCTTGGCCGTTTACAACCCTGCCAAGGACAGTCTGTGGGGTCTTGAGCAAGTCTCTTTCTCACTCTGGGGTCTCAAACTCCCCATCTACGCAATGGAAGAGATTAGACTTGGTGAAGTTCTTGGGTTTTCCTGGGCAATGTAAGCAATATCCACTCTGAGCACTTACTTTGCTTTCATTCTTTTTAGTAGCATTCTTGCCCCCCACCCGTCTCTGGGCTCCCTATTTCCTTTTTTTCACCTCCTTGCTTCTCCCCGCCTGTTTTTTGGTCCACTTCACCTTGGCTCTCCTATTGGGTCAAACTGCCTGTGAGCCATTGCCTACTTTGGAGCTGGCCTGCTGGCCCGACCCCTCCATTCCATGCCAGCCCTGCCTGGATAGTAGAGCCCCTGGGGTCGTTCTCGCTGCCCCAGCGGCTCCAGTGACACGAGGCTTTCCTGGCACTGGTTGTCTAGTAACTGGGTAGGCAGGTGAGACCCACGTGAAGTGAAAACTGAGGCTCTGGGAAATGATAGGGAGGACTGAAGACTTCTTGAGTTTATCCTAAAGGGGTAGTCTTTCCCAAGAGGAGTGCCACCATGCAGGGAAGAACCATTGGAGCAGAGTTTCTGGATTCCAGTTGGTGACCAGGATCTCTGGGCAACTTCTGGGGATCTGGGCACCAGATCTTTGAAATGAATTGCAAACAGGTTGTGGGTGTGTGTTCCCAGGCTTCTCATCAAGATACTTGAGAGGCACATGACTTCAGAAAAAAGATTAAGAAGACCCCTCCTTAGAGGTCTTCTTGTCCCACCCCTTGTCTTCAAAGATCTACCCTCTGGTACCCAACACAGACATACATACAGACACATGTAAGTCCAGACACTGGGGATTTACTTCAGTGATATCTCATCACCAGGAAGGTGACATCAGTGTTGCTCAGGGATGTGCTCCCCTCATATTGCTTTGGGGAATCCCTGTACTCCTAGCCACCATCCAGTGCCTTCTGCCTCTTCCAAAGTTTCTAGTGATGAGAAGTTTCTCAGCCTGGAGGCCAGGGTTGGGGCATCTGCAAGGGCCAGGACATCTGCTGCCTGGGGCCTCTGGAAGTGCCTGAGGATGGGAGTGTGTGGAGCAATGCAGAGCTGGAATGGAGAGGATTAGATAATTGACCTCATAATTGACCTAATTAGGGAGTGGCTGTGTGGAGAGCCCTTGGGGATGCTGGGCCTGCAGGTGGCACAAAGGCCAGGCAGAAACACATAGAGGCTGTGATAACCAAAGCCTAGGCATTTGCCAGCAGTTGGAGAAGGAACTGCATTGCAGGGAGAGGGGTAGGACCCGAGGGCACCTAGAAGAGAGGGGCAGGGGCAAAGAGGGGGTCACTGAGAGGGAGAGGGGCAGGAGAGACCTTGAGAACAGAGGGATGGCAGCTGGGCAGCCAGTGAGGGGAAGGATCAAGATCTGGGGATACCAAGGGGAGGGAAGCAGGGACTTTTGGGGAAGAGAGGGGGAACAAGGTCTGGGGACATAGGGAAAAGGGTCAGAGGAGGGAAAGGGAAGAGCTCAAGGGCAGAGAGACAGAGGTTAAGGGGCCTGGCCAGGAAAAGGGAGCTATTGGGGGGAACAGGAGCAGCAGGTAAGAGAAATTTAGGAGGAGAAGGGCAGGGTTTGGCAGTTCTCTGGAGGTGGAACTAAAGAACCTGACCCCAGTGCCCACATTTGGGCAGTGTGTGTGTCTGCACATGCACACACGGGCACACACATGAACACATATACACTTGTGTGCACAGTCACTCTAATCCCATTTGGGGCTGGGAGGAAACTAAAGGCATCTTTGTAAGAGGTGAGGTGGTTGGGTGGCATTGGAAATAAGGCCTGGAACTCTTAGATCCTAAAATAAGCTTTAGGAAGAACTTGGCCTTTGGGGTTTCCTCCCCAGGATGCAGTCTTCCCTCCTAGTATGCATATTCACTGGGTGTCTATGAGATGCCAGAAGATGTTTCAGGAGCTGGGATACATCAGTGATTAGAGCTGACAAAAATCTCATGGAGCTGACTTTCTAGTGAGGAGAGACAATAAATAAACATAACACACAAGGGAATCCTTCAGTGTGCCAGGACGTGATTAAGTACTGCGGAGAGAAAAAGGACCGGATTATGGAAAACAGGGAATTCCAGGGTAGGGTGGGCAGTGATCCGTGATTTTGAATGGAGTGGTCCTGATGGGTCCCATTGAGAGGGTGACAGGAGGCATATGAGTAAATAGTGAAGGGGGGTAGTGAGCCTTGTGTATATCAGGGAGAAGAGCCCTCCAGACAGAAAGAGTAGCAGATACAAAGGCCCTGAGGCAGGAGGATATCTGGTTGCTGGAGAAACAGCAAAAAGGCCCGTGGGGCTGGAGGCCAACGAGCAAAGGGGAAAGTTGGAAGAGGAAGTCTGAGAAGTAATGGCAGGGTAGGACAGGGGAGACACATATCCTGCTTAGGGCTGCAGTAAGGATCCTGGAAAGGGCAGTGGCTTTTCCTCTGAGTGAGGTAGGAGCTACCGCAGGGTTTGCAGCAGAGGACCTGACCTCATTTTTAACAGACCCCCCCGACCCCGGACTGGTTTGTAGCTCTTATTCTTTGGCAGTGTCAAAGGAGAAGACAGAGAACAGTGAGGAGTCTCTGCAGTCATCTTGGGGAGACAGAGAGGAGGCTCAGCCAAGATCGTGGGGGACAGGTGGGCCGAAGACCCCATCATTGCCAGCCTCTTGTGCTTGCGTCCCTGACTCAGCTTAGTCAGGACAGAGTGAAGAGCCCTGTCTAGGAAGAGAATATGAATCCAGGTCCAGAAGTTCTCGCCCATCAGGATTCGGGCATATTTGATGGAGAGCCACGTCTAGCTAGGGATCCTGTGTGGGAAGCTTGGTCCTTGGCACTTGGTGAGCAAGGCGTTTATGGGAGAAACGGCACCCACAGTCCCTGTCCTTGGGGTGCTGTCAGTGTGGTTGAGGGGACCAAATACATACAGGGAGACGCCAGCTGAGGAAGAGCCTTTCCCCAGCCCTGATGTCTGCTGGGAGCAGAGAGGGGCAGGGAGAAAAAGGGCTTTTGGAGATGGCTCAGGAGAACCCCGGGGGACTTTCTGGAGGAGGCGGCTTTGGAGCCTCCCACCCACAGATATGCAGACATAGAAACACACATTGGGATATAGATGCCCATCATAGAGGTGACCGCCATTGCATATGCACATAAGCAGGAACGTGTGCTCAACTCACACCTATAGGGACGGGCACGAACTGACATTAATTCACGGCTCACACTTCCATATACACATACAAAATCTTCGTCACGGGCCACAACCTCCTCCCCTCCTCATCTTCCACGAGCCTCTGCCTCTTTCCTTCACCACCCCAACCAAACCACCTTCCTTGAATGGGCTGTGCATTTTCACACTACTTCACTGTGCTTTTGCACATTTCCTCTGCCTGGAGTGCTCGTCTTTATTTTCTCCGACCTCCTTCCACAACAGCTGGTGGGCCCCCTGCTGCCGCATGGAGCACACGGAAGTGTTAGTACCTGCACATTTGTGTTTCTTCTGCCCTGTACTGGGAACCTCCTGGGGCCTTGTCTATCTTCACCACTAGAGCCCCAAGATCGGGGCCTGCCACACACGAAGTGCTCAATCACTTGTTGAACGAATGAACATAGGTCTTGAAGGGGTAGAGATCTGTGATAGGCTAAGGAGGAAGACAGACCCAAGGTGGGGTGGACAGGGCAGATGGTACATCTTTCTCTGAGGGACAACATGATGGCAATTTGAGGGAGGAGGGAGTGCTGTCTAGTGTCCCTGTTGCAGCTCTGTGAGCTCCAGGGCCTGGTCTCCCTCCACCTCCAGGCCCGAAGGAACTTCTTGGGGCTGGGGGAGGAGAAGGTACAGGGGAGGGCACATGCAGGGGAAATGGATTAATCTGGGTATTAATTGGAGGACTTGGTGGCCTGGCAGCACATGCTTGGGTTAGCGGCTCTAATGGCTTAATCAGATTACAGGCTTCGGCATTTGGTGTGTCCCAGCAGTGCCCAGCTCACCCTCAAGAACATCCCCATTCCGGGGCTCTCCAGGATGGAGCCCACAGCCTGTGGACAGAACCCACTCTGAAGCTTGGTGTCTTGAGCACCTGCTGTGGAGACCTCTTATCTATTCAGTCTAGCTGGGTCCGGGCCCACTAGATGAGCTGATTTGAAAGGCATACCTTTGCAGTATGCAAAGGTAAAAATGGGTTCAGAACTCAGCCCCACCACTTCTTAGGCGTGTGATCTTGAGAAAGATGCATAACCTCTCAGAGCCTCAGTTTTCTCATTTGTAAAAGGGCCCAGTAACATCTCCCTTGAGGCACTGAGAATGTGAGAATTAAAAAGATGCATGAGAAAGCATGTTGCCAAGTGTTCCTTACTGCTGGGAGAGCTGGTCAACCCTTTTCTCCCTCTAGTTCAGTCTCACTGAGGCCAGAGGTGGAGGATACAGAAGGGGCAAGAAAGAATAACAATAAAACCAATAATAATCAGCAGCCGTCCCCCATATCAACCCCTGTCTGGGACTTTAAAGTCGAGGAAGCACTTTCCAGTCCACAGCCTTATGTAATACCCAGAAGAGCCCTAGGAGGCAAGTGATGGGGGATGGGCAGCAAGGCCAAGAAAAGAGATGATTTGTCTCGTCAGTGGCCAGAGCTGGGCCCTACAGAGACAATCCTGCCCACCCAGATGCTGATAGAACGACTAGGCACCAAGTAAGTAGGGGGCCTCCAGCCCAATCTCCTGGACGAGATAGCCTGAGGGGCGGGAGCCCTTGGCCTTGCCACTTCTCCTGGCATGCCAGACAGTGCCGGGAAGAGTGCCCGGGTTCAGGGAAGATGAGAGCCTCTGGCCTGGGGGAGTCCCCATGGTTCTGACGACTGGGGAATCTCAGATCCCAGGGCTAGGATTGGGGTGGGAGAGGGGTGGAGCTTAAGACATACTCTGTGTAGGCCTGAAAAGCCTATGGCTGCCCTGGGAGTGGCCAGGCCCACCTGGGCACTGATGGACGGACTGCTTTGGGAACAGACTGGCTTCTGGCCTCCCTTCCTCTAGCCCCCAGTAGTCTATTAGGAGTAATTTGTAAAGCTATTCCAACTTGTCAACAGCCAATTCAATGCCTCTAGATCCTGATTGCTTTTTTGGGGGGGTCCAAAAATGTCAAGAGCTGAAGGACAGGCTGGAAAAGAGGAGGTCATGTGAGAAACAGGCTTTTTGAGGAAGGGGGTGCTCAGGCCTCTCTCCATCTTGAGGCCTTACCTCCACAGGATGCCAAGTCTGAAGGGAAGAAGATGGGATAATTAATCGATTGCCCTCATACCCCTGTCCCCTCCAGTTGTGCTCCTGTCTCAGGAAAAGAGAAGTCTCCAGAGAGGAACAGGTGGCTGGGGTGGGGCAGGCAGGTGGGGTGGCCTCTGGCCAACTGGGGTGGGGACTGGGCCTGGAAAGGAGGTGATGGCTAGGAGGTCTCAGGCTGTCCTGTGGTGCTTGGCTTCAGAGGGGATGCCAGGCCTCAGGAACCTGCGTGAGTAGAAAACTAGATATGGTCCCATTGTGCGAGGTACTGGGTTCTAGGTTTCACTGCAATCAGCTCAGTTTATCTTTGTAATCTTGTCATTTTACAGGTGGAGAAACTGAGGCTCAGAGAATTAAAGCAACCTACTCCAAGTCACACAGCTTGAACAGAAGTGGTAGGGCTGAATTTGAACACAGATCTGGCTGACTCCAAGGTCTTCAGAGTACTTAGGACTGCTTTGGATGGCAAAAAAAAAACAAGATGTTCCGTCAGGGAGGTGAGAGAGTAGCTCACTGGTTTGCCAGGACTCTGGCCCTGACCTGGTTTCCCACCCTTGTGAGAAGCAGTGGGGACTAGAACGGAGTGTTCTGATGGATTCTGGCAACTCTGAGGATCAAGGATTTCCCAGGTCTTTTTTTTTCTTTACTCCTTGTGATGGCCAGTCTGTAAGGCAGGTGGGGCTAGGGGACAGGAAGGCAAGCATTGATGAGCGTGAGCCACCCTGGGATGAGGGAGGTGTTGGGGGTTATTTTTCATGAGACAGCCAGGCTCATAGTACCCGGCCAGGTGCAGCTTTGAGCAAGACTTGGCAAGAGGAGACAGGTCTGAGGCGAGTTTTGGCTCTTAATTACTGCTCCCCTTCCCCCCTTCCTCCCGCACACGCTGCCACCCTCCCAGGGGCTAGGCGCCATGGGGGGCTGGGAATGGAAAGGGCCTGCCCGCCACATCCCCTGCCCCAGCCCTGCTCCCTGGACTCTGGGGGAAAGCTCATTAGCTTGGGGGGGGGTGCCCTGGCCCTCCCCTCACAGCTTGTCACACAATTAGCCACCCTCTCTGTATAAGTTGCTGTGTAATTATTGGCTCTTGGCGGGCTTAGGGCCATGTAATTAGCCTGCCCCAGCCTCCAACCAACTCTCAGGGTCATTAGTGGGCCCACTGAGGGCGGGCGGGCAAAACATCTGCATGACAATGCACACATTGTGGACCCCTCTGCCCACATCCAGGGCAGAGGGGCCAGCTGGTGCCACTGTGTGGCCAGGCTCCTGGGCACATCCGCCTCTACCCAAACAGCCAGCTCGGAAGCCCTCCCAACAAACCCTTTCCCATCTGGGCTCATCCATGAGCCTCACCACTACCCTGGAGGCAGGAACCCTGCTTATCCCCATTTCACTGATAAGATAACCAAGGCTTAGAGAGGGGCCAGGATTCTGGTAAGATCACCGAGCTCTCAGGTGGAGGAGCCACGCTTGGTTCTCAGATCCATGTCACTCATTCTCTTTCTCCCCACAGTGAGCCTGGGAACAGACGGGCTCCCGAGGGCAAGTGCTTGCCTTGTTTGCTCCCAGGGGCCTCTGCAGGGCCTCTTTTTGGGCCCCAAAGACCTCTGCTGGCTCCTTGGCCTCTCCAGCCTCTTCCAAGACCCTCCTTCAGGAGTCCTGGGAATTCTTCCCCAAGCCAGCATGAACAGGTGACGTCCCTAAGCGTTCAGCTTTCTGAGGTGAGGGCCACCAAGATCCCCTCAGGATCTTTGACTGCTTGGAAATGTCTCTTCTGTCTGTAGCCAGTTGCCTCCTTGAAGGGATAAGAGTGGGCACCCCAACCCAGCTTCATAAGAATATCCCAGCACTGAGACACTGTCTCCAGTCTCCCTCCCAATCTGCTTCTCCCTGCCTCAAAAGGTCTTTCCCTATCTCCCACCCTTGCCTGCCGTCCAAAAGCCTGGGTCGTGACTTCTTCCATTAGGCTGCTCTGCACGGTTGACAGAGGTGGGGAGGGACAGACACGGCAAGGGCTCCTGGATGCTTAAGCCATCGGCCTCGCTTCGTAAAGGTAGGAAGGCACATTCGCCGTGGGACCTTGCCTGGCTAATAGCTCCTTACTCTGGCCAGCTAGAGCTGTGTGATCTTGAGCAGGTTCCTGAACCTCTCGGACCTGGCAAGGACTTACTGTGAAGACTGACTTACATAACTTTGGCAAGTGCCTGGCTCTTGCTGGTGCCGGGCATGAAGTGAGAAAGTGAGTTTCCTTCCCAGTTTGCAGCCCCTATTGGCCTCTGAAGCCAATCCCACCTTCCATCTCTCCCAGGCTCCAAACAAAGTCCCCACAGAGCCCCACTGTTCTGCACCTTGCCCCCCTCTCCCCTGCTGCCTGCCCCTGGCGATCCCCAGACACCTTCCAGCTCCCCCTGAACCCTCTCCCTGGTTTGAAGGCTGCATTTTCCTGGCTACAGGGAAATGAGTTGTTCCCTTGAAACCCCATGCCCCGCCCTCCCTGCCCCCCTTCCCAAGGCTGGTGACAAGTATGTGGGACTTAATTGGCTGGCATGAAAGGCAGCTCTGACATTAATTGGCTACATTTGGCAGGCAGGCCCTCAGCGTCCCCCTTCTCTCTCCAAACCCCTACCGCTTCCCAGGAACCTTATCAATCCCACCACAGGGACCAAGAGCTTCGAGGCCCCTGCCAATTAGGCACTTTTTGCTTCTTTTCTTTCCCTGATGGGGTTTCGTTAGAATTTATGACACTCTATAGGGCTGGGGGTGAGGAGGGTGGGGAGCAGGAGATGGGAAGGCTGGGGGAGGCCCATTTCTTTGGAGAACAGGCTAGGGGAGGGGGTGGGGTGCGGATGTGAAAAGGACACTTGGGATTAGGCCCCTGAAGCTGAAGAGGAGGGGGTCTGTGATGCAGGATATAGGGTTTGGGGGAAGGGCTTTGGCCAGGCCAAGAAGACTGATTTAATAGGCACTGCATGCACACTTGAAGGAAGGTTTGGGAAAGTTTCAGGCAATGCAGTGACATAGCTAGGGGACAGAGTCCGAAGGCCCGAGACCTGGCTTTTATTCCTGGCAATCCATGTGTGCCCTTACATCAGTCACTGGCCCTTTCTGGGACACGAAGTGTTGGGGCAAGGTCTGTAGTTCCCATCCCAAGCCAGTGTCCGTGAAGAGACCAGCTGCAGAGCCCTCTGAAAGTCACCCACACTGCTTCAGAAAGTCTGTCCTGGGTTTGGGCTGTCGTGCCAATGACTGATTGGTCTTGGCCAATTTCATGCTGGCCCGAAGCTTTGATTGGCAGCCCAGGATGTCTATACAATAAAACCAGGAAGACAAATAAAACGTTGCTCCACCAATTCTGTGCGTGGGAGAATAAATCTTCCAAAGTCTGAAGAAAGGGGTAAAAGAGATTCCTGGTGACGTTGAGGGGGACGCACCGGCCTGTGTAGGCTGGCATGGGTGGGGAGGAGGCAGAGACGAGGGGCCACCTTGTGTCACACTCTGAAATCATCCTCGCAGCCAACATAGCCATCCTTGTTGGCAATGGGAAAAAGTTCAGCTAATTCAGGGCTCCCGAGGACACTGAAATACAGATGTGCTCTTTCGGGAAAGGAAGGCCTCGGGCATTTTGGATCTAAACCAGGATTTTGGTGTTGATGAGTGGGTCAGATACTATTCTTACAGGCCTCTGTTTTTCCCTGTTTTCACATGGGTTTATGAACCTCTTCTTACTTGTTCTTTAAAAATATGCCTGCTTCCATTTTTGTTTTCCCCTCTCTTTCAGGCCACACACGAACCTCTCGTTCTTCTCAGAGCCTTGGAATTGCCTCTCTTGTCCCCACAGCACTGTTTCCCAGTCTTTTCTCTGACTTCTCTGAGCTCTGTGTTCCTGGTGCCCCAGGGCCCAGGCCCTCTGTCATGGTGGGAGCCAGCCCGGCTCTACCTGTTGACCTCCTCCAATGGAACCCAGTTCCTCCTCCTCTTCCCCCAAGGTCCTTCTTGTGGGTCTGATAAGAAGAAGCCCCTGGCCTCAGGTTCCCCTCTGGCAGCCAAGAGGCTGATGCTCACCAAGGGCCACCAAGGAGCGGGCAGCCATTTTGCTTCTAGCAGCAAGAACCTGACACTGGCAGGGGTTTGGAGAGGGAATGCCAAACCACAGACCCCCACTGCTGCTCTGTTTTAACAAGGGATAGCTTCCAACTGAAGAAAAAAAAAGAAAGAAAGAAAGAAAGAAAGAAAGTAAAAATTAAACTAACTAAAAAGAAGCCCCCTCTCCCCAACCTTTGCAATTCCATCACTGGGGTCTCTAGGCCACTTAGGACTACTCGCCATGGGCTTTGTCTGATAGTCTCATTGACCTCTGCATGATGCATCAGTACTAGGTAGTAAGACGTTGGCCCTGAGGAACCTTGGCGGGCTCCTTCAGACACATCTTGAACATAGCACACCTCTCACACGTGCCCCATTTGTCTCCTTGAACAGATGTTTCCCACTGCCCAAACTCATCTCTGTTTCTCCTGATGATGGCTAACTAGACCATTACAGCAAGCACTGTTTCTGAGGGCACACTAGGGCCAGGCATTATTCTAAGCACCTCATCTCTATCCTTTGTGTACTTCTGATTCCCATGTTGCAGATGAGGAAACTGAGGGAAAAGTCACTTGTCCTGGGGTCACATAGCTAAGAAGACGTGGAGCTGGGCTTTCCAGGCAGATCTGTATGACTTTGAATCTGGGGCCTCTGTGCCTTTGGAGTGGGGAATGCTGGGGGCACTCGTCATAGCTTAGGGGATCGGGCACCGCCAGCTGGTGTGTATGCGTGCTGACTGGAGCATGTGGAAAACACGTCCCCTTCCTTTGTTCCGCCATTCCGTGACACTGATGTCCCTCCAGGTCCTCGGACCCCCTTTATATCCGTATGGCATCTAGTATCCCATCTGAGAAAATCGAATCTCATCTGCGGATCCTGGATCCTGGGGGGAACAGGGGAGAGCCTGCTAAACACACACTTGGCCACAACCTCAGGCCCTAAAGCTCTGGGACACAGACTTCAGTGGCCACCAGGGCTGGGTTTTAAGACCTTTAGAGGTCTAAAGCTCTAAACAGCCGGCACAGCCCCTGCGCCCTGGTGGCCCATATATAATTAAAATTAAAAACAATATTAACCCATAAAATACATGTAAGGAAGTCCAACAAAGTTTCAATTTTTCCCAAGATACCACTTTGATGCTTGAAAAAATATATCAAATTCTTTCAAAGTTTTTGGCTTTCCCTCTCACGTGCATGCATGGATGCGTGCACACTGCTGTTCATGCCTTGAGCACACTCAGGCTGCCTGCCATTCCTGGAATCCAGTACTCTTGCCCTCGTTGTGGTCCTCACCCTGCCATCAAAGGACTACATCCTCACCTCCTCACGGATGCTGCATTTGGTACCCGAGCCCCGCACTCCCCTCCCCCAATCCATTTACCTCTGCTAAATTGCCAACCTATTGGTTGGGAGGGACTGGTGACCACTTCTCTAAGCCATGCTACGCCAGGTGTGGGGGGTGGAGCAGCAGCAGCATCTGGGAGCTTCTCAGAAATCCAGAATCCCAGGCCCCACCCCAGACCTGCCACAGTCACACAGCTTCCCCAGGAATTCCGATTCTCAGGCCCCACCCCAGTCCCACTGAATCAGAAACTCTAGGGGGTGAGACCTGGCAATCTGTGTTTCCATAAGCTCTCCTGGTGATTCTGGTAGACTCTAGAGTTTAAGAAGAACTGTTGCTCTATGTACATAAGGCGGGAAGTTCTCACAGAGAAGTGTCAGGCCCTTGGACTTCCCTCCCCCTGACAAAGATGAATATCAGGCAGGCCTCAGCATCTGAAGGTGGCGCGGGGGTGGGGGGTCCTGCACTGTCCTGATGATTATTCAGGCATCTGGTGTAGTCTCTGGGAAATGATGTTTGGTGTTGTGGAGATTTCAGAAGGCTGTCATTTCCACAGCCTTGACTATGTGCTGGGGATAGCCAGATGTAGTCACAGACATTTCTTCACCTAATCCACACACCATACTGTGGGCTAAGAGTTAGTTAGTCCACCACCCTCAGACAAGGAATCTGAGGCTCAGAGAGGTCAAGGGAGAAACAAAGGGTTTATGCCAGATCTGTCCGAACCCAAGTTTCATGTCTTGTCCATAGAACTTCCCGTTGCCCAAACTTCAGTGCTTTAGAAACTTCAAGAGCTGACTGTGTGCTGGACCCCATTCTAACTGCATTACCAGTATCAAGCCATTTAATCCCACAATACCTCCATTTCACAGATGAGGAGAGTGAGGCCTGGGGAGGCTAACTTACTTGTCCAAGTTCTCACAGCTAATGAAGGGTAGAGCTGAGATTCCAACTCAGGCAGAGCGGCGCCAGAGGCCTCGCCTGAAAGAGACTTAATTTGCTGTCCCTTTAGAAGCCAAGTACAGGTCAGGCAATGGGAACAAAAGAGGGAGTTTGTTGGCCTTGACAGGTTTATTGAGGTGGTTTATGTTTGATTTCCCCGATTTCCAGCTCAGCTGTTTAGCTCACATCCCCTCCGTCCCAGGCAGGATCAGCCTGGCTGCAGGCCACTCCCCTGCTCTGTCTAGTGCTTCTCCCACCACATTCTCCAGGCTCCTTAGGGTTCCCTGTAGCAATCACCCTCAGCTCAGCCTGGTTTGGGAGGCTTCCTGCCCAGCATCCAGTTGGCCAACCTGACTCCCCCAACCACCCGAAAGGCAAGAAATAGGAATCATAGATGTTCTGGAATTCCCAGGGGTGAGAGCAGGGCTGGTTGATAGCTAGATGAATGCGTCTTCAAGGATCCTCCCCATGCTTCTCACTCTTCAGCGTTCTGGTTCCCCACCCCCTTTTTCCACTGGCCTACAATCTGCCAGGAGCATCAGGTCCCTGGCTTGGCAAAGTTCTAGGATGCCAGCTTCCTGTACTGACAAATGGGAAGGTGAGCCACTGCACAGGCAGGTGAGCTGAAGGTCCACAGTCTTCCTCCCAGGGATAATGAGATTCTCCCAGCTGCCATCTCTGTAGTGACCAACAGTTTACAAAGACTCCTCAGGGCATTCTCTCAGTTAATCATCACAAATGCCTGGTGAGGAAAGCCTCCTTAAAGACAGAGATTTTTCAGGTCAGGAAACTGAAGAGGTTCAGAAACAAAAGCAATGGGGCAGAACTCATAGGCCTGCTTATACTGTCCCGAGCTGCTATGGAGCTATGGTGCCAGGTTCTTGGTAAATGAAATGGAGTGACTGGACAAGCTGAGGAACCTCCAGAACCTGGGAGACTTGACATGCTTTGCGCTGGTCAGCTTCAGGGACCCAGGCAGGCTCACTCTCTTGTCTCTTACATTTGGCTCTGCTGGGAAGAGGTTGGACAAGCTGCTGTGGTCATGCTCCCAGAGGACTGCTTGAAGGACAAATGGCTCTCTCAGATGCCATGCAGTCGCTCATCCTTCCTACCCAAGCCTGACTTCACCCTATCACAGCCCTGAGTGTTCTCCATGAAAGCCTGTTGTATCAGAAACAAAGCCACCAGGCTCTAGATTTTCACCAACACATTCTCCCTTTACCCTCAGATCAGAAGTGAAACCCAGTATTACCATTAGCGACTCTCTCCAAAGGAATCCCTGCTATTACCTTTCTCCAGCTTGGCTTCTAGGAGCAGTTGGGAGACTGGTGTAATTGCTGCTCATGGCTCAAGTCTCCTATGCCTAATTCTAATTCTCCTTCTTCCACAGGGAGCCCCACTTTTGACCAGAAGCCCCCTCCCCTTGCTCAGCCCCACTGCCCACCAGAATATTGACTGGTCTTCAGGTCCCAGAGTACCAGGTCCCAAGCTTTTCTCTCTAGTCTAGCCCCTGCTGGCTTCCCTACTGGCTTTAGCACCTTCATGGGCATAGCCTCAGCCTGGACCCCGGCCATCCTGCCTCCATGGTATCATCTACATATCCTCTCTTGAAGTTTCCCACTTGTGTGGCCACATCTGAAACCTTGTCATTACTTGGGTTGGGCTCCAGCTCCAAAATTTCCTATCTTCAGCTCTTCTACCCCCATGCCCCAGGTGACTGGCTGCTTTATTCTTCCTGAACCTGCTTTTGGTTCCAGCACTTGGTACTGAGCAAAATAACCATTTGCTGGATAAACAAGAAAAAGGAACTGGTCGTTCCACTCCTGAGTGCTTTAGTCTTTCATCCCCATGCCCTATCCCATTCTCCCAGCACTCAGTCCTCCTCGAGTCCCCCTCACCTCCCTGTTCTATTTTTTCTGGACCCTGGTGCCAGCCATGACCTTCATGACTTGGAGCCACTCAAGCTTTGCTGTTTCTGCCTTCTGTCCCTTGTCCTGGCCAGTTAGATTGTAGTACTTGTAAGCTTTCCAGCTTCAACAGGAGACACTTGCTGATGCTGCTGTTCCATAATTCTTCGAGTCATCCCATGGGGATTGCTATTCCCCTCTTCTGCTTTCCTTACATTCCAGACTCACGACTATACCCCTCCTAATACTTGGCTTCCAATTTTGCTAAGATAAAGGCTGTCCATCTCAGAATTTCTCTGTATTCCCTCTGACCCTCCCAGGCTCTCTTCTTCCTTAACCTCCCTCCTTCCCTTCCCCCTCTCTCCCTCCCTCTCCCTTTGTCTCCTAGGAAGACATGTCTATCCTCCTCTCTGTACCTCACCTCTAACACCATCAATTATTACCTTTCTCTTATATCTCCATCTCTCCCCCTCTTTTGAGAGCTGTTTCATCCTCATCCTTCAAGGATTTTCAGGTCTCCCCCATCCTTCAAAGAAACCCTCCCTTGACCCTTCCTCCCTCTTAAGCTATCATCTTCTGCCTTGCCTTCTTTTCGCAGCCAAACTTCTTGGAAGCATGGTCTACTGTCACTGTCACTGCTTCCTCCCCTCCCAGTCTCTCCTCAGTCTACTGCATCATGTCCTCTCTCCCTCGCCCCTGAAATTCTTCTTTTAATGGGCACCAGTGGTTTCCTTATTGCCAAAGTGAGGGGCCTTTTTCCATCCTCATATCTGCCATATGTCCTTTCCTACTTGATATTCTCTCTTCCCTTGGCTTTGGAGACATAGGGTGGCTCCAGGTCTCTTGCCCTATTGCAGCTCCTTTACTCTCTTCTTGTGTCATGCATGGGTCAGTTTTGTTTTAGCTTTTGTTTCTGGTCTTCTCTCTCGATGCTCTCAGAGCAGTCATGTCTACTCTCCTGCTTTCGACCATTCTGATCCCATCCCATTATTTATCGCTAGCCCTGATCATTCATTCAGTCCCAAACTCAGGTCCCAATGTCCTTTCTGGGCATCTTATTATGTCAGACAGGAACCCTGAACTCAAAGTATCAAGCTGAAGTCATCATTTGCCACCCTCCCCAAGCTGGCCCCTTCCCATATTGTTCAGTTTCATAAATGGCACAACCATCCCTTCAGTTAATAAAGCCAGAAACCTGGGAGTCATCCTTGCCTCATTTCTTCTTCTCCCCACATTCAACCCAACACCGGATCTTAGCATGACTGCTTCCTCAGTCTCTCTCTAGCTTGGCCCACTTTCCCCCCAAGCCCCACATTCTGTTTTGCCTCATTTATCCATTCATTTAGCAGTTATTTAATTCTTTGTGACCGTCACTGTGTCAGACTCTGGGGGACACCTGGCAAAAAGGACACCCAAGCATCTGTCCTCACGACACTTACATTCCGGTGAGGGAAACAGACAGTGAAGAAACAAACAAATACATAAAGAAAAATGAAGGGAGTAAATGGATGGTCATGAGAGAGAGCAACAGGGGGACCTATTTTAGATATGGTGTTCAGGGAAGGCCTTTTAAAGGAGGCCTTCTTTAAGCTTAAGGCCTGAAGGCTAATAAAGGGCCAGTGATGTGAGGAGCCAGTGACTAAAGTTTGCAGGCAGGGGGATCAACAACCTCAAGAGTCCTGAGGCCAGAAGGAATTCAAGTATGCTATGAAGCGGAAAGGATGCCAATGTGACCAAAGTGGAGTGAACAAGGCAGTCAGCAGGACGAGACGTGGTCAGAGAGGGAGGCAGGGGCCACATCTCCAGGGACACTGTAAGCCCAGGTAAGAAGATCACATTCTTATTCCAAGGACAATCCAAAACGACTGCAATGTTTTCATTTAGGGAGAGACATGGTCTGGTGTGCATTTTGTAAAACAATTACTCTGGCCTTTGTGGGGGTAGGAGAGTAGTATTGTGAGGGAGGAAGCAGGATGGTGCAGAAGAGTTCTGTGCTATTGTCTGTGAGAGAGAAGATGGTGATGGTGGAACAGGTGGAGAGATATGGATGGACAAGATAATAAGCTCAAGGTAGAACAGAACCTACTGACAGGTCAGACAGGGGGAGCGAGGGAAAGGAAAGAAGCAAGGATAGCTCCTGGAGTTTGGGCCTGGGCAACTGGTCAATGGTACCATTTACTGAGATGGAAAGCCTGGGCGAGGTTTCAGGGTGGATTCGGCCTCTTTCCTTGGCCATATTGAATTTGGAATTTTCTTTAAGCAATCAAGTGAAGATACCAAGTAAGTGGTTGGTCACATGAGGCTGGAGGGCAAAGAGGTTTGGGACAGACATAGACATTTTGGAGTTACGAGCATATAGATGGGAATGGGTGTAGTTACCTAGAGGAGACAAAGAATAGAGGAAAGGAGAGAGCCCAGAATAGGTCTCAGGGATTTCAGCACTTAGAGGCTGGATAGAGTGGGTGTGAACAGAGGAACCAGTGAGGTAGTGGAAAGGACTGGGAGAGTATGTGGTCACAGGGTTGAGGGAAGGGACATTTTCCAGAAGGAGGAAGTTGATCCATGCTGGTGAAGTCAGCTGAGAAGACAGGTCACATTAAAGCTACTGATGGAGCCTGCTCGTAGGGAGCACCTGCTTACGAGTCAAGTCTTATGTGAATGTACTCAACATGTGTCACAGTTTACAGATTAGGAAATTGAGTCCCAGAGAGGTTAGGTGTCTTTCTCAAGGTCAGAGTCACACAGATGTTCAATGATAGATCTGGGGTTTCAACTTCTACAGGCTGGCTCCAGAAGACCTGTCTTTTTTTTTTTTTTTTTTTTTTAAGATTTATTTATTTATTTGACAGAGAGAGATCACAAGTAGGCAGAGAGGCAGGCAGGGGAGGGGGGAAGCAGGTTCCCTTCTGAGCAGAAAGCCCGGTGCGAGGCTCAATCCCAGGACTCTGAGATCATGACCTGAGCTGAAGGCAGAGGTTTAACCCACTGAGCTACCCAGGCGCCCCCAGAAGCCCTGTCTTAATCACTACACTGGCCTCTCATAGTATCAGCTTCTAGAAGTGTCTGCTGAATTTGGCAATCTTGTAGTTGTTGGTGCTTTTGACAAGGGTGATTTTAGTGAAGGGGTGAGGGTAGAAGCTAGAGTGCAGGGGTGGACAGAAGAAGGGAATATGAGGAAGTGGAGACTGAATGTATATAGAAGGCTCTTTCGAGAAATTTCCCTGTGAAAGAAAGCATAGAAATGGTGTCATAGCTGGAGGGAGTTGTGGATCAAAGGGAAGTCTTGTCTTTATTTTTTTTTCTTTTTCCCTTTCCTTCCCTCTCCTTCCCTACCTCTTCCCCTTTCATCTCCCCTTTTTCTTCTTTATTCAGAAGAAAGACAATGAACTTGCGTCTTTCTTCAAGAGAATGAGTCAGAGAGTAGAAGAAACTACCCAAAAAAGCCTTGGGAAGGTGAGAAGGGTGGTCTCTGGAGGACGGTTTGAGGTTTGAAGCGCTGGTCTGAGATGGGAGAAAGGCCTCATCCTCCATGGTGATAGGAGGGAAAGAGGAAAGATGGGGATACAGAATTTGTGCGAATAAAAGGAAGTTCCCATCTGACAGCCCTTGTTTTCTCAATGCTTAAGGAGGTGAGGTTGTCACTGGTGAGGGGTGGGGGTTGGGGAAAAAGGAATCGTAACTCCATCAGTTTGCCCCCTGAACCATTGCAATAATCCCCAGCAGGCCTCCCTGTCTTTACCTATTCCTCCATCCTCTGGAAGGAAACTAGATTACTCTCTCTAAAGATCTGAAAGCTTAACCTCTGCTCCAAAACCTTCAGTGTCTTTACACATGTCTTCTCATTTACCTGGAATGCCTTCTCCAATGGCCCATCTCTGCCTGTTGAAGCCTCTTTGAGTGGATATAACATTTCTATCCCGATGGAACTGAATGCTCCCCACCCTTTGTGAATAACAGATCGACAAGTCTGGCTCTAAGCTATCAGAGAGCAGGGGTTCTGCCATATTCACCTCTGCGCCCCTTCCATACCAACACAATGCCTGGCACATAATAGGTGCCCTAGTTTCTGTTTATCTACACAGGAGATAAATGCATATTAACTGGAGCCCACGCATGGACCTGAGAGTCACAAGAGCAAGTTTCCCGTCTCCCCTCCTGCACCTCCATTTCCATATTTGTAACATGACCAGATGGGGTCTGAAAGCTTCTAAAGACTCAGTCCTGATACTTTTTATGCCTCCACCATTAATGAATTCACCAGAGCCTTTGGGAAGCCAATGCCATTGCCAACCTGTAACCGAAGTTTACAAGCCTCTGGGTGGAGAGGGATGGCTTTTGACCCATGTTCCAGTCTCTGCCCGAATCTGCTTTTCTAGCTAACAAAGATGATAGACAGCCTTTTGTGGGGCACTTACTGTGTACCATGCTAAGATCTTGGTGCATTATTTTTTTTTCATTTCATCCTTCCCACCATTGTGGTATATTTTATGGATAAGGAAACTGAGGTTTGACAAGATTAGGTAATCTGCACGGTGAGACACAGTTAAGTAAGTGGCAGAGCTTAAGTTCAAACACAGGCCTGCCTGCTTGCAGAGCTCCTGTTCATTATTTTTTTAAAGATTTTTTTTTATATATTCATTTGCCAGAGAGAGAGAGAGGGAGAGAGAGCATGAACAGAAGGAGCAGCAGGCAGAGGGAGAGGCTGGCTCCCTGCTGAGCAAGGATCCCGACATGTGACTCCCTCCCAGGACCCTGGGATGGTGATCTGAGCCAAAGGTAGCTGCTTCACTGACTGAGCCCCCCAGGCGTCCACACAGAGCTCCTGTTCTTATCCGCTCTGCTGCATGCTAACCTTCAACTGTACTCTCCACCTCGGCTGCACAGTAGATTCACCTGAGGGGCTTTAACAAATTATCCATGGCCAGATCTGACACTCGGACATCCCAACAAAATTGGTCTGTGGTATGACCTGGTCCCTTGTGGGTATTTCAGACCTCCCTAGATTACTTCATTGTGCAGCCAGGATGGAGATCACTGACCTAGAGGCCCAGCCCTCAGGCCTGAAGCTGATCTTGACCTGGACCACCTTGGAAGAGGGGTGGGAGTGGATCTTGGGGTAGAGGCAAAACATGGGGTCGGGTTGCGGGGAGGGGTGGTATAATGGGAAAGGTACCTGGAAGTTCTCTTATTAATATAGGCTGTAGCACCAGGAGCTGAGAGAGAATCCCAGGCCACATTTGTGTCCATTGTGACTTTCTTGCCCCCTGCAGCCATACACAGGTCCAAACCATATGACTCGTTGATCAAAAAGCATATTTCAAAAAGCATATTTCTTCCTCATGGGGTTGATGCTCTGCCCAAAGCTCCCCTCCTTGCCCAAAGCCTCAGACGCTACTTCACGGATGCTCAGGCCATGGCTAGAATGCTGTCATCAGTGCAGAGTACCTAGAATTCTACCAGTCTGATACCAACAGTCACCTACCCCCCGGCTTCTTGTCATTGGACCTGCCCCAACACTGAGTCTGACCGAGGTCAGGGTCCACATTCCACTGGACCAAGCCTCCTCCTCTGGAATCAGTTTCCTGGTCTCAGCTTCCTCAGGCTCTGGCTTCCTTTCCCCTGCCCCACCAATCCCAATGGCTGAGGTCTTTACAAAATGTCTGTACAAAAACCCACCCAAGTTATGGCATGACAGGGTCAAGCAGCCTCTTTCCAGAAGGCCAGGATGCCCTTTTGAGGATGGTGCCAGGCTGGGGAAGTCCTGTGCCCCCTAGAAACTGGCCTCTGCATGCCTGTGTGCCAGGGCAGGGTACCCCTGAGGTGGAGAGGGCCTGGTCGGGGGAGGAAGGCTGTGAGCTGTCGGGTGGGCCAGGTGGGTGTGGAGAAATTCTCTGTCCAGCTGCACATCTTTATTCATAATGCTTGATTGTTCCTGGCTAGGGAGCTGATCATGCTGTGTGCATTGGGGTGGGGGGAGCCCCAGGAAGGCAGGCAGTGGGCTCACCCTGCTCCCTTCTTCTGTAAGTGCAGTGGGAGTGGGGGTGGCCACAAGCCCGGGGCTCTCAGGCTGCTCACAGCTGGTCCCGATTTGCGGACAATGGGAACTCAGCTCACAGTGCATCTCATCCAAGCTGGGCTCAGTCTGGGATGGTTTGAAGGCTCGCACAGGAATGCGGGGCGGAAAGGCTCAAAGGGCACACTGCAGAAGAGGCTGCAAGAAAAAGCTCTAGCAGAGAAAGGAGTGAAGGGGTGCGGGGAAGGGCAACACATGGCAGCTGACCTCACTGGGCCAGACAAGGCCTCCACAGGGACCCCCACTTTTGTAACCTGGAGCCCCACCACTGGGGGAGAAGGGGCCAGCTGACACCCATATAAGAACAGGGACTCAACCAAGGGCCCACAGGTTCCCTGGCAAATCTGGGACTGGATCCAGTCTTCAGGACCCAGCCATGCCCTTCCCACTCCTAGAGCTGACTGCTCCCCATGCTGAAGTCCCAGGCCCTGACCTCAGTGCCTAGGCCATCCAGAGTGCCTGTGAACCTAATACCCCCAGGCCTGCTGGAGAGCACAGGGAGGAGCCCCATGGTGACATGAATTTCTGAAGTCCTGGCCCTGCTCCCTCCAAGCAGGGACTTTCTTCCTTACCCTCTGTACTGCCAGGCACCAGAGCACTTGGACTGTTCTGAGGGGATTCAGGTTCAGGCTGCATCAGATGGGGCGGGGGAGGTGTGGGGCGATGGAGGCAGAAGGGATATGATAATAATATCCCAGTGTGTTCTTATGTTGATGTCCACTACTCTTAGAGGGGTCATCATTTCACAATAGATCTGTGTATTAATCATTATTGTTGAACACCTAAAATGAATACAATGTTACATGTCAATTATATATCAAGTAAAAAAAAAAAAAAAAAAGGCAGGCCAACATCTTGATCATCTAGTGTGTGCCAGATGTAGCGCTCAGCACTTTGCACATAAAAGATCTCATGTCATCCTCATAGGTACCCTAGAGTGTAGTGTGGTCCTTAACCTCATTTGTAGAGGAAGAAACTGGGGCTTAGAAGAGAGAGGCAACTCACTCAAGGTCTCATGGCCAGTGATTTGTAGGGCGGAGATTTGAACCCGGGACTGTCTGATTGCCAGATGATCGTTCTTGCCACTAAGTTGCTTTTATGAGTGCTTCAAGTTAAGAGTGCTTTCCAAGCATCATCAGTTCTATGCTCTGCTCTCAAACAGGGGTACAAACACCAGCCCCAAAGGCACTGACTGAACTCACATCTTTGAAAGACCGGTCAGAATCTGCTGAAAGCCCACTTTTTCTGGATGGAGGGAAGGACAGTCCTGCCTGGAGGTGGTGACGCCTGTCCTAGGACAGGCAGTGGGGCCAAGGGTGAAGGGGTAGTGTCAGTTACTCCTCATAGGACCTCAGGAAGGCTGAAATCAGCCAGTGAGGGATGGAGTAGTAGATATTCCAAACTTTGGTCTTCTCCTCCATCCAGGACTGGGCTAAAGTGATGTGAAAGGCAACCTTGGCACTGAGCTGGGCTCCTGCCTTGGGAGATGTGAGTTACTAAGAAACTAAGAATTCTGGGGTAGGGGAGAGAGCAAGCTAGAGTTAGTTCATTGAGGATATTTGGGAACTTCGTGGATCTGCAGAGGCCTCCCCGCCATGGGCAGCTTTGTCCATTGCCCAAGCAATGTTTCATGAAAGCAGCCTCCGCCAGGGGCGTAGGGGAACAGGCCAAGGATGGCAGAAAGGGAGGGAGCCCAGCAGGCCCTGAGTCCCAGCATAGAGCTACCCCTGGCTCGAGAACAGCTCAGCCAGGTCTGACCTGGGCTGGGCTCTGACCAGAGGCAGAGGCTTCGCTGTGAGTGGAGATGCCCCTGAGCAGAGGAGTTTCTCTGTGCCCAGGCACCCTGCTGGGCTCTTTGAATGGAGGGCCCCTATTTTTTCCTACCAGCCTGGGGAAGTGGGCCTGAGGATTCTCCTCCTGTAACCAAAAGGAAAGCCAGGTCCTGAGAGGAGACCAGGCTGAGGTCACAGAGCTCTTGAATTGCCGAGCCGATCTGGGCTGTTTCATCCTCACACCTGGCCGCCCTGGGCACTGGAAAGACGGCCCCGGTTTTTGTGCCCATGTAGGACCTGTCAAGGCTAGGCCAGGGTCGGGCCGCGCAGGCAAGTGCCATGAAGAAGGGTGCGGGCTGCCAAGATGGAGAGCTGTGTGTGCTTGTGTGCCTTTTTGTGGGCGTGCATGTGCCCGTGTGATTCTGTGTGTGTGTGTGTGTCTCCCAGCGGCTGTTCTGCTTCCTCAGAAAGCCTTTCCCTCCCCCCTCCACTCCGTTTCTCTTTCTTCTTCTCCTTACTCCTCATTGTCGTCTTCTTTTTTTTAATGAGACTTAATTAGCGTCGAGTTCCTCCTCTGGCTCCCTCTCCGCCCCCTCCCCGCCCCTGCCCTCTCCTCCCTCCTCTCTCTCTTTCCCGAGGTACAGGCCAAGCGATCTGACAAATGCACTTGAGAACAAAGCGCCAGGCTAATTCGGGGCCTGCTCAGGAAGCAGGAGCTGAGCTGAGATAATGGGTCTGAAATAGCCCAGCATGATTATGCTTCCTCAGCCTGTGGCCAGGCGGGCGCAGGCTCAGGCTGGCGGGCGGGTGGCAGGTGGACGGCGGGCGCCGGACGCTGCTTGCCTATGTCCTGCCGGTAGGACCCTGCCAAGTCCCGAGCCCTTCCTTAAAAACCCTCCAAATGCTCTGGGTCATAAGGGCCGTGCTTCTGCCCCCACGTCAGTCCTCTTCTGGCCCTTCCAGGAGCTGCTATGCCTCCTGAAAGCCTACAGACCCCAGCAGGGACAATCCTGAGTCAGCAAGGGCCAGACACTTGACCATAGTTGCCCGATGGGCTTATGACAATGCTTCTTCAAGAATCCAAGGGGCCAGGCCCCTTGCCCTAAGTCCCCTTTCCTTGGTCATGCCTGGCCCCATCCCAGCTTGGTAGGAGAGGAGTGGGAGGGATAACACGGAACAAGCTTGGGCCTCCAGGCAGGGCCCCTTAGGAACTTGAGCACTGGGGAGAGACAGCGCTCCCCCTGAGATGACCAGAGAAGAAGGGGAAGCTGGGTCTGTTCCGACATCCAAAACAAGACAGGACATTGGCGTGGTGCCCACCAGAAGGCTAAGTTCAGATGTCACTTGGATATCCTCTGCCTTGGCTTCCTGGAGTTTGTCCAGAGCTTGGAGCCAGACTATGGAAGGAATGGTCCAAAGGCTAGGCACAGGATGAGCAGGAGTTCGTTCCTGCAGGCCACTGGCCCATCCCATCAGGTCCTTGCCCCTGCTGCCATGCCTTCCTCCTCATCCACACATGGCCTGGAACCCTGCAATGAGAACAGTCATGGATCTTTATCCCCTGGCCCAACGGTTAAGTTTGCCGCCTTTCCCAGACCCGTTAACCAGGGCGCTGTGTGTGGACATGTGTCTGTTTTGCCTCATTCATGCGGACAATATGCAATTCTTTAGCTCCTCCTAGCACCAGGCTCAGAGCCAGGCTGTGGGGATTCAGGCAAGTTGGACAGAGGCCCCGTTCTTAGGGGCCCTTAGTCTGGTGGTGTAGACACACAAAAGCAAGAGATATAAGGCAGTGAGATCTATCTGGAGGCAGTCTGAGCCCAAGAAGTCGTGGGACCTGAGAGGGTATCAATGGTGGGGCGTCAGGGAAGGCTTTGCAGAGGAGGTGACGTCTGAATTTTGAGGGGGCTCAAAAGATGAATAGGGCTCCGCTGGGGTAAGATAGAGAGGATAGAGTTTGGCTTCCTTCAGGGCAAAAGGGAGTTGGAGTGTGAAAGTGCTAAACACATGCATTCTAAGGTTCTAATGGTCAGTCGTTAACAACCTTGGGGGCCTGGGGCTAGAAGGAGGCAAAGGAATGGCTCCAGCTGTATGCAGTCTTGGGGGGCCACCACCTACTGTCCCTGCCCCATGGTGATCTGACCTAACACAGGACTAACGGTTCTTTCCTCAGACCTACAGCACCAATCTCTCTGATCCTCGATCAGACCTCAGCCCCAAGCCCCGGGCCTTACAACTCAGGTTGTCATTTTGAACTTCATTTCTGACCCCCTTGAGCCAGCCTGCCCTCAGCCCTGAATCACCTTTCTAGCTACCAGGATCCCAGAGATGACTCTCCCTTCCACATATTTGCTTCAAGCAGGCACATCTGTGGAGTGAGCTGACCACCTTCCTTTGCTGTTTTTCCATCTCTTGAGCTCTTCTGGGACTTAATATAACCAGCTTGGCTTTTCTTGTAGCAAAGGTGTCTAAAGGAGCCCAGGCCAGGCTTTCTGAGCTTGCAATGAGAAAGCTCAGACTGTCTCCCAGAGTCACCATGTATGTTTGTACAGGTTGTGAACTGCACAAGAGGGTCTGGCTGAGGGTGTCAGTGGGAAATGACATCCTGCCTGCCTTCTGTTTACCAGTCTTGGGCAGACTGGTGCAGGCTGTGTCCGCCAACAGGGGGTACCCTTTTTTAATGAGCACAAAAGTACTGGATGGGTGGAGGTGATGGGCCCTGGCTCCTTCCCTGTATCCCATCCCCATCATGGAGCCCTGGATGAAGGGGACCGTAGTCGATGAACTCTGCAAGGCCCTCCCAGCTAAGAAATCTAGGTTTGTGAGCTGCAACAAATATCTGGTGCGTGGAGCCAGCTCCGGTACAGAGGCTGTTCCGGGCTGTGCAAAGGGACTGTGTGTGAGGATTAGTGAGAGGAAATGAAAATTGGGGATGGCCCTCAGGGGAGTTGACTGAAGATGATGTCAGAGAGGAGGCTGCCTCCTGGAGAGCAAGGGACCCGAACGGCTGCAGAAACAGGGGAAGGCGTGGGAAGGAGGGGGCTCTTCCCACTGTCCCCAGCACCTAGGCAGCCTGCCCCCTCCGAGGCCCAGGTCCCAGTCAGCCCACCTGTTTTTCTGACCCCTAGCTGCCTCCTAGCTCTCCTGACGCCTCGGGAGCTGAAGGGGCACATTCCTGCTGAGGACCTCCAAGGACCCAGAGGGGGAAGGCAGAGAGAAGGGAATCATCAGGACAGGGTTTTACCTCCTGGCTGCACATTTCACAGCTTGCAGAATGATTTGCTCTTCGAAACGTGTTCCTTGTAGACTTCTTTGGCCATGTCGCAAGGTGGGTATCATCACTGCCATTTATGGATGAGGAAACTGACGTTCAACGAGATAAGAAGTGACCTATCTAGGCTCACTGAGCTAGCAAGTTGCAGAACCTGTATTTGAACTCCATTCTGCTCACTCTTTTCCGATTTCACCCCACTGCCCCTTCCCCCGTGTGGGCAAGAGCCAGAGGCCAGGGGTTCCCTGTTAATGATTTTAAACACCCAAAACATCCCATTTGAGCATGCATGCCTCCATTTTCCAGATGAGGAAAACTGAGGTCCTACATGGCTGGCAAGTGGCAGTTATCAGTGATGACCTTGGAGGGGTGCAGGGAACGGGAGTGCTTTAGAGAAGGAAGGAGGAAGTGTGTGTGTGTGTGTGTGTGTGTGTGTGTGTGTTGGGCTGGGGACCAGGAGGCATCACGGAGCGCTCAGACCAGTTAAGCAGATGAACCTAGACAGGAGGGCCCAGCTAGAAGTGGCTTTGGGCTGGGTGGAGAGTGGAGAGGGTAGCATGTGGGTCCGGCGTTGTGGCTAGAAGGTTGTACCCTGGAGAAGGGCAGGCTCCATTTATCATGATATTTCCCCAAGTTTGCAAACAGTGCTTTCTTCTTTTTCAAGGAGGGCATTCTCTCCAAGGCTTTGCCACTGCCTGCCCCCCACCCTCTATGGGGGCTTTGCTTGGTCCCCAGCTGGAACCCCCAGCCCAGCTCCCTAATTCCAACGGGGCAAGCGGCATGCCAGCATGCCCAGTTGATTCTCCCAGCACACACAGGTAATTCATCTCAGCTTCCCTTTCAGACCTCCACCCCCAGATGTGCGGCCTTCCCAGCAGCCAGAGGCCAGCTCACCCCACCCATATCCCCGGCCAGCTGCAGCCCCTTATTTCCCAGGGAAGAGAGAACTAATAAAGGATAGTCTCTGAGCCCCAGCCCCTTCCCACCATTCTTTCTTGCCACAGCCACCCCATAAAACGAAGGGGAGAGATATAAAGGGAGCAAGTGTGAGTGGAGATAGAGTTTCCATGTGAGGAGGGATGTGGAAAGGTGGGGATGTGTGGCTAGGGCTGGGACAAGAGTGGGCCAAGGCTGGGGCCTGAGCAGATATGCGAGTCCCTATTAACACTCACTTTGGCTGCTACACCGGCTCCTAAAGAAGGGAGAAGGGTAATATAGGCCTGTAACAGATGGTGACAGTGAATATGCCAAAGGTTGTAGGCCTGGTATGGGCACCCAGGAGGGGTCATCCTGAGAACATCCTTTCTGTCTTTCCCTTCCATTCCCTGATCTGTCCCAGAACCTGGCAGGAGAGTCCCCAGCCCTGACTCCTGAGCCTAGCTCCACACTGACCCAGAGTGACTCTGGTCTGCTCCTTTACTCTTCTCCCCAGGCTGTGGTCTCTTTGACTGTGGAATGGGCTCAGCCAGATACCCTACAAATTGGAGTTAAGACAGAATGTGCTACTGGCTGTGCCCTATGGGAACTCATAGAAGCCCCTTGTTCCTCTCCTCTCAGGTCTGGCATAGCCCTTAGGAGAAGGTAGGGTCTTACAGGTATATAGGCTGAGTGCTCTGGGGCAGAGTCTGAACTCTGCAGGAGGTATGCCCTCTCCCCATGTGTCCAAGAGAAAGAGGGGAGCAAATCTTAGGATGTGAAAGCCTCCCCACTTGTGGGACTCCGGGTATAACATTTATTTATTTGTTTGCTTCAACAGTTACTTACCAAGAACCTTCCATGTGACAGCCACTGTCGTACGCACTGCAAAAATGCACAAATCCCTGTCCTCAAGGAGCAACAATTATAGTGGGGACAGGGAAAGATGATAAAAAGGCAAATCTTCTTCTGTAAACCTGAGGTTGGGAGCTGGGGGTAGGAAGTAAGACTGGGGGTCTCTGGGCCACATGAGGGCCTCTCCTCCCTGGTATTACTCTCAGGAAGGAGCCCTAAACTATTCTCCCACAGAAAGTCCCCTGCCAGCACTAGGCCAGTTTGGACTGGGTTCTGGATTTAAGGGTAGGGCGTAATGTCCCATCTCTTGTGTCTAGATCCTAGAATAGGAGTATGTTCTTACACCGTCCCCTGGCTTCCACCTGCTGGGATGGACCTGAAGTTTGGTCCTGTGCGTGCAGCCTGAACTGGCCCTGGTGTAGGCCCCAATGGCTGATACCAACATTCCTGGTGACAAAGGGCCCCAGCAGCCTGGGTCCCCTTGCTGCCAGGGAGCATGGCAGAAAGAGCGCTGGATCTGGGATTGTATGCATAGGCTCTAGTCCTCTCTCTGCCATCGATTCCTTAGCAGACAGTGGGCATAAGCTTCATCATCATTTACCCTGGTTATTAAGAAGGTGTCCATTGTGACAATGTATGAGAGGGTCTTCTGGAAAGGGTAAAACTCTCACCAGATATTTGAGTCTGTTAGTCTCTGGCTGCTTATCCCTGGGTTCTTCCTCAAAGCGGGACCTCAGTGTTCATTGACAAAGCTTTTGCAGGAGAGAACACCCACCTGCTCCTTTGCCCCTGGTTCTAGGAACAGAGTTGGGATGGGACAGTGCAAGGCTGGTGGATCTTTGCTGAGTAGTTTTCACCCCTCCCTGCTCTAGATCTGTCACCACCTGGCTGCATGGCCTGGGCCAAGTCCTCTGACTTGTTGGAACTCAGGATTCTTGTCTACAAAGCAGGCAGCAGGATCTCCTGTTCTGCCTTCCAGAAGTTTCCAGTGACAGTGAGCTAAGACACTATCAGATATGCCTATTATTAAGTGGGGAATGGAGGGCAACAACTCCATTGCTGGAGACCCACAGGGCCGACGGGATGCAAGGAGAATTTCTCAGCTTCAGCAGCCCCAAAGTTTAATTGAAATGGTGATTCCCAGGGCTGGACTCAGGAAGGGCCTGGAATGGAAGTGGGGAGAGGCATTTGCCAAGCAGAGCCAGGCCTAATGCTGCCATTCCTTGCCCTGCCCCCATTGGCCTTGGCCCCCTGGGAGGACTCTTGCTCGTGCCTGTTCCAGGAACCCCTTGCTCACTTCAGGGAGGAATCAGGCAACGGCCATCCTCACCCCTCACAGAGCAAGAGAAAGAGAGAGAGAGAGAGAGAGAGAGAGATCCAGAGAAGGTGCAGGATTGCAGGATGCAGACCCCAAGAGAGAGGAACCCCCAGCTACTGAAATAGATAGGGAAAACGGAAGAAAGAGATACAGTGTAAGAGATAGAGAGAGGCGGAGGATATCGTGACAGAGAGACTGGCAGAATGAGGAGAGAAGGAGAGACTGAGCGATAGACAAGGGAGAGAGGAAGATTCAGGAGAGAGCAATATTATGTTTGAGAGAGACAGGCTGAGAGACAGCAAAGGGGGCAGGAGAGAGCCCTCAAGACACTGATGAGAAAGAGGGTGAGTGTGAGTGCCACCAGAAACCAGAGGCAGAAAACAATCCAGTTTTTCTTCTGCTGCCTTGCCAAGGTGTGGGTCCAGGACTTGGGGGGTAGCCAACCTGAGCTAGGCAAGGTGAGCCCCTTGGAGTAAGGAGGTAGGTGTGACGCAGTGGGTACCTCAAATTGCCTGACTTCCTGGACCAGGAGAAGCCCCTAGGAATTGTCCCAGTCCCCTGCTGCTTCAGAGAGAGCCTGGGAACATGCTAGAAGGGGGCCCTGGCATTGGAGAGATGCAGACAGGGTCCTCAGGTGGGAACTCTGGATTCTGGTTCCAGCTATGCTACCACTCAGCTTTGAACCTGAGGCTGGGCCTTTCCCTTTTTTGGGCCCCAGTAGGCCTTTCTTATAATGGATGTGTCTGGGGAGAGTTGAATTGAATAATCTCTTCCATCTCTAATGTTCTAGGATTCATCTAAGGAAAGGCAGGAGAAAATGAGATCCCTTAAAATACAGAAACCCGTAGGTGGAGAATTTCCAGGCTCCATATGGATATTTATTTTTTCTGTAGAGAAGGCTAAGAAGTTAGAATTTTCAGTCTCTGGGGGAAACACAATTGGGTGTCTGAGATTTGGGAATGCAAGGAGGCTCTGAGGAGGGACTGCTTGGTGCTGAGCAGAGGGAGGCTGCCTCGGGTGGAGAAGAGCTTCACTTGCCTTCAGGTAGGGGAATGGGGTGATTCACTGCAGTGGCCTCGATCAGTGTTTTGAGGGTTGCTGGGGAGAGTTTGGGTACCCTGAGAGCTGTGCCACCCTGAAGCAACCCAGGGAGCCTGGTCATGGTGGGACATAGTCTTGCCCCCCCACCCCGCTTTAGCCACTAAAAACTCAGTTAAAGGATAAAGGGAGATAACAGGGCGTTGCTTTCATTCCCAGGAGAGGGTCAGCTGGGGAGGGGCTGACAGAGTCCTATTGGCCTGCTGTGCTGCAGTAGTGGACACCCACAGATATTTCCCAGCCACTGCCCCAAGCACCAGGAACCTGGAGTGTGATGAAAAAGGTGACCGAGGGTTGGCCTGGTTGGTGGGCTGGGGGAGAAGTGGGGCTGGCTCCATGCAGGCTCTTTCCAACAGACTCCGTGTTCCCTCCTCCCCACCGCCTCTTACAAGCCCGTCCTCCCCACCTGTGCCCACAGGTGCCAGTCTTGCCCTGGGGATCTTTGCTGTGGCCCAGTGGGCAGGCATTGCTGGGGCAAGAAGGCTTTACCCAGCCCAGGAGCTTCACCCTCGCCCACTCCGGGCTTGCTCACAGCACTCTCATTTTCCATGTTGATAAACCGAGGCCCTATCCTCCCCTTGTTGTTGTTCTTCTTCTTTAATAGGTAAACACATATTTGAAGAATGCAGTGAATGGTTTTCTTTTATAAAGATTTTATCTATTTATCTGACAGAGAGAGAGAGAGAGCTGAGCAGGGAGCAGGGAGCCCAACATGGGACTCAATCCCGGGACCCCGGGATAATGACCTGAGCTGAAGGCAGCCGCTTAACCCACTGAGCCACCCAGGCACCCATCCTGCCCTGGTTCTTAATTTGGCCAGAGAAAGACAAGCTAGTTGTGCCCGGTGGCCACACCCAGGGCTTCCTTGTATATTGGCAGCTTTGTCTGCGGGCAAGGATACCAGCTTTTCTAGCTTTGTTCTTGATCTCCCTGGAGGGACCCAAAGAAAAGGTTAGCCGGCTCCACAGCAAAGACAGAGAAATGTGGTATCACAACACTCATCCCAGAGGTGAGGTGTTGGAGACTCAGAGAGCCTTGGTTGACTTGTCTGCAGTCACGCAGGGAGTGGGAGCATGGCTGTAATCTTCTGTGTTTCGAGCTCTATAGCATCTGCCGAGTTTTGGTGGTTGGTTTGTTTCTTTGGGGCTTTTTTATTTCGAGGAAGGAGAGGGGGATGATAAATGTAATATCTATTCACTGAAGAAAATGTAAAAACCGCATAAGAGTGTTACCAAGAAAATATTACCTATAATCCCACTAACTAGGGAAAAGCACTGTTCACTTTTTGGTATCCTTTTTTTTAGTCATTTTTTTTCCTCTGCGTGTGCGCACAAGCTCGCGCGCGCGCGCGCGCGCACACACACACACACACACACACACACACACAATCTTACCTTTTACCAAAGTGATAATACTGGTCATTCTGTTTTTGTTTTTTGTTTTTTTAATTGTGGTTTAAAAAAACCTCACGTGACATGAAATCTACCCTCCTAACAAGTTTTTAGATGTAAGTGTGGTTGACTATAGGCACAATGTTGCGCAGAATAGCTCTTGAACTTTTCTGCCTCGCATAACTTAAATAAGCCATCGAACGGCAGCTCCCCCATTTCTCCCTCCTCCAGGCTCTGGCAACCACTATTCTATTCTACTTTCTGTTTCTAGGACTGACTATTTTAGGTTCCTCATACAAGTGGAATGAGGCAGTTTTTGTCTTTCTGTGACTGACTTTTCTCACTGAGCTTAATGACCCTCAGGTTCATCCTCGATGTCACATACAGCAGGATTTCCTTCTTTTTAAAGGCTGAATAATATTCCATTGTGTGTGTATGCATGTGCATGTGTGTCTCTGTGTGTGAGTGTATTGTGTATTTTATCTGTGTGTCTGTTGATGGATCCTTATGTTGTCTCCTCCATTGGCCATTGTGAATAGCGCTGCTATGAACATGGGATGCCAATGTCTCTTCAAGATCTGGATTTCAATCCCATTGGGTTAAATACCGAAAAGTGTAACTGCTGGATCCTAGGGCAGTTCCCTGGTTAAGTTTTCGAGGACCCTCCATCTTGTTTTGCACTGCGGCTGCTGCACTCTGCATACCTACCAGCGGGTGCACTAGGTTTCCAATTTCTCCACCTTCTCACCAGTGGTGGTTATTTTTCATTTTTGTTTTTCCCAATGGAGGTGTGACGATGGCCATCCTGACAGGTGTGAGATGGTCCCCCTTGTGGCATTGATTTGCATTTCCCAGACGATGAGGGATGCCCAACGCTTTTCACATATGCGCCAGTCATCTGCGTGTCCTCTTCTGGCCCCTGTGTTTTGTACCCTGAGTTTCCCACATATCATTGAACCAGAAGCATTTCTCCACCTCATTAAGTATTTTTGGCACCACCCCTTACTTCACCCTGAAGGCAGGGGCCTGAACTTGGAGAGCCTCAAGGTCCTGCCAGGCTACTGTTGGTGCCTGGTGCATCATCAGGCCCGTGGCTTGGCAGCAACAAGGGTGGAAATACATCCAAGAGAGGCCCTGGAGTCATAATAGCTAAGAGTGGAAATTTGGTGGCAGACAACCCTCGGTTCAAATCCAGATTTTGTCACTTCCAGGCTGCCTGGCTTTGGGCCAGCCAGTTTCTTTCTGAGCCCTGGCTTCCCCATCTGTAAAATGGGGATAACGGTAGAATCTATTTCACAGCCTCTTTTGCTCAGCCTCACTGAGCATGCAGGGACCTAAGCTATGGCAAGTCCCCTGTCACCAACCAACAGTTATTATTGTGGGAAGCTCAAGAAGCCTGAGCAAGTTCCTTCCTCTCTCTATGACCTCGGTTTCTTCATCTGTACTGTGGGAGACTATATTGGGAGTCCCCTTTAGGCTCTGTCTTGAGATGTCTTTGAACAAAGTGAGGAAGAAGGTGCATGTCAGCTGTGGAGAAGCTGGGTATTCCTCCTCCAACCTCCTTGTCTTTATGGTCCTCGGCCTTTTCCTCCAGCAGACCCTTTCCCCCTGCTCTGAGGTCCAGACAGGCTCTCAGGTGGCCCTGGCTTGGGGACCTCTGGGAGTAGAGCAAGGCTGGGCCATATTGCTACAGACGGCCCTTCTGTAGGCCTGGGTAGCATCCATCAACACCCTAGAGAATGTAAGCATTTAATTTTGGCACTTGTTAGGAGAGTCACGGGGAGGGGGAAGCCAGCCCCTCAGAGGCTGGGATTGGGCAGAACTGGGCTCACTTCGTCCAGAGAGAGAGGAGGAAGCAGGATCCCTGCTGAGCAGAGAGCCCAACTCAGGGCTTGATCCAAGGACCCTGAGATCATGACCTGAGCTGAAGGCAGAGGCTTCAACCCACTGAGCCACCCAGGCACCCCTTCAATTGTGTTTTATAAAGAGAGAGACAGAATCTAATATGGGGTTCCTGGCAGTCCTTGAGATCTTGTTTTCTTCTTGCACGTAGAAGGAACTCAACCAAGGGAGAGCCTTCAGAACATATTGAAGCCAATTCTCCCCATTGTACAGATGGAGACACTGAGGCTGGGAGGGAAGAAAGGATCAGTTTACACTGCCCATATCTTCCATATTACTGAGCAGGAGGTGAAGATCAGCTCTGTTTTAGCTTCTCTGGAGGTTATGAATGAGCTGTACCAGAAGATGCTTGGGATATCAGTTAGATAAGCAGATGAACTTCCTGGCAAGACCCTAAGCCCATGGAATCTTCCAGTGTCAGGGTAGAAATAAACCATGAGAAGTCATTCCTTTTGGAATTTTAAAAAAGATTTTATTTATTTATTTATTTATTTGAAAGAGCACAAGTAGGGGAGGAGGGGCAGAGGGAGATGGAGAGAAAGAATCCCCAAGCAGACTCCCTGTCTGGTGTGGAGCCTGACGTGGGGCTCGATTTCAGGACTCTGAGATCATGACCTGACCTGAAATCAAGAGTCCGATTGCTTAACGGACTGAGTCTCCCAGGCGTCCCGAGTGGTCATCCTTTAAAAAAAAAAAGAAAAATAAATATATATTTTTTAAAGATTTTATCTATTTATTTGACAGAGAAAGAGAGAGAGATAGGAAGCACAAGCAGGGGGAGCAGCAGAGAGAGAGAGGGAGGGGCAGGCTCCCCATTGAGCAGGAAGCCTGATGTGGGGCTCAATCCCAGGACCCCAGGATCAGGACCTGAGCCGAAGGCAGTCACTTCACATACTGAGCCACACAGGCACTCCCTGAGAGGTCATTCTAAGCTAAAGTTTGGAAGCTAATTTTAGCCACACACATTGTATAGCTTGAGAGTTAGGTCTGACCCCAGTCCCTGCACCAAATCCTAGCAGCACTCCCAGATGCACCTGCAAAGAACCTTGGAGCTGAGTTCACAAAGAGGGAGGAGCTGGCTCAAGATCCCATGGGGAAGCATCGATGGTGCACTTTGGCGCCCTTCCCAGGACACACACGGTCCTTCAGTTAGTTGCCTTTGGCCTGCCCCCTGCCCACATGCTCGCTCCCTGGGGACTCCAGCTCACAGTGTCTTTACCATCTGTATTTGCCACCGTATGGCACATCAGGGGCTCAGCCTCATGTGTGCCGCCTGAGTTCGTGAAGACCAGGGGGTACTGGACAAAGAGGGGCCTGGGCAGAGCAGCTGGCAGAGCTCTGACAGCTGTGACCGTATGTGCCCTGACACTGGAGTAGCTCTAGCCCCAGGAGCAGCAACCTGGAGCCTTTCCGAGGCAGTCCCCAGGTACCTAGGAGTTGCCCAAAGGAGTGTGCCTGTTGTCCCTAGGTCACAGAACCTAATCTAGCCCTCACATCTGAGGGCTCATAGCCACTTTGGAAGTCCAAATAGGTGGCTGCAGGAACCGCCCACATGAAAAGCCAAAGATGAGGCTGGGGTCACGGGCCCCATCAGGAAGATTTTCCTTTTTTACCCGACTTCATTCAGCCAGTTTTGGATCATTCCTTCTTAGAGATTAGGAGTGGCTGACCCATCTCTATGGATGATATTAGAGAAGAGGCAGCCAGTGTTCGTGAATCTGTTCATATGTATTATGTGCCAGGCATCAGGCTAGGGGCTTCTTTTACATGATTTTATTCACTCCTCAGACAATCCCACAAGGCAAGAATGAGGGTCCCCATGTTACAGCAGAATTAACCAAAGCTCAAAGAGTTGGCATTACTTCCCTAAAGCCAGGCGGCAAATAAGGGAGCAAGATGGGACAGAGCCTGGGGTACTCATTTTATTGCTCCTACAAGTCTCTCAGAGAAACTTAGAAAGCTGATGGCCATTGCGGTAGGGCAGGGCAAAGAGAGCACTGAGGTTGGGCACCTTTGTCTAGGGCCTCTGGAGCACAGCCTTGCAAACCCCTCTCCCTTTTCCTGGAGTTCTCCAACCCTGGGAAGGGCCTAAAGGGGTTGGGGGGCAGGAGAAGCAGGGTGGGGACTGCAGAGAGCTGCCCCCAGCCCCAGGAGCTCCTTTCTTGACCCCTGCCCACAGGGTAGCTCCAGAGAAACTTCTGGGAATAGAGAGAAATTCATTAGTGGATGTGCAAGTCCCAAACCGATTAGCGATTTATACTCTGGGCTCAAACGGCAGGTGGCTTAGTTTTATTACCTGACAGCCCGAAGGCCACCCAGTTCAGCCCCTCCCTTCTTTTTTCCCTTCTAGTGGTCATCAGAATTATATCCTCGGCCTGACTTGTCTTAGGACATTTCTTTAATGCACAGAGCCTAGGCCAGTTCCCGGGGTAGAATGAGCTGGGGGTGGTAGTGGTGGGGAGTGACAGGTGGCAGGGTGCCAGGATGGCCTCCTGAACAGGAAGAGACTTTCTAATCTGAGAGCTTTGTTCATTCAGGAACCAAAGAAGGCTCCGTTTCCATTTTGGGGCAAGGCAGGAAGAAAGAGGGTGATGTAGGTACTGCAGCAGGAAGGATGGAGGATAGATATTAAGGGGAACATCCAGAATGCTTGAGTTTTAATTCCTGGCCTGGGATAAATGCACTGCTTGGCTGAGGGAAAGGGGCTGGAATGGAAATGACACAGGCTGGGCCTATAGCCAATGGGAACCTCCCCACAGAAGATGCCACTTAACAGTGTTATTAAACCCTCAGGACTTTTAAAGTAGAGAACAAGGTAACTATGAACACCCTTTAAAGCGATATCCAGAGTTCCCGAGAGAGCTCTGTGTCTTTCTCATTCCCCTCTGCCTTGGGATAGAGACATGTGGTGTTCCCATATCCACACCACCCTCCCACACACACACACACAACCCGACACTGCCCCCACCTGCACTGTGTCTACGGTCATGGCTGCCATTCCCTTCTTTATCCTCCAGCCTAACCCTGTCTTCAGCTCTGAGCCAAAGGGCCAGCATTGATTTCTGGGCTTCTCTGTAGTGAAGCTAGAGGGTGGACCTGGGTCTGTCTGCCTTAGCTGGGTTCTAGCCCCTGGGCAGCCTCTGGGGAGATAGAGGCTGTGGTGGCCTTGAGCTTGCGCCTGCTAATCAGCAGTGTCAGCATTGGACTGGGGACATTCCTAGGTAGCTTTAGCTTCAGACTACTAGAGTGGAAATGAGGTGAATTGACTTTTCCCACTTGTCCCCCACTTCTCCCCACTTCCCAATGCTGAGCTCCAGGCTTAGGGATCCAGGTGAAAAAGTCGATCAGCTTGCCCTTGCCCAGCTCTGAATGTTACTCCCCCCCCCTCCAATGGGCTTCCAGTTCAGGGCAGGAGAATTCAGATTCCACCTGGATTGCTTCTGTGGGGTTCCACCTTCAGGAAGTTCTTCCTGGTGTCTGACCTGGAGCCTTCTTGCTGTAATTGACTCTTTATTTTTTTTTTTTCTAGTTTCGTCCAGAGAATAATGAGGGGAAGTGTTCTTTTAAGATCATGCTGTGTGCAGAGCTTAGAAGACTGAGAGGCATCAGTGGAATCTGCAAGCCTGAAGGGGCTCAGGATCTGTTGGAGTGGTTGCTGAGATGGTGGCCCCTCCCCCCTTGGCTGCTCTGGAGATTCCTCCCCAGTCCCGTGAAGAGCAGCACCACTTCTTCCTAGCCGTGTGACCTTTGAACGGAACCAGTTCTAGAGCCCTGGTCATTTGCCTTCTGGTTCCCAGTCTTGTCACTCAATCTCTCCTGGTACCATTAGTCCTGCCCGTTAGTCAATTATTCAGCCAAGGGTTGTATGCCCATCCCAAAATGAGGTGCTGCTGGGGGTAGGAGTGGTACTGACAGGAATGTGATCAAAGACCCTATCTTTCAGCATCTCCCAGCCTAGCACCCCTTCCCAGACTCACCTTCTGGGCTGGGATAAACCATCTGGACTGGGGGCACAAGTGGGGGTGCTTCCAACCCAGCTGAACTGAGTAATTAAAATCTCTCCTCTTCCCCTGACAGATGACCTCCAAGGTCTCTTCTAGACCTGTGAGTCTATGATTCCAGCTGGGGGTATCCAATTAACCCTTGTCATGCTTGGCTGGGCTTCGTGGGCTGTAAAGTGGGAAGGGGTGGTGATGCACTCACCAGGATGGTCCACCCCTTCTTCTTCTCCTCCCCTTCCCCCACTCCATCTTCCCCAGCCCCCACGACAGGGTTGTGCTTACCTAGCCTGGGGAAGTAAAGTCAGAGTGTCAGAGTAAGGACAAGCCTATTGGTAGACCTGGATCTGGGGGGGCTGCCTAAGGGCAGATGGTACCAGCTATGTCTTTGCATGGTATCTCCCTGGCCCTTGGTCCAGGCCCAGGCAGAATGTGCTCCCAAAGGATGGTTCTGAAGGGCTGGTCTGAGGTAGTGGGAGGTGCAGGCTTTGGGAGCAATACCACTGGCCAGAAAACAGTTTGTCTGGAAGAGTAACATCTTGGGTCACACACACCCCCACCATGCCAATGCAAGGCAACCTCCTTGTGGTGGTACATTCTGCCCATTCCCCAAGGGCATGGCATTTGGGTAAGGTTCAGACTCCACTTAGGACGGTGGTAGAGCCATAGATGTGCTGATTGAGTTGATATGGACCTGTAAGACTATCATAAAAAGGCACCTTTTGGGCCACTTAAGTCCCTTGGACGTGTTTTCTTTGCCTCACACAATGCCTACGTTAAGAAGAAATTAGCTGCCATCATTTAAAATTCAGATTTCAACATAAAAATCCAGATTTAGAATTTCTAAAAAATCCAAAGATCTAGTAACACTGGGCCCATCTTCTACCAAGGCAATGGCTAGAGCCGAATGGCAGCTGTCTCCATAACCAGGGCAGATACACGGTCTGCTTCTCTGCTGTCACTGCCTGCTTGCGTTTGCCCTTCATGAGAGCAAATGGGGAAACTGAGGTTCAGAAAGAAAGAAAGGAGGGCCCTTGCCCAAGTTCCCCGAGCCAGGATTGGGGGCCAAGCCGAGATTCAAACCTAAGCCTCCTGCCTGCCAGCCAGCCCCATAAGCTCCCCAGAGCTCAGCAGAGGCTTCCAGACCCCTGCCACTGCCATCTCCTCTATTCCTGAGGCCTGGGTAGCCTCAGCGGCCAGGCTTTGTCTGGTTGCCTTCCTGCATGGCCCTTTTAGTTGGTGGGCCCCAGGCCCAGCCCCAGGTCCCCTTCGGTGAGAGCAGAGGCACTGCGGGGCCTCCGAAGCTGGCCCCATCTCCCGCAGCTCTGAACAAGAATCTCATTAAGTGCAGGGGGCGGCCGCCGCTGGGCCTGGGGCGCCCTGACCACAGAGCTGGCTTCCTTCTGCAAACAGCCCCGGCTGGGCCTGGGCCTGCTGTGTGTATGTGCATGTGGGGCTCTGCGGCGGCCCATATCCAGCCCGCCCTGCAGCCTCTCAGGCTGCCCTGCACTTCTTTCCCCCGTGCCCCTCTGACCACCCCACCCCGGTTTTTGTCTCCCCACCAGTCCTCCTGCCCCCGTCCCCTTTCTCGCTCTCTCTCCTACTCCATTTTCTTTTTTTCTCTCAGCCTGGCTCTGTCTGTGTCTTGCTTTTGTCCTCCTCTCTCAAACAGCCCCAGTTCTTCATGATCTGGTTTCCCACCTCAGCCAGTCCTGCCTACTTTCCTCAGGCACCGTCTTGCTGTCCCAGAGAGAGGCCCCCTTCCCTTCTGTCTCATCCTCTCTCTCTCTGAGCTTCACTATGTCTCTCTTCCTCAGTCTCTCCAAGGCTTGCTTTCCCTGAGGCCTTCCTCACCAGGAGCCTCTGAGTCACTCTGTGTCTCCCTTACTCGGACTCTCTGGCTTGCTCTGAGTCTGTGTTTCTGAGGCTGCCACAAGACGCTTCTGGGGAGGTTTGCTGTACTGGATAAACATGGCCCCAACAGCAGGACGTGAGGAATTCTGCTGACGGCGCTTTCCTCAAGGGCTGGGAGGGGGGCGTGGGTAGTGTGAGCCGGAGGCCAGGGGCCCCAAGGAGACAGCGGTGTCCTTTCCAAGCCGGTACCCCCGACTTCCTAGCAGCTCAGCCCAGCTCAGAGTGCCCCCCCCCCCAGCTGGAGAAAAGGAACAGACCCCAAGGGGCTGCTCACCCAGCCTACCCCACTCACCAACAACCCCCTCCCCACACGCTATGCTACTAGCTACTACGCACACACTTTCCTCTAGTATCAATGCCTGGAGCCAACTAAATGGAATTCAGTCCCGTGTTTCTCCTGGCCTGGCCTGCCTAAATCTCAAGGGCAGGGGCGATGGGGAAGGAAAATAACCCCAGGGACCTTTGATGTGAGGGAGTACATGCGAGAACCCATTAGAGGTCATTGCAGCCACCCCTCTCCTCCCAGACAACACCCTGCCCTTTTTAATTGTTCTACGTTTAAAATGCCTCCTCTCAGAGGAAAAGCGTATTGACTTCCCCATCTAACCTAGTCTGAGGCCTTACCCTCCTCTCTGTCAGAAGCTTCCCGAATCAAACAGAAGTCCTTCGTCCTGAGGCTCACGTGAGAACAGATGTGCCTGATGTTTGTGGTGTATAGTGCCTGTGTGTTGGGGTCTGGGGGAGGCTGAATGCCTGGAGAAAATGAAGAAGAGACCCTTTATTTGGGGGCATGGCGGGGGATGAGACAAAACACACGGAGCTCAGAGGAAAGGCTGACACAGTAGTCCAGGGGAGGGAGAGACCATGGGGTTCAGTGGCAGAGGGGCCGAAGCAGGGAAAGCTCTGGGGATACAAACACTGAGGAAGGAAGCACAGAAGAAGGCTCTGTGTGGCACGAGGCCAGGAAGCTATCTGAGGAAGAACCCGGGGACAGACCTGGGAGAAGAAACTTTCAGACTGAGGAAGGTCAAGTGTTTGGAGGCATGTGGGGAAGCGAGAGGGTCTTCAGAGGCAGGCAGCTTCTAGGAATAAACATTCATCTGACCGACTCATCCCAGTTTGCTCAAAACAGTCTAGATTTTAGCCCTGAAAGTCCTGCATTCTAGAAACCCCTCTATTCTAGGTAAATCAGAATGGTGGGTCACCCTAGCTACCTATCTAACCCCACCTACCAGGCAGTATGCGCAGGATCGCTCCTGTCAACCTCACAACAACCCTGTGGGACAGACTGTATTGACCCCATTTTATAGATGAGAAAACGGAAACTCAGAAAATTAAAGTAACTTGCCTTAATGGCACACAGTGAGTGGCAGCTTTGAAGCCAAGTTCTGTTGTCTCCCCGCATTGAGTTGCTTTATCCTAGACTCAGAGACCTTCAGGGACAAACTTAGTAACAAACCTCCCCCCACCTTCTCCCCTGCATGCATTCCAACCTCAACAGTCTCAAAGTCTTGACATGAGCCAGTGTCGTTTGGACCTACTGCCAGAGTCCCACTGGACTGGGGCTGGTAGTGGGAGTGCGCTGGAGGAAGGGGGGCTTCATCCCCTTCAACACACGGCCCACCAGGGCTTCGCTATGAACTGCCACCTGTTGATTCTTTGGCTTCTCCCCCAGCTGGGGGCAGGACCAGCTGCTGGGGGACGGGGGCGGGAGGCGGAAACTGGGGGAAGTGCAGGCGGTGGGGGGGTGTCTCCAGGGCCTTGCTGGGTTCCTGGGCTCCAGGTGGTGGGTCTGGAGAGGGCTGGCCCAACATCTGAGATCAGGCTGGGGGCCAAGCCCCAGGAGTCCCACACTGTTGGTCAGTGCCTCCGGTGAGCCGGGGTGTGAGGAAGCGGCCACAGAACAAACAAACAGACCCTGTGAGGACAGGAAGCAATTACGGACCACCCGGCCTAGGCCGCTGAGGAGCTCAGGGTGGAGAGAGGCAGGCTGAGGCGAGGATCGGTGGAGGATAGGCTGCCCGCTAGGTGTGGCCCGGGGTGAGGCCTGAGAAACAGCATGAAGAGGTTCTAGGCCCACAGGATTCTGGAGAGGCCATTGCAGGTGTTCCCCTCTTTAGGGGACATCTCTCATGATAAGAAATAACTCCAGAGAAGGGGCTACCTTAGGAGGCATGGGGTACAGGCTTCTGGTCAGAAGGCCTTGGTCCTAGGTCTAGCTGCGGCACTCCTGTGCTTTGGTCGAGGCCTGTCCCTTCCACTCCCTGAGCCTCAGTTTTCCCATCTATGTAATGACATGGTTGGAACAAATGATCTTCAACTGTCCCCCCAGATTTGATAGTCCACAGTGCTATAAAGTTGCTTAGAGTTAAGGATTTTTAAAGGATTTTATTTATTTGCATGTGTGCGTGTGAGAGAGAGAAAGAGAAAGAGAGAGAAAGGGAGAGAACAGGGGAAGGAGAAGAGGTGGGAAGGAGAGGGATAGAATTTCCAGTAGACTTTGGGCTGAGCCAGAGCCTGACATTGGCTCAATCCCACATCCCTGAGATCATGACCTGAGCTGAAACCAAGAGTCATTGGCTTAACTGACTGAGCCCTACAGGGGCCCCGAGAGCTAAGGAATGCATATAGCTGGGGCTACATGGTGGGGTTGGGGAAAGACATTTGGAAGTTTCAGACCTGGGTTCTGTCCTCAAGGAACAATATTATCTGAAAAAATAATATGTATTGAATTTTGGCTGAGAAGTGTATTGAAATGACACCATCAAATTTCTTCCCAAATCCTGCAAAGCAGGTACTATTATTATTTTCATTTTCTAGATGAGAAAACTGAGAGTAGAAAAAGGTAAGCAACTTGCCTACATACATGTAGGAAGAGGAGAGCCACACTTCGACCCAGGTCAGTCTAACTCCAGAGACAGGGCTCTGAACCCCGATTCTAAATTGCTTCTAGTACAGATGAGAAACAACAACTCTCCACAGTCTGCATGACGTGTTTGTCCGTTCATGGGCTTATTTCAGCTTCACAAAAGCCCTGTGGACCCGGTCATGTTATGCCCACTTTACAGAGAAGAGGACTGAGGCTCAGAGACATGAAGAGCCCAGCTGCCCTCCTTCTGATGCCCGATGTGCAGTGAAGTGAAGCCAAACTCCCTGTTCCCCACCCGGTGGCTCCAGCAGAAAGTCAGCTGCACCCCTGCAGTTGCCAGAAAAGCATCGGGTCTTGTCACCCCCTGTGTGGTGAGGGGATAGGCAGTCAGACACTTTGCTCCCCTCCCTTTCTTCCCCACCCCAAGGGCTTACTAAGCACTATCATGCCCCAGGGATTGTGTCGGTGGGGGGGGGGGGCTGGTTCTTTGCCTCCTTTCTTTCTTTTTTTAAAGATTTATTTTTATTTCAGAGGGAGAGGAGTGCAGGCGCACGGAAGGTTAGGAGGGCCATGGGTCAAAGGAGAGGGAGAGAAGTTCTAGGAGGCTCCCCGATGAGCACAGATCTAGGTGGGGCTCGATTTCCCAGACCCATAGAAAGATCACCACCTGAGCCGAAACCAAAAGACAGACACTTAACTGACTGAGCCACCCTGGCACCCCCCTGTGCATTATTCCGTTATTCACACAGCTCCCCCATGAAGTAATTTGACCCCTCATTGTGCAGATGAGACAATTGAGGCTCAGGGCATTCCGGTGCCCCCCCCCACACACACACACCCGGGGCCCTGGGCAGGGCCTGCAGGGACTAAAAGGCCCTCAGGAGTCTGTGATTACAGTTCTGTCCCTTTTCCAGGACAGCCTCCGTGAGCCTCCCAGCCAGAGCTAGATCTTTCTCTTGGCTCCTGGAAATGAGGCCATGTTCAGCCTCTCTCACAACACCCTTCCTCTCTTCCTTTCTGACTTGCATGGAGCTCAGGCTCAGGCTCAGGCCCACTCAGGCTGAGGCTCTTTTGGGTCCCAGTCCGTAAGTGCTTTTGTGTTGCTGGGACCTCAGCTCATGGGTACTGTCCCAAGCCCTGCTACCTGAATTACCTCATTTACTCCTCTCTGCAATCCCACGAGATAGATGGTTATTATCACCATGATTCCCGTTTTCCAGATAAGGCAATTGAGGCACAGGGAGGTAAATGGATCACCCAACCTCATCAGCTGGTAAGTGGCAGAGCTAGGATCCACACCCAAGCCAGCTGGTGCAGGGCCCCTCTGCCAAGCCAATTTGTGAAATTTTTAAGCACCAGCCTTAAGGAGCATGGCCTTGATCCTGAGGCAGGAGGAAGTAATTGAGGGGCTTAGCCCAGGGTAGGGGACATAATCTGCTTTGCCTATCTATGAGAATAATCAGTCTGGCGGCCATAAGGAGGGCTATGGAGGGGCAGACAAGAGGTAGAGCGGCTGGAATCCCTGGGAAGGGTGGATGGTAGCAGTGACAATGGCCATGGACAGAAAGGGACAGAGACGGAGGACATTTGGGACTTGAAAACAGAGCCACTGCTCTTCCAAAGGACAAGTGGGCCTAGAGTTCTGCTTCTGCTCCTCCCGCTGAGCTGCATGCCCTGGTGTGCAGAAGCGTCTGTCCTCAGGAAGGGGCATTCTTCTCTGAATTGTCTGCCTGGAGGGGCACCTTCTTTAAGTCTGGCACAAGACACCATACAGGCTATCTGAGGACCCTGACTGGATGCCTGCAGAGGTTCCCGCCAAGCCCTTTCTTCTCCCACCAAGCTCCCTCTTGTGCCTTGGAGCTCCCTTCAAGTTGGGGCAGATTGTGACAATAGGAGGAAATGCCACACGTGCGTGTGCACATGTGTGTATGTGTGCAAAGGGGGAAGTCTAGATAGAGACAGCAAACTGTTAGTAGTTGTTCTTCTGGGGAGAAAGGAAAGAGCTGGGAGAACTTCACTTTTTTCACCATCTACGCTTAGGCACAGTATGAATTTTCTTACAAGAAGCATGCTTGGTCTAAGAGAAGGATAAAAGCACTTCTAAAGGGAGCACAAACTTAAGGTTCAGGGTGTCAGTTGAGATAATGGACAGCACTTTGCAAACTGAGGGCTTGGATGACTGATTAGTGATATTCCTACCACTCCATGAAAAGGGAAAGGGCAGAATGTCCCTGGGGCTGATCATTCCCAAATGCAGAGCCCTAGATGGGCCAAACCCTGGGAAATAAGTGGTCAAACTCTGCTGCCCTGGGCTTCTCAACGGTTGCCCTTATCCCATCAGTACCCTGGGGACCAGGCAGAGTTTGCACAAAAGGGAGCTTTAGTTGTAGGCCTTTGCTGGGGCCCTGGGAATCAGTGACAAATTGAATGGGATAATAAGTTAATTAAAGCGGTCCAATATGTGAGGCATCCCAGGGCAGAAGAAAGAGGCTTGGCCAGGGAGTCACACAGGGCACCTGGATTCCTGAGCCACAGACTCCCTGAGGAACCTTGGGCCAATATCTCCCCCTCTCTGGGCCTCAATTTCCCCACCTATACAATAAAGAAACTGGCAAACCTGTTCTCTTAGGGCTGTGCCAGTGTTAGCATTTCAGGAATCTCTAATTAAAACTGTCCCCTGTGTATTAATCTTCTTGTCAAGTTTTAATTAATGGCTGATGGAGCCAAAGCAGGCACCAGCTGCCACCCCCCTGCTGGGAGGCGGGGGACACCTACAGGATGCTTGACCTGATAATCATCACTAAGTGGTCTCTATCTTCATCTCTCCACCCCAGGCTTGCTCTCATAGCTGAATGCTTTTTCCACTACACCACACCACCTAGGGTTTGAGGGCCTCTGTGTGTGTGTGTGTGTGTTTGATGGTGGTAAAGTGTATAGCCTTTCTCTCAACTCTGCTCCTAACCAGTTCTGTGATCTTGGTTTGTAACTTAACATCTCCAATCTTCAGTGTCTTCTTGCATCAAATGGGGATAGCAGTTGGCTGCAAGTAACAGAAGAAATGCTTGAAAATGCCTTCACAAGAAGTACAGCTATTATCCCACGGAGGAAGTCCCGACAAAGGGTGCTTCAAGGGTTGGTTTATTCAGCATCAAGAACTCCAGTTCATTCCATATTTCTGCTCCACCATTCTTAGCTTTTGGCTTTTGTCCTAGGACCTGTCCCCTCCTGTCATAACATGGCTGCAGGAGCTTTGACTATTTCACTCTAATTCAATAAAATCCAAAGACTCAAAGAAGTAACAATCTGGGCTACATCCCCTAAGTCCCTTTCCAAAAACAAGGCAGCCTTCCCCCGAGTCTCACAACAGCTTTCTGTCCATGCTTGTCATTGGCCAGATTGTGTCACATGCCCAAGCTGAGCCCAACCACAAGGCAAAGAGGTTGGAACAATGGCGGAACTAACATGACTGGCTAGAACAAGTATTGTCAACCATGGCTACACACACAAATTTTCTGGGGTGCTTTCAAAAAATGGCAGTGCCCAGACTGTACTCCCAGGCCCATTTATTCTTTGGAGGTGGGGCCTGATTACCAGTGTTTCTAAAAAGCTCTCCAAGTGAGCCAAACATGCTTAGGCCAACCAAGATTAGCCTTCCAAATATTAGTTCCAATAGAAGACAGGAAACGGTGGCAAGCGGCTGTTAGCTACCCACTATCCACACACAGCCTTTGTCTCATATTAGCACTAGGAGTGGGGTTTAATAGCGTGCAAATGTTTGTCCTCCAAAGATTTCCTTCCAGGACTCACCCTGCCTATAGAATCCAAGGCTCTCTTAAAGCAGTTGCTTCCAAACCAAGCTACAGTGGAGATGCTCCTGAGATGATTTTTAAAAATACTGATCCTTGAGCCTACTTAACGGCTATAGAATTGGAATCATTAGAATAGAGCCCAAAAGGGGTGCCTGGGTGGCTTAGTCCATTAAACATCCAACTCTTGATCTCAGCTCAGGTTTTGATCTCAGGGTCATGAGTTCAAGCCCCAAGTAAAACAAAACAAAACAAAAAAAAATGGGGGTGCCTGGGTGGCTCAGTTGGTTAAGTGTCTGCCTTCAGCTTAGGCCATGATCCTGGGGTCCTGGGATCGAGGTCCACAATGGGACTCCCTGCTCAGTGGGAAGTCTGCTTCTCCCTCTCCCCCTGGCTTGTGTTCTCTTTCTCTCTCACTCACTCTTTTTCTCAAATAAATAAACAAATAAACAATATTTTTAAAAAAGAATGGAGCCCAAGAATACATACACAGTTACGTACACACACACACACACACACACACACACACACACATGCATTTGTTAATTCCTCAGATGATTCTCAGGCACTTATCCATAGAGTGGCGTTTTGGAATGACTACTCTATGTATCTTCCTCATGGGCCTCAAACGGTACCTGGAAATCCACCATTAGGGTCTGTCTTCCAAGTTATCCTCCCTAATGTTGCCCCCTGCCCCTGCACATTAACACGTGTTGCATTATTGGTCATTAAAGAAAGGTAGCTAGAAAGTCGCTGAGAGTCTCTTGTGTCACTTTCCTTTTTTCTTAAAATGAGGGTAATCATGCTTACTTCATCACTAATTACAAAAAGGGCCCAGGAGACAACAGGAAGTAGTTTGTCAACCTCGATGTGCTGAAGGGACAGTGGGAAAATATCCTTGGACCTGGAGACCAGACCTGAGTGTTCTGTCCTGTTATTGGCTCATTTTGGCCAAGTCTTTTCTCCTTTCCAAACCACCAAATCTCCATTTTGTAATTCGTGAAATGTGAAGGGTTGCATCCATGAATAGAATTATTTTTAGCATCATTCTTTTTCTTTTCACTGCAATATCATTGACATACAATGTTTTATGAGTTTCAGGTGTGTAACAGTGATTTGCCAATCCTATATAGTATTCAGTGTTCATCATAAGTTAGTATACTTACTGTCTGTCACCAAAGTTATTCCAATATTGACTACATTCCCTGTGCCGTACTTTTCATCTCTGTGTCTTATTTATTTTATAACTGGAAGTGTGTACCTCTTTATCCCTGTTATCTATTTTACCCATTCCCACCCATAGGTCCCCTTCTGGCAACCGCTAGTTCTCTATATTTAAGAGTCTGTTTTTGATTGTTTTGTTTCATAGATTACACATACAAGTGAAATCATATGGTATATATCTTTCTCTGTCTGACTTATTTCACTTAGCGTAATAACCTGTAGGCCCAGCCATGATGTCACAAATGGCAAGATATTGTTCCTTTTTATGGCTGAGTAATATTCCATTGTAGATATATACCGCTTCTTTATCCATTTGTCTGTTGACGGACACTTGGGCTGCTTCCATATATTAGCTATTGTAAAAAAAAAAAATGCTGCTTTAAACATAAGGCTGCATGCATCCATTTGAATTAGTGTTTTCATTTTCTTTGGCTAAATACCCAGCAGTGGAATTGCCGGATCACAGGATAATTCTAGTTTTAAATTTTGGGGGAAACTCTGTACTGTTTTCCAGAGTGTCTACACCAATTTACATTCCTACCTGCAGTGGACCCGAGTTCCTTTTTCTCCACATCCTCTCCAAGACGTGTTAACTCTCGTTTTTTTTTTTTTTTAATTTTTTAAATTTTAGCCATTCTAACAGGTGGAAGGTGATACCTCGTTGTGATTTTGATTTGTATTTCCCATTGAGCCTCTTTTCATGTGTCTGTTGGCCATCTGGATGTCTTCTTCGGAAAAAATGTCTGTTCAGGTCATCTGCCCATCTTAAGTAGATTACTTGGTGGGGGGTTTGGTAGGTGTTGAGTTGTATCAATTTCGTAAATATATTTTGGATGTTAACCCCTTATCAGATATGTCTTTTGCAAATATCATCTCCTATCTGCTAGGTTGCTTTTTCATTTTGTGGATGGTTTCCTTTGCCATGGAGAAGCTTTTGTGTGTGTGTGTGTGTGTAGTCCCAACGGGTTACTTTTTTTTTATACTTTTCTTAATGACAAGAAGAAGAAACTCTTTCTTCAGAAATAATACACCAATTTAGCAAGTTGCCTTGCTGTGTCCTGTTGGGTAGTAATAGAAGTCCTCTGTTTTGGGAAAGAAGACCATGGGGTACCAGGCCACTCTGGATGTGGGGTGGGAAGGGGACCCTGAGGATCTGCCAAGGAGGCTTCTTCTGCCTGAAGCAGTCTGAAGAGTGGAGCAATCCAAGATGGAGAATGAGGAATCCCAAATCTGGTCCTCTGAGCACCACTCTTTGTGTGGCCTTGAACATGACCTTGCCTCAATCTCACTTGTAGCATCAAGGGGTTGGATTAGAATCCCAGAGTCATGGACTCTCAATGTTGAAAGTACCCTTAGCAACTATCTAGTCCCAGCCCACACCCAGAGCTTAGACCCTTCTACAGCATCCTGTGCAACAATTGTCCAAACTCTGCTTGCATACCTCCAGTGGTGGGAAGCTCACTTCTTCCAGTGGTATCCTGTTTGTTCTCAGCATAGACACCCATTAGATGTTCCACCTGAAATTGGTTTCCCTGTCGCTTCCCTCAGTAGGTCCTAGTTTTATCTCTTGCAGCCGCATACCTCACCTTCCCTGTGACAGCTGCTCTGAGGTCTGAATTCAGAGTTCAAGTTCCCTGAGTCTACTCTTCTCCGGACCAAAGAGCTCCTTCATCTTCACCTATTCTCACAAAGTCTTGTCTGTGACTCTTTCACGTGTAGAGACCATAACTGGACACGGTCCCCCAGGTGGAGTTTTGGCAAGGCTGCACGGGACTGAACTACCTCTGGATCCTTTTACAAGCAACCTGAGTTCCTAGTGGATTTTAACCCCTACAGGGTCTCCCCTAGCCTATGAGCTCTGTGATTTTTCTGAGGGATTTTCTGATTCCTTTCTGTTACCCAAGGTCCAGGCATGGGGCCTTGCCCAGAGTTGGCATCACCACTTGTGGCTTGAGGTAGCTGGGAGCAAGGTGCATGTGGGAATGCAGACCAAACTGGAAGAGCAGGTGAGGCTGTGGAAGAGCCCAGATTCACCATATACATTCAGGCAGCCTCTTCCCAGCCCTGCACCAGTGACATGGGCCCACAGGGAGGGCCCAGCATGTTGGTCTGGTGGCGCTGGTGTTCATCAGTGCCCAAGCCTGAGGGGAGGCTGAGATCCGTATCTTCGGCCTCTCAGGACTCCGAGGAGCCTGGCCTGCCTCTCACAGCTCTGTGTATGACTTGCTAGTGTTGTGCACATCTGTGTGTGGCTGCCAGAGGTACCTCTGGCACCCAACAGAGGAAGGTGGAGGCAGCTGTAGCCCATCCGTTGGCAGGGGTGACCTGGGGAGCCACCAGAGGCAGGACGAAATGTGCCCTATCAGTCAGCAGGGGTGTTCCCTGCTGGTTGATGAGAACGGTGACTATCGTTTGAGAGCGGTGTTCCCAGCTGTGTTCATGAAGAGGGGGAGGCAGCTGCCCTGACAGGCAGGCAGCTGGGGTATCCTGGGTATGCCGACCCTGATGTGGCCCTCCCATGTCTGCATGTGTGTATGTCCTCCTGCCACTCAGCTATCATCAGTCCCAGCCACCACAAGGGAAGTCAGCCCCACAAGAGCTGAAGGTCATGGAAAAGACACTTCAGTTATTCCACCATCCTCTGTCAGGGTCCCAGTAGGGTGGGCAACCACTGGCTTCCTGGCTGACTGGATGATGTGTGTACCAGGGAAGAAAAGGACAGATGAAGGGAAGGAGAGGGAGGATCACAGAGAAACCCAGGAGCCATCCTGAGCAACGGGAGCCCGCAGAGGCTCTTCCAGACACAAGGCCAGAGATGGGGCATTTCCAGAGCCAATTTCTGCAGCTGCTAGAATGGCAAGGGCCACTCTATGACTCCCATTTGGGAGTCAAACAGACCCAGTTCTGGTCCTGGTTCTGCTGCTTCCTGGCTCCCTGGCCATTTATTTATTTATTTATTTATTCCAGCCGAGAAGCAGGGATGTTGTAAAAATGCCATGTCAGGCCCAGGGAACATGCCCAGGAAACAGAAGTCTCTTTCCCTCTCCTCTCTCTAAGGCTACCCACGTGAGGCTGACAGTAGCTGGCAAAGGCAGAAACAGGAACTGCGTTGGGGTGGGGGTCTCTGTCGGGTATGTCCTGAGCCCAGTCAGGAGTCTTCTTTTCTCTTTGCTTCTTCTCTTTGGCCAGGAAACCTAGTTGTTATAGAAGACCAGAAGGGGTGACGGGGGCAGCAGCTAGAGTGCGTCTAAGTGACTCTCTGACCAGCTCTAGCTTCTGCCTGGGTGTCTTAGCATTCCTCAACTCTGGGATCTTTCTAGAAACATAGCCAGGAGCTAATGACACACCAACTCCACAGGCTAAAAGGTCTATTCTTCCATCCCCTTCCCATAGTGGAAGGCAGGTCTTGGTGCAGATGAAGAGACTGAGGCTCTGTTTAGTGAGTTGTCTAAGGTCACACAGCTGTGGGATCGACACAGGACTCAAACACACCAGACCCACTGTACCTCTGATCTTCCTTCTCATCAGTCTACCTCCCCCATCCCAGCCCCAGCATCCTAGACCCCAGTTGACAACTCATGACTTCCACAATACTCCCTGCATTGTCCTGCCTTCTGTGGTTCTCCTCAGTCCCCTCTGGTCTGGAATGCCCACTGTGCCCTGCCCTGCCCCACTTCTTCCACTTTCCCCCACCCATCTCCCCTCCTGGGCCTGTGAAATTCCTCCTTACTCTTTAAAGCTCTAATGCATCTTCCGATTCCTGAGAGCTGAAGGACTTCCTGTGTTCCCAGAAGGCTTTCCTTCGCTCTTGTCTTATGTTGCTAGTTGCTGTGCCCATGGAACAAAAGAGATCTTGGAGATCATTGAGGAAAACCCTCTCAGTGAAGGAGCTTAAGAGAACCAGAGAGGAGAAGGGGCTCCAATATCTTCCTGCTTTTCTCTCCAACCCTTTGGCTACTGGTTCACAGTCTTGTTCCTATTGGAGGTCTCAAGGCTTTAGGTCACCCCTCTCCCCCTCACTCCTCCCCTCTCCTCCCCCCTTCTCTCCTCCTCTCTCTCCCTAGGGGGACTTCTCTATGATGAGGCCTTAAGGACAACATTTCTAATTGCCTCCAGGTCACTGCTACTAGGATGTGCCCTACTTACCTCAAATTCAACACACCACAACTAAATCTACCAGGTACCTTCCTTTCCAAACGTGCCCTTGTTTCTGTGTGCCCTGTCTTAGTGGATGGCATTATTACATCTCCACCAAAAACTTAGAGGCATCCTTCAATACCTTTGTCCCCTTACCATTGTCACATCCAACAAGCCACGAAGTCCTACCCATTCGACCTCCAACACATGCTGAATTCTCTGGCTTCTCTTTCTCTGGCTCCATGGTTTTCAGTTTGGTCTGAACCTCATTGGCTGTTGCTGCATTGGCCTCCTCCATGCCCTTTAGGTCTGAGCTCAGGTGCCAAACTGAAAAACTTTTCCTGGAAAGTTTTCTCTGACTTCTCTTCTCCACAAGTCTGTGTTAGACACCCTTCCTGGGAGCTTGGATCCCCTTCTGTGACTCTTGCCTGCTGCCCTGTGGATCTCCGATCACAGAACAGTCCCCAGCCAAAGTCCGATCCCCTATCTGTTTTTGTAAATAAAGTTTTATTGGAGCAAGGCCATACCTCTTTGCTTATCTATTGTCTACGGCTGCTTTTCCAAAATACGACGACAGAGTTCAAGAGTTGTGACAGACCACAAAGCTGTGATGAGCCCTGGGCTGGATGATGAGCCCTGGGCTGGATCATCTGTCCCAATGAGGGCAAGGGTAGTGTTCTCCTGGCTCATTGCTGGGTCCTCATCACCCAACACAATGGCTTGTGGTTTGGCAGGGAGCATCTAGAAACATTTGTCAAATAGTGCTTGAAGTGTAGATGATCCCAGGGTAAACCTGCAGGCTGCCCCCCATCCTCCGTCCCGGGTCCCTGAAGCCCGAAGTGGGCTCTGACCTTTGATTTCTCAATATGCGTCCCCGGGAAACAAGAACGAGGTCAGAAACCCATTCCCAGCCTTCCCCAGAGCAGATCCAGGTCCAGAGGACAGAGACGCTAGGTCGCTGTGAGCCACCAGAAGGGCTCAGGAGAGGACAACAGGGCCCTGGGGCTGCTCTGAGAGGGCTGTGCCCACATCAGAGATGTGCACATCCACCTTCAGACTGTCCCTGACACTACAGCAGCGGACTTCAATCAGGACAACTTTGCCCCCAAGGGATATTTAGCAAAGCCTGGTGACATCCCTGCTTGTTATAGGTGAGAGGCTGGAGGGAGGCAGCTGCTACCAGACCCTGGTGGGTACTGTCCAGGGATGCTGGTAAACGTCCTACAAATGCATAGGACAGCACCCTCCCCCAACACAGATTACCTGGCCAAACATGCCAAGATTTCCGGAGCTGAGAAATTCTGCTCAAAGCAACGGTCTGGGCATCCCAGGGCTCCAGCCTAGGTCAATTAGAACAGAAAATCTGAGCTGGGACCCAGGCATCAACATTCTTAAAGTCTCCCCAGGGGATTCTAATGCAAAGCCAGCACTGAGAACCTCCAGGCTAGAGCCTCCCTTCTGGGAAAATTTTCCGAAGATAGACCTGCACACAAGCCCCAATCACCTTGGACAGTCTATGCCTCAAACGTTGGGTCCCACTGCCAGGCCCTGGGGCCAGTTGGTCATTTGAGAAAATCTGACTGCTGCTCTCCTGGGGTATCTCTGAACACTGAGGCACCAGCAGAGCCCTCTTTCCGCCCTTCCTGCCCTGCCCATCTCTGAAAGAGGTGGTGTGCTTGTGGAGGAGAGGGGAGGGGCTCGGGAGTACAGCTGGGATTCCCATCACCTCCAACCACAAAAATCCGTATCAAGCCATCTCTCTCCCTTCTCCCCCTTCCAAGATGAGCTGTAGAGAGAAGCACCCCCTTCCTGAAAGCAACCCAGAGGCCCCAAGCTGATGTGGAGAGAGGAGCTCAGCAGTGTGGATGTTGGGGAGGAAGAACAAAAGCTCCTATCTCCCTTATTTGGCCCTACTTTGGGGGATGTGTATGTCAAGTTCACCACACCTCCTAAATCCAATCAGCCCCCGGTCCTGAGCAGCCCCCAACTCCAGTCCAGGAAAGGAAGGGGCTGGATGTGTGGGAAGATAGGTTCCTCCACCATGGGACAAACTTTTCTTCTTCCTCTAAGACAGTGACTCCACAGGGGCAAACACAGTCTCCCCCATCCTCTCCCCAAGAGGGAGCTGGGTATCCAACCAAGACCTCAGGCCTTCCTCTCCAGGGAAAGCCCCTCATCAGCTTCCACTTTTCTCCTGGGCTAAGCAAGCCCTGACCCTGTTCTAGGCAATTCTAGCCAAGGCTGCTTTGCCACCAAGTGCTGGGAGGAGGAGGAGGAGGAGGAGGAGGAGGAGAGAAGGTCCAGTCTTCCAGGGGACTCTCTGACCAGGAAGACTTCTGCAGTTTGGAGGCTGCTGGAAATCAAGAGAGGCCACAGTTCAGCCGGGCTCTGACAATAAGCCTGCAAGGAAGCAAGCAAGTGAGGCCAGATCTGGGCTTTGGGGTAGATTCCTGGGGTCTAAGCTGGGAAGCCGTTGCCAGAGGGACAGAGGAGAAACACAAACAGAATGAAGCTGAGCAACGGATTCCTGCTGCTCAGACTGAACCCCGGCAAGGGTGATCCAAAAATGACAGGCAAGGCTCCCAGGAGCACTGAAGACGGAGCAAGATGGTAAATGCCCTACTTTGGGGAGGGGAAACGAAGGGAGTTGGGAAGTGACAGGCAGGGGACTTGGGAGCTCTTACCTTGAAGCATGAAGGAGAAAGTCTGTCTTTGGCAGAAGACAGAGAAGATTGGCCAAGTGGGAGGACACAGCAGAGGCACACACCAGGAGGGGTTCTGGTCCTGGGTGCATGCTTATAGATAGAATATGTGCTATGAATAGGCCAGAGAGGGGACTCCGGCCCTCTGCAGGCATGCTCAGAAATGGGAAGGTCTGTGTGTCCACCCGGATGAGAAACCTGACTTTATCCTGAGAGCTGTGGGGAGCTCTGGATATACTTGAAGCGGGGAAGTGATATGATCGCCTTTGACACTGACAACTGTCCTTCCCCTCATGGTTGGAGGCTGGATCAGAGCATGGGACGGTCCAAGGCATCAAGACACAGGACCATCTGGAGGCCAGTGAAATGGTCTGAGTGTAGGCCCCCATGGACTCTAGTCACCATTTGGACATCAGCTTTCTGGGAGGTCCTATGTGAGCCCTACTCTTCTTTGAGGCTCCTTTGGGCCCTTGGACTGCTCCCATCTTGGCCCTTAGTAACATGGTTGGCAGTTTTCTGTAAGCTGTGGGAGGGCTGGGGTCATGAGTGCTTGTTCACCACTGTTATCCACCTCCCGGCTCAGCACTAGCACATGCCCCATGCATGTGGAAGGAAGGAAGGTAGGAAGAGGAGAGGCATGTCAAGAACAACGCTCAGCTGATGGATGGTAATATTACTGCTAGGGGCAGAGGATGGATTTCATTTTGCTGGTGGACAGAAACAGTTTCGAGCTGACCTGGAGGTATCTGAGGGTCACCCCAGAAGACATACTGGGTAAGCTGTCAACTCTGTGGGCCTGCAGCTCAAGGAGCCACTTGGACTGGGCCCATCCGCTGAGAGATGTGAGCTAAAGCTGTGGGAATGTATTTAAGACTTGATATTGTTGATTCCTAAGGAAACAGCCAGCCAAGAACCAATATATTTTGAACCATTGGTGGCCAAGGACGTGACAGGAAGAGGTAGAGGGAGGTGGCAGGAGGTGGCGCCCTCCCCCTGTGGGGTTGAGGAGGGTTCCTTCTCTGAAATTGCCCCGGCTGTCACATAGCTCTGTAGGGAGAGAGAGAGTGAGCCCAGGTCAGAGGGGTCCTGGCTTGGGAAGGAGAACGGGACAAAACAAAGGTCTCCTGGCCTCCCTGTGTCCTTCCCCCACTAGGTGCTCCCCACACCCCATGCTCCCTGGGTCCTTTCCCATGGCCAGACCCTGGGGATTCCAGTTTGCTATGAGCCTCCCATCTCCACGGATTTACCCACACTCCCTTCCCCACTGCCTCTCCCTTGCCCCAGCCAGCCTCCGTAACTCAATGCTCCTTCTTCTTCCTCAGCTGGGCCAGGAATCCTGCCAAACATTGTGCTTCTTGGCCTGGGGATGACTCAGGCTTCCCTCCCCGGCACCACTCCACCCCCAGCCCCTGAGCCATGCCATAGGCTGAGCAGGGAGACTTTCTGACCCCCGCTGAAGTAGAGGAGCCAAGGTACTGGGGAGGTGGGTCCAGGCTCCTGCCCCTCAGGCCAAGCAAGCAGCATCCACAGGGGCTAGGGGTACTGCAGGTGAGAGGGCCCAGGGCCGGGGATTGCTAGGAGGCCTGGCAGGCTACCACAAGCCCTCCTACACAATAGTACCCTGGGAACCAAAGGGTCCACTGATACATATGAAGATGCAGGCCAGGCTGTCTTCCTTAAAGCCTTCAAGTTTTCCGTTGAAGATGGCGGGGGTGGGGTAGTCATCCAGGGGTTCTAGGGATCACAGGCTTGATATAAAATCCTGGTGCCACCTCTTCCTAGCTGAGTGACCCTGGGTGAGTAAGTCGCTTTGACTGAATGCCACTCAGTTTACTCATCTGTACAATGGGGCAAAGAATGATAGCCGGCCGCCAGGTTGTTGAGAGGATTGAACACATGGAAAATGCTCTGTAATAAACAGGAACTGTAACAGGAGGGGTGTTATATTTATCTGCATGGCTAAGATGGAGAAGAAACAGGTGGTTTTCTGCTTTTCTGTCATCTGTGGGCACATTCCCCACTTGATACTCTGGGATTCCTTGAGGCCTTAGCCCATGGAAGGAAGGTCAGGGCTCAGAACGATGGTGCATATTTTGCTGGAGGACCTTCGGCAAGAGGCTTGACTTTTCTGAGCTTCAGCAAGCTGCATTCAGGGCAGCAGCAGGCAGGGATGCGGTGGCGGGGTGGGGGGAGAAAGGGAGAATCTCTCCTTCCCTCTCTTCCCTCCCAACTTCTTTCCTTCCCCTGGGGCTGGTGTGGTGTTCAAAGAGGAGGTTCACACAGAGGTGAGGCCCAAAGGCCGGGTCCTCTTCCCAGATGTGCTGGGCTGAGGGGAGGGCAGAAGAAATGTGGACACGTGGAGGGCAGGGCCAGGACTGGCCCGTCTCTGTGATCAAAGGCCCAGGGTGGGGTGGGGCAGGGGGTGGAGGGTGAGTTCTTTGCATTGCTGAGGGTTGAGTCCTTTCTCTTGGTTGCCTGGATGCCTTGGTATCCACCTCCCTCCTGCCCTCAAACCCCAGTATCTGCCTTGGACCTATGTCCATAGCCTCCACTCAGGACTAGCGCGAGTAAAGAGCAGGCTGCTTGCCCGGCCACTGGGGAGCAAGTTGGATCCCCTGCCTGGCCAGCTGTCCAAGCCCCACCTCGCAGACAGCCGCTTAACCTAGCTGTCGCATGTGTAGCCATGGGTTGCTAGCTTCTTAAGTGGACTGTCTGAGGGCTGTCCCACCAGCAAGCTGCCCTCAGCCAGACTGTGAGGCACCCTGCTGTCCTGCTGCCCGGGGCATACCAGTCTCTGGCCTATGTGAGAAGGTGCCAGAGCCACGGCGGGGTCTAGGCCTCTCAATCTCTTGGCTCATGGCAGCAACCCCTGTGTGGCAATGTAGCCCTCTGGAAGCCTCCCTGGGCCAAGAGGCCTCCCTGGGATCCTCAGGGAGCATAGCTCTACAGGCCTGCAGCTTCCCCTGAGGGAAGGAACATGGGAACCAAATAGAGGCTTTGTTCTAGAGGAAGAGAGGACAGGTGCTGGCCCTCCTGGGCTCACTGCAGTACCTTGGGGGCTCTGACTGTCAACTCATCCAGGAAATGTGCCTTCAAAACAATACCCAGGACAGCCTGTCCCAAACCCTACTTCCCATCCTTGGTGGGAGTCCTGGGGGAGACACCTCTGAATCATTTTCCCAGGGACAACTCACCAGGGTCAGGTCTAGGCCAAGCCAGGGTCCTGAGCCTCCACACCCTGGGAAGAGGCACATGATGTCCCGGAGAAGTGGTTCTTCCAGCCTTTGTTCTTGGCTGGGCAGGCAGTGACTTGGGATGCCATGGTTTGGCGGGAAGACGGGTTGGTGTAGACAGTGCTCCTTTATCTTTCCTTTGGGGGGGTGTACAGGGTGTAAAATGAGGAAGAGAGCAGACTCTTGACCCAGGATCATGGCACCACAAAATGGAAGGAACCCGTGAAGTGTGCTTACTTGTTCTCTGGAGTTTTGGCTCCACTGGGGGAGGGATTTTGCTCTGTTCCTGGTGGCATCCTCAGTGCCTAGAACAATGCCTGGCACATAGCAGTGCTTGGAAAATATCTGTGACTCCATGGACCCCTCTGCTTTCCCATTTGATGCTCCACCCATATGACTGAAGGCTGCTGATGCTCAGGGCTCTGGGCCCACAGACAAGGCTGGTTTCCGTTCTGGTCTACATTACTTTTCAGCTAGGTGGCCTCAGGACTCAGTTTCCTTATCTGTAAAGTGGAGATATCCATTCCTCCCTCCAAGTTACTGGGAGGATTTTTGGAGATAGATCTGAGAGCTTTCCTGGGACATGCCCCAGGATGCCCTGCAAATGTTAGTTCTCCCCCCTCCCTTTCTTTTTACAGAGACTTCTCAAGTTCAGGCCGAACAACCCAGCAGCCTCAGTCACTCCTTATTATTTCATCTGATCCTCACAACAGGGCCTGTCAACTGGGGGGCTGTCCATATCCCCATCTTACAGATTGGGAAACCAATGCCCAGGAAGGAATATTCTGATCCCACAGAAAGTCCTAGGGGCAGAATTTTTATGGCATCCTTTCTGGCTCCTGGCCTTTCCCTCTAAGGCACGAGTTGTCTCTAGCTTGTGTCTCACATTCTATCCATGTGACCTCAAGCTCCTCACTACATATCTGTGAGCCTCAGTCTCTTCAGCGGTCCAATGGGAATAATCATTCTGACTCCCTGGGCCTTGATGCCAATCCAGGGTGCTTGGCTGTTATCATCCATTCTTCACCTTCCCCATGCTTCTCTTCCAGTGACTGACAGACGATGGGCCTCTGACCACCATCCTCCCCAGGCATTCCTGGCAAGGCGGCTTGAACTCCAGCCCTTTCCCTCTCTTTCCAGGAAACATATCTGAATGCAAGTGAGTGAGAGGGACATTGTTAGAGGGATAACGTTGGGTCAACTCTAGTTTATCAAAACAGCAGTAAATCATTTTTTAAACTATTAGCACCAAACAACTTTTGACACACTGTACAATCATTGTGACACACCAGCGGGTCATGGCTCCTTGGGGAGAACGGCTGGGGTTTCTGATAGCTCTTCTGTGAATACGTAGAGTCCTGTGGAAATGCAAGGAGTGATTGGTATTATTATAAAAATTACCATTGTTCCTATCCTGGGAGCCATGCTGCACCATGGGCTTACAAGCCAAACTTCTTGGGCTCAGATACTGGCTCTGCCATTTCCCAGCTCTATAGCACTGGGCAAATTATTGAACTTCTCTGTGCCTCAAGTTCTCCGTATTAACAGATGGGAGGAGTAGAAGAATCTACTTCTGAGGGTTGCTGGAGTTTCAAATGAGATAATGGAACTAAAATATGTAGCCCCTTGTTGTTCTGTTTTGTTTTGTTTTTAAGATTTTATTTATTTATTGAACAGACAGAGATCACAAGTAGGCAGAGAGGCAGGCAGAGAGAGAGGAAGGGAACCAGGCTCCCTGATGAACAGAGAGCCCAATGTGGGACTCGATCCCAGGACCCTGAGATCTTGACCTGAGCTGCAGGCAGAGGCTTTAACCCACTGAGCCACCCAGGTGCCCCTATAGCCCCTTGTTTTATTCAGGGACCAGCAAGCTACAATCCATGGGCCACTTTTGGATGTCTGCTTGTCTTTGTAAATAAAGTTTTACTGGAATATGGCCAGGTTGTTTATCCATGGTCTGTCTGTGGCTGCTCTTGTGTTATGTAACAGCAGAGTGGAGTAGTTGCAACAGAGACTGTACTCTCTGGTCCTTTACAGAAAGTACCTGCCAACCTCTGTGCCTGTTCATAGAAGAATTGTTCCGGAAATGTGAGCTGTTATTTCATTTCTTTATCGTAAAATCCCGTTCATTGTAAGTATGGGGGTACAAGTCTGGAGAGGAGAAAAGATTGGCGCAAGGCTACATAACTAGGATGGTATAGGACTGGGCATGGAACCCACGCCTCTTGACTTGTAGTCCAGGAAATTAGCTAGCATTTGACATTGACCAAGGATCCCCCTGTGCTTGGGATCATTGCATTCAAAGTTCTTCCTTAAGGACATGAAAGGAGCTGGCTTACCCCCCAGGCCACAGGATGCCAGCGGCAAAGCCCATGGACACTCCTCCCTCCCTGTGTCAGAGGCTCTGCCAGATCTTTGCCCCATGCTGGTCCATTAGGACCCTGTCCTTGGGTCCATTGCCCTAGTAGTCTGGGCTGTGGTAGCTATCTTTCTGAGTGATTAATGTTTCTGTCTCACACTCAGGACTCTTATCTGTTTGCTGGCCTTGCCCTTGCTCTTATAATGAGCTGGTTTAGGCCATTTACATTTCCTTTGGTTGGTCTCCTGTCCAATAGCAACTATGACACAGTTATGTTGATCTCCCTTATCCTTAATCCTCTCAAACAGCCTAGTTATCTTTAATTTCCTGTCCATTTTCCTTATTGGGGAGCTATGTGGAACTAAGTCAGGCCAAAACTTATGGGATAGCGTGGGAAAGCTCATAGAGGCTCACCCCACGTCCCCAGAGCCCAGAGAGGTAGCTTGGACTCCAGAGTCTGTGAAGGCTGGTAGGACGTACCACTTCCGAGTCTGGACCTCTGCTCTTAACAACTATGAATCATTGGTAGGGGCAGGGAGGGAAGACCTCTGAAGTCCCTTTCTCCCAACTTGGGCAGTTTGGGAGTCTTAAAACCTAATTTTAGTGGACTCTCTAACCTTCAGCCTCTCTGCTTCCCCTTAGTACTTATATCAAGTGTTATTCCCATCCCTGAAGACTTCCCCAGGTCTCACAGCCCCAGGAGTGGGAGGCCCAGGACTGATTCTAGCTAGAGTAACTGTGTGTGTTTGTGTGTGTGTGTGTGTGTGTGTGCGCGCGCGCATATGCATGTGAAGGTTCACACATGTTCCTGTGATCATGGACTCCCTATGACACATAGTAGGCACTCAAGACGTTCTCATTTTCTTCTTCTCTTGGATGACCTTAGTGCTTAACATGGGACAGAGATGGTTGGGTGGGAACATAGTAGATGTTCAATCAGTATCTATCAAATGACTAGTTTGAGTAGGGAGCGTTCTTCCTGGGAGTATGTTCTGTGTTGCATATGCACGCATATGTGTATGTGTGTTTCTGTGTGTAGTGTACGGAATGTGTGCTCTTTGGGTATGGAGTGTGCTCTCCGGGAGCATGTGTACTATATGTGCTTGGTATGTAGGCACAAATGTGCATGGCATGCTGCTGTGTATGTGTACAAGGGAGTGGGTGTAAGTATGAAAGTGCAGTAGTTTTGAGTTCAGTTCACAAGCTCTGAGTGACCTGGATTTGAATCCCAGCTCCCTACTTTCTCATGGTGTTACCTTGGTCACCATTCCCTGATCTGTAAAAAGCAGAGAGGTGGGGGTTTGGGGACCCTGGGAGGCTCAGTCTTTTAGGCAGTTAAGCATCTGGTTTTGGCTCAGGTCGTGATTCCGGGATGCTGGGATCAAGCCCTGGGCACATTGGGCTCCCTGCTCAGTAGGGAGCCTGCTTCTTCTTCTCCCTCTGCTCCCTGCCCCAACCCTGACTCATGCTCTCTCTTTCTCTCTCAAACACATAAATGACATCTTAAAAAAAAAAAAAAGCAGGGGGAGGTTATCAATGCCAAATTCACAGGGATGTAGAGAGCATAAAATGTGTTAATGTAGCAAAACTAGCACATGACCTCGCACATGGTGAGAGCACAACAGCTGATAATTGTTGTTGATGATGATGATGATTAGTATGTGGAGACCATGGCTGCCAGGGAGGGTATGAGCTGTGTGGCGAGTGTGAGTGTGTGTGTGTGCACGCATGTGCACACACATGCGCGCCAGTGCAGGGCAGTGTGCTGAAGGAAGACTCAATGGTAGAGGCTGAAGGTATTGGCAGACCCTGGGGATGCGCACCTAGAAGGTAAGCCTGGAAAGCAGGAGCAAAAAGGCCACATGCGTGCACAGAGGGAGCAGAGAGAAGCATGGACCCCAGTGTATGGATATATGACTTAATGAGCCTCTTCCCCTGTCAACAGCAGGATTAATGGGATGAAAGTGGGCAAATAACAATGTAGCTGGAGATTCAGGAACAAATCCCTGATAGAGCAGTGTATTAGCTTAAGAAACAATCTCTCATAGGACCCTCTGTGGCTCTCACTCAAGGCATTTTAAAGCCCTGCCAGCCTGAGGGGAGGAAAAAATCTAGAAAGATGAGGAAAAGACAGCAAGGAGGCAGGGAAATAGTCTGAGAAGAGACCAGGAAGCAGGGCAAGTTTTCAGGGGGTACCAGAAGGGGTTGGAAGAAGAGAGGGTGGATTTGAGAAGGGGAGAATAGAGGGGGTTGGGAAAGAAGGAAAGAGAAGAGGAAGGCAGTGGCACTGGGAAAGCCACCTTTTTCCTCTCCCTAGGCATGGTGGAATATCGTTTAGACCAGGCATTGTAGCTTCTTTGTAAATCACAAGGGCTGTTTCCTGCTCAGTGAGAGGGTTTATAGTTGAGAATATGGAAGGTGACCGAAATTCCAGAGTGATCCAGGGCCACCTCGATATGTAGAAGAGATGCTCCTCTACCTGGGACTGAATCTAAAAGCCAGACACTCTACAGTTCCCTAGTTTCATTCCATGGCATTTTCAGCCTACCCTTGGGGCTTCTCCTTTGGTTTCAGTCTCTTAGTACACCATCTAGCCTAGCCAGACCCTTACTCACTTCTGAGAGTCAGCTGAGGCTGCTCTGCCATATACTTGGGGAATACATGGCTGGCAGCCCTTACCATCTGCTATTGTAGGTTTGAAGTCCTGCCCCACTTTCCTGCACTCTCCCGGGTAGACCTGTACCCCTGAATGGGGCGACCTTGTTGACCGCAGTTGAGATGGACATCTGGGGAATATCCAAATTTGCATACTTTTGGCCTCTGGCATCTGGCCTCATCCTCTTAGCTTTCTGTCTGAAAACCCATCAATTTTCTATGGGCTTTTGGAGGTAGGAGTCACAAGAATACTTCCATTAATGACAAAAGTGGTGGCAATGATCATAATATTACCACCAATAAAGATAATGACCGTGTTGATGGTGGTAATGAAGGTGCTCATAATAATACCATTAATGATGGTGGTAAAGGCAATGGTGAGGAAGGCAATAGAAGTGGTGATGGTGATGGTAAATGTGGTAACACCAACAGTGTTAATGGACTTGGTAATGGTGACAGACCTAGGGATGATAATGATGGTGATAATGGTGGCAGAGGTAATGAGAATTACATTAGAGATAGAAATGATGGTCAGGAAGAGAATGAGGGTGATGATGGCTGAGGTGTAACAGTAATAACAGTCTCAGAAGTGGAGATAGTAATGTAGAGGTAGCAATGGTGGTGTTGAAAGTGGTGAGGATGAAGGGACACCTGGGTGGTGCAGTCAGTTAAGTATCTGACTCTTGGTTTTGTCTCAGGTCATGACTTCACTGTCATGAGACCAAGCCCCACATTGGGCTCTGTGCTCAGTGGAGAGTCTGCTTTGAGATTACCTCCCTTTGCCCACCCCCTCTCATATAAATAAATAAATCTTAGGAAAAAGAAAGTAGTGCTAATGGTAGATGTTCTTGAGATATTAGAGGTGGTGATTGATGGGTGTGAGTGATGTTGACAGTAATGGTGGAGGCAGATGTGGTGATAGTGGTAAAGAAGGTGACAGTCAGGACAATGATGATGATAATTGTGATAGTAATAAAAATGGCAATGAGGATAGAAATGGTGGTGGCAGTGGTAATGGTGACTGGTGAAGACAGAAACAGTTGATGATGGTGATGTTGATGACTACATGACAACCAAGGGTCTATTAGGTCTCCTCACTAGGTCTATAATTTTCTACATTATTCATAACTTTTCCTCTTATACCCTCTCATCTTAGCTTTACCTTATCTTTCATCCTTCACTATTCCTGGGGAGTTTGAAAATTGGGCCAGCCATTAAAGACAGTATACAGCTATTGGTTTCCAGAAGACTAGCTGACTTGCCCTATTTCTACTAAAGACAAAACAGCAAAGACTTGGCGCATCAGGAACTAAAGTTAGGTATATAAAAAGCACCCTAATGATGAGAAATACAATGTTGGGAAGTTACCTGAGGAAAGCTATGGAATGTCTTTAATACTTTTGAGCTGGCACAGAACAAGAGAGAGACCCCCAGTGGTCTAAATGAATCATGCTTAAAGGCAGGAAGCATGAACATAATAATCTCTGTAGGTCAGGACCAACTTCAGGAGTCTGAATCTTTTGCTTGCTAGTCAGGGAAAGAAGTTCCAACTCTGAAGCTAATGGTGAGGAGATGAGAGGTTTGGGAAGGGAAGTAGCAATGAAATCTGGTGGTTTAGAAAAATCTTGGCATTCTCATCCAGATTCCTTGTGGCTCTGAGTGGGAGGTGACCCAGGATGTGGGCCCCTGTGGCACTGCCTCCAGCTTTGAATCTACCAAGAGCCTGCCCTTTAGGGCCATGATTCCCATACCTCAGCCAGGCTGCGGTAAGAAGGAGGGAGAGGAAGGAAAGAGAGAGGGACACTGCTCATTGTTCTTGGGAGGTATCTGCTTTCTCCCACAGCCTCTTGGAGCTCTAACCTTCCCCCATGGGTTATCTATTCTCCCCCTTCCTCTCAGTTTCCTGAGAGGAAAAAAAAGCCCTTCAGGTACAGGCTTCCTGAAGTGGCTGGATGGGTACCGAGGTAATGGCCAACCTACCAAGGGAAGGGGGCAAAGAATGGGCTTCAGAGTCAGAACCAGGACCAAGTTCTAACTTCCTTACTGAATCACTGTGTGACTTTTGACCTGGTGTGCCACTCTCTGAGCCTCAGTTTCTCACTCTGTAAAATGACTACCTTACCTTACAGAGTTTTATGAGGATTAAATAAGATCATGTATGTAAGATTCCTATTATATTTTGGCACCTAGTAGATGTTCAGGAAGCGTTAGTTTACTCCCCACACCCAACCCTTTCCGAAGGGGAGAACATAGAGATACCTGGGAGACTCAGTGGGTTGAGCATCTGACTCTTGGTTTTGGCTCAGGTCATGATCTCAGGGTCGTGGGATTGGCTCTGTTCTCAGCAGGGAGTCTGCTTGAGATTCTCTCCCTCTCCCTCTGTGCCTCCACACCTCTTTAAAATAAACAAATGAATCTATTAAAAAATTTAAAAAATGAAGAAGAGGAGAGCATAATCTTGAACTAATCCTCTTGCCAGGCTCTCTGGGCACAGACCCTCCCCATCTTGTTATACCATCCAAGTCTCCTTCCCATATTTCCCATGAGACTGGGAAAGTCTGCACAAGATGAAGGGGCAGGCTCTCCTTCTAGCCTGGGTGCTGGGTTTGAAGTCAGAGGACCTGCTATTGGTGTGACCTTGGTTATTGCCTAGCTTCTCAGAGCCTCAGTTTCCTCATCCGAAAACAGGGATAATAATCCCTGCTTTGCTGGCCTTGCAGGATTCTTATGAAACTCAAATGAGATCATGGTTTGGGAAGTACACCATTCTGGTTACATGTGGGTGTTATTAGCTTAGTCCAGGAGGGAGGTAAAGGATGATTAGTCCCTGGAGACTTAAGTTAGTGCCCAATTTAGGGGATTTTTCCCCCCTGGGGATACCAAGGCCAAAGTATTCAGGGATTCACAATGGCTGGGGATATAGAATTAGAACCCAGCCCTGAAGCCATCCAAGTTCAGCTTGGGTGGAAAGGTACAGGGGTTATTTATTAATTTATGTCCTTTAGCATAAGTCACATGTAAATATGCCAATCATGGGTTTTGAGTCAGCTGCCTGGGGACTTCTTTAGCCATATGCTAACCCCAAAAGACCAAAGGACTCCCCTCTTTCTTACCCCCAACCTTCTGGTTCTACTGAGGTCAGAACTTGACTTGACCAGTGCCGGAAGTTGGCCAATCCTTCCCCACTTGGCATTGAAATCTGTGGGCCAAGCCATTCTGGGCCACCTGAAGTCAGAGTAGAGTTTTCTAAGTTGGGAGTTCTGACCGGATACAGATCTTTATGGCACCCTCTGCCTGTTGGACCATGAACCTGGTATTTGTAGCCTGACAGCTCTTCATCAATGGTCTTTGGCCCACATGTTCTTCTCCCTTGTTTTCCTCATTAGCATCCCACTCCTCTTTCTTACAGTGATGGCCAACTTCTGCATACCTTAAGCTCTCATCAGTGGGTCCTCTTCTCCCTGACTGAAGTCTAATTCTCCACCCCCACTTCTGGGCAGCAGGAGTGCCCATGGCTGTCACATGCCCCAGGCTGACTCTTTAGCCCCCAAGTGCATTTCTTTGCCCTTTGTCCCTGTCTACCTCTCCCCAGCCTCACATTATTTTTTGGAAGCCTCACTTCCAACCCCCTCCCATGCCAGCCTCCAGCTCTGGCTCCTCCTGTCTCCTCTGCCAACACCTGCCTCTTTCACCTTCCTGAGGGCAGGCCAGAGGAACCTGTGTATTCTCATTTCACCCTTTCTTTCCCCACCACCCTTCTTCCTGTCTTTCCACCAGTGTCTTTTCTTACCTCAGGACTCAGTTTCTATCTCAGGTTCCTGCCGGGGATGCATTCTTGTGCTCCTCTCACCATGAGCAGCAGCCTGGATTCCAGGCACCCCCTCCCCACCCCAAGTTTGTTTGGGCCCTACCTCACTCCACCCACAAAACTCAGTCCAGCGGGTCCCTCCCTGTGGGCATCCCATGGCAGCCAGTTGCTGCCTTCAGTTCATTGATCGGGACCACATATCAGCCCACTTGGAGCTGAGGTTCAAATGTGGACCTCCTATCATGTGTTTGATCTGCTGCCACCAAATCGACAGGCTTCTAGGAAATAGCACCTACCAGGTCAGCTGTGCTCTGGATCCAGGGTCCTAAGACAAGTTAGGCATGGCCCAGTGGCCCAAGACCTGGGGAGGGGAGGAAGGGCGAGAAGAGAAGATATCTTTTCCACTCTTCTGTGTGCATGGGTGTGTGTGTGCATGCATGTATGTGTGTGTGCCACACACACACACACGTGTAATGAGCAGGGGCACTGGTGATGCATGTATTGTGTCACTGAGTTGGAAACTGCTGCATGCCTCAGGAGTGTTTCTTGGGCTGTCACTGTGTTGTGCAAGTGCCGAGTACTTACTCCGTGTATCATGTACCAGAGGTTGGCGGGCTGCCATGCTTTGAGGCTGGTGTGTGTGTGTGTGTGTGTGTGTGTGTGTGCATTTGTGTGTGTTAGGTGTCACTGTGTCTTGTGTGCTCTTATGCTAAGTCTGTAATGTGTGCTGTGTCCATGGTCTGGGGTCTGGTAGCTGCTATGATGAGTGTGTTATCTCACTGAGGTTGGGGTCCTGTGGAGAATGCATCGTACTTGGCTGCAGTGTGACATGGGTATGCGGGGAGACTTGGGTGTCATGGTGCTGGTGTGTAGTAGGGACGTGCTGTGTGTCACAAAGTGTGCATGTCTGCTGGAGGCTGTGATCTGTGTGGTGTGAGGTTTATAAACCCTAAACCCAGTTCCCAGTGCCTGCAGCTCAGACCTGAGAGTCTCCAATTTCAGGTGAACTGGGGCCAAATTCTTGTATACATTGTCCCACTTCCCACCCCACCCCCACCCTGCAGGTCAGGTCGTCCTTCAGTTCCTGTGGTTAATCCAAACCGCTGGCTGAAGTTCCATGAAAACTCAGCTTATGATAACCAGAGTGAAAGGAGGTAGAGGAGAAGCAGTGGGAAAGAAGGAGGGGGAGTTCGGGAAGGGGGAGCAGGATGGTGGGGAGGAGGGAGAGAAAAGGGAGAAGAAGAGAAGGCAGAGGAGAAGGAACAGGAGGAGAGGAAGGGTGGAGCAAGGAGAGCCAATTGGAATGTTTGCCTGAACCCTGAGACACACTTCTAGGCTCTGGAGAGGTCATAAATTCAAGCGAGGTCAGCACTCCTGAGGCCAAGTTCGGAGGGCCATGGGAAAGTCAATCAGGTGAAGCTGATTTAAACGGGGAGCACAAAGACTTAAAAAGAAAGAGATGTTCGACTTGGTGTCCGAAGGTGTGATGTGTGTGTGTGAAGTCTCTGGCTTTCTGATTCCAGCACTTGGGAACATTTCCAATTACTTTCTTGGTTACCCAGGCTCAAGATGAGGGTGTTATCTTTGGATTATTCCTCTTCCCCCACATCCAATCAGGTTGGCAAATGTTGCAATGGCTCGTGCTTTTCATCATTCACTGAACAAATAGTCTCTGAGCCTGGGCTCTGCTAGGCACAGTGCCAGGCCCTGGGAAGTCATCAGCTAGCAAGCAGGACTATGTTCCCGCTCTCACGGATCCCGCCTCCCCTCAGTGCTGCCCTCCCCTATCACTGCTCTGGGTCAAGCTTAAAGGCCTCCACCCAGGGAGGATTCGGGCAGTCTTCTCCCTGCTCCTCTACCTCCAGATTCTTCCCTCTGGCTCACCATCATAATTACAGCCAGGGGAGCTAGAAAGAGCTGTGTTCATTCTAGGCTCATTCACCAAAATTCACTGTGTCTGTGTGCCAGATACAGTTTGGGGAACTTGGATCAACTTGTTCTTTTGGAGAACAAAACAAAGTCCCTTATGGAGTTAACAGTGTAGCGGGAGAAGATGAATACACAATAACATAATAATTAAATTATATAGGACGTCAAAAGGTGGTACAGCTCAGGGACTGGGGATAGTAGAGTGAGAGGTGCAGAATTACTTAAGGTGGTCAAGGTGGGCCTCATCAAGAAGGTGCTATTTGAGCAAAGACTTTAAAGAGGCAAGAGAATTAGCATGCAGGTATCTGGGGGAAGATCATTCTGGGAAGAGGGAACAACCAGTGCACAGGCTGGGAGGTGGGAGCATGTCTGGCAGGGTCCAAATACAGCTGGGAGACCGGTGTGGCCAATGTTCTGTGAACAAAGAAGTAGTTGGAAATGCTGGGGGGGTCAGATCGCAGGAGATCCCAGAGGCCAGCGTAGGTACAATAGTGTTTACTCTGAGTGATACAGGGAACCTTGGGAAAGTTTCAACTTACGTTGTAACAGGATCTCTTGGGCTTCTCAGTGAAGTGTGTAGGGGGCAAGGGCAAAGGCAGAGAATCAGCCAGGAGGCTACTGCAGTGATCCAAGCAAGCTCGAATAGCTCAAATGGGAAAGGAGCTGTGATGGGTTTCGTGTGCTTGACAAAACAAGCTAGATAGGCAGGGCCAGGGAGATATCATTGCTGCTGGCAAGGGAAAACTACAAGATGTTGCATAGAGCCCTTTCTGCTCAGGCTAAGACTCTTGGCCCATCGCAGCCTCCAGATCCAGTCAGTAGCACTGGGCCAGGTAGAAGCTGAACATGCACTTTCATCATGAGAGCTTACAGAGCCCTTGCTAAGTCATTGTCTTACACACTCTTCCCATAATCCTGTGCAGGAGAGGTTTGTATCCTCAGTTTTACAGCAACGGCAGTGGCTGCCACTTGTGTTGTGCTTACCATAGTGCAGGCACTCATTCTCAGAGCTCAACGTGCAGCCGGTTAGTTGACCCTCATGACTCTCCTATGAGCTAGATATTGTTATCCCCCTTATACATGGGATGAAATCGAGGCACACAGAGGTTGACTCACTTGTCCAAGTTCACACTGTTGGTTTAAAAAAAAAAAGCCAGAATTCATTTTATTGAAGATTTTATTTATTTATTTGAGAGAGAGAGCGCGTGTATGCATCAGTAGGGGGAGTGGGAGATGGAGAGGGAGAGAGAGAAGCAGGCTCCTCACTGAGCAGGGAGTCTGGTGTGGAGCTAGATCCTAGGACCCTGGCATCATGACCTGAGCCAAAGGCAGACAATAAACCACTGAGCCGCCCAGGCACCCCTCATAGATAGATTTCAAACTGGGGCATCCTAACTCCAGAGTTTGTGCTCCTCATCCCTACACTGATAGGAAAACCAAACTCCGAGAAAGAAGTGACTTCCCAAGGTTACACAGGCAATCTGCGGTGAAGTTCATATTTGCGCCAACACACCTGACAGCCAACTGATTCCACTGACGTGCCACACGCTTCCCGAGCTTTTCACCATAAGCAAGCTCACACAGACTCTGAAGGTTGACTATTGTCTTTGGATTTATTGTCATTGCAAAATTTTTTCTTTCGCCTCATCTCCTCCCCCATCTGCATGTTTCCAAGCAGAAACTTGGAGCTTTTGCCTAGCCCAATCCCTGAATGGTGGAGGCCAGAAAAGGAGGCTGAGCTGACGCCAAGTGGGTGGCATTTGCTGGAGGCATTTTTCCATTCAGTTAGTGTCTTCGTCCCCCAAACACTAAAGGAGAGATCTAAGGGAAGCATGCTGTGCTGTGGGCTGGGCTGAAACAATCCCTTCCAAGCCTCCCCCAGAAGGTACATGCATATCTGTGGGTGTCCATGCATGCGTGTGCCTGTGTTTTCACCCATGTGTCTGGATGTATGAGGGTGTGGGGAGACAGTGTGTGTAGGAGCTTCTACGCGTGTGTCTGGGCATGTGTGTATTTAGGGGTGTGTGTGTGTGTGTGTGTGTGTGTGTGTGTGTGTATATGTGTATGAGTATGAGTAACTGTAGCTGGGTGGGTATGTGTTTATGTGTGGGCCTAAATGTGTGTATGATGGGAGTGGGGTGGGTATGTGCGTGTGTCTGTGGGTGGAGACGGGTGTCTGGGGCTCTGGAGCATAGGACTAACCAACTAGGCCCTTCTGCTGACCTCGGCCTCGCCTCCCCCTACCCCCCCACCCCTGCCTCAGGCACACTTGTTGGCCCAGTTCTGCAGCCCACCTCAGAGATCACCTGGCTCTCTGCTTCAGCTTCAGCTTCAGCCTCCTCCTCACTCCCTTCCTGGTTCACAGCCTCTCCCTCCAAGCCTTCAGGCCTTGCCCAGAGTAAGCAGAGACCACTGGGAGGGAGGTATGTACACTGTAGCCTAGGACCCTAAGATCCAGCACGGAAGTGTTCCTGGGGTCCTGAGGGCATGGGACCAGGCACATGTAGCCTGCCATTGTCAAGATGGGAGGGGTTATTCCTGTTGAAGCACGCTCTGACACCCTCTTCTCTTCCTATGGCACACAGGGAGACTGTGTCCCTTAGAATGTATTCAGAACAAGAGAAACCACTCTAGGTCTTTGGACAGAGGAATTTCTTCCAGGGCTTTAATCCAGACAGTATAGACTTGAGAGCCAAACAGCTCAGCTTCAGGTCCCTGTTCCCCTGTTTATTTGCTGTTTGACTTGGGGAAAGAGTTACTTAACCTCTCTGTGCCTCAGTGTCCTCATCTGTAAGCTAGGCAGAGTAATAGTGGTTGGTATGTGGCTCACAGGCTCCTGGGGAGGGGATGTTAAATAAGCTAATGCAAATAAAAGTGTTCAGAGCTGTGCCTGGCACATGGGAAGTACCGTCTAAGTGTAGGATGGTAGCTATGGGGTACAGATAGGACTTTGGGGTTTCTAGGACTTGTCCCACCTTAGGCAGGTGCTTTCCTCTCTCTGCATCTCCTCCTTCTCCAGCATCTGATCAGAAAAATCGTTGCACACTGCTGGGAAGAGGCCATGGACCGACAGCATCTTGCCCCTTGGCTCAGAGCTAGGGTTCTTTGTCCTCCTTTTCCCAGAATGCTCTTACCCTTCAGCTTCTAGGTGCACATGCACATCTGGAGGTACCCCAGAGGCTCAGCCCATCCTGGGCATGGCCCCAACCCTGTAATCCCAGGCCCTTGGAACATCCCCACACACCTGCACAACTCATGAATCATAAAGGGCTCTCCAGTCATTAGCTCATTTGGCAGGCCCAGCAATCCTGGGAGGAGGATTTGAAACTTTCTTCTTCTTTATAGACAAAAGCCGATTCTCAGAGAGGTTGAGTAACTCGCCCAGGGGCACACAGCTAGGGCACGGCAGTGCCAGCACATGAACTCACATCTGTCTGATGCCAGGCCCACATGTACAACCACTGAGCCATGGCCCCCCTGAGGGTCTGTGGACACATCTGTCTCCCCCACAGGACTCTAAGCCCCCTGAGACCTCGGTGTCTCTTTGCCTAGCACTGCCCAGTGGCGTCTGGCACAGAACCGAGCACTTGGTGGGCTGCAGCTCGCACGCCCAACTCGGCCCAGAGATATGTTTTGTTTGACTAGCAGAATATTTCTGAGAACTTTAAGATTGGTGGTCAAGATGGCAAAATGGGGTGATTTGGTATAAAAATCCAAATTTTCTGCTCTTCTTGAATAACTCAGTAGCTCTGGCAACCCCGGGGTTTGCGTTCCAACATGGAAACAAACCACTGTATTTGAGGACCCACTGCTCCTCGAGATCCCTGTCATTGTCATCCCCGCTGCTGTCCCTCAAGCAGCTTGTACTATGGCTTCCTGTCACTTACTCGATTTCTTCACTTACAACCCTCACGTGGCCTGAATGGGCATCTGGGTTGGGGCCTCCTGGGGCAGAGTGTGAACACAGAGGAAGTCCTGGGGGCCAACATAGCTGTCTACTTTCATGAGCTTGCCGGTATTAACTACCTATTCATTTACCCTCCGGCCCATGCGCGCAGGCCTCTCTCCCTCCGCCCCATCTATCAGGGATGGGACCTAGCCAGTTTTGCTGCTCACAGATGAAGGGCTTGGAGTGTTGGAGGATATGGGCATTTCTTCTGGCCAGAGTGAAATCAGGGAAGCTTTGAGGGAGGGGTTGCTTTTGAGCCTAGAAAGATGGGCACACTTTGGACAGATGGGGATGGGAGCAGAAGCAACAAAGGTAGGGAGGTGGCTGTGTCTGGGTTGTGTAATTGAATGGTGGAGTATGTGACTGGATCCTGGGGTGACAGAGGGAAGCAGGGAAAGGGGATATGGGATTTGGCAACTCCTCACCTCCAGAGACTCCTAGTCCCTGCCCGGCACCCTGCGAGGGACATGCACCAAGAAACTGGGTTAGTTCTCACAGCAATCCTGTGAACCTGAAACTGGGGAACAGTTATTATAAATGAATGAGTTGAGGTTCAGAGGTTGGGCCATTTGCCCAAAGGCAATGGCAACTCTAAAGGCTGGGATGCTCCCTGGGGAGAAGTAGGACTGGTGAGCCATAGAAGATTTTAAGCAGGTTGGTGGCTGCGTCTGTTGTGACTTCGGAGCTCTGGGCAGGTAAACCAGGGGACACGGGAGGGGAATCCCAATCTCTCCCGTCTCCTCCTCTCACAGTTAACCCTCTCCAAGTCTGTTGACAATACCTCCTGAAGGGCTCTTCATCCCTACTTCCTTGCCCCTAATCTAGGCCCCCATACAGCTCATCTGGACCACAGCAGGAACGTCCCACCTGGTCTCCCTGGCCCCATTTTTTCTCCCTTCCCATCCACTCCCCGGCCACAGCCAGAGCTCCTCACCCAGCATTCACAGCTCTCCAAACAACCCTGTGTTGCCTGAGGGGATCTGCTTTTTTCGTGAGCCCTCCACCCTTTCAGTGCCTGGTGCATTCCTTGTGTCTTTTAGGACTCAGTTCAGGTGTTACTTCCTCCTGGAAGCTGGCCCAGACTTGTCTCCTTCTCCTGTGTCTGTGTTAAATGGCCCTACACTGGACTCCCAGAGCCTCCTGGGCTTGTCTCCACCACGGGCCTTTCCAGTGCATCCTGTAATAAGAGCACCTTCCTTTGTGATTTCCTACGAGACTGGCCATTCCTCCCTGGCAAAACCAAGGCCCAGTGTGCAGGGCTTTCTGCCTGTCTTTGAACCCTCATACTGCTATTTAGTAGATGCCTGCATTTGAGTAAGTCGCTTTGCCACTCTGTGCCTCAGTTTCTGTCTCTAAAATGCAGGTTACAATAGAACCACCTTGCCAGAGGGTTTTAGTGACAAAGAAAGGAAAGTCCATGGAGAGTGCTTAGACCAGCGCCCAGCTTCCAGCGAGTGCTCAGTAAGTGCAACTATTGTTACTCATTTCTGTATCCCCAGGACTTGGCACAGAGTAGGGGTTTGGTGGCTGAAGAGAGGTCCGGAGTACCCTGGGTCAGGGGAGATTGCCTTTCTTGGAGGGAGACTGTGCTGAAAGATGAGCCCCTCGCTAAATGGCTGGGAAGGGGCTGGGGGGAAGAGGTGGCCCCCAGGGAACAGCTTCAGATCTAATGGCCACTGCATGTGGCAGCTCCTATCTGGTCCAGTCGCCAGCTTCCCCCATCAATGTGGTTCTAATAGTCAACTGACACCTCATTAGCTCAAATCCAGGCCCAACTCTGCTGCTGCGCAGTAAGCGAGCAAGCCGCTGGGGGGCCAGAGGCTCGTTAGGGCCAGGCCTTCATCAGGGCCAGAGGGCCCACAATGTGATACCGGCTCAGGGCCCAGTCAATGTGTTTTCAATCAGCAATTAGTCTTTAATTAATGAGGCTGCAAAATGATTGTTTTCCCGTCTGAATGGCGGCGTGGGCAGGGAGCCGGCAGGAATGGCCATCTGGGGAGTGTTAAGCTGGAGTTACAAGAGGAGACATAAAGAAAGGAACCCAACACCCCAATTTGGGCCCAAATCATGGCCCTGGGCAAGCTGCATGGCGCCCAGCCCCGTGGCAAATAAAAGCCAGGCCTGGGCTCCTGGAGGCACCTGTTCTTGCTCAGGCTTTTATGTCCCCAGTGGCTCTGGAGATAGCCAAGAGGATATCCTCTGGCATACCATGAGGAGTTTCTTGATGGTTCTTGAGGGGCCCTCACAGCCCTGGTTCTCCAACTGGCTTGCACAAGTCACACAGGACTTAATGGGAAAGGCAATCTTTAGCTCATGCTCCCTGACATCCCAACCAGGCCTTCTCTCTAAAATGGTGACCACCATTCCTACTTCCTGGGCCTGCTGGGATGGAAAAGGGCTCTGCAGACTGCGAAGTGCTGTGCTGGTCCCCTGTAGCCTGGGGATGGGAAGTCACCCATCAGCTCCTGGGGTTTCCTGTCCCTGAGTGCCTCTGAGCCTGCTTCTAATACCCTCTATTCCCATCAGCTAGAGAAACATCTAATGAGGATGGAAGTCACTGTATGTATGGATCATGACCTTATCAAGTCTTCACTCTAGCCCTCTAAGGTGGATAAGGGGATTGTTTTTATTGCCCCCATTTTACAGAAGAGGACTCTGAGCTATGAGCAGTTTACTGAGTGGCAATTTAGCCCAAGGAGGTCTCACTCTGGATCCCGTTCTCTTTGGAAGACCCTGTCTTGGACAAGTTTGACAGTCTCCTCTGACATCTAGAACCACAGGCAAAGAATATCAACCATGGCTGAGCCATTAATGATAAAACATACTCAGCACTCGTGTGGTGTGGATGAGGAGACTGCGAGATCCAGGGAGGATCTACGGATGGGCCCAGGACCATGCTAGATGTTCCTGGCAGTTCTGAGGTTGGGACCCAGGTTATTGACTCTTAGGTCTGAAAATCTCACCCCCTTGGGCTCCTTCCTTTCCTTCATCCCTGCCATCCTGTTGATTCCACCTCTTAGGTATGTCACTAATCCATCAGCCCCTCTCCTTCTGCTCTATACCTGCCTGGGGTCAAGTCTTCTCCTATTCCCTGCCCTTGCCCCATCCCTATCTCCTTCAGTGGCTTCTAGATGAGTCTTTGAAGTGTACACCTTGGATACTATTTCACACTTGCTTAGAACTCCTCGGTGATTTCCTATGACCTTCTAAGTGAAGTATAATTTCCTTAGCCTGCCATCCAGGGCCTTCTACATAAAGCTCCAATACACTTTTCCAGCTTTAACTCTGTTTTCCCACTAATAAATCTTATGCCTTAGCCAAACTGGACTCATCAAAGACTGGTCTCCTGCTCCATAAAACTGCTGTGAGATTTAGTTGCTCCATGTAAAGCCCTTGGAATGGTGTCTGGCCCAGAGCAAGAGCCATATCAGTGTCAGTAGATACAAAGGGAAATATGTGGACCTGTCTGATCTATGCCCAACTCCAGGCTTTTCTGCTCACTGGGTTCCCTTGACCTGCAGTGCCCTTTCCAACACTCTCTCTACCTGGCCAAACTCTACCCAGCCAACAACGCCTTCAGCTGTTCCATGTTACTTCCTCCAGAAAGGCTTTCCTGATGTCTTCTGCCTTGAAATCAGCACTCTCCTCATCTTCTTCCATGACTACTTAGTCAGACTTTTATTAATGGTGTGTGCATATGTTCCTGAGTAGCCTCAAAATAACTCGAGAGTAGGTTGTATGATGTAAGGAAGAGAGCACAGGTATAGGCATCAGACCAACTTGCATTTAAATCCCAGCCCTGCCAACTTCCAGCTGTGGAACTAGCCTCTCTAAGCCTCAGTTTCCTCAGTGATAAAATAGCCCTTACCTGATAGGTAGTTTTAGATTTGGCCTGAGAGGGCATGGATTATCTGGCATACAGTGGACCTCTCACCTCTTATCCTTTTGTGCTGAGGAGCTAGAAAGGAGCCCTGGTGGTCATGGGATGAAGCCTGGTCACTTCTGACTTAAAAGGCATTTCATAGGAGACATGACGTCTTCCCATATCCTGAGGCCCAGGTTACTATGTCCTATCCCAATCTTTCCATAGTCTAGCCTTCAGCACTTACAGCAGTGACCTGAGCTGGTCAGAATGAGAGCCAGTTGACTTGTGTTTCTTAAAGTGAAATTTGCCATTGATTGAGGAGGGGTGGCCACTCTGAGTTAGTGTCTTCTGGCAGTTTTTTTTCCAATAACTTTCGTGGGAATCAGAATACAGAAACCCTGGGAATTCCCCATGGGCTCCAGCCCACCTGCCAGTTCCCCATGACCTTGCCCAGGTTCCTTCCTTGGTCAGACTATGGGCCAGCCCTACTACCATTCCCTGCATTGAGAGAGCTTAAGAATGATGCCATGACTGGCCTCACCTTCTGAGGATTCCCAGGAGGGCAGATGTGGAACAATGCAGATTGATTAGGAAGCTAAGAGACCTAACTGTGGTATTCATGCTACCAGTGATGCCATAAATCCTAAGGCTTGTCGTTCCCCCTCTCTGAACTTAAGATTTCTCAAATGACACAATCTGGGCCTCCATTATCTCTCACCTGAATGACTACTAGCCCCTGACTCATCTCCCTGCTTCCACCCTGTCCTACCTCAGTATAGTCTCAAGACAAAATTGGTAGGATCTTGTTAAAACATATACCACATCATATCATGCCTGCACTCAAAACCATCCCTTGGCTTCTCAATGACCATAGTAAATGTCAAATGCCTTGCAGTGATATAGAAGACACTGCATCATGGGTTTCCAAATTTGGCTGCCCACTGGAACCATCTAGGAATTTTTAGTATTTAGATCTCTACTATTTTTTTAAAATACTGATATCTGGGTTTCATCCCCAGAGATTCTGACTTAATTGGTCTGGGATGCAGCCTTGCTGCGGGGAGATTAAGAGGCTCCCCAGATAAGTCTAGGTGAGACTCACTGCCCATGTGATTTATCTCCACCACCACACTGGTCTCTCTGACTTCATCTCCTGCTCTCCCTCTATTTGCTCTTCTCCAGGCTTGCTATTCCTCAGACATTCCAGGCACACTCCCACCTGAAGATCTTTGCACTTACTCTTCCCACTTCTTGGGATACTTTTTCTCTAGCTGTCTGTATATCTAGCTCTCTTCCTTTATTCAGATTTCTGCTCAGATGCCACCTTTTCAGAGAGGTCTTACCTGTTCATCCAAGCTAAAATAACAACTTCCATCACCACCACCATTACTTTGTGACCGTTACACTGCTTCATTTTTCTTATAGCACTCATCACATTAAGCATATTGTTTAGTTATTATAGTTATTATAGATTTGATTATTTGTCTGTCTTCCTCCACTAAGGTATCAGCTCCATGAAGGATATTTCTTTGTTTATTGCTGTATCCCCAGCATCTATATTAGTGCCTGTTACATAGTAACAGGCACTTTTATGTTTCATAAAGGTTTTTTGGGTAGGTAAATGAATCAAAGCAATGGAAAAAAAGCAGCTTGGGAATGAGGCCCATATAAATTGGAATTTCCAGCTCAGCTCTTTTCTAGCTCTGCAACTTTGGGCAAATCATTGACCCTCTCCAATCCTTAGTTTCCTCAGCTGTTAAATGGACCCAGGGATGTCCACTTTATAGGGATATTGTACAGAATGTTTGTTCATAAACAGGTGATAGACAGTCTAGGGGCTACAGGGCAGCCAAGGCAGGTGAATGGTCATTTGTTAGTATACCTATAGCCTAGGGTTTCCCTTAACAATACTTTTTAGATTTTTACATTGAAATAATTATAGATTCACAGGAAATTGCAAAGATAGTACAGATATTCATTAACAAGAATGATGAAATAACTACTTCCAAAAATCCCCTCCTCCACAAAAACGACCAGAACAATAGTAGAAATTATTAGGATCAACTTTTTTTTCATAACTCTGGAAATTAGCCAAAGGCTTGCAGCAATCCAGGGAGTGTTCATTCAAGAAAAGAGACTGTATCTTGGTAAGGATAAGTGAGCTTTTTGGTATTTTAATTTCCCTTATCCCCATCCACACTCCCCAGCTTTACAGCAGCCTTAAACATGAACAGTATGAAATCACAAGGAAAACCAACAATGTAACAACCACTGTACAAAAAGGAATAGGATAACCCTGTTCTCACAGAATTGTCACTCTAACCTATCTCATGGTTCACATGAAGACACTACTTGCAAGGCCTATCATTATTTAACCATACTTAGAGCTCACCCAGTGCAAATAACTTTTACCTCGGGGACATTTTGTTGAAAACAATCAGTGGAAATTTTAATTGCTTAATATCGTGGTTGCCTAAGGTAGTGACAAAGAGTTAGAACAAACAATAGGCTAACCAAAAAGCTTAATAAAAAAAGGTGGAGAATGATATGTTGAGATAAGAGGTTTAGAAAATCTCTCAGATATTCCTAGGAATCTAGAAGACCACACAAGCCTGTACCCCTGCTTGTGAAATAACTGAGAAGGCCCTAAGCTTTCAACTCTGACATTGAGCCTCCGCACAAGCAGAAAGTGAGGGCTAAGGTGGCGTTGTAAATTGTCTGGCTGAGTATTAAAGATGTGCTCCCAACATGCGCACAGATATCTTTCACAAGGGCTGAGAGATTTATTAGTTCCAAGCATTTCAAAAACTTTCTGTCTAATCATTAGCTAGCCATTAAGCTAACCAAGCAGAGATTTCACTGGCCACACATGACAAAGAATATACACTTTATAGAATTAGTTCAGAAAACTCACTAAACAAATGAACAACAACAACACACTCTGGGATAGGAGATAGTCTGATTTTCAAAGTTGTCATTTCACATTATTTTAAATGTTCAATTTCCAATAACAATAAAATAAACATGAAAGAAAGAAGAAATTATGGTCTATACACAGGGAAAAAAGGAATCCATGAAAGCGTCCTGAAGGAAGCCCAGACATTAAAAATATTAGACAAAGATTTTCCTATGTTCAAAGAACTGAGGAAGACCAAGTTTAAATAAAGGAAACTATCACAGTGTCTCACCAAATAAAGAATATAAAAGATAGATTACATAAAAAGAACCAAATATAAATTCTGGAGGTGAAAAGTATAATAATTCCAAAAAAATTTGCTAGAGGGGTTAACATCAAATTTAAGCAGATAGAAAGAGGAATCAGCAAGCTTGAAGATAGGACAATTAAGATTATTCTGTCTGAAAAACAGAATGAAAAAAATGAAAAAAAAAATGACCAGAGCCTCAGAGAGTTATGGGAAATCAGTAAATATATCAATATGTTCATACAGGAGTCCCAAAAGATAGGTGATACAGAAAAGGGTAGAAAGAATATTTTAAGAAATAATGACTGAAAACTTCCCAAATTTGAGGAAAAACAATAATCTATACATCCAAGAAGCTTCATGGCTCCAGGTAGGATAAATTCAAAAAGAGATCTATAGCTTGACATGCTATGATCAAACAGTCAAAAGCCAAAACCAAAAACAGAATTTCTCAAAAGCAACAAGAAAAAAGTGACTCATCACATAAAAGAAATTCTCAATAAAATTCCTAGTTGATGTCTTATTAGAAATAATGGAGGCCAGAAGGAAGAGGGATGACATATTCAAAGTGCTGAAAGAAAAATATTTCAACTAAGAATGGATAAGGAAGATGTGGTCCATATACACTATGGAGTATTATGCCTCCATCAGAAAGGATGAATACCCAACTTTTGTAGCAACATGGACGGGACTGGAAGAGATTATGCTGAGTGAAATAAGTCAAGCAGAGAGAGTCAATTATCATATGGTTTCACTTATTTGTGGAGCGTAACAAATAGCATGGAGGACAAGGGGAGATGGAGAGGAGAAGGGAATTGAGGGAAATTGGAAGGGGATGTGAACCATGAGAGACTACACACTCTGAAAAACGATCTGAGGGTTTTGAAGGGGCGGGGGGTGGGAGGCTGGGGGAACCAGGTGGTGGATATTAGAGAGGTCACGGATTGCATGGAGCACTGGGTGTGGTGCAAAAACAATGAATACTGTTATGCTGAAAAGAAATTAAAAAAAAAAAAAAGAATTCTATATCCAGCAAAACAATCCCTCAAAAAATGAAGAAGAAATTAAAACGTTCCCAGATACACAAAAACTGAAAAGATCCATCATTACCAGACCTGCCCTGTTAGAAATAAAAATTCAGGTGTAAATTAAAGAATGCCAGACAGTAACTTGAATCCACGTGCAGAAATAAAGAACTATAGTATTTTTTGTTTGCAATGCTTTTTCTCTCCTATCTGATTAGAAAGGCAACTGCATAGAACAATAATTACAATTCTGTACATGTGTATACAATGCATAATAATGTAATTTGACAATAAAAACATAAAGGAGGGAGGAAGGAATGGAGCTATGCAGGAGCAAAGTTTTTTTATACTATTGAAATTAAATTTGTCTTAATCTGAACTTGATTGTTATAAACTAAGATATTGATTATAATCCCCAGGGCAACCAGTAAGAACATAACTAAATAAATAGTAAAAGAAACATAAAGAAGATTAAAATGGTACACCAGAAGATACCTACTTAACACAAAAGAGGCAGTAATGGAGGAATAAATGATAAAAAAAGACAATACATATGGAAAACAAATGGCACAATGGCAGATATAAATCCTATCACATTAGTAATTGCATTGAGGCAAATGGATTACATATTCTGCATAAAGGTAGAGATTGGCAAAATGGATTAAAAAAAGAAACCCCGTGATTCAATTATATACGACACACTTTAGATTCAGATACAAATAGACTGAAAATAGAATAGAAAAAGATAGATCGTGCAAACGTGAATCAACAGAGATCTGGAATAGCTATACTAATAAAAAGCAAAATAGACTTTATGCCAAAGTTGTTACTAGAGATAAAGAAAAATATTTTATTTTGATAAAAAGATTAATCTAGCAAGCAATGTAACAATTATAAAAATATGTGTACCTAACAACTGAACTCCAAAATACATGCATCCGAAACTGACAGAATTGAAGGGAAACATAATAGCTGGAGACCTCAGTACCTTACTTTTCATGATGGATAGAATAAGACAGAAGATCAACATGGAAAATGAAGACTTAACACTGTAAACCAACTAGGCCCAAAGACTTCTATAGAACACTCTGCCCAAGAAGAGCAGAAAACATATTCTGCTTATGTCTATAAAACTTTCTCCAGGTAGACTATATGTTAGGTCTTAGAAAAGTTTTAATAAATATAAAAGGATTTAAATTATTCAAAGTATGTTCTCCAATCACAATGGAATGAAATTAGAAATCAATAACAGAAATAACCTTGATCACACCTTGTATCACAAATATATGGAAATTAAACTAGTTTCCAAGCACACTCCTAAATAGCCAGTGGGTAAAAGAAAAAAATCATAAAGGGAATTAGAAAATATTTTGCGATAAATGAAAACAAAACCACATATACCAAAATGTATGGGATTTTACACAAATTGACAGGCGATGCTGAAATTTAAATGGAAATACAAGGGCCAAGAATAGCCAAAACAATTGTGATGGTTAATGTTATATGTCAACTTGACTGGGCCACTGGATGTCCAGATAGCTGGTTAAACGTTATTTCTGGGTGTGTCTGTGAAGGTGTTTCTGGAAGAGATTAGCATTTGAAATAATAAAGCAGACAGCTCTCTCCAATGTGGGCATCATACAGTCTGTTGAGGGCCTGAATAGAACAAAAAGGCAAAGTATGGTTGAATTCATTCTCTGCCTGACTGTTGAGCTGGAAAATCAATTTTTTCCTGCTCTCCATGTTTCTCATTTTCAGGCCTTCAGACCTTACTGGAATTTACACCATTGGCTCTCCACCTCTTTGGCCTTCAAACTGGAGCACCAACTTTCCCGGGTGCTCCAACTTGTGGATGGCAGACTGTAGCTTCCAACTTGTAGATGACAGATTGTAGGACTTCTCAACCTCCATAAATCACATGAATTTATATATAAATATAGATACATATATATGATATATAGATATATCATTATATATGTAATATATAATGATATATCATATATTACACATTATATGTGTATGTATGCATACACACACACACACACACACACATATATACCCTATTGATTCTATTTCTCTGAAGAACCATGACTAATACAACAATCTTGAACAAAGTTGGTTCTTTGAAACTCCCCAATTTTAAAACTTGCTATAAAGCTGTATTAAACCAAGTCTGTGTGGTACTGGAATATAGATGGGCAAATAGATGGATATAAATGAATTGAGAGTCTAGAAATAAACCCGTACATTTATGTTCAATTAATTTTCAATGAGGGCATCAAGACCATTCAGTGGGGAAAGAATTATCTGTTCAACAAATGGTGCTGGCACAGATAGGCATCTACAAGCAAAAGAATGGATTTGGACCTCTACTTTACACCATATAAAAATACCTCAAAATAGATAAAAGACTGAAAGTTAAGAGCTAAAATAATATAACTCTTAGGAGAAAACATAGGTGTAAAACTTCTTTTTTTAAAAAAAGATTTTATTTATTTATTTGACACAGAGAGAGAGATCACAAGTAGGCAGAGAGGCAGGGGGAAGTAGGCTCCCCACTGAGCAGAGAGCCCAATGCGGGGCTTGATCCCAGGACCCTGAGATCATGACCCGAGCTGAAGGCAGTGGCTTAACCCACTGAGCCACCCAGGTGTCCCATAGGTGTAAAACTTTTTGACCTTGGATTAGACAGTGGTTTATTAGATATGACACCCAAAGGACCAGCAACAAAAGAAAAAGAAACAGATAAATTGGATCTCATCCAAACTGTTGTGCTTCAAAGGAGGCCACCAAGAAAGTAAAAAGACAACCCACAAAATAAGAAAAAAGAAAATATTTGCAAATCATATATCTGATAAGAGACTAGCATTTTTAGTATATAAAGAACATTTAAAAGTTAACCATACAAAATGTAATTTTAAAACAGGCAAAGGATTTGAGTATCCATTTCTCCAAGAAGATATACAGATGACCAACAAGCACATGAAAAGATGTTCGACACGGTTAGTCACTAGTGAAATGCAAATCAGAACAGTGAAGTACCACTTCACATCCACTAGGATGGCTAGAATCAAAAAGTCAGATAACAACAAATTTTGGTGAGGATATGGAGAAATTTGAATCCTTGGACTTTACTGATGGGAATGCAAAATGATGCACCCTCTTTGGAAAACAGTCTGGCCATTCCTCAAAATGTTAAACATAAGTTACAACCCAGTAATTCTACTGCTAGTGTAGATACCCAAGGAAACTGGAAACATATGTTTACACAAAAACTTGTGCATGAATGTTTATAGCAGCATTATTATTCACAATAGTCAAAAAATGGAAAGAGTTTATATGTCCATCAACTAATGAATGGATAGAAAAAATGTGATATCTATATCTATAGATATATATTCATATACAAGGAAACATTATTCAGTCATAAAAAAGAATGAAGTACTGATACATGCTGCAATATGGGTGAACCTTAAAAACATATGCTAGATGAAAGAACTCAACCAAAAGCACCACAAATTATATGATCCCATCTATGTGAAATGTCCAGAATAGGCAAATTCACAGAGATAGACAGTACATTAGTGATTGCCAGGGATGAGAGAAAATGAGGAGTGACTTACTTCTAATGGGTACAGAGTTTCCTTTTGGGGTGATGAAAATGTTCTGAAATTAGTGAAAATATTTGTGCAACATTGTGAATGTACTAAAAATAGTATACACTTTAAAGGGTGAATATTATGGTACATAAATCATATGTTAATAAAAATTGTATAAGGAAAAAAAAGAGACTATAGTGGGGTTCCTTGTATCCTCTATCTACTGTTTTCCAATAGCTACATCTTACATAATTAAAGTAGAATATCAAATCCAGGAAACTAAGAACTGGTATAATGTGTGCATGTAGTTTTATGCTATTTTATCACATGTAGCTTTGTGTAACCACCACCAAAATCAAGACCCAGAATTGTTCCATCACTACAAAGTCCTCCTTCATGCTGCCTCTTTCTAGTTATACCAGTCCCCTTTACCCCACCGTTCCAATTGCTGGCAACTGCTAATATACTCCCCAATTTTGTCATATCAAGAATCTTATATAAGTGTAATTCTATAGCACTTGACTTTTGGTATTAGATTTGTCACTCAGCATAATTCCCTGGAAATTCATTGATGCATATATTAAGAGTTTGTTTCTTTTGATTTTGATATAATATGGATGCTCCAGTTTGTTTAACCTACTTAGGGCTAGTTTAGTTGTTTCCAGTTTTGGGCTGTTACAAATAACACTGCCATGAACAATAATGCAGAGGTCTTTGTGTGGACAAGTTTTCATTTCTCTGGGATAAATATCCAGAGGTGCAACTGATGGGCCCTATGCTTAGCTTTTGAAGAAACCAACATACTATTTTCCAAAGTGGATATACCACTATATGTTCCCACTAGCAATACAGAAAACTTAGTTTATCTTCATCCTCATCAGCATTTGGTATTGTCACTATTTTCTTTCCTTTTAGCCATTTTAATTGGTGTGGAGTGACAGCTCATCATTTTCCTCATTTGTATTTCCTAATGGTTACGGATTTTGAACATCTTTTCGTGTGCTTATTTGTTATCCATGTATTTTCTTCAGCGAAGTGTCTCTTCATGCCTTTTGCCCATTTCCCAATTAAATTGTTTGATTTTTGCTATTGAGTTTTGAGATATCTTTATATATTCTAGATATGTCTTTTGTTAGATATGTGATTTGCAAATATTTTCTCTTACAATGCAACTTGTCTTTTTATCCTCTTTATATGAACTTTTGTAGAGCAAAACATCTTAATTTTGATGAGTCCCCAATTTTTTATTTTTTAGGTAATAGATTGTGTCTTTCATGCTAAATCTAAGAACTCTTCATCAAGCCCTAGGTACTGCAGACTTTCTCCTGTGTTTCCTTTGAAAGTGTTTTCCAGTTTTACATTTTACATTTAAACAACTGGCCCATTTTGAGTAATTTTTGTGTAAGGTGTGAGGATTAGATCAGGGTTCATCTTTTTGCCTATGAATGTCCAATTTCTCTAGCACCATCTATTGAAAAGGTGATTGATCTTTCCTCTACTGAATTGCTTTTATGCCTTTGCCAAAAGTAAGTGGGACATATTTGTGGACCTATTTCTAGGGTATCTATTGTGTTCTATTGAAAAAAAATATATATATATATATATACTGTCTATTTCTTCTCTAACACCACACAGTCTTGATTACAGTCCCTATATGATAAGTCTTAAAATCAGGTAGAGTGATTCTTCCCATTATGGTATTCTTTTTATAAACTGTTTTTAGCTATTCTTGTTTCTTGGCTTTTCCATATGGATTTTAAAAGAATCTTTTTAGTACCTACCAAAAAGAACCTTGCTGGTATTTTTTTTTTAATTTATTCACCTATTTGAGAGACAGAGAGAGAGAGAGGAGGGGAAGAAGGAGAGGGAGAATACCTGAGCAGATTCCCTGCTGAGTGGAGAGCTGGATGTGGGGCTCAATCCCAGGACCCCCAAATCATGACCTGATCTGAAATCAAGAGTGGGCCACTTAACTGAGCTCCCCGGATGCTCCCCCCAAAACCTTGCTGGTATTTTGATACGAATTAATGTTAAACCTGTATTTCAACTTCAGAAGAACTGACGTATTTACCATATTGAGTCTTCTAATACATAGCTGCAGTGCCTCTCCATTTATCTAGACTGTCTTTGATTTCTTTCATCAGTATTTTGTAGTTTTCAACATACAAGTCCTGTATATGTTTTGTTAGATTTATACTTAGGTATTTCATTTTTTAAGTGATATTATAATTTTAGTTTCTGTGTCCACATGTTCATGAATAGTAGAAATACAGTTGGATTTTTGTGCATTGATCTTGTGTCCTGAGATCTTCAAAAATCATTTATCAGTTGTGGAAATGCATTTGTTCATTTTTCTTTCACGTTTTTTTAGCATTTTCTATGTCAACCATTGTGTCTCCTGCAAATAGAAACAGTTTTATTTCTGCCTTTCTGACTGGCATGCTTTTTATGTCTTTTCGTTGCCTTACGGTGCAAGCTAGAACTTCCAGTACTTGATTACAAGTGGTGATAATGGGCATCTTTGCTTTGTTTCCCATCATAAAAGGAAAGCATTCTGTCTTTCACTACCAAGTATGGTGTTGGTTGTAGATTTTTGGTAGATGTTCTTTATCAAGTTCAGGACATTCCCCCTCTATTTTTTTAAATTTTTTATTTTTTATACACATATATTTTTATCCCCAGGGGTACAGGTCTGTGAATCACCAGGTTTACACACTTCACAGCACTCACCAAAGCACATACCCTCCCCAATGTTCATAATCCCACCCCCTTCTCCCAACCCCCCTGCCCCCAGCAACCCTCAGTTTGTTTTGTGAGATTAAGAGTCACTTATGGTTTGTCTCCCTCCCAATCCCATCTTGTTTCATTGATTCTTCTCCTACCCACTTAAGCCCCCATGTTGCATCACCACTTCCTCATATCAGGGAGATCATATGATAGATGTCTTTCTCCGCTTGACTTATTTCACTAAGCATGACACACTCTAGTTCCATCCATGTTGTCGCAAATGGCAAGATTTCATTTCTTTTGATGGCTGCATAGTATTCCATTGTGTATATATACCACATCTTCTTGATCCATTCATCTGTTGATGGGCATCTAGGTTCTTTCCATAGTTTGGCTATTGTGGACATTGCTGCTATAAACATTCGGGTGCACGTGCCCCTTTGGATCACTACGTTCATATCTTTAGGGTAAATACCCAGTAGTGCAATTCCTGGGTCATAGGGCAGTTCTATTTTCAACATTTTGAGGAACCTCCATGCTGTTTTCCAGAGTGGCTGCACCAGCTTGCATTCCCACCAACAGTGTAGGAGGGTTCCCCTTTCTCCGCATCCTCGCCAGCATCTGTCATTTCCTGACTTGTTGATTTTAGCCATTCTGACTGGTGTGAGGTGATATCTCATTGTGGTTTTGATTTGTATTTCCCTGATGCCCAGTGATATGGAGCACTTTTTCATGTGTCTGTTGGCCATCTGGATGTCTTCTTTGCAGAAATGTCTGTTCATGTCCTCTGCTCATTTCTTGATTGGATTATTTGTTCTTTGGGTGTTGAGTTTGCTAAGTTCTTTATAGATTTTGGACACTAGTCCTTTATCTGATATGTTGTTAGCAAATATCTTCTCCCATTCTGTCAGTTGTCTTTTGATTTTGTTAACAGTTTCCTTTGCTGTGCAAAAGCTTTTGATCTTGATGAAATCCCAATAGTTCATTGTTTCCCTTGCTTCCCTTGCCTTTGGTGATGTTCCTAGGAAGATGTTGCTGCGGCTGAGGTCGAAGAGGTTGCTGCCTGTGTTCTCCTCAAGGATTTTGATGGATACCTTTCTCACATTGAGGTCCTTCATCCATGTTGAGTCTATTTTCATGTGTGGTGTAAGGAAATGGTCCAATTTCATTTTTCTGCATGTGGCTGTCCAATTTTCCCAACACCATTTATTAAAGAGGCTGTCTTTTTTCCATTGGACATTCTTTCCTGCTTTGTCGAAGTTTAGTTGACCATAGAGTTGAGGGTCTATTTCTGGGTTCTCTATTCTGTTCCATTGATTTATGTGTCTATTTTTGTGCCAGTACCATGCTGTCTTGATGATGACAGCTTTGTAATAGAGCTTGAAGTCTGGAATTGTGATGCCACCAACTTTGGCTTTCTTTTTCAATATCCCTTTTGCTATTTGAGGTCTTTTCTGATTCCATATAAATTTTAGAATTATTTGTTCCATTTCTTTGAAAAAGATAGATGGTACTTTGATAGGAATTGCATTAAATGTGTAGATTGCTTTAGGTAGCATAGACATTTTCACAATATTTATTCTTCCAATCCAGGAGCATGGAGTATTTTTCCATTTCTTTGTGTCTTCCTCAATTTCTTTCATGAGTACTTTATAGTTTTCTGAGTGTAGATTCTTAGCCTCTTTGGTTAAGTTTATTCCTAGGTATCTTATGGTTTTGAGTCCCCCTCTATTTTTAATTGTCTGGGAGTTGTTAATGAGCACTGAATTTTGTCAAATGTGTGTTCTGTATCAATTGATGTGACTATGTGCTTTTTCTCCTTTTGCCTGTTGATACACTAATTACATTGATTAATTCTCAAGTTTTGCATCCCAGGAATAAATTCTACTTCAAGTTACACAATTCTTTATTCCCCTCTTCTTTCTTCTTCTTTTTCAAAATTTATTACTTGATTATAATTGACATAAATGTTATTTAGTTTCAGGTGTACAACATTTGATTTCACAACTTGTTTCTCAATGTTCACCATGAAAACTGTAGTCACCATATGTTATAACAATATTATTGGCTATATTCCCTAAGCCGTACTTTTCATCTCCATGATTTATTTTATAAGTTTATAAGCTACTCTCTCTTCTTTCCTGATATTCCAACACCTATTCTTTTACCATTTCTTTTACATTTTTAGAGCTTCTTCTAGCCATTCTTTTAGTGTAAGTCTGTTAGTAGCAAATTCCATAGGTTTCCTTCTTTGAGAATGTTTTGTTTTATCCTTCATTCCTGCAGATTATTTTTGCTAGATAAAGAACTCTGGGTTGATAGTTCTTTTCTTTTATCTCTTGAATGCACTGTGCTACTTCCTTCTGGCTTCCATGGTTTCTAATGTGAAATCTACTGTCATCTGAGTTCTTTTCCTTCATAAGTAATGTGTTCTCTCTTGCAGCTTTCAAGATTTTTTCCTTTGTCTTTGGTTTTTAGAAGTTCAACTAGGTGTGTCTTGGTGTTGATTTCTTTGGGTTTATCCTGTTTGGGATTTGTTCAGCTTATTGAATCTGTTAAGTTTAGATCTTTTGCTGAATTGGGGGAATTTGTGCCATTATTACTTTATGTAGATTTTCAGCCTCATCTGTATTCTCCTCTCCTTCCAGGACATGGATTCCAATGACAGGAATGTTAGACCTTTTGTTATAGACCCATAGGTTCCTGAGCCTCTCATTTTTTTTTCAGTGTATTTTCTCTCTGTTGCTCAGATTGAGTAATTTTTATTGCTCTGTCTTCAAGTTCGAGTATTTTCCTTATCCTCCCTATCATATTTAAAGCCCTCTATTGAATTTTTCTCTCAGTTGTTTTATTTTTCCACTCAAAAATTTTTCATTTGGTTCTTCTTTATATCTCATATTTCCTCTCTAAGACCATTTTTTGGTCATTTGTTTCAAATATGTTTGTCATTCCTTCCTGAGTGATTTTTATGACTGCTTTAAAATCATTGTCAGATAATTTTAATATCTGTGTCCACTCAGTTTGGGCATCCATTGCTTTTCTTTTCTCATTTGAGATTTTTGTGGTTCTTGGTATGACAGGCTACATTTATTGAAATCTGGATATTTTGTGGATTATCCTACAAGACTCTGGATCTTATTTAAATCTTCTGTTTTAGCAGGAAGCCTCTAACACTGCACTAGCAGAAGAAGAAAGATACTCCTAGGTTGGGGTGAAAGTCCAAGCTCCCCACTCTTCCTCCTTTGATATCCCAGGGTGGGGAGGAGTGCTTCATTACTGCTAAGTAGATAATAGGATTTCAGGCTCCCCACTAGGTATCTGCTGACAGTGGGAGCAGAGAAGGCCTCATGGCCACCAAGCAGAGATAAAAGTCTGAGATCACCACTCAACCTTTTCTGATACTCACCCAGTCAGGGAGTGGGGGAAGGATTAGAGCATCTTGTTATAGCCTGGTAAGGGTAGAATTCTAGACTCCCCCACTTAACCATAAGGAAAGACCATAAGGAAAACTACAGATCTACTCTAATTTGGCTTTTACAAAAGGAAAGAAGAAAATAACAGGAAACAATTACAATACTTAACTCTTTAACTGTAATTAGTGAGTGACTTAGTAAATTTCTCATAACACCCAGAGTGTCTTGACAAGGAGATTGAGATCTAGACTCTAGTTCTCAGAAAGAAAGATACTGAGACAGTGATTTCATTTTAATACATGCAGAGATCAACCCCCTCTCACCCTTTAAATTTTCTTCCACCTTTTCCCCTTACCCATGCCTATCCCATTCCTGGTTGGGGACAGTTTTATGGGTGTGCCCACAGAAGCTTGGTCCCTGGCTTCCCCTGTCCTGTGAGTATGGGCACAGGGAACAGGTAAAGAAGTTCAGGTCTAATACATTTTTCTTGGCCTTGTCTCTGGGGCTACCGTGTATAGACTTTCACCCCCAGAGGATTTGGCCCTTGGGATCATCCCTTTTCTTCATTTATAGGCTGTCCTTTTATTCTCATCTCCTTCTCTGCAGGACACCCCCTCACATACTACCCACTCCCTAATGGCTCAGGGAAGCACATTCCATACTCCTTCTTGGGGCTGAGGCCAATGAAGTGATGGCAGCTGTTCAAGAATGCAGGTTTTGTGTGTGTGTGTGTGTGTGTGTGTGTGTTTGTGCGTGTGTACATGCACTCGCACATGCATAGAAGGAGGGCCTGCCTGCCTGGTTGACCTGGAGCTGGGGGTGGGGGATCCCCAAAAGGGCCACAGTTTTGAGGGCTGCTGAGAGAGCTGGGAGTTGAGGCCAATGAGAGGGCAACAGCATGTGTCATCTCCACACCTAGAGGTTTCAGTCTGGTGTGGGAGCACAGATATTTATTGCCTGTCTACTTCAGTCTTCAGATTACTGACGTCACTGCAGTCCTTCCTTTGAGGACGTTTGACAAATGCCTTGTGGAGCCAAACCTACCATAGAGCCTTGGTTGACTTGGCACATTGGTACCAGACTTTTGCTTGCACTGTAGCCTCAGTTCTTCCACTTGCAAAATGGGAGCAATATTCTAGGACACTTTATATTCTGGTTTCAGGGGTTTCTTTGGAGGCTCTGTCAATTCTATCCTGGCATATTCCCAAATCCCAAATGACCTGATGGCCCCTTAACTGGGTACATAACCGTTATTGTGACCATACTGACAAACTAGCCATTGTCGGTTTTTTATGTTATTTATTTATTTTAAATCCCATACTCTTGAGCAAGGGTATTTTCTTTTCTTTTTTTTTTAAAGACTTTATTCATTTATTTGATAGAGATCACAAGTAGGCAGAGAGGCAGGCAGAGAGAGAGGAAGGGAAGCAGGTTCCCCGCTGAGCAGAGAACCCGATGCAGGGCTCAATCCCAGGTTGGTGGGATCATGACCTGAGCTGAAGGCAGAGACTTTAACCCACTGACCCACCCAGGCGCCCCCATGGTCAGTTTTTTAAATACAGATTTGAATCTGCCATAGAAAATATACTTAAAAAAAACACCACACATTTTTGCATGCCTTGATTTTTGGACTTGCCCATGGACCACTTAAAGGCCCCACAGACCACCACTATTCTCTGGACCACCCCCAGAGAACTGCTGTCCCAAAGGAGGTCTGTGAATGAGCCTTGGAGACTGAAGTGGGGCCTGGGGAGATGACTTGAGGGGAGGAATTGTCCTGGGACAAGGAAGTGAGTCAGGATGGCAAGCAGCAGAACTCTGGTGGGGGAGGGGCAACAGCCCCTCCAGCTCAGATATATCTAATGGGAAATGGGCTTGGTAGCTGTGAATGGAAGTCAGACTCTGGGTAGAAGGAGGCACCAGGGTAACTTGCTGAAGGGGTCTATCTCAAAGGGAGAAAACCTTGGATGGAGAACCTAGTCCTCCTGCCAGTTGTCTATGGGACAAACAGATCACAAAAATCAGAGTTGTGAAGGCAGCCTAGAAAAGCTCTGAGCTTAGGAATTCCCCCACTCTTGCAAGAAAGACTAGTACCCTCAGAGGGGTACTATTCGTTCATCCATTTGTTCAACAATAATTCATCTATCTACTATGTGTTTGGCCCTGTACTAGATGTCAGCTAAATAGGGCCCACTCTCAAGGGACTTCCAATCAGTGGGGAAGACAGGTAAACAATTACAATACAGTTTCATCGGAGAGTTACAGGAGCTCATTGAAGAAGACTCAACTTAGATGTGTGGTCAAGGAAGCTTCCTGGAGGAGAAATCTAAACCAGAAACTGAAAGGTAAGGTAGCATCACCCAGGGGGAAGACAGGGGCAGAGAGGAAAAGTGGACTCAGCAGAGGGATAAGCATGTATAAGTCCTGTAGGTCACAGCAAGCATGACGAATCCTTTGGTCTTATTGGCTCATCCTTTAGGCTGGTTTTAGCAGGATTTGTCATGCCCTGGCCCAAAACCAAAGGTTACCTTGTGCCCAGGACGCCAGGGACCATACACATTCTTGATTGAATCTGATCCCACAGTAAAATGAAAGCATCTCTGGGTCCAGGGACCTCTGGGTATAGGTGGAGGAGAGCAGAGCCTCTAAGAGATCAGGGCCAAAGTATACAGGAACAACCACAGTGACCCTTGGCTGGGGGAAGATGTGGCTTGAACAACTGGTTCAGATATATTAACAGTGTCAGCGTTGGATCAGTGCCTGCTTGTGGCATGGTACTTTGTAGTGTGCAAGTACTGAGGCCACCACCATTGTCTGTGGGGCCTACAGTGGTTCTGGAGGGTACACCTGAAGCAGGATTCAACCACAGCTGGGCATGGGAGGAGTACTGTGAGATGGACAACAACCTGCTTAAGATTTTTCAGAGGGAAGCGGTGAGGCAGTGACTTTGCATTTCTGTGCCTCAGTGTCCTTCTGAGGTCTCCAGATTTGATGCTCCAGCAGGTGGCAATGCAGCCAGAGCTTGGCTCTGGCCTTCTAGGGAACAAGTTACTATAGCAACTTTGCAGGTGGGGCAAGTGTTAAGCGGGAATCTATCTGTTGGCTGACATATCAGAGTGGGAGCCAGGGGCAACCAGTGACAAATCACTTTCTTGTGTCTCCATCCAGAACGGCTTCCCCTTGGCAGGAGTGAAAGTCAACAAATAAGGGCCAGGGCAGCCGCAGCCCTGTGCAGGCTGCCAGGGCCAGGCAGCACCCCTGAGGACCCTAGCGAGCCTAGGTATATATTTGGGCAGCTGCTGAGGCCTCCTGCCTCCACCTTTGGCCTTTTTCCTTCCAAGAGCTGGCCTGTACTATAAGGGAAAGCCCCAATGGGGTCCACTCCTGCTCTCTGGACCAGGCCTGAGAATGAGGCATGTCTCCAGCCAGTGCAGACAGGGTTTAGCTCTTGCTCCATCCCTTGAACAACCCCTCTAGTCAGGATCCAACAGCTCACTTTTTCTAGTATATCTGGGCCTGGCTGACTCCAATCCAGGACTACTGTCCCAGATCTGCCTGTTGTCTACTATATAACATCCCTGCTTTCTCTGTGCCTCAGTTTCCTCACTAACAATCTGATGGAGGATGGTCTTGGCAGACTCTAAGAGCCCTTACAACTGTGAAATTCCAGGAGTTGGAGGTTACATTGCAGTTTCTGACCTTTGCCCAGGTTTCAGGAGAAGATTGAATCTGAGCATCTCTCTTACCTCTGGACTTTCAGGCTGAGCACGATGCCACTTGCACTGGTCTCCCTCCCCTAGAAGAAGCTCTCTTCAGCCATGCCAATGCAAACATTTTCTCACCTTTCCTAGAACCTCCTCCACTTTTGGGGGAGCCTGGACCACACAGGTGTCTGTGGCACACGCATCCATATTTGCACGCGTGCACACACACATGCATGCATATTTCTACTTCTCCCCATATTCCTATCTGTACTTAGAGAGGAAAGGTCACTTCTTGACCCCTCTTTCCATAGGGTTTACCCCAAGCAGTTGTAGACACATTCATGTAACCAAAATCCACACTCATTAGTCTGACTCTACAAGGAATTTGCCTTTCTTTGTCTTGGCTTCCCCATCTATTAGAATTCTCACTTAAGAGGATTTTAGGAGACTTCATCCATCCATCCATTCATTCATTCATTCAGCACATATATATGAAACTTTTCCTCTGGGGTCAGACATGGTTCTAAGTGGTGAAACTAAGTGAGATAATAATGTAAAGTGCTAAGTCCAATGCTGGGCATGGGGCAAGAGCCCAGTCAGCAAGAATTTTCTTTTCTTCATCCACACAGTAACAGCTAACATCTATGGGTCACCTACTACGTGTCACACGGTGCCATGATCACTTCTAGTCTCATATTCCTCACAGCAACACTCTGACATAGACCTTAATATTATCACCTCCATATTGGAGATGAGGAAACTGAGGCACAGAAAGTTTAGGGCATTGTTTCAGGGTTACATGGCTAATACATGGCAGCCTGACCCAAAGTCCATGGTCTTGACCACTCTAATGTACTGCCTCTCTGACAGGAGCTTGAAGCTTTTTCACAATTAGGGCCCAACTCACAGTCCCAGTCACAAGAGAAACGTACATGCACATTCACACACATCATGCATGCACATATTTATGCTACAAATATTACTGCTTGTGTTTGGCAGCCCAGGCCCAGTGCTGGCCCCCATAAAAAGGAAAGGGCACGCCCTCCACATATTTGCAATGCCTTCTCCCTACCAGACCCCAGATGCACATCCTCTACGTCACATAGCTCTGCCTTGTCCTGCTGGATATGCAAGCATGTGCATGCACATAGACAACCGTCTCATGCACACACCCCTTCGTTAGCCTCCATAGTCAGCTTGAGGGGGAAGAAAGGAGAAGGAATTTTATCTGCGATGTGAGGCTGTGCAGGGGGCTCAACAGAGGTAGTCAAGTTCGCATGTAGGGAGAAAAGGAACTGAGAGGTTTGCCTTGTCCAAAGACAAAGGGCCCAGAGAGGGAGGAGGCAACAGCAAGAGGAGGAGGAGGAGGAGGAGGAAGAGGAAAAGGAGGAGGAGGAGGGGGAGGAGGAAACCAGTATCTTGAGAAACCATGCAAGTCAGAGAGGGGGCATGTAAGGATTGGACTTGTAAGAACTTTCTCAAACCATAAATTTTCACTGACTGCCTGAAGCCCAGAGCAGAGTCCAGAGGCTGAAAACCTGAGCAAACTCTGAGACAGCCAGTCTCAGGAGCGGCTGAGTAGGGGGAAGTGTGCAGAACTGCCCAACCTTATGGGCTCTGGTCCCTTGCTCTCAGTCCACAGCTGAACATGGCACCTGGGCTCCAGAGTTTGTTTCCGGGTTACTCTGGAGTGTTGACTCCCTGTGTGGTTCCACATGTTGAGGGATGAGGGCACTTGTATGCCTGTGTCTGTGTGCATGCTTCTCTGTGAGCTTCAGAGTGGTTTAAGAGCATGAGCTTCAGAGTCAGGTGGAATGAGTCTCCAAACTGCCTCCATAGCTTACCAGCTGGTCCAACCTTGGACACATTAGTCACGCTCTCTCAGCCTCCATTTACTCATCTATAAATGGAAATCACTGTAGCTACCTTATAGAGTTGTGAGAATGAATAGATATAATGCATGTGATAGGCTAAGTGTTCAATAACTTTAAGCATTAGTATTATTGTTAAACCCACCAACCCGGGGCGCCTGGGTGGCTCGGTGGGTTGGGCCGCTGCCTTCGGCTCGGGTCATGATCCCAGGGTCCTGGAATCAAGCCCCGCATCAGGCTCTCTGCTCAGCCGGGAGCCTGCTTCCTTCTCTCTCTCTCTGCCTGCCTCTCTGCCTGCTTGTGATCTCTCTCTGTCAGATAAATAAATAAAATCTTTAAAAAAAATAAATAAACCCACCAACCCAAGAGGCTCCCCAAATTCAGTCCGACTTAGGGGCCATGAATCCTTAACTCCCAGCAGAGGTGGGCTCAACCCTCAGACCTCCTTCATAGTCCTTCATCTTCCTCAGCAGTCCTGGTTGGTTGTGTCCTTCCTGCACATGCAGAGGGCCCGTTGGCAGCCCAGGATCCCACTAAGGCAGCAGACATGCAGGATGCATGCACACAGCTGCATAAAGCCCTGTGTCCACATGTGTCTACCCATACCTGCACGCACGTGTGCAACCACACACCTATGCACCTGGGTGGCTCCCGCATGTCTTCATGCATACTTGCCCGGGTTGCAAGTGCCCACACTTGCTCTCTGGAACACACACATCTGTAATTGTGGTCTTCAACAAAGTGCAGCCCCTCTCCAGGCCTCGCTCTTGTTATTCATGGAGCAGAGGTAATGTTGATCCTTGCTTTAGCCACTTGACAGGAGCCTTGAGCAGATCAAATTAAATACTGTTCAGGGAAGTGGTGAGGCAAGGCGCAAAACGCTTTGCAAACATCGCCATCAGTCCTCAAATCCATCTTCCTGATCCCCATTCTGCTGCCACCACACGAGCCCAAAGCACCATCATGTCTCACCTGGACAAATGCAGGGGCCTCCCTGCTGTGTGCGCTATTTCCTCTCCTGTCACCCTGCAGACCATGCTACCAGGGGGTACTTTTGCCAGCATATGGCTGATGAAGCCCCCTCCCCTGTCGAATCCCTTCAGTGCTTTCCTTTGTTTCCAGTTCTCTCCTGTTTCCAGAGGTATTTGGCACAGAAATCAGTCTCTGTAGTCAGACTGCCTGAGCTCCTGTTTCTGCACCTACTGTGATCTTGTACCATGACCTTGGGCAAGTCATTTTATCTCTCTGAGCCTCAGGGTCCTCATCTGAGAAATGGAATGAGTAATGGGCCTTGCTCTTAGGCTGGCTGATACCTCTAAGACCCTGAAATAGGGTTTGACCCCAAACTGCCATCATAAACACACAGAACTGATTCTGGAACTCTTCTTAGTCTGGTCTTTGCTGCCTTTTCTATCTGTGGCTTAAACAGCACCTTCTCGAGGGAGGCTGTCCCTGAACCCCAGCCTAGGGCAGGTCTCTCAGTTACAATCCCAGGGTACTCTGGGCTTGCTCTACCAGAATGCTCAGCCAGCTGTAACTTTTTGTTCAATGATTATTTCCCTCCCTGTTCAGGAAGCTCCATGAGTGTAGGGCCATGATTACTTCTGTCCCTAGGCCTTAGTGGATTGATGAACTTTCTAACACATACACGGTACCCTCAGAGGAAGGCAAGGGTTTCTAAGGAAGGAGAGAAGGATGAATGAAATAGAAGCTTGGGGTGTGTGTCCAGTGATGGCCACATGTAAAAGGAGGCCAGGAGTTTGGTGGAGGGGCAGCAAGGGCCCTTGTGTTCCCCATCTTGGGTTGGAGCTGAGGATTCTGTCGAAGGTGAGTCCTCAGACTTATTCAAACCTCAGCCTGATCCAGGGGCCAAACTAAGGAGAGCTTCAGAAGGAAGGTAGGATGAGAACTTACATTTCTGGAGCACAGACTCTATACCAGAAAGAAAGCTGTGTGCGTGTTCTTGTTTTTCTCATATTGTCCTTTAGAGTCGGCAAGCCACTAGAATTCATGCTATCCCAGGCTGGTGGCCCAGAGTATAGCACTAGGACTGGGAGCAGTAATGACCACCTCCCACACGCTCACTCTAAGGGAAAGCCAAGCATGGACATGGAAGACTAGAGGCTGAAGAAAACCCAAACAGACAAAAGTTGAGGCAGAGACATGAGATACAGATCGTGCAGAGAGGACAGCAGATCTCACAGAAAAAAGACAGGTAGCTGGAGGAGGGAGAAAGAGGAAGCAAGGGGAGGGAGGGAGGGGAATGAGAGCAAGACCAAGGGAGAGTTGTGGGAAAAAAGAGTTAAGTGTCTGGTAATGGGGCAGTGCCCCTGTTCTCTTCTGGTCCCTTCTCTGCCTGTGCCCATGCTGGTAATGAGACGGTGAGGTCGTGCTCCCACCAAACCATGGCCAGTCTACATGCAGAGCGAAATGAGATAGCCAGGAATCTGAGGCCTGGAGCCAGTTGTTTCCCTTTTGGTCCCAGGCCTGGTAAGGCAGGACTGTGAGCACTGGCTTGAGGCCACTTGGGGGCAGGCCCTAGTACTCTGGCCCGCAGTGGGAAGCAGACTCTGCTGCCCAGGGAAGGCCTTGCTGCCTTTATACTAACTACAGAAGAGAGTTCTTTTCTGGACTTTGAAGAGGGCTGCCCCACTCCTGAAGGGTGGGGTGGGGAGATGGCATCCCTTAAGATCCTATACCCCAGAGGGCCAGCGTTTTCACTGATGGGGACTAGCTCCTGGCTCCCCTGAGTACCTTCTAGGCTCTTGTTCCCACACACATTTACTGCGTCTGTGGTCTGGACCAGGTACTGATTTAAGTACTCCAGACACAGCTTTGTCTCATTCTCAAAACCACTCAAGAGAACTTCAGTGGCTTCATTTTAGGGTTGAGGAAGTGACACTCAGAGAGGAAAAGTGACTTTCCCCCAGTCACACAGCCAGGAAGCCATGGGCAGGGCTTCGCTCAAGGTCTGCATGATTGGGGAGTTGATGGCTCTGATCCAAGATCTCCTGGAGGGGGAAGGGGGAGGGGTCAAAGGTCCCACAGCCAGCAAGCCCTATGTAATGTCCAGTAGGAAGTGTCACAGCCAGGGGTGGCCTTGAGGACAAGCAGGTTCTAACCTAGCTTCTCAGCTGAAAGATGAGGAAGATGGTGTCAAAGAAGAGAAAGGACTTGACTTGTTGTTTGGCTTGCCCAGGGCCACAGAGCCTAGTAAGTGCCAAGACAGGGACTGGAACATAGATATAACTCAGGTGGGGAGTCCTTGGAGGGAACTCAGGGGTGCCAGAAAGAACTTCAACATCTGAGTTCCAAAAATCTTGGTACTTGGGGGCTCATTTTCATGTTTTGGTGGAGCTATTGGGACCATATGCTAGGATTTGGTGCTATCCCAGAAGTTCCTTGCTGCATATTTGCCACTTTGACCCTGGACCCCTGCCAGCCCTAGGGCTCGAGGGTGAAGGGGAAGCAGATGTCTTGGTCACTGGCCTCTCAGACTCAGGGAGGCCCTTAAAGCTTCATCCGAAAGTAGTGTCTCCTAAGGGAGCAGGAAGGCCGGGAGTCGAAACAGAGCCCCTCCCGGAATAGGCAACAGGCTACCTGATGCACGCTAGCCAGGACTATGGCCTCGTGCTTGGTCCCAGACGGATGAACCCAGGGTGGCAGTCCTGGTTGGGGCAAGCCCTGCCTGCATCTTGGGACTTGTGAGCACTGGCCTCCTGGGAGCTTTCCTTTGAACTCCCTGAATGGGGCCAAGCTGTCTGGAAGCCCATGCAAACCTCTGCCAGATGTCGCCAGCCCGCTCTCCATACCCAGGGAGAGATCTGCCCGACTGGGTGCAGGGCAAGGGGGTGGGCAAGAGGGCCGGCAAGGTGCCCCGGGCTTGCCCCGGGAGGCACCTCCAGTGTTTCAGGGCCTGCTGAGAAGGAAGCTGGCACTCACTGCCACTTTGCCCCAGAGCAGAGCCCAACCAGGAGATTTTGCTGGTTAGGCCAGTGCAAGCTCACTCAGACTCCACACAGGCCTGAGGAGGTGACAACCCTATCGACCAGCTCCTCCTGCACCCCCCCCCCGCTCATTTACATCTTGATTACATTCCTTGGGAAACCATCCAGGCCACATTCCGCCTGGCAGGCTGCTGGGAAGACCCACAGAGCTCTATGGCAACGCTGGAGGGGCCAGGCCTGCCGGCCGGCCAAACAACAACCATGGGACAGGGGAACCTCCCTTCCCAGGCCAGCCTGGATTCCTCAACCCGGCCAACTCCAGCCGCCGCCCCGCTCCCCCTCCCCCGCTCCGCACACTCCTACTTCAGCCCTCCTCACCCCTGTTCCCATCTCCAGCCAAACCTACACATGCCCTACCCCCGGCAGGATTGGAAATAGTGCCAAGTCCAATGCCCATCTCCCCTTCCCCAAAGCTTCTGAGAGGGCTGCTCTATTCTTCCTGTCACTTCCCCAGGCACAGGTATTCAGGCCCCAGGAGGAGTCAGGGAAGGGGTCCACAGGTCCGGTGCGACCGTGGGGGCTGTCTCTTGTGAGCTGTCCACCAAGAGTGCTGGACCACAGCTGTAGCTTTCCAGCATTTTTTTTCTTCTTTCCCTTTTTAAAAACAGTTCCTAATTAGGACCCCAGTAAGTCAGCGAGAATAAAGAATAGTAGATAATTTCCCCAGATTTTTTGCATCTTTATAGTTTGGCAGAAAATACTTCTCTCCTCCTCTCCTTTTCTTCTTCTTCTTCTTCTTCTTCTTCTTCTTCTTCTTCTTCTTCTCTCCTCCGCCTCCTTCTTCTCCTTCTCCTTCTTCTCCTCCTCTTTCTTCTTTCTCTTCTTCTTCTTCTTCTTTTTTTTTAGAACAGTATTAGCATCTCCATAGACCATCCAGAGCTAATCAGAAAATGAGGGAAAACTTCCTTCTCCAGAAACCCTCCCCAAAACCCTCCCCAAGAGAAGCAATGAACCTTCTTGCTCTTGTCCTTTTTCTTTGGCAGCCCACAGTCCCTTAGGCACAGTCAGGACCAAGAGGGAGGGGAGCAGAGGCCTCCTTCTCCAACCCCTCTTTATCCCCCTGTTTGGGGACAGAGGATAGAAAATAATGTGGTTCCCATACTCCAAATCTCTCTCTCTCTTCTTCTTTCTGCCTCTTCCCTCTCCTTCCTCTGCCCCTCTCCTCTTTCCTTCCTCCCTTCTTCCTTCCTTCCTCCTTCCTTCCCTCCCCACCCCTCTTTCTTCTTCCTTCCTTCCCTTCCTCCTGTTCTATTTTTGCAGCAGAAACTTTTCAGTAAGCAAATCCTATGTGAAAGCCCAGTGTTGTGTCTGGTAATGAATGCCTTTTTTCCAGTTAGCAGCACTGGAACCCAATCGTTCCACCAACTGGGCTCCCGCTTGTGCCGCAGAGGCGCCAGAGCCATCTTAGCCTCCAAGGAAGAGAATTTGAAAACTACTTGTCTTGGGGCGCCTGGGTGGCTCAGTGGGTTAAGCCTCTTCCTTCGGCTCAGGTCATGATCTCAGGGTCCTGGGATCGAGCCCTGCATCAGGCTCTCTGCTCAGCGGGGAGCCTGCTTCCACCCCCCACCGCCCCCGCCCTACTTGTGATCTCTCTCACTCTATCAAATAAATACATAAAATCTTTTTTTTCCAAAAAAAAAAAAGAAAAGAAAAGAAAAGAAAACTACTAGTCTTGTCAACTCTGGCACTGTAAATAGTTGCCTCTGCTTCCTCTTAGCATGCCCCCTCCCCGCCCTCTTCCTCAACTTCCCTTCCTTCCTTCTTTTTTTTGGCCTTCTTCTCTTCCCTTTCCTTCCTCTGTGCCTCTCAGTGCTCATGAGCCCTGAGTCCAGTCTGGCGCTGCTTTTCTCTGCCCAGGGTGAGTGTGCAGGGGCCTCGTTCCAATGCTGGGCAATAATTTTAGGTCCCTGGCTTGGCCAGATAGTGCTTGCCAGTCGTGTGAACAGAGACCCTGGAGCCAGGCATTTCTGCCCAACCCTCGAAACTATAATCAGGGCGGGGGTGATGGCACCAAGTCCAAAGGGTAGTTGAAAACCTTTTGTTGTCATCTGGAGAAACTAGGGAAGGTCAAGAACGCCAAGTGTAGGCACATCCTTAGAGAGAAAACCTCACCTTTCCCACTATAGGGTGTAGGCCCTGACCATTGAGGAAGCTGTGGGCTGAAATTCTGCTTAGAGGCCAAAGCCCTCTAAAGGGCCATTCTGCCATGGAACTCCTCAGAAAGGACTAATGAAAGGGCCTTATTCGGCCAGAGACGGGAGAAGCAAAGGCTGATAGGAGCCGAGTGCTGAGATCTGGATCCAAAGCCTCCACTGGCTTCCCTGCCCCCATTGGGCCCTAGTCACCTGGGCTGTTGCCTTCAAGGGGCTGCTACGGGCCAAACAGACACAAATCCCTGCCCTCACGGAGCTGACTCCTTAGGGGAGACAAAAACAAAAACAAAAACAAAAACAAATACAAAACAAAAACAAAACAAAAAACAAAACAAAACAAAAAACAAAAAAAACGTAGAACAGACAGATAGCATGAAGCATAATGAAGAAAAGGGAAGCTGGAAAGAGGAATGAAGGGGAGATGAAAGCAGAGAGCAGTTTTAAATATAGTGGCCAGGGCTTTCACTGAGAAGGCGACACTTCAGTGAAGGACTGAAGAAGGTGAGGCAATGACTGCTGAGATAGCTGCGGGAGAACATTTCAAAGAGAGGGAAGGTCAATGCATGGGCCCTGAGGTGTTTGAGGAGCAGCAAGGAAGTGGGTCTGGCTGAACAGAGAAATGGAGATAGGGAGGGGAAATTCTAAGAACTTCAGCTTTTGCTCTAAGTGAGATGGGAACCAGCACAGGATTTGCAGGCAAGAGAGGAAGGAGATCTGACTGAACCACATTAAGACAACCTGTCGGCTATGAGCCTGAAACAGACTTGGTGGGGGGGGAGGGACAGGCAAGGACAAAAGTGAGGAGACTGGGCAGGAGTTTCCTACAGTGACCCAAAAGGAGGGACAGTATGTTTTGAAAGTCAAGCTAGCAGGACTAGATGTGTAAAAGCATGAGAAGGAGCCCTCTGTGTGCCAGGCCTTGGATCAAGTTCAGGGCACATAGAACTAGGATGGCCAGGGCCCTACCCTCCAGGAGCTCACAGTTCAGGAAGGCCAATAGATCCTACAAGATGTCCTAGTGTGCAAACAATTCCAGGGGCCCACAAGAGCTCAGGGGGAGGTCTGGACCCCAAACGCTTAAGGTGCAGAGACAAACCAATCTATAGAGGCTGGGAAATAGTCCAAAATGTGGTCAAAGGGTCCCAGAGAGTCTCAGACGTAGGCAAAAAAAAGGTGGTGGGCCCTTGGGCTGTGGCGAGCAGCCTGATTTCTGCCCCAAAGTCACATATTCTTTTTTTCTCAGGGCTGGAGGGAAACTGGAGGCCTTCGAAGCGAGTCCCCTATGGGACTCCTCTGTGAAACAGTGCCCCAGCCAATCTCTTATTTGCTGAGTCAATCAAGAAACCTGGATTAGCCATCCCTTAATTTGTGCCAGGCCAGGCTGAGTTGACCAGCCATTCTCTACTATCCTATAGGATTTACAAGACTTTCTGGGTAAAAAGACAAGAGGGAGAAGTTGCAGCCCTAGGTCAGGGCAAAGTCTGGGAACTGGGTTGGTACTAAAGGCATGGCTAATTTCCCCCATTGAAACCATTTTCCTGACCAAGCCCCTTTACCCCTTCACCCTGGCCACCTCCAGAGGCTCAAGACTTCTCTGCTCCCTGGTTCTCTGGAGGGCAGGGGTGCAGGACTATACTGAGCCAAGCCAAGAATCATGAGCTTGAGGAAGGGTTGCTGGAGCAGAAGCCAAGGCTTCCCCAGCTGAGGGATATAGGCCTTTTGGCCCTGGGAGGAGCCGAAGTTCCTTGGCTCATGTCTGAGGCTGGACCCCTAGGTCTACACTCCTTAAACCAAAGGCATGTGGAGGGCTCATGAATCATGTGTCATTTAATCTACTAGTACAGGACAGTACTCTAGTAGTTTAATCTACTAGTACTCTCTGTTACCATATTACTTCACATACTCATGTCAGAAAGTGTACTGGCAATTCCAGATTCCGGAAGGCCTAGAAATACCACCAGCACCACCAACAACAAGAACTATCATTTATTAAGTCTTTTTGTGTGTAGGCACTGTGCTGGACACTTTGCATGTATTTTCTCATGTAAAGTCCCGTAGCCAGCCAATGAGGTTGTTGTTATTAGTATGCCCATTTCAGACAAGGAGAAACTAAGGCTCAGAAAAGTTGAGTTCCCTACCCAGTGCACATAGCTAGGAAGAAACAAAACTGGCATTCAAATCAACCCAGGAACACATGCCCATTTTGGTTAAGGCTAATTTAACTACGAGCCCAGAGTCATGAACCGGAAGCCCCCTGGCTACTTCTAGTGGAGAGGAGCAGAAAAGGATGGAAGTCCCTCTTGCTGGGACTGTCTTGTCCTCTCCTCCCTCACCCCTCCCCACCCCACCCCACTCAGCCTTCCCTCCTTCCTGTGTTTCTCTTCCCTCTTTGCTGGTTACACGGAAGCTATGGAGACAAGGGCAAGGGGACTTCCATCTGCCAGATCTAGAGATGCAAGGGCTGGGGCCAGGGGGAGCCAGAAGGGGAAATGTTTTAGCTTGAAGATCCAAGATAGAGGAGGGGAGACTGTGGAGGAGGGTGTCCCAGGGAAAGAAGATCATGCTACAGACTTGGGCAAAGCCCCCCAAAGCTGCAATGAGGGTCTGACCTGACTCCAAACCACTGTGGTCTGGCTCCTTCTTGTTAGCAAGGAATGATGAATTTGAGAAATTACTGGAGGAATTGGGGGAAACAATGAATTTCCTCATCCACACTCAGGGTGGGATTGGGGAGTAGGGAGCCTTCCCCAAAGGCCCTGAGCCCCATTCTTCAAAATTCCTCACAAATGCCTTATGGGGTGGGTACTGTTACTAGCCCTACTTTTCAAATGAGGAAACTGAGGTATAGAAAAGTTTAGGAGCTTGCCTGAAGAAACGTAATAAGTGGCAGAGTTCCGATGTGAACCCAGGTAGTTTTGCTCTGTGGCCTTCTGCCAAACTCCCTGTCTATGGCTCGGTGGGAGACTACCTCAGAGGACCTGGCTGAGGTGCTCCCCAAACTCCTTCTTCGGTGGACAGAGGAAAGGGGCCAAGATCTGGGAAGGCCAGCTCTGCCATTCACCATCCATAGTGGAGCCACAAGCAAGCGAGTGAGCCTCAGTCTTCTTGTCTGTAAAATGGGGCCAAAAAAATGACTCCAGCAAGGTTGTGTATGAAAGTGTCTCTCCCTGCTCCCCAGGAATAACAACTGGCTCAGTCCTACCTTGTTGGACCTCCGACTGGGCTTGACTAGGGACTGCTTTGTGAGTCCCCCAGATTCCTGCTAAGTGCTGTCTTACTGTGGCCAGCACCATGGGTTGGCTGAACTGGGAGAGGTGGGGCTAGTGGGGGGGTGGACCTGAGGTCTGGCTCTAATCTCCTGTCTTGGTTCTGGGTTCTGACTTTAACAGGAGCCCAGACCCAATCTTGCCTACCGCTGCTCTTGGTTGCTGGGTACACTTTCTAGTGCTTTGGTGACCTGTCCCCTGAAGCCCTGAGGACTGGGCTCTGCCTTGCCTTTGCTGGTCTCCTATAGGGCTGGACTCCAACCTCCCAAGCCCTCCTGGGGTCCTGCTGCCACCTCCTCACTTTGCCAGTTGCTGTGTCCTCCCTCAGACTTCCTGTGCCACTGCAGAGCCCACAGCTCCCAGCTATGCCCCCCCCCATTGGCCGTGGCCACAATCCTCCAGACAAAATTGCTGTGCAGAGGGAGAACTTGATTCTTGGGGCACCTTGGTGAGTTAAGCCTCTGCTTCCAGCTCAGGTCATGATCCCAGGGTCCTGGGATCCAGCCCTGCAACAGGCTCTGTTCAGCGTGGAGCCTGCTTTCCCCTCTCTCTGCCTACTTGTGATCTCTCTCTTCAAATAAATAAATAAAAATAAAAATTTTTAAAAAAGAACTTGGTTCTTATCCTCTCCTCACTGGTGAATGGGTGAGGCACCATAACATAAGAAAAAAGAAGCAAGGAGCTTCCTACTTCCGGGTGCAATGGTCAGAACTGGAAACACTTCTACCCACCACAGGCATGCCCTCAAGTCGTTCCTTCCCGGGCCCAGGGCCTGGAAAGAGTGCAGGAGTGCAGGAGGCTGCTTCCCTGTCCAGTAGAGGCCATCTTCTTCGTGCCTGGCTCCAGGAGGTAGAGGTCAAATCCCAGCCACAGAGGAGCAGAGCAAAGCAGGAAAGAAGGGGAGGAGGAAATTTGAAGAGTCTGGCAGTGGAGGAGCTTGGGCCAGGGCTGGAGGGGGGGGTGTTGGGGTGTGAGGAGGAGGGGCTGGGCCCAGGGCTATTTCTGTACAATAATACAGGGGAAGAGGGCCAAGCTGACAGGACAGTGATTAGTCTTCAGGGAGCAAAGGCAAAGATACTGCCGGTGAGCCTGGGGCCGGAGAAGCTGGCCTGAGGCCCAGTCCAGTGGGCTGGAGCAATGATTTCAGAGGCCTGGAATCTGAGGTGAGCTGGGCCCATAGACAGGGAGCAAGGAAGGTGGGAACAGGGAGAGAGGAGCCAACCATCTTCCTGGTCCCACCTCCCACACAGGGTGCTGAGAAGGGGGTGTGAGCTGGCCTGGTCCTACTGTCTGCCACCATGGGGTTATCTGGCTGTGTGTGGGGGCAGAGTTTCTGCAATCCACACTTCCTGGGCTCTGGCCTGTGTGTTTGTGTGTGTTGGGGGGGTAGGGGGTGATGGCGTGAGAAAAACCCAGGAACACAAGGCTCAGAAACCTCAGGGGAAGTGTCAGACTTGCTTTTTTTTTTCCCACAGGATTTCCAGTCATAGGGTCTAGGAGAGGAGGTGTTGGAGGTCAGGGAGTGGGGCGGGCCCGCAAATCACATTTCTGAGGTCCTGAATCTGCTGTGCCTTACGCTGTGCATTACCATGCTGACGCCTCCTGCAGACTAGGTGAGTGATCAAACTTGGTTTGCACAGACAGAACTAAGGGGCAGAGCGGTGAAGTGATTTCTCAAATGTTGTGCCACTGAGAAGTGTCAGGTCCATCCTACTTCAAAAAGCCCAAGTCCATCCTATTTCCAAGCCTGGCTTTGGAGGCAGCATAGCAAAGTGCAGGGTTAGGAGTCCAAGCTCTGCTCTGGGACTATTGGCTTGGAATCTCCCACCTGTTCCCTGCCAGCTGCATAACCTGGGGAAAGTTACTTCACTTCTTTGAGCTGCAGTTTCCTCATCTGTAAAGTGGAGCTAATCATAGGACAGACCTCCCAAGATTGTTTGAAGGATTACAAGAGTTAATATGTGTACGGTGTCTAGAACAGCACATGGTACACAAGAACCCATCCATAAAAACTTGTATGAGTACTCACAGGGGTCCTCCATGGATTCGCTTAGAGGATGGAGTATGGGAGAGGTGAGGGAGTTGTGTGGAGGAAATACAGGACAGAGGGTTGCTCCAATCTCTTTAGAATCAGAGCCCTCCCACATCTGGACAATAGTATCAGGAGTCTTCCAATGGGGAGCCCTTGTGACCCAGGAATTCAACTTCTGGGAATTCATCTTAAGGAAATAATGGGTCAAGAGAGCAAAGACGTATGTACCAGGATGTTCATTTCCAGACTGGTCATTAGAGTGAAAAACAAGGACTTGTTTAAGTGAATTATGGCATATTCATACACAGCAGCCATTAAAAACAATGATGTCACTTTTTAGGTATTGATATGGAAAGAGATTCCTGATACAGTTGTCAAGGGAATCAAAGCAGTTTACCACACCGCAGGTAGGCAGGGTTTGGGAGAAGGGGTGTTAGAAGGTGAGAGTCAGGGAGGGGAACTTAGTCATATTTTTGGACCACATTATATTGGTTTACTATGAACATCTATTACTTTTATAATTAGAAGGGAAGAAGCAATAAAGCTATTTCCATTTTTGAAAAATATAATCTCAAAGATCCAGAACCCTCTAAGTGGAAAATGGTCATCCATTTGAGTCCTCTGGGACTTCAGATGAGGAGTTCCCTGGGCATGAGTGGTCCAGGGTTTCACATCCTCCCTGTCCTCCCTGCTAAGAAGAAGGGTGGGGGAGTAACAAAAACACCTGGTAGAACCAGACAGTCCTGGCATCTGCTGCTGAAAACAAAGCTTCAAAACCAACATAACCCTCTCAGGCCTATATGACCATCCATGTTCATTCATTCATTCAACAAATCTTTCTCGAGCACATACTGTGTAACCTGGGCTAAGTGATGAAGATGCAGCAGTGAACAAAGCAGACAAAAACCGGTGCTCTCATGGAGTTCACGTTTCAGTGAAAGCAGGCAGACAATAAATAAGATAGAGGCTCTAGTCTATGGGGTGGTGATAGTGCTCCAGAGAACAATTAAGACAGCCAATGAGAAGAGTAAACGTGAGGTGCAATTTAAAATAGAGTGGTCGGGGAGAGCATCTCTGACAAAGTGATATTTAGGTAAACACCTCAAGAAGATAAAGGAGCAAACCATGTGGCTAATTGGAGGAAAAACATACCAAGCAGAGGGAAGCGCACGTATAAGAGCTCTGGGGCTGGAGGTAGTTGGTATGAAGAGATATAGAAAAGAGTCCAAGCAGTGTCAGTAAAGGGGAAAGAAGTGGTAGGTGAATTCAGAGAGGAAATGTGCAGTAAAGCAGGCAGGACCACGCCAGACCAAAACAGAGTTTGGGTTTTACTCTGAGTGAAATGGGAACCAGAAGAGGGTTTTGAACAGAGTAGTGATAACTATTTTAACATGATTACTTTGGCTGCTATCATGCAAATAGGCTGAAGGCAGAAGAGTCAAAGAAGAACATGTGGAAACAAGTGGGGACATTGCTATGAGCAGCAATGACGGTAACCTAGGTGAGAGGTAATATGGCAATGGAGGTTGTGAGGAGTAACTGGAACCATAGCTCCCTTCTGCTTGATATTCTAGGTCCATAGTCCCCACCAAATCCAGAATAAATGAAGCAACCTTTCCTCTTTAGTGAGAATAAGACATACAGTATGTCTCAGTATAGAAATACCCTTCTTAGAAGGGGAACCCTCCTACACGGTTGGTGAGAATGCAAGTTGGTGCAGCCATTCTGGAAAACAGTATGGAGGTTCCTCAAAAAGTTGAAAATAGAGCTACCCTAAGACCGAGCAATCATACTACTGGGTATTTACCCTAAAGATACAAATGTAGTGATCCGAAGGGGCACGTGCCTCCAAATGTTTGTCAGCAATCCCTACAATAGTCAAACTATGGAAAGAATCTAGATGTCCATCAACAGATGAATGGATAAAGAAGATGCGGTATATATATACAATGGAATACTATGCAGCCATCAAAAGAAATGAAATCTTGCCATTTGTGACGACGTGGATGGAACTAGAGGGTATTATGCTTAGTGAAATAAGTCAATCAGAGAAAGACACCTATCATATGATCTCCCCAATATGAGGAAGTGGAGATGCAACGTAAGGGGTCTGGGGGGTAGGAAAAGAAGAAATGAAACAAGATGGGATCGGGAGGGAGACAAACCATAAGAGACTCTTAATCTCACAAAACAAACTGAGGGTTGCTGGAGGGAGTGGGTAGGGAGAGGGTGGTGGGGTTATGGACATTGGGGAGGGTATGGGATATGGTGAGTGCTGTGAAGTGTGTAAACCTGGTGATTCACAGACCTGTTCCCCTGGGGCTAATAATACATTAAATGTTTATTAAAAAATTAAAAAAACAAATGAATGGATAAAGATGATGTGGTATATATATACAATGGAATGCTATGCCGCCATAAATAAATGAAATCTTGCCATATGCAATGACGTGGATGGAACTAGGAGGTATTATGCTAAGCGAAATAAGTCAATCAGAGAAAGACAATTATCATATGATTTCACTGATAGGAAGAATTTGAGAAACAAGACAGGATCATAGGGGAAGGGAGGGAAAAATGAAACAAGACGAAACCAGAGAAGGAGACAAACTGTAAGAGACTCTTAATCTCAGGAAACAAACAATGTTGCTGGAGGTGAGGGGGAGGGATAGGGTGGCTGGGTGATGGACATTGGGAAGGGTATGTGCTATGGTGAGTGCTGTGAGTTGTGTAAGACTGAAGAATCACAGATCTGTACCCCTGAAACAAATACATTCTATGTTAAAAAAAAAAAAAGAAAGAAATACCCTTCTTAGCCCCTCTCAGCCCCAACCTGATCACAGGGCTCCACCTACATTTCCAACCTAGGCTAACACTGTTCACTTCAAGAAAGCATGGGCTTTTGTCTGTTTGGTTCATTGCTGTACCTTCAGTGCCTACCACAGAGTTTGGTGCTTACTTGGCACTGAATGAATGAATGAACGAATGAACAAATGAACAAAGAGTATTGTGGAAGTTTAGAGGAGAGAGAAGGAACTCAGCCAGATGGTGGGAAAGGAGAGGGATGGAGATGGGTGGGCTTATCTGACCTGCTGACTCAGCCAGACCCTGCATAGCAATCCCAGGCCTCAGAACACACACATAGGCTCAGGGGGGGCCCTTCCCTCCTTAGCCTGGCGGAGTGGGTATAAGTATGAATGTTAACTATCTCATTGATTGGTCACAGGAGAAAGCGAAGTGGCTGCCTCACTTTCTCACTTGAGGAGGATCACTTCTATCTTAGGAATAAGAAAACAAATCTAGAGGTATAAATAGAGTCAGGGTCCTGACTGGGAAACAGGAAGTCTGGATAGACAGAGTCCAAAGCGTGGGTTCTGGAAAACCGGAAGAAACAGTTTTTCACCCTGCTTCTCTGTTCTCCACTCTCCTATCCCTGCCCTCCTGGCACAATCCTCCTGCCTCCCCTAGGAGCCCCATTCCCATTCAATAATATGCCTTCCCAACCTCTTTGTTCTCCCTCCTGCTAATTGTTCTTCAGATTCTTCGCCAGCCTTCTCATTCCTTTGAAAACCCTTCTCCTTTCCCATCATCTAACTGAGCTCCTTCTCTCTCCTCTAGACTTCCATAATACTCTTCGTTCATTCGTTTGTTCATTCATTCATTCATCCATTCAGTAATCTTAAAACTATCTCTAACCTCCTTTCTTACTAGCAATTTAATTCTCTACAGACACCACTGCCCTCATCTCTGTAGTCTGCTATGGAAGACTCACTTCCCCTCTAATTCAAGAGAAGAGCAGATTGGCTGTCTCATCAAATCATAGGTACACCACCATTTTCCTCCTATGTTATCCATCAGTATGCCGGGAGTTATTACTAATGTGATCCAGGGCAGGTCCTACAAAGATTTACCAAGCATACTACCAATAAGATAGGGAAGGAACTATCCCTCACTATTGTTTATTTTATACCTTCTTATTCATTGGTCATTCAGACTTCAAGTTAAGCATGGCAGAATGAATGAACATATTTGGCACTATTCCCTCCCCAAGTCCCACTAAGATGACAGTAAATGGATTTTAAAAAGACATCAGGTTAAAGGACTAAGAGAACAGAACTGGAGAGAGCCAACTGCAACAAAGTGTTGGAAGCCGGAAAGCAGATGAAGAGGAACAGAGAAAAGGGACACCCAAGATGGCAGTAGGGGAAACCCAGAAGCAGGCTAATTTACCCCAATTTACCCCAGAAATGTTTAGGAATTGAACCTCACCAGGTACCTCTGAAAATGGGGGCATATTTTGGGCTGTAAACAAGTAGATTGGTTCAAAGTATGTATAAGAAAAATTAGATATCTGAGTCTCTTCTTCAATATTGGCAGAACACCAGAGGTTTACTCCCCAGAGAGGCTGGATGTGCCTGGATGAGGCTGGAGGAGTCAGCCTCAGCTGAAGAAAAGGATGCATCACATGAACAGGAGAATCATGTGATAATCTACATACTGAACAGAGAGACCTCCTCCATCCTCTTCCCTCACTCAGTTTCAAAAATACTGGCAAGGTGATACTATATCACCTCCCTTCCCCTGCAAGAGGTCAGAGGCTTTCTCCCTGGGGAATCTGATATTTGGATATTTCCTAAAAAGCCCAGAAAACTCACTCTACTGGGACCAGTTAGAAAAAAAAAAATAAAAACAAACCTATACTCTGCGCACCGAGTTCCAATAAGCTTTTTATCTCCTCACTCTTAAAAATAAGCACACATACAAGGATCACCAGACACTTGAGCAAAGCCTTTAATGTGGGAAACAGACTGAAACAAACAGAAAAATGAATTCAAAGGAAATAGACACAACGCAGGGAGCAGAAATATCTAAACACAAACACCAAACATCTCAGTGGCTTGCAACAACAAAGGGCAAACTTTTGCTCATGCCATATCTTTTCTGTATGCTGACTGCAGTTTTGTTACATGCTGTTTTCACTCCAGGAGTCAGGCTGAAGGAGAGGTGCTATCTGGTGTATCACCAGGCTCATAGCAGAGGAGAAAGCAATATGATAGAATCACACGGTGACTTTCAAAGCTCCTGCTCAAAAGTGGGACATGTCTCTTCCACTCACATTATGTTGACCAACATAAGTGATGTGTCCAAATCTGATGTCAGCAGAGCAGGAAGTATAATTCTTCTGCAAAGACAGTCCCAATAGATGGAAGTAGCAAATATTTTAGCAATACCAGAATCTATCAGCATCCATAAAAGAAAAAAAATAGAAGGCAAAGAAAAATAAAAGAAAGTTTATAATTTGCCAATATGGAAACATAAGTAAAACATCATATCGAGTTTAGGAAGATAAAAGTTGACAGCAAGTAAACACAAAGACGAATAAATGAAAAAGACGAATAAATGAAAAAAAGAGAAAATTAGGACACTCCAAGAGACCCAGTATCTGAATAAAAGCAGTACCAGAAAGAAAGAACAGAGACAAGAGAGAATGAGAAACTATCAATTGCATTTCTCAGAATGGAGGGATATAAATTTCTGAATTGAGAGGATACTTCAAGTATCCAGCACAAAAGATTCACAAAGACCAGCAACATGGCACATCTTTGTGAAATTTTAGTACACTTAGTAAAGAGATCTTAAATGGTTCCAGAAAGGAAAAAAAAAAACAGATGCATACAAAATCTCCAGAATCAGAACAGTATCAAACTCCCTCAACCACAAACTGAAAGCTTGGACATAATGGATTAACATGATCAAAATTTTAGGGAGAATGAGTTCCAGCTCAGAACTTTATACTCAAACTATCAATCAAGGATGTGGATAAAACAAAGACATGTTCAGACTAACAAGCTGTCAAAATATATATCTTGCATGGACTCCTTCCTATGAAGCTACTGTAGGATGCAAGCCAACACTAGGAACCCAGGAAATAGGGAAGCTAATATAAGAGGAAGGCAAGGTGATTCTTCAAATGGAAGTAAGAGGAAAAAGTCCCTGAGCAACAGGCAGCTAAGCAGCAGTCCTAGTAGATCTATGGATCACAGAGGGTTCCAGGAAAGGTGCTTCCAGGAGAAGGATGTTTGGACAGACTGAGATGAGATTTACTCTTCTGGCACTGTTTCCCAATGAATTAGTTATAGGTACACAGAAAACCAATCAAACACACACAAGAAACGGAAGCATTAATTGTGAGTAACACAAAAATTATTCAAGAATGGACATGTAATTATAGGACAACTCAGGCCTCAGTCACTCATGTCAGCGCTGAATACTGATACAGCTATATCAGGACTATGGGAAGAAGGGAAACATTTGCACATAGTCACGTGGATGAGAAGAGAGTGAAATCTGCCTTCTAGAATAGAAGTCAATAGATAATATCTAAACCTGAAAAATCAAGACATATCAGTACATAGGGAAGAAATATGGAGAAAAATATCAGAAAAAATATTTTTCAGGCTAAAGGGATGAAAACATTTACCTCTAAATGGTAGGAACTGGGCATAGAAAGTAGTAGGGCGGGAATCTTCTTTTTGTTTTTGTTTTTTTTTTTTTAATAGGTTTGAGCATTAGAATAAAAGAGATATTTGTTCAAGTCTGGTTTTTGGTATAAACCTTCTAAACTATATACATTGATAAAATGCCTTTTATAATTTATTTTCCTAACTAATTGTGAGGTTAAATATCTTTAACGTGTTTATTGGCCGTATTTGTAGTTCCTCTTCTCTAAATTTCCCGATAATATCCTTTGTCTGGCTATCTTTTGGGCATTTTGCTCTTTTAAACCCTTATTTCTACAAGTTCATTATAAATTATAGATTCAAACATTAATTCATTCAACAAATATTTATTAAGCACCTATTATTTGCCAGGGACTGTACCAGGTATTGGGGATTTAGTAAGCAACAAGATAGGCTAAGTCCTTGATCTTATAGAGTACATGTCCTAGTAGGGTAAGACAGAGAACAAGTGAACAAATATGCAGACATGCTGCTTTCTGATAAGAGTTAGTGCTCTGAGGAAAATGGAAGAGGGTGACAAGATGGATTGTGAAAGGTGGGTTGTGGCTTTTTGGATTGGTCAGTCTGAGAAGGCCTATCTGAGGAAATGAAATTTGAGTCATCAAGGCCTCATGAAGATTCACAGACACATGTAGCATTTCAGAAAGGAAAAGGAGAACGAAAAGGAGAAGAGAGGTGAGGAGAGAAGGGGAAAGGAAAGGAAGTGAAAGGAAAGGAAAGGTAAACAAAAAAGAAAAGAGGGGAGAGGAGGGGCTGAGAGGAGAGAAAAAAGAAAAAGAAAAGAGAAAAGAAAAAGAAAGAGAAAAGAAGGGTGCTAAAGAAATAGAAGGAAAACCGCTGTGGATAAAAGTTGCCAATCATTTCCACAATCTGTCACTTGTGTTTAACTTTGTTAATGGTACCTAATGTTATACAGATTATTCCAGAATTTTGATGCCAGCAAATGTATCAATCTTTTCATTTAGATCTTTTGCATTTTGTGGATTCTTTAAAAGAAAAATTTCAATAATATCAATATTATAACCATAATATTGCTATTATACTAACTATATCATATAATTATAATGATATCAATATTATAACCATAATTTTCAATGTTTTACAAGAGTCTTATATTTTACATTTTGTGCTTTTAATTTGTCTGTAGTCTGAAGAAAATATTTTTTCCTAAATAGACAGCCAATCACCTGAATACCATTTGTTGAATAGACATTTTTTTCCCTCTGATTCGAAAGGCCACCTTCATTAAATACTAGATTACCTCATATCCATGGACGTGTTTCTAGTCTCTATTCAGTTGCTTTGTTCTATATCTCCTTCGCTGTGCTAGGTCTGATTATTGGGCCAGTAATCCTGCCTCAGGCCAAATTGCCTATTCAGAGCCCTTGTCCATGTTGATTGGTCTGAGTTTATGCCACACCCATTGTTAACTGTTTTGAATAAGAGCTTTAGCACACACTTTTCATTCTAAAGAATGCATAAAATATTTTGATATATGGTAAAGCAAGTCCCCCTCTCCATTATTCTCTCCTTTCAAAATTGTCTTAGCTATCCTTGCACATTTTCTCCCCCGCATGAATTTCCTAATCAATTTGTCAAGTTCTGTGAAAACGCCTGCTGGAAATTTGACTGTGATTAGATGAAATTTTTGGAATAGCTTGGGAAGAATTGATATCTTTACAATATTGATTTTCCCATCCAGGAACATATATATTTCATCATTTATTTATATCTCCTTAAATGTTCTTTTATAGTCTTCTTTTTACATATCTGGCATTTTATAAAATAAAATTTTATAGTCTTCTTTTTATATATCTAGCAGACTTCTTATTTGTTTTTTTCTTAGACATTTTAAAGTTTTGTTGCATTTCTGAAAGGAACCCATTTATCTATTTTATTTCTAATTGGTCTTTGCCAATTTCTATTGATTTCTTTTTAAATAAACTTCATTTTAGGACAGCGTTAGATTTATAGAAAAGTTCTAAAAATAGTACAGAGTGTCCATATACCCCACTCCTCATTTTCCCTATTTTCTAAACAATTTACATGACTATGGTACATTTGTCACAATTAATGAACCAATATCAATACATTATTAACTGAAGCCCATAGCTTATTCATAATTCCTTAATTTTTCCCTAATGTCCTTTTCCTGTTCCAGGAACCCATCCAAGATACCATACTATGTTTAAGTGTCATGCCTCCTTAGTTTCTTCTTGACCGTGACAGTTTCTCAGATTTCATGTTTGATGAGTTGGGCAGTTTTGAGGAGTACCGGTTGGATATTTTGTAGAAAGTCCCTCAATTATGATTTATTTAATGCTTTTCTCATGATTAGACTGGGGTTATGGGTGTGGGGGAGGAAGCCCACAGAGATAAAGTGCTGTTTTCATCCAACATATAAAGAAAGCAATCAGTAAGACTTACCACTGTTGATGTTACTTAACTGTGACCATCTGGCTGAGGTGAGTTTATCAAGTTTGTCCACTGTAAAGTTACTTTCCCTTCCTTCCATACTGTACCCTTCAGGAGCAATGACTGTGGGCAGTCCACACTTCAAGAACGGGGAGTTATGCTTCACTTCCTTCAGGCCAAAGTATTTGCATAAAATATTTGGAGTTCTTATGCACAGGAGATTTGTCTCTTCTCCATTTATTAATTTAGTCATTATTCCTATCAGTATGAACTTATGATTATTTATTTTATAGTTTGAGCTATAATCCAATACTACTTTATTTTTTTGTCCAAATCTGCACTTCAGCCATTGAGGAGTGTTCTTGCAGTTGGTTCCCATGCTCCTTTTTTAACCTCCCCCCACCAACAATGTGTGAGTTTTCACGGGCACATGTGTGTGAAATGCACATGTTATTTTCAGAACTCTACATTTTTTATATTGAAGGATAATTAACATACAGTGTTTTATTAGTTTCATGTGTACAATATAATAATCTGACCATTCTATACATTCGTCATTGTTCATCATGATAAGTGTGCCCTTCAACTCTTTTATCTATCTTACCCACCCCCTCACTCACCTCCCCTCTGTCAACCACCAGTTTGTTCTTTGTATTTAAAAGTCTGTCTTTTTTTTTTTTTGACTCTTTGTCTCTTTGTTTTGTTTCTTAAACTTTACATATGAGTGAAATCATCTGGCATTTGTCTTTCTCTGACTTATTTCCCTTAACATTATACCTTCTAGGTCCCCCTATGTTGTTGCAAATGACAAGGTTTTATTCTTTTTTATGACTAATATTGTGTATTTTATTAATATATTTATAAATATATATTTATATACATAAATATAAAATATATTTATTTTATAAATAATGGCTATTAGCCATTATTTTGTGGCTAATATAATTTATATTATAATACATAATATTCTAGCTAATATTATGACTAATATTAGGTACCACATCTTCTTTATTGTGTGTGGGGTTTGTTCGTGTGTGTTTGTTTGTTTTTTTTTTGAATTCTTTCTTTCTTTGTGACACTACAAGATGCTTCAGGTTTATTTTGTATAATCCCGCTGTAGCCCTAAAATCAGCCACTTCTTTAGGAATCTCTGGTCTCTTTCCTTGAAGGATGATATTAAAAACCAAGATATAGGCCCTAGGTATGCTCACTGCCACCAGGTGTCATTGCTTCTAGGCTCTCTCCGCTGACACAACAATGAAATACCTGTGTGTATACTAATCCATGTATGTATACATCTATAAGTAATTCCATACATAACCCTCTAGATCTATATATCAAATTGAACATCAGTTCACACTGATGTCTAGAACTCAAATCCATTAACACATAGCCTCCACCTCTTGCTTATCTGTAAACTCTCACTTCGACAGTGAGAAATTTGGCTCCCACCATCCACCATCCATTCACTTAGTTGTGTGATTGCAATATATATATTTAGTGGTTAGAATTATTAACCTGTACCTCTGTAAGAAACAACCTTATCAACTAGAGTATAGTGCATAGGTACAGTTTCTTTTATATTTAGTCTTACAAAGTATGCTGATTTCCAAAGTTACTGTGTCAATAACTCTTCCCCTCTTGTCCTTCAGTGAGATGGTCTCACGCATTTACAATACATCTAGCTTATTTTTGTCACATTCTGCATTCCACCCTGGGATCCCCAATCTCCTAAATGGTTTTTTAAAATGTATGCATTAAGGTTCTCTATAAGTTGTGTAAAGTTCTATGGCTTTTGAAAAAGGCACTTATATATCCACCATTACATATCATAAAAATATTTCACCACCCTAAAAATTCCTAGTGCTTCACCTATTCAACTCTTACTCTCTCCCTTTGAGCCCCTGGCAATTATTGATCTTTTTTACTCTAAGATTGTTACTATAGCTTTGCCCTTTCCAGAATGTCACATAATTCAAATCTTTTGAATTGTGGCCTTTTTAGACTGGCTTCTTTCAGTTAGCAATATGCATATAAGATTCTCCCATGTCTTTCTGTGACTTGATAGCTCAGTTCCTTTTAGCACTAAATAATATTCTATTGCCTGGATGTACCACAGTTTATCCATTCAGTTATCGAAGAAAAATTTTCTTGTCTCCAGTTTGAGGCAATTATTAATAAAACTGCTATAAACATTTGTGTGCAAATTTTTGCATGGATATAAGTTTTCAAATTAGTTTGTTCAATACCTAGAACTGTAATTGCCAGCTTATATGTTAAGACAATGTTTAGTTTTGTAAGAAATTGCCAGGCTGTCTTCTGAAGTGGCTGTGCCATTTTGCATTCCCCTCAGCAATAAATGAGCATTTATTAACCCACATTACTCACCAAGAATTGTTATTGTCAGGTTTGGGGTTTTAGTTATTATTTTATTAAGATTTATTTAGTTATTTTAGAAAGAGAGAGCCAGTGAGTGTGGAGAGGGGCAGAGGGAGAGAGAGAGAGACTTTAGCGGACTCTGCACTGAGCATGAAACCCAACACAGAGCACGATTTTATGACCCTGAGAAGCCAAAACCAAGGGTTGACACTTAACAGACTATGCCAACCAGGGCCCTTGGGTTTTAGTTATGCAAATAGGTATGTAATGTTGTTTAAATTTGAAACTCCATAATGATAAATGATCTGAACATATTTTCATATGCTTATTTGCTGTCTATAGACCTTCCTCAACGAAGTGTCTGTTCATATCTTTCATCCATTTCTATTCTTTTATTTAAAAGAAATTAAAGTTTTGGGATGCCTGGGTGGCTCAGTTGATTAAGCCTCTGCTTCAGCTCAGGACATGATGCCAGGGTTCTGGGATTGAGCCCCGAATTGTGCTCCCTGGACAAAAGTGCAGGGCCAGATGGCTTCATAGGTGAATTCTACCAAACATTTAAAGAAGAGTTAATACTTACTCTTCTTAAACTATTCCAAAAACTAGAAAAGGAAGGAAAACTTCCAAATGCATTCTACTGAAGCTAGCATTACCCTGGCACCAAAACCAGATTAAAAACTCTACAAAAAAAGAGAAGTACAAGCCAATATCCCTGATGAACATGGATGCAAACTTTTTCAATAAAATACTAGCAATACAAATCCAACAATGCATTAAAAAAAAACATTCACCAAGATCAAGTGGGACTTGGTTCAATACTCACAAATGAATCAATGTGATACAGCACATTAATAAAAGAAATGTTAAGGACCATAAGATCCTTTAAATAGATGCAGAAAAAGCATTTGACAAAGTACAATATCCACTCATTATAAAAACCCCTCAACAAAGTAGGCTTTAGAGGGAACATACCTCAACATAATAAAGGCCATAAATGAAAAACCCACAGGTAATATCATCCTCAATGGGTAAAAACTGAGAGCTTTTTCGCTATGGTTAGGAACAAGACAAGGATGTTCACTTTCACCACTGTTATTCAACACAGCACCTGAAGTCCTAGCCACAGCAATCTGACTTATCAAACTCAACACCCAAAAGACATGAACAGACACTTGTCCAAAGAAGACATACAAATGGCCAGCAGACCCATGGAAAAATGTTCCACATCACTTGTCATCAGGCAAATACAAATCAAAAGCACAATGAGATAACCTTATATTAGTTAGAATGGCTAAAATTAACAAGACAGGAAAGAACAAGTGTTGGCGAAGATGTGGAGAAAGGGGAACCCTCTTATACTGTTGATGGGAATGCAAGTTGGTACAGCCACTCTGAAAAACAGTATGGAGGTCCCTCAAGAAGTTAAAAATGGAGCTATCCTACAACACAACAATTGCACTACTGAGTATTTACCCCAAAGATACAGATGTAGTGAAACGAAGGGACACTTGCACCCCAATGTTCATAGCAGCAATGTCCACAGTAGCCAAACTATGGAAGGAGCTGGGATATTCTTCAACAGATGAATGGATAAAGAAGATATGACTCGTTTACACAATGGAATATTACTCAGCCATCAGAAAGGATGAATATCTACCATTTACATCAACATGGATGGAACTGGAGGGTATTATACTAAGTGAAATAAGTAAATCAGAGAAGCACAACTATCATATGGTTTCACTCATATGTGGGATAAAGGGGATAGCACAGAGGACAATAGGGGAAGAGAGGGAAAATTAAATGGGAAGATATCAGAGAAGAAGACAAACCATGAGAGACTCTTGACTCAGGGAAAGAAACTGAGGTTGCAAATAGGGAGGTGGGTGGGGAGATAGAGTAACTGGGTGATGGGCATTAGGCAGGGCACATGATGTGATGAGCACAGTTATATGTAGCAAACGTATCATTGAATATTATATCAAAAACTAATGGGGGTGCCTGGGTGGCTCAGTGGGTTAAAGCCTCTGCCTTCGGCTCAGGTCATGACCTCAGGGTCCTGGAATTGAGCCCCGCATGGGGCTCTCTGCTCAGCAGGGAGCCTGCTTCTCCCTCTCCCTCTGCTTGCCTCTCTGCCTACTTGTGATCTCTGTCTGTCAAATACATAAATAAAATCTTTAAAAAAACAAATACAAAACAAAAAACTAATGGTGATGGGGTGCCTAGGTGGCTTAGTCAGTTAAGCAGCTGCCTTTGGCTCAGGTCATGATCCCAGAGTCCTGGGATAGAGCCCTGCATCGGACTCCCAGCTCAGCGGAAAGCCTGCTTTTCCCGCTCCCTCTGCTTGCTGCTCTATTTGTACATTCTCTGTATCTCTCTGTAAATAAACAAATAAAATCTTTTTAAAAAAACTAATGATGTACTGTATGTTGGCTATTGAATTTAAACTGAAAAAAAAAAAAAGAAAGAAAAGGCATCCAAATCTGCAAGGAAGAGATAAAAGTTTCACTATTTGCAGATGACAATACTTTCTATATAGAAAACCTGAAAGACTCCACCAAAAACTAGTTGAACTGATAGACGAATTCAGTAAAGTCTCAGGATACAAAATCAACATACAGAGATCTGTTGTATTTCTATACACCAATAATGAAGCAGCAGAAAAAGAAAGTAAGGAATCCATCCCAAACTGGGCACAATTGCACCAAAAATAATGAAATCCCTGGGAATAAACTTAACCAAGGAGGTGAAAGACCTGTACCCTGAAAATTACAAAACACTGATGAAATGAAGATGACACAAAGAAATGGAAAGATATTCCATGATCATTGATTAGAAGAATATTATTTACAAAGTCTATACTACACAGTGCACAATCTTTTACCCATTTTAATTGCTTTGTTTCCTTATTTTTGCATTTTGATTTCTTAGTGTGTTTTGGATATAGGTGTTTCTTTTTATTTTTAGTTTTGTTATGTTAGTCAGCATACAGTACATCATTAGTTTTTGATGTAGTGTTCCATGAATCACTGTTTGTATATAACACCTAGTGTTCCATGCAGTCCCTGCCCTCCTTAATACCCATCACCAGGCTCACCCATCCCCCCAACCCTCTCCCTTCTATTTAAATCCTTAGTTTGTTTCCCAGAGTCCATAGTCTCTCATGGTTCATCTCTCACTCCTATTTCTCCCCCTTCATTTTCCTCTTCTCTTAATGTAGGTGTTTTATTAAATACGTGTTTTGCAAATATTTTCTCCCAGTCTGTGGCTTACCTTTTGGTTTTCTTAACAGTGTCTTTAAGAATACATGTTTTGAATTTTAATAAAATACAACATATTAAGTTTTTCTTTCATGGATTGTGCTTTTGGTATTGTATCTAAAAACTCACCACAAACTGAAAGCCACCTATAATTTCTCCCATTTTTCTTCTAGACGTTTTGTGTTTTACATTTAGGTCTATGACCCAGTTTGATTTAATTTTTTTGTGAGAGGTGTAAGTTCTGTGTTTATGTGTTTTTGTTGCCATTGTTGCTGTTTTGTTTCTTTTGTTTTGTTGTTTTGTTTCTGCTTATGAGTTTCCAATTGTTCTAGCACCATTTATTGAATTTGCCTTTTCTCTTTTGTCAAAGTTCAACTGACTACATTTGTATGAGTCTATTTCCTAATCTATTCTGTTCTGTTTTCTATGTGTCTATTCTCTCACTAATGCCACATTGTCTTGATTACTGCAGCTTTGTAGTCAGTCTTAAAATCTGGCTATGAGTCCTCCAACTTTGTTCTTCCTTAATATTGTGTTGGCCACTATAGGTCTTTGCTTTTCCATATCAACTTTAGAATCTGCCTGTCAATACAAAACTCCTTATTGGTAATTTGATTAAGATTGTATTAAATCTATAGATCAAATTGGAAAGAACTGACATCCTAAAAGCACTGAGTTTTCCAATCAATGAACACAAAGTATCTGCACATTTCATTTAGATATTTGATTTATTTCATCACTTTGTAGTTTTTCACATATGGATTCTGTACCTACCATTGGATTTATATCTAAGCATTTTAAATTTTGATGGTATTGTAAACAGTATTTTTTTTACTACAGATTTCGTTTGTTTCTTGCTGATATATAGGAAAGAAATTGACATTTATATGTTAACTTTATATTCTGCAACTTTACTATAATCATTAGTTACAGGAGGCTTTTCTTGTTGATTCTTTGGGAATTTTTACATAGACAATCATGTCATCTATGCACAAAGAAAATTTTTTCTTCCTTCTCAATCTCTACACTAATTTCTTTTTCATGTGTTATTGGACTAGCTAGGACTTCTAATATGCTGTTAAGTAAGAGTAGTGAGAGAGAACATTTTTGCCTTGTTCCCAATCTTAAATGGAAAGATTGTATTTTCTCACCATTAAGTATAATGTTAGCCATAAGTATTTGTAGATGTGCTTCATCCAGTTGAAGAAGTTCACCTCTATTCTTGGTTTATAGAGAGCTGTTATGAATGGGTGTTGAATTTAATTTTTTTCTGCATCACTTGATGCAATCATGTGTGTTTTCTCCTTTAGTTTGTTGATATGTGGATGGATTACATTGATTTTTGAATTTTGAACCAGCTTTGCATAAATCCCTTTCAGTCATGTGTATAATTCCTTTTATATATTATTGGATTCAGTTTTCTAATGTTTAGGATTTTTGCATCTGTGTTCATGAGAGATATTGTTCTGTAGTTTCCCTTTTTTAGTAATGTGTTTATAGGACTTGGATCTTAGGTAATGCTGACCTCATAGAATAAGCACAGAATTTCTACTTCAATTTTCTGGAGGAGATTATGAAGACTTTGTATAGTGTCTTTCTTAAATGTTTGGTGGAATTCACCAGTGAAACCATCTGGACCTGGTGATTTCTTTTTTGGGATTTTATTAATTCCAGATTCAATATACTTTAATAGATATAGGGCTATTTAGTTTAACTATTTCTCCTTGTGTAAATGTTGGTAGTTTGTATTTTTCAAGAAATGGCCCATTTCATCCAAGTTATCTTATTTGTGAACATAACATTGTTCATAGTATTTCTTTATTATACTTTTTAAAGGTTTTATTTATTTGAGGGAGACAGAGAGAGCAAGAGAGAGAGAGAGAGAGCACAAGAGGGGGAGAAGCAGAGGGAGAGAGAGAAGCAGACTCCCTGCTGAGCAGGGAGCCTGATATGGGGCTCCATCCCAGACCTTGAGATCATCACCTGAGCCAAAGGCAGATGCTTAACTGACTGAGCCACTCAGGGACTCCTCTTTATTATACTTTTAATGTCCATGATATCAGCAGTCATGTCTTCTCTTTCATTGCTAATATGTGTAATTTTATAACTTCTCTCTCTTTTTTCATATTAACCTGGCTACAGATTTATCAATTTTATTGATATGTTTAAAGAACCAGGGGTGCCTGGGTGGCTCAGTTGGTTAAGTGACAGCCTTTGGCTTAAGTAATGATCCCAGGGTCCTCAGATTGAGCCCCACATTGGGCTCCTTGCTCAACGGGAAGCCTGCTTCTCCCTCTCCTTCTCCCTCTCCCTGCTACTCCACTTGCTTGTGCATGTGCTCGCTCTCTCTCTGCCAAATAAACAAATAAAAATTGTTTTTTAGAAAAAGAAATTGAAAGAACCGGTTTTTGGTTTTATTGATTTTCTCTATTTTTTTCAGTTTCATTGATTTTTGCTCTAATTTTTATTATTTCCTTTTTTTCTACTTTCTTTAGCTTTAAATTGCTCTTCCTTTTTCTAGGGTACTAAGGGGGAAGCTTAGATTACACATTTTAGATCTTTCTTCCTTTCTAATATAAGCATTCCCTCTAACCACTGATTTTGCTGTATCCCATAAATTTTTGATAAGCTGCATTTTTATTTTGATTTAGTCCTAATTTTTAAAAACTTCCCTTTAAACTTCTTCTTTGAGCCATATACATTGTTTAGAAATGTGTTGTTTAATCTCCAGATATTTAATCTCCAATCTCCAAATGTGTGGTTTAATCTCTAAACATCTCTATTGATGTTTAATCTTGATGTTTTTTATGTTTGGTAAAGCTGAATTTTTACTTGTTTTAATAAGTTTTCAGTTACTTCTCTTGGATTTTCTATACAGAAAATAATATCATGTGCAAATGATGAAGATTCATATCTCATTTTCCAATATTTATACTTGTTAATTTATATTTCTTACTATATTACGTTGGCAGAGTCTTTAGTATGATGTTGAAAAGGAATGGTAATGTTAGGCACCTGTATCGCGTTCTTGACTTTGTTAAGGAGGGTTTCTAATAATTACCCACTCTGTGTGATGTTTGCTGTAAATTTCTGGTATCTTCCAGTTTTCTGGGAGTTTTGTTTTATTTTAATGACAAATGGGTATTCAATCCCATAACATTTTTAAAGCATCTATTAAAATGGTGGTATTATTATTACCTTTTAATATGACAGTATAGTGGGAGAGGAGTCAAGATGGTGGAGAAGCAGCAGGCTGAGACTACTTCAGGTAGCAGGAGATCAGCTAGATAGCTTATCTAAAGATTGCAAACACCTACAAATCTAATGGGAGATCAAAGAGAAGAAAACAGCAATTCTAGAAACAGAAAATCAACCACTTTCTGAAAGGTAGGACTGGTGGAGAACTGAATCCAAAGCAATGGGAAGATAGACTGTGGGAGGAGGGGCCGGCTCCCGGCAAGCGGCAGAGCAACCGAGCACAAAATCAGGAATTTTAAAAGTCTGTTCCGCTGAGGGACATAGCTCCAGAGGCTAAACCAGGGTGAAGCCCACACGGGGTCAGTGTGGCCTCAGGTCCCGCAGGGTCACAGAAGGATCAGGGATGTCTGAGTGTCACAGAGCTTACAGGTATTAGAAAGGGGAAGCTGGCTATAGAGACAGAGTCAAGAAGTGAGCTCACAGCTCGGCGTTACCTTGAACCAGTTGCAGGCTCAGTGAGCTCGGAGCATGGCCGGAGCCCAGGGAGATGGGAGTAAATGGGCACTGTTCTCTGAGGGCACACTGAGGAGTGGGGTCCCAGGCTCTCGGCTCCTCCGGGCTGGAGACTGGGAGGCCGCCATTTTCATTCCCGTCCTCCGGAACTCTACGGAAAGTGCTCAGGGGAAAAAAAAAAAAAAAAGCTCCAGAAAGCGAACCAGCCCCTGGTAAGGGTGGTGCAATTCCGCCTGGGGCAAAGACACTTGAGAATCACTACAACAGGCCCCTCCCCCAGAAGATCAACAAGAAATCCAGCCAAGACCAAGTTCACCTACCAAGGAGTGCAGTTTCAATACCAAAGAGAGCTGCGGAATTCCAGAGGAGGAGAAAGCAAAGCGCGGAACTCATGGCTTTCTCCCTATGATTCTTTAGTCTTGCAGTTAATTTAATTTTTTTTCTCTCTTCCTCTGCTAAATTTTTTAAAACCTTTACCCTTTTCTTTTTTTAATGTTTTTTAACTAGTTTATCTAATATATATATATATATATATATATATATATATTTTATATTTTTTCTTTATTCGTTTTCTTTTTTTAATTGTTTCTTTTTTTTTCTTCTTTCTGAACCTCTTTTTATCCCCTTTCTCCCCCCTCACGCTTTGGGATCTCTTCTTATTTGGTTAAAGCATATTTTCCTGGAGTCTTTGCCACCCTTTTAGTATTTTACTTGCTCCTTCATGTACTCTTATCTGGACAAAATGACAAGACGGAAAAATTCACCACAAAAAAAAGAACAAGAGGCAGTACCAAAGGCTAGGGACTTAATCAATACAGACATTGGTAATATGTAAGATCTAGAGTTCAGAATGACGATTCTCAAGGTTCTAGCTGGGCTGGAAAAAGGCATGGAAGATATCAGAGAAACCCTCTTGGGAGATATAAAAGCCCTTTCTGGAGAAATAAAAGAACTAAAATCTAACCAAGTTGAAATGAAAGAAAGCTATTAATGAGGTGCAATCAAAAATGGAGGCTCTGACTACAAGGATAAATGAGGCAGAAAAAAGAATTAGTGATATAGAAGACCAAATGACAGAGATTAAAGAAGCTGAGCAAAAGAGGGACAAACAGCTACTGGACCACGAGGGGAGAATTCAAGAGATAAGTGACACCATAAGATGAAACAACATTAGAATAATTGGGATTCAAGAAGAAGAAGAGAGAGGGGAGCAGAAGGTATATTGGAGAGAATTATTGGATAGAATTTCCCCAATATGGCAAAGGGAACAAGCATCAAAATCCAGGAGGTGCATAGAACCCCCCTCAAAATCAATAAGAATAGGTCCACACCCCATCACCTAATAGTAAAATTTACAAGTCTTAGTGACAAAGAGAAAATCCTGAAAGCAGCCCAGGAAAAGAAGTCTGTAACATACAATGGTAAAAATATTAGATTGGCCGTAGACTTATCCACAGAGACCTGGCAGGCCAGAAAGAACTGGCATGAACTATTCAGAGCACTAACTGAGAAAAACATGCAGCCAAGAATACTATATCCAGCTAGGCTCTCATTGAAAATAGAAGGAGAGATTAAAAGCTTCCAGGACAAACAAAAACTGACAGAACTTGCAAACACCAAACCAGCTCTACAGGAAATATTTAAAGGGGTCCTCTAAGCAAAGAGAGAGCCTAAAAGCAGTAGATCAGAAAGGAACAGAGACAATATTCAGTAACAGTCACCTTACAGGCAATACAATGGCACTAAAGTCATATCTCTCAATAGTTACCTTGAATGTTAATGGGCTAAATGCTCCAATCCAAAGACACAGGGTATCAGAATGAATTAAAAAAAAAGCCCATCTATATGTTGCCTACAAGAAACTCATTTTAAACCTGAAGACACCTCCAGATTTAAAGTGAGGGGGTGGAAAACAATTTACCATGCTAATGGACACCAGAAGAAAGCAGGAGTGGCAATCCTTATATCAGATCCATTAGATTTTAAGCCAAAGACTATAATAAGAGATGAGGAAGGACACTATATCATACTCAAAGGATCTGTCTAACAAGAAGATCTAAAAATTTTAAATATCTATCCCCCTAATGTGGGGTCAGCCAACTATATAAACCAATTAATAAAAAAAGCAAAGAAACACGTCAACAATAATACAATAATAGTAGGGGACTTTAACAGTCCCCTTACTGGAATGGACAGATCATCCAAGCAAAAAATCAACAAGGAAATAAAGGCCTTAAATGACACAGTGGACCAGATGGACATCACAGATATATTCAGAACATTTCATCCCAAAGCAACAGAATACACATTCTTCTCTAGTGCACATGGAACATTCTCTAGAATAGATCAATCCTGGGTCCTAAATCAGGTCTCAACTGGTACCAAAAGATTGGGATCATTCCCTGCATATTTTCAGATCACAGTGCTCTGAAGCTAGAACTCAAACACAAGAGAAAATTTGGAAAGAACCCAAATACATGGAGACTAAACAGCATCCTTCTAAAGAATGAATTGGTCAACCAGGAAATTAAAGAAGAATTGAAAAAATTCATGGAAACAAAAGATAATGAAAACACAATCATTCAAAATCTGTGGGACACAACGAAGGCAGTCCTGAGAGGAAAATATATAGTGGTATAAGCCTTTCTCAAGAAACAAGAAAGGTCTCAGGTACACAACCTAACCCTACACTTAAAGAAGTTGGAGAAATAACAAGAAATAAACCCTAAACCCAGCAGGATAAGAGAAATCATAAAGATCAGAGCAGAAATCAATGAAATAGAAACCAAAAAAACAATAGAACAAATCAACGAAACTAGGAGCTGGTTCTTTGAAAGAATTAATAAGATTGATAAACCCCTGGCCAGACTTATCAAAAAGAAAAGAGAAAGGACCCAAATAAATAAAATCATGAATGAAAGAGGAGACGTCACAACTAACACCAAAGAAATACAGACAATTATAAGAACATACTATGAGCAACTCTACGCCAACAAATTTGACAATCTGGAAGAAATGGTTGCATTCCTAGAGACATATAAACTACCACAACTGAACCAGGAAGAAATAGAAAGCCTGAACAGACCCATAACCAGTAAGGAGATTGAAACAGTCATCAAAAATCTCCAAACAAGCAAAAGCCCAGGGCCAGATGGCTTCCCAGGGGAATTCTACCAAACATTTAAAGAAGAACTAATTCCTATTCTCCTGAAACTGTTCCAAAAAAATAGAAATGGAAGGAAAACTTCCAAACTCATTTTATGAGGCCAGCATCACCTTGATCCCAAGGAAATGGTCCAATTTCATTTTTATGCATGTGGCTGTCCAATTTTCCCAACACCATTTATTGAAGAGGCTGTTTTTTTTTTTTTTTTCCCATTGGACATTCTTTCCTGCTTTGTCGAAGATTAGTTGACCATAGAGTTGAGGGTCTATTTCTGGGCTCTCTATTCTATTCCATTGATCTATGTGTCTGTTTTTGTGCCAGTACCATGCTGTCTTGATGGTGACAGCTTTTGTAATAGAGCTTGAAGTCCGGAATTGTGATGCCACCAACTTTGGCTTTCTTTTTCAATATTCCTTTGGCTATTCGAGGTCTTTTCTGGTTCCATATAAATTTTAGGATTATTTGTTCCATTTCTTTGAAAAAGATGGATGGTACTTTGATAAGAATTGCATTAAATGTGTAGATTGCTTTAGGTAGCATAGACATTTTTACAATATTTATTCTTCCAGAAGAATGGAACATTTTTCCTTTTTTTTTTTTTTTTTTTTTTTTTTTTTGCGTCTTCCTCAATGTCTTTCATGAGTACTTTATAGTTTTCTGAGTATAGATTCTTAGCCTCTTTGGTTAGGTTTATTCCTAGGTATCTTATGGTTTTGGGTGCAATTATAAATGGGATTGACCCCTTAATTTCTTTTTCTTCTGTCTTGTTGTTAATGTAGAGAAATGCAACTGATTTCTGTGCATTGATTTTATATCCTGACACTTTACTGAATTCCTGTACAAGTTCTAGCAGTTTTGGAGTGGAGTCTTTTGGATTTTCCACATATAGTATCATATCATCTGCGAAGTGTGATAGTTAGACTTCTTCTTTGCTGATTTGGATGCCTTTAATTTCCTTTTGTTTTCTGATTGCTGAGTAGGACAGTATAGTGAATTACTTGATAGATTTTTCTGACATTGGTCAGCTTAATGAGGTGGGTTCAAATCCCACTTCTTTCTCCATATACTCCTGTGGATTTATAAGTTTCTACCCCCTTCAGTTTTCTAGAACCTACCTCGTGAGACTGTGGTGTGTCTGTGTGTGTGTGTGTGTGTGTGTATGCCTCAAACTTAGAATAGATTCTAATTACATAAAAAGTACTCAATATTTTTTAAAAGTATTACTTTCTTGGAGGTAAATTCTACATGGTTATGATTCATTTAACATGCTTTTAGATTTTGTTTGCCACATGTTTATTTATTGCTTTTTTCATTGGTATGATTAGCTTGTTATATGTTTTACATACCCTGTTTTTGTTCACCTTTGGTATCAGGGCTAGGCTAACTTCCCTAGAGTAAGTTGGATAGCTCTTCATCTTTTTTTATGCTTGGAAACTGTTCACATAATAAAGAAAATTATCCAGGCCTGTTGTCCATATTTCTATTAGTTATACAATGCTGTATAATGAATTATCCCAAAACTTAGTAGCTTTAAACAACAGGAATTTGCTATCTCTGAGTTTCTATACCTCAAGAATCCAGACATGGCTTAGTTGGATACCTTTGACTTAGGGTCTCACAACCTGCATTCAAGGAACTGATTGGGGCTGCAGTTATCTTAAAGCTCGACTGGGAGAGGATCCACTTCTAAGCTCATTCATGTGACTATTGGCAGGTTTCAATTACTTGTGGGTTGTTGGGTTAAGAACCTCAGTTCATCACTAGATGTTGGTCAGAGGACTCCCTCAATTCCTTGCCATGTGAACCTCTCCACAGAGCAGCTCATGACATAGCAATTTGTTTCAAGGCCAACAAGGGAAAGGCAGAAAAATGCCAGCAACAGAAGTAACTTAATCTTTTGTAACCTGATCTTGGAAAGTGACACCCCACCGCTTTGCCACATTCTGTTCACTAGAGGCAAGTCCACAGGTCCAACCCATACTCAAGGAGAGGGGATTAATTAAATGTGTGAACAAAAGGAGGCAGGGATTATTGTGGGCCATTTTAGAGGCTGTCTATTGCAACTTTTACAGGTAGATCTTTGACTACCTTTCCAGTTCTTTCTCTGGCTATCAGTCTAACTAATTTTATACTACTTCTTAGATGATTTTGGTGATTTATAATTTCTTAGCAAGTAATTTCATCTAGGTTCTCATATTTATTTGTAAAATAAAGCAATCTTCTCTAGAGCCTAAATTTATTTATTATTTATGTCTTCTCTCTTTTTCTTTATCAGAAAGAGCACTTATATATTTCATTGATCACTTCAAACAACCAGTTTTTCATTTATTGTTCAACTTTAAAAAATTTTTTTCTTGCATTGATTTCTAGCTTTTATCTATATCAGTACCTCAAGGTTTCCCTTGTGGCTTAATATATCATCCATTTTTATATGTTTTTAATGTGTATTTGAAAAGTGTCTGCATTTTCTGTTTGTTAGTACAAACATACATTTGTTCAAGTTTGCTGATTGTATTACTTAAATCCTACATGTTCTTGTTTAGCTAATAGGTTAGTTTGTAAGTTAATTAGCACCTGATGTGATAAATCCCGTGGAAGGTGTGTTTTGATGCTACAATTAGCATCTCCATTTTAGATCTCTATTTTAAACCTAAATTGTAAAGGATTTTAATTATGTATTTGTGGTGGCTTGTTCCTATTATTGATGAAGTATTTTGATCTTTTTAAATAATTTTTGCTTTGAATTCTGTTTTGTCTGACATTAGTATTGCTATACCTGTATTCTTTTTATGGGCATTTGAGTATATTTTTCAATTCTTTTTTTTCAACCTTTTGGTGCTATTTTGTTTTACAAATGCATCTTGTAAATGGTTTAAAAAGTATACATTTTATTTCTAAGCTTCAAGGGTTCAGCTGCACAATATTAATACACATACTAAAACATAAATTCTCTGTCAACATTAACTTAATCTGTTTCTCTATTCTCCCTCTAAACAAGGCAAGAGACTTAGTATGAATTTTCTTACCTCTTTTCCCTCTTTGTCCATGGTGCCAACACACTCACTTCTTGCACTGATATCTTCTCTTACAGATTTACTGATTCATTTGCTCATTTCTTACAATATCTCACTTCTTGTGTTCAAATGCATTGTGTTCCTTACCATAATATATTTACTATTGGCTATTTCACAGAGGATTTGTGATTTAGAAGCTTTCTGAGTGCTTGAATGTGTTGAAAATGCCTTTGTTTTACCCTCTTCATGGTCTCTTCCTATTGAGCATTAAGTGTATTCCTGAGTGGTAATATAGCTTTTAAAACATATAGTATCTATCATTTCTAGAGATTTGGGATATGAGAAGGAATATATTAGGATACTCAAGCCACCATTTACTCTCCCCATACCTATCTATTAACCCAGGTCTCACTAATATCTGTGGACAAGGGTGGGGAAAACTACCCTTCTACCATACCTTTCTTTATTCACCTGCCTCTACCAGGAAGATTGGTCAATTATCAGGACACTAACTGGGCCATCAATTACTGGGCCAAGTCACTATGCATCACATATTTGGATAAAGGTGTGGATTGGTCCTCTTTTTCTCTTTCACCCATGTGGGTGAAGCCATGTGCTACCTTAGGGACAGCTTTTAGTCAGCCATTACTCTTTTTTGTCTCTTTCTTCTGTGAAGTTAATGAAAGTGAGTTAGGATCCATTGAGGTTTGGCCTTTCAGTTTCCAACTGCGAACACTCAAGAATCTAGGCTAGGTTGCACATGTCTGCCTGGTGGTCTGACATACCTGAATTCACACAGAGGTTTGATGCCCAAAGCCCAGTTAACAACAAAGCATTATTCTGCTTTCCTTTGTTACTGTTCGATGTGGATATATCTCTTCTGGGAACCTTGTGGGGCGAGCTAGTTTTGGTCTGGGGCAATATTTTGGTATTTTTAGGAATCTTGGCCGCAATAGAACACTATTGGACTAGCACCAATCACTCTAGATTTTCACCAATAGCTTCAACAGTAACATTATTCATGATGTTACATGATGAATAATGTTTCATTATTCATTATTCGTTTTTACCTCATTAACAATATCAGGAGTAAAACTGAATATGCCTTCAGTGAAGAAGACATGGGTGTCAACTTCAATGTGCCACATCCCTAGGGCTATGGTATAAGTTTATAAAGGCTATGAACTACAAAGCTCTAGGGTGCTCCTTTCTAATCATAGACTATGTGCATGCACCCCCACCCCCAGATTGTGCACTGCAACACTGTGAGGTGTCCCTGCCCAGCCTTGCTGCAGCTACCTGTAAGGATGTTGGTCAATCTTTTTGTCTTCAGCAAATTATCCTGTAAATGTCTGCTGTCCTAACATTCCGGGTCTTGTTATGGTGTCTTATTCCATTCTCCTTGGATTATACCTGTCAGCCATTTGACACATGCTTGGGTTAAACTTGAGGCTTACACAGGGAACATGGCCCAAATTATATAGATGGGAATTGGGAGAACCAGTGTTCCTACTGACTCCAAATCCTATACTCTGTCTACTGTAGGCAAAGGGCTGCAGAAATGCAACTGGCAAAATAGTTGAGATTTTATACCAGCTCGTGAAGGGCATGGTTTTCCCAGACCTATTGATTCATTTGTCACATTTCCCCTAAGTCTCCAGTGGACAATCAATCATCTAAGGTCTCTCCTTAACTCTAACATTTGGTGATAATAGAGTATCTCTAATCTCTCCTATATTAGTGAGTCCCCTTTTGGTTGCAAATGGCATGAATCTAACTCAAACTGGTCTAAGCCAAAACAGGATCTTGTTAATTCACATAAATATCAAGTAGAAGTGTGGTCTGGTCAGACAGTGCTAGATCCCAAGCTCTAATGAGGCCTATTCATCTCATTTCTCTTTGTAAGCATTATTCTCAGGCAGACTCCTCTCACAGAGTCCTGAAACTCTAGGCTTATGCCTTCTGGCTGACCAACCTCTAGTGTCTTTCTCCTTAACCTTTCATCAAAAGTTTTAGGGAGAATTTGTACTGGTCCATCTGTGGTCACATGACTCTGCATAAACCAATTACTCTGTCTGGTGTGATGGAATGCTCTGAGTGGCAAAGGCTGGGTCATCTATCAACCCTTGAAGCTGACTGACATGAATTCACAGTGTAGGAGGGGTAGTTTCCCCCCCCCCAAATTTGAGGTGCTGTTATTAGAAGAGAAGGAATGGATGCTGAGCAGATTAAAATAATGGCTTCCTGCATTTCTCATTTTATTTTTCATTTTTAAAATATTTTATTGATTTGTTTGACAGAGAGAGAGAGAAAACAAGCAGGGAGAGTGGCAGAGGGAGAGGGAGAAGCAGACTCTCCACTGAGCAGGGAGCCTGATGCAGGGCTGGATCCCAGGACCCTGGGATCATGACCTGAACTGAAGGCAGACACTTAACTGACTGAGCCACCCAGGTGCCCCTGCATTTCTCATTTTACAGATGAGAAAACTGAGACCCAGAGAAGGGTGGAGACTAGCCCTTAATTATATGATTTTGTATTAAATACTATTAAGTGACTTCTGCAGGCCAAGCATTATAAGAAGTGGCCTTTTGTTTCTGCCCCAGCATCAGAGATGCTAAGACACCACTGACAGGGCTGCAAATGTGTGTGGTGGAAAAATACTGTGGGATGGAAATCAAGACACCCTGGATCCTAATCTTAGCCTTGCCATGAACTTGCTGAGTGAACTTGGGCAAGCCCATTCCTCACTCTAGGCCTCAGTTTCCCCATCTGTAAGCTGAGGGGGCTGTATTACATGGTCAGAAAACATACGATCAGAAAAAGATTGATGCTTTCTTCCACTCTTGGAGAGAGAGGGAGAGAAGGAAGAAGACCGAGGGAGAGTTTCTCCTCTCTGTCTGGAACCATGTGGAATTTCTGCTCTGGGGACATTCAACCTGACATTCATCTGAATTGAAATGTCTGATGTTTCTGATAGTAATAACGTGCCCTGGGTGGGGTAGGATGGAGCAAGACTCCCTGAAAAGAATGTCAAAAATCCCTCTTTCTTCCTTCTCTTAAAGCATAGACCCTGGCAGTCAGGGCTCTGAGCACCAGGGTCCCCGGAAGTGGGTGTTCCGAAGAAGCTGGGGCCAGAGGAATCCATCCCGGCTGGCAAGTAGCCATTATGGCTGCATGTCAGGCTTCCAGCACCTCCTTCTCCCCTCAGGGTGCCCTGTCCTGCCCTGCTATGCCTGTTGGTTGGCTTTAGGCTGGGCCAAGAAGAGTGGAAGGCTCGGGTGAGGGCAAAACAATGGACGGTGTGTGAGATGTCCCCTGAGGTGTCAGGCAGAGCAGAGAAGGGAACTGGTATGAGCACATGGGGGTGTTGGTGGACAATAGCTACGATGGTTTCTATTAGGTGTGCTCAACCCTTCCTAGATATCCACCCCACCCCCCAACTGGTTCCATCCCCTCGTTATTGGGAGGTCTCCTTGGCTGCCATCCCATACTTTCCTGTTGCAACACAACTGTTTCATCTTAACCCTCTCTCTGTCAGAAATTAAGCCCTAGCCAGAGGGGTGTGGGGAGCACAGTCCCTCATTCATTAAGAAATGCAGCTAAAATTTCTCAGCTCTCTTCACTACTGGCCTAATGCCCTGTATGTTAAACAATGAGAGTGGAAGTCCTGCCTTGTGTCTATCTTTGTCCCTTCATACTGTATTTATTCTCCTCTGGAGCTAGCAAACTGCTGGTCACCAGCCACTACATAAATAGTGCTTGGAGTCAGTAAATAAGTGATGCCCTTGCTCTCCCCACTTTCCAGGTTTCCCATCTCTCCCCCAGCCTGTTTTCCTGCCTTAATGATCCTTCTGTGATGGGGTGATGAGTGGGCACTGGAGAGCCCATGCTGACCGACTAGCCCAGAGCAGGCAGCCCTCCAATTACCCACAGCCACTCAGGCGAAGAGCAGGCAGGGGGTGGGGAGAGAGGGCTTTCTTCTCCCCCTTTAAATATATATATTTAAGCAAGGAAACAGATTTCACTTTCAATCTTCTTTCCAAGAGATTGTTATAAACAAAAGCAGGTCTGGGGCGGGAGGAGGAGGGGGAAGAGAGGAAAATGATTTGGGAGATTAAGGAGGCAGCCACGACAGCGTCCCTTTTTAAACCTCAATAAGGTTGTTTTTCTTGGTCGTTTTTTTCCTCCTTCCCTCTCCAGCCAGAATTACTTAAAAGGAACATTATGTTATCACAAATCAGATTTCCAAACATCATCTCCAGGTCACTGTGAACAGCTCAGCAGTTTGGCTACAGATTCCTGGAGAAGGCGTCCCCTTTAACCTCAAACTCAGGAGGGAGCTGCCCCCCATTGCAAATGCTGGGGAAGCCCTCCGGGCTGAGAAGAGAGAGGAAGGGCTTGGGGGGCTGGGGTACACCCTTGTGCCTTCAGGGAGGAGAGTGTTTCTGGAAGCACTACCCATCACCATCCCACCCCACTACCATGTGCCTTCAGGGGGAAGTTGGGGGGTCTCACTGCCACTTGGGGGATATCCTTGGCTCTGCTGGGTGGGGGCTGGACCTAGTTGAGGCAATGTGGGTTTCATTTTTCCTCTGCCATAAACTTGGGGCTTACTGATGCCACGGAGCTGCCAGGGGAGATTAAAGTCAAGGTTGGCGCCCTAGTTCCACTGCATGGTGAGAGACCACAAGTGTTCCAGCTGTGACAGTGTGGGCCAGGGTGAGATAGGGGTGATGCTGAGGGTGTGGGGCAGCTGAAGGGTTTCTGGAAGAGTGATGCCGTGCCCACGATCTCCTCCCTCTGGCAAGGTACAAGGCTGCCTTTACCCTCAACCCTATTCTCCCTTCCGAGGATTGAGCAAGAGTTGAGGAGGAGAAGAAAGGCAGGCTAGGAAGTGCCTGAAGTGTGTAGACCTGGGATGAAGCTGTAGTAGGAAGGACTTGGAGTAGACACAAAAGACTTCCAAATAGTGAAGACTCAGAACTGGTGGAGCAATTTTTCTCACAAGGAACAGAGATGAACCAGTGAACACTAAAGAGTTGGTGATCTTAACATCTAACCAAATGGAAGTAGCTGAGTGACAATAGTTGGGATTGGGGTCCCTGCATGTTTTGTGGATACTTCACCATCATAGAACAGAGCCAAGCACAAAAGGTTAAATTCCAGGTCCTCAAGCCAGAACATTCCTTCGAGGTTCCTACCTCCACTGACATTTATGTACTTCCCAATAGCCCTGGGGAACAAGAATTGGGACCTCCATTTTCTAGATAGGGGAAAAAAAAAGTTCAAAGAGGAAGTGGCTCAGGAAGACCACACAAAAAAGTGAGTTGAGGAGTGGGACTATACCTCCAATCTCTTGGCCTTCAGCCCTAGTCTCTTTTCTTTAGCCTTTGCCATTATGGGTAGACCTTTGCAGGCTGGTCCTTACTCCAGTGACTTCCTAGATGAAGTGGATGGCAAAGCCAGACCAGGAGCAAGGTCTGGGCTTTGAATAGTGTAGACATAGTGGAACTGTCCGAAGGACAAAGGATGGCCCTGACAGTGTGGAACCCACAGAAAGAGCTCCACAGGAAAGGACAAATCTCAGTGAGAGAGTAGGCAGAGAGGTCTACCTGACACCGTGAGGAGGGCTGGGTATGAGGTTGGGGTGCCAGAGATAGTTATAGACAGAAGAGCCCAGGGATTGGAGGCCCCATGGGGAGAACCTCCTTCAACAGCACTCTGAGAGTCTGAGAGATGAGTCCACCTGACCCAAGTGGCAAGGCCCTTGGTACTCTCAGAGTCACTCTGTGACGTTGGTGTGAGAGGAGCTAAGGGGACTCCTTAGAATCAAACTAGGAGCCACAGCTGGCCAAGAGTTCCTTCCTCTGGAGAATGGCAGTTTCATGGCAGCTTGAAATGGTGGCCCAGGGGCCACAGTTAGTGCAGGCAGGGAAAAACAGCCCAACCTTCTATGGACAGGATCTTTGCACATCATTATCCCATCAACTCCTACCAATGGTCTTGCGAAGTGATTTTGCTCTCCATTTCATGATGGGAAAGTTGGGCTTTACTTGTCAAGTAAAGTAAGGAGTTTGCTCAGTACTCATCAAGACTACAGCATGAAGACTGGATTTGAACCCAATTCAGTCTCGTGAAGACTTGTGCTCTTTCTGCTAAGCTATGACCTCAAGAAAGCAGTCTGAGACCTTTCAGGGGTTAGGGTGGAAGGTGCCTAACAAAGACCAACCAGGATCCCTCAGTTTGGAGATTTTTGGATTTTTGATCCTCCCGGTTCCCCACTCTAAGGGTCCTCAGACTGTCTGATGGCAGGAGGTGGACCCAGGACCCTGGGCAGGCCAGAGATCTGTAGCTTGGGGGACTGGGTTTCTAGTTGGGGGCAGCCTCCTACCACTCTCCAAGTCTCTAGATTTCTCCTTCCTTTTAAGTTCCCTGGATCTCTCTCCAGAGCTCTCAGACTCAGCCCCACAAGAAAGCTGTGCCCCAGGAAAAGGAGCACTGAGGGGACATTCTGCTTTGCTCCTCATGCCATTAACTTCTGGGCCGCTGGCCTGGCTGCCTTTCTGCCACACTCCTTTGGGAAGAGAGCTGGAGGCTGCCTTGGGGTAGACTGATGCTCAATCCACCACCCCCATAACCAGGCCACTTAGCTCTCAGCACTGAGCATGGAGAGGCCTCTCCCTCGCTCGTTGTATTTATCTTGGCCCAAGGACAATGAAGCCGGATCTGAAGGGAGGATGGAGAGGCCATTTCCAATGTTTCCTCCTGGCCGCTCCTGACCCCTGATATGCCCCTTAGTACCGGGGGGGAGAGGGCAGAGGTTGATGGTCTGAAAACAATGGCTTTAAGCAGGGGTGGGAGAGTGGGGAGGGAGGACTCAGTGTCCACAAGCCCTGTCATGGGCCTGCAGGAATGAATGCACACCAGCCCCAGAGTGGGATTGTTAGAACTGGCAGGGAGGCCCAAGGACTCGGACCTTAGACCTTCAGCTGAGCTCATCCCAGGGCCAGCCTCAGGCAGCTGCGGGTAGGACAAGGGAAGGGGCCGGCATCCCTGTCTCAGGGCCAAGGACCGCACAGCCGTGCAAAACCACCAGCCCTGGGAACCAGTGTGGAGAATCCTCAGTCTAGGCCAACAGAGGGAGGGGGCTTGTGGACCCAGTCTGGGCCCCAGGAAGCTTCAAACCAGCATTTCAAGAGCCCGTTTGCCTTAGCGGAGTGGCCCCACTGTGGAGCTCCCAGCCATCTCCCTTTCTGGCTTGTTTGCACTGCTGGAATCCCTTCTCCATTTATCATGTCCCCCGCCACACCCAACGCTGTCCTTCAGCCAAGCCACACACATGGAACTGCTTTCATCTCCCTCCTCTGCTGGGCCTGCCCTTTCCCAGGGGCTCAGGGACTTCACTCCTCTGAGTTCCCTTCAATTTGTCTCCATCACCCCCATGCTCAGGGATATTCAGCTGCACAGTGGCCTCCAGAGGGGAGGTGGGAGACTTGAGGGACACAGTGGGCTGTCCTGCTCCCCACGCCCCACTACCATTAGGGAGGGGAGGACATTTATAGTGTCTCTCAGCCTCCCTCTTCCCTTCCGGGCTCTACAGGGGCCTGAGGTGCTGGAGGGTGGGGGTTGTCCCTTCAGTTCAGTCAGCAAACACCTCTGAGCCATTCCAATAGGGGAAACCAAAGGGGTCTGACTTGGTTCCTGCCCATGAGGGTCTGGCAGACCAGTAAAGGAGGTCATATTACTAATAATAGCAATAATAACCCTGTGAGAACATTTACTCTGTGGCAGGCACTCTCCTGAGCACTGCACACGGATGAATCATTTCCTCCTTGCAAGGGCTCTGTGAGGCAGGAACTAGAACTATCTCCATTTTATAGGGAAAGAAACCGAGGTTTGGAGAGGTTGAATAAACTGTCCTGGGAACTGGGGATGCTCAGAGCTGGGGTTCCGCACCCAGGGAGGTTGACTAGCACAGAGGACCTGTGCTTCCAAGTGCTGAACTTCACCTGGCCAGAAAGTGAGGCTCGTATTTCCAACAGGACAGCTCAGGAAAGGCTTCCTGGAGGAAGCAGCATTTTCAAAGAGCCTTGAATTTGAAAGGCAGAGAGGTAGGAGCGTGTTCTGGCTGAAGGCAGACCGATGCACAGAGTCTGGTCCCCAAACGGAGGCCAGGGGTGAGGGAGAGCTAGGAGGCCACTGAGGGGGCGGGACACAGTGGAGGCAGTAAAGTGTTCAGTTTGGGACCTGGAGAGTCTGAGGAATCTCTGGGACTTCCAGCAAGGATGGAACAACAAGGGGGTGCCCTGTGCAGCTCAAGCGTGGAGTTCATGACTTCAAAGGGTGGGAAATGGTGCTAGGAAGGAAGACTGAAGCCTTGAACACCAAGTCAGTCATTAGAATTTGACTCTGTAGGCAACTGCTCATGGGTTTTTGAGCAGGGGAAGCTGTGTAATCAGATTTGCTGTTAGGAAGGCCGCTCTGGTGAGATTATCAATATTATCAATACCGAGGACAGCTAGTGAGATGAGGCAACTTGAGGAAGCCTGTGGAGAGGACTGTGGACATGGGAAAGAAGGGACGGACGTGAGAGACATTTGGATGATAGAAAAGGTGGGACTGGAGAGGCGAAGCAAGGTAAAAAGAGCAAGCGAGACAGCCGCCACATAAAGAAGAAGCCAGTGAGAGAGCAAGAGTGGGGCCAGCCAGATGGAGACAGGTGCTGAGGGTGAGGCAGGGAGAAAGTGGGTGGCTGGCAGTGAAGGGGGAGGTGAAAGCAGGGCCTGTTGCTTCCTCTGCTTGTTTGCTCCCCTGGGGAACCTGGCTGCAAACCTTTGTTTGAGGACTGAAGAAATGCTTCCAAAGGCCATGCCTCAGGTTATAAATCTCTGAGGTCAGACACTCACACACACACACACACACACACACGCATGCACACACATGCACTCACACCTGCTGCAGGCCTAGGCTTGGCAGCTGGGCCACCCGGGTAGGAGCCAGTGCTTCCCCAAGACAGGAGGAGTTCCAGGCACTGTTTCCAAGGGAATTCCCAGCTTGTGAAAGGCCAGAGAGGAGGGAGAGAAGGAACCCGTGCATCCCTGAGCAGGGCTGAGCGGTTCAGGGAAGGGTGTGGTGGGGTGAAGGGGCAGGGAAGGGAACATAGGGCCAGACAGAGGGAGGCTTAATGGAAAGGAGTGGAACCCAGCTGGGGAGAAAGGCAGAGAAAGGGTGCATAGGAGGCTGGGGGCCAGGGATCTGAACTGAAAGAAGCCTGAGGCAAGGCAGCCAGCAGGCTGGGGATGGCCTCCTCTGGGCCTCAGGCCTCTGACATGTGGCAGGCCCTCGCTCGGGCTCAGGCCTTCCTGTCACAGGGAGGCACTGGTGTCAGTGACAGTGTGAGGTCACAGCAAACACAGACTGAGACCATCTTGGAGCTGGAAAGACTTTGGCAAGCGCTTGTATCCAACCCCAGTATGTGACAGGCAGGAAGCAGGGAGCTCTGAGGGTCCACAGTGAGGCAGTGGCAAAGCTGGGGCCACAACCCAGCCCTTGAAGCCCTTGAATGCCTGGGCCAGGGCTTTGTGGAAAAAAGTTCTGCCTTCTGAAGAAAGCATATGATGATGACAAAGATGACAATATCTTAGGATTCTTCAGCTACTGCATGGACAGAAATCTTTCCTTCTGTGATTTGCTGGAGACAGAGAGGACCCAGGGCAAACTACAGCAGTAGTAGCCGCCAGACCAATTAGACTTTGGTGATTTAAAAAAAAAAAAAGATTTTATTTATTTATATGACAGAGAGAGACACAGCGAGAAAGGGAACATAAGCAGGGAGAGTAGAAGGGGGAGAAGCAGACTCCTGCTGAGCAGGAGCCTGTGTGGGGTTCGATCCCAGGACCCCGGGACCATGACCCAAGCCAAAGACAAGCACCCAATGACTGAACCACCTAGGCTCCCAGACTCTGGTGATCTTTGGAGGTATCAAGTGTGGCAAACTTGAGACAACTGTGGTTGGAGGCCAAGGAGTCTTTCCGAGGAAGCAGAAAGGACGCGTTGGGGGCCATTGAGAGAAACAAGGGCACCAATCTAGAGGAGAGCAGGGTGCTTGCTGGAGGTTGCATGGCTGTTGGGAATGGCTCTTCACTAGAGCAGCAGAGTGGAAGATAGGGCAGGAGGTGGGGGACAGGGAAGGCAAGATGACCAGGAGTCCTCAGAAGGGAGACACTTGTTTCAGACAGCAACTCTAAAAGGGACCATGTGAGTCTGGGTCTCCAGGGAGCTGGGCTTCACCTGTGCTCCAGAAAACTCTGGTTTCCTAGGAGGCTGGTGATGTGGGAGAGAGACACCGGGTGGCCACACTCTGGGGACTCTCTCCAGAGAGAAGGCTTCTGCGATGGAAATCTAGCATTGGACTGGGTGAGTGGTGGGTGGGTGGGTGAGGCAGCTCTCATTCTCTTCAGCTCTGACAGACGGTGGAGGTTCCAGGCAAAGGCTAGCTGCCCACATTTCCTCTGGTGCACAGACAGGAAATGGGCATGCATTTTCTTGTGCATACCTTCTCCCTTACATGTGTTCTTGGGAAGGCCTGCATGCTCTCTGGACAGAAAGAAACCTCTGGGCCATGGGTGTCAGAGATGGCAATGCCTCCAGGGCCCTCCAGCCCAGACCCTGGGAGCCTGGCCTGGGCTGAATAACACAGGCCCCTCACTGACCTGGCATTCTGAACCCCAATTTCCCCCACTCATGCCACACTGGGGTGGTGAGGATTTCCTGCCTGGCCCAGTAATAACCTAGGCCAATGGGTACCCCACCCTCCTCTGCTCCCTCCCTCATGGTCCCCACCCAGGAGAATTTCTGGACATTTTGGGGGTTCCTTGAGCAACCTCTGGGCTGTAGGTCATGACCACTCTCCTATGGCTACCCAGACCCTAATGTAGACTTTTCCTATTTTGCCCCGGATTTGGCTCCTGGCTTTTGCAGAAAGCCCACTACCCAGACTCTTCCACTTCCTGGAAAATTTTCCCTTAGGAGTTCCCAGTTTTCAAGAGTTTTCTACCTTCTCTGCTAAAGTCCCCCTTTCTGATGCTCCAGGGCACACAATAGGCACTGATGCAAGCTTGTTGATGGTATCATAGAGACAGAAAAGATAAGGCTGAACATCTCTTGACCCCCAGCGCTTGGATGGTGGCAGCCAAAAGTTTTCTAAGGCAGCAAAACCTGGACAGGTCTCCTGGTATTACCACACTTGCCACCCATGAAGGCGGTAGTGGCTAGGCCTCATCTGGGGCATGATGATGTGAGGAAGGCATCAAGGTTGGGGTGGGGAGAGGGGAGAAGCCACAGAATAATTTGTCGTCTTCTGGCGACCAGTAGGAGCAAAGACAGAGCCTCCTTACGCTGATGCTTGGTTCGCAAGTCACCACGGCCATCCCAAGTTAACAGTCGTAGTTAGAAGAGACCACAAGCCAGCCAGTGTCATCCTGTTTGAAAAGGGGTCTACAGTGTTTTGGAAGAGATAACAATGTGGCCTTTGTCTTCCTCCTTAGGAAGGACTTAGTTCTTAGGACTTTCCTTGTCCTCTAGTCCCTTATGTGGTAGTTGTCCAGCCCTCCTGTGAAAAGGGGAGGACAAGGCCACCGAGCTAGGCTGAAGAGGTAATTGGGGCAGGCCTCTCCCACTTGTGAACTGGCTGCCTCCTGTATCTTCTTTCCCTGATCTTGACAATGGGTGAGAACTTTCTTTTAGACACATATATAGGGACTGACAAAGCCCTCCAGAGGTCATCATTTTCATTCCTCAGGCTTTGGACTGGAAAATTTTTCTCCCAGCTTGGTAGCCAATGTCTTTCTGCCATGCTCATGCATTCTGAGCTCAAAAACTGGCACCACAAGGCTCCAGTAACGTAGATCTCAGGTTGCTGCCTCAGCCACCTTCCCAGAAAGCTTGGGAGCTGTGCATGCTGTATTCTAAGGGCAGGACTGGGGACCCTCCAGGGCAGGTGAGGAAGGAGTCACTTGGCATAGCCAGGGAGCATCTTGGGGCCCAGGACCCCTCTTGTGCTGAGGATTACCTCAGAGTGAGGTCATTAAGGCTCCTGGGAACTGCCCCCTGCCTTTCTGGTAGTGTGCCTGCATCTCAGTTTCTAAGTGGAGCCTGGGGCCTGGCCTCAGGAGGAACCCAATTTCCACCCTAGGGCCTTCTGAGAGCCACAGAATGGAGCAGCCCCAATCAGCCTTTGGCTGCCTCGCTTCCCGCAGGTGGAAAAACCATTGTTTTTCCCAAATGGATTTGTCTGCTCAAACAACAGACACAGAAATACACATGAAGTCACAGACACATGTGCAAAAGTCAGCTCTGTAGACACTCATGGAGTCCGTCTCTCTCTCTCTCTCTCTCTCTCTCTCACACACACACACACACACACACACGCGCGTGCGCTTGTGCGCACACATATACAAACACACACTCTGTCTCTCTTTGTCTCTGTCTTCCTGTCTTCCACTCCACCTCTTTCTCTTTCCCGCGCTCACCCTTTCCCAAGCCCTACCTCCTGCCTGCCTTACGGCATTTATCAAAATGGCCTGACCTCATGTTGTAAAAATATACACTGTGGAACAAAATCCACCTTAAACTCTTTTCTAAATATATTAAAATAATAGGAATTCTCATCTGCCTGATTGAATTTGCTGCTTGATATTAGAAGCATGCCAGGCCCTTCTGGGCCCCGTCTGGGACAGGGGAGGGGCCGGGATTCCCTGCCTGACTCCCTTCTCCTGGCCAAGAGCTCGGCTCCCTTGCGTAGGTGGGGCTGGGGTGAGGGAGCAAAGGAAAGCTGTGTTCTGGCCAAGAGGCCTTGGGTGCCCCCCGCCAAGCCAGCAGCTAATGCAGTCCACTGAGCAAGTGCAGACAAATGCCATGTCTCCTTTGGCCCACACAGCCCCTCATCTCTCCTGGAAGCTGGGAGCCTCTGCCCACTCCAGTTGGCACCAAGGCTCACAAGCCATCCTGCTCTTACTCTCAGGCTCCGTTAAAGCTCACCTCCATGGCCCACAGGCCCAGCCACTCCTCGAGGTCAGGGGCCATATCTTCTTTTTCTCTGTATCACCAGGATCAAAAACGGCCTGCTACAGAGTAAAAACTTAGGGAAACATTTGTCAAATCCCCACATTTGTTCCTTCATTCGTTCAGCCTGTATTTATTGAGCCCTTAGCATGTGCCCAGCACTGATGAACACTGGCAACACAGTGGAAGACCAAAAGGGCATCAAATTCCCACCTGCATGCAGCTTTTATTTAAGAATAAGTAAATAATAACAATGAACTGGCCCACTCATTGTCAAGTACAGAAGGCACAGCAAATGATGACACTTGCTAAATCTCAGACTCTCCTTTCTAGACTACAGCATCTGCCTACAGCAGCTCAGGACTTGGAGATGAGGCTGCTGGCTCCTTGGGGCAACACTGTACAGGCAGAGAAGAGGGAAGGGGCAGGGGCCTGCCATGAGACTCCCGAACCCCATTAAGTTGAAGGCTGGTAAGTAGTGAGGGGAGTCTCTAGTGTGCAAAGTTTGGTGCTGAAGGGTGGGGACTCAGACGACGGTAGGCCCTCGGTGTTCCAAGGGGAATAGCTACTGGCTGTGAATTCAATGGGGACCACTGCTGCATAAAGTCAGCTACTGGCGGATCCAGCATCTGAAAGAAAGCAGTCATCAGGTAGGGAGAAGCCCAGGTGCTATATAAAGGAATCCGTTGGTTGGTAAAAGTGGTGCTGTGCTGTTTAATGTTTAACAACTTGCTTACTGGGAGGTGAAAAAAAGCCTGGATTTGTAGCATTTATCCATCACCATGGAGTCGAGACTCCCACAGTGGCTGAGTCCAAGCTGTCAACACGACATCGCTGAACATAGACTTGGAAAGAAATGGGCATGAGCAGCTCTCTTGAGCTGTTCTCAGCCTTGCCGTGGTCTGGGGTCAGGATCAGTTTAGTTCTTGGAGAGGGACCAGCCAGAGGCTAAAAAGAGCAAAACAGACCAGGGCTGGGAAGCAAGGGATACTGGCATTAGGGAAAGTTCCAATTCTAGGGGCAATCTGGGGGGCCCCATCCATGGGCAGTGCCAGAAAGCAAATGAGGATGAGTGGTGACTGAGGCTGCTTATATCCTATGGCCTCTTCCAGGACTAGCTTGAAAACCTTTGGCCAAGGTGATGGCTGTAGAAGCCAAAGGAAATGAGCAGTAGGGAGCTGGTAGTGGTGGAGAGATGCTGATATGTGTGATTCTTCAAATAATTGCACACCTTTATTTAGTGTTTTCTCTGTGTCAGGCATTTTGCATATATAGGCACCCTAGAACCTGACAAATCACCCTGTGAGGCAGGTTGCTAAGATTATCCCAATTTTAGAGATGGGGAGAATGTGACCCAGATCAGGTGACTATCCCATGTCACCTGGCAGTCTGGTGGTTGCCAAACAGGCATCAAAACCCTGCCCTACATCAAAAACAAAACTCTGCCCTCAACCACTATGTTGTGTTGTCTCTAACTGTACTTCTTTGATGGAAGCTTCTGGAAGTAGACCGCTTGTCTGGGCCCAGAGTGGCCAGCAGAGCTCTCTGGTTTGGTCTACTGTTCCTAAGATGATTCCTCTCACATATTTCCCTATAACCCACCCACCAAACAGTTCCTGTTCCTGGCCTTCCTGGGCCTATGGCCACCCACACCCCAGTAGACTCCCATTTTGGCCTCATCCTTTGTGGTTAATGGGAGAAGAGGAAGGACAAAGAAAGAGGAGAAAGAGATCAGAGGAGGGGGTGGTGGTACATCTAGGCCTGAACTTGGCAGAACCTGGTCTCTAAGCATCGTTGTGATCCCTGCACAGAGTGAGGTAGGAGTCACTGAAGTGTAAACAGGATGAGAGGATATGGGCTTTTGTGGGTAGCTTGTGAATTTAGCTGACCACTCACAGTGTGTGTGTGTGTGTGTGCGCGCGCGTGCGCACACGTGCGCATGTGCATGCATATACACACACAGCATGCATACACACACACCTGCTCACACACCATATTCAAAAGAGAGGCCGTAGTTGAGTGTGATCGATGATACTGGTGAGAGGCTGGGAATGTGTAGGGGGAATACTGACATCCTCGATTCCTGGAATTTCCCCTGACCTCTGGAAAAACCCCAGCAGAGAGGCTTGGCAAGGGCTCCAGAGAAGCTCCGGGAGGGTGCTGAGAGGGCCAAAAGTGCTCCAGGAGGGGCTTTCCTCCGGGCCGAGGTCACCAGCCCTCTTCTCTGCCCTTCCTAGATCCAAATCTTTAGCCTTCCACAAATGCTTGGAGAGGTGAGGCATTTCCTTTGAGCCTTACTCTGTGAAGGGAAGAGACAGACAACTGAGAAAAAGTTCATTAGGAAGCACCTGGGGTAGGCACCTGGACTGGACTGTTGCTATCGTTGCCAGTGGCCTCAGGAATATTCCCAATACCCCGTCTCTCTCCTGCGTGTGTGGCACAGAGGAAAAAGCAAGGCCTCTGCAGTCTATTAAGATATAGGTTTTAATTCTTCTCCAGCAAGTATCTGCTTTGGGCCCTTGAGCCAGGTGCCGCACATCACGGAGCCACAGTCTCCTATCTATAAAATAGGAAATACCATCTACCCTACAGAATGGTCATGAGGAAGAAAGAAGGTCACAGATGTGAATGCCTCTGGCACAGTTCCTGTCATGCTCAGTCCCCCTTTCCCCTTCTTTGTAGCCAGACACTGAGAGCAATCTCCTCCCAGGTTGAGAATCTGGGGGATCCAGAAGTTTTCTCTCTATGTCTCTCAGAGCAAGGAGGATGGATCAAGAAGGGCTCTCTCGGGGCAGCTGGGTGGCTCAATCCTTTAGGCGGCTGCCTTTGGCTCAGGTCATGATCCCGGGGTCCTGGTCTCAAGCCCCACATCGGGCTCCCTGCTCAGTAGGGAGCCTGCTTCTCCCTCTCCCTCGGCTGCTCCCCCTTGTGCTCTCTCTCTCTCTCTCTCTCTGTCAAAGAAATTAAAAAGGAAGAAGAAGGGCTCTCTATCTTTCCACTTGAGCCTTCTCTGGACTTTCCTTGATTTATCCATCAATGGATGAATAATAGACCTTGAACCCAATGCCCAAGCAACAGCCCTCCTTACTCATACCCAAGGGCTCCGGTTGACCCAACATCCTCTGTCCACATGCCTAGAAAATTCTCTATCGAGAAACTCTTCTTCTGACATTTTTGGCAACACAAGGATTTTAAAAGATATATTCAGAATTTCATACCACAGAAAGCTTAAGACATTTCATCCTATTAAGTCTAGATGCTGTGTACATTGAAACAGGACTTCACAGAAAAGGCTGATTTGGGGACACAGGTACTCTCCTTGACCTTGTTCCTCCTCCAAGCCCACTGACACTAGGAGCATTTTGTCCCATAGCTCACACGAGCTGTGAGGATTTTTAAAAAGCAAGCGAGGGATGGGACAGGTAGCTGGTCAGGAATATACTAGGAGCACCTAGTATTCCTAGCTTGCTTTTTAGGTGACTACACCTAACAGGGAGTGGGGGATCTGAGGGCAAAGCCAGGAGGTGACCGAGAGTCCCCAGTGGAAATAGTCCCTAATGAGCCCCAGAGTCTTGGGCCCTGCCTCTGCCACTCCCATCTATCTGATTGTAGGTGAGGGATGTAACCTCTTTGGGCCTTGATTTCCCCACCCATAATACAAAGGGTCTGGGCTATTGTGGGTATCTCTGGTCGCTCAGAAAGCCATTGGATCAAATAGGAGAGCCCATCGGGCAGAGAATGACAAGATGCTCGGGTAACAAAGCTTTAGGCCACTCCTGGCTTCCTTGAGCTTGATGTCACCCATGCCTGAGGCTGGATCTGAGATGTTCTTTGCCCCCCCAAGTGACCTTGGATTTCTGAGCCTGCTAGAACTGGTCAGGACTGACTCTGGTGGATCTGGGGGTGATGAGGTGTTGGGGAGGTAAATTGCTGAGAATAGCAGAGAGAGCCCCTATGGCCTTCCCTGATGACACACTGTATCCAAAAATTCTTACTCTGAGGAAGTTCTTCCTGTTACCTACCCTAAATTCCTTGCTACCATTTAAAGCCCATTCTTCCTAGTTTTATTGGCCTCTGGACTTTTGGACAAACAAATTTTCACTGTCTTTTAGAAAACCTCCTTCAGGAACCCTAGCCAGCAATGCTCCCATATTCTAGACAAAGATGAGGAGAGACCTTGCCACAGACTCTACCCAAGGAAATCATCAAGAGGGGTCTGAGCACACAAAGCCTGTGCTCAGCTTCTCCCTCTGTCCATTGTTGCTTGTATAACTTGGGATGTGTTACTTCTCCATCCCACATCCCAGTTTCCCCATGTACGGTGTCAGTGCCTGACAAAAAATTGGTTATTCAATCAACAGAACTGTGGTCTAGTGTTAACAGACACGTCTGTACCTTGATGGCACTGTGCTCTCTGCTCATTGGTTCCCAGACTCCCCAGGCCAGCCCCTTTTCCTCTGAGTTGCCTGGGCCTGGATTTTGCACCTGCAAGTCCAGCCATGAGCCCCAGCCTAGTCTTGGGAAGTCTGCTGGAGCTGGGGAGTTGCCCACCCCTATGTGGGATTTCTTCTGGGACTTCCAGTTGCACCTTCTTTCCCAGTGGCCACCCTGCCTGCCCCAGCTCACCCAACTGCTCTCAGAGCTCTATGGCCTCCCCATCTTCTGTTTCTCCAAAAGCATCTGTGGTTCCTTTTCAGCCAGAGTCATTATTGGGGGGGGGGCAGCCTTCAGAAGCCATGTCACTCCATGCAGCTCTGTATCAATATTTGAATTTTCAAAGCCCAATTTACATTATAATCATCCTTGTCTAGTAAAGGTGGGGGGATTCCACACAAATCTAGGGGAGGACTTGGGACCAACTACAAGGACTGGCAGTCATATCTTGTTGGGCTTTATTCTCCTAGTACTAGGGTAATTTCTCAGTTTCTTAGGGTGACCCCCCACGTGACCATAGCTTTCCTTGTTACTCTTGCCTCCTCCCCGGTGGGCAGTATGCCTGAGCCCAGCCATGGCCTGCCCCTCCTCAGCCCCTTCGCTGGGCTCTAGCCTATAGGGTCTACTCTACTCAATAGCCTTCCCCTGACACTCCATCCCATTCTTGACACCAGTCAAGTGGAAGACAGAAAATGTACCTTTTTTTTGTCCATCTGTTCAGCAAAACTTCAAAATATTGGTCACAACTGCCGATGTTGCACTGAGATGGGTATCTCATAGGACTGCTGCTGGAAGTGTCCGTTGGTATAGACTTTCCCATGGGCAATTTGGAAACATAAATACAGGTAGACACTTCAAACCAATAATTCCACTTCAAGGAATCTGTGCTAAACAAGTATTTGCAAATTCGGGTTAAAATGTATGTAAAGGCTATCCCTAAAAATGTTCATAAGTTCAATGTCCAGCATTAGAAAATGGAGTAAATGGAATTTCATACAACCTGTAAGGGTGTTTGGAAGGGTATACAATGATATAAAAATGTTATGCTATAATGTTAAGTTAAAATATGCAAAATGCCAATTCATATATACAATAGAAACCTGATTATTTTTTAATGAACTACAAATAATTGAATACAAAGATGAAGAAAATTGACCAATTGTTAATGGTGTCTGAGTCTCGGTAGTGAAAGTGTAGTGGATTATAATAATAAAGCTTAATGCTTGTCAGGGTACCTGGGTGGCTCAGTCGGTTGGGCATCTGACCATTGGACGCAGCTCAGGTCTTGATCTCAGGGTCGCGAATTAAAGTCCCATGTTTTGTGACATGCTGGGCATGGAGCCTACTTAAAAAGAAAAAAAAAAAAAAACCCTTGATATTTGTATAGCACTTCTAAAGGGCCAGGAACTTTCATGTACGTACTCAGCTCTTTACTCCTCATGACTACTCTACAAGAAAAATACTATGTCATCCTCATTTTACAGATGAAGAGACCGAGATGCAGGAAGATGAAGTGACTTGCCTACAGTCCCATGGTTAGTCATTTTTTCCTTTGTACTGATCATTAGTTTCCTGGTTATCCACAACAGTACATGCGGCTTTTATAATCAGAACAGAAACGCACAGGGATTGGAAGAAAAATCAGAGTGCGTTACTGGGTCGCAGAAGCTCGTCAACTTAGCTGGAGGCAGCTTTACAATGCGGCCTGTTCTGATCGAGGTATTTCAGGTCTCAGGGACAAGGCTCCCATCCTCGTGGGCTTCTCTTGGTCAGCCTGTCTGGCCAGAGTCCCCTGCTCAGGGCCAGCCCCTGCCCCTGCTTGATGAGTCTTTTGGCTAATGGCCTGCCTTCCCTGGCCTTCGTTCCTAACTCCCTTCTGGATGCACACCTCCACAACCCATCCCTAGGATGGCAGAGGCCTGTAGGGCTCTGACTTCACTTGTCAGCCCCACCTCAGAGACATAGCAAAAGTCAGGGGCGTGTGGGGATGGCAGAGGAGGATGTTTGTCCTCGGGTATCTGTTTCTGTGGGTCCCACCAAGATGTTAGTTTTTTCCTCAATTCTAACAGAGAAGTGGCAGCGTATCAGTAGAGAGGCTGAACTCCTTACATTGGCTCTGGGCACTCTGAACTCTGGAGAAGCCACTACCCCATCTTTTTCTGACCTAGATCCACTTCCGGCTGCTGGACTCCTTTTGATGTGGGGCACTGCACACCTATGTGGGTCTGAAATGCTACCACCCAGCTTCCCTGGGGTCACACCTTGCTGCAAGTAGGGTTCAAGTAGAAATGGAAGTTCTCTGGAGGGGAAAAAGGGTCGCCGCTCTACCTCTTCTTCCCATGCTCTCTCCAAGCCCTGGCCACTGTCCCAAATGGGGCTGTGGAGTGTGATGGAGAGGCCAGCCCACAGGACATGGAAAGCAGGAAGAAGGGGCCATCACTTCTCAATCTGGGCATCTCTGCTTGCTAGTTCTCCAGAGTGTGAGAACAAAATTGAATCTGGGGGCAAAGGCCATCAGTGGGAGACCTGGGATCTAGTCTTGATTTCCCTCAGCGGCTATGGGCCCTAGGCAAGGTCTTCTCCTTCTCTGGGCCCCAGAGCCTTTCTCTGGGAAATGACAACAATTGTACTCATCTCAAAGGGCTGTCCTGAGAATCAACCTACACTATGATGAGACAGCATGTTGTGTCATAGAAAACTCTAGAATCATGTACCGGTTTGGAAGCTGAAAGGCATGTCCCTGTCCAAGGCTTCATTTCCTTATCTTTACGACCTCGGACCTTTGAATAACCCAGTGAAAGCAACGAGGTCAGTTCCTATAAAAGCACACAAGCATACAAAATATTGCACATAATTTCAGGAAGCCCCCGAACCTGGTGGGTCCCTCTCATAGGCCACCTCCAGGCGAAAACCCCTGACCTGCGTGAAGGGGCCAATCCTCTCTCTAGCTTGCCTCTGCTCACACACCTACAATGATGGGGAACTCACTCCCCACTGAGCCACTTGTCCGCTTTTTTGGAACTCTTGACTTCCCTTCTGCTCAGCTAAATTCTGCCTCCCTGGAGCCTTTCTTGGAGGTTTCCCTGCTCAAGAATCCTGGGAAGTATCTGAGGCCAGGTGTCGTCATGGCTCTGAGTTATCTGGGCAGGAGGGTTGGGGTTTTCTCCACCGCAAACCAGGCAAACTACTTTGTTGCTGCTGCTGCTCCAAGGGGTGGATGCTGGACTTTCTGCCTCATAAAGTTGTCCTCCAAGTCACTCTGGAGCCAGCGTGTGGCCAGACCTTGGCAGCCAGCTGGTCTGTGCACTGTCCCCAGAGGAAAAAGGCAGCTGGGGGAGCCTGACGAGCTCTCTTCCCCCAGGCTTCAACCCTGTCAAAACCAGTGTTCAAAACAACCCCTCCCTCCCCTCTCCCACCCCTGCCGTCTCCACAGCATAGGATATTGTCCCCTTGTGAGCTCAGGAACCAAAGAAAATGGGTCAGGAATACAGACACTAACTACCTCATACAGATCAGGACCTCATAGGAGTCAGGAATACAGACACTAACTACCTCATACGGATGCAAGAGTATTACGCAAAGTAATTAATGGAAAAAACTGGGAATGTAACAAATGGCAGTTCCCTTCATCCTTCTGTCCCTCTCCCTAGGGGATCCTCATTTCAATGGGGTAGAGTTAGTGGGAAGCAACTAGAATGGGCATGTATTGACTCTGGTTCATGTTCTGGGCATGTTAGATCTTGACAAGAAACCCCACCAATATGTTGCCCTTGGTTCCTCAGTTCACACAGCTGGCACAGGGTCATGAGGGACTTGAACCCAGCTCTGGCATCCCCAAGCCCTGCCTCATACCCCCTCCTGAGAAGGGAGGATGGTACCTTCTCTTGTGAAGTAGCCTCTCCTTTAAGCCATCCTGCTTGTTCTGGGGTGAAAGGAGGAAAGCCATCTTTGGCCTCCCTTAGAGCCAAGTTCTCCCCATGCTACCTGACCTTCCATGGGTGTGAGACCCCTGCTGCACAGAGGAACGGGACCTGAGTTCCACGACCTGCTGGGCAATGACCAGATCCATGCATCACTAGTAAACAAGAGGACCCCTTCTGTCTTCAGCAGGAGGAACCGAATGGCCTGAGCATTCAGGTAGGAAGGAGAAGCCCAGGAAAAGGAGAAGTTTGTTCAGCTCAGATCGAGAGAGACCAATACATTTCGGGTGGCCGAGGGAGGACTTCGGTGGCCTGGGTGGGGGACAGGGATAAGCTGGAGAACCAGAGAAGCCTGGGAAAGAAGGTAAAGCTGAGCTGGAGGAGGGCTTGCCTGAGGCCTCTGGACCACTAGGTTCTAAGGGAGCTGGGGCTCCTGTGCTTGACCAGCATGCCCTGTAATGTGTCCACAGTCAGTCTCAGCTACCCTAGGTCGCTAGGAGCCTGGCCAGAGCCTAACTCAGCCCCAGGGAAGGCATTCCTGTGTCTTGGATAACAGAGCTGGAAGGCTGTTGCTATGGCAGCCAGGGGGGCTGAGAACAGGAACAGGAGAGCAGCAGCCCTCCCTGGCCATGGGTGGTTCCTGAAGGAAGGAGCTTCCCAGGTCTTTGGGTGCCCAACCAAAGAGGATGCCGCTGTCTGGGGCTTACAGCTAGTATTGAGGCGACAGCCTTCTTCAGCCCACCCAGGGCCAGTCTCCAGTGTGAGTGTGTGTGTGTGTCTGTGTGTGTCTGTGTGTGTGTGTGTAGCGGTGCTGGTGGTGGTGGGGGTGGTGGTGGTGGTGTGTGTGTGTGTGTGTATCTGTTCATCTGTATATGTGTGTGGGGACACAGAACCCCAGGGGACCATCTGTGTGTATGGATATGTGCTTATGTATACACTCAAGTGGGTCCACATAGGCCTGGAAGGGCTAGGGCTCTGTATGTGTGTGTGTCTTTGTGTATGTTACTTAGACAGTAAGAAGAGGAGGAAGAAAGACAAAAGCCCTAAATGACTCTGGTTTTTGGAGGAGCCAGTCCCGGGATGGTGGATGTAGGGAGCAGAGTGGGCCAGTCAGGGGCCTGATTGGAACCAGACTTGGCAAGGAGGGGATATAAATGTTTTTTTCCTGCCTTTCCTGAGAAATTTATGTCACACCCACTCCATCATCCTGGCAGGGGCAGCCTCTCCCAGCTGCCTGTGGTTCTGGGCCTTCCAGCACCACCAGCAATCACTAAGGGAGTCCCCTGAGTTTCCTCTGGTCCTAGGCTTGAATGGACTCCATCCCATGATGGCCTGAGGCTGACAGGGATGAGCTACGGATGGAGGAGGAGAGAACATGGCCCCCACACGGCTTTCTTTCCCACAGTCTCATGTGGTGGTGGGGGAGCAGGCATAAGGAAGGGGTAGGGTTCCATTGAGAGTATCTTTCCTGCCTTCTCCTCTTAACAGGGGGTAGGCCAAAGGCAGACAGAAAAGGAGATGACTCCTAAAGTAGGCTTCCCAGACTATCTGAGATACAGATAGAAACTAAATCCCAGGAAGGGAAAGGGCTTGCCCAAGGCCACACATTGAAGGAGCTGACCCACTGCTGTATGTGGATCTTCTTCTCACCTCTAAGCTAGAGATCTCTCCCAACCTAGAATTAGGCATCACCTTTTTTTTTTTTTTTTTTTTTTCTGACCATGTTACTCCATCCTTAAAATCCTTCTCTTGGGGCCCCTGAGTGGCCCAGTCAGTTGAGCATCTGACTTGTGATTTGGGTTCAGGTCATGATCTTATGGGTAGTGAGATCAAGCCCATGTTGGAATCCATGCTCTGCAAGGAGTCTGCTTGAGAGTCTCTCCCACTGCCCCTGCCCAACTCCACACTCTCTCACTCTCTGTCAAATAAATGAATCTTCTTTAAAAAAAATTCCTTCCCTGGTTTCTCTTTGTTTTTACAATAAAGGTAAGACTCCTGGGCATGGGGTACAGGTTCTGCATTGCCCTGGTCCCAGCCTACCTCTCCAACCACATCTTTTACCAAGATCCCTCCTGCCACTGGGCCTTTGCACATGCTCGGTCTGCTGCCTGGGATGATTTTCTGTTTCTCTTTCTGGTTTTGACTCCTACTTCTATGTTACCATGAGGTTCACTGAGGGAACTTCTCTCTATTTTCCTAGCTAGAACATGCTGCCCACCATTTCACTCTCATAGTACTGTGGACCTCTCCTTCACAGCATTTCTCATTATTGTAATTTTATTTTTGTTGTGTGCTTTGTGATTAATGGCCATCTTCCCTACCGTACTCAAAACTCCACAAGGACGGGGACCAGGGCTGCTTTTGTTCACAGCATCAGGCTGTCCTAGTGCTCAGGGCAGGCCTGGCAAACAACCAACCATGACAAGGACATCAGGAGTTAATATGTGAGGCTTACCATGTGCCAGGCACTCTTCCCAGTGCTTTACTTGAAATAACACAGTCTTCACCAACTCTGTAAGGTAACTGCTATCATTATCTGTGTTCTTAACCACTATCAGTTTAAGTGCTTAATCATAAATACTTATTGACTACATACTTTTATTTGATACCCCTGCCATTCCAATCCTGAAGGGAGGGGCCAGGCTTGAGCACCTCTCTGGATCTTGAGATGGCCCCTGCCCCAGGACTTCTGCTACTTGCCATAGTCACTCCTACCCTGTGTCCCCTCTCTCAGCTTGCCCTACATGCACTGCTTGCATCTGTCTGCTCCCTCGGATGACATGAGAAGCTTCTGGGGTTGGGCGATGCCTCTGAGCTTAGGGAAGTCCCTTTTCACACCCAAATACTTTCTCTGGTCATTATATCACAGCCAGAGTCCACTGACCTGTTCTCACCTTCTCAGGCTCAACCGCTTCCCAGCTGGGTACCTTGTCAATTCACTTCCCAAGCCTCAGCCTCAGTTTCCCCAACTGTAAAATCGTAATTTGCAGGACTGCAAAGTAGGGCTATGAAGATTCAATGAGTTTGTCCATGTGTGTTTGGTACCTGCCAAGCACAAGACTGCTACCAGTTATCACTTGAGTCATTATTAATAGTGAGTTTATAATGTAAACTTTCTCTTCATGGCTTCAAGCTCCAGAGATGAAAAGGAATACATGATATTAATGGTTTGTGTTCTGTGGGCCACCTTCCCAACCCTGGTCCACCACTCTGCTCCCCCTGCCCACCCTGTCAGCCTTCTCACCTCTGTCCCACCAAGAATATGCTTTGGGCTGGTTAAGAACCCTCAACCCTGTATGGGGAAGGAGACGGAGCTGTTTCCCCACTGCTTCCCCTCCCTGTCAGCCTCCCACTCCACCGGCCTTACTGTTTTTCTGCTAGGCCAAGGGCAGGGAATGCATGGCCCCCTCGCATCCCCCCAGCAGGGCCCAAGAGTCCTGTCCCTCCCTACCATGGCATCTTGAGCTGAGTCTATGGCTCTTGGTGTGTGTGTGTGGGGGGGGGGGTGGCTGTAGGATGGGGGGGGCTCAGAAAGAGAAGAGTTACAAAAGCTGTGTCTTGCTTATCCAGTGGCCTAGGGGGAGGAGGGGGTAATGAATCCACAGAGCCACAGCCCAGGGTGGGGGTAGGCCCAGCCAGTGTGTTTTCATTTTGTTCTGTTTGTTTTCTGTTTAGATCATCTGCTCAGTTCTGCTTTGGGCTTCTGAGGGCTGATGGATTTTGGCAGGTAAGGATTTCTGGGGCCACTCATCTCTGTCTTGTACAGGGCTGTGGGCTCAGCTCCTGCCAGTGCCTGTAGGAGCAGGAAACCCAGCCTGCTCTACTTACTGGCCCCTTTCTTTCCATTTTTCTCTTTTCTCTTTTTCTTTCCCTTTCCCTCTTTCCTTCTTTCACTAGCACTCATTCTGTAGCTCTCTATTTCCTGTCTCCCCCCCTTACTCCCTTTCTCTCAGCTCTCTCTTAGAATTTATCCCTATCTCTTTCCTGCTTCCATGTGCCTCTTTTATTCAATAGTTCTTTCTGTCTTGCCATCTTCCCCCATTTTTTCTTTCATTTTTCCTTCTCAAAAGGAGAGGAAGAAATCAAGGCTTAGGTCACTAGGAGGTCTGAGTTCTGGCCCACCCTCTGCCATTAACTCTTTCAAAGTAACCTTCAACAGATGCTTTTCTATTTCTGGGCCTCAGTTTCCCCATCTGCACACTTTTATGACCTCTGAGATCTAAGCTAGAAAGGTTTTTGAGTATTTATTCCTGCAGGGGAAAGAGGGAGGGGATGGATCATTCTCTCTCTTTTCAGGAAACATGGCTCGACACGGAGTCTGGAGGAAGAGGAGGGAGGAAGTAGTAGGGGGGAGTTTAGCGCCATCTTGAGCAGTGAGGGTTTATGGAAAAGGGCAGAGATGAATTATATCCATACCACACCCCTCCCCCATGTGTGCCAAAATCAAATTTAGAGAACCCAAAGAATAAAGCTGGGAACTGGAGTCTGGAAAGGCTGAGACACCACTCCAGCAATGGCAGACAATAGGACTAAAGAACAGAACACCAGTCTTGCTTCTTGATCTGCCATCTGCTTTCCATACAGCCCTGGATCAGGCCAAAGCCCAGTTGGCCCCTATCTTCAAGCCCACCTCTCCTCTCATTATGACATTTGCCCAGTACTCTCTAGTGACTTGAAGACAAAGAAGTCAGGGCTTGGGGAGTGTCATACATCTCTGAATTGCCCTCTCTCTTGGTCCCACAGACATCTCAAATCCTAGTGCTGACCAAACTAAATTCATCCTCCATGCTCACCCCACACTTCTTCCTCCTGCAGCGTTTCTTTTATCAGTGAGTGGACAGCCATCCTCCTCGGACCCTTCGTTAGAGGGCCTTGGCCCAGGATTTTGCTTCCCCATCACCTCCCAGATCCCTCCCACCTCTAAGTCATGGGGCTTTATCTCCTTGTGGTGCTCCTGGCCCCCTCCAACACACACTGGGGCTTCAACCACCATTTCCTGCATAGCCTACTGCCACACAGCCTCCTCCTGCTTCCCTGGTCTTCTGTCTCACTGTCTCCAATTCAGCTGCCCAAGCAACACTAATATTTTGGTATCAAGGTAACTTCAGGCTTTTGGCTATTATAAAGGAGACTGTTAAAAACATTCTTGTGCATTTGTTTTGGTAACAAAACTTTGGCTTGTAGGGTAAGCCTATGTTAGGGTTTGGCAAATACTGCCTCACACTTTTCCAGAGTGGGACAAATTTATACTCCCAGCCGCAAGGCAGGAGAGTTTGGGGTGCTTCTCGCCTTTACCAATAGTTAGTCATTTCCATTTTCTTTCCTTTAACTATTCTGATGGGTGTATGGTGGCATATCATTCTAGTTTCGATTTGCGTTTTCCCTGTAACTAATTCAATTGAACACTTTTTCATGCTTATTGTCCACCTTGATATTCTCTGTTGCATAGTCTTCCGTTGGGCTGCCTAATATACTCTGGATTATGAGTCCTTGGTCAGATATATATATATATATATATATATATGTATATATATATACATATATATATATATATATTATAAATGTAGTCTCCCATTCTTTGGGTTATCTTATTATTCTCTTAACCCAGTCTTTTCATGAACAAACATTCTTTATTTTTATATACTCTAAGTAACTATTTTTTTTCTTCATGGATAGCATTTTTTCATCTTGTTTAAGATATCTTTGTCTACTACAAGGTTACAAAGTTGTTCTCATACATTTCCTCTGAAACTTCATTGTTTTGGATTTCACATTCGTATCTGTAAACCATCTGGAACTGATTTCTGTGTACAATGTGAGGTAGGGGTCAAGATACTTTTTTTTCCTACATAGCTATCCAACTGACCCAGCACCATTCATTTTTTAAAAATACTTGCCAATATACCTACAGTGTCATTTTCATTATAAATTAGATGATTATATACGTGTAAGCCTGTTTCTGAATTTTCTCTTCTTTCCATTCGTCACTTTCTATATCCTGGTGCCAGTACCTAAATGTCTTAATTACTTCAGCTTTCTAGGTCTTGATATCTATTAGAGTCCTCCAGCTATAGTCTCCTTCAAGATAATGTGAACTACTCTTGGCCCTTTGTATTCCCATCTGAATTTTAGGACCAATTTGTCAATTTTGTCACCAAAAACAATTGCTACGATTTTTAAATGAGATCACATTGACTCTGTAGATGAACCTGGAGAGAACTGACATCTTTATAAACTGAGTTTTCTGATCCATGAATATGGTTTAGCCCTTAAGTCTTCCTTAATTTTGGAGGGAGGTATTTATTTTTTATTAGTTTTCAGTGTGTATGCTTTCCACATCTTTCATTAGATTTATTCCTAAGTATTTGATGCTTTGCTATTATAAATAATGAAGTTTTAAAAACTTTCTTGTTCTATTTTTTGCTGGTATCTAGAAATACAACTGATCTTTCTGAATTCACTTATCAATTCTAATTTGTCTATAGATTCTTCTGGACTTCCAATGTACACAATCATGTAAAATAAAAATAATGGTAATTATATTTCTAAAGCTCAAATCTTTTATTTATTTTGCCTGCCTCATCGAACTGACTAGGACCTCCAAGGCAACATTGAACAGAAATGATGAGAGTGGCCATCTTTGTCTGACACTGACCCTCAGTATATGAAAACTTTCATTATTCTACCATTAAGTGTGTTATTTTTGATGGTTTTTATTTATAGATGCCCTTTATCAAATAGAAGACACTCCCTCCTTTCATAGTGTGCTGAAAGTTTTGCCATGAATGGGTGTTGAATTTTGTGAAATGCTTTTTTATGTATCTATCATGATTTCCCTCCTTATCCATGTTAAGTGATTTTCAATGATTGATTTTTGATTGTTATACCACCCTTGATTTCCCAGATTAAAACTCATTTGATCATGATGAATTATGTTTTTACTGTATTACTGAATATCACATCCAGGATATTGACATCAATACAGGCAAGATACAAAACAAAACATTTCCATCACCCCAAGGATCTCTCATGTTGCCTTTTGAAGCCATACTCACATCCTTTCCACCCCACCTCCTCCTCACCCCCTGGTAGCCACTAATCTCTTCTCCATTTTCATAATTTATCTTTCAAGAACATTATATAATGGAATCATACAGCATGTAACCCTATGGGGTTGGCTTTTTCTCTCAGCAAAATTCTCTGGAGATTCATCCAAGTTGTTACAGGTGTCAGTAGTTTGTTTCTTTTTATTGCTGAGTAGTGTTCTATGACGTAGATGTACCACAGTTTTTCTAAACACTCACAAATGAAGGATATCTGGGCTATTCTCACTTTGGGGCTATTACAAAGAAAGCCATAATAAACATTCAAATTTTGTTTGGATATCAGTTGAAATTTTTCAGTTGTATAGTACTTGCATGTTTAATTTTAGAAGAAATGGACAAACTGCTTCACAGTGTCTGTGCCGTTTTACATTCACACTAGCAATGTATGAGTGATCCAGCTTCTTTGTACCCTCCCTAGCATTTTGTATTGTTATAGTTTTGTTTTGTTTTAAATTTCAGCCATTGGATAGATTTGTGGTGATATCTCATTGTGGTTTTAATTTACATTAATAATGTCGACTAATTTTTCATGTGCTTATTTGCCATCTGTACATCTTCTTTGGTGAAATGACTCCACAGGTCTTTTAATCATTTTTTAATGGATTGTTTGTTTTTTGTTTTGTCTTGTTTCAGTGTTGTATCTTAAAAATTCTTTATATATTCTAGATACAAATCCTGTGTCAAATACTTGGTTTACAAATATTTTCTCTCAGTTTGTCTTTCCATCCATTTTCATCACAGAGCAAAAGTATTTAATTTGATGAAGTCTAATTTACCCATTTTTTCTTTTATTTGATGAAGTCTAATTTACCCATTTTTTTCTTTTATTTGATGAAGTCTAATTTACCCATTTTTTTCTTTTATGGATCATGCTTTTGATGGTGTTATCTAATAATTCTTCACCAATTAAGTCCAGAAAATTTTCTCCTATTTTTTCTTCTAAATCATCTATAGTTTTCTATTTTATATTTAAATTTATGATTCATTGAGTTAATTTTTGATCTGTATGCCTCCTTCTGCCAATATCACACAGTCTTAATTCTGGTAGATATGTAAGTCTTAAAATCAGATAAAGTGTTTTCTCATACTGTTTTCTTCTTTTTCAAAATCATTTTGGCGATTCTAGTTCTTTCACTTCTCCATATAAATTTTAGAATAATCTTGTTTATATCTACAGAAAAAAACTAGAATTTTGATAAGGATAGCATTAAATGTATGTATCAATTTGAGAGAATTGACATCTTTACTATGTTGAAGCTTCCAGTCAATGAACCCTGGGTATGTCTCTTCATTTATTTAGATCTTCTTTGATTTCTTTCATCAGCAATTTTAAAATTTTCAGCATATGTTATGTTACATTTATATCTAATTATTTTATTTTTTGGTGACATTTTAAATGGCATTGCATTTAAAATTTGAGTGTTCACTTGTTCATTGTTAGTATATAGAAATATAACTGATTTTTGTATGTTTATCTCATATCCTGTGACCTTGAGGAACTTAATTATTAGTTCTTGTTCACTCTTTTCCTAATTTTAAGTGTTTTTTTTTATTATGAAAGTTGTTGGATTTTGTATAGAACTTTTCCCATATCAGTTGGTATATTTATTGATTTTTCTTTCTTAGCCTATTAATATTGTGCATTACATTGACTGATTTCCAAGTATCAAACTATTCTTGCATGTTTAGACTGAATCACTCTTGGTTGTAGTGTATAATTCCTTTAATATATTACTGAATTCTATTTGTTGATGTTTGGTTGAGAATTTTTCTTTTTTCATGTGGGTTATTGGTGTGTGGTTTTCTTTTTGTGTACTGTCTTTGCCCAGTTTTGGTGTCTGGGCAATGTTGGCTTCATAAAATGTGTTGGAAAGCCTCCCTGCCTTTTCCTTTTTTGGAAGAGATTATATAGAATTTGTGTTCATTGTTCATTGTTCCTTCCTATATAGAATTTGTGTTCATTGTTCCTTCAACTTTCAGTAGAATTCTCCAGTGAAACCATCTGGTCTTAGAGATTTCTCTTTGGGTATTTTTTAATTGCAAATTTATTTTTTGATTATTTTAATAGTTGATACTACCCACCATATTAGTTTCATATTGGATGAGTTGTGGTAGTTTGTGCTTTTCAAGGAATTAATACACTTTATCTAAATTGTCAAGTTTATGTGTGGAGTTGTTCACAGTGTTCTGTTATTGTCCTTTTGTTGTCTGCAGGGTCTGTATTGATGTCCTCTGTTTCATTTCAGATATTCACAATGTGTGCCTTCTCTCTTTTTCCTTTGTCTTATTAGAGGTTTGCTAATTTTATTAATCTTTTCAAAGAATCCACTCTTTTGTTTCATTGATTTTTTTTCACCCTTGAAATCCTGAAATACACTTCACATGGTCATGATGTATTGTTTTTAAATGGATTTTTAAATTTAATTTCCTAATATTTTGCTTTCTTATCTCTCACCCATATTTACAAGAGAGATTGATCTGAAATGTTCTTTTCTTGTAATGCCTCTCTTTAGTTTTGGTATCAAGATTTATCTAGTTATTTAGCTAGCCTCATAAAGAGTTGGGAAGCATTCCTTCTTCTTCTCTTTCTCTGGAAGGATTTGTGTAATATTGATGTTATTAGTCCCATAGAGTTTTATGCACTTGCATACGTTTGAAGGTAAATAGATTCATCTCTGTGTATGAAGGTAAGCAGAGCAAGGTAGCATAGTTTTGATCCCCTGCCTTCTGCCAGACACCATGTTAGGAATTTTACAGTCATTATCTCATTGTTTCCTTATAAAAATCTCACTGAGCAAGAATTTTTATACTTGTATCTGAGCACAGAAAACTGAGATTCATTGACTTGCTGAAGATCGTACAGATGTGGGATTCAAAGCTGTCTTACCTGGTGACTACCTTCTATTACAGTTGGGCACTATGCTCTGAAATGGTCATCTGCTATAGCGCTGAATCCTTCCAGAAACTTAGCGAGATTGTAATCATGTTTTTCATTGTAGAGATAAGAAAGCCAAAGCTCGGAGAATTTGAGGAAATTGTCCAGAGCTAAATGTCTAGGATGTGGCCAAGTTGAGCTCCAGGGTGGTATTTTGCCATTCTGCAGACAGACTGTGTTCTTTGTGCTGTAGCCAGAATGTTCATCTCCAGTCAATGAGCACATTTCTTGTGTGCTAGTGACTGCCGCCATTGTTAGCAGCCCAGGAAAAGGGAGGGGTCATGATGTCCAAGACAGCTGCTGGCTCCAGGTTCCAGGTGCAAGAATGAATCAAAGCTGAAAACAGAGTTAGGGAGGTTAGCTGATGGGCAGCTGGAAGAAAAGGGCTCAGGCAATGGGGCCCTGAGCCTGAAGGACTGGGAGGTGGCTTGGCAGACCCGTATATAGACCAAGAGATGGGATGATGGGTGGGGTGGTGAATGGTGGCCGGACACTGGCAGGTCACAATACCGCCCCTTTATTACGTGAAACAGCTTTCCTAGGCTAGGACTGGCTGGAATGAATTTCCTTTTGTCCCTGCACAGCCCGGGCCCAAGCCAGTACAAACTCCTAGGAAAGGAGAGGGCAGAGAACATAGCCGAGGAACCCTGAGGATCCAGGCCCCAACCAGAGACCTGGAGGTAGAGTCTAGGATTAATGACATGGCAGAGCTAGAGGGTCCTTACAGATCACTTACTCCAGTCATCTCACTGTCTAGGGAGAAACCAAGGCCCAGAGAAATGAGGGCAAATTGATTTGCTTCTCCAAGGTCCCATGTAACCCTAAACGGCCACCTAAGGAAGACAGCATGGTCTTTGAGGCCCAACTCCACCATGTGTAACTTGTGACTCTAGGAGCAAGCTACCTGAATGTTCTGGGCCTCAGTTTTCTCCTGTGTACCTCATTGCAGTGATCACCTCTATGAGGTATCTAGTATTGCACCGATAAAATAAGTTAGTGTATACATGAAACACTTAGGACCATGTCTGGCACATAGGGACACTGTGTGTGTGTGTGTGTGTGTGTGTGTGTGTGTGTGTGTGTGTGTTATTATTCTTGGAGGCCCCTGGGTAGGATGGAAAGAGCCAGGGGCTCAAGATTCAGCCCGCTTGGGTTCCAGTCAAACTGCCATACAGACTGTGAGGCTCTGGGCAATTTCCCTCCCTCTCTGTGTGTCAGCAGCCGCATCTACAATACACGTAAAGGCCGACTACTAAATTGTCTGCTGCTGGCGCTGGGAGAAAATTCAGGTGTATCACGTGAACAGATCACCTGGTTCACAGAAGGCTTTGGAGAACATGTGGCTCTTATGACTGCTCTTGAGACTGACAGAGAGGTGTTGTCCAGGGTTTCTGCTCCTTAGGCCTCACACACTCATACCTTTCAGGTGTGAGACCCTCCCTCCTCACTACCAGAGTGAGGCAAGAGCTTCCAACCCTCCAAATCTCAGGCCCGCAACCTCTCTGTCCCTGCCCTTCCCCCACCTTGGCTGACTTCCTGACTTCACTACTTGCTTTCTTCTCACCGCCCTGGGGGCCCTGAAAGTAACTCTGAAGAGACTTTGAGAGCTATTCTAGCTGGAAGCCCCACACCCTCACCGATGGCCACTGGAAACAGGGAGATAGGGCCTGCCTGCCAAAGCTCTCCCTCTACTCTGGCAGGGACCACTTTCCAAAGCCTTCTCTCTGTCTGACCTTGTTCTGGGGTCAGTGGAGCTGGAGCAGTCAGTTAGAACAGGAGTCAGAGACTCACAGTCCTTCTGAGAAGAGCACACTCCCTGTCCCCATGCACTGTGGTTTAGGGGAGGGGGAAACACCAGCAGAAAAAAAATAAGGAATGTGGCCATGGTCACACAGTAATAATTCCCATACTACAGAGGAAGAGGATGTGGCTCAGAATGCAAAGTTAGGATCACAATCCAGACCTCCCAACTGCTGTCTTTTCTAGAATCAAAGTATGTCAGAACTGGAAGAGTTCTTGGTTTGGGGACAATTGAGTCTAATCCCATTTTATAGATGAGTGACATTGAGGCCTAGAGAGGGAAAGGGACTTGCCAGAGGTCCAAAAGGAGTTAGTGGCAGAGGTGGGACCCCAACTCAGGGCTCCTGTTCTCTTGGCCAGGGCTCTTCCCATACCCCACAGCTGCAGAGTGAGTAGCAGTGAGCCCAAAGGCTTCTAGAAGGAGGGGAAACCAGCAACATATTGGGATGCTCTTACCACCTCCTCCCCCCAAACACTGAGGCCCCTTTCTAACCAACCTCGCTGGCACCCTGCAGAAGGCATTCTCAAGTGGCTGAGCCCTAACGAGAATCAGAGACCTGAGTTCCAGACTGTGTGTCCTCACTCTAAGCCTCTGCTCCTCCACCTTTAAAACGGTGTGTGTGATGCATGGAGCCAGGCTCAAATTTATGAAATCAGGTCCAAGGGGTTGGTCTAAAGCCGGGTTGAGGCGTTCTCTAAGGGCTCCTTTACCCGATTTCTGATCAGATTCCCTGACCGACATCAGGTGTCCACAATTGGGAGACTGGACGGTCCCAACAACACCCCTCCCACAGTCCCCACATTGAGCATGATGGGCCAAACTACAGGCCACTTTCCCAGGGTTAGCAAATTGCTTTGGGGGTTTCCAGTGCTGTCTGCATTCCTCCCAGGATGTTGCTCTTATGGTAGGAGTCTGCCTGTCCACACCTTCCACCTCCTCTCTCCTTGACCCCAATCCCCTCCCTGGTCGACTGCATGTGGCAGAGAAACCATGCAGGCTCCAGGACCAGAAGGGGCTTAGAGTGAAGTCCCTGCTTCACCACCAGGAAGTTTGCAGCCCTAAGCAAATCATTTCACTCCTTCAAGCCAGCGCTTTCTTAGTTCTAAAATAGGGATAGTAATAGTTCTTAGCTCACAGCACGCGCCTAATGCTTTTGGCATAGTATCCCTACCAGGGAGCACTCCACAAACAGTAACTCCCCCTAATGCTGCTTTCAGGCCCAGGGGCAACCTGGCCCCTGGGTCCCTCAGAGGAACCTTGGGAGAACTGTCGTGTTCTCCTTTGGAAGCCTCAACATCCTGAACAAGGCCCCATTCGAAGACAAAGGATGGCAAGTCTGCCCTCTGCACTTGGGGCTTTCTAGTTCATGAGACATGTTCATTTCCACTTGTTTATATTGCCTTCGCAGCAAGCCCTTGAGAGAGGAATTATAATCCTCGCAGGACAGGTGACAAAGCTGGAGCTCAGAGACAGTCATTGTCGAATAGGCCCTGAGATGCAGGGATTGTCCAAGTCTCTGCGGACCTGCTCTCGCCATCAGGGAGCTAACAGTCTAGTACAGGGGATGAAAGAGGTACAGAAATATGCTGATTTCCATGGAACGTGCTATGAAGGGAATAAAACAAAACAGCAAGGAGCTATGAGCAAGAAAACCCAGAGTGACCACTCTTATTTAGATGGGGAGGATAGTCCTGGGCATGAGCTTTCTGAGGAGGGGACATCTCAGCTGAGACCCAAAGGATAAGAAAAAGCCAACCAAGCAGAATAGAGAAAGAACATTCCAGGCAGTGAAAACAACAGATGCAAAGGTCCTGAGGTAGCAATGGATTTGGTGAATTCATGGAACTGCAGAGCAGACTGGAGCACAGTGTAGGATTGGTAGTACTGGGATCTGAACTCAGGGCCATTTGGTCCCAGAGACCAAGCTACATCTACTGTATCTTCACCATCTTGACCTGGCAAGATCAGGGAAGGTGCCACTTCACTGGGCACAGCCTGCACTGACACTCAGCCACCTCAGCATGGGTGCAATAACCAGCCTTTGTTTCTGTCTGGCTTTCTAACACATCCAGAAAAATGTTCTCCCATCTATCATCGCATTTTCCCCAATAATGTACTCATTTGATAAATATTTACTGAGCACCTACTATATGCCAAGCACTTCTCTAGGTACTTGAGCTATCAGTGAAGAAAATAGACAAAGATCTCTTTCCTTATGAAACCCATAATCTGGTGAGAGGGGAGGCCAAGAGAAAACAAGATAAATATACCATATAGTTGATGTTGAGGAGTGCTTTGGAGAAGACAATGAAGGAGAAGGAAAAAGAACCAGGATGTCTGAGGGCGTGGCATGGTTCTGAGTGTAGCTACTATAGCTAGGAAGATCACACTGAGAAGGTGACACTGGAGAAGTTCTCTGAAAGAGGTAAGGAAGTGACACACACCAATGCCTGTGGAAAGTCCATTCTATGCAGAGAGAACATTCCATGCAAAGAACCTGAGTCGGTTGTGTGTCAGACTGCTTTGAGGAACTGCAAAGAGGCCAGTGTGACTGGAGTTGAGTGAGCAAAGTAGAGAGGAACAAGGTATGAAGGTAGAAAGTTAATGAAGCACCGGATCTTGGAGGACTATTGGCCGCCATGGTGACGTTGGATTTACTCTTAGAGAGATGGGGAGCTTTGGGACCTGATGTGAGTTTGACAGGATCCCTCAGGCTGGGATGCAGGTGTGGAGAAGAGGCTGTGGGGGCGAGGTCTGAAGGGTGGCCCAGAGGGTGGAGATGGCGGGCATCGTGAGACGTGGTTGGATTTCGGAGGTGTTCTGAAGATAGAGACAAGAGGCTTTGCTGGAAGATGGGTTGTGAGGGGTTAAAAAAAAAAAAAAGGAGTCAAGGAATACCTCATAGGGTATGAGGTCAACATGTCCCCACCTCTGCTATCACCAGCCGGGTCCAAGGCACCACTGCCCTCTTACCAGGACTTCTGCAAAGGCCTCTCATTTGGGCTCCTTATTCCAACATGGCCTCTCTACAATCTACTCTCCACCCAGCAGCCAGAAGGATCCTTTAAAAAAGTAAACCAGGCCCTGTCACTTCCCTCCTTAAAATCTTCCAATGGCTTCCCATGACACTCGGAAAAAGTCCAGGTCCCATACGAGCTGGCTCCTGTCTGCCTTTTCAATGATCTGTGATCTTTCCTATCTCTCCTCCACCCAGCTCCTGCTGTGCTCCAGCCTGCTCTGTAGTTCCATGAATTCACCAAATTCATCACCACCTCAGGACCTTTGCATCTGCTGTTTTCACTGCCTGGAATGTTCTTTCTCTATACTGCATGGTTGCTTCTTCTCACCCCTCAGGTCTCAGCTGAGATGTCACCCCCTCAGAAATATCTTGCCTGGCACTGTCCTCCTCATCTAAATAAGAGTGGTCACTCTGGGTTTTCTTGCTCACAGCTCCTTGCTGTTTTGTTTTAGTCCCTTCATAGCATGCTCCACGGACGAAAGTTATGGAAATACGTTAATTACCATAACTCTTTCATCCCCTAGACTATTAACTCCCTGAGGGCAAGGGCAGGACCTCACAGACTTGGCCTATCCCTGTATCTCAGGGCCTGGTTCCAAGACAGGCACTCAATATTGGTGTGTGTGTGGCAGGGTACTAAGTGATTTATAAGCATATGCTCTTTTAATACCTCCAGGAAGACTATGAGATAGGCTTTGCCATTGTCCTCATTTTACAGATGAAACTGAAGCACAGAAAGGGCCAATGGTAGGCCCAAGTTTCAAACTTGTATCTGTCCAACCCCATCACATGTACTCTTTATAATCACACAAACACACACACACACACACACACACACACACACACCACACACACACCACAGTGGGTGCTCTGGAAATACTTTTTAATGAATGAAGGATTGAAAAGGTTAAAAAGTTATTCAAAACCTCAGGTCCATTGGATGTAAAATCTATAGTCAACCTCCACCCCTTAGGCTGATATAGCAGAATGTCCCATACTATTTTTGATGTGAGACTGTGCAAAGAACATGGTCTTTGCAGCCAAGCAGCTCCATGTTCCAAGCCCTGTCCCACTAGTTACTATATGGCCTCAAGCAAGTTACTTCACATCTGACAACCACTGTTTGCTCATCTGCAAGTTGGAAATGATAGTTACCTCTAATTCTCAGGGTTTCTGGCAGAAGCGTGACTTTGGACAAGCCTCTCAGTCTATCTCTTCCTCCAGTATTCTCCAGTTTAGTGGCATTCTATGATTAACATCAGTCTGTCCTGTTGGAGCTTGTTTCGCCCATTCATTTTGTCCTTCTGTCCATCCATGCACCTGCCAGTCCATCCAGGCATCAGCTCATCTACCAATCCATCCATCCATCCGTCCATCCACCCATTCACCCACCCATCCATCCCTTCATCCATCCCAATGAAGCCTGCTGCTGCGGAGCAGGCCCTTTGATAAGCCATGAGCTCCAGGGGACAGTCAGGTAGTAACAAAGTTTGTAGTCTAAGGTCCAAATAGCAGTGGACATCTCTATCATGCCCTCAGCTACCACTGGGAGAGACCTAAAGCCTGAGAGAAAATGGTAAGTTAGTTCATTGAGATTGAGTGGTAGATGAGAATTAGGAGACGGTAGTGAGAAATGAAAGCTGAGGAAGTTTGGGCCCTGAATGGCACAGGAGCAAATTTAAATGGTGGGCAGTTAAATAGAAGAGCTGCCTTGGAAGGCACACTGGCAGCTTCTATTGACATTACAAATGCCACAACAGTTGCAGACCTCAGTGTCTAAGAAACACTGAGCACCCTGGAGAAGCATTTGCCACACGACTATGCACAGTGATTGCTCTGGTTTTTTTTTTTTTTAATATATTTTTAAAGATTTTTATTTATTTATTTGACAGACAGAGATCACAAGTAGGCAGAGGAGATTGGCAGGGAGAGGAGGAAGCAGGCTCTCCGCTGAGCAGAGAGCCTGATGTGGGGCCCAATCCCAGGACCCTGGGGCCATGACCTGAGCTGAAGGCAGAGGCTTTAACCCACTGAGCCACCCAGGCACCCCGATTGCACTGTTTTGATAATGTAAAATAAAATGTGTAATCGTATGAATATCCACTGAGAGGAAACTGTTTAAATGTGATTTGGATCCACCTCTGCTAAGGAATATGAAGTCAATGAAGTAAATCTCTTGAGGACAGAACAAGAGTCACTGACATTCTTAAAATTGCAACCAAATGAGCAGATTCACACACACAGATTTCCTGGCTCTACTGCCTGAGAGGGCCTGCAAGCAAGAGCAGCTCAGTAGCAATGAACATACCTGGTGACCAGATCTTGGTTTCTAATTCCAACCTCCAAGTAAAGGAGTCAGTGCTTCTTGAAGAAATGGCTGAATCATGTCTAGGGCAGGGAAAAACCAAGATATGCCTGGACCATCTTGCAGTGCCAGAAAATAAGGAAGCTCGTTAAAGAATGAGGGATTGTTGTAGTAACTCAGGAGCCAAGCTGAAGGAGGTTTCAACTAGCCAAAGCGAGAACAATTTGAGCATAAAATAAACAATGATAAGATTGGATTTTTAATATCTCTGTGTGTGTATAGATAGATAGATAGATAGATTTGAATTTTAGAATAGTTTTAGATTTACAAAAAACGTGGAAAGGTCATATAGAAGGTTCTCCTCTACTTGGCACTCAGTTTCTTCTATTGTTAATACCTCCCATCAGTGTAGCATATAGGTTACAATCAATGGACTGATATTGATGCATTATTATTTTTTTTTTAAGATTTTATCCATTTATCCGACAGACAGAGATCACAAGCAGGCAGAGAGGCAGGCAGAGAGAGAGAGGAGAAAGCAGGCTCCCTGCTGAGCAGAGAGCCTGATGTGGGGCTAGATCCCAGGACCCTTGGGATCATGACCTGAACTGAAGGCAGAGGCTTTAACCACCTGAGCCACCCAGGCGCCCCGATACATTATTATTAAGGAAGGACCATACTTTCTTCAGATTGCCTTAGTTTTTCACTTAGTGACAAGTATCTGTTTTACCATCCTATTCAGGATACACCACTTGCCTTTAGTTGTCTGTACTCCTTGAGTTTCTCTTGGCTATGACAGTTCTGAGAAATTCCCATGCTATTGATGACTTTAGCAGTTTTGAGGAGTACTGGTCGGGTATCTTGTAGAATGACCCTCAGTTTGGATTTGAAAAATCATGATGCTTTTCTTATGGTTCAGGTGGGGAGTGGGTGTCACAGCGGGGGCAGGAGGAATGGCACAGAAGTGAAGCACTCTTTTAACACATATCACTTCTGGAAATTATCTACTGATGATGTTCACTGAGATCACCTGGCTGAGGTCAGGGTGTTTGTAGGGTGTCTCCATGTTATTTTTTTAAAGATTTTATTTAATTTGCCAGAGAGAGAGAAAAGGAGAAAGAGTGAGAGAGAGAGTGGCAGGCAGAGGGAGAAGCAGGCTCCCCACTGAGCAAGAAGCCCGATGCGGGACTCGATCTCAGGACTCTGTGATAATGACCTGAGCTGAAGGCAGATGCTTAACCCACTGAGCCACCCAGGCACCCCATGGACTTGCATACTCTTAAAGTATCTTCCCAAGACATTTATCAACTACAGTTGACCTTTGAATAACACAGCATTTAGGGGTACTCATCTCCCTGCTCCATGTAGTCAAAAATAAGCATAGGGGCGCCTGGGTGGCTCAGTGGGTTAAAGCCTCAGCCTTCGGCTCAGGTCATGATCTCAGAGTGCTGGGATCGAGTCCCGCATCAGGCTCTCTGCTCAGCAGGGAGCCTGCTTCCCCTCTCTCTCTGCCTGCCTTGCTGCCTACTTGTGATCTCTCTCTGTGTCAAATAAATAAATAAGATCTTTAAAAAAAAATAAGCATATAACTTTTTGACCCCCCAAAACTAGACTGAATAGCCTATTCTTGACCAGAAACCTTACCAATAACATAAATAGTTGGTTAAAATATATTATATACTGCATTTTTACAATAAGCTACTAAGAAAATCACAGAAAAACACATTCACAACATTTTACTGTACTTATTGAAAAAAAAACACAAATAAGTGGATTGTGCAGTTCAAACCCGTGTTGTACAAGGGTCAGCTGTATATATCAAAGGGAAGTAGAGTAACTTTATAGTGGGGAAACCCTGCAGACATCAGCTTAACCAAGTGATCAAGGGAGACATCACCAGTAAGAAGACATTGTCGATGTCACAAACTTCTTGGTATGATGAGCTGAGAAGGACCCAACGTCATTTCTATGGTATTCTTGCCAAAAATGGTTAATCTCACCCTAGTCATGAGAGAACGTTGGACAAGCCCAAATCCAGGGGCATTCTCCAGAACACCTGACTCGTAACCTTCACAAGTGCCAAGATCACGAGAGAGGAGGAAAGTCTTGAGGGCCGGTCACACATTGGGAGAGACCAAGGAGACACAGCAACTCAGTGCCACACGGGGTCCCGGAGAGAATCCTGAAACAGCAAAATGGCATGAGTGGGAAAACTGGTGAAATTCAAATAAGTTCTATAGTAGAGTTAATAGTATGATACCAAGGCTAAGTTCTTGGTTTTGATCATTGTACTAAGGTTATGTAAGATGTTAATATCAGGGGAAGGTAGGTGTGGGGGGGTGTATGTGAGCTCTCTGCTCTATTTTTTGCGACTTTTCTCTGAATCTAAAATTAGCTCAAAATAAAGTGTTTGAAAAGTTGCAGCATAGAAGATTGAGGGCAGATACCCTTCCAGGGAAGGCCTCTGATGGCAGATGTTTTCAGGGGACTTTTTGAAGGGGGCTTGTCTTGGGCTTTTAAGGAAAAAAAGGCCTGAGTGGAACCCTAGGGTATGCAGAGATCATGAGAATGCTCTGGCACTCTTTGGATCTGGGGTTGAGAGACCTCCTCGCCTCAGCACTGTCCCCACAAAGATTTGCTCAACATAGCAGCCTCAAGTGAGCTGGGTTGTGTTTCCAGAGAGACCTACGGAGACCCCTGTGTCACCAGTTGGGACTGTAAGCCCTGCCTTTCTCCCCTCCAGTGCTGTGAGTGGCAGCCCTCTTCATGCTCCCTCCCTTCCTGGGATTCCCACCGTGGACGGGCCGGGTGGCTACGTGAGGCTGACGCAGTTGGGGGAAGGACTGGAAGGCTTGGCAGGAAGGCCAGGGGCAGAGCTCCGTGCTCTGTGGGGAGGGCGGCTCAGACAGTGGTTAGCTTCGGAATGGGGCTTAACAGAGGGAAGGGGGGAAAGGGAGGAGGGCTCTCCTTCTCAAGGGGCCCTTTCATGTTGAAATCAGCCAGCGTGAATGCTGGCGGCCTAGGAACCCAGCCGGGGGAAATGTGAGAGCCCCCTTATCTCCCCTCTTGTCACAGCACCGTCTGCGGTTCCCAGCCAGCCAGGGAGGATGCATTAGGAGAAGTGTCGGTGGGCAGGGGAGAGGGGGGCGCTCCCATTGAGACCTCTGGCCGGGCCCACTCACTGAGGGGGGCTGGGGGAAGTGGGTTTCAGACCCATCTGGTGCTGGAGATGAGGGCGGACTGGAGGGCTCTGAATCTCGGAGCAAGAGGAACACTGCGGACTTGGGGGGAACAGGAAAGAAAGCCTTAGGCCCCACTTCTCTAAGCATCCCCTCCTCCACTCTGGGTGTGCGGACTGGCTTACACACCTGCAGGAACCTGGGCTCATTGCACTGCTTCTACCCTTGGACTCCTTTAGAATTTCTGGGCATAAAACCTGGGACATCCAACCAGGAAGTCTGGGGCCCCACCTTCCCTGGGACACTCTCGGCCCAGGAGTGACCCCTGCTGTCCAGACAACCTTGGAGGCTGAGGATGGAGCCTGCCAGCTTCCCGTTGCTTGCCAGTTCCTCTTGGGTGGCCCTTCCGGCCCCTTTCTAAGCCTCTGACCCAATGATCTTGTGTTTCTCCAAGATGGGCTGTGAGGTTCTCAATAAATTAGCTGCTGCAGGAGGGAAGCTGGGCGAGACCAACATCTGGGTTGCTGGGGGCATTGGTGGCCCCCATAGCTGGAGCTTTGAGCAGTCAATGCTTTCACAGATGCCATTTACCCATGCAAGTTCCCGGCCCCCAACACACCTCCTGCTGCCCAGGGCCCCAGGCCTCCTCCTTACAAACCCATGAGGACCTCAAAAAATGCTGTCAGGTCAGAGATGAGGTCATCCCAGCAGCCTCTGCTGCCCAAGAGAGGAAAGAGCACAGAGGCCATGGAGCTCTGGGGAGGTACAGGTACTTGGAAAGCAGGACAAGGTAAAGACGAAAGCATGAGGGGCCCCAGAGACAGCCTGGTGTGGGGAGAGGCCTGGGACTGTAGGCCCCTGGGTCCTGCCCCACTTCCCCACTTCTGCCAGCACCTGTTGGGTGACCTTCTGCTGGTATATTCCTCTGTCTCTCTAAGCGCCCCTTAACACATTACTGAAAATTGCTTCCCAACCCTATCATGGTTTTATTCCTTGCATTTATCTCCTTCACAGTATGTGTCACCATTGGAGATCCTCTTTCACCTCCCCTAGGACACCATCTCCATGACAGCAGGGAACTTGTCTCTATCATCATTGGACCCCGAGACCCTCAACAGAGACAAGGTGGTCTTTCTAGCCTGCCAATTCCAGGCACTCTCATTCCCAAGGAGATTCTGGGTTCCAGCCAGGGAGGGAAGAACCCTGATGGGGGTGGCAGTTGCCTAATGAAGGAGAATTTTCTCCTGGGGCTGTGTAGGAGTGGACCTTGGGGTGAGCCCAGGATGTGGAAGGCTAGGCTGATGCCCCTGGGGAAGGGGGCACAGGCCCTGCTGCCAGATCACAAGACCCACTCAAGGATGATCTAACTCACCTCGGGGGCAGGCCTTGGAGGGCAGGCCTTGGAGGGCAGGGACTGGGTTTGATTGCTCCAGGCATCCTAAGAACCAAGCTCAGCTCATGGCAGGGCAAAGGGACTCAGGCACTGTTTACAGGTTGGAGACAATTAATTGCTCACCTTTTTGCCCCCACCTTGCTGCCTCTCAACTTTGCCCCTGGGACTTCCTGACACCTTCCCAAGTGGGCTCTGACATCCCCCACAGGCTGCCTGGGCTTTATGCATCACCCCACTGCACCCCCACAACAATGAGGTAGGTATTACAGTATTATCCTTATTCTACAAATGAGGAGATGGAGACTTAAGAGAGGCTCAGTAACTTGCCCAAGGCTACACAGATAGGAAAGTGCAGAGCCAGGATTTGAGCCAGGTCTGTGTTCTTCTTGTTACCTTGCCACCTTCTAAAAGATTTTATTTATTTATTTGACAGACAGAGATCACAAGTAGGCAGAGAGGCACCTTGCCACCTTCTATAAAAGGTGCTCAGGGCTCCAGTTCAAACTGCCTAAAACACATGAGTTCTAGCCGCCAGTGTTTCCACACATTTTTCTATCTCATAGCATCCTTACTCCTACCCTGTAAGATGAGCGAGACAGGCACTGTTACTCCATTTCCCAGTCTGGAGAGGGGCCTGTGGTCACCCAGCCAATAAGTGGCATCACTGGGATCTGAGTCCGAGTCATTTCCATGACGATCACGTGTTTTACCCTTTGTCTTTGGCCAGCCTGGGTTGAAGCTGTTGGCCCACTTGCTGGTCCAGGGCTCCTGCCCTCTGAGCCTGAGTTCAACACCACCTATGCCACAAGCACCCCAGGGACCTGGCCCTGAGCAGACATTGCTCTTTCTCTCCTCTACACAAGGGCCCTTCAGAGGCTTTTGTTGGCCCTCCAGTGGGGTGGCAGGTGACCATGGGAAGATAGGCATGAGATGGGGAGAGAAGGCAAATTTTGGGGTTCCACAGAACATCTATAAAGTTTGCTGCCCAAAGGCTGTATCTTGACTTTTGATCAGAAGCAAGCCTCAATTCAATTAATGTTTACCACGTGTCTACAATAGGCCCAGCATTTCAGAAAACGCTTTTTAAAGGAGGCAGTCACGGTTAATCGAGCTCTGCTTTATGGCTAATAGTAATTGGTAATGAATCTTCATTGAGTCCTGTAAGCTGGGCTTATGGGCATCACTCCCTATTTTGCAGATGGACAAATTAAGGGTGAAATGAGTCAGGACACATGCCCAAGGTCTCCCAGGTAGAAAGGGGAAGAGCTGAAAGTAAACCCCAGGCCCCCCAGACTAATAATTCTATGTTTTCGATCCACATGCCATCTCTCAGAAGGAGATCAGCCAGCTGGGGAAGCCCGAACGAGGAGAGCCCTGGCCAGGGTCCTCCTCACTCCCTGAGTGCACTGGGGCCTTGGGAAGATGGTCGTGGTTTCCTCCAACACCCACCCCAGGCTTCTCAAGCCTGGGAACCCCACATCTGATTGGGGTGAGTCTCGCTAGGCAGAGTAACCCACCTCTGAGTGCATGTGAATTCTTCGCTGGTGTTCTCTCCACAGAGCTAATGGGCCCAGGACATGTGGATGGCAGCACAAAGCGCCTAAAAAGAGAACAAGGTGGTTCAGTGGTTTGGGCATCTGCCTTCAACTCATGTCATGACCCCAAGGTCCTGGGATCGAGTCCCACATCAGGGTACTTGCTCAGCAGGAAGCCTGCTTCTCCCTCTTCTTGCTGCTCCCCCTGTTTGTACTCTCTCTCTCTGTCAAATAAATAAAGTCTTTTTTTTTTTTTTAAAGGGAATAGACTTAAAGATGAAGGGTGTTCAGGGAAATTCTGGGTAGGAAATCCCTTAAAAAAAAAACTTTCAAAGGAAAGCTTTGTGTGTCAGGAGCAGTTCGGAGGACGCAGGCAATGGGAGGTGCCAGATCCTGGCTCAGTAGAGGGCTGGTAGACCACGGGCAGCTTTTATAGACGTGATCTTCCCACCTTCTTTGCCCTTCCCTTCAAGGAAGAAGGGGTGGGATTGAGTAGTCCCATTTTACAGAGTGTGAACCAGTCTTTAAAAAAGGGACCTGAGAGAGCCAGTGTTGCCAAGTTAGCAAGTGGGCAGATCTGGGCTGTGAACCCAGGTCAGTCTGGTTTCAGAGCACTCCAAAGGCGAAAATGGAGAAATTGCCCTTGCGTGGTGGCAACTGACAGGTCCCCTGAGCCGAGTTATGCCCCTGGGGCCAGTATAGCTCGGCCTTGAGACTCCCTGGACAGCTGTAGCCCTTTCTGTGAGACACTTTAGGCTACAAGGGAGGTGGAGGACATCAAATCCAAAACCTTGCCTCTGCAAAATTCATGATCAGTGGCATTTCATGTGGCAGAAATAAGAGATGGCATTCCAGGGCAATAGCACAGCCTGGGCAAAGGGAGGGGGACTGGAGAGGTCTTGATAGGTACAGGGCATGTGATATTAGAGCAGCCAGAGCAAGACCTTAGAGAGAGATGAGGAGAAAGATAGGAAGCCAGTTGAGTCTTAGGCTGAAAAGTACCCCCAAGATTTTCTCTTCCAGATCTCCCCTCTGGGTCACACCCCTTATACAGCAGACCTAGGCCACATGGTAAATGTCTGCTTCCCCATCCCCCCGTCATCCTGCAGGATTTCCTGCAAGAAGTCAGAAGTGGCATTACAGCTCAACTAGCTTGGTGCCTTCATCTGCAGATGGGGAAACTGAGACCCAGAGAAGGAAAGTGACTTATGCAAGGCCACACAGCCAGCTAGTGGTAACCTGGGGGCAGAACAGGCTTTTTGTGGGCACTCAGTAAATATCCATTGGATTGAAGTTTGGTTCTGAGCAAGAGTCCAGATGACCGTTGGTCAGAGAACTCTATAGATAAGCAGTAAGTTTCTTTTCTCCAGAGAAAACATCCCCAGTTCTTGGGGCCCCTCTACAATGTGTAGAATAGTGCCTAACTAGGCTCCTAGTAGGGACTCAATAAGCATCTGTTGAGAAAATAAAGATGGGATTTGGAAAATGGTGGGGACTTTAGGATGACCATGAGGGTACTCAGGCAAAGGGGACCATGGGAGCTGATCCAGCCCACGCTGCATGCACCAAGCCATGCATCTTGGTGCTGGGTTGCAGAGCCCCAAAGGAGGCAGCTTTTGCTAACTTGTACTAGGACACTGTATAGGCTGGTGATGGTGCTGGGGGCCTCAGAGGGCCAAAGAGAGTCAGTCTCCTCTGTAGGCTGCTCTCTTTCCTCCAAATAGTGGGATGCCATAGCAAAAAGGATGCCTTCACCTTCCTGGACCCCAGCCATCAGTTAGGGCAGGAGCTCGGAGGGCCACCATATCTGACTGTGAACTCGCACGAGCTTTCTGATCAGCTAATGCCAAACCCTTTGCTGCTCGCTTTCTTGCTCACCCCCACATGGTGCACCGGCCTCTTAGGGGGTCTTTCCTCCAAACGTCCTCAGATTGTGTGCGCCAAGTAGGCATTGCCCTTCTGGAATCTTGAACAGCACAGAGGCAAGCCTTGACAGATGGGGAAACCAAGACTTAGAAAGGTGAAATAACTTGGTCAAGGTCACCCAGCAAAGACATCACTACTTGGATTTAAACTGAGATCTGTCGATGCCAGGGCTCATGCTTTGCCCATTGCTCCCCTGCAGGGCTCTCCCTCTGGATGCCTGATGGCAGACCCTTGTCCATCATCTCTGGTACAAGGTATCTGTGTCAGGTTGACATTAGGATCTCTGGTCGTGCCCTATAGATGCCACCTGTGTGACTCTAGGCAGGAGCTCCCACCTGGCTTCCTAGTAGGAGACAGATGGACTTACATCCCACCCACCAGCCCTGCCACTTAGAGCCATGGCAGGACTTCCAAGAGTAGCTCCCCAGTCTGTCCATCCTGCAGCCTGCTCAGGTTGGGGGCAGAGGCTAGGCAGTGTGCTCAGGAGCCAGGCCCTGACTGTATGAATTCCTGCCTCTAATCTGGGCAAAATTTCCCTGGGTAGGGGTGTCTGAAAACCCAACCCTTCCCTAGAGGGAGAGTCTGTTCCAGCTCTGCCCTAAGGTTGGCTTGGCAAGGCAGGGAGGCAGATGGGAAGAGGGTCTGCTGATGCCCTATTTCAGAGAGACCCCAGAGCCATGTTTGGCTGGGGCTGCCTGTCTGGTAGGCTGATCTGACCCTGTCTGGTCAAGGAGACAGGAAGGAGGCTGCCCCACAGAAAATGGAACCATGCACAGGTCCAGCCTGCATGCTTCTCACTTTCAGCAGAGTGGGCCAGAGGATGCTGAACAAAGCTCCAATGAGCTGGGAGTCTCAATCACTCAGGTTCTTATTTTGGGGGATGAAGGGAATGGAGAATGCATGGCATGACAAAGGATGGAGAGAGAAAGATGGCACCAGATGGACAGAGAGGTGAGAGAATCAGGAGAACATAAGCCAGCAGATGAGCAAGGGAGACTGTGGGAGTCAAGGAGTTCTGGATTCTGGATTCTGGATTCTAGGCCCAGCTCTGTCATGTCTCGCATCGTGCTCTGTGAGTTACCGCCACTCCCTCTCTTAAGTCCTCTTAGTCCCATTTGGCTGGCTCTGGCATTCAGTGAGCATCTCTGAAACTCACAGTAATGACAACTAGCACAAACCAAACTTTGGAAACTCAGGCATGTCTGTGCCTGGGGGATGAGGGAGGCAGAGGGGTAGAACTGTTTGTGTATGACTCAAAACCTCTTGGGGGAGAGATTGCATGTTCTCAGGGGTAGAACTGTTTGTCTATGACTCAAAGCCTCTTGGGGGAGAGATTGCATGTTCTCAGGGGCAGGACTAGACTACTACCACCCCGGTTGCCCACCCAGCTTGACCTCAGTGGGGCCTGGGCCCCCGGCCCTGCCACCATCCACTGCCAGCTGACGCTTCTGGAAGAACTGGGGTTGAAACCAAGACCCATGGAGTCTTGCTAATTTGCCTGAGGATTCCCTGTAGTCTTAGATGCTAACCTTAATATCATCACTGTCCAGCCCTCCCTGGTGCCAAGCACCATGCCCGTCCCTTCCCAAACAGCATCTTCCTCAATACTCGGAACCTTCAAAGTGGGCCTTAGGGTGCCTGAAGTGGGCACTCTTACTAGCTCAAGGTCACGTGGGAGGCCATGGAGCTAAGATAGAACACTCAGATACCAGCTTTGTGTCACTGCTCGAGGGTCCTGTCGTGGCTGCAGCAGGGAACCTCCCTGACAGTTAGGTCTTATCACTCTGTCTCACTGTTTCCTTGTCCCACACAGGCCTGACCACAAGGCAGGGCCTCTGGCTACAACCTGGACAGGTTTATGGGAGTGAGCTAGACTGAAGACGGTAGCCCAGAGAAGCCTTGAGGGGAGGGAGCAATTATGGAGCGATCTGCCATGGGCAGTTGTGCCTCCATTTTTAGTGTCCCCTCCTCTGCCCAGAATACAGGTGGTGGCCATTGTCCCAGGCCTGGGATCCCAGGCAGGCCTGACTGACCCTGCTGCTCCACAGAAACCTGCCATTAGAGCTTCCATTTTAACTAGTGCAGGGAGAGTAAACTTTGCTGCTCCTCATCTAGGAACTGCCAACTGGGCCCAGGAACAGAGTGGAGCAGGTTACATGCACACAGAGTAGGAGCAAGAGAGGATACAAGAGGCAGAAAGATAGACCTGGAGAGAGACAGAGGGAAATGAGGAAGCAGAGAAAAGTAGAGACAGACCAGAGCCAGGGAGATGGTGAGAACCAGCAAGAGAGAGACTCAGAGGCAGAAAATCATGTTCAGAGACAGAGAGAAACTGGAGAGAGACATAGAATCAGAGAGACAATGAGAGGCAGAGAGAGAAGACACGGACAGGCCTAGAGGCAGAGAGACAGAGAAGCGAAGAGGGAAACAAAGACAGAGCATGGGAGACAGGGACAAAGTCATGGACAGAAGCAGTAGAAGGCAGAGGCCCGGAAAGGCAGAGAGAAGTGGCAGGGAGAGATGAGGAAGCAGTGATGGGAGCCCTGAGCTGGAGGCCAGGCCTGAGCCATCTCAGCTCTGTCCAAGCTGGAGAGCCAAATAGCAGGCCTGCCTCCCAGATCCCTGCTCCCTTCTCCCTACCTTTGTCTTGCCCTCCCCCAGCCTTTCCCATTCTAGGCACACAGAGGAAAAACAGTGCCATTTGTATGGCCAGATTGGCTAAGGCCTCCCTGGGCCTTTCTGAGAGCTGACGGGCTGAGACCTCATAAGACAGGTAACCCTTTGGGCCCAAGAGTTGAGAAGCCTTGTCCCCAAACACTGCTGGGATTCCAGAAGGGCACCTAGAGCCAGTCCACGGCTGGGAGGGAAGACTCCAGAACCTCACTTTGGTGCTTCCCCCTTTCTTCTGGGGTTCTCAGTTTGCCCATTGTTTTGGCGACCCAGCATACCTGGTCCACTGGCTGGGTTGAGAAGCCAAAAGGCAATGGGCCAAAGGCCACTGTGGGCCTACCAGAAACCCACAGTCTGTTCTGGCCACCGTTCTCCCCCTCTCCTCCTGTACTCATTTGTATACCCATTTCCCTCACCCTCAGCTCTGCCTTTTCTCTCACCTGATGCCTGCACCCTCCTTACACGCTGCCTTCTCCCAGCCACCACCTGTCCATTGGGACCCAGATCTTATCACCTCCTGCCAGCCAGGTAGACCCCAGGAAACCAGGCTCTGGCCAAGGTTTCAAAGTCTCCGTGGCTGCCAGCTACCTAAGCCCAGGAAGAGGAGCCTGGGACCTCCAGGAAAGCCTCTTTCTTCCCTCCAAGCTTTGCCTGATTGGGCCAGTCAGGTAAGAACGAACTCTGCCTTGCAGGCCTAGATCTGGCGAGGGTCAGTGTGAGGGCACCTCCCTCCCAGCCGTCACACTTCCCATATTTCACCCTGCAACCCTGGAGCCTTCACAGTCTGTGTCTTCTCCCCTGGGTCCCGTAAGGCAAGGGCAATGTGCGCTCAGCCAGCAGTCACCAGGCCTGCCCTATGTCAGATGTTTAGGGTGACAGGACCCTAGAGCTCCATAAGATGTAGAGGATGGATCTTTCAGGCTCCAGGCTAAAGGGCTCGTGTGTGTGTGTGTGTGTGTGTGTGTGTGTGTGTGTGAATGTGTGTGTGTGTTTTCTGCATCCCAGCAGTAGAGAGAGAACCATGGGCTTTCTGCTGGGATGGGGAGGAAGGTGACAGGTTCTACTCTGAGGGCCTGGGGACCATACTTGACAAAGTGAGGTAGGACAGCTGCTTCAGCCGCAGAAGAAAGAATTCTCTATCTCAGCTGGAATGTCTGCCTGGGGGTGGTGGGATTAGACAAGGGGTCCAAAGCCCATTTACTCGCTGCCTACAGGGACAGACAGACCAGGGCTTTCTTGGCGACAAGAAGGACAAGTGTCTCTCCTCCACCCCCTGCCCCCCATATCCCCTCTGCCCTGCAGAAGTTGGAGTGGTGATGGTTGATAGCTGATGGTTGGGTTGCTCAGGGGTGGCATGGAAGGGAGACAGGTCTCAGTGGGGACTGAGGGGTCTGGCCCTAATTCTCTGGCCATACTTTGGCCCTTTCCCAGACCACAGTTAGGCCCTTAGCTGGCATCCAAGGGCCCAAGCAGCAGGTCACACAGCCTAAGAAGAAATGCTGTTCCCATGCTCTCTACCCATTTCATTCTTTGAAATGCTGAGGCTCAGTCAGGAAGAATGTCAGGGTCAGATCTTCCTCAGCAGAGGCCCCAAGTGACCAAAACCTGCTCCTAAGTAAGCCTTGGCAGCAGTGGAGAGAACCCCCTAATCCTACCCTGGGGCGCACTTGTCACAGCTCTCACAAGGACTGCCCTTTGTCTTTGTAGTCCCTGTGCCCATGGAGGTGCCTGGCCAGCGCCCGCTACACAGCCAACCCAATTTACTTCTCTAGAAGAGGTAGCATAATATTGAAAAGAGAACATTCAAGTTTGTGACCCCTGGGTTTAAACCTAAGTAAGATCTGCCATCTATATCCTAGCTGTGTGACATTAGGCGAGTCCTTGAACTTCTCTAAGTTTCCACTTTCTCATTAGCAGAAACGAGGGTAATGTCTAGCGCCTTGCCTTCTTCACAAGCTCTGGCTGGGGGTGGTCATTGACTTCTTCATTCAAAAAAAGAAAAAAAAAAGGCTTTATCTAGTACCTACCATGGACCAAACACTGTTCTGGGACCTCAGGGTGCTACCATGAAGGAGGGGAAAGAAATTCTTTGCCTTTGAAGAGCAGCCTTTCTTGAGGCGAGATAGCCAATAAACAAACAGCTCATAGAACCTCAAGTGGTTCTAAGTACTGTCAAGATGAAGCCAAACGAGGAGGCGGCCAGTGAGTGCAGCTGGGGGCCCTGGCTCTGTCTGTGCCATCTTCCCGCCCTGCAGAGCCCCCATGTTTCCTGGCTTGTGAGTGGCCCAGACAGGCAGGCAGAGCGGGGCACTGATCTGAAAACCCAGTGGCCTGGCCTATTTCTGTCCTGGGGCCCTGGCCTTGATCCAACCCAGATCCCATTCTCCCTTGCTTCCCATACTTTAATTCATGAGCTGGGCAGAAAGCCGGCTCTGCCTTCCCTCCCGCAAGTCTCCTCATCCACCTCCCAGCGGTCAGCCTGGGCAACTGCTCAGGCCTGCCTTTCCCCTCCCCCACCATCTATGTGCTTCCCCCTCCCCCACCCTCATCTCCTGCTCTGGGTACCAGCGGGCCTGCTGCTTGCTGTCCTCCGCCCAAAAAGCTGAAAGGCAGCAGCTCTGAATGGCTCAGGCTTCCCTGAAGTGGTACTGATGTCACCTCCTATCACCTGACAGGAGACTAGGAAGGAATGAATTCAGCTAGGTTTCCCAGAGGCCCTCCAGAACTCAGCTCTTCCCCGCCAGCTTCCTTGCCAGGGGGGCCAAGGCCACTGTGGCAAGGAGCGGGGAGCACCCTCAGGGGAGCAGAGAGAGGGTGGGGGGGGTCACCACAAATTGGAGGGAAGCTGAAGCAGCAGAGCAGAGGGGTTTCCTCATGAGGCTCCTGTTCAAGGCCTTCCTCTTGGCAGCTCTATCTTGGAACTAGGGGCCTAGCAGCAGTTCTCATTACCCCTTCTCGAAGGCTTTGCTTTTCCTTTTGTGTGTTGGTGATTTAACATGGCTGGGTCTGCTACGCACGTGGAAAATTGTTGAGAAAGATATTTTTTTCCTGTTTGCAAGTTAATCAAGCTTATTATAAAATTTGGGACATACAGAAAAGTATGAGGAAGACAAAAATACATTTCCTACCGCCCACTACCCAGATACAATCCTTGTTCACATTTGGGTTTATTCCTTGCTGTCATTCTTCAATGCCTCAGTCTAGAGCCCCATGTAGCTCTATGATACCTATACACACACGCACTTTAATATACTTAGGAGCACAGATAGTAGTAATAGCTAGCACTTACTGAAGGCCTGCTCTATGCTAAGCCTGGTCCTCTGCGTGCATTAACAGGATTATCCTTAATTATCCAACAATCCTTAGAGGTAGGTACTGTTATTAACCCCGTGTCCATCTGAGGAGACTGGGGGAAAGGGAAGTTGAATATCCAATCCAAGGTTATGCATCTAGTAAGTAGCAGAGCAGGGAAAATGTACCCAGACAGTCTTCTTGACTTTGACTGTCTACGTAGCTACTACCCTGCCTTAGCATGCATAAAATGATACCGTATATGTCCAAAAGATCGTATGCAATGTACATGCCCCATGTCAAAGACAGCAATAAAATGAGCATCTGTGGTATCACATAACACCTACCCCCCATTTTATGAAATAGAGCCATCATCTTTCATGTTTTTCCCCCCTTTCTGCCTCACAGACTACCAGGCACATGTCCCTGTATCACTCCAACTCTTACATACTATGACTCTTTACACAGTGATGAGGCCTCCTCCTCTTTGGCCTCCAAAATCCCCCTGGAATCCTGGCCCACCAATGACTTACAGTAAAATATGGCACTTACAGCTCTGTCCCTTCTGAGACAGGCCCCAGGACATACAGTGGCTGGCCAACTGGGGTGGGTGGGTGGCCCATGTGGCCCTACAGGCTGGCTTTTTCTCTTGCTGGTGCCCATTAGTCTATCCTCTGACAGATGGGAAAGAACAGGAAGAAGAGATAAAGGGTGATGGGAGGACAAAGGAGGGAGGGAGGAGGTGCAAGGTGCATACTCACTGAGCTCCCAAGGTGGGTCCTGTGACCCAGACTTTGGGGCCTGAAGTGTTCTGGGAGAACACAAGTGGGATGTCCTCTCCAACTCAGTTGTATGGCCCAAGGTGGGAGACTATGTCCTGCAAATGGAGAGGTAGGTACAAAGCACTTCCAGTCTAGTGGGCTCAGAGGCATTCATTCAATACATTTTTGGACAACTATTGCCTGCTAAGCACAGTGCTGTGTTCTGGGACACGGTGGACAAGGAGATGATGGCCATTCCTGCTTTCATGGGGGGTGTCATCTAGTGGGAGGACAGACATCCAATAACTACCACCCAAATAATGACGTAATTCTGCTTGATGTGAATACTTTGAAGCGGACGTATGAGCTGCTAAAAGGAGGTATGACAGAGGTTCCTGACCTTGCCTGGGGTCAGACCTGGGTAGGGGAGCCCTTAAGAACTTGGCCTGCACCATATACTGCAGGTGGAAGACGGTGGGGATGGGAAGGCCAGGCAGGGCTCCTGTCCACTTGAAGTCATTCTAAAGGCCCAGAATCTGCTGGCTGGTGGGTGGACTTACCCCCAACCCCTTCTTCCTGTTCCTACAGTCACTCCCAGGGGAAGACTTGACCCAGCTCTTTTGTCTAGTCCTACACCTAGTGACAGACACTCTGAATGAGTGTACTGGGCTGCCTCTGAGGCAAGTTACCCCAGTCAAGCCTCTCCCTGGTGATTAGGCATCCGAGTGCTGGGGCTTGCCCATGTTCAAGCTCTCCTTTTGGCCCAGCCCAGGTGGCCTTGAGCCTTGCTGGCGGCTTCTGCCCTTTCTGGGGGCTTCTCCTCCCCATTCTGCACTCACACAAGGGCCCAGACCCTTCCCTCTGTTCCAGGAGACGCTGGGAAAGAGAGAGGCTGAAAAGCCAGGCATCCAAAGCCCAGTCTGACTCACTTTGGGGGCCCCAGGTGGCAGAAAAAGGCCTCACCCTCTTCTTGCCCATCCATTTATCCTTTATGGAAAGTGCCTGAGCAGCAGGGTATAGTGGTTAAAAACACAAGCTCCTGGGGTGCACCTGGGTGGCTCAGTGGATTAAAGCCTCTGCCTTCGGCTCAGGTCATGACCCCAGGGTCCAGGGATCGAGGCCCGCATCCAGCTCTCTGTTCAGCAGGGAACCAGATTTCCACCCACCTTCCCCCACTCCCACTGCCTGCCTCTCTGACTACTTGTGATCTCTGTCTGTCAAATAAATAAATACAATAAAATAAATTAAAAATAAAAAAACATGAGCTCCTGTGCCAGATGGCCGGAGTTTGAATCCTGGCTGTGCCTGTTATTAGCCATGTAGCCTTAGGCCAGTTACCTAACCATCCTAGGCTTTCTTGTCCCCTCTGTAAAATGGGGATGGTGATGCCAGTATCTCAATCACCGAACAGTCACAAAGACTCAATGTGTAACATGCTCACAAAGTGCTTAGAGTAGCACTTGGCACTAAACAACAGATGTGGAGATGAGCTCGCCCTAGCATTGCTGTCTCCCCCAGGGCCTGAGGTGAGAGGCAAGGGCTGCTCTGGGCCCTGCCACAGACATCCCCAAGCAAACCCATTGCCCAAAGTATGGAGGCTGAGAACAGCTGGCTTCTTTGCTCTGGCAGAGAGTCATAGACTCCGTACCAGTCATGGCTGGGAAAACCCTCAGAGACCATCCAGGCCAGCCACTTGCCCCTCCCCAATGGGTGAAACACTAAGCTCCAGGGAGGGGACCCAGGGTGAATGGCTATGTCATACAGAGAGTGAGGGCTGGAGAAGGGGCTGTGACCTTGGTCTTTGAGTCACAGTGTTCATCTAGGTTGGTCACTCAGCCTTCTCAAGCTCAGATTCAAGTCTGGGCTTTGACACTTGGTAGCACTTGGCTGTGTGACCTCGAGCAAGGTACTTAACTCATGGGAGCTTCAGGTTCCTGATCTATAAAATGGGAAGGATCCTATGTACCTCATAGGGTTGTTGAGAGCATGAACTAGATTAACGCATGTGAAGTGTTCGAAGTAGGACCTGGCACAAAGGAACACATGTCAGCTGTCATTCTTAAGTCAAATGTCATTCACTGCACCCAGATGCTTGTGCTGGTGCTCATGTGAGGGTCACTGAGCAGGCCAGGCCAACCCCAGGGGCTCACCAACTGACTCCCCACCCATTCGGCCTGCCTATCAGTTCTTCCCCTCTGGGCTCAGGCCCTCCGTGCCTGCTGTGAAGGCAGCCTTTACTGGCTTAAACTGGAAGTGACCCATCAGGGCATCCAGGCTTAAAGACAAAGGAGATGGCAGGTGATGGTGTGAGGGTATTAGCCATACCCCCTGCCCTGGGAGGAGAGCATGGTTTTCTCTGTCTTCTCTCTTCCACTATGCCAGACAGGAGACCCAGCTTCCTCAGAGGCCATCTCTCAGGCCCCTTAGAACCAGTGTTGTTCCCTTCAGAGGCCAGCCCATGGGCTAGGTGGAGTTGGAACCCTTTGATGAAAAGGCTGTCATAGAATGTCCATTCCGGCACTTCTCCAGCCTGGCCACCTGTGGGAATGTTCATGTGCAGAGCCTTGAGCATTCTTGTGCCAAGGCTACAGCCCACCTGGACTCTGTTTGGGGGATTGGGACTAGGTCCTGGGGCACGGACTTTGTCTTTGCATCTCCCCACCTGGCTCTAATGCAGGGACCTGCACCAGACACTACAGAAAGCACGGCATGTGATTCCAAGATGCTTCGGCCAAGGTTCCTGGCCTGAAGGGACCTCCGGGCTTGCGGGGTGATAAATAAAGAAATGGGGTGTGAAAGTACACTGGAAGCACACATGGGCTTTACCTGGGCTGTTTCACGGAGGAGGTAGCATTTGAACTCAGATCACACATGTAGACAACATTCAGGAACTATGTGTTGGGCACGTACGATGGGACTCGGTTACATTTCTAGGTGTTGGAGATACAGTTCTAGGGACAGTTCTGGGTGTTGGAGCTATGGCAGTGACCAAGAGGAAGTCCATACCCTCCTGGAGCTTCCACTCCAGGAAGAATGTCCTGTGGCCAACAGTGGGCAGTTGACAGGCAGGGAAGTGGGGCAAGGCATTCCGGGGAGATGGAACATCACAAGCAGATGTGTGGGGAAGAAGAGGGCTTGTTTTAATGCTAATGTTTGATGTGGCCCAAGCTATGGCATCAAAAGCACAAGTGGCAAGACAGGAAAAATGAAATGTGGGCAGGGCTCAGATGATGAGTGCGGGTGCAGGAAAGCCCAATCAAGGAGCAGGAGTGTATCCTGAGGACAACAGGAGCCGCGTCAATGCTGCGAGGAAAGGAATGACTCGCTCCAATTTGGGTTTAGAGTGATGACTCTGGGGTCCATGTGGAAGAAGCTGGGCCTGCGGCCCATCCTAGGTGGTTCTTGCTCCTGACCCTACTTCAATCAAGATCCTAAAGTGTTGATTTCCTCTTGAGGGAGGGCCTACATGAAACCATATGATAATTATCATCCTCTGTTTGACTTATTTCTCTCAGCATAATCTCCTCCAGTTCCATCCATGTTGATGCAAATGGTGGGTATTCATTCTTTCTGATGGCTGAGTAATATTCCATTGTATATAAGAACCACATTTTCTTTATCCATTCCTCTATTGAAGGGTATCACGGCTCTTTCCAGTTTGGCTATTGTGGACATTGCTGCTATGAACATTGGGGTGTATGTGTCCCCTCTTTTCACTACATTAATATCTTTGGAATAAATACCTACCAGTGCAATTGATGGGTCATAGGGTAGCTCTATTTTTAACATGTTGAGGAATCTCCACACTGTTTTCCAGAGTGGCTGCACCATCCTGCATTCCCACCAACATTGTAAGAGGGTTCCCCTTTCTCCATATCTCTGCCAATACTTGTTATTTCCTGTGTTGTTAATTTTAGCCATTCTAATTGGTGTAAGGTATTATCTCATTGTGGCTTTGATTTGTATTTCCCTGATGGCTAGCGATGTTGAACATTTTTTCCATGTGTCTGTTAGCCATTTGTATGTCTTTTTTGGAGAAGTGTTTGACACCCATTTTTTGGCTGGATTATTTGTTGTTTGGGTGTTGAGTTGAGGCTACTGGTTTTATACTGGCTCAGACAAGGGGAGGAGGAGTTAGGAAACAGCAAGGGACACCAGCTGTTAAAAGGCCACTCAGTCAGGCATGGATTGGGGTCTCCACAGCCAGCTTCTCCTTTCCTCCACGCACAAAACTGCGTGTATCAGAGGAGACACAACCTTCCTTGCAGATGGGGAAGTAGGCTCAGAGAGGAGAAAACAAGGCCAAGGCCCCTCAGCCCAGAATGGGTGAACAGTGAATGGAACCCCAACCTGCCTCACCCAGGTGTCTTATTCTCTCCTCCCTGCCATCTTGTCTCAAGGAAAGGCCTGGATCCCAGACTGGCGGGGCTCAGCCTAGTCCTGCCAGAGGGCATCCGCGAGTGAGGGGCCTCGGACACCCAGGCCCAAGTGCCTCCCTCCTATCCTAGTCAGGTCCCAGGCAAGCTTCGCTGCACTGGGAACAGCAGCCACCCATCCGGAGGGGGTGTGGAGCCGCAGCTGAGTTTATTAAGAGCAAAAGATAACTCCAGCTGCACAGGAAACTCAGTAACCCTGATTATGTGTTTATTCTTTCCCTTCCCTCCCTCCCACCTCCTTCTCCCCTTTCTTCCTGCCTCCTCCCTATCTGCCTTCCTACCTTCTATCTCTTCTCACAGCTTCATACTCTGAGTTACCCTCTACCCTCTTCTCCCACCACCAGCTCCAGATTGCCCGGCTCACTCTAGATTGCTCTTGTCCCCTGCCTCTAAAGTCAGGGATGATTGAGGAGAAAGAAAGAAGCTCGAGCCTCCTTCCTCTGGTAGGGAGCCATAGGCTAGAGGCACCCCCTAGAGATCAGCTTGTCCAACCCTCCTCTCCCTTTTTTATAGCTGGGGAGACTGAGCCCAGAAAGAAGGGAGGACTGTGCTCAACAGCTGTCCCAGAGCCAGAAATAGAACTGCAGGTGCCCGAAGCAAGCTCGAGGCGGGGGAGGGGGACATCGGTGACATGAGAACACGGGTACTGGGAGAGGTGCCAGGACCTCGGAGCCCCTGGGGCCACGCCTCCACTAGTGAAGGTCAGGATGGGCTAACACCCAGCCAACTGTTCCTATTGGTCTAGAATCCTAGAGCTACAGGCTATCTGAGGCCATAGGACCCACTAAGGTCATCTAGCCCAATCCCTTGTGACTCAGACAGGGACACAGAGGAACTTCCAGGAAGGTCTTTCATCCTGGGCCACGGAGCCCCATGGCAGGCCTGGAAGTGCTCCAGTGGGGATGAGCAACAGGAGGAAAAGGAAGGATTCATGCTTGGCAAGAAAGTACTTCCTGCCAGCAGGCTTTGTGGGCAAATGGAAATGGGTGAACGAAAGTGGCTAGAATGTCTCTTTCCTCAGAGAGCTCTCAGAAAGAGGAGAGCCCTGCCAAGGCCCCTCAAGATTATCGTACCTCAACAACAGCATCATGAGTGGCACATGGTTACAATACCTTCTTTGGGGAGGCGCCTGGGGTTGGAGGTGGCAGGAGGAGAAGGGGCCTTCACTCAACTCACTACAAAATCTCCATTAACCCAACCTGACACATTGGTATTAGCTTTTCCTCCACTACATTACACAAGGATAAACTTGGGGCTAAGTAAGAAACCACACCAATCAGTGTCAGCTCCAGACCCACCACTCCATGACCAGGGACAGGGATGGGCATTTGCAAGGCTCTTTCCCTACTTGGTTCTTCCTCCGAGCTTTTCTTCCCCTGTCTTCCTGTGGGGTGCCGAGAACACAGAATGGACTTGCCACATTCTCCACTGAGCAAACACGAACCCTCCCTGCAAGCTTGAATGTGGGGCAGCAGGAGCAGGAAGCATTCCGATGATTTCGGGGCTGGAGTGACTAGAAGAACAGGGAGGAAAAGAGGATAGCTTCATTCAAGACATTAGTGGGGAATACAATCAAATAGGAGCTTTAATAAAACTGGCTGGATCTTCCTCTGTTACCAGAGTACGTCTCTTGTCACTAGTCTCTGAGCCCTGGCCTCTCTGATGGGCTACATGGACAAGGCATGGCGGGGACTAGGAGCTGCAGCTGGGGTTCTGCTCTCAGGGTGGGGGCATGGGACCAGCATGCCCCAGGCACCACCTAACAGCCAGGACCCTGGCCAGGCACCTCACTCCACTTCTTTCATCAAAACCTCACAATCCAGCTCGGCAGTCGGGATCATTCGCCTCATCTCGCAGAAGAGAAAAACTACAGCTCAGAGAGATTGAACAACACCCCTAAGGCCACACAACTGAGAAATGGTAGAGACCAACTTGAACGCAGGTCTTTTGGACCCACCTCCCCCGGCTTCTATCACAGCCCATGGCATCAAACAAGTGTCCTTGGAAGGGAATTGGTAAGAAGAAAGAAGGAACAGAAGAATCCTTTTCTTTTCACCGATCACTGATCAGTTCTGGGGACCACGGTTTGAATGACAGAGCCCCTCAGTCTTCACCCAGTCTGCTCATTTGCTGACCCATCTCAGTTCCCGGGAACACGCCCTCTCTCTGTTGGCAGATGTAGGGGCAGGTGAGAACAGACCTCAGTCTGTCTGTAGCCCATGGCCCAGGAAGGAAGAAGCCTCTGACTCAGATATGGGGCACGTTCGAAGTGCAGACACAAGCTTGTGTTTCAGACAGCCTGGTTTAGATGTTAATCCTAGCTTACTGAGGTATGGGTGGTGAGGCCTCTGGCAAATAGCTTCATTCCCCTGTCTCCTCATTTCCTCTCTTATAAAAATGGGGGCAATTCCAGCACCCCCCAAGGGATAGTTGTGTGGATGACATAGATTCACACCCGTGAGGTTCTTAGAATAGGGTCTGGCACATGGGAAGTGCCATGTGGATGTTATGAAATGATCATTGAATTGCCATCATGATTCAGCCCATCATCACCAACAACAAAATGGCCCAGCAGGAAGCCTCAGGAAACCTATTGGAATGACTCAGCGAGAATTAGGATTGTGCGGTAGCAGGGCTAGGGTGCCTGCTCTAATGATTCAACAGCAAGGGCTACTGCTCTGGGCAGTGCTTGCAAAATCTGCTTTACCAGTTCCCTTGGAACAGTCAGGAACTATCAGGTTGAGCCATATGAAATTGCCAGTGCTTGACCATTGTTGCCCTAGAAAAAAAAAAAAAAGACAATTTCAAATGGTTTAACCTAATAGCAGAGTTCATTTTGGGGTGGGTGAGGGTTGGCTCAATCCCACTCACTTCTTACGTCCTCAGCTGACAGAGGTTGGTAAGAGTATTTGACCCATTTCCATGAAGAGGAGTAAATAGTTGGTTTCCAGTTGGTACATCTAAAAGGCTTAAAAGCTGTACTTCCTAGAAAAGTTGAAACATTTCTCCTGAATCCAATTTTGCTCTATTAGAGCCCTTGATATTTAAAGCCAAGAGGGACTTTAGTGGGGGGAAAAAACATCATTTTTTAGATATCTGAAGATGAGTGCTGAGCCATCAAGGATGTATCGAGAGTATTGCTAAAGAAGCTGGGAGGTAGGGGTCATTGGAGATGGTGTCTGTGACCCTGGGACATGGTCACATCTCATATAAACCAAATAGAGGGGAAGACAACATGGCCTCTGCCATCTCTGCTCCTTGATGTCCCCCAGACTTATGGCAAATGGCTCAAGGAGGAAGAACGTGTGCATGTGGGGTGTGGGTCTTCCTCTTTCATCTCTGCCTTGCTGTTCATTCCAGTGATGTCAGTGGCACATTATGGACCCTCTGAACCTCTTGTTCCTCCAGAAGCTCCATGAACTTAAGGACCACATCTGTCTTGGTCTTTGAATCCTGAGCATTTCGCACATTGCTGGGCATGAGGAAAGCCCGCAGTAAACGTTTTCCAAATGAATTGCTTAATAAACTCATGAAGCAGGTGGGTTCCGTCTGGCCCAGCCATCACGGTTTCCAGGAGGAAACAATGAGGTCCTATGAAAATCCTTTCCAAGAACTTAAAGTGTCACATGAACGCCTGGGGATGTCATGGGTGTTGTCCAGGATTATGTCAAGGCCCCTGCAAGCAGTCAGAGCCCAAGTTCTCGAAATGATAAAAGCCAAGAAAGAAGAGGAGGCTGAAGGGGCAGGACATGGCTGCATGGCTGCCTTGGAGTGCAAAAAAAAAAAAAAAAAAGGTCAGTATGAGTCAGTAGCGAGAAGGATTTAGATCAGATCTTCCATACACTGTGAGAAGCTGAGGCTGAGTGTGGATATTCCTCCCTGGATATCTGGAAAAACAGAAGGCCTCTGCTCCTGTCCTACCAATACAACCACTTACAGGCAGTGGGACCTTGGGCTAATCTTTTTCCCTTCCTGGCCTCAGTTTCCCTATATGCAGCTGGGGTGCGGGGTCAGTAGCAGACCCCTTGGTCTCTACAGTTCATTCCAGCTCTTAAAGTCTGGAATTCTGTCTGGAGGCTGGGCGGTGCTGGCATCACTTCAGAAGGATGTAGACGGTCATAAAAGTGGTGGGATCCCTGGAGATGGAGAATCCTGCAGGGAAGACCCCTCCCCCATCCCTCCACCTCTCGCCCTTTTAACTGCTGCAACCACAAGCCTACCCTGCTCTCCCGGGTTTCTCCTCCCCATACCCCCGCAGCTCTGTCTGGAGGCCCCATTCTCTGACCAGCTTTGTTTGCTTTTAATAAAGTTAATCGCACTCCTAATTTGTATGTAATGAAAAGATAAAAGTGAGACACGGGGGCAAACCTTCCACTGGAGTGGGAGCAGTCCCGTTGCAGGGCTGGCAGCCACCTCCCCGCCTCTGCCCTCACCACTGCCTTGCCTGTCCCCAGAGTCTGGGCAGGGGGCTGCCCTCTGGGCCCTGGCCCAGCCCAACCCAGTGGTCCCTGCAGCTCCCCCAGGGAACCTCCTTGAGGCCCTCTTGCACTGGCCTCCATCTTGCCTGTGGTGGAGAGCCAAGATTCCCACTCCCTCCCCAACTCAAGACCTCATGAACCCCAGAGTCCACCTATGTCATACTCCCTGTAACCCAAAACTGGTCGGCTCCTTGAAGGCAGGGGCTGGCTCACGCACACAGCAAGTGGCACCAAAACTTAGATCATTCATTCTTGACCATGGACCTACCTGGTCTCTGGGAATGCTTCAGATGCCTTCAGGAGAACAGAGCAGAATGTATTTGCAGGGGGTAGTGGCTATTGGCTTCGATTCAACTGTGGGTCCACACTTCTCTCTTACTCCCCAACACACCTTCTCCTTCACCAGCCCCACTCAGCTGGTTGGTTGTCTCAGGCCCCGGTTCTCATCCCAGCTCTGCCACCAGCCTTAGCACCATTTTTTTCACCTCCCTGGACCTCTCAGCCTTGCCATCTCTCCATCCACTGCCAAGGCAGGTAAAGAGTTCAGTCACCAGGGGTGGTGGATGGAGACGTAGCTAATTGCATGAGGGGTGGTACCCAGGTCCCAGCATGCTGGAGAGGCCTGGGGGACTGCAACAGAGTTCCCAGCTCCTGGGGCAATTTCCCCTGTACCCACATCCCTCTATCCCCAGAGTCAACTTCCTCAGGAATCTATTCCCTGCGGTAGTGGTTTGGGGGAGATGGGGCAGAAACCCTAGGCTCCTCATGAGGACTGCTTTGTGACACAATCCAGTGAGAACTGTATCAAGGGATGGAGGCAGCGGGGGCCACCTCCATCTCTATCCCTTGTCTCAGACACCTTGGTCCCAAGCCATTTACTGTCTCTAGTAGAGGGACAGAGGTACAGCTGGTGAGGGCTGGGATGGCTTAATACACCAGGAAAAGGTGAGACTGCAGAGCAAGGAAGCAGCCTTTCCAGTGCCCTCCCAGGGCCAGGTCAAGCAGGGCACAGGCTGTGCTTTAGACCCAGATGGGGGTATGGAGAGAGCAACTTCACTGGAGGGGGGCTCCCAGCATGGCACGCCTGAGCAGCAATCTGGAAGCTATTGGGCTTGTGCGTTTCTGCTATCCAACGTGAATGCCATGCCCAGTTCATTTCCTCTAAGGAAACACAACCTCAGGGGATAATTAGAGCTTCTTTGTGTACACAATCCCATATTGTTTATCCAACACAAATTAAAAAACGTGAGCCCTGAGAACATGGAACAAGAGATAAAGGAGACCTCTTCCTCCTTCTCCTCCTCCTCCTCCTTCTCCCTCCCAGCTGGATCTCATTACCCTGCCCAGCCACACCAGGCCAAGCCTCAGTCCCTGCCTTGCCCCCCACCCTGCTGGCTCCTGCTCCTCACACAGCCTTTATGCATCCCCAGACCCAGACCCTGAAAGCCAGGGCCTGCTATCCTTCCTAGCCTTCCCCCGTGTCTGTCTGCCTATTGCTCTGTTATGAAAGGTGGCTCGGGGGCAGGCTTCTGCCTGCCAAATGATGCTTCACAAAGAGTGCCCACTTGTCCATGTGTCCCCTCAAGGACCCTCCCACCGAGGAACATGGGAAATGCCAGCCCCAAAACACAACTCAGCAGCCAGGAACAGAGGCAAGAGCCGTGCCCTGGGAATTTCTGGGACGGAAGGGATAGCTCTCTTGGCCCTGGCCTTGGCCCTAGGTCCCTTCCACTGCCCAGATGCACTCCACCCAGACAACAGGGAGCCCAGTCAGCCTGGCCTGGGGGCCGCTCCATAAAGCCCAGCCCTTCTTTCCCCAGGCTTTAGCCCAACAAAGGAGGATTCTCCACTGGAGTGGCTCAGGGCGGGAGGCAGGAGGGCTGCGGGTGGAAAATAGCTCCAGAACCCAAGGTTGGCCATCTCCATGAAAGCCCTATTATTGCTGGGGTTGCTAAACATCTTGCTCAGCATGGCCAATTCAGCTCCCCTCACTTCCCTGTCTCCCCCTAGGAATAGCTCCACATTCCAACGCTGCACAGCCAGTCTTTCCCGACCATGGGAGGCAGAAAGGGAGGTGCATGGGCAGGGAGGGGCTACGGAGGGAGAACTCACCTTTCCCAAGCCTCGCTGGCTGAGAAGGCAAAGATGGCACAGCCTCGGCTCTGACCTCCCATTTCTCTCGTGTCACCTTCCGCTTCCCAGGGGGACCTAGTTCCAGGGGGTGCCTATCTAGGCTTTCCGTGGGGCTGGGAAGGTGTCTCTCTATCCGCTGACTGCTAAGCAGTATGGCTTCTCTGTCCTGGGGCCCAGGGCTGCCAAGGATGGGCTACTCTGGTCTGGGCCCCTGACCTGCCCCACTTCAATCACTAAGAAGGCAAGAGGGCTGGGAGAAGGAGGATTCTCTACAGGGGGCCAGGCCCTCCCACCCTTCCTCAGGCACAGCACAGGGAGCTGGCTGGCTAGGTGAGCAGAGAGTTTGACTTGAGGTAGAATTTTCTCTGGTTGAAGTAAAAAGGAAGTTGTGTGAGCTGAGAACACATTCCCTGTCTGGTCTGTCCTTTCAGCTCTCCTGGTATTTTTTTTTTTTCTTTTGGTTTGTCTCTGAGCTGGAAAGAACATGTGCTTGGCAGATTTTTTATTAACTCTGTAGCTCGCTCGCTTTCTCTCTCTTTCTCTCTCTCTCTTGCTCACTCTCTGTCTCTGTCTCTCTCCTTTTCGCTTGCTTGACAGAATTTAGATTAGACAAAACATGAGCTCATTTCTGCCTGAGAAAGGAAAAAAAAAAAAAGAAAGAAAACCACTTCTCCCCTCCCCCACCTTCTTCTCCTCTTTCTAGCCTCACCCACCTCTGCTCATGGTTGAAGGGGGAGGCATGCCTGCAGAGACAGCATCTCTAAGTCAAGGCTTGGAGTGTTATTGCCACCGTGTTGCACCAGCGATCAACTCTGGAGGGCAGACCACGGTCTTGCCCTCTGGGATAGCAGGATAGGAGGCAAGGGGGCCATCTGGAAGAGACGTGCCTGCAGTCCTGAAGGGTAAATAGGCAAAGTGGGCCCTACTGGGGTTGGCCAGATTCCCGCTAGCATCCGCATCCAGCACCCAGGACCCAGACCCTAACCCCACCTGAACCTCCCCTCCCTCCGTTTCCCTTTTGCTCACTCTCATGGATATTTCTGGACAGATGTACCACTCCCCATCACTACGCCACCCAACCAGCTCATTACCTCCGAGCACTCACTGTGGCCCCCTCCTGAACTGCTGACAAAATCACGGGAGCCCCTCGTATCTATCTCTCTCCATGGATACAGGCATATGGGACAGTGGCTTGGAGGGCCCATCTGAAGTTGAAATCCTAGCTTTATCATTCATTTGCCAGGACTTGCTCTAATCATTTCCCTTCACAGAACCTCAGTTTCTTGTCTATAAGACGGGGATAGTAGGATCGACGTTAACAACTCATCCTGAGGTTTAAATAGCGTTTAAATCAATTTTGTCCTCCTGAAATTGGTGAAAACAACTAGCAGACTCTCTGATACATTGTGGATATGCAATAAATCTCCTCTTTCTTCTTCTCCTCTCTCCCTCTCTGTCTCCCCTTCCTTCCCTCTGCCCCTCCCCCTCCATCTGTGTCTCTCTTTCTCCTCATCACTGCCCCCACCAGCACCTGACAGAAGACAGGGGTGAAGGGCAGCAGAAAGGATTGTGGTCAGATGTAGGAAAGAACTTCCTAGGGGCTCCTGGGTGGCTCAGTCGGTTCAGCATCTGCCTTCAGTTCAGGTCATGATCCGGGGGTCCTGGGATCAAGTCCTGCCTCAAGCTCCCTGCTCAGCGGGGAGTCTGCTTCTCCCTTTCCCTCTACCTGCCTCTCCCCCTGCTTGTGCTCTCTCTCTTTGTCAAATAAATTAATTAATTAAAAAAAGAACTTTCTAGGAATGTAGAGGTTAGAACCAGAAAGAATGCCCACTGGAATCTGTAGATTCACCTTCCAGCATGAGATGTAGGAGACATGCCCACACTGGAAGCAGGTAGAACTCTTGGAATCCTGCCCTGGAGGATCTGAAGCAGTAAATGGCTCCTGACTGTGGTGGGACAGAACCTGGGTTTGGTCGTTCACCACTCTGACTTTGAGCTCCTCATCTATGTCATGGAAGAAGTATTCCCTTCCTTGGAAAGCTGTCATGATGTATCTTTGTGAACTTCCATGGGCTGCTCAGGGGAGTCTTCCCAGTCATTCCATAGCAGTGGGAAGGAAGGGCAGGTTTGGAGCTGAGGCTTCCGGGTACTCGGGGACCCTTGCAGTCATCCAGGCGAGCAACAGTCTGGTACAGTGGGGGCTGTGACCCAGGCTGGACCACAGAGTCAGTAAATTCCCCCAACCATTCGCGGCCACCCCTCCCCAGCGCCACTGGCCCACCCGGCCGTGAGCTATCCTTTAGCTAAGCAGGGCAGTATTACTCTTCTAATCTCATTTTATAAATGAATCCCTCTCTTCCCTTAATCATTTTCATTGCCTGCCTCTGAACCCATTCTAATCCATCTATTGCTCCTGTATCTTCTCCCACTTATCATCTTTTCCCCATCCTCTGGCTGCAGAGGGGGCCTCCCACGTGGTGTGTTGGGGCCTCCATATTAATGGCCCTGGGTGAGAGGCTAGGCTCCCCCACCATGACCAGCGGGTCTGGCCCCCTTTACTTCTGGCTCTTGGGAGACAGGAGTATGTGGGCAGGACTAGTATCAAACCTGGGCAGAAACTCTAACGCTGCTGTCCAGGTTCTCAGCAGCCCTTGTGAAGTCCACCTACCTCTCTGGGCCTCAGTCTTCCTCATCCACAAAATAGAGCAACTGGCAGGGTCCTGGGAGAGGAAACAAGGGCACATTTCAGTCACTCTCTTCACTTCAAGAGAGGCTAGTTCTCCAGAGTTGGCTCTCCCCTAGGCTCTCTCTGCTTGTCTCCTCACCTAGGCCCTGCTCCAACAGCCCCAGAGCTCCCCAGTCTTTTGGGCATGGGTTCACAAGGCCCATCTCGGTCACAAATCAAGAACCCCAATCCCCAAGCTGCTGTCAGCCTCTCTGGGAAAGGCTTCCCCTGCAACAGGAAGGAAGCAAGCTAGACCTGAGAATGCATGCCAGAAGTGGAAAGGGGCCCTGAGTGGTAGGTATGTAGTAGGGCCTTCTGGCCCAACTCTCCAAGAAAGGGATAAGATGCTGGAAGCTTCCATTGACCTCATCCCCTAGATTCTCTTTGGAGAAGGCTACCCCTCTGTTTGGCCACCTGTGTCTCAGGTAGGTAGGACAGGACTGAGGGGACTCACTCTATGTAGCACCTGCTTTGATAGGCCTTGGGATTTTCCAGACAGCCCCATGAGGCCAGCTGAGAGGGTCTTATCTCCATTTTTCAAATGGGAACACAGGCTCACAAAGCTGAAAACACTTGCCCAACAGAGTACCTCTGCCACGCCTGGCACTTGTGGATTCAGCAAAAGGGATCTGGGTTGACATGTGGTAGAAGTAGTTTAGACCCCAGGCCTGTCGGATGCCAATGCCTATGCTTACAAGCATCACACTAAGATGTTCCACAGACAGCGGAAATCAAAACCATTCTAGTCGTATGACAAAGGAGGAGGCAGACAGGGACCAAGAAGTTCCCCGGGGGCCAGTCCTGGCCCTCTATGAACAGAAATTCCTCACGCCATGTTGTGAGGAGAGGGATGAGGTTGTTGGGGCATGATGGGACTGACCACATCTGTGGGAGTCAGTTAGGCTCCGTGGACTGAAACTTCTAAGCTGGTCCTTGAGGGATACCTAGCCATTGGCCATGCTAACAAGGGAGGAAGCGACATCCTAGAGAGAAGACAACCTTGTGTAAGTACCAGAGTGAATTCCAGCAGACCCGTGCTTCTGGGGAAAGCGCAGTTGGAGGAGTCTGGGTCCCTCACTCTGCTTTGCCCTTTACTGGATGTGTGGCCTTAGGTAGGGACCGAATCTCTCTGAGCCTCAGTCCGTTGACCTGCATGCTGGGTACCTAGTTGGGGTGGGATGCTACGTAGTTGTTAGCATTGTTATCGCCATTGTTATCTTCACTGAGTGGATCATCTCAAAATGGACTAGGCTGCAGGGCACCCCACCCCAAGCAGTCCCTGCCCCAACCCCATCCTGCTAGGCGTGCCCTTGCCCTTGCCCCCAAGTGTTCCTTCACGCCACTTCCAGTTCTGGCTCCCTCCCTGAGCCCCGCTGCTCACTCCCTTCTATGACAGACCGGCTTAGCTCTGGATGAAGTCCACAGGGTCAGGCCCTAGCAGGCTGCTGGCACACTTTAGGGCAACTAACACCCTTCCTGCCATTCTGAGCCTAGGGGTAAGAGAAAAATAGCGAGGATTTGCAGCCAGGGAGAGAAAGAGCAGGAAGATTTTCTGTCCTGTTCCAGTTCAGATGGATGGATGGAGGTCTGTCTCCTTCATTGGGTTTGTCCACCTTGGAAGCAGGAAGGAGGGGAGTGAGGGTCGTGGAGAGCGGGAAGGTGAGTGCTGGACTATTTCCCACCAGTCTGCCCTAGACCTCCACCACTGACCCTCAAAGGCATCCCTGCCTGAGCAGCTCAAGGTTAACCCTTCATTGGACTCTTCGCACTTCTGAGGCCTGGCCTCTCCCAGCCCTCTCCCTGGGCCAAGGAGACTGGGAGGGGGCAGTGAGGGAGGTTGGGAGGAGGCAGGGCCAAAAGTCCAGCCTGGTTCTGATTTCCCTGACTGGGGCTGGGAACCAGAGCTGGGTCTGTCTTCAATCCGCCCCCCGCCCCCTCGTGCAACACTTCTCTGCTTTCGGGAGCGGCTCATAACCGCAAACACATTTGCTAATGCTGCTAGCCTGCCCACCCTGGGACAGCTGGCTGGGCCCTGTGCCTGGGGCCAGGCCAGGCAAAGGGCATGGGGCCTGGCTGGGAAAGGGGCCTGAGGCTCCTCCTTCTCTGCTTGGCCTCCTGCATAGCCCCGTCCCTGCCTCTGTGGCTTCATAGCCCCTCTCCAGTATGACTCCTTCAAGGGCTCAGACGGACATCAGAGAAACTGAGGCCACTAGAGGGAGGGGATCCATTGCTGGCCACATGATATCCAGCCCAAGCACAGGGAAGCTATACATGCTTTTTGGCCAAGAAAGTACCTTGTCTGCCTGGGCTACGGGGGTTTCTGGGGCCGAACCTTCCCAATGGAAGGAGAGGGGCCAGCTAGAAGAATGGAAATTCAGGGCCCAGGGTGGGCTGGGAGTTTACCTGTTGCCCTGCAAGGCAAGGACAGAAGGCCAGGACTTTTCCTCTCTGCTACTGTGTGACTTGGGCAATCAGTCCCCTACTCTGAGCCTTAGTTTCTCCACCCTGCCTTGACTACTCCACAGGCTTCTGATATAGGAATGAAGAGGCAAGTGTGTCATTAACTGTACAGTGCTGTGTCCCTGAGAGTGATCATTCTGTAAGACCATAGGTTCTGTAAGGTCAAGCACCAGGGAGTTCTTTTCTAGATCAAACCTACTTCTGGATCCCTCCAGAAGTGACCTCCAGCCCAGAGTGTCACCGTGGGGGACTAGCTAGAGAGATGGGCTTGGGGACCGAGAGACACAGGTTGGTCCTATCTCTCATCAGCCTGGGTTTCCGCAGTCTTGGAGAAGCAACACTGAGTCCTGAGGTCCCTGAATTCTGGAGACTAGAGCCCACCCACAACCAGATGTCAATCCTAGGGCTCCAAGCCTCACTTGGCTGCCCCCATCCACCCTCCCCACCACCTCCTTCCATCACACACAAGGCATGCAGCTCAGCTTCCCCCTGCCAAGACACCCCCACCCAACCTCACAGCCCCTCTCCAAATACAGGGGCCTTTCTCTGCCACGTTCCTGGAGGCTTTTCCACTTAACAGGGCCTTGAAATCCATTTGCCGCAGACTGTGAACTTCCTCTTCATGCTCCTGCCCGCTGGCCCTCTTTTGGGCTGACTCCCCCACTCCCACCCCCACCCTGGCGTCTGCCAGCCCATGGCCCAGCAGCTGTCACCCTGATCTCCCCCTCCCCTGGCCTCTGAGGCCAAGCAGGGGGCACCTGGAGGAGGTGCTTTGTTGAAAACGGGTAGCTGAAAGCTTGCTCCCTAGGAGTGCCCTAAGCTCTAGCAGAGACAAAAGGCCACTTTCCATTCTCCAAGCATAATAGAAAAAGGGGTCACCTCCTTCAACACAATGAAGCCTAGATGAAACCTTCATCCCCATAACCTTTGCCTCTGTTGCCAGTGGATATACATGACAGTGGCCTAATAACACTTCAGATGTAGCTGGAAAGGCAGGCAGTCTGACTTTTAGCCCTGCCTTAGCCAGAATCCGTGACCTTGGGCCAATCACGTCCCTCCTTTGACCTCTGATTCCCTTGGAGTCCCTCCCAACCCCCAGCTCCACTCAGTCCTGACCTCCACTTGTTTCCTGAATTAAACTGCTGCCTGTTTCCCCTGAGTGGTCAAGTCCAGGTCTTCATGCCTTTCCTGGAGTTCCCAGGGTTTGCATGTTCTCACCCCAAACTGAATTCCCGATTCCACCAGTGCCTCTGGAGCTGTAGGAATGGCAAGCCATCACCATCCACAAACCACCTGCCGTGGCCATCTATTTCATGCCTTCTATCTCATTCTGACATTGATAAATCCTTGTGACAGGCTGGGAGAACCAAAGCTCCAGAAGGAGAAGTGAATGAGCCACGGCCACAAGGCCAGGCGATGGTAGCGCCACAGTTCAAACCTGGGTATTTAAACTCTTTTTTTTTTTTCTGTGTTCTTCCCTTGCCTGCCTTCCCACGCCTATGCCTGCACACCAACATACTTGGTGATGGAAAGTACTGGAGGACCCATTCACCCACACTTGCTGTGCAATAGCTATTCACAGAGCTCCAGATCTTGGTCAGGCTTCAGATGATGAGATCCAGGGTGACATGTGGGCAGCTTGTGACCCACTCTGACCTTGAGGCCCCATCTCAGCTCTATTTCTCTCAAATTTTATTATCCTGAAGGCAATGCCAGAATTGAGGAGGAAAAGTGTGCCCCACGGAAAAAGCACTTGAGAGATGGGAGGACTGTCTAGTGGGCCTCTAGTTACCCCACCGAACCAAGCTCCTACTATGTGTCAGCTACTGGAAGCCACTCTCAGATGCCTTTCCTTGTTTCGATACTCACAACCACCCTTTGAGCCAACAATTATCTGGGCCTTGTTACAGGTTAGGAAACTGAGGCACCGGGGCGCCTGGGTGGCTCAGTTGATTAAGCATCTGCTTTCAGCTCAGGTCTTGATCCTGGGGTCCTGGGATCAAGTTCCACATTGTGCTCCCTGCTCAGCGGGGAGTCTGCTTCTCCCTCTCCTGCTGCTCCCTCCCCGTTTGTTCTCTCTCTCTCTCTCTCTCTCTCTGTCAAATAAATAAATAAATAAAACCTTTAAAAATAAATAAAAAGAAAAAGAAACTGAGGCACAAACACGGGAAGTAAACTGTCACAAACCACACAACGAGAAGGTGACAACGAGAAGTATTCCTCCCACTGCTACTCACACACTTCAGCCTAACCTGTCCCCAAGGGAAGAGAGGTGATATCTGCAGGAAGAGGTACTCCTGTCTCAAGGATGCAGGACCCAGACAAGGGTGCTGTAAGCCCAGGGAACCTAGATGGCTGGGGCAGGACTACAGCCCCTGCAGCCAAAATTTGCTCTCACCTTTGCAGCCTGGGGCTTACCCTTGTGCCAGCTTAGGGGGCTGCCTGTCTCTCTCCCTATCTGTCTTTCTCAGCCTTCCCCAGTCTGACTCTTAGCAATGAATCTGTACAAAACCTGCACTGAACTACCACCCATGACCCATTCAGCTTCATTCTAAATGCCTGGCATGAATGCAGTCAGTGGAGGAGACGCATTCCATTGGCAGCCTGTCCTGCCTGCCAAGGACTGACTTCCCAATGCTGTGGCACCTCAAGTCTCCCTCCTCTTTGCATGTGGATGCCCCTCCCCCTCTTTTACACGTGCACTTGTCAACACAGAGAAGGTCCTCTACCTTCCTGAAAACTCCACTGAATAAAATACATATTTGCATATTCTGCCAGTGGCATGTATGGAGCACCAGGTATGCTCCAGTCGCAGTTTCAAGGCACTGGAGATGCAGCAAGATGGACACAAAGCCTGTGTTTTCATGGACTTTAGAATCAGCCGAGTAGCAAGGCAGACAATAACCAAGCAAAGTATACACTAAGAAGAAAGTTCCAGACTGCGGCAGGATCTGGGAAGAAAATAAGCCAGGTTTATGTTAATTGTGATGTGAAGAGGGCTTGTTGGGATGTGAGTCACCAGGGACAGCCTTGATAAGGAGAAAACACTTGGACTCTGCTCCTTGTGAGGAGCAGAGGAAAGGGTTTGCAGGAGAAAGAACAGAAAGCATGAAGACGCTGTAATGAAATGGAACGTGGTGGACATCAGGGCTATGCACTGAAGTTGGAAAGATAGAAAGGGATCAAACTATCTAAGGCCTTAGAAATCATGGAAAGGGTTTGAGTTTTGGTCTAAGTGTGTGGTGAAGCCATTAGAGGGTTTTAAGCATGTTTAAGAACTGGGTTCATGTTTTAGACTGCTACAAGGAGAGTGGATTGTTGAGGGGCAAGGGTAGAAGTCAGTGTCTATTGCATGAATCCAACAAGAGCTGATGATGACCTACATGAAGCTGATGGCCACAGAGAGAAGCAGATACCAAGTAGGTAATTAGATAAGACAGTCTGGATTCCAGTGAAGATGTCAGGTTCTTCCTGCTAACTTCAGATGGATGGCTCCTCCTTACCTCCTCTTGGATGTGTAGGCAGGGATCTCAAATATGCCAAGGCTACAAAAGTATCCTTGATTTCCCCCACCAAGCCAGGCTGTTAGAAACATAAGCATGGGGGCTCAAAGGAGAGATCAGTGTTGAAGGTACAAATCTGGGGGAGTCATTGACATATGGATGGCATTTAAACCCATAGAGCACAATGATATGGTCTACTGAGAAAGTACTGGTAGAGAAAAGGAGAACACCTAAGACTGAGCTCTGACATTTGGAGGAGGAGCCTGAAAAGAACCAGAAAAGGGGCCATCAGCAAAATGAGTGGAAAGCCAGTGGCCAAGAGAGCATGGCTCCAGGAGGGAGTGGTCAACGATAGCAGATGATTCTGAGAGGTCCAAAAGGCAAGACAGATTTTGGGGTTTGGCAATGTAGGGTCGTTGGTGATTGTGGCAAAAGCAATTTCAGTGGAGACTGGGAAGTCCAGTCCAGCGGCGAGAATGGACTGTGAGGAAGCGGAGACATGGAGTGTAGAAATCCTTTTGGGGAGGTTCCATGATGAGGGAGAGCTGAAGAGAGGGGCAGAACCTGGACGAGTGTGTGAGCAAGGACACAGTCATAGGATCGATGGATGGGAGGCCTAAATGAAGGCAGAGCATTGCTGGATCCAGGGTACTAGAGGGAATAAGGATAAATAGGGAGTAGGCTCAAAGAGTAGGTTGATTGGAATCAAGATTATGAAAATGACACAGTTGATAGTGATGGCAAGGTCAAGGGTATGGCTATGGGAATGGGAGACTGAGATGAGGTGGAGGACAAGACTGTTGGAGGTGAGGTACTTTAGGAACAAAGAAGCCAGGGCGGTGCGTAGGTCAAGTGTGCTAATGAAGAAGCCGCCAAGAATGTTGCCAGGATTTGGGAGTGGAGAGGGGTCAGTGGGCCACCTACTGACATCTCCATGAACAGAGGGCACTGACAGTGAAGGTGAAAAGATGGCAGCCTTGAGGAGGCATAGGGAATAAGGCAGTCGTGAGAGGAGCCATCATTCTGTAAAGAGGAAGACAATGACCTAGAAGCAGCCATGAGGAACAAGGAAGACATTATCCCACCTCTGCACCCAGAGATATTCAGTGTATAGGAGGAAAACAGAGCCTTCCCATTTGCAAGAGAGTTGCAAGAGAGTTGTATCCTCGGGGCATAAGAAGGAAGGAACTGGTTCTAAGAGATTGAGCATGTGGGAAGGGGAACTGCAGCTGACAGTGGACCCTGGGTACTGGAAGGCACAGTGTAAGGGCTTCAGGAGCTTGAATGGAATAGAAGATGAGGCCCAAATTTGGCAGCATGTATGGAACAATATAGGGATTAAAGCTGGGTGGCTTCTGTAGCAGTTAAGATAAACAGAGACAGGTGCTGATTCACAGACCTGTACCCCTGGGGATAAAAATACATGTTTATAAAAAATAAAAAATTAAAAAAAAAAAAGATAAACAGAGACAGGAATCCTGATGGGATAAATCAGGGTTTCTTACAGGAAGTGGTCATCACCTCAAGCCAGAGGCCTTGGGGAGTCTGAGCAACTGACTTCCTCCTGCTGGCTGGAGGTGGAGAGGCCAAGGGTGAGCAGGACCTGGGACCAGGGGAGGCTCAGCAGACCTCCCATGTAACCTGCAGGAGACAGCATCTCTGCTGCAGGAAAAGAGATTGAACCCCAAACAAGCAAAGCATGTAAGCACTTGTTGAACCAGGCACACATGACCTAATACTCTCTGTTGCATGCCCACAGAGAGGCCAGCTGCCTTCCCTAACACGAGCATGTGACCAAAATGCCATCTGCATATAAACATGTACGTATGCAGGCATGCACTTTCACATGTAGCCACACACCCCAAAACATCACACATATCCATAGTTCCCCATACCCCCGTGTACATACACACACACACACACACACACACACACAAGAGAAGAGACTGGGCTTTATTAAGTCTTGCCAAGCCACAGACAGCAGAAAATCAAGCTGAAGTTGAACAATCCAACCCAGAAAAGGGGGAGGAGATGAAGGGGCGTGAGAATGAGGTGTGTGTTGGGGGAGTCAGGCAGAGGGGAGCAAGGGAGCCAAGTGCTAGGGGAAAAAAAAATTGAGACCCTTTGAAAAAGGGAAAGCCTTCAGACAGAGCAGGAATGCAGGCTGTAATTAGAATCGCTTCAACCGTCTCTAGATTTGGAGAGGATAGGCAAACTCGTTGCACATGCAGCATGGCGATGCCAAGCCTAGATAATGTCGGAAAAGCACGTGTGTGCGCCCACGCATGCGTGCATGCCTGGGAGCCTGGGAGGCTGAGGAAACTGCACTTGACGACATGGCATTGGGCCTTTGGGGAGCCAGTGTGAGGAACCCCCCAACTTGCCCCTGTAAGAGCCTGCCTTCAGGCTGGGCCCCTCACCCAGCCTAGGGCCACCACACACTGAGCTTGCACGTGCACATGTGCGCTCGCGCATGCACACACACACACACACATAACCTGTAAGGGTTGGTTCTTGCCCAAGGCCACGCAGCCACCCAAGTTGAGCCTATTGGGTGAAGCGGAGGTGAGGGCATTGCATCGAGGGACAGTATCTCTGTGTTCAAGCACCAGGTCCACCACTGACCAGCTGCCTGACTGGGGGGTACATCCCTCCCTTTCTTAGGGCCTCCATAGCCTAAGAGGAGACCTTGGGGTCCTTCCAATCTGGTCCTGAGTATTTATCCAGAACTGTTGGTTCAGAGCAGCTGGAAGCAGGCAAAGGAAAGAGATTTGTGGGGTGCCAGAGAGAAAGAGAAGGAGCAAGATTGGGAGGGATGTGAAACTCCCAGAGTCCCTCCCTGCCACCCCCGCTCCCTGGCTCCAGGTGGAGGTTGCACAGAGGGAAGACCTTTGCACGACAGCCTGGGCAGTGTGTGAGCCCAGGGACTGCTGCAGGCCCCAGAGGAGGGGGCGGCCATGGCAAACAGAATACCTCATATTCCCTCTGGACCTCCCTTTACCTTCTTCTCACCTTCCTCCTCCCTGCTTGCTGGGAGGGCCTTGAGGCCAGCTGCTGTCATCACTAAAAATAGCCTGGTCAGCTCTGAGTGGGAAGGAACCCCTCTGACCTGCAGAGTCCCAGAGGCCTGGCAGGTGGCATTTGGTGTCTATGGCCCTACCAAGCCTGAGAGACCAGATTCTCCTTTGCCAAGTGCAGGCCCAGTTCCAGCTCAAATCTCAGCTTCTCCATGCACTGCCCTCCTTGTTCCCCAGTATCCCCATGACTCTTCTGGACGGGTTCACCCAGTAGGTGGCTTGGGTCCTCATGCTCAGTGAATACCCGTCAACATCATCAACATAATCAACACTTGAACACTTACTGTGCTTCCAGCACTCTGCTAGGGGCTTTGCATGTCCTAAGTCATCACTCCTCCTGACTGCTCTTTGAGTTGTCCCATTGTTGCAGGTGAACAAACTGAGGCATGGACAGCTTAAGTGAATTATTCAAAGTTACACAGCTAGTAAGGGGTAAAATAAGGTATCTTTTTTATCCTTTTAGTTGCTGATTCCTTTGGGGAGACAGAAGTTCTGATAACAAGACGATGAAGAGGTAAGATTTATTCCTTTTCATGGGCAGTGGACCTCCCTGTGATCTTCAACCCTGCGATCTTCAACATTGGCTTTCTTTTCCCACTTGGGCAGCTGAAAGACCCTTGTAGCAAATGGGATCAAGAATTAAATACTCCAGTTGCCCCTCACTGGATGTGTGACCCGGAGCAAGTGCCTTTTGTTTCTGGAGCTCAAGTCTCCTGACCTGGGGAATGGTAGTAATAATGATAGCCATGAGGATTCTGGGAGACAGGGTGTGAGAATGAACTCAATGTGTTGGCGTCCACTTTACTCTCTCCTCCCTTATTAAAGACACCTGGGAGCTACTTTTATTGTTGTTAATAACCTGGGGGCTTCTTTGTCTCATTCTCTCCCGAGGCCAGATGGAGAGTCGCCCCCCCAACACACACAAGCCCTGCATTCGGGTGCTTTTCTCCACATGGCACTGTGGGTGCACTACCCAGAGCCTCCAAGCTTCCCAGGGGCCTATGAAAACTTGCGAGCCTCAAGAAAATTTATCGCCTCTAAAATATGAAAAGAAAACAGCAGAATTGGAATTAATAAATGTTCTATTATGTGTCTACAAAATGTAATATAATATAGACCTCATTAATTGTTAAATTTAGTATTCCTAAAATTTTCATTACATTTGAAAACAATTTGTTGGTTAGATTTCCTCACTTAGCAAGAATTCCCAAGTATGCACGATGATTACCAAGAAATCATGGCCAATTGGGAATGAAACGAGTTACTCATAGGCAAATCATTTCAAAAGCGGAATTATAAAAATCCTTTGAAAGATTTTATAGGAAAAATTACATTTAATATGGGATGTGGGTGCATTTTCATATATTTGATATACTGGGGGGTAAAGCCACTAAAAGTGAGAGTGCCGAGGGCCTTAGGAGGTCTGGAAAGGGCCCTGCCCCTGAGTGGAAGAGGAGCGAGGACCCAACGAGGGAGGGAATAAAAGCGCCTCTATGAGAATGGTGATTTGGGGGAAAGAGTCTGTGGGCCATGACGTGTGCCCACTCTTTTGGTTGTTCTTCTCAATCTCAAACAAAACAAAACAAAACAAAACAAAACCCGCCTGGGCCACATGTGTCTAGGCGCTGGCAGAATGGCCCTCATGGAGCAGCTCTTTCATGTACTGCCCTCGGCTCTTATCAAAGGCCCTTTCAAGAAACAGGCCTGCCTGTGTGCCTTTCATAATCAAGAAGAGAAATAAACATTATCTGACGAAAAGTGAGAAGAAAACAGCCATGTGTAAACGGTGTCTGTTGGGTTGTCAAGCTGTTGCCCAGGACATTGTCCACTGGGCTGCTCAGTGCCCCCAGGCAAGGGCCCACATGAGGCATTTCTCTCCCAGTTGAGCCCCAACATCCACCGGGGGTCCCCTGAGGCCCTGTCAGTTTCCTCCTCTCTGATAGCGAGAGAGCCACAGAGCGCTCTGCCTCCCGCTGGCTCACCATGGGAGGCCCCCTCCTGCAGCCAGGGAAGGAGAGGGAGGCACACAGGCCACCATTCACTTCTACGAGACCTGAGGCAGGTCCCTTCCCACTGATACTTCCTGTGCAGCTCTGGCACAAGGCACAGGGTTAGTGTGAGGATGCTTGAAGATAATGAATGTCAAGTGGAGAGGCTAGAATTCCGTATGGTTAAGAACTCAGGATTGGGAGTGGGTTTGCTCTCGAGGCCTGAGATATGAAGCCTCAGATGCCCTGTCCCAGGATGCCTCCCTGCTCTGTGTGACCTCTGACACCTGGGCTCCTGGCCGACACACACCAGTAGCTTTACTACGTCAAGGCTCTCCTATCAGATCAGCACATCTGGGAATCACCGAGAAGCTTGGGGGGCTGGGAGCAGAGACTTCCCAACCCTCAGGTCTCCAAAAGCTAAGATGACTCAGTGTCACCTACTCTCAATGTGGTTCCCGCTCTGGCTAGTTACTCTATCCTGCTTTCTGGCAACTCCTCATCTCTTCCCTGCAGAGACCCAGTAAGGATACAGTTCTGCTAAATGCTTCCTGTCCTACTTATTGCTGTGGCCAGCGCAGGGATGAAAGAGCCCAGACAAAAGGTTAGGGTGGCATTATGCCAAAGCACTGATGGCAGACCAACACTTGGGCTAAGCCACCATCTGCAGCTGCCCATCCCCCCCCCCATCCTGTCTCCAGGTCAAACACCTTGCTGCCAACTCAGGAGCTCCACCCAGCCTTCTGAATGCTCTCTCTCCTCTGCCCACACACTGGCCCTCAGGCCCCCTGCCTCCCTCTGCCCCCAAATGCCACTGGCCCTCCCTCCTTTGTATTCTCACCACACTTTCTCTGTGGCCCCATTGCACGTTGTAGCAGCTCTTGGGTTCTTGGGTCAGCACTTCTGGGTCCCAGCATCTGTATCCCTGCTGCTGCAAAGGCAGCAGCTGTGTGGTTCCACCTTTGGGTATTCGGTTCCCTGCACTGGGCTTGGCACAGGCGTCTCTGCTGAATGGGAGGGAACTGGGCATAGGTGAAGGGAATAGGGAGAAAGGGAAGGAAGATTCTTTACCACTGGTCCTTCCATCTCTGGGAACTGGGACTCAGAAGATCTGAGCTCATATTTGTCTATGGGACCTTAGGCAAGTCACTTCTGTTTCCTGGGAGCTCCACTTCCCTCACCAGAAAAACGAGCCTCCCAAACCCTTCTCTGCCTTCTGGCAAGGGCTGTTATTGAGATCACATGAGAGAGTGGTTGGGATGGTCTGTGAACTGTTAGACCGGTGGCCAGGGCATTTGCTGGTCCCGGGAGCTCATCTGAGCTCATTATCATGAGGAGTGTGCAAACCCCTTTCATTCATTTAACACCTGCTCCCATGCCACCTGCTGGGCACCCTGAACCCCATTTGGCAGCTACCAATATGACTGATAGTAACGGCAGCTAGCACCACTTACCGAGGACTTACTAGAGCTCTGAGTATTTAGCATTTATTAACCAATCCTCACCATGACTCCTGCCATTTTTGGAGTTGGAGAAACTCAAAGTCAAAGAGATGAAGTAACTTGCCCAAGATCGCAGACCTAGAACACCAAAAAGTGGTGGCTTGCTCCTGGGTCTTCTAGCTCGAGAGTCTGTGTGTGTAATCACTTTGCTACATGGCCTGCCAGACAAGAAAAGAGGCAGAATGAGAAGAGGACTTGCCCAAAGTCAACATGCAGAGAGTCAGTGCCATTGCCGGATCTCCAGCTCAGATCATTAGTGCTCTCTACAACCCAGACGTTTCTATTGAGCAGTTAATGGTGTGTAAGTAACACTTAGCTGACTGGCTATATGGGAGGGGGTGGCCCTATGTGAAGGAAGTATAATCATAGGTATTTCTTAGGTTACAATTCAACAAACACTTATGTTCACCTTCCAGGAAACATTCTAATATTCCACTGGAGTGACAGAGTTAATCCAGGAACTAACAATGGCCCTGCGGACAAAGGAAGGAGCCCTTCATTTTCCCACTTGAGCTGGACCTGGGAGGATGCAAAGAGCTAAAGAGGTCGGAGTGAGGCGGGGGGTGCATTGCAAGCAAGGGGAAGTGGGTAAGGAAAAGTGCTGCCATGGGGAAAGACCTGGTGTGTTCAGGAAACAGCAAGGAGTCCAAAAGAACTGTGAGCCTTTACGGGAGAGAAGCAGGGCCAAATGGCTAAAGGACTTGAATACCAGGCTAAGGAACTGGGACTTGATTTCTGCAGCTGACAAGGACTCCACTTCCCTTCTTGCTGCAGAGAGAAGTCATGCCTACAGAGTTGTTCAGGAATAGACTTAGAACATCACAGTATGTCGCAGCTAGAAAAGACCCTGAGACCTCAAGAGGGTTCAACTGGACAAGGTCAACCTTGTCTTTGACTTGGACAAGGTCAACCACTGAGTTTGTAGGAATCAGCCTTCAATTTTGGCCTCAGAAGACCTTGGGGATTTGTATTGTAGAAAGGGGGAAGGGGCACAAGAGCAGAGAAGAGAGGAAATGTGCCTGACTTTGGGCAGTCCCACAACCCATCCCTATACCCATTCAAGCTGTCAAGGATGGCCCTTAGTAGGGGGTTCCCTAAAAAGCTGCCAAGCCCTGGGATCTTGTTGGCTGCATAGAATCCTAGGCCAGGGCCCACATGCCAGGAGGACCCCAGAGCCACTGTGGGTCTCCTTCCTCTCAGTGGAAAGCCCACAGGGAAGGGGTTGTCAGGAGAATGGAGGTGGGGTTGATTGGGTCTGGCTGGCCAGGCCCGTGTCCTGGTTTGAGAGAAGCCAGACCTTGCTCGGAAAGGGCAATCATTCCCTAGGTTACCAGCAAGCCAGTGAGAGCTGGAGTGATATGGGGTCCTGACAGCCCCTGCCCTGGGTCCTCCACTCCCACCTGGCAATCATTAGGTACGTTTGGAGGATCCCTGTCAAGAGAGCTAGACTTCTGGGATGGATCAAGGCGAAGGGGAAGCTGGCAGAGAGGACCCTTGTGCCCAGACCTCACACCAAAGGCCCCCCACAGCTGCCGGCTCCCTTGGGTATGTCAGAAAGACATTACAAAGACCCAGCTGGCCCCTTATCAAGTTGCGTGTGCCCTCCTCCCCCCCCCCGCATAGCAGGCCATGTGTCCAGCTCTCATGGGAAAGTATGAACCCATGGGCCTGGAGGGGAGAGGCTGTATCTCAGAGCAAGGGACCGATAAGTTAGACAGAAGCTGCTGGGAGGGTGCTAACCTCTGGACCAGGGAGTATGAGATCCAGGAATCCCCAGGATGCATTACCCTGGGGGAAGTGTGTACCAAGGCTGCAACCTTGCCCCTTCTTCCCCCAACCTCCAGACTCGATGTCCAGGTCCTAAAGCCTCAATATCCTCATCTGTAAAATGGCTATACTTCCTTCTTCACAGGGCTGTGGAACTGTAACTGAAACAATGGAATATTCTCAGCATAGTCCCAAGCACAAAGGAAGTACCCAGTAAGTGTGAGGCCACCCAATCCACTTTCTGTCCCTGCAGAAAGGTCAACATAGAACAGGTGAAAAATCCACCAGCCCTGGAATCTCCTGCATATTAGAACTTCGAGGGCCCATATCATCTAGCCCCTATCTCCCCCATCCTACTGATGCAGTAGTAGAAGCCCAGAGAGGTTAAGTGACTCGCCCAAGACCATACAGCCCATTAGTGGTAGAGCTAGGACTAGGGTGCATACTGCCTGAATCATAGGACACTGGAATGCTGTTTGTTCAATAGCCCTGTGTCAACCCCACAGCAATGCCCCGGGAATTTCAGTACCCCTGTTTCTCAGGGAGGGGAGGTTAGAGGTATTTCCCTGGGAAAGCTGAGGTTGGGGATCAGGGATCCTCTGGTTTCCCCCCGTGCTACAGCAGCCAGGCCCCGTGCAGTGTGTGTGTGTGTGTGTGTGTGTGTGTGTGTGTGTGTGTGTGTGTGACAGAGAGAGAGAGAGAGAGAGAGAGGCCAACTTTATTGGGCTACTATATCACATTGCAAACTCCTATCTCATTTGCTGTTCCCCAGTCCCTGGCCCCCCTTCTTCCCTTGCTCTTTCGCAGACAGATCTGCATGGTTTGCATTATTCCCCTTCCCGCCCACCCCCTCCCCAGATATCTTGGTTCCATATTTTCCACGCCGAAGCTCAGTTTACTCCTGGCTGGGCTCCGGATCTGCACCTGGGTTCTAAGAGAGAAGTCTGTGGGATGTGAATGTTCTGGGGCAGGGAGCCCTGCTGGTCACCCTGCCTCTCTCTCTGCTGGGGACAGACCACTGGGGCATCCTCCCTACCCTCTGCCTTTCACTAATTGCCCCTGAGACGGAAGCAATTCTCAAAGTAAATGCCACAGATGCTTTCTCCTAAATCCCTTGATGCTAGTTGAAAATGAAGATTCCTGGGCCCCACCCAGTCTGACTGAATCAAATTTTTTTTAGGAGGGTGGCAGGAATCTATATTATGTCTGCTGTTTTATTTGTAAATGTTCTGCTTAATTATTTGCCTTTAACTCTTCAGGAGCAGGACACCTGGGTGACTCAGTGGGTTAAGCATCTGCTTTCGGCTCAGGTCATGATGCCAGGGTCCTGGGATCCAGTCCTGCATCAGACTCCTGGCTCAGCAGGGAACCTACTTCTCCCTCTCCCTCTGCCCCTCCCCCAGCTTATGCTCTCTCTCTTTTTCTGTTGACAAAGTTTTAAAAAAGAAAAAAATCTCTTCACGAGCAAGGGGATCATTTTAACAGTGGACCTTTGTCACTCCTATTCTAAATTCACTGACTTTCCCCAATGACTTCTTGGTTTCCCTTTTAGCTCTCTAGCTATTCTGTTTCCTTGGCTGGCTTCTCCTCTTCTCCTGTTCCTTGAATGCCAGAAGGCCCAAGGCTTGGTCCTTCCTCCTCTTTTCCATGCGACCATGTCTCCCTGCATGAGTGCATGTTTTCTCAGCTCCAGATCCTATGTTCATGCTGCTAAGCTCCCCACCAGGCCTCTAGCCCAGCCTTCTCCCCTGAGCTTCAGTCCTGTTCCCCAGCTTGAGCATCCTGCAGGCTCCTCAAAGTCAACAAGACCCATGCTGAGCCCATCTTCCTCACATACCCAGTGAACCTTCTGGAACACACATCTGATTACGTCACTGAGAAACCTTCTGGGAACTCTCCTTGGCCGGCCAGAGGAAGTCCCCACTCTGCAGGCACAAGGCCGAGCCTGACCCCTATTCAGCTCTCTAGCCGGTTCTTTCCACACTACTCTTGTCACCCCTCATCCCTAGCTTCTCTGCCCCACAGGGGCTGAATGACTCACAGCGCCAAGAGGCACCAGCAGCCCCTGTATATCTTCCTTCTTCTTCCTGGGACATGAAGGCATGGGGCAGAAGGGGACGTCTACCTTTAAGCACCCGTCTGTGGGGGTGCCTTCACAAGCATGTGGGGACCAAGGGTGCAAACGCCTTCCTCTGGCATCTTTCCCCTAGAGATGACGTTGTTGAAATGCCCTTCTCCCTAGAGCCTGATGAGCCACGAGCCACGAACCTTCTTGCCTCTCACATACTTCCATCTCTCCTTATGCTTCCAATCTGGATTATTAGTAGGGAAATGGTCATAGATAAGCCTCTAAGGACAGGGCCTGGCCCATAATAGGCGCTCAATAAATATTTGCTAGTGATTGAGCGAATGCGTTCCTCTGTTAATATATCATGATCAACAATGACGAGATTGGTTCCCACTCTGGACCACGAGTTCCCTTCACCAAGAGCAGGGCAGCATCTTCTCAAACTGTGCATCCCCAGAGGCTAGCACATACCCATAGGTGCTCAGCAAATGTTGGATGAGTGAGCTTATTGAGGGCCCCGCCCCTCAGGTCCGGCACTGTAGTGTGTCCTGGGAAAGCAAGCAGTGATGAAAAAGCAGTGTTGGGGCCCCTGATGCTGAGACACTGGAAGCCCCAGCTGGTGTGCTAAGGGTAGAAAAATGAGTGAGTGGTTTGCTCTTTGAAGTGGGGTGAGGAGTAGGGGGGAGCAAGGAGAAAGCCCTCCCGGGGGAGATAGCTTTCCTGTCGCCTGTGACGTTCTCCAAGTCTCTTTCTTTGATCATGAACATTAGCTCTCTGATCCATTCAAACTAAGTGCCATTCATTCAATATCTCAGTTCATCAAGAGGACAATCCTAGAAATAGGTGTTATTACCATCCCTGGGTGACTAACGACCAAAGGGAGACTCAGAAAAGATAGCAAAGGAACCCAGATCATTCATGCCGTGAGCAACAAAATTGCACCTTTGTCCCAGATTTCCAGACCCCAGAGTTCACGGGCTGATGCCATGTTCACCTTTCTCCAAATCCGTACACACACCGTAGAATGTGGCAAATGTGCTCTCTCCTCAAAATCACCCCTATCCTGCCCCCCCCCCCGGAGAATGCCACTGTCAGCTTAGGCATGTAAGCCCCCAAGCGGCTTCTCTTGCTGCAGCTGCAAGAGAGGCAGCAGAGCGTGAGGACTCAAAGCGCAGGATCTGGAGCCAGCTCTGCCACTCACTGCTCTGTGTCACCGAGCAAGATGAGGACCCTCTCTGGGCCTCCAGTTCTTCATCTGTAAAATGGTGATAAGAATGTTACCTGCCTTGTAGAGGAGTTATGAAGATTCAGTAAGTAACACAGTACTTAGGACAGTGCCTGGAACATAGTAAGTATTCAACAAGTATAAATCATTTTAATGTAGCTTTTCTATTTTTATGTACCTATATCTATAAGTGTGTGTGTGTGTGTGTGTGTGTGTGTGTGTGTATGAATGTTGTATATTTGTAGCTTGGCATCCAATTTCTTCCTGCGGGAGAGGGTTTTGTCAGGTGGAGAAGGGCATTCTAAGCATGTGGGGAAATGAGCGCAAAAACTTGAGTTGTGGGGAAATACGTGCTGTGTGTTTGGGGAAGTTGGGGGAGGAACAGCCCCCCCGGAATGGAAGGAGACAAGTCCCTGGGAGGCTTCCTTGGCATAATAGAGCTGGGAAGAAAGCCCAGGACCCCTCAAAGCTCCTGAGAGGGTCCTGTGAGGCCTGCCTTCAAGTTGTAGAGCAGGCTCTTGGCCTTCGTGTCCTCTGGTGGAACCTCTGGCAGGGTGGCTGGGACTAGGGCCGGCCCTCCCCAGAGACCTTAACAAGCCCATAGGGACCAGGGTTTGCATGGGGCAGGCAGCCGTCTGTCTCAGTCTGCCCAGGCCCCAGGCTCCAGGCTCGCTTCCCAGTGAGCATCAGAGGCCTTCTTTCCTCTTCAGAGAGAAGAGGGGGAAGGGGTGGCAGGGGCAGGGTCCCCTCAGCATCTGGAAGGTGCCACCTTGGGATGAGCTCGCCTCTGAATGCGGAAGGCCGGGTGAAGGGGCCAGGGCAGCCTGCCAGGGTGGGCTCCCCTTCTCAGCTGAGGTCTAATGGGAGCTGACAAGAGCAGCTGTGAGCCTTTGATCTGCCCTTCAGGTATGTGTCCCAGCTCGGAATGGGGAAGCTGGAATGAGGAATGTTGATGGGGGCGGAGATAAGAGAGGATCAGTCCAACCACGCAGAAAGGGCCCGGGGCCACTAGGCCAGGGCTGGGAGGGAAAAAGAGAAACTGGAAAGAGAAACGAGACTAGAAAAAGGCCTGTCCAGCGTCCAAAGGAATGGCTGCCGGTCCCCTTCTTTCCCCACTTGGGGAGAGGCCCCAGAGGTGAGAGACACTCCTCTGGTCTCGGATGGGGCCAGGCCCCTTGTATGGGTGGGGTTCACACTGCCATGTGGTCCTCATTTCAGGTCTGAGCACGGGCACTCCACCCTGCCGCACCTGGCCAGACAGTAGGTGGGGCCGGGCTCAGACTCGAGTCAGCCTCAGCAGGTGAATTGGGGTGGGGGCCCCCCTGAAGCTGCCAGCCCCGAGATCTGAGGCCCAGCCGGGGCCCAGTGGGTATTTTGCCAGTTGGCCCCAGCCCAGGAGACACCTGCTTGGTGTGGCCCAGACAGATCCATGGGCCTCCCCGCTGCAGATTCTGAGGCCACCACAGCAACCTTAGCCAAGGGGCCAAGCAGCATTTTCCTAAAGGCTTCTAGGAACAGGCTGCACACCACTTCTCCAGGTAGTTTGTGGACTTGCTCGGTCACCCTCATCACCTACCACCTGACCCCGGGCTGCCTTCCGGTCACCTTGACTTCTGCCTCTTTAAAAGAAATACCTAGACGCCGACCCAGAGAAAAATTAGGATGAGAGCCCGCAGGAAGACCAGGCAGCACACCAAGAGGGCTGGTGGGGAGCCTGAGTGAGATGCCCCTAGGCTCCAGCACACCTTGGGAGGGATCCCCAACCCAAGCCTCCCAGAGTGAGAGCTGGCCAGTAGGGCAACGAAGAAATCAAAGAGCCGAGTCAGGGAGTCCCCCAGGCACACAGCCCGCTGTAGCCCAGAGGACTGCTATCATTTTTGGTCCATTTCTTTCCCTGTTACAAATGAAGTACAGTTGACGTGCAATGTTGTGTTAGTTTCAGGTGTAAAAAAACCTCAATTCGACAGTCTTCTACATTACGTGATGGTCACCATTAAGTGTAGTCACCATCGGTCACCAAACAATGTTATTGCAATATTATTGACTGTGTTCCCCAGGCCGTACTTTTCAGCTCCATGACTTATTTATTTTATAACTGTGAGTTTGTACTCCTTCATCCCCTTCATCTATGTCATCTATCCTCCCAACACCCCTCCATGCCAGAAAACTACCACTTCGTTCCTCTGTATTTAAGAGTCTGTTTGCAATGGGGAAAAAAAAAAAAAAAGAAGATTCTTAGTCCACTTATCAGTTGTCTCACTGGAGCATCAGAGTGTTAAGGATGGGAGGAGGCTTGAAGGCCACGTCATCTTGTTCTCAGCTAATGCTCTGCAAGGCTTCTCCTTGCATAACCCCCCAACCCCCTCCCAGGGGGCTCAGTTTCTTTCCCTTCTTGGATCCCACTCTGGTTATCAAACAGGGATTCGCTGGTAATAGTCTGCATTATTCTCCCTGTCCCTTCGTCCTCAGGACTACTCTGCTTTCTAAACACTCCTTAATGGGGGGGGGGGGGGACAGCTTGAGGGGCCAAAAGAGTACCATGACCCGCACCCTCACCTCAAGCTTGCCCTGGCCTTCAGGCAGGCCCCTCCCCTCAAGGATGGACCTGGTGAGTTTTCTCCAAATCCACTATTTTTTGTCAACTTTCTGCCCGATGGCAGCTCTTCAAATTTCTGAAAAGGAAAATGATGCCCCCCCCCCCACGTGCACAGGGTAAAGAATGTCAGTTCCTTCAAAGGATCCTCCTAGCTAGGATGTAAGCGCTGTGTCCCACATCCCAGCCAGCTGATTCTTGCAGCGGAGAGGGAGGGGTGGAAACCCAGAGTGGCCTTCTTCAGGATCTCGAAATGTCTGCTTGGAGGAAGGTGGGCGAGGCCAATGTCCAGCTTGGGTCTTATCTGGTCTGTATCTCTGCCAATTGTTCCCGTTGCCCCTACTCCCAATGCCCCAAGCAGCAGGACCACAAGCAGCCACTGACACTTGGCCAAGACTCCATGTGCCCTCCTGACTCCCTCTCTTTCCTTCTGCCAGGGTGTAAACTTTGCAGAGCGGCAAGGAGCTGCCCAGAAAGGAAGCCCAGCACCAGAACCTAGATCTCGTTCATTTTCGCAAAGAACCCAGCTCCGCAAGCAAGGCAGGCTTGGTGACTTCTGTTCCATTTGCCTAGCCATACCATTGATCCCTCCCTTCTGGAGCCCCTCGGCTTCTTCAAAGGCCAGGCCTAGAGATCCGACATGCTGGTTTGGGGCAAATGGGGTCTAGTTCCATTTAGGAAGTTGCAAGCTGGCTGCCTCAAGCCCCCAGGGGTGGGTGCAGCGTTAGAGATGGGGCTGGACTCCTCAGTGATCCTGGGACTCGAACCTCAGAGCCCTGAGACCTGGGCAGACCTCCAGGAGATGACAGTATGGAGGGAGCTTGCAAATGAATGGGGTCAACCAGCCTAGCCCATCCCCCCACCCCTGCCCTTTGGCCTCCTCTTTAGAGTGCTGAGGAGTTGGAATATTGCCCTCTCTCCCTGGGGTGGTCACCTGCTTCCTCCCCACCTGAGCCCCAGGCTGCCCAGGAGGTGGAAAAGGGTAGGGAAGGGGCTGGCCCGCCCTAGCTAACCTTGGCCTAGAAGAATATGCAGAACAAGCTGGGGACAGGGCCCCTTCCCCAGCCTAGGGCCCAGTGATAAGGAAAGGGATGGGGGCAGCTGGAGGCCGGCAGTGGGAGGGAGAGGAGAGTGTAGAGAATGTGCTGTGTCAGCCTTGTGCTGAGCCCTAAACTAACAACTCCCTCTTCCTCCCCTCCCGAGCCCCTCCCCCTCCTCCCTCCCTCCTCTCCCGAGCCCCTCCCCCCCTTCCCTTTTTTCCCATTCTAGGTCTCTATCGCCTTGGCTTCCTGCCTTTGTTTCCTTCTCCCTTTGTCTTGGGCTCCCGTGCAGCCGGCCTCTGTTTCTCTGTACCTCTCTATCTCCCTGTCTGCCTCGCTCCCGGCCTTCTTCTCCATCTGTGTGCATCTGTTGCCCTCTCTGCTTCTCTTCTCTGCCCCTGCCTCTCTCTCTTTGTTTGACTGTTGCCCAACCTGTTCCTACGTCTGTCCATCTTTCTGTGTCCTTGAGTGTGTCTGTCTCTATGGCATTTCTTCCATCTTTCTCTTTGTCTCTCTGCTTCTCTCCCGCTGTCTCTCTCCCTACCAGTATCTTTTTATACCCGTCTCTGTCTTGCCCTGGCCCCTGCCTTCTCTCCCTTTCTCTCCCTTGTGTGGCTCCCAAGAGGCTTTCTGCAGCTGCTGAAGCACCAAATGTGAACCCCAGGCCCCCAGTTGGCTGGCCATGCTTCAGAGAGGGCCTATGCCTGCTTTAAGCAGCACAGAGAAGGAGTGAGGGAGGGAGAGAGGGAGGCTCTAGGAAAGCTTGCCCCGGGAAGACTGGGGAAGGAAGACAGCAATCTTTCGTAGCATCAAGCACACCACCACCTCCTTCTTTATCCTGTGATGGCAAGACTCTTTACCCCCATTTTCTGGATGACACAGCACTTGGTCTAAGTGAGGGAAGTAACTGGTCCAGGACTGCCAGGCATCAGTGGTAGAGCTGCTAGGGTTAGAACCCGGGACTCTCTGCCTCCGTGGCCCACTAACAGAGGGTCTGCCCTTTCAGGATTCTGAGGCCACCCTCTGCAAACCCATGCCTGCTTCCGCCTGATAGCTCTCTTCCTCTGGGACACTTGTGTGGACTCTCTGAGTAAAGGACCTATTCGGAGACTCACTGGAAAGCAGAGCTGCTGAGTTTCGAGGTCATCACAGAGAAGCCGCCCTGAGCTGGCCCCAGGAGAGACACTCCCAGGGCCTCTTGGGAGTCATGGCCGACAACGTGGCATTTGTTGGGTCACACAGAGAGCTCGGGCTGGGTGGTCCTCGTCCTTGTCTCAGCCCAGCCCCTCTTATTGCACAGATGGGAACATGGAGACCCAGAGAAGGGGAGTGGGCCCAGGCCAGCTCAGAACATGCCTTCAGCAGAACGGGGACAACATCCAAAGAGGGAAATTATCAGGGATGAGTTTGGCTTGTGAGACTAACACAGTAATTCCATGCAAGCCCGTCCACACCCCCAACGTGACTGCAGCCCAGGCACTTGGGGAGAAGCTGGGTCAAGTCCTTGTGCCCAAGCCCTTCTCATCTCTGGGGCTCTCTGGAGGTAGAGTTGGACCCTCCCTGAGGTCTCATGGTCTGTAGCCTTTGGCGTGCTGGCTCCCTCCCTCGGGGGACGGTGGGCACTGCCCCAGGCTGGCAGAACAGCTGGTAGGTAAGGTATTCTTCACTGACAGCTACAAAGAGAGACCAGGGGAGAGGAATGACCAACACGCAGAAGGGATGAAGAGAGACAGAAGCAGAGGCTACGAGCTGGCGAGCCAGCATGCAGGGCTGCGGGGCCCGCGGTGGGGCCGAAGGGAGTCTAGAGGTAGCTCCATGGGCATTCTTTCCTTCTTCTCGGGTCCTAGCCAGTCCCATCTGAGTCTCTACAAGGCTGTTCATGGGCTTGACCTCATTCTGTGCCTCACTGCATGCCTGTGTGACGTCGGCAGGGCTGGCACCATTGTTGCTCATTTGCCGGGAGAGGAAACTGAGGCCCAGCAAAGCCAAGCTGTTTGACCAAACCGGGACGGCAGCAAGGGTGCTGCCAAATCACAACCTTGAGCCATCTTCCCGTGGCCTTTGTGCTCCAGGAAACAGTGGCATAGGGTTACCCTGAAGAATTCCCAAGTAAAGAACAGGGTAGAGAAGTGGGGAGCCAGATTCGCTGAGGGGCATTTAGAGGGAAAGAGAAAATGATTAAGGGTGAAGAAGGATTGGCTGAGAGGGAAAGATGAAAGGAGCCAGCAGACAGGGCTGGACGCAGGGATGAGTCAGGCCAACGGCCTCCTGAGATAGTGATCTACAAATATCTCTGAGGTGTCAACAGCCAAGTAGGCTTCAAGGAGGAGGAGGAGTAGCAGGAACACTGCACAGTAGAAAGAGGAGGGGACTGGTGGGAAGTGGAGTGGCTTCCCCAGGCAGCACGGAGATAGCCTCTAGGGAACTGTGCTGCAAGAGGCACATAGGGCACTGGAGGGCCCCCCAGAGAGGGCGCTGTCCCCACCCCAGCATCTCCCACCAAGCAGTTAGCTCCACTGTTCATTTTCTGTGCCCCCACCCAGACCGGGACCCTGCACCAACTCGCGCCTCTTCTATCTCTAATGATTCAGTGAGCGCACACGGCGTATTCCCAGGCCTGGGCCAGATTGTCCATCCATATCCACCTTCCTCAGAGTTGTTCCACAGCCCAAGGGTAGGAGTTAAGGGGAACGGGAGCCCACCTGCCTAGGCCTGTTCCTTCCCGCCTCCCCCAAGGCTTCAGACGCTGGGAGGCCTGGGCGGCCTGAGCAGGGCACTCTAGGCACTCAACTGCCTCCACCTCAAAACTTTGCTAAGAGCAAAAGGCAATCCTAGCCTGACCACCCCCTACCCCAACCAGGAACCTGCAAGTCTAATTTAACATAAAAATTCCTGTGGAAACTTCCTTTATCTCTAAACCCTCCAAGATATGTTCTGGCAATCATCCCCAACCATATGGCCCACCCATATATATACATCTGAAGGGTCTCAAGACTAAAGTTTTATTAGGTGGTAATAAATGACCGTTTCCCAACAAACAGCTAGCCCCTCAAGGTCCTGGACACCTTGCCTCCAAAATTCCTTAGAGACGTACTCTATTCCTGACCCCCTCCTATCTTGCAAATATATAACAGACCACTCCTTACAACTCTGGGGCAGCAGCTCCTTCTGCCCACGGGCCCTGTCCCTGGGCTTTAATAAACCACCATTTTGCACCAAAGATGTCTCAAGAATTCTTTCTTGGTTATCAGCTCCGGACCTCAGCCCACCGAACCTCACTTATACTCTAAAACTTCACCAGCTGCCACCCACAGAGAGCAGTGACCAGTGCCCAGGCCTCACACTCACACCTCCCGGAGCTCTGCTCAGCGTCCTGATGGGAGGGCCCGGAGCTCTGGTGCTGCTCTGCTGGATTGCAGCTCAGGGAGAGAGATGATGTTTCGGAGTTCGAACGCGAGAATGTTGACTGGAGAAAACAGACAAAATGGGATGGAGGCTGCTTTTATCGAGGGGTTAGAAATATTGCTGTACCCTCCCACCAGCCCGCGTGTGCCCAGACCTCACACACACAGACACACACGCTCGCATACGTGTGCAGGCCTCTCTTCTGCGCCCCCCGCACTGGAGTAAAATGGGGGAAAATGGGCAGGGTTCACAGGGGCCAGAACCACTCCCTGTGTTTCTTTCCATGTGGTAGCACAGCTTTGCAAGGTAGCACTCACGGTTTTGTGTGATACATGAGGAGACTGAGCCTTAATATGACCAAGGGACTCACTGAGGCTCTCACAGCTCAAGAGCCATGGAGCAGGGCCTCAGACCCAAATGTGTCTGTGCCCAAAGCCCACAGTCTCTGTGGCCTCCTCCCAGGGTATAGATTCTGCAACTTCCTCCCTCCCTCCCTGTCCACTTTGCTTACAAGCTCGGGCCCTTCAGAAGTTGCCCTCTGGGCCTCCCGCAAAGTCCCACCTTCCAGGGAAATGAAGCCAGGCCTGCCGGGGGCAGCAGCCAGGAGGAGGTGCCCCGGTTCTGCTGTTCCTGGAGCTGGGATGAGTACCTCCTGTCTGCCCCTCCTGGCACCCTACTGGGAGCAGGTGGGCGCAGCCAAGGCAGCCCTGCAGGGGCCTTCCCACTCTAGTCCAAGAGCCCCACATGGGAGACGCCCCGGCAAAGCCCATGCTGGATACCAAAACAGAATCATGAGGGGGCAAGCCTCAGGGGAATTCACCAACGGTCACAACAGCAACTCCTGCATACAGGGTCATCTCCGTCTCTAAGGTGCTTCCAGAGATATGCTTCATAGACGTCACCCCTAGCCATGAAGGAGAGAGGGAGGGATTATGGTACCTATTTACCAGGTAAGAAAAAAGGAGAACCAGAGGGGACAGTGGCTTGTTCATGGTCAAGTTAGACCACGGAGTGATGCTTTGAGGGTTTTTTTTAATTTTTATCGCAAGCCTCGTACAACAAAGAAACTTGTGTGTGTATACATACATGCATACGTGTGTGTATATGCGCGTATACATATACAAACGGGGATATACAAAATGGAAACACGTCTGGGGAAACAGTACTGATCATCACTGCATGGGATACTCCATTTCCTTCTTTCAGAATCCCAGTCAAGATTCACCTAATCAATGGCTCAACTTGCTAATGAGTTGCAATGTGCAGTCTAATAAAGACTATTCTGAGAGTTCCAGAACACGCACTCAGCTCTCCCACCTCAAAGCCAGAGAGGGCTCTTGGGTTATGTCCTACTGCCTCATGAAAAAAAGGGGACAGGACAGGCTTCATCAAGCAAGGAGATGGGAGGGCAGTAGAAGATTGGCCTAGGGTCCTGAGGCCTATGGGGCCAGAGGGAAGCCTCCTGGTGAGGACTACCTGCACCTCTGAGCCAACACAAGAGTGAGAGAGACCCCAAAAGATGGTCCCTGAAGGTACAGAGGACCCGGATGCCAATACTGAGGCCTCATTGGATGGGGCCTGTGACAGAGCTGATAGGAGGGGACAGACAGCCCTGACTCTAGGGTGGTCCCCACATCCATGCCTGTTCTTGGGCTCTCCCTCCTGCCCAGAGTCTTTGGCTCCAAGGTGGCCTCTTCCACGAAGCCTTCCCTGACTGCCTCTCCACTGCCGATTAGCTCTTCTACCTCCAGACCCCTAAACCTCGTATCCACTGTCTTCACTGGCACTTGCCGCCTTCTACCTTTTATTAAGACTTGGCATGTCTCACCTCTCCAACTAGATGGTCAGCTTGCTGAGTAGAGGACTGGCATCTCACTCCACCCCAGCTCAGCATGGTGCCCAGCCAGCGATGTTGAATGCATTCGTTGCCATTTCCACTGACATCGTCGGTGGGTCCAGGGTCCTAGAAGCAATTGCCGATATGAGGTCGGAACCATCATTATGACTCTAAGACCTCATGGAGACCAGGAGATTTACAAATATAATATTGGCTTTCAAACAGGGAGTAAAGGTAAACTTTGGTGGTATTGGGCCATTTGGCTCCGTCTGGAAGCCTAACAAAATTCTAGAGAATTGTCAAGTTGCTGGTTGGTGGGAAACCTGCAAATGAAGCCAGGAGGTGAGGAAGCAGGGGTTTCCTTATAAACAGGCCAGGGCCCATTAGTCCTCAGTTTATTTTGTGACTTTGCTGGTCTCTGGAGTGCAGCAAAGCTCTGACAAGGACCTCACACTGTTCCTGTAAACAAGATGGAAAATGGTGGGCTGGAAAAGGTCAGACGAGGTGCACTTGGAGCTCAACACCAGGACTCAAAGGGTCTTGGGGTGCCTGGGTGGCTCAGTCAGTTAAGCGTCTGCCTTCCCCCAGGTCGTGATCTCAGGGTCCTGAGATCGAGTCCCATATTGGAGTCCCTGCTCAGCAGGGAATTTGCTTCTCCCTCTGCCTCTGTCCCTCCTTCATTCTCTCTCTCTTTCAAATAAATAAATAAAATCTTAAAAGAAACTGAAAGAACCTTGATTGATGTCAACAAGGAAGGAATTACTTAGCATGCTGCCACAGGGCCCAGGGCTTCATCCCATCCCGCACATTGAGCTCACCGGTGATCTGGAGGAGAATGCAGAAGCCCTAAGCACCAGGAAAGGCCCCAAGACCCAGAGCCGCGAGGCCCAGCTAACACACTGAATTGAAAAATGAAAACAAAAACAAAACAAAAATCTCAACTGGCTGGGACCTGGGGCCCAAACCCGCCAGATAAACTCGAGCAGGAGTGAACGGAAAGTCTTGCTTTGAGAGTCAAAGCCCGACTGCACAAATATGGGGCTGGGGAGACAGGGCTTAACAGCCGCATGTGTGAAAAGGACGTAGGGCTTTGAGCTGACCACAAGCTCCACAGAAGCCAACAGTGTGACGTGGCGGCTAAAAAAAGCTAATGAAATCTCGGACTGTATGAATAGAAATACAGTTCCCAGACGCAGGGAGGTAATAGCTCTACTGTACTCCGCGTGTCCAGACCATCTGGAATACGGGGCCATATCATAGGCCCCCATATTTGCCAAGGCACATTGATAAACAGGCAGGGGAGGTCACCCGGGCTGGGGAACCACAATGTGTGAGAAACCATTGCAGAGACTGGCGCTGTTTACCTTGTCCAAGGGGGATCCTGAACCTTGGCCTAAAATAGCAACATTCTGCAGAGGCTCAATCACACTGAGCACTGACTTTGAGCTAGGCACTGTGCAGAGGGCTCTCCAGACGTGGAACCCCCACAGTGACCCTAAGGGAGTCGGACTCAGAGAGGTGGAGTAACTTGAAGGAACTCCTAGGAAGCCGCGGAGCCAGTGCATGGCCCAGATCTGCTTTAGCTCCAAAGACCAAGCTTTTGTCCAAATAGCTTGAAGGCCAATGTGGGGCAGAGGGAACAAAGGTGGTCTGTATGGCCCAAGAAGGCATACCTGGCACATGTGGGTAGAAACCACTGGAAAGTATGATTTCGGCTCAATACGTACATGGTGTTTGAGGGTTTTTGCTTTGCTTTGTTCTGTTTTGCTTTAACTTTTTATTATGGAAAATCTTAGATACATGTAAAAGTAGACACGAGAGTTCCACGAGCCGCCATGTGTTTGCCCATCACCCGTTCTCAACAATTAGCAACTCATGGCCAACCTGGTTTCACTTCCAACACCCCCACCCCGACTCCTCAGCCAATGGTTATTTGAAGGCAGATTCCAGACATCCCATCAGGGTGTAAACAGACAGTTATTTTTATCAGGCAGCCCTGTCCTGAGAGAGAACTGGCATCTAGGAGAGAGAAGGAAGAGGCTTATTGTTAATGGAGGGGTAAAAGGATCCCCGAGGACATTTGTCACTCATATAAACAGAGAATGGCCACTGCCAGCTCCTTCTCCTTTTGAACATAACCAAATCGATGGGGGCAGCTCGAGGAGCAGAGGCTGGTGCTGCCATCTGGGTGAAGGTGCCCTGGGCTTGCAAAGCTTTTCCCTAGCAGTGCAAGACAGGGAGTCCCTTACTCTCTCCGGCCTGGAGCTGACACATTATTACCCTTGATTCCCAAGATTTGCTCCAAGAAAGGGGGGAGGCACATATTTCCCTACCTCTAACTCTCTCTCTCTCTCCCCCCTCTCTCCCCTTCTCATATTCACATGCTCACATACCCTTTTAGAGTCTTTGGAAGACATGTCCTAGACTGCCTGTCACACCTTGCCCTGGAGCCTGGCATGAGTCACCTCCTCACTGTGGACATGTGGGCACAGGTCTTCATGGGAGCCAGCTGTGGGAGCAAGCAAACTTCAAGGCTTCAGGGACCGTCAACCCCCAGGCCTAGCCTATACTTCTAGTAGGTGGTTCTCCTGGGTTCTGCCTACCCTGGGCCCAGTGGCCTTCATGCACGGTCCTTCTTTACCTGCCCCTCCCCCAGCCTGCAGCTGGGACTTCAGCCATGGAGTGCCCACATCAGCCAGGAGCAGAGCATTTGACCCAAAGTCCCACATTTCCTCCATCTCAGAAAAGCTCTGGCCCCCACCTTGAGCATTCACCTCCAAATGTGTCCATAGCATGACAGGGTTACGGTTTAGTTTTGATGGATCCCAAACATGTGGGTTTGTGTTAGCTTCTCAGTCTTTGACTCGAGAGCAGGAGTTGTACTCCTAGTATCCTCTCTGAATGGGGAGCAATGACAGTTGGGTTTTTAAATAAGTAAGTGTACTCCCCAGAGAACATGGCGGAAGAGCTAAGAGGGGGGGAATATGACTGGCAATGTTGGTGGTTTGTTGGTGATAACGGTGGTGGTACAGATGGGAAACTCGAGGCTGGTGAGGACAGTGATGTTGGCTTTTATTCAGTCAGTGAGCGTAGTGACGGAAGTGGACACAGTGACGATCAAGGTAAAAGAAATCATGGCAGTGGCAGGGGCTGGAGTTTTGGGCTCCAGGTAGCTATCTTCCGTGGTGTGGCAAATGCTCTCCACACCAATTCTGAGAACGAAGGTACCTCCTGAAGGCTCCCAGTCTCCCCTGAGAGCATCCCCCCGGCCAGAAGCTGATCCAAATGCTCAAGTTCCTGAGGTCCATCACCGGGGACCTCTGTTCAGCTAGGTCTCAGAAGAGGCAGGGACGGGTAGGCCACATAGAAGACTTCTCTGGGGGCGTCTTGACACAAAGACGCTGCACCAGGCCAGACAGCAGGTTCAAATCCACCCTGGTCACTGGCAATCCCCAGGTTTGGCTTCACCAAGTCTCAGATGCCAAGAGAGCTGTGCCAGACTCTGTAATTCTCTTGCATGTGAAATCCCTGTAGTTGCTGGGGGACAAGAGGCTGGATGACCAAGGGAAGCTGGCGAGGCTCTTTTTTGTGCCCAGGAAGACAGACCCCCATCATCCTGGGCAAGAGACCTATCTGGGAGTGAGATGGGTGGGCCTCTGACTCCCCAGAAGGCTGAGATGTCTGACCTGGCAGCCTGAGGTCCCTCAGGACAGAGAAAGTAATCTGGGATCCCATGAGGAGGGATTCACTCCTGCCTTGGCAACTGCACAGTGATGCAAACCTAGTCTTCCGGGGTGGGGGGATAAGTGGGGGGGCAGACCCACATCCCTGTAGAATAAGTGGGAGGGGGCAGCCCTACTTATTCTATGGGGGAGTGAGAATAGTAGGGTTTTTGGAAGCCAGACAGATCTAAGTTGGAGTCCAGGCTCCAGCTCTTCCCAACATTGTGCCCAGCCATGCTCAAATCCCTTCATCTTGCCACAGCTCTGTTTCCTCATCTGGTTAATTTCCCTGACTAGCAGTTGTTCTTTTTCCTCCTTTTGCATCTTACAGGGGTACTACTGTCTTCCCCAATACCTTATCCACTCTGTGCATCCAAACAACCCTAAGTAAGAGACTAGGGTCCTCAAGAGCTTTGAGTTACCACCATTGGACCCAATGTACTGGGACAATCTCAGGTTAGGCACTGGTCCATAGAGAGGTTTCCTGGAATGCCAAACGGTGATGACCCCTTTGTAGCTGGGAGAGAGGAGAATGGCTCTTCCTCATCGCCAGAGATGGCAGGGATGGAGGAGGAAAGGACTCTGTGTGTTTTATCCCTTCTCTTGGGTCCTCTGGCACTTCCTCCCCAAGCTCTTCTTGGGACAGAGCATACGTCATCTCGTGATGTCTTTTGCATGGTGGTTAGGAAACCTTGTATTACTTAACTTGGCGTGTGTGTCTGAGTGGGTGCTATGTCCTCCACTAGCCCGCAAGGGCCCCCGATAGCAGGGGACACCCCTTCCTCTCTTTTCTTCCCATTTAGCACAGGGCTGGTCACCTGGAAGTCTTTGGTCCAGCCCTGTTCTTGCTTCTGGGGTTAGACAGCTGCTCAGGAGCCTTCCAAAAAGTGCCAAGATTCCAAATCCCTCCTAAGCTCTGGGTTTCAGGGTGGTGGGGGATGGGGCAGGGGACAGCAGGGAGGGGGCTTTTCGTGGCTCTTCGAAAAATGTCTTCCTTATTCTTTCTTTCTCTGGGAAAATCTGTACAGTCCTCTGACCGTAGATCTCTCAGTCTCTTGGGTATGTCTCTGTACCAGCGTCTCTGCGAGTGAATGTCTTCCAGTCTCTGGGAAATGAGGGTGGGGCCAATGCAAACATTGCAGCTGAATAGAATCTTTGTGGCCTTAATGATTTTAGAAAATGATTTGCATGGAAGGCTTATTATTTGGAGGATGGGAACCAGCTGTTCCCCCTCTCCCTGACAGCAGGATGAGAAGGAGTAGATGAGAACTGCAGTTGGAGAGACCGAGCTTTCTGGCCTAAGCAAGGCAAGTGATACAGGAACTTGAGGCCCTAGGTTTAGGGGGCAGCATCCTCTCTAGAAGTCTCTAGGAGCAGATCACCTAGCATTTACAGCAGAGCCCTTTCTGGTTCTAGGAGAGCAGGTGGCAGAGCCGTAGGCTCAGGAGTGACTGACAATGAGCCTGGCTTCATTCAAGGTGAAGGTCCATCACGGCATCCAGAATTCTCTGCCAGGGCCAAGATAGTACTTGCCGAGATTTGAAGAGGCTGCCCTCCACCTTCACAGAGCTATTGAGAGGCTGAAGCAAGAGAATGGATGTACTTGTCCCCAGGGAGGGTACCATGATACCACACACCAGGCTACTCAATAAATTTGAGAATCTACGTGGCCAAAAGAAGGGCAGTGTAGTGAGGAGACCTAGGCCTTTGGGGGGCAAGAAGGCACCTGGGAATCCACAGTGCCTGAGGCCTAGCACCTCAGGAGCCTACTTCCCCTTTCTCCAGAGGGTCTCTGCTTCATTCCACAAACTGCCAGCAGTGGGTTCCGCTCTCTTTCTCTATCCCAGCAGCCCCACCCTCTCTGCCTCTGCCCATCAGAGACTGTCCTCAGCATCTCTCCTCCCTGCCGTCTTTGCAACAATTCCCCCAGGACCTTTTGTGTTTTAAGGACTTTAAGACTACTTGGACAGAGAAACCAGCAGCAGGGCATGGTCTGGGGGCGGGGGATGGTCACCAGAATAATAACTGTGGGGAAGCCTCAAAGGGTCAAGAGAGTAGAGTTCCAGTTGCCCTTGGCATTCATTGAAATGGAAATAGAGCTGGGGCAGCCATTCTCAGAAGCCTTTCCCAGACTCCTTTTCTTCCATGGTCCCATGGACATTGCTTCATTCTTTCCCTCTTTTATGCCTGAGCTTGGGGCTCCTATATTCCCCAGCAAGGCGCCCTCACGCTCAGCTCCCACCCCCATCCCTCCTCGCCATCAATAGGCCCCAAGGGTAGCAGAGACCCTCTCAGGGCACAATAATAGGCATCGCAATTCCATCATTCACATTCGCCTGGACTCAAGTGGGTCATTTACATGAACCCTGGAATGGCAGCCCTGGGAGGGAGCTTAAGGATCATCCAGGTCATCCCTTCCCCCTGTCCCTTCTTCCCTCTGGGTGGGGGTGGGAGGTGGGGGGTGGAGGGGTGGGGGGGACAGAGAAGGAATCTGAGGCCCAGAGAAGGGAAAGGAGCTCCTCAAGGTTATTCAGCCATAGGAGGTGGCACCCGAGGACCACTCACGGCTTTTGATCAGACTTGCCGATTTCGAGGGCCAATGATCTGGGCCCCTGAGACCCTTGGAGAGCACAGCAGAAGCAACTTCCCACCAACTTTATGAAGGGTGTTTTGGAGCAGGTTTTCCCCTAGCTAAGGGGCAGCTGAGGCTGTTCTCTCAAGTCTCAGAAGAAGGAAATTCTCATCGGCCGCTGGCCTACTGCATGCAAAATACTCCTGCATCGGTTCTTTTCTTTCGTCTGCATGGCAAACATGCCTAGGAGGAAGACAATATTCATTATTATCCTTATGTGGCAGGTGAGGAAGCTAAGTGTCAGACACTTGAAGGGACACAGATGGAAACAGGTCACGTGTCTAGAAAGTGATGGTCTGGGCTCAGAGCCTCGGCCCTGTTATCTAGGCCCTGTAATCTACATCCCACAGCCATAGAGGGCTCCTCAGAGCGAACCCTCCTCCAGTTCACAGGGTGTGTGACTTGGGGAGGAGTGTACCGGGTGAGGGGTCCAGGAAGCCGTGCTCCGGAGGACACCTACGTCCTGACTCAGCCACCTCTGAATACCGTATGAAATTGGGTGGCCGCCCTCGGCACTCTGCAAAACAGTGTATACACACGTGTGCGCTCATGCATGTGTGTGCATGTGTGTGGACATACGTGACAGCTGGACATCTAGGTGGATTTACAGTTGTGCATGAGGCTCTGGTCCCGTACATGTGTTTGAGTCTACATGTGTTTTGGGCTCCATTTGTCTAGGTCAAGGTAGACATCTGGAGCTTGGTGTGATTGTATACATGTGTCCATCCACATGTGTCATGGCATCTGTGGATGTGTATTTCTTTGTGTAAATATGTGTACGCCCTGCATTCTCTGCAGTGTCTAGGTGCGGGTATGACACCGAGACATGTGGGGTGGGGGTTCGCCCAGGCCTGCAGAAGACTGATGTATACAGCTTGCTGTGTCTAGAGGAGCCTGATTGTCAGGGCTCTTATTGCACAGCCGAGGGAATGTCTACACATGCAGGTCCAGATTCAGGTTGAGGGCTGGGTGTGAGAGCAGTGCATGTCACACACTCGAATACATCTGCACGTGGGTCTGTGGCTACGTGCACCTGGCCCACGCCAGAGCCCTGAGCATACTCGGGCCTGCTGTTGGTCTTTGCCAGTGAATCTCAGCAGTGCCCCAGCACCTCCCAGCTTCAGCGACCCGCCCCCGACGCCAAGGAATTGGGACCCATCGGGCGTGAGCATCCCTATTACACCCTACCAAGTGTGCTAATCCCCCTGGGGAAGTCATTACCAACAACCATCCACAGCCAGAGTTGCTTAATCACTCTTAAGAAATTTCTTTATAATCTGAGTAAATTACTTTAATTACTTGCAACTACCAATTAGTGTTTGAAGGTTTCCCTTCCAGCCTCCTGCTCTGGACTTCCAGTCCCCATGAGGGCTGCTCACCTAGCTACCCCTCCCCCCAGGCGCCAGGCTGCCCCCTTTCCGCCCACAGCACCTGGCCACAGAGGCCCAGGCCCTGACATGGCTTCAGGGGGCCTCAGTTTCTCACCGGCACTGTAAGCACCACTTTCTGACCCCCAGACCTGTGCCCAAGCAGGTTACGGCACCAGCAGGCCTCTCCCAGCTCACCCCATGGGGCCTGGGTCAGTGCCGGTTTATTCTTGGCTCTGTGGTCAATGGCCAGAACTTTCCTTCTCTGGACCTTTCTCCTTCCCAGCTGCTCCCTGTCTCTCCAGGCCTGCAAGAAGGATGGCTGTTGCCTCTGAGCTCCTCGTGCAAATCAGGCTGTTGTCTGTTCTCACTGAAGCCCGAAGAAGAGGTGCTGGCCCCACCCAGCTTCCACGCCCAGCCCAGGGAGCCCCCTGGGAACTCCCTAAGAAAAAGCAGTGCACTGTAAGAGGAAGGAGAGGGACCCTGGCTTTGGCTGGAGTCCCGGCTTTAGTTCACCCTAGTTGCACGACTGGAGGCAAGTTGCTTCCCCACTCCAAGCCTTAGTTTCCTTATGTGTGAAACACGGAAGATGAGGATGACTTCACAGTGGGGTGTGAAGATAAAACCCCACCCCTCATAGCTAATGTCTGGCGTGCCGGGAACAGGAACATGGAGAGAGAAACTATGGCGGTGCCACTGTTGGGAAGCTTTCAGTCTCCCAGGGAGGACAGGACATGCAGAGAAGTAATGGAATGGAAGAATTGTGGTGCTCACCCTAAGAAAGAGACACAAAGTATGGAGGGTAGTCAGGTCAACAAGAGCTGGAAAGGTGGGCTTACTTAAGGAGGCCCTTTCCTTTGCAACTCAGTTCACCGCCTACTTCCTGTTTGTCCCTCCCTGGCTTCATCTAGGCCTTGCACACATGGGCAGGGGGCATCTTTGCGGGCTGGATGCTGTGTGAAGAGCCATATAGGAAGTTATGAGACATCCTCCAGGGCTGTTTTTGCTCATTTGTGCGTGTGTGTGTGCGTGCATGCATGTGCATGTTTTTGTCTGTGTGTATATATATATATGTATATATATATATATATATGCACGTGAATGTAGAGATAAGTGTGTGTTTGTGTGTGTGTGTGAGAGGGAGAGAGAGAGAGAGAGAAAGAGAGAGAGAGAAACTTGGAGCAGAGAAAGAGTGGGTGAAGACAAGGAAAACGAAGACGGTACCAGGAAACAAGGCTCCACCCCCTCCTCCCTGCCAACTCCCCTCTCCTTCCCAGTGCTGGTCACTGAGTTTGAGGGGTGCAACCTCCCACCCACCGCCCCCTCCAGACCCCACTCTTCCACTCAGTGCCCCCCAACCCCCGTTCATGAGACGGCTCCCACAGGCTCTTTCTTTCAGTTATCTGAACATACCCCTGCCACAGCATTTGCTCTTCCCATGTCCCAATTGTTCCCAGGGTCCTGAACAACTTAGTGCTCTTACTACGTCTGCTTTAAAGATGAGGAAACTGAGGCACAGAGAACTGTTATAATTAATCCAAAATAAACACTGTTGGAAAAGAAACTCTTGAACTCCTAACCCCTTCTCTATTTAACTTGCCCCCTGGTGGGGGAAGGGGTTCCCCCTAGCCATTTGAGGGGCGGGGGCTGGGGAACAGGAGGGGAAGGCAGCTTCCCTGTCTGGGAGCCTGGGATCACTTGGGTCTCAGCTCCACACCCTTTCTCTTAGGCTTTAGTTTCACTGGTCCTCCCCTTTCCCAACCCCCACGGAGAGGAGGGAATCAGTAGCCTTCTGGGCAGGCAGTAGGGCTTGGGGGTTAATTAACTGTTTCCCAAAAAGCTTTGAAGATGAAGGTTCTTCCAGGAGGAAGGAGGGAGAGGGGCAAGCCAGCTCACAGGCAGGCAGAGCCGCCAATGAATTGGGACACCAGGTTGTTATTAAGGAAAAATCCCCAGCTTCTGGCCTCCCCTCCACCCACCCCCTTTCAGGTGCTGCCAGTCGCTTCCTCACTTTGCAAGCTTTCTGGACCCCATGCCCTGTACCATGTCCAGGCGTGCTTTCTGAAGGTGTGCAAGCCCTGGTTGGGGGGTGGGGTGGCTGAGACCCTGGTTTCTGGCAGGCAAATAGGGAAGAAGGGGAAGGCCCTGGGCTGGAGGCAGTATAGATCCCAGGGTCCACATAGAGAGGAGGGTGGATGTGCGACTCAGACATCCTGCCTGTGAGCCCAGCTCATCATGGGGAGGGAGGCTGCTGGCTCCCTGCTCAGCTCAAGCAAGCCAGGATTCTCCCACGATGTGCCTCTATGGTGGGCCTCATCTAGAGGACCAAAAAATGGCTCTCGATTCGATTCCTTGTGTCCTCAGAAGGCCGGAATCGTGTTGGAGATGCTTCTACCCAGGAAAGACAGGTGGAAAACAAACTTCCTTCTACCTGCAAGTCAGAGGGTTTCTGTAGTCACTTCCTTAACCTCTTCCTCATCTATCACCCTCTCTCCCAGTACACCCAGAGCTTACAGTCTAGCTGCGGGGACAGAGCTGTAAGGAGATACCGTATGATTATTTAACCCTGTATTCCTCTCCTGGGTCATTATCCTACAGATAATGGACTCAAACATGCACAGTGATAGATGGAAAATCACGGCGCATCGAAGACAGGCAGATTGCATACAGCCTAAATGGCCATCAATAGGGGACTGACTAAATAAACTATTCCACACTTGGGGATCCAAACAAGGCTGTTCAAAAGCCCAAGATAGATCTACACATGCAGAATGGAAAGATGCCCCACGCCCACAGCTGAGATCAAAAAATAAGTTGTAAAACATGCACGCATATAAAGGAGGACCCGATTTGTGACGAATGAAGCCAGTTCTACATCTATGCATTTTCTTATGTATGTGTGCAGATGCATAGAACAAATTTCTAGCTTTTCCTTGGCCCCCTGCACTACTCCGCTAGGTGCCGGCCCTTAGTTGGGAGCCTGATGCTTCTTTACTGACCCTTGTCTTTTTGGTGCAACAAGAGGAAAACTACAAAACCACTTACTTCTTTCAAGAAGTAAGAAAGCGCCCACTCTGGGCCAGGCCCTTGCTAGGACTGAACATGTGTTTCCCTGGGGGCGGCTGAGGTGCCCAAACACCTCCGGAAGTCATCCGTCCCGACCCCTGCCTCCACACCATATGGCTTCCTCCCTTGCCTGCCAAGCAGGGTCTCCCCCAGCTGAAGGCATCTGCAAAGCATAGCTTCCTTCCCTAGTTGGAGGCCAGGAGTGCGCGAGGGAGTGTGTACTCTGCGAACCATGCTGGGCACTGATGGGGGAACTGGGGGACCAGAGGATGGTGTCTGCCCCTGCAGTCTGCTGAGGGATGGAGGAGAGAGGGATTGGAGGGCACACGCAGAAACCAGACTGGGTCACCTGGAGCAGAAAGGAAATTTGTACCGAGGCTCCTAGAGGGGCACTCTCAGAACTCACGGAAGCTACAGAAGCAGACTTCAGAGTGAGCGGAAGGCAGGGAAGATTTGAGCATCCAAGACACGGGAAGGGCCGTCCTTGTCTTGTAATCAGCATGGCCTGGCCAGGATACCTTAGCTGCCAGGCAGCATGCATAACCAGTGCCCACCCTTCTGCCATGGCTCTTGCTGGAAGAGGGAGCATCTTTGTGGCTGAGTTCCGATCATGTGTCAGCCCCATTGACATCTGAAGCAGTTGCCTTCTATCACCCCCTACTAAGACAACATAAAATGAGACAGGTTAAATTCTCCAAAAGAAATCAGGATGCCAGGACACCTGGATTGCTCAGTCAGTTAAGTGCCTGCCTTCAGATCAGGTCATAAGACCAGAGCTGTGGGATCGAGTCCCATGTTGGACTCCTTGCTCAGTGGGGAGCCTGCTTCTCCCTCTCCTTCTGCCTGCCACTCCCCTACTTGTGCGCTCTCTCTTTCTAACAAACAAACAAACAAAAAACAAAACAAAAAAAAAACAAAAAACAGGATGCCCAAAATGACAAATGACCATGACAAGAGAAGCTAAGACACAGACCCAAAAAGCTGTCTGTGCTTGAGAGTATGGGCAATGGCTGCACGGGGCCTGTGGGGGAGTCAGTGTTGAGGTCCTCTTTGGGGCTGGCTCCATACCTGGCTCTTTGCTCATGTCACCATCTTCAGCCCTGAGAAACAGGCATTATTACCTCCATATACAGATGAGGACCTGAAGGCTCAGAGGCAGGGAGTGACTTGTCCAGTGCCATCGTTTACCAAGTGGCTGAATCTGGACTTGAATCCAGGATTCTGGCTATGCTCTGCTCTGCCGCCCCCTGCCCCCACCCAGTGGTGTGGGAGGAGCTGCAGCTGCTGTCTGAGCAGCCCTTCGGGGATCTGCCTTGAGAGCTCTCTATCAACAGCATCCTCTTGGCTTTCTCTTTGCCCTCCTTTTCCATCTCCTGCTTCCAGAACTCAATCCTCAGCAAATCCCTGAGCTCTATTTAGAATGGGTGCTGGAGGCCTTTGTTGCCAGCCGACTTGTGGGCAGAGACAAGGTAAGCTGTGGTCACATTCCCTGGAGGCTCTCCCACCAGCTCCCTGCAATACTGCCCGGGATCCCTTGGCCGTGGCACACTGCCTCCATCCTCTCCCCCATGACTGGCAGGGCACAACTATCAGAACACAAGTCCTTTCCAGACACCCAACTGCATCTTGGACTCCTGGCTCCTCACTCCTACTTGGCGTGTTGCAATTTAGCGAGATGAGCCTTGGGGGACCCTGGGTGGGTCCTTCCAGGGCCCCAGGCAGATCTTGGCCTCTGGCATTGAGGTTTACATTATCTCTCTGCAGCCATGGCCCCGAGGGATTAGCAGTTCTCTGGACTCAACTTGTAGAAATGCTTGACCTGTCATTCTCCATGGCCCCCCAGCTGGGTGGCAAAAGCGGCAAATCTCAGCCTGGGTGAAAGTTCCTTCCTGCTGTTGTTCTCCAGGGCCACCACAGGCGATGGGAGGAGGTGTGTGTCAGGGCAGGTGGTGGGAAAGAAACAGGGCACAGACACCTGCCTGGTCCCAACCCTGCCCTTACTGGTGATGCGACCTGGGGTGAGGCCCTCCCCTAGCTAGCTTCCTCTGGCCACCCCGAGGTCACAAATTTGCTGTACACTCTGGTGAATCAAAGGATGTACATAAACTCTAACGATAATAAGCGGCCGGGTGCTCCCTATGGGCCAGGCACTATTCTAAGCACTTTACGAGTGTTAACGCATTTAAGCCTCACAGCAGCCCCGTGACCCAGGGACCTCTTGCTCTTGTGATCTTATGAAGGTTTGAAAGAGATCGAAGTCACAGAGAGAGAGCCTCAGTCACTTGCCCCATGTCACAGGACGAAGGAGGAGCTGGGCCCACGTGCAAACCCAGGTGGGCCTGGCTCCTGAACCTTCCCTCAGTAACCGCTGTGCTCTACTATACAAGACTGCACGGCCTCCGTGTTATTTTGTAATAGCTGCCTCTAACTGAGGCTGCTTGTGGCTGGAGCTCTTCAGAGAGGAGACTGTTCGGGAAGCTTTGGAACGGAGAAAATAGAGCCTGCTTTCTGAAGCTGGTAGAGGTCGGCGGAGGTCAGCTCTGCCTTGCCCTGACTAGGGCAGAGGACCCCTTCCCCTCCAGATCCTTGTATTTGGTGGGGCAGGGGGGCATCTCGGTGCCTCCCATCCGCTCTGGTTGCAGAGGGAAGGATGGTGGGGCAAGAGCAGCGGGTGAGCCAATAATCAGAAGCAGCAGGCCTTCCCCGGGTGCAGCCCAACCGCTTGGCTCCCTCTGATGCAGCAGCCAGCGCCTGCTGAAAGGGCCCTGCTCCACCCGGGAGCTACTGGTGGTGGTGGCGGCGCGATGATGGAGAGCCTGGGAAGCCCCTCCCCAGGGGCCCTGCTGCCCGCCACTCTGCTTGGATAGCCTGGTCCGAGTGGCAAGACTGCAGTCCAGCAGCTCCTCGGGCGTTGCACACATTCTTCCTGGCCAAGAAGGAACGTGGAGAGCTAACAGGATCCAGATGTGGGACTGTGCTGGGCTTGAACCCCAAATACCCCACATACCAGCCAGGCCACTGAGAAACCTGGGGATGCACAGAAGGGCTGCCGGGGACTCCTGGCCTCCTTGAGGGCCTGGAAGCCAGCCCCCCCAACCCCCTCTAGTTGTTCTCTAGGGGCCCTCTAGGGCCTTAAGAGCCCCTTGGCCAGGCCTCAGCTCCTTCTTTTGAGTCTGGGCTTCATTCTCATGCTCAGCCTGCTGGGCCAATCAGCTCCCTCCCCATGGATAGTTGGTGAGTCTGAGCTCAAGGAGGCCCACCCAAGAGGTTATTTGCTCCTGTGTGCAGCAGAAGCTCCATCCCCTGACACTGGTGAACCCCCAAGCTGGTCCTTTCCGTCTAGGGATGGAGGGGCTTTGGCCAGCTATGAGGTTCAGGGTCACCAAACTTCCATATCAGTTCAGATCCCCTATATCTTAGTGCCATGGCCCTGAGCATGGCCTTTCATTTTTTTAGAGGTCCATTATGCAATCCCCGTGATGAGGCCGTGTGCGGGTGGGTCTATCACAGGAAGACCCCGTGGCACAGAGGGAAAGGAGCTCATGTTGGTGCCACGTCCCCTCATCTTACTTGCTTCCTTTGCCCTGGGGGCCAGGCTACATAAAGGGGGAGGAAGGGGGCTGGCCAGGTGTGTCTTGGACCCCTATTGCTGGTGCCCAAGGGCTGAGAAGAAAATCCCGGAGGGCCTCTTTGGCCACCTTCCTTTAAGAGCTAATGCCACTCAACCCATGGCAGTGTGTTCATCAATATGTTGTGATCCCAACACCTTGGGGGGCGGGGCTCAGCTGGTTATGTCTGCCTTCGGCTCAGGTCATGATCCCGGAGTCCCAGGATCGAGCCCCGCTTCAAGCTCCCTGCTCAGCTCACTGGGGAGACTGCTTCTCCCTCTGCCCCCTCTCTGACTCACACTCTTGCGCCTGCACTCTCAAATAAATAAATAAAATCTTTAAAAAAATATACACTGTGATCCCAGACCAGCAGCACTCCGGGAACATGTGGCAAAACAGGCTGCTGGATAAATGGTGCGTCACATAATGAGATGGGCTCTTAACAGGTCTCCCTCTCCCCCACAGCTCTTGTCCAGCCTCTGAGAAGTCCAGAGAGCCTGAAATTGCACCCCGAGCACTTTACAGCAAGTTGTTATTTGCCATTGACCCCATGGTGTGAACTAGTTGATTTGCGGGCTGTAGTTTTAGGAGTAATGGGGATAGGGGAACATTTCAGAGGCATGAGAAATTGCCTGGAAAGGTGGATCTGGTCCTGAGTCAGGTGCAGGGGGAAGCAGTGCTAGGCCCCCGAAACTGTGGGCACAGACTGAAGAGCTGACAGGGCAGGGGGCTGACGTTCTGGGATGCTGGACAGAGAAACAGAAGACCTGAGTTTGAGTTCTGCCGTTACTGGCACAGACCAAGTTTCATGATCACAGTCAGATCATTCCCCTCTTCTGAGCTTCAGCGGAAGAGCCTGTCGTGGATGAGAGCTCTCTTAAGGATAGCATTCAAGGATTTGCATTTCTCAGTGCAGCTCTGAGTTGGGCCTAGCCTGGGGTTTCCATATGCTCCTGAGGAAAGCAGGGGAAACAGTCTTAGTAAGAGGAATAAGGAAAAAAAAAAAAAAAACTCTGGGCCACAGAAGTGAGGAGTAGGGGGTTCCTGCCTAGTGGGAGAATCAATTCTTCATCTACACAAGTTCAGAAAGGTAGCTCCAGAAAGAGGAGAGGGAACAAGAGGGATAAGCCTAGTCTATTCCCCTCACTGCATTCCCTTTTAAAATAAAACCCATTTATATATAAATGTTGGCCTGATGCCCAGTCTCTGTAGAAAAGCTTTTCTGTATTAAACGCTACAATGAATTAAATTAACCATAATGATTTCTTTGTGAATGGAAACACCTCTCTCTCTCTCCTCTCTCCTTATTTCCCCCCCCCACTCTGCCCCTCCTTTGTGACATGGTTTTGATCAGGCTTCCCCCCTTTCTCTCTTTTTTTTTTTAAAGATTTTATTTATTTATTGGACAGAGAGAGAGATCACAAGTAGGCAGAGAGACAGGCAGAGAGGAGGAAGCAGGCTCCCCACTGAGCAGAGAGCCCGATGCGGGGCTCAATGCCAGCACCCTGGGATCATAACCTGAGTGGAAGGCAGAGGCTTAACCCACTGAGCCACCCAGGTGCCCCCCCTTTCAACTCCACCACCACCTGACCACCCCATCCTCCCGAACCCCCACCCGCAGCAGCAGCAACACCCTCACAGCAAGTGACCAGTTCAGTGAGTGCTTCCCAGGATGAAACAGGAGCCTTCTGGTGTCCAGTGTGGGACAGAAATCAGTCAGCCCAGGAAGGCTTATGGGCACAAATGGTGCCCTGGGGAAGTCTGTGCCCAGTGGGACTCCCCTAGGAGGCTTTTCTGGCTGTGGGTACCTCTCTGAGCCTTACCTTCATCATCTGTAAGCTGGAGCTGGGGGTACTGGGTCCAGTAGATTCAAGGGGGAGCAATCGGAAAGGCACACACACATGCATGGTGGCAGGCTGTGCACAGGGGAGAGGTAGATGTGAATGTGGGCATTCGTGGGCCATGCCTGAGAACACCTGCATCCACAGGGGCATCTCCAAGTGTGGGTCCCTGGACCTTTGCCTGACCTCATCTGTTTAGCCGTGTCAGGGTGGGGGAGTGGTGCCCAGAAGAGAAGTGCACATGAGATTCTATCTGCAGGGCTACAGCCTGTTGATGCTGAGAGACATCAGACAGGGCCTCGGCCTTCGAGGCACTCACGGATGCTCTACATGGAGCATTCAGAAATAGGGTGATGCCTTCCCACTGGCAAGAGCAGGGCAGGCTTCCTTCGGGTGGTAGTTTCTAAGCTGTGGGCCAGAAGAGGGGACCCAATCATAACAATCTTTTCCATGGACACAGGGCTTCCCATTTTCAATGCCCTTTGATAGGCATGATGTCATTTCTCCTACACATCGATCTTATAAACTGTGTGCTATTATGCCCATGTTAGAGATGAGAAGACTGAGGGTTTCAAGGTTCGGGTACCAGATTACAGCCACAGCCCAGCTCCAGGCCACCCAACCTTCCATCTCCGCTGGGCCCAGATGCCCTTGGCACCCACAGCCACCGCGGTGACCCCAGTTTTAAACTTGTGGCTCATGGAGCTCTCCCCTGCTTCTTCACCACCACCTCATGAGGGTAAAACCCTGGGGATGGACATTTTTTCCACAGCTTAGCCTCCCCCATCTATATCATAAACGGTACCCAGAACTCAAGCCTTATCCCCCAACAACACCAGGCTGTTGTGTACCATTGGGTCTCTTCCCACAGCCCTTCCTCTGCCTCCTTGTCCGCCTCCCACACACCTACTAACCTTGCAGTTCTCCCTGGTGCCTAGTGAGAACTCTGTCACTGCCTCCCTCGCACTCCCTCCCTGCACTTGGAACGATCTCCCAGCATGATACCTAACTAGGACATTCGCATTACCAGTGGCTATGTTTGTGTATCCCACCAGATGGTGAGTCCGTAAGGGCAGGAGTGATCTCTGATACATTTCTCCATGACTCAGCAGAGTCAGACACAGAGATGTTTGTGGAAAGAAGGGAGGGAGGGAGGGAGGGTCTTTCCATTGTAGAGTAGACTGGGGTGTTCATAGCCTTCATTCTAGAGAATGCTATTGAGATAGAGGAACATTTTATATTTGTAAAATGCATCAGCTCAGTACCAGTTAGAAACAGGAAAGGAGAAGAGTGTGCCATGGCTGGGGTAAGTGATGGGACATGGACGATCCCCAGGGTAATGAAGTCTTCCCACCAAGGCTGAAAAGACTCTGGAAAAATCAGGTCCCAGCAGCCACGGAGCATAGCAGGCAGAAGCCACAAGCCCTAAAGGACCAGCCCTGCAGACAAAGGCAGATTTATTTCTAGGAACCAGAATCCTCTGAAGTTTCGTGGCCAGGAAGACCCAGGAGACTGGTAAGGGGGTGTCATCTTGAGTTCCACAAGAAGCAAAGGGTGGAGCTGTGGGGGGGACCCCAATCCCACACTTTAGCTTTCATTCTACCTTCCTTGTCCTGAAACTGGTGAGCCCCGGCCTGGTCCTGAAGCTGATAGGCTTCTAGATGGCTGCTAGCTTCCCAGACATCCGGCTGGGGCAGAAGCCGGAGAGGTAAGCAAGGCCACCTCCCAAGTCTCCAGCCCTTTGGAGGCTCCTCCACAGATGGCGGCCATGGGGCCTACGCAGGAGGACCAGGCAGTAGGGCTGGCCCAGAAGAGTTTGGCAGGGTGCCAGCAGGCCTGCCCTGGCACAGAGATGTGAGCGGATGGCCGTTGCAACTGGTCTAATTGCTGTCTCATTGGCTTTCCCAGGGGCTTATTCCTGAGCCAAACGAAGGGAGGTTTCTGCTTACGAGACTTGAGGGAGCCTGAGGAGAGGTGGAGGGCCCGGCACTTTGAAAGGCATTGACAAACCCCAGCATGCCCAGGGCAAAGACGCAATTTGGGGGTGGTGGGGGGTGGGCAGGGAGCAAAGAAGCCAGGAGGGGAGGGCCTGATATTCCCATCATGTGCTCTTGGTTCCCCCTTGACCCTGTGTCTCCCTCTAGCTGATGCTCTGTATCTCCTTTTCCCAGGGTCCTTGCCGGCCTGTCCCTCCTTCTTCACCTGTACTCACTGCATGAGACGCCCTGCCATCAGGCTCCCATCCCTACTTGGCTGTCACCTGACCTCAGAGATCTAATTACAGAACTCAGAGGATGCTTTTCTATCCTTGACTCCATGGACTGCTGGGCTACATGAGGTATCTGTGAGCACCTCCTGCTTCCTGAGTATCTCTACTCTCATATTCTATACTCTCTGTGTAGCTGTGGTTTCCCTGGTTCTCCTACTTCTTTGACCAACCTTCGTCAATCGCTTCCCTGGGCCCCTTTTCTTCAGCATGCCCCTTAAAGACTGGGCTTCCCAAACTGACTCTCGTAAGCCTCTCCTCACAGACACTTCCTGACCATGCTCAGCCACTCCTGTGGCTTCTACCACCTCTGCTAGGCAAGCGAATTCCAAATGTCCCCTCAGCCTGGACCGCTCTCCCAAGTTTTAGTCAGTATTGACATTTCCCTAGTGGTTGTCTCCAAGGACATGTCAAACCCACCTCACCCCAAACAGAACCTAATACTCAGGGGGCACATTTCTGCCTTTTTCGTTTCTCAAGGGGCAGCCCCACAACCCACCCAGGCTCTCAACCTAGAAACCTTTGCTCCTCCTTCTCCCTCATCCCTCGCATCTAATTAATTACCATGACCTGCCAATTTTACCTCTTTAATAGCTCTGGAATCCATCCCAAGCATTCCATCCCCACAAACACTGCCCTGATTCAAACCTTGTTGTACTTCGCTGCCGCCAGAGTGCGTCCTCCTCTGACCAGCCTCCCTACTGCGGCCACAGAGACTTTTTCTGTGGACAAATCTGAGCACTTAATTCCCCAATTAAAATCCACCAGTGACTCCTGGTCATCCCAGAGTCTGAGTCTAAGTTCCTCAGCTGGATGCACAAAGGACCCTGCTTACCCAACTTATAGCCTAGTCCTGCCATGTACCACAATCTTCATGTCAACCTCAATACTCCCCAGCCTCCTCTTTACCCAGGGAATTCCTAATCATATCGCCAGCTTGGTGGGGGTTGTTAAGAGTGTGAACTTGGGGGGGGCAGGTTCTGATGCCCAGCTGGGCAAGTCACTTACCTTCTCTGTGCCTTGGTTTCCATATCTGTGAAATGGGGATATCAACATGTGTTTTTGCCTAAAGTTGTATTCATCTCGGAGGGCATGCTTGTTAATTAGATCATGCATGGAGAGCCCTTAGAATAGTGCCCGATGCATATTCAGGGCTGTATAAGGGTTAGCTGTTCTTAGCGATTATTCCCTCCTCGAGGACCAGCCCAGACATTACCATCCCTCTGAAGCCCTTCTCCTCTGAGACTAGGATAAGCGGCCCTCTTCTGGGCCCCCAGAGCCCTGGCTAAATTCCATCATGGCACTTGAGACCATTTGCCCGCTGCTTGAACTTCCCCTCCTACTACTTGATATAAAGGACTGAGGTCTAATTTAGCTCTGCATCCCTAGCCCCTAGCCCCTAGCCCCTAGCCCAGGACCTATCATTTGAGACTCAGGCTAGCCAGAGAGTAGGGATATCATCTCCATTCTGCAGATAGAGAAACTGAGGCTCAGGGAGGTAAGGGGAACATCCCAAGATCACACAGCTAGACACTGGCAAAACATGGGTTTCAACCCCGGGTCTGCATGATTCCAAGCCCATGGATCTTTCTACTTCACCTAACTGCCTTGGAGGAAAGGGTCATGAAATCTTGTCCTGGAAGGAAGGACTTAAAGGAACTAGCGAATGCTCTGCCTAAAAGAGAGACAACTCAGGGGCAAGGACAATCCTCTCCCCCTCCCTCCCCGATCTGTTTGAAGCTTACTGGTACTGGTATGTGGGTTTCAATAGCGGTGCCAACGCATATGTTGGACACGTGTGTGATGAGGTCGTGCCAGAATGCTAGAGATGAAAGCCCAGAGATGAGTACCTTCATCTCAGAAACCCTAACTCACCTTTGTATGGTCCTCCAGAGTTTAAAAATGCTTTGCCATCCCATTTTGTCATTTGGTCAGCCTCACACACCTGTGATGAGGTAGCCTTGGCTCAGACAGAGCAGCAACTTAGCCCAAGTCATCTAGCTCAGAAGTGGGAGAGCTGGGGCTTCGCCATTGAATTGATACATAAAGTCTTGAACAAACCCCCATTTCCTTTCACCTGGACGCCTCAGGAGAATCAGACCATGACTGGGGAGGGTTCTTACCCAAAGAAATGGGTATGTGAATGCTACAGTGGTTGGGGGTGTCTTGCCTAGAGGGAGGAGACAAAAGAGAGGGTCTCTAGGACTTCAGTGTTCTTGTCCACCAAAAGGAGTGACACCCCCAGCCTCACACCATAGGTGCAAGTCCCAGTGAAATGGCACAAATAGAACAGACAAATGTGGAGTGCCTGGGTGGCTCAGTGGGTTAAAGCCTCTGCCTTTGGCTCAGGTCATGATCCCAGGGTCCTGAGATGGAGCCCCAAATCAGGATCTCTGCTCGGCAGGGAGCCTGCTTCCCCCTCCCTCTACCTGCCTCTCTGCCTACTTGTGATCTCTGTCAAATAAATAAATAAATAAATATCTTTAAAAAAAAAAAGAAAGAAAGAACAGACAAATGCCTCCTGCACGGTGAGCTCTCAACAGATAGAACATTGCTTCGGAATTCTTAGAATGCTTGTAACCATGTAACCGTGACAAAGGCGTTGGAGGGAAGTCAGCATGTCAAGAAGCAGGCAGAACCAGGTTTTGAAATGCTGCCTCTGCCCGTTCCCGATTGTGGGACCCTGAGAAAGATCTGTCCCGTCTTCCTTGCCCTGTCTGTGCAATATAGAAAATTTGTGCATGTCTTACAGAATTTTACACGAGAGGACATGTGTGGAGTGGCTGGCATGGGGAGCAGGTGCCAATCATGGTAGACACAGGAATTAGGACTTGGGAGTCAGACCACCTACTTCGGTTCCAAGCCCAGCTTCTTCATCTGGCAGCTGTTTGACCAGCCGACCTCTCACAAGTCACTTCTCTGGGCGTTGGTTTCTTCCTTGTGGAGCTGGTTGCAAAGATTAAATGAGAGAATACATGTCAAGTGCTTAGGACTGCTTCTGGCACAGAGTTCGTGCTCTGGGCATGCTGGCCATTATTGTTACTATCAGACAGAGGCCTGAGAGGTATGAAATAGTACCCGCCCCTCTCCTCCCAAGGCACTGCATCCTTTCATAAACAAAGACATGAGTTGAGGCTGCTCAGAACAGATTAGTGGCTTTCCTTTCAGTTGGCTTCCTAAAGGTCCAGAATGACCCCCTCCAGAACTGGCACCCTGCTTTTAGGGTTGCTGTGAACAAGCCAAACCTTAGCCAAGATGCCCCACGCTCTCTCCCAGATTAGGCCAGAACTGTGGAGAGCCACTATAAAGAAAGAGCTTTGTTGGATTTAGAGAGCTCAGAAACCATTACCTGACATCCCACTTCTTCCCTGAGGGGCCACGGATAGAAATTAGGGAATCCATTCATCTCTCACCCTTGTAACTCTGACCGCCCTGACCGAGAGGCTACACGGGCTTGGCATACTGGGCCCAGCAGCAGCAGAGGGTAGGGCAGGGCTGGGGACTGGCACCTGGTGTCCAGGCCTAGCCGGGTGAGGGCAGGTTGTGTCACCTGATGTTCCTGTGAGGGCCTCATTTACAACAGGGCTCTTGGAGACCCAGTTACCTGCTCTAGGCTTTCATGGCTTCTCCATACCACCAAGGCCTCACTCAGGCTTTGGGCACCCCAAAGGAAGCAGGAGCCCAAGGAGCCCCTTGGGTCAGTGCTCAGAGGTCCGGTGGGTTTCCACACACAAAAGCTGCTGTCTTGAGTTAGTGACCCCTCCCCACCTGAGCCCCGCCCACCCCCCCGCCTCCACCCCAAGCACCATGGGGAGGAAAATCAGGAGAAGCTGAAGAATTGTTTGTAATTAGTGTGTTTTTAAAGGCTTTTCCGTGAGCCTTTAGCAGATTTCTGGGAAGGGCATCTTGCCAGGGAGCATTGAAATGGAAATCCTGTGTTCTAGCTGGGATAGTCTTGGAAGGAGATTCTTCCCAGAGAAAAGGCCAGAAGCCCCGCCCCCTCCCCCAAGTCCCCCATGCTCCACTGTGGTCACTGCAAGGCTTGGCGATGTGGGGGGCTTTGTGGAATGGCATTCGTGCCCACAGGCCTCAGCTCTGCCCTCAGGACCCATCCATTTAGCCTCCACATGAAAGGCAGCTCCACAGACCCCTAGCTCCACTGTCTTCGACCTCAGGGGCACATCCGTTCACCACCTCCCCATACACACACACTGAATAATCACCCACTTTCCTCTCTCTTTCCAAGAGGGAGTCTGGTCCTGGAACATGGGCCCTCCAGGGTGAGCTCCTCCGAAGTTACCCAGAAGTCAGGCATACATACAAGAAACCATTCTGCAAACAGAACAGTCCCTCCCGTCTGAGCAGCATTTTACAGTTTGCAATGTCTTTGCCCATCTGCCAGTCCACCTACTTATCCAGCAGATAACTTATCCATGGCAGAGCTACTGTCTATGATTACCAGTTTACAAATGGGGCTAGGGGGCGGGGGGGGGGGGCGGTTACTGGCCTGAGTTTGCTCAGCTAGCAGAATCCCAGAGCTGGGCCTAAGGCCGAGGTCTGTAGGATGCCTCTTCCCGCCCCACCCCAGGCTGCCTCTCCCACATGCTGGCTGACACGCAGGCAGGACTGTTCTGGTGCAATCCTGGGGCCTTGTGGTCTGGGATCATTTCCTGTGGCCTGAAGTACTTATTTGCAAGTTGTAAGGACTGCCCGTTTTCTGGAGGCCTCACTGAATGCTTCCAGCTGGGAATTTAACCTTCTCAGACCCAGCTGTGGATCTCAAGAGCTCTCTTCATTCCCACCCATTTTCCTAGAACCCCCCACCCCCACCCCGTGGTAACTTAGTTATGTAAGGGTGGGGAATGATGGAGGAGCACTGGCCTGGGACCCAGAAGAACTGGTCTGGACTGGCTTCACCACACACTTGCTCTGTGACCTTGTGCAAGTTCCTTCACCTCTCTGACCTCAAATCAAGACTCAGAAAGTGTGCTTCCCTGCCCGCCTCTTGTTTTCACTGGAACATGAATGGAACTGACCTCCCTTTTGCAGCTCCTCCACAGCCCCAGGTCCTGAGAGAAGTGGTAGATTTGTTGCACATGAAAGCTGGCTAGGTTGGCCCTTTGAGGACAGTGAAAACCATACCCCGACCCCCGACAGCCCCTCCAGCATCATACGAACAGGCAAACTGAGGCACAGGAAAAGGGGAGTCACTTGGCCAGGGTCATGCACCGAAGCTAATGGTAAGGTCAGGATTAAAATCCAGTTCTGTTGTGGTGGCACTCAAGGCTGGCATGGGAGATTTTAGCCTCCTATAATTTTCCCCGCCAGCCCCCATAAGCCATTCCCAATAAAACAGTAATAATAAATGCATGCTTAAACTCCTAGAGAAAATTTGACTCAAAATACCTTCAGAAATTTTTGTAATTTTTTTTAAAGATTGTATTTATTTATTTGAGAGAGAGACCAAGCAAGAGGGAGAGAAAAGAATGGGGAGGGGCAGAGGGAGAGAGAGTAGCAGACTCCCTGCTAAGCAGGAAGCCCAATGTGGGGCTCAATCCCAGGACCTGCGGATCATGACCTGAGCTGAGAGCAGACACTTAACCGACCAAGCCACCCAGGTGCCCCCAATTTTTGCTATTTTTATAGATAACATAACACCCATGCTCTGGGTAAATACAGGGTTTTCTGGCCTCCAGAGATGCCCAGCCCATGCTAGACTGCCAAGGCCCTCAAGGCCATCCTGGAGGAGTGGTGGCGGTGACACGACAGGTGTGGGCTCCTCGTGCTCCCTCCAGCAGCCTCTTCTCTGAGTCTGCAGGAATGGCATCCCTGGATACCTCCCCTGCCCCGCCCCCCCGCCCTCCTGAACTAGGAGATGGTTCTCTAAGACAACCCTTCTCCCCTCCGCCTCTGCCCTTACACTGGCTCTAGGAAGACAAAGATGAGAAGGGGGGTCTAAGACGGACACAAGAGTGAAGGAAAGGACATATCATAGATATTTTAGAAGTGACTCTGCGTGTCATGTCTTTCTCCAGAAAGGAAGTTTCTGAGCCTGCCCCAGTGCACAGAACATAAAAGAACCAGAGCATGCTAGAGTTATAATAGCCCTTCAAGATCTCCAATTCAGCCCTCTCACGTGACACATGGAGAAACTGAGGCTTAGACGGGGGATAAGGGCCTCTTCTGGCCCTGCAGCCAGTATTTTGTTGTTGTTGTTTTCCCACCCTCCCTCGTACCCTGCTGCCTATCGTGCCCACGTGCAGGCTCACCCATGTGTGTGCTAATGCAGGCTGACGGCTGCTGGGAGGGTCACACATGGAGACGAGCACCGGCCCATTCACTCTGACACATACCCCAGCTGGCGGTCCCCTGACAGACTCCTCCATCCCCACTCCCCAGCACCTACCCACCACCCCCACCCCATCTTCTCCACCAGCCTTGTCCTAGAGCAAAACCCACCTGGCACCAAGTCACAGGCCCCTCCCTGCTGGTGCCCCTCCCCAAGAGTCTTGCTTTGTGGAAAGGCCAGTACACAGCTAGGTCGAGAAAAGCTGGGTTTGAGGGTGCTCCTGGGAGGGGGGCAGGGGGGAGCAGCTGGAGGCTCAGGGCCAAGGGGCTGGGATGTGCATTATGTGGTGTTTCTCTGACTGCAGGCTGGATCCAGAAGGCTCCGCCAGGAGGCCTGGAGCCCCTCCACACCTTAGATAAAGCAAAGCAAGGGGAGGAGGAGTCTTGGAGCATTTGGAGAGAGAACAGGAGAGAAATGGAGACAGGGCTAAATAGCCTGTAAAAGTTAAGCCTAGGAGTGGAGTCCTGGAGGCCGGTTCTGGCTGAGGTGGGACTTGTCCTAGAAAAAAAGCTGCCAGGCAGCCATCCAGAAAGTGTGAGCTCAGGAGCCACCGGACACAAGCCTGGGCCAGGGTGGGGGAGGGGCGGGAGTTGGGGGTATAGCTCCCTAGAGCTGGGGTGAGAAGTTGCTGAACTGAGGGGAGGCCAGGCAGAGGCCTCTGACAGCAGAGGTACAAAGGTAATTAGTGTCTCAGGCTGGGTGGGGTTGGACAGTGCCTGACACCCTGGGGGTCCATGCAGGATGGCTAAATGGAAAAAAGAGATGGATGAATGGACGAGTGAATGAATGAATGAGTGGGTTCTGTCTCCCTTTAGAAGTTTGGGCCTGAGGCACCCTCACAGCCAGGGCGGGCTTGATGTGGCTAGTGGCCTGAGGAAGGATTAAAGGGACTGCTGCCTTGAGAAAAGAATCAGAACCCTTTGGCACTGCTAGGGATACCAGGTTGCCAGGCACAGTGGGGCTCGGTAGGTGGGGCTTGGCTCATTATCCTCTTGGGCTTTGGTGCCCCTCATAGCCATCTAATCTAATCTCTCCCCCTCCCATGTGCTTTAAAAGGAGAAACTGAGATTCAGACCAGGAATGAGATTTCCCTGATCCTGCAGCCCGCTGGTGGCTCAGCTCAGCCTCCAGATTTTCTCCACTGGCCTGGGGAGCCTGCCGTTTACCTTAGCTGCTGTCTGTTTCTGTTGCCTCTACCACAGCACCCTCAGCCAGTGGCTGAGTGGCCTCTGGGGCCCAGGAGAGCCATAGGGAAACCAGGAAGGGAGGGGAACAAGAATACAGAAAAGAGGAGAGGTGAATTTCTCTTGGGAAGCAAAGGAAGGGTCCCCTGCCTGTTAGGACAGTGCATATCAGAAGGAGGTATCTGCCAGAACCCTTCTGTCCACCAGGACACTGCTGAGGTCAAGGCCGGTGACCCTCACCCCCAAAAGTCTATGGGGCAAGGTGTGTGTTCCTCACACACCACACCACACGCACAGGTATGCACGCACACACATACACACACAGGGTCCTGGCATCCATGTCCCGTCGTGTGACAGAAACAGTGATTATGAAGACAGTCTCCATCCCCCAGCTCACAGCGGGGCCTGGCCTCAGCTAGAAGGGAAGTACTGGGTGGCTTGGGGGACAAAGGCCATTGGATTCCACACACCACCAATGGATATTTTTCTCGTCAACACACAATGCTGCTTATATAACTGGAACTGGCTAGACACTGTGAGAAACGTTTAGAGCTTAAGAAAAAGCAGGAGGAGGAATAAATAGCCACAAAGCCACAGGGTCCCAGGGGCTGCTTTTCTGAGGATGCTCTGTTCCCCCTCCCTCCAACACTCCCATGAATGGGGGTTCTGGAAAGGAGGTTTCGAGGACGGAACCCGTTCATGTCTCAGCGGCCCAGACAGGCCTCATCAGCTCACAGGGCTTTCCTCTGTGAACACAACCCGAGGTTGTCCACGGCCCCTCACCTTTTTTTGTCCAGCTGGCCTTGAACCCCGCTACCTTCTGGGCCCAGCTTGCCACCAAACCCCATCTATAGGCTGGGTCCAGGCTGAGAGAGCAGTGGTAAGACTCGGATGACTGTCAAATTCAGGGCCAAAGGGATGTCTCTATCCACCCTAGTAACGTCTACAGAGTGAGGCCAGTTGCTTCCACTCAAGTCTGACCCTGACTCCGGTCTCAGCCCCAGTTCCAGGTAGAAAGCAATCCAGTAGAGAACAAGCCAGGCCTCAAGGACTCACAAAAGATGGAGGGGGGGCAAACGATAAAGGAAACCAATTTTATCAGCACATTCAGAACCACTGCGGCCCCCAAAAGTGGCCACCCTCTTTGTCTCCTCAGCGTGCCAGGCAGTATCTCTAAACGGAGGACCAAGCCAAAAGGGCAAAGGAAAATGTGCCAAGTTGCTCAACCCAGCTGTGCAAGGAAACACATATGTGTGTGTAGGGGTAAGCGTGCAAGGTAAAGGAGCAAGGATGACACGATGCCCCCCCTTAGTGTCCCAGAGCCAGGTCACCCAGCCCCAGAGACTGCCTTCTTGATGATCACTTGCTCCCTGGGACAAGTAGGCTGTACAGTAAATGGCCACATGACAGCCCACATTCTCCCATTCTAGGACTGGGCAAGGGGAGTCGAAAAGATTGCTGCTATTTTGCAAACAGAACTTCCTGTCTCCATACCCTTACATCTTTTCTGGAGGCAGTAGTTCTCGGAACTTCTCTTCATGCCCACCTCTGCCTTTCGCATCCTCAGAGAATCCCACCCACCCTAGAGACTGGCACTCCTCGGAAAGTGCCCAATCTACTTCCCTAGCATCACCATCCCTGCTCTTGCTCTGCCTGCCCGCTGGAAAATGGGTAAGGAGGATCCGGTGACTGGCACCCGTAGGTCTCTAAATGAGAAGCATGTTTGTTTATAGCTAGATGAAATCCATCCCTACTTCCACCCCCTTCCCCAGGCCATGTCTGCGTATACATCTCAGAATTCCTGCCACGGCCTCTACACCAAGCTTCTGGCTTCTCCCAACCTTCCCACCCCTGGATCCCTGAGAGGCGGGGCTGAGGCAGCCGCCACATTCAGCGTGGCAGAGCCTAGCTCAGTACAAATCAGAAACACATTGGAGGCAGGCAGGCCGGGAGGGAGCAGACAGGCCGGGACTGGGGCCCATTAAGGCCGGAGCCCGGCCATGCTGTTTGCCGCCTCAGCAAAAGGTTTCAGGTCTACCTCCTGATTGTTTGTTTGTCTCAGAGATGAGACAGGCTGAGAAGGCAGTTGACAAGGACCATGGAGGGTGGGAGGCAGTGGGGGACCCCCACCCCGGCTCTCATCCCGGTTTTCCCCAGCCTGGAACTCAGGGAGTACAGGAGAAGCCGCCGAGCTGCCTCATTTCCCTCCCCCCACCCCCAAATTCCAAACAGATGTGCAGTCAGATTCTTCCTCTGCTTGGTTGGGGGAAACAAAAGAAATTAAAAATGGGACCCTAGAGACACTACTTTCAGGCGAGCCCTAACATAAAGAAGGGATAAAAGGGAGACACAGGAAGGACTTCCAGAAGTGCAGGTGAGATGGCAGAGGTGGGGGCATAGTTCACCCCTTGCCTTAAAGATAACTTCTGTGAAGATTCCGGTTGTTGTGGGGAGGATTCCGGTTGTTGTGCTTGGAAGGACGATTGCTCTGGGAGGTCCAACTGAGTCTCACATGGGAAGGATTCAAAGGTGTCTGCTGTCATGAGGAGAATCTAGATATCTTGACTCAGTGAGCCCTGGTTTCATCGGGCCTGGCATTAGAGATCATGGAGCCCGCCCCCTCACTCAGACATACTCTGAGGCCCAGAGAGGGGAAGTCATTGCCCAGGGTCTCACAGTGGATCTGACTCTGGATTCAGTCATCTCAAATGGAGGCCTCCCTGCTCCCCAGCCAGTGCTCCCTTGGCTTCACATTGTTCCCCTTTGTCAGTTTTCTCATTTTTTAGGAAAGCAGATCCCCTACCCTTCTCAGTCTGTTTCATGCCAGCCCGAACCTAGGGTCTGGGCATACTCTCTGATGGGAAATCTTTGAAGTCTGGAAGTCTCTGGATTTGTTTGGCAACCATGGCCCCCTCTAAGGAGGTTTCTGCTAGTGCTCCCCCTTTCCCCGGGGCCAGCCTCAAACACTCATAATTGGTTGTGGACAGTGTGGTCATGTGGCAATCACCCGGCCTTAGGCTACCTCGTTGCTGACAACAGAGCTTCCAGCCTGCCACTGGCTAAGCCTTTTCGAGGGCACTATGAGTCTCATGCCCAGCACTGTTGTGGTCTCAGCTCAACTCATCCCTCCTCTCTGATCTGCCTGTCACCTTGTCGAACCTGCCCTAGCCGTCATCTCCACCCATGCCTACCAGAGGCCAGGCTGAAGCTGTCTCTGGGCTCCCTGTAGGCTCCCGATGGGGCTCAGCTGAAGATGTCCCCCATGACAAACACGTGCTTGCACAAGTGCACACACAGTGTATGTGCATACCCTCTTTCTAGAAGCATCTGGTGATTGTTGCTCTGCTATTTTGGTCTAGGGGATGAGCCAAGCCTCACTCTACCATTCAGACAACCAGCCTGGCAATCACCACAGCACACATCACATGGCACATTTTCCCCTTGAAGCCCTTGCCCCAGGAGACTTGAAAATTCCTGACTATTGGTGTTCGTGCCAGTGCTGCTAAGGGATAGGTTTGGGGAGCTGGTGGCCAAAGAGAAGGAATCCTCTTCCTTTCTCTCTCTCACTCACCCATTCTCACACACACACACACACACACACACACATCTTCCTCATTTTTCTTTCCCTTTTTTTTCCCTCTCCCTCCCTCCCTCCCCATCTCTCTTTTTTCTTACAGTAAATTCCAAACAGATGGGCAAGTCTTCTCTCCCACTTCTGAAGTTGAGGGGAATATCAGCCATGGGGAAACCAGAAATCACTCCCTTCCTCAGAGTAGATCACCTCAGCCTCGCTGGGTCTCCTATTCCAGTGTCTCACACCTCGCTGGATTAGGTCAGATATTAAAAAGTATTTCCTCAAACCCTTTTGTTCCAAGTCTACTATTGACACTTGTGCTTTCCTCAGTGCGGGGCCTCAGACGTCATGGGGTGGAGGAGGAGGGAGGGAGGGGAGCAGGACATACTTTCTGGGATTCAACTAGAATCCTGGGCCAGACCTGGGCTGCAACCCCATTATCAAGGGGGAAGAAGAGCTCAACTGCTGGACATGACTGAGAATATCAATGGAGTGCTGTGTCTGCCTATACAAGCTCTCTAAGCCTAGAGACAAGCACAAACAGAAACGGCAGCATTTGGAGCAGTTAAATTCTGCTTCTTGCTTTGCAGTGAGAACTGCGTTTTGTTATTTAAGCTATAGACAGAGGGATTTATATGTCTCCATGTGATTTTTTCCTTACAGTGCTGAGGCGTGGAATCCCTGTGTATGGCGGGGCTGGGACAAAGCCTCTCCTATCTACAGATGGTCCCAGAAAGGGCAGCGGGAGCCTGAGTGGGGCTGAGCTGCCCCATTTCCAGGGCCTGCAGCCTCTTGTGACCACATCTGTGGCCATGGAGCCACCCCCTCCCCAGGCCCCTGATTCCCCAACCTTGGCTGAAACTTCACCTGGACGCTTGGCTCGAGGACAGTCAGCATCTTCTGGAAGTGGGTTCACTTCATCAGCTTGTACCTTGGCTTGGTACCCCAGATCTGACAGAGCTAGTCCCACAAATCTGGGCCCATTCTAGGACTGCAGAAGGATGCCAGAAGAGGGTTATGATCCCAGCCTGCTTCCCTGACAGGTAAGGAGAATAATGCTAACTAATACGTTTTGAGTAGTGACTCTGTGTCAGGCACCGTTCCAAGAGCTTGACATGTACCTTGTGACATAGGAAATCTTACCGTTACTCTCATTTTACAGATGAGGAACCTGAGCAATAGAGGTTAAGTAACTTGTCCAAGGTCACATAGCTAGCAAGTGGCAGAACTGGAATGCAGCCCAGTCTAGAGACTGGGCTCTCCGGCATGTAATCACTGCTTTCAAAGGCTACTGCCCAGGCTTCCCGGGACTGAGGTCAGGCCTCCCAGCCCGATGTCCTGTGGCTCTGCCTCCACGACCTTCCATCAGAGTCTCGTTACCAGATAAGACCTGTCTGCCTGACTCCTGTCCAGCCGCTGAGCCTGGGCTCACCAGTCCTCCTGCTGTCAAGCTAGGCCTTGTCTTCTTGACGTCTGCTGGGACCTTTCTCCATTTCCTGCCCGGCCCTGTCCCAGCCTCTAGTCAGAACGGAGAGCCTGGTCACTTCCACTGGAGATTTAGCACTGTACTGTTCCATAGAAATATCATGCCAGCCACACAGGGAACTTTGTAGTAGCTAAGTTTAAAAAGTATTTTTCAAAAGTGGAATTAATTTTTCATAATACCTTTCCTTTCACTCAAAATATCCCAAGTAGTATCATTTCAGCATCTGTATTTTGTAATCCCAGCATGTCTTTTTTTTCAAGATTTTATTTATTTATTTAACTGAGAGAGAGAGAGAGAGAACACAAGCAGGGGGAGTGGCAGGCGGAGTGAGAGGGAGAAGCAGGCTCCCTGCTGAAGCAAAGAGCCTGATGCGGGACTCGATCCCAGAATCCTGGGATCATGACCTGAACTAAAGGCAGACACTTAACCGATTGAGCCACCCAAGCACCCCCTACACTCCCAGCATATCTTAATTCCACCTAGGCACACGTGAAGCACCCAGATGGCACAGGCAGCGAGAGGCTGCAGTACTAAACAGCACAGATCTACAAGCAGAGTCTGGATTCAGAGAAGCCCTGGGTACAGAGGATAAGTAAAACAACTCCTGAGTTCTACCCTTGGTGCTGATACCAGATCCCTAGTGAGCTTGAGTAAACCCCTTGCTCCCTCTGGATAGTAGAACGAGAAGGTTGGCCTGAAGACCCTTCCACCTTGAACATTCTAGTCCTACCCACCTACTCCACACCCCTCCCATCTCCCCTACATCCCCACAGTACCCAGTTCTCAGTAGAGAGAAAGTCCAGGAAAGGATAAAACACTCAAGCATGATGAAAACCAGCAGAGCCTCGTGGTCTCCAGAACATAAATCTGTGGTCTCCACTGCCTCTTCTGGAAACATCCCCGGTTACCCGGTTTCATGGAGCTTGGCCCTTCATTCCTCATGGCCACTAGAAGCTGGGATTTGGCCTAAGACTGCCACATGCTCCTCGATCTGTGCAAAGAGGGTCAGGTCATCTCTCCAGTAACAGGAGTGGTTTGAGCGGAAGTGAGCCCAGTGGTACGCCAGGCAGTCGGTCTTTACCTTCTTAGAGAACCCAGCTGGCTCAAAGCTTCTCAGTCTTCATTTGTGCACACCACCTTCCATGTTCTATGTATCCCGTACCAACCAAAATGATTTTGATATAAGCTTGGCTTTCTGGACATTAGACAACCAGGGGGGAAAAATAGGTATATTGAATACGCTTTTATCGACCACACATACCTTTGGGAATTCTGTAATTTACCCTTCCACGCACCCCAACTCCTGGCCCAGCTGAGTCACTGGCCTAAACGGAAAACGTATAGCCATTAGAGAAATGTTATTAGTAGGTATCTAGAGATTTGAGGAAACAAAGGAGTTTCCAAGTGATTTTGACTAGATATAACACAACTGGAACAATGTTGGCCTAGTCAAAGGATTCTTTTTTTTGTTTTTTTTAAGATTTTGTTTATTTGTCAGAGAGAGCACAGGCAGGGGGAGCAGCAGGCATAAGGAGAAACAGGCTCCCCGCTGAGCAGAGAGCCCAGTGAAAGACTCCATCCCAGGACCCTGAGATCATGACCTGAGCCGAAGGCAGATGCTTAACAGACTGAGCCTCCTAGATGTCCCAATTCATGATTCTTTTGAAGAAAATACTGACTGCTTAAAATCACCATTGGAGTAAAGTGACCTTCTTATCACCAAGGTCGAATATCTGTAGAATTGAAATAGGGATTCTATTTCCAGTTCATGAAGTGATTTTTCTTTGGTGATTCAAGGCGTTGTTTATGAAGGTGGGACAGACCAACACAGGCACCTGTAGGTATCGAACCTTGTCAGTGGGTACCAGAACACAGAAGAGGGGGCCATTTTGGTTGGATATTACCCCTGAAGGCATTGTTTTGAGACTGGGTCTAAGCTCCGGCTATAGATGCTAAAGCCAAAATGATTCCCTCCTCTGAGATTTTTGGCCCCCTCTCCTGGTCAGGTGCAACCAAACAGAGCCTGCTCTGCCCTCCTGTGGCCCAGAGTGTTTGTCTCGGGGAGGATAAGGGTCCCATGCTGGACCTAATAGGTGGGAGTGGATTTCATATTGGGACCCTGTGAGGGATTATTCCACCCCCACCCCCAAGGAAAACAAGGGTACAAACATGGAGATTCCTGTGTCCTCTGACCATCGTCTGCATGTTTAGTGTCAGAAGGGCAAGCTCAGAAAATGCTGCATCTACTATGGTCTAGACGCAGATCAGACAGAGATCTGGAGAGCAACTGGAGCCCAGGTGGGGTGAGGGGTACCCCTGAGTCAGAGGCGAGGCAAGAAGAGACAAAGGATTTACAGATGTTGAATACCATCTTGAACAGAATCATTTGCAATGATTGTTAAAGTATATAGTGTCTGTTATTCCACCTTTTGAGAAAACACGTGGGCAAATGCTAATCTTCGTAACAACTCTGGAAAGTGAGAACTATCACTATCTCTGTTTTACTGCTGAGGAAGCGGAAGACCAGAGAGTGTAAGTCATTTATCCAAAGTCACACAGCCAGTGAAGGGCAGAGTCAGAAATGGAATCCTAGGCTGTCTGGTAATAGAGCCATTCTTTGCTCACGCCATGCTGCTCCTGACCCCAGGAGCATCGTGGACCGAATGCGTAGTAATGCTAACTGACTCATGTACTTTTTTTTTTTTAAGATTTTATTTATTTATTTGACAGACAGAGATCACAAGTAGGCAGAGAGGAGGAAGTAGGCTCCCCGCTGAGCAGAGAGCCCGATGCAGGGCTCCATCCCAGGACCCTGGGATCATGACCTGAGCCAAAGGCAGAGGCTTTAACCCACTGAGCCACCCAGGCGCCCCTGACTCATGTACTTCTATCCAGGTACTGCCCTATGTCTCTCAATGCATATGAGCCCACTTCCCACTCCACTATAACCCTCCGAGATAGGTGCCAAGGAAATGAAGTCACTTATCTAAGGCCAACCCACTGCCAAGGGGCAGGGCTGGGATATGAGCCTGGCATCTGGTTCATATGGAAGTGGCCATAACTTCCCCCTGCTTCCTTTTGGGCCAGGCTTTGTTCTCCAGGTGGCGGCCTGTGGCGGTCACCGCCTGCCCAGTGAATCCCTGGGTTAGTGGCAGCACAGAAACCACCCAGGACCTCCCCAGCAGGCTGAATCCAGCATTCCCTCGGCAGGAATATCAAGCCACCATGCCCACCTTTTAAGAAAGCCCAGCCAAGCAGAAGCAAGCTCAGCCTGACAAAGAGGCAAGGTGGTGTAGTGAAAGAATGTGGCCTTTGGCAGCAGACAAACCTGAGCTGAAATCTTGGCTTTAGAAATTACTTTGTGACCTTGGATAACTCACTGAGCTTCTCGGGACGTCCGTGTCCCACTGCTAAGGGCTGTTGTGAGAAGTAAATTAAATGGCTATATAGCAACGTGAATTATATACTCTAAAGTGCTCTTGAAGGTTAGTTGTAATTGTTCCTTGTTCTATAGGGCTAAGTTCCCCGGCCCAGGCTGAAGCCAAAGCAGCGACTAGGAGAAGTGGGCTTTAGAAATGCTAATGCCATGCGTGAGTGACAGGCCGCGGACAATGGCGGAGGGCGATGTGAATGGGGCGGCCAGGCCTGGGAGCGGGGATCCCCACGTGGGACCCGAGTGGGGGAGGGAGCCGGAGTGGGGGAGCCCAGTTCCCAGCAGAGGGGATCCGAGACTGCGCTAATTGGAAGGGGCTGGAGCTGCGGGGGCAGGAAGGGGGAGGGGATTACCTGCGGGTCCGCCGCTGACGGGGGCGGGGCTCCCGGGAGGGGTCCTGCTGGAGGGGGAATGAGGGCGGGGTTCGGGGGGGGTTGCGGCTCTCGGAGCCCTGGGCTTGGGGCCAGGGGGTGCAGAACCGCGGAGCTGCACACCCAGGGAGAAAGGGTCGGGGGGCTGGTAAAAGGAGGCCTTGGGCTTTGGCCGGCTGCAGAAACAGCAGAGCAGCGGTTTCTGGGCTGGGCAACTCGAAGCTGAGCGGGCGGGGACAGGAGGCAGAGAAGACAGGATAGCTAGTTTCTAAACCCAGCTGGAATCCTGACCCCTTTGGGCTGACCTGGGAATCAGCGTTCCCAGTTCCAGGACGCAGTGAGTGCACTGTGCAGTGTGTGTGCGCGCGCGCGCGTGAGCGTGATGAGCCGGGAGACAGAAGGTGGGTCCCCAACCTTCTCTAATGCGCTTCCTCCACTTCTCTTGCTCTTCCCTCTCGTCCTGTCCCCCCAATCCTCTCCTGCCCCCCCCCCGGGCACCATGAAGGCTGTTTTTGTTCCTCCTCCTGGCCTAGCCCCTGAGGTGTGCAAACAGGAAGGACCTCTCCCCGGGCAGTGAGTAAGGAGGGAAAAATGAGGTGTTGAAAAGATGACAAGTCGCCCTGTCAGAGCTCACCTTGGCAGGGAGCAGGCGGCAGGGGCCGGCGGGTGGTGGGAGGGGGGGTCCGCCCTGGAAGCCAGCCTACATGTGCCAAGAGCCAAGCATGCTGATCCTCAACAAGCAGGCACTGTGTATGCGTTTGTTTGGTTTAGAAAAGCACCGCCCCCATTCCCACCATCAAAGATTCCTTCCTTTCCTTCCCAGTAGGAAGAGGTAAGGCCGATGGGCCAGCGGTTTCAAGTGTGATTGGACGGCGCAGAGCCATGGGAGGGGGCTGGGCAGGAGACCCAAATTCCTCTTGGAAGCTCCAATCCTCCTGGACATGCCCCCCTATGTCTCAAAGGCTCCCCCAAACTCCATATCCTAAACCAAGTTTATCAGTGCTGCTGTCTCCACCCCTGCATTCTGTCCCTCCTATCTCAGTAAATGACCTCACCATTGAGTCACCCAAAAGCCAAAACCTTGGGAGTCATCCAAGACTTCCTCACACCCCCAATTGGATCAGTGTCCTAATCCGCTCAGTTTTCCCTTTCATCTCTCCAATCTGTCTCTCTTCCCCCACCTCATGGCCCCACCCTATTTTAGTTTCATTCATTGATTCATTGATTCATTCACTTATTCAGCAACGCTGTTCTAAGCACCTCCCATGTGCCAGGGAAAGGGCTAGCCATTGAGGATTCAGCTGTGAACAGATCCGGCCTGGCCTGTGCTCCTGTGAAGTTTTGTGTCACACGTGGCTGGACTCATGGAGGTTGGAAAGGGCTGGCTGACTGGCCAGCCAGCTTCTAAAACTGTTCCTTCTGGGAGATAATGGTTAAGAGCATCTATGCCGTAGCTAGCCTGCTCAGATTTGAATTGACTTTGCCACTTAGAGCTGTATGGCCTTGGGCAGACCGTTTAATCTCTCTGTGCCTCAATGTCCCACATGGAAGAGGGGGGTGAGCATAGCACCTACCTCCAAGGATTGAATACGTCGATATTTTAAGGTGCCAGCATGTTATTCTCTATTAGCATTGTGAGTTTTATTCTTTCAAGTAGGTAGTGGGGCAGAGTCCTATGATCAACCAAATTATAGGAACCAAGAGGGAGGCCTGCCTGGGGGCAGGGGCAATGGATCGGATTGCAAGCTGATAGCAGCAGGCACTTGCGATGGCCCTGTCAAGAAGGCGCATGGGAAATCCAACACAGGCCTGATTAGCTGGCAGTAGCCTGTGAGGAGTAAGTTAAATGGAAATGCAAATTAAATAGGAAGTCCAGGCCCAGAATCTAGAAATAGGGTATGAAGCACTGTGTGGCAGAGTCGTTACTATCAGGAAGGTAAGCGTAAGAGCTCTAGCTCTGCCACTTTCTCAGCTGTGTAACCTTGAGCAGGTCATTTCCTCTTCTGAGCCTTGGTTTCCTAAGGATAGCAGTTAACAAGAACTGAGAGCTTAATATGCCTCAGGCAGTGTTTCAGCACCTTAACTGCCCTCTTCAAAAGGGAGCTACTCTTATTTAACTACCATTTTGAAGATGAGAACACTGAGGCACAGAGAGGCGGAGGCACTTGCCCAAGGTTGTGACGCTTGTAGAAGATAGCCCTGGGACTTGAAAGCAGGTCTCTTGGAGACTAGTGATTAGAGCACCTTTGTTGGAGCGCTATTGTGAAAATCACAGGATATACTTCTGGAAGTGTTTGGTAGCAGACTGACAGGCTGCCCAGGGAGGGCCGTCTTTAGGCTACAGGCTCTAGTGGCTAGGCTGAGGCTGCAGGGCCTGGGTCAGCAAGAAGCAGTCTGGGCCTCAGACATCTGACCTGAGCAGTGCCGGAGTCTCGGGAGCAGGCCAGAATCCCCTGATCAGAAGCAGGGCACAAGGTTAAGTGGGGCTAAAGGCCAAAGGGACTGGAACCCCTTAGACTGAATGGGGGTAGAGACCATCTTGGTCACTTCTGGATTGCCCAGCACTCCACAAAAGGAAGTACTTAATATATACAGGAAGGAAATGCCACTTCTAAAGTGGTTCCTGCGTCATGCCACTGCGCTATGCCTTCATGTCCTCCTCGAGGCGGCTCCATGAGGTTATCATGCCCATGTTAAAGATGAAGAGACTGACGTTCAGAGAGGTGATGTGACTCACTCAAGGCCCAGAGCTAAGTAGTAGTCAAGCAGCTCTTCGGATGCAGAGAAGAGGGAAAAAACAAAAAAAAAAAAACAAACAAAACGGAAAGGGCAAAGAACCCCTTATACTCCTCTCTGGTCCCCATGAGGCTCACCACCACCTCAGGTGAACCACCTGTGACCAACAGACAAGGTCTACCTCTGCAGAACTGAATTGGACCACGATTGGTAGTCCACCAGATATGTGTGTTTGTGTATATACATGATCTAGGCTTTCCCTTGACAGCCCTGGGGACTGGGCCCATGGAAATCCCCCACCCCTTGCTGACCTGAACCTAGCCAGCACTCCAGGACTCGTCCACTTAGAACAAAGAGACTGGCATCAACTTTCTACTCCCACAGACCCAGATGAGCTATGAGGCCAGCCACTTTCGGAGCTGGGAGGACTCTGGGCAAGCCTTGTACTTTTCTTTCCCTGGTGCCTAGCCTGCGAGGGAGGAGTCAATGTTTCAGCCGTATCTAATCAGGCAGAGCCCCAAGACACAGAAGCTCCTTCATCTAGGCCTGAGGAGGGGTCAGGCCGGGCCTCAGGGAGGGGCCAGGGCAGACACTGAGCCCATCCAGCCAGGACGGCCCACATTCCTCAGCCGGCCTGAATGGGGTGGGCATGCTCAACAGGAAGCCAAGCCCTTCACCAGGAGGGGCTCCACCGCCATCTGTGCACACAGACAGCCGTGAGCAAAGGGCCTCGGCCGGCAGAGTCAATTGCACAGAAAAAAATAGCAAACATTTTGCTTCCTCCTCCTCCCCTATCTTGCCGCACTCCACTTCCAAAGGGAATGTTGGGCTTCTGCGAAGTATTTTTCAGCAGACCGGGGCCCAGCCATCCGGAGTCAGCCTTGCTGAATTGCTGAAGAGAGAATGAGTGTGTGTGGTGGGGGGGGGATTCTTTCCACCCAGAGAGTAGTGGCTTCTCTGCGGGGTTCTGGCCTCCTGCTGTTACAGCCTGGGAAAAAAGGAAAAAAGAGCCAGTAGAAATGGTAACAACCAACAACAACGATCACCTTGGGTTTTTAGAGTGGGTTTTGTCCATCTTGTTATTTCGTTTGCTCGTTCCAAGCACCCCTTGAGGTAGGCGTTCTTTTGTCCCATTCTATAAATAAGCAAACCGAGGTGGAGAGGGTATGTGCCTTGTTCACCACTCACAGTTAATTAGCATGAAAACCGTTTCAGATTAAGGTCTGACTCCTAACGCCCTGGTCTGTCAGCCCCTTCTGCTGATGACTATGGAGGGCCTTGCCTGGCTTCCTTCAGGAAGAGCCTGCCTTGAGAGCCTTGAATCGGGGTTCCAGTGACATTTCGATTTTGTTTTCACTTTTTCTCCCAGGTCACCTGCTTATTGAAGAAAATTTGAGAAATGCCCTCCAAACATAAAGAACTTTAAAATTACCTATCATCCCATCACAGAGAACCACTGTCAGCCAAGGTGATGATAGATTTCCTGAGCATGTTATGCATGTACAAAACCTGGAGATCTGAGATGATAGTGGACCCACTCTGGATGCTGGGCCACCCCCCAGCTCCCACTCCATGTCTTCACGAGGCAAAGCTGAACTGTGCTTCCTCTGCTCCCTGTAGGGCCTGCTTGGGCCAACATTGCCCATTCCCAGGGTGCATGTGCACACCATACTATTTCATACGCTGTGAGTTTGTTCACTTTGTTCCCTTTGTGTGAGGTCTCTGTCCTCCTGCAGAGGTCTCTCCCTCCCTTCTCTGTCTCTGACTCTGTGTGTTTCTCTCTCTCTAGCTCTCTCTATTGATCACGTATACACATGGTCAAAAACCAAAAAAACAGAAACAACCTATCTAATTCACACAAACTCCAAAGGGACAAAAGGGCACACGCTACAAATCAAGGCTCCTCCTCACCCCTGACCTCAACTCCTGTTTCTTGTTTATTTTTCCAAATATTCTGTGTACAGGTAAGCACAGATGTACGTGTATCTCTTGTGAAACATGCGTGGTAACTGTCCTTACTGTTTGGTTTTTTTTTAAGATTTTATTTGCTTGAGAGAGAGGGAGAGCACGAGTTGGGGGAGGGGCAGAAGGAGAAGCAGGCTCTTGGCTGAGCAGGGAGCCTGACGCAGGACTTGATCCCAGGACCTGGGAATCATGACCTGAGCCAAAGGCAGACGCTTAACCCACTGAGCCACCTGGGCACCCCTGTCCTCACTCTTCTATGCCTCCTTCTTATAACTCCTTGGGTTTTGACTATTCTTACATGGCAAGAGCTGTGGCTCTGCCTCAGCTGGGTAAAGGCTGTCTAGTGAAACCTCTGATGGCTGTGCTGTGATTTATTTAAGCAGGCCGCTAGTGATGGACAGGGAAATGCTTGCCAGTCTCTCGCTACTACAAACAATGCAACAATAAATATCTTTGTACAAACAACCTCGTGCTTTTGCTCATGTAGGAGAAATGCTACTAGTGGAATTGCTGGGTCAGAGGGTGTGTGGATTTTAAATGCTAATACATTTCACTGAAGGGCCCTTCAAACACACCAGTTGACATGCTCCCCGACAGATAATGTTTCAAGGGGCCCATGCTACCCTCCCTCCTTCCCTTTCTTCACCTTTCTTCACCTGGCTAATGCCTGCCCGAGCCTTCAGAGTGGCCACACCTGGGATGCCTCTGACAAGCCTCCCTTCCCGGCGCGGCCAGCCACGCTCTTTGCTTCCACGTCACCGCGTGTTTGCCTCCGTGTAGCACTTTTCACCGAGGGTTGCCATCCTCTCTTTACACATCTGTTTCCCCGCACTAGACTCTGAGCTCTTTGAGGGAAGGACTAAGTAAGCCTTATTCTTCTCTTGCAGGTTCCCGTCCAACGCACCACAGACAGAAGGTCAATAAATATTTGTTGAACTAACCCAGTCAGCTCTGAATCCTCTGCTCTGAGTGCAGCCTGGGCTGGACGGCGTTGCCTGAATGCAAGTATGGTCTGGGCCAAGCAGCGCCTTGGGCTCGGGTCCCCTGGGTCCCTGGAGATTTGTCTTCATGCATTTGGCGCCCAGTCCCTACCTCCCTTCAGGCTGGCTCCAATGCCCTGCTTCAGCCATGCTCTTCCCACTATAAGCTATTGCTGTCTCCCAGTCCCCAGCTCTTGTGGAAGAACCCCTCTACAATCCTGTGTCTTGTTTCTCCTCTTCCCATCCAGATGCCAGGCACCCTCTTATCTGGGTGGCCCCTGGGCCTGCAGTATGCTGCCAGGAAGCTGGCGGCCTATTCAGCCTGTGACCTGAGCACCCGAGTGGAGTCCAGCTGGGGCCGGCCTGGACTTTGATGCTGAGGACCCGACACCCCTACCCGCTCCTCACTACACTGGGGCCGGGACGGCTGCTGCCCTCCCTGGCCGAACAGACTCTGTCTCTTCAGAACGCTCATCACTTTTCTGAACCTTGGTATCCTTATCATTCACCTTCCAGGGGGGACGGAAGATCCAGTGACATCCCTGCATATGAAGGGGTCTGGGGTGAAATTGTATCCACATATAAGGGGTTAGGAAGCCTCGCTGGTGTTCTAACTGGAGGAAGGGAGTAGGGTGGGAGGCATGCTGGGGGCAGCAGAAGCCAGCAGCAACAGCCTAGTGGCGAGGTCCCATTGCGCAGATGGGAATGCCAAGTCAGGCTGAAAGCTGGCTCCAGGCCACAGCTTATCCGAGGCCGGGACTAGTGACAGATGGACAGACACCCTCTTCACTCCGTGTTTGACAGAGGTTCAACCCAGGCTTGTTTCCTCCTATTTCTCCATCTTCAAGAGGAGCACCACTTTTCAGCCATAGGCCCTGGGCCTGAAGAACATCTCTGAAACACTGGGGAACTCAGCAGGACAAACAGAAAATGGGACAGAGGGTGGCAAGAGGAGGTGGAGGGAGGGGCGGGGCAGGGCGGGGGCAGGGCCAGCAGGAGCTGAGGGTAGGCCTGGGGCTAAGGCCAGTTCAGAAACTCCTGGTTGGGCCAGGACCCCATGGTTTCTCCTGCCTCATCTTAACACACCCCTGCCTTATGCCTACTTTGGGAGAGCAGCTCATTCCTCCGGCCAGCAAGCGTTGCTGAATACTTCTGAGGCAAGCACTGAGAAGCCCGGGCTGTGGAAATTACTCTGAAATAAGAGCTCCTGACAAGACCTCACAGAGATGGGACCAAGAGAGTGAAGGAGTTAGGTGTGTCCGAAAATACCATTCTCCGGAGCTGGCACATGAACAGGGCTTTTTAAAGGATGGATAGAACTAACTAGAAAGGGCTGGAAAGGGCATTTCAGGTCAGAGGTCCAGGCACCAATGTAGAAGGATGTAGCTAGAACAGAGGGGCTGAGAGAAGGTAGTGCCTTTGAGCCAGGAAAGGCCCCATAACAGTTCAGCTGTAGTGTTAGCTAGGGGGACCACCTCAGGAATGTGAGGTCCTGTCTTGTAAGATATAGTGGCCACAATGTGGGGCTCTTTATCCCACAGCCAGGAAACAAGTCCAGACACTAAGGAGTCTAGCGTGGTGGGCAGCACCTTTCATGAATACGCCAAATCACCAACTCTTAAAAAGGACTGTTTCATGTGTAGTGGCCCGAGGCCTGCATGGTCTAGAACCATGGCTCCAGGTGCCAATAATGGGTCCACTGTGTTATCAACAGAAATCGCCTGACCCCTTGCCATTCTGGGTATTTCATCTGACTGAAAAGCAGGCACAAAACTGGGTTATGGGGTTGGCAAGTGTGCCACTTGGGATTCCCAGTTAGAAACAGAAACCAACCCTGGTGAATTTAAGCAAAACAGTTTTATTGGAAAGCTATGGGGAAGCTTGGGGAACAGTTGGAGAGGCCGGGGAATCAGAAACTGGCGGGAAAAGGGGAACTTGGTGTCCAAGGACATAGCCACGTCTTACACAGGACTGTTGGGTCTCTGGTATTGGCAACATAGTCCCCCACTGTGGTCGCCACCAATGTGGCATGAGAGGAAATGCTTCATGACCCTGATGCCTCTGACTTCCTCCCCCTCCAGACCTAAGGTATTAGGCACAAGGGTCTGATGTGCTTAACTGAGGTCCCAGGCCCAAGCCCAGGCAACTCGGAGCCTGGGGCCCAGGGTCTCAGGCCTTAGGGTTGTCCCTCCTCAGGAGCGCCTCACCTCCAGCAGGAGCCACTGTGGCGACAGGCCTCTCCAAGACCAGCAGGGGGCTGCAGGCCCTGAGAGGAGTTCCCTGCACCCCGCCCCCCAAACAACTTCCATGGATTTACTAATTGTGTCTCTAAGGGAAATAAGAGCAGCCCCAAGGGTGCCTCGCCCATACCCCCTGGTGTGGTGCCAGTCAGGGCACAGCCAAGGTAACGTGAGGCAAACCACCACAGGCCCACCTGTCAAGAGCCCTCTAAGGTCACAGACTTCTGACTCACCGTGACAGGTGAGGTGCTGGCTGAAGGCCAAGGGGGGTCACACAATGGCTGTGAGGGACAAAATAACAGTATCAGCTTTGACCACTTCAGAAATAAAGGACTGCCAGGGCTTCCACCCATGTCTCTGGACTTGCACTGAGAGAATCAGCATCATCTCTCTCTCTCTCTCTCTTAATTGGGAATTTTTTTGATTTTACTTATTTTGTTAATATTTATAAAAATCAGTGCCACTGTTAGAAAATCAAGCAAATTAATGAGGGCAGGTGAAAAAAATCTAAAGCCCCCTTCCTTGCTCCCCAACCCCCTGTCCCTCCCCAGAGGTAACCACTGCCATCCGTTAGGTATGCAGCCTTCCAGACACTTCGGTACATTATGATCTATAGTTTGGTTTTGCAAGGTTTTATTTTACATGAAAACAATATATAACTGCTCCACAATATTTTTTTCCTACTTAACAGTGTGCCTTGGAGATATTTCCATATCAGCACATATAATTTTTAATGGCTATATGGTATTAGCTCTGTACCACCAAGGATCTAAGTCGGGCTCAGAGACATGCACCATTTTGCATCTTGAAAGGTAGCTAACCCCCTAAATCGTTCTCCAACAAGCCTGCTATCACTTGTGTTTCCCGGTTTTCTCCTAGCCCAAATGAGATATTATCATGAAGAATAACCATGGCTTTCTGATGGACACAGTGTGTTTCACTGTTCTGTTCATTTGTATGTCACTGATCACCCGTGAGGTTGAACATTAACCATATCCAGGCTGTTGGAGCTAAGAACAGCTCCCATAAACTGTCAGCAGGAGCATGCATTAGTACAATTGCTCGGGAAAGCAGTTTGTCAATACGTGGTTAGGAGAAAGACTCTTAAGCCTGCAGGACCCCTAAATTCCCCTCCAAGCCTAAAGACCCAGGAACTCCAACTCCGCATCCTTACCCCTAGAGAAACTCACACACGTGCACAGAGAGACATCTTTTAAGTATATTGATTGCCACAAAACACTGGGAAGAACCTACACGCCCACCAATAAGGGGATGGATAAATTGTGATGATTCATACAACTAAATGTCTATCATACAGAGCTATATGTATCAAAATGGTTAAATCTCAAAAACAATACTCAGTGAAAAAAAAAATCACGTTCCAGAACAATACACACATTCTATCAATTATGCCCACTTAGAAAACATAAACATTCTATATTGGCTACGGATATATACACACATATACATATATATCTACACATATACATATACATAGACACACATACGTCTAAAAACACAGACGAGAAGTAAACATACCATTTCCTGGGTAGTGCTTACCTCTGTGGAGGAGGGAAAGTAAATGTGACAGGTGAGGAACATCACTTGTGCCTGATTCTATTTAGTGGAGAGAGAAAGAAGGACTGGAAGCCAATATGGCCAAATGTTAAAACCTGTTCACTCTGTGTAAGTGGGTATCAATATCTGTCACAGCACTTGTCTGCCATATATTTTTCTAATCTAATCCTTTTGTGTCACTGTGTCAATGTATACAGTCAGCATAGAGATTTGTTATTTGGGGAGGGGTTGCCCACTTCCTCTCAGAGTTTCTTTTCTTTTGTAAGGTTTCACTTTTTTAAGGGATCTCTACACCTGATATGGGGCTCCAACTCACACCCCTCCCCACCCGCCCCCAGGATCAAGAGTCATAAGCTCTATCAACTGAACCAGCCTGGTGCCCTGTTCTTAGAGTTTCTATTTCCTAAAAGGGGATTTTTTAATTCCTTCTCCTCCTAACTCATACTCATTTTGGATATGTTTCTACCATTGTTCTTTATTTTCCCACACACTTTCTCATTGTCTCTTTCCTTCCCCCAGACTGACAGGGTACTGTCTATGTGACCTTTGCCCCTAGAGTAGTTTGACAATCATACACTGTATTCCTACTTATAGAAATTGTCACCCTTAATTTCTTGCTCTTGTTGGGGTCAGCATTTCCAGTGACACTCAAGTTTTTCTACTGGGAACACCAGAAAACAAACAAACAACAACCCACAAAACCCTATTTTTGATGCAGGTGCAAGGGATCAATTATAAAGTTACTTAGTACCACCATATTAGACAAAACCAAACAATTCCACTGTACCATGTAAAACCAAAAGGAGAACTTTAATAAGCTTTTACGGCACTGCAATTACAGGAACATTAACCCATAACATGCAACAGAAATGATGATGCCTTCTGGACATAGTTAACAGATAAACTTGACGTTACGGTTAACAGCAACATAGTCTACCAAAGAAAACAAACGCAACTTATCTCAACTTTCTGGTTAGAAAATGTATGTTTTTACTGCAATCTCAAGTAACGTTTAGAAAGTTTAGACTTCCTTTCCTAACCTCTAAGATAGACAGTGTGATTTTTAATGCAATCGCACACAACTGTTTTCACATTGGAAATAATCACAAGGAATCAACAGGTGCAGATTAATCACGGCTTTCATTGCAATTGTTAATTTCGAGAGGGCTCCGGCGGTATTGTGGGTTTCAGATGGGGACAATCATCTGACCAGGAGTAAAGAGCCCTGGTCTTAGAGTGGGGGAGGGAACATGCAGCGGCACACGGGGCAGGTGCCTGACTTCTGAAGCCAGATGGATACGCACGGCTTGTGGAAATAGTGGTGGCAAGGCAACTCAGTTGCCACCTCCCCCTTCACATATTCACTACAACAGATGGGGCAACACATTTCCTGCCCCACTGCACTGTGATCTTCAGTGACCAGGATCTCGGGGAGAGTGTCGATGCTCTCCTTGCTGGCCGGCGGATTGGCCACCTCCACATCCACAGCGAGAGACTCCAAGTGCGCAAGGGCGGTTTCCATCGCTTGGGCCAAGCGTTCTTCAAGTGCCATGTAGGTGAGAAACTGAGGATCCACGTAGGAGATGGCTTCGGCCACCCCCAAGCCGTCTGCGAACCCATCAAAGAGGCTCCAATCCACTTCGAGGTCTTCGCTCACGCTGGAGTCATCTTCAAGGTTGTTGTTTCCATCCAGCATGAACACCCCGGGCTGCAGGAAATCCTGACCCGATTCATTATCCCCCTCACTGCTACTCTCATTTTCATTGTACTGGAGCCAAGGAACTTCGCCTCCTCTCGGGGACACCTGCTCCTCCTCCCGAAGACATGCTCCTTGGATTTCTTCAAGTTGGCCATTGCCACCACCGCTGCCACTGCCGCCACCACCACCGCCGCCGCTGCCGCCGCCGCCGCCACCACCACTGCCAGTGCCACCACCACTACCACCACTGGCCCCGGCGCTAGAGCTGGCCCCAGCGCTGGTGTTCCCCCTGACCTGCTCAGCCTCGTGTTCTTCCTTCCCCGGCAGAGTTTCCCAGCTTTCCCCGCTGGATGACAGATTTTGCTCCCGTCCGCGATACTTGCGACGCAGAGCAGCAGTCCACTCTTTGTCGCTGTCGGAGTCTTCGTCGCAGTACTTGTAGTAGTCGTCGCTGTATGTCCAGAAGTCGGGGTCGGCCATGGTTCGTCGGCGTCTTGGCACCTTCTCTGGCTTCACTTGGTCCTTCCTGGCCTCCCTCTTGTCTTCGGGGTACTTCGGCTCAGAGTAGCCGCTTGAACTCTCGCCTCTGGCTCTTCTTGCCAGGCCGTCTGAGCGGCCTTCAGCCGTGTTGGCCGTATCCCTCCACCTGGAAGTACTATGTGGCATATCATCATCATCATCAGTATCAAAAAATATTTTTGGTTTCACGCAGTTGGGGCTGGCCAGATTTCTGATTTTGGGCCTCACCACCGGCTCCTCTGCACTCTTTGGGGGGTCTTCCCCCCCACCACAAATACTCACAGGAGCCCTGCTGGGATGTGCAGGTAAACTCTGCTCCCGCCTCTGCCTCTCCAGGCTGTCGCCGGTGGTTGCCACCTTGCCTTCAGCAGATGTCTGAGAGGCCATGCTACTTTGCTGCAGGAACTCGGCTCTGCTAGCAGAGCGTCTGGCCGCAGGGACTGGATCTAACTTGTCAAGCTCCTCTCTCACATCACGCTTAAAGCTAGAGAACTGTGGGTGCACCCCAGCCAAGGACCTGGCCCCTTTCTCTGGGTCATACGGCTTATCATCTTTAAACTTGCCAGTTTTCCCTCTCACTGGCACTCGCTCAGCAGGCCCAGCCCCCTCCTCCTCACTATCATCTGCCCCGAAAGAGTCAACATGTCCATAAGCCATTCCTCTTCTGCTACCCGAGGCCCTGTACTCTCTTGGTGGGTACCTGGAGTAGTCCTCATTATCAACATTCAGGCTGGCTCCAGAGCTCTCACTGTCTTCCCAACTACGACGAGTGATGGAAAATGGTGACCGGCTCCTCTTGGTGGTTTGACTGGGGGCTGATCTGTGCATTGGGACTTCCGAGGTCGTCTTTCTCTGGCTGGAAATCCTTTCCTGCTGGCTCGTGGATGGCCTGAAACTGACATAAGCATGCCTTCTTCCATACCTCCTGCCTGTATTGGACTGATACCCTCCTGCTGGCTTGGGCCACACAGGCTTGCTAGATTCCTGACCCATGGCTCTGCCTTAGCAGGGTTTCCAATACAGCTGGGCCTTGAGTGGAAAGGCTCCTGCTCCCTGCACAAGCTTTGGAGATGGGAGCGCCAACTCAGTTCGGAATAAGAGAGCAGGGAGATCTATTTCCACTTCAGCAGGCAGGTAACAGAAAGAATAAGGGGCCTTTACAATTAGTTTCACTTTCTTCTAAGGCCTGAAGTAGCATTCCAGTGACTGTCAGGTGTAGACCTGGAACACATTTTTAATGTTGGCAAAATGATTACAAAACTGGGTTGATAGGAAAGCCAGACTTACGGGAGAATCTGACAGAAGATTGGGGGCAGGGGCAGTGACTGGACCCTGGGAAGGTGGGTGAAGCACTGTGGAATTATGCCAACATGGAAGAGGAAAGACTGCTGCGGTTATTTTATGGGGTGTCTGTGTCTTTTCTGAGCCCTGCAGACAGACAGGAGAAATGCAAATTGGAATAGGGTGGAAAATATAGATCACCACATGTTCGTGAGTGCTGAGGTGTCTGTCAGGAGGAGAGGGGCAGGTGGAAGTGGGGGCAGAACCAGCCATCATGCTGTGAAGAGAGGCCTGTGTTTATAGGGGGAGGGGACAGGTGTATTGGGGAGAGGCATTAGCGTCAGACAGGATGAGACCTGTTCTGGATGCGGGCAGGAGAACGACAGGTGCAGGTGGGGTGACTTCAGAGGAGAGGGTTGTGTGCAAACATGACAGTGTGCATGCGTGGTCGTATGTGCAGCCGCTGCAACTCGGCGCAAGGATGCCTGTGTATGTGTCTGTGGCAGGCAAGAAAAGGTTTGGTGGCACCGGCCAGGGGCAGCCTATGGTCTGCACGTGCATGTTCAGTGAAATGCGAGGCAACAATAGAGACAAGTCAGTGCAAGCAAATGCATCCACGAGAGGGACAGCACGGGAGAGGGATGTGTGGGTGGCCACTGGGTGGAACAGGGTCAGCAATCAGGGAAATATGTGTGTTTGTGAAGGGGGCTATAGCAGGGAAGAAGGGTTGTTGTCCCTGAGCGAGGATTTCTGTGAGTGTGAGTGTGAATGTGAGTGCATGCACGGCCGGGAACAGCAGAGGAAGGCTGTCTGTGCACAGATGCAGCAGGCAGGGAGCAGGGCTGGGAGCATTTGTGATGGCTGTGTGAATGAGAGAGTGAGGGTGCATACGTACGTATGTGGCATGTGAAAGGGGGCCAGCAATCAAAGGATATCCTGATGTGTGTATGTGGCAGGCAGGAGCTAAGGCAGCCCCCGAAGGGGTGTCTGTGTGTACTGTGTGTGTGTGCACTCACCAGAGCATACAGAGGCCGAAGAAGGAGGGGGCTGCTTCTGGTGGTGTGTATGGGGCAGGCCGTGAGAAGCAGGGAAAGGCACTGAGGGTGTGACAGTGTGCAAGAGGGTATGTATGTGTGTGTATCCATGTGTGCAAGGGGAAGGGGATGTTCCAGAACCTTGAGTGGGGGGGGTGCAGGGAGGGGGCTGCAATGGAAGGTGTGTGTGTGTGTGTACGTATGTACGCCCGCGGGCACGTGTGCGCATGCGTGTGTGCATGCCATGCATGCATGCGTGTATGTGTAGGTCCCTGCCCACACACGCGAGACACGGCAGGGGGAGGGGGAGGGGGCCGCAATGTCATAATGAGGGATGGGGAAACGTTATGGGCTCAAACGGCAAATCCAAACAGATGGCCAGGGAAGGGGGAAAAAAGAAAAGGCGTGCGAGGGTCTACTTTCTCCCTGGGACTAATTTCTTTTTCCGACAATTATTTTCCTGGGAACAATAATATATTTACCTAAAAATCTTAACAATTTACTATTCAGCAAAACAACTGCAAAATGGGGGAAGAAAGGCCATGGAGTGCTCCGCAAAGGGACCAAGAAGGGAGGAAGGAGGAGAGGGCCCCGACCACCACTCCCCTCTCAAACAGGGATTAAAGCCCTTCGAGTGGGGGCCACGCCACACGGAAGGGGCTGGGAGACGGAGGAGGGAGCCTCCAGACAGGTCGTGGGACACAGGCCTCACTCTGCAGTTAGGTCTTGCGTCCGCCCCACCCCTTCCCGAGGGGCGAGCCTGAAAAATCTGTACGCAAGAGGAACCCGAATCCTTGTCCCCATGCCAGGTCCCCCGTCCCACCGCCCCGTCTGGAGGAGTTGAGGAAGGAAACAGTCTTCACTCACCCAGTTCGGACACCCTCACGCTTTCGAGAGGCGCAGAGCTCCTGGACCTCCGACCGACACGACCGACCGACCGCCAGAGCCGCTGCTCCTGGTCTCCAGCTCCTCCCCCCGGCAGACAGCAACAGGGCGGGCGGCGACTGCGGCGGAGGAAGTGATTGTGGCGTCGGTGGGGCCCGCCCCCTTGATGTGGCGGGGGCGGCAGCTGCTCTCGACAAATCAGGGTGGGCCCCAAAGCATTATTTCATTTTAAATGATGAAATCGTCAAGGATACTGAAAAGGACAGCAAAAAATGTAACCAACAGCCAGCTTTAACAAATGTTAAACATTTCGCCAAACTCCCTTCTGTTGTCTTTTTTTTTGAAGATGAAATCTAAAAATTCTTTTTGATTAATTCCAATATTAAAGTAATTATAATAATATATCATACCCTATGTTATATGTTATGGCTTTTACTAGAAATATGGAAAATGTGAAATTATATCTAGGGCTGTAATTTTTTTCAACCTGATAATTGAAGCAATTGAATTGTTTACAGTAGAATTTCTTGCTGTTAATTACAAAATCAAGCTTCTCCATCCAAAAGAAATCATCAGTCATAAAGCGCAATACCTGATCAGGATCCGGTAATCGCATTGCAGCTTAAAAATATTATAACTATACCTTCTGGATTTGTATAATTTTACTGAACTCCTGGTTTTTTAAAATTGCACTTTACAACGTATTTTTAGTATTTACATCTAATGTAACAATAGCAAAGTTTTGTTCTTGGAAATAAAATGCATAATAGAAGAACAAGAAATATTAGGGGTCACAACATAATAGAAATAGGATATATATGTAACTGTCAAACCACTAAAGAAATAATATGTAGAACAAAGAGAAAAATCCATCTATCAAAGGGCAGAAATGGAGTGGGAAGCAACAAGAAAGGGTATTTTTTTAAAAGGGCAGGAATAAATCCAAATATATCAGTATGTAGTATGGATTAACACCTATAAAAAGCAGACTCTCATTTTAAGTATTTTGTTTTTTTGAAATCTGGTTATACACTGTTTATATGAGTTTCACGTAAAGCACATATAGAAATGGAAAATATGCCACTTAAATACTGGAAGGAACGAAGGAAGGAGGGAGGGAGGGGAAGGAAGGAATTTTAAAAAGAAGAAAAGAAAAGAGAAGGTAAGAGACATGGAGCAAAGTTAATATCAAAAAAATCCAAGGACTCAAAGTAAAAAACATTAAAGAGAACAAAACAGTTCGTTTCATTCACAGAGAAAGAAGACACAGTCAGTAAACTTTCTATGACAAGCAGTGTGATTTCAAAGTATATGAGGCTAATATGTTAAAATATAAAGAGAGATCAGAAAGTTTTCAATTATAGTGGGAGACTTAACCACACATATTATGGAATAAATGAACCAAATAGACTATAAAATAAATAATGATATAGAGAGACTGAATAACACAGTTAGTAAACCTAATCTATATACATTTACTGTACTCAAGAAAGATTGCATTTTTCATCAAAAAATTAAAATATTTCAAATACACAGGAAAGTAGAGCATAAAATGCACGTTTGCATGTACCTGTCAAACAGATTGAGCAAATTTATTTTCTTCAGATTCTCAGATCTGAACTGATACCCTTTGTCATTATTTATCATTATATGTCATTATTTATATATATATCATATTTGTTATTGACATATATGACATTCGTTATGACATATATGACAATATGTCATTATTTTTTATTAAATAATAAAAATTTATTATTTATTATTTATTATTATTTATCAGGATTTATTCCTGATAACATTTCTTGTTCTGAAATCTGCTTTGTTTGGAATTAACAGCTATTCCAGCTTTCTTTTTATTAATGTTAGTGTGTATACCTTCCTCTATCCATTTACTTTTCATCCCTCTGTGTCTTTATATTTAAAATGGGTTTCTTGTAAACAACATATACTTGGGTCTCTTTTTTTAAATCCATTCTGATTGTCCCTTGCTTTCTAAACTGGTGTAGTTAGACCATTCACAATTAAAGTGACTCTTGGTGTAGTTGGATTAATATTTGTCAAATCATAAGCATTTCCTATTCATTGCCTTTGTTCCTTGTTTCTTTTTTTGTCTTCCATTTTTTTCTGCCTTCTCTAATTTTAACTGGGCATTTTATAAAATTCCACTTTCTCTTCTCTTTTATAATGTCAATTATATTGCTAATTTTTATATTTTTTAGTGGTTGTCCTTAAGTTTGTAATGTACGTTTGTAACTAACTGGGCATTTTATAAAATTCCATTTTCTCTTCTCTTTTATAATTTCAACTATATTGCTTATTCTTACATTTTTTAGTGGTTGTCCTTGAGTTTGTAATGTATGTTTGTAACTAGTCCTTGAGTTTGTAATGTATGTTTGTAACTAATCCAAGCCCATTTTCAAGTGACACAACACTACTTCATGGGTAGTGTGGGTACCTTTTAACAGAGTATTTCCAATTCTTCCCTCCTGCCCCTTATAACTTTGCTTTCATTCATTTCACTTGTCCATAAACCATTATCATCCATTACATTGCTGCTATTATTTTTTTGAACTTACTGTTATTTGTTAGATCAGTTAAGAAGAAGAAAAATACAAGCTTTTATCTTATTTATACTTTCATTTATTCTTACTCAAATCCCCTATTGTTTTTAAATGTAGATACAAGTTACTGACCTATATCATTTTTTTTCTTTCTGAATAATTTCTTTTAACATTTCTTCAAGGTAGATCTCAGGAGAGACATCATAACACTTTTTACCATATTTTACTTATTAAAAATGAATTAGTAGGTCTAGCTCACACTCATAGAGAGGGGATTACACAAGGGCAGAAATTCTAGGAAGTGGGGCTCACTTGGGCCAGGACATGGATTGGAGCATCTCAGCTTCAACAGGTATTGCCAATCCATTTTCCAAAGTGGTTGTACCAATTTATTTATTTCTAGGAATTCTTTCTATATCCCAGAGACCAGATGTCGGTTATATTTGTACAGTTGCAAATATCTTCTCCTAATTGGTGTTTTCTTTAATATGAAATTTATGAATTTATAAAACTACTTAAAATAAACAAGAGAAAGCTCTTTAAAATCCTGGAGACCAGACCTCTATAAATTTGACAAAACATGCAGGAGCAAAAAAAGAAAAGACTTAATTACATCTCCAGATAGGCAAAACTTATAGAGATAGATAAACAATTCTAAGTAAAGTAAAGCACAAATGAAAACCTGGGGACAATATACACTGATATATATATATATATATATATATATATATGCCTATCGAATGTTACAGCCTTTTCTTCTGCGTACTTGTCTCTCTCCTCTAACTGTATCACTGCTCCCCATAACCTACTTGAGTAACTAGTATCCATTATTGCATATTTTTCTTTATATGTGAATAATCATATACAGGTAGATGTATGCTATGTGTATATATGTACATGTGTGCTGTGTTCACGGGTTTTTGCTTGTCCTTTTTTGTTAAAATAGGATTATCTATAGATTTTTGCCCTTCTTTCTGTACTTACTAAGTAATACACCCTGAAATCAACTGGTAGGGCTTGAATTACTAATCTTCAGTGGCTGCCTAGTATTTATGTTGTGGATTTGCCATAATCTGTCCAGCCATCAACTGATTGATAGATGATTATGATTCTATGTTTTGTTTCTGTTTTGTTTTTTGACACTGTGAACACTGCTGTGCTACATGTCTTTGTACTTATAGGTCCTAAGGTGTCAGGGCCTTCATTTCCATGGAATAATGTTCCAAAACTAGAACTGCCACATCGAATGATGTGTAGCCTTTTAATTTTAGTAGATGATGCCAGACTGCTTTTCCCTCCAAGGCTGGGGCCCTTCCCATTTCCAATGCATGGCCCTACACCATGGCTAGCCTGACTGATCCTGGAGCACAGACTCCTGACCCATGCTGGGTCAACTAGACTCTTCTCCTAGGGATCTAAAAGTCAGAAGGAGACACACAGACACTGAGAGGACTGGAGCTGAGTCATGTTCGAATCAACCAATTCCAAAGACCACCCCAGGATCTTTGAAATACAGTCTTATCTTCTGCCCATGTTAGCTAGAGTTGAACTCTGTTGTTGACGACTGAAAGAAACTTACAAACCCTGGTCAGACTGAGCCCTGAACCTGGTCACAAACTCAGCCTTGATCCCAGCTGCAGTGTTAGCTCTGATCCATGCCACAGACTCAGTCATCACCAGAGTTGGAGATGGAGGGCCACTCCTGGCCCCAGATTCAACTAACCCCTGCTTGGCATCTTTCTGGCCAAGCTCTGGGCTGAAAGAGGGGACAGGGGAGCCAGTGGATACGTTTCAGCCACATTCATCAGAGCCTCAAAGTTAAGTACTCTTTGTAGCAATTAATGCTGATGACTTTGGAGACAGAGAGGAATTCCTTGTGAAGAATAATTGTAAGGTCGAAGCCAGTGATGGTTGGGGACGACTGTGTGTTAGGGAGTAATGGATCCAAAGGGAACTCTGATTGGAATGGGCATCAGGGGTTTGGCTGTGGAGACAGACAATGAGGGCAATCAACTCTGACCCTGGCTCAAGGTAAAGGGGACAGAGCAGGGATGTGGGGTGGGGGACCAGATGTCTGAAGCTGGATGGGGCTAGGCTGAGTCTCATGTTAGAGCCTGGATGGGTCCCGATGACACAGAGATGCTGGGCCCCAGGATCGCCTAAGAGTAGCTACCATCAGAAGAGGTTCAAGCAGCCTGCAGCTCAGAAGCTTCTTTCTTTGTCTCTCCTGTCTGGTATTGCCTGGCCGGGCAGGATGGACCCCCATGCCGTCTGGCCCTTTCCTTGCTGTCCTGACTTCCCACAGGCTACAAAGCCACTTGCCCCCTTCTCCATCCCTCCAATGTCTCCTGCCCTTCATCCTTTCCCCTGGCTTAACTTCACATTGTGTGCCTCCTGCTGAGTGTCAGGGATTAGGACTGTCTATTGTGGGATACAGCTCTCTTCTCTTCTCTCCAGAGCCAAGAAGCTCTCGCCAAGACCTGGTGCCAGCCTCTCCCCAAGGATCTCTGGCAGAAACCAGGTAGAGATTGCTGGGAGTGGGGCCGGAGGGGCAAGCCCAGAGCGTTGGGGAGGAGACCGACACTTGTCAAACCCCTATCATCTGCCAGGCTCTTTACATACGCTCGCTCATTTAATCTTCATAGTTAGCTGGCAAGGTAGCAATTTGTACATTCCAATGGGAAAGCCGAGGCTCAGAGATTGTAAGGGATTTGTCCAAGGCTACTCAGCTAGAGGTGGTAGAGCTGGAATTTGAGGGCAGGACCATCAGCTCCAAAGCTGGCTACTTCGAGGCCTGAGGCAGGAAGAGTGTGGTGGCCTCAGTTCCTGACTGAAAAGGAGGCCTACCAAGTGGGGCATTTCCTGATGGAGGCCTAGAACAGCTCACTTTATCCATGGCTGAACGGCAGGCCCCGAGTGGCAGGAAGCAAGTAGCAGACTAGATGGCATGTGACACCAGCTAAGCCAGAGAGGCAGAGAACAGGTTCCCCTTGTTCTTCCCCCTGCAGCCTCTGCTCAGGAAGTGCTGGGCCACCCTCTCTCCACAGAATTTTCCTTTGACCCTTGGTGCGTCTGTGCTTCTATCAACAGAGACAGAAGGGAGCCAGCCGAAGATACTGGGAGGTTGTAGGGCAGGGCAGGGGGTAGGGATAGGTAGAGTCACAAGGCCAGAACATAGCACAGCGATCCTTCAGGCGGGACCCTGGGTGGATCCCCATCCCCCACCCGGGCCTCACTGTTCTCATCTCGGCAATGGAGAGATGGTATTAGATGGTGGCTGAAAGCCAATGAGTGAGTGTATGGTGGGGCCTGCCCAGGCAGGAAAATGGTGTGGCCATGTCATCAGGGAGAGATTTGCTCATGGAACATGACTGGGGGGACTGGTGAGGGCAGAAGTCATGGTAAGCCTAGAAGATATATGTGTGGCTGGCACAGGAGTAGTTTCTCTGGGCCCAGCCTGGGATCTAAGCCCTGCCCCTGGCTACCCCATTCACAGCAGAAGGGTGGAGGATAAGCAAATGAGGAGCTGAGGTTATGGAAAATGTGTCTTTTTAAAAAGAAGAACACTTGGGGAAGTGCAAGAAGGCAAGAAAGGACTGGAAATCCTGCCGGTTACACTGAGAGGGAGAGACAAGGGTATCTCCCGAAAAAGACAAAAGCAAAAACAAAAACCACTTCACTTCAGACTTCGGCTGAAGCCTGAAGCCCTGGGTGGCCTCTCAGACCGGGCTCTGGTTCCAGACCTGACAGTTTTGCTGGTCAGGGGACCCTGAACAAATTTTTCTTCCTCTCTGGGCCTCAGTGCTCCCACTCACAAAATAAGCTGGGGCCTAAACATCTCACTGAGATGGCCCTTTTGTACTCCAGAAACTTCTACCAGTTTCAAGCCCCTTGATCTTGACCCCACCTCAGGTACTGACAGGTAAGTTGATCAGCTATGGGAGTCAGGGTAACACTGGCACTTTGGGCGGGGGGGTGTCCTCCTAGGATCCAGTGAGAGCTCACCACAGCCCAGAGGCTCAGATTCATTGGCGCCCTGCTTCCCCCATTCCCACCTCTTCTGTGCCCTCCCAGCCCAGTTTCCACTGACCTCCTCTCCTTGCCTGGAACATGCCAGACTCACTGTTGCTTCAGCACCATCGCCCATGCTGTTCACTATACTTGGAATGCAGCGTCCCCACCTCCTTGCTGACTAATTCCTCCTGATCTTTGTTGAAATGTCACTTTGTCCAGGAAGTCTTTCTTCCCAGCCCCCCTGGTGTACTCCTACTCTGAACCACTCTGGCAGCATCATCATGGTCTTCATCACAAGAGTAATTACTTGCGCTGCATTTTTTTTTTTTAATCAGCCTCTCCTCTCAAATTACTATTATAACCTCTGTGAGGGCAGGGGCCTTGTCCATCATGTTCACAGCTCTACCTCTGGTGGCTGGTAGCCTGGGAAACACTCACCCAACAGATAGGTTTTGAAAAAAAATTCCTAGCACCGACCATGTAGCCTCAATCAGCTAGGTGCCATGCACAAACACGCAGGGTCTCATTTGACCTTTGTATCATCATGCTCGCCTTTCTCATTTCTTTGGAGAGGCAGTGAGGTGACAGGTTGCATTGCGCCAAAAGATTTTGTCCCGGACTAGACGCCCGGGCAGTGTGGACCTGGGCCTGGCAAGCAGGTCTGCCTGCCTCATGCCTCTGATTTCGCCTGCCACCACTCTTCAGAGAGGAGCAGCAGCTGTGGCCTCTCCTCGTGTTCCCATAGCAACCAGTGCTTACCTCCCGCTCACACTGGTTCCTAATTGCCTGATTACGCATCTTCTCCCCCGCCAGCTCCAGAGCTCCTTAAGATCAGGGTCCATGGCGCATTGCGTGCTTCAGGCTCAGTGAGTATTAGTGAAATGAACAAAAATGAATGCATGACCATCCATACACATGGGTTTTTTAAAAGCTTTCATCCCAAACAAGGCACCTGGCAGCCTGTGGTGGCTGAGGGCAGCGGGACAAGAGGACTGGATGCTCCTCATCTCAGCTCACCTCTGTTCAGTGATGTGGGTGGCTGCCCCCCCTTCTCCTCTCTCCCCTGCAGCCTGGGGAAGCTCTTTAGAAAATGGGCCAGGCAGCCTTCGTGGTGGCTGGTGGCAGGAGGGGGATGCTGGAGACGGTGTGACCCCCTCCCTAATGGTCCCCTGTGCTCATGCACATGTGCTCCCTCACCACCTCCTTGGGGGGGGGGGCATTGTAAATGGCCAGCCTGTGCTTTGGGAATTACCAGAAGCAACTGAGTTTTGTGTTCACTTCCAGTGCTTGGTTCACGGTCTCCAGAGTCAGCCCCTTCCCCTCTCAGCTCCCACTGTAACCACCTTAATCCAGTTCACTTGCATCTCCCACCTGAGCTGCCCCACTTGCCACTCCCACCCCCCACTCCTGTCTGTTTCCCTGCCTTCTCCCACTCCATCTTCCCCAGTGCAGAAAGAACAAGAGCTCCAAACAGAAATCCGCTCATGTTATTCCCACAAGTCCCACAAAGGAGGCAGCCACTGACATCGTTTTCGTGGCAGGACGAGAGCCTGTTCATGAGTTTAGTCCTTCCATGTTGGTTGCCTTCAATGCTTGGCTCTGGATCCGGTACTGAGTTTACCATGGTGAGACCAACATGAATTTTTACTCTAGTGGAAGGGACAGAAAGAAAAAAAAAAAAACACCCTAGAGTGGGTTGCACGTTGGACAGGGAGCTATGAGAATGTTCAGAGAACCAGGGAACGCTTTGCAGAGGAAGAGACATCTGGGCCGGACTTTCAGAAACTTTCGGTCACGAGCAACAGAAGCTATCTCTGAGTAACTGACGAGAGAAAGGAATTTGTGGAACTGAGGGGGTGGGCTTCAAGGAGCTCACACAATCAAAGAAAAAGCTACAGAACCAGGTTTCGGTATAGACAGAAGCAAAGGCAGTGGTGGGAAGGAGCAGGGGAGGGGTAGGAAGTAGGGAGGGTTAGAGGAAGGCATTGCCTCTGAAATGGAAGGCAGCCACGCTCACCATTATACCACCAACGCCGACAGTTGCCGCTGAAATGGATGAAAATGACCCCGATGTTCCTAGCAGCAATGTCCACAATAGCCAAACTGTGGAAGGAGCTGAGATGCTCTTCAACAGACGAATGGGTAAAGAAGATACTGTTCGTATGTACAATGGAATATTACTCAGCCATCAGAAAGGATGAATACCCCACATTTGCATCGACATGGAAGGAACTGGAGGAGATTATGCTGAGAGAAATAAGTCAAGCAGAGAAAGACAACTATCATATGGTTTCACTTACTTGAGGAATATAAGGAATAACACGGAGGACATTAGGAGAAGAAAGGGGAAAATGAAGGGAGAGACATCGGAGGGGAAGACAAACCATGAGAGGCTCTGACAAACAAACTGAGGGTTTCAGAGGGGAACCCGGTGGGGAGATGGGTGAGCCTAGTGATGGGTATTAAGGAGGGCACAGATAGCATGGAGCACTGGGTGTTAAATGCAAACAATGAATCTTGGAACACTATATCAAAAACTAATGACGTACTGTATACTAACTAACATAACATAATAAAATAAAATAAAGGTAAAAAATGATCTCTTCTATTCTTACACTACCTGCTCCAGATCCAAAGTCTAAAGAGAGTGTCTAGTGACCAAACTTCATCCTATGCCTACTCCCTGGCGAGACCGGACTGGGGAGAAGAAGGCTATGTCCCTTTGGCTCCCATGGTAGCAGGAAGACACACAGATTGAGTGTTTCACCAATCTTACCCCAGTGAGGCAGGCGAGTCACTATAAAGAAGCAGGAGTCTAAGAAAAGGAGAGGATGAATGCTGCGGAGCTACAAACCAATGCATGTCGGCTCACAGGAAAAAAAGAGGAGGAAAGTGTGGCCAGAGAGAACCATGGGCAAAGAGCCAAAGCCTGCTGTGCTGGAGGCAGGTGGGCAGCATCATGTGACTGGCTGGAGTACAAGGCAGGGGGAGGCGAAGCCCCCAGGAGATGTGACAGGAGCAGGGCAACAGCCTGCCCTGTGGAGTGGGCCCGAGGGAGTCGGTCTCCGGAGGTGGGAAGGGAGGCTGACTGGATGGTGTTTCAGGGCCTTCACTCTGGGGGTGTCAAGAACGGATCTGAGATAGCACAATTGGACATGGGAGGACCAGCAAGGAACTCTTCAGGGCAAGAGATGGCGAGGCCTGAATTCATTGGTCATGGATGGAGAGGGAAGGACAGTTTCAAGAGCAGTTCAGGATGTTGGATCTACAGAAGGATGAGGGGCGAGGGAGGGAAGAAGACGTTGGGAGAGACTTTACAATTCCCTCGTGGGCCCACTCTTATTAGCCATTCATTCAATATGTAATGCAGCCCAGTCTTCTTTGTATGTGCCAGGCTCTGTGTTAGGAGAAAGAGAGACAGAGACAGAAATACATACACAGACCTTTCACAGGCCCTCTCATCCTCTGCTCTTAGGAGCATAGACTGATACCATTGCTGTGGAGAACACTCTGGAAAGAGGTTTCCTCGTTGTATTTATTTATTTATTAAGAATCCTTTTATTTTAATAATTTTTTAATAAACATATAGTGTGTTATTAGCCCCAGGAGTACAGGTCTGTGAATCGCCAGGTTTACACACTTCACAGCACTCACCATAGTACATACCCTCCCCAATGTCCATAACCCAACTCCCCTCTCCCAATCCCCTCCCCACAGCAACCCTCAGTTTGTTTTGTGAAATTAAGAGTCTCTTGTGGTTTATCTCCCTCCTGATCCCATCTTGTTTCATTTATTCTTTTCCTACCCCCAAGACCCCCTACGTTGCATCTCCACTTCCTCATATTGGGGAGATCATATGATAGTTGTCTTTCTCTGATTGACTTATTTCATTAAGCATAATATCCTCTAGGTCCATCGACGTAGTTGCAAATGGCAAGATTTTATTTCTTTTGATGGCTGCATAGTATTCTATTGTATATATACATGACATCTTCTTTATCCATTCATCTGTTGATGGACATCTAGGTTCTTTCCATAGTTTGGCTATTGTGGACATTGCTGCTATAAACATTCAGGTGCATGTAACCCTATGTATCACTACGTTTGTATCTTTAGGGTAAATACCCAGTAGTACAATTGCTGGGTCATAGGGTAGCTCTATTTTCAACTTTTTGAGGAACCTCCATGCTGTATGCCACAGTGGTTGCACCAGCTTGCATTCCCACCAACAGTGTTAGAGGGCTCCCCTTTCTCTGCATCCTCGCCAGCATCTGTCATTCCCTGACTTGTTAATTTTAGCCATTCTGACTGGTGTGAGGTGGTATCTCATTGTGGTTTTGATTTGTATTTCCCTGATGCCAAGTGATGTGGAGCAATTTTTCATGTGTCTGTTGGCCATCTAGATGTCTTCTTTGCAGAAATGTCTGTTCATGTCTTCTGCCCATTTCTTGATTGGATTATTTGTTCTTTGGGTGTTGAGTTTGCTAAGCTCTTTATAGATTTTGGATACCAGCCCTTTATCTGATATGTCGTTTGCAAATATCTTCTTCCATTCTGTCAGTTGTCTTTTGGTTTTGTTAACTGCTTCCTTTGCTGTGCAAAACCTTTTGATCTTGATGAAGTCCCAATAGTTCATTTTTGCCCTTGCTTCCCTTGCCTTTAGCGAGGTTTCATCGTTTTAAATACACATAGCTTGGCAACTTGACTTCTGGGAATTTACACTAAAGAAACTATTTAACCAATGTGTATTGATAGGCATATGTATGAGGATGTCACAACATTATTTATAAAAGTGAAAAACTGGAAATGACTTCAATACCCACTAATGAATACTTGGGTAAATAAACAATGGTGCGTCCTTACCGGGGCCTCCTCTGCAGCCAGAAGGAAGGAACAAGGGAGCCCCCCGCACTGTCATCTATGACAGCCTTGCTTCTGGGCCTCATAGGCCCAACAGAGGACAAGGGAAAACTTTAACTCTCAGTGATGTCCGGAGTATCTTTCATCTGTGACACTGGACTGGACATGTTAATTCCTGAGAGCAATCGGTGGAGGATTATTTTAATTTTCTGAAAATGGCTGAAAAAGTTATGGCTCTTCTGGAGCTCTTACCCAAGAAGCATAGAAGAAATAGGTCACAGAGAGACTGGACAGGGGAAAAACAAGTTGTTTTCCACTTGTGGTGTTCAACCTGTTCACTAAAAGTTACAGTAACAAGGGTTATCTCTGGGGAATTGGGATGGGAGGGAGGAGGCCTGGCTTTTATTTTATACTTTAAACACTGTGGCATTGTTGGAATGTTTTCCAGTGACGCACACATCACAGAAGTAGAAAGTCCGTAGCAATAATGCAGATACTCGCTTTTGAGGAGGGACAGGGAGACTATGAGAAAGTGCTAGGCCCTGGGAGCTTCTGAGGCTGGGGGTTCTGCAATCTGGGACCCTAGGCCTCTATATTGTCAGGTCTGTCCTGCTTACTGAAGGACATTCAGCAACATCCCTGGCCTCTACCCACTGGGCACCAGAGGTGAACCCCCACCCCAAGCTGTAACAACCAGAACGTCTCCAGACATCGCACAATCACCCCCTGGGTGGGAAACACCCAGCTGGAGGGAATTTCAGAATACACAGGTGTCTTCAGGGTCTCTGGGCCTCCGTTTCTTCCTTCATCCCATCTCCTCAATGGCTCTCTCCCAGGACCTCTCCAAGGCCCAGGAATCAGGAGATTTGGGGTCTGCTGGATTTGGGTCCTGGCGTTTTTCTAGCCTTGTGACCATGAGCCTTCCTGAGCCTACTGTGTTCAACCCTTAAATGGATTTAATAACATGGTGCACAGGACCGTTGCGAAGGCCAGGTGTGAGGTTACAAGCACAGGTGTGTGGTATGACGGCCCTCAGTTGATGTCAGGACCCATTTATCAATGGAGACAGGAAGATACAGCTCCCTAGCCACCACCTCCATGGAGCCCACCATACACATCTGTGTAGGGCTGGAGCTCCCAGGCTCCAGGGGTTCCCCCAGGAGATTTTGGAACCAAGGCTGAAGCCAAATGAGCTCTCGAGTCTTCCCTCTCTGGCCACTCGTCTCCTCTTATAATAAAGGAGCTGCCTTTCATTGGGAGCAAACTTCATGGGTACTTTGGGTCCCCCGTCATTCTGCCTCTCCTGGAGAATCGACCCTCTCAAGTGAGTGAAACCTTCCCTCTTATGGACAACCAGGCAATTTCTCGCTATTGTCAACAATACCTAAACGTCTTTTAATCCATCCACTTGTTTCCATCTCCTTTGTCTCTATTCTGGGACAAGTTACCACCATCTTTTACTGGACTCCGCCTAACAGCTTCCTCAGTGCTTGGCCAAATTATCTCTTGCCCTTCCTTCGTACAACAAGCCAGAGTGGCCTTTCCGAGACAACACTGACCATGTTGTACTCCTGTTTAAAACCCTTCCATGGCTTTCCTGTGCTTGTAGGGCAAAGACAAAACCCCTCATGATGGCCTGTGAAGCCTTATCTAGTCTCCGCCCACCCTCCATCCTCACCCTGACTCACTCTTCCTTTTCCCTTCTCCACTCTGCTCCCACTGGGCACCTTCAGGTTTCTTCATATATGTGGTGCCCTCTGCGTGAGACACTCCCCCCTCCTCTGTTTACCTCTTCCATTTCCATTTGTCCTTCAGATCTCAGCTTGCTGGCCTCCTCAGAGAACTCTGCCCTGCCCTCCCAGCGGGTCAGAGCCCAGTTCTCATTAGGACCTTGCGCTTCTCCTTTATGACGCTTACCCCAGTTGCGGTTTCACATTTCTTTGCCTAATACTCAGATTCACATATGGCTCCTATTGCCCATGCCTCCCCTGTCCCCAGATCCATGAGGGTAGGGGCCTTGTTTTTGCTTCTCATGAAGTCCCTGCATCTAGAAAATTATTGACAGGATTGATGTAAGAATAAGGCAAAAGGTGGGGACGTGCTTGGGTGGCTCAGTCAGCTGGGTGTCTGCCTTCAGCTCAGGTCATGATCTCAGGGTCCTGGGATCAAGCCCGGCATCGGGCTCCCTGCTCAGCGGGGAATCTGCTTCTCCCTCTCCCATTCCCCCTGCTCATACTCCGTCTCTCTGTCAAATAAATGAACAAGATCTTTAATAATAATAATAATAATAATAATAAAAGAATGAGGCATATGGGGGCCCATGCTGAGGACCGGGCATATAATAGGTGCTTGATAAACGTTGCTTTACTACTGCTTGCACTCACCATCTCCTCTTGGCTCTGGAGCCCAAGACAGGCAGCCTTCCATATGTACTACTCAGTGGTGCCTCTCCCTAACAAGGAGACCCTCTCTTCTTTGCCTGGACCTCCCTTTCATTCACTGTACTAATTTGAAGGTTGGTCATTCCTTCCTCCTGGAAATCTCCTCTTGTCTTGGTTCAACGCTCAGGCCTCCCGCCCCTGACTGCTTCCTCCCTCGGCCCTCCTCTGAGGTGTTGGGGTGCCCCTGGTTCCATCCCAAGCCCCTTTGCTTCTCACTCTTTACACTCTTTTTCCAACCGTCCCATCTATGCTCACAGGTTCTGCTGCAAGCTGCAGGTTTCCTGCTCAGTCTTTGTAACTTGCCTCCAGGGTACTGATGGTCCCTCTGCCCTGGGAATATAGACAGAGCCGGAGAGCAGAGACCCTATCTGTGTTTGCTCACTGTGCTCCACAGCCCCCAAAGCAGTGTGTGGCCCCTAGAAATCACCTGATAAATATTGTCAACAGCACCCATGGGGGGACACCAAACCGTGGTGGAGATGGCTGCCTTCTCCAGATGGGGTCTCTTTCCTGGCAGAGCACTGGGGCAGAGAGAAGGGCTGGGACCTAGGTGCCAGGTTCTGGCCTTTTCTATTCTGGGCCCCAGCAGATGACCACACTCTGAGAATAAGAGAGAGGACAGATTTCCAGGCAGGACCTGCACCCAGGAGCCGGTGATACCTGAATCAGCCAACTGTCCTGTAGGGTTGTTTTACCCCATTTGCAAACCACAGGTAATTCACCAGAAAATGTGCCTTTTTCATGTCCAGCCATAGCATCTTGAAGGGGAGCATGCTTCTGGCCATGACCTGTGGCAATGTCATCAGACTATAGGAGGGCATCAGCTGGGGCCCCATGAGCCAGGATGGGGAGCTGAGGTTGAATACTCCTACCAGTTGGAGTAGGGGGGGCCAAGCCGCACTGCCCCCAAGCCCAGGGCCTTCCTGACAAAGGAGAGGGCTTGGGAAGCCCAGATTGAGGGGCAGAGGAATCCTGCTTTTAATTCTGAGTGCTTGTGACATAACCTCCTATGTGTGAAGGCTGGGGCCCTGCTCCGTGGATCATGAGAAGCTGCACAGAAACACAGAATGTACTAAGTCAGAGCTGAGGAGTCCCTTGGAGACCACCAGTTCCACCTACCTCGTGGTTCTGACAGAAAAAACAGAGGCTCGGATTAAGGAAGAGACTCTCCTGTAGTTATTAAGTAGCAGACCAGGGTATCTGGCTTATCTCTTGGCCAACTGCCTTGGACCTGCTCAGCCCTACAGAGTTGACAGTCTCTTCCTGCTTACATTCTTGGGCAGAGAGGCAGACCACAATTTTTAAAGAGGAAAAAAAATAACTAAAATACATAGCATGAAAGGTGGTGCTGTGTGTTACAGAGGCAAAGAGGGCAGAGAAGGAGGATTGGGAATGCTGGGGGTTTGCAATTTCAGAGGGAGTGGCAGGGAAGGCCTTCTTGAGAAGGGGTCACATGAGGCAAACCTAAAGGGGGGTTTTCTCCACAAAGCATTATGGGAACATCCAGGAGTGGGCCTCAACCCCCCATCGGCCATGGTGGGCCGGCTCCCTGGGAGGCTGCCATATGGATTTTGGCCCTGTTGCAGGGCCTGACCTAGGCATATCTTTCAAACCCAAAACTGGTCACAAAACCAAAGGCCTGTGACACATTGGGTCAGGTAATAATAATAGTAATAATAGTAACAATGATAGCAGTAGCATTAATTTTAACCTGTGTCGAGCCCTACCACGTGCAAGGCACCGTTTCAAGGATGCTTTCTTGTGATCTCATGTCATCCACATGGTGACCCTTTGAGGTAGGTGCTGTTCATATCCCCATTTCACGGCTGAGAAAATGGAAGCTTAGAGCCATTATGACGCTTGCCCAAGATCAAAAAGTAACAGAACCAGGCTTGGATCCTAGGTGTTTGAGTGGTCTACACTGGAACAGTTGTCTGGAAACAGAGGGAAGATTACATGATCCCTTAGGTGTCTGCTGGGGCCATAAGGCTGAACATCTCAGAAAGAGATGAAAAGGCATGTCTGACCTGACAGCTAACCTGGGTGTAGGACTGTATTTGAGGCCTCCCCAGGAAAGGTAGACATCATCGCCACTGGAACATGAGCCCTCTTTGGCCCTCTATTCTATTACCAGTGCCTGGCCCATAGTCGGGGATGAATAAATATTGAAACAAATGAGCAAATAAAAGAATGAACAAAGATTCCCCTCTCACTTATAAAAGGCCGGTCCAGCCACAGAAACTGTCATCATTCCAAAGAGCTGGGCAATCTGGACTTCTGCCTCCTTGAGAAGTCTCAGCGAGGAAAGGCTCAGATGAACAAGGAGTGAGGGTGGCACTGCTGGGGCTGGGGGCTGGGGGCTGGGGCAGAGCCTGGAGCTAAAGACCTGGGAAGGGGCAGAGAGAGGGTCCCTCTGTGAGCACAGTGCTGAGTGCCTGACATGCCCCCACCTCATTTCATCCTGCTCGTGGAGGGAGGGAATGCTGTTATCCCTACTAGGATAGACGGGGAAACTGACGCAGAGAGAAGTTAAACAGCTGGCCCTGGGTGGCCCCAGCATTGTGGAGCAGAGCTAGGTTTGAACTTGGAAACTTACAGGAACCGTCAGGGCAGACCACCTGCTTGGTGTGCTCCCCTGGCCCCTTTGCGGTCTCCCTGACCCCGACTTCCCAAGTTCCTTTGCTCTGCAGCTCCACCTGGACCCTGCCGGGCCCTGTCTCTTCAGTCTCCCTGGAGAGTAGGGGCTCCAATACAGAAGTTCTTCCCTCCCAGTACCCCCCTAGAATTCGGGGCAGGGCCAGGCCCCATATGAAAGAACAGGCCAGGAGTGAGGTGAACATTTCACATTTTCTAGCTAACATGGCCCTTGCTTGAAGGAGAAAGTAATTTTTGCCAGTCAAGGGCACATCATCTGAACGTCAACGCTGGGATTCGAAGCTGGGTGCCTGTGATTCCCAAGTGTGTGAGACACTACCTTCACCTCACACGGCGACTCCTGTTTTGTCCTCCTCTGGTAAGAATTGGGGGGGGGGAGCAGGCGGGGAGATGGTGGTGGTCTTCTACAGGGCTGGCTTACCCAATCCCCTGCCCCAAAGCCAGGCTTGATGTTCCGGGTGGCTCCCTCTGAGGTCACAGCTTTGGTGAGGAAGTTTGCTCCCAGTCCCCTCTCTCTGCAGTGGCAGTAGCCAGGAAGGGAACATGGCATTTCCACCTTGACAGAGGGAGGGGCTGTTTCGCATGGTCCCGACAAGGAGTGGGAAGGGACTGGCAGGTCAGCAGGAATGCCAAGGAAGCGCAGCCTGGATCTATCAAAGCTGGCTCTGTGGTCACCAGGAGAGGTGGCCTGCTGGAGAAGCTGAGCCACCCCACCAGGCGTGGCTCTGCCATGTGCCCACAGCTGTGTGGACTGGTGGGTAGGCCTCTTCCTTGGGACCCAGCAGGTCTCTTCCTCTGCCATGGCCTATCCCATCCCTGGAGGTTTTATTTTTTATGGCAATGACCGTATTTTCTATTTTAAAGATTTCCAACTGCTTTTTTTTCTTCCTGTCTCTCTTCCTGCTTTTGTACAATCCTATCTTGTCCTTTTAAGGACGATCATGCCTTCAGTTATCTCTGCGAACATCCTAGACACGCTTATTTTCAAAATCTGTCAGCCTGCTCTCTAAAACTTCATCTGGAGTAAATTTATGTGCTGATTGTAGATTTCGTTGGCTCTCTTTGAGCATTAGATTTTGTTATGTGTTTTGGAATATGGGGTTGCAGGCTCATTTGGAGAGGGAGAGTTGGTACTGTCTTGTTTGTGTTTACGTTTTAGTATCTCTCTCTCTCTCTCTCTCTCTCTTTCTCTCTCTCCCTCCCTCAGTGCTACCCCTTCCTTCACTGTCTGGTGGTTTTGTGGTCACCTCCACTGGTCCCCCAGGCCCCCCAGTCCAGAATCAGGTCTAAGAATGGCAGCTCAGAGCTCTGCCCCAGGGCACGTCAGGGTTCTCCTGATCCAACCTGGAGTCCTCATGACTCAGTTCACTTCTGGTTGTGGGGCTCCATCCAGCCCCTGCTAGCCTCCCACAGGCCCTGTAGGCAGAACTGCCAGCAGCTGCTGGTATTTCCAGCTCTTACTGGGAGATCCTTCTTCTGGCCGCCACTGTAAGCCTGGCTGGTGGCCTCCCAGCCCATGGTAGGGTGATTGCTGTACCCCAGGAGCTGAGTTCTGCCCCCATTCCAGATCCATGCTCTGACCTCGGGGCTGATGCGCTACAGCGGTGCTCATGGATGCACACTTCTGTGCATGTTGGGTACCTCAGCTTTTGAGCCAGACTGCCTTTGGGTGGGAGGGGGTCTTCTCTTTCGACACTGTATTTATTGATCATTGGGTACTCCAGGTTTGGTATAGAGGGATCTGTGACTGCCTTAACCAGAAGCGTACTCTAATTCCCTTGTGTGTCCTCTACGTGCTAGAGCCATCAATTGTCTAACCAATCTCCTAGAGTTGGACTATTAGGTTGTTTCCCATTTTTTGGCTAATATAAGAAGGTAACCAACATCCTTCAAGTACTTGTCTAATTCTTAATGCTAAGTTGCCGGATCAAAGGGTGCAGCCATGTTCCAGTCAGATACATGTTTCTTTTCAAGTGTATCACCCTAGCTGTCATCCCCACTGCCACCCTCAATGCACCATCACCAGCATCTGGCTTATGAGACAGAACGAAAGAGGCCCTGAGAATAAATAAGACTCTGCTTCTGTAAACTCTAACATGGTGTACACAGGTGAGGCATTCATTCTCAGATGGCTTCTTCCATGTCCCCGGGGCTTCTGGAAACCCAGCTCCTTCCCAGGAGTTCTTTCCATTAATTTGCATGACAGGCCCATAAGGCTAGGGAGGAAGGCAAGTCTCAGAGAGCTCAGACTGCCACCACCTGTGCTGTCACTGATAGAAAGGAGTCCACATATTGCCGAAGAGAAGCACAGACACTCCGGGGGGCCGGGGGGGCACTTCAGGCTTTCTCTGATCCAGGCTTTTAGGGCTGTGTTAGATGTCTGGGTTTGGGCACTCCCACGCAGCCTTCACCTTGTGGGATGACAAGCACTAAATTTGCCAGTCAGGCTCAGCTACTCTAGTTAAGAAGCCATGGGCTCAGGGCACCTGCGTGGCTTAGTCGGGTAAGAGTCTGCCTTTGGCTCAGGTCACGGTCCCAGCCAGGGTCCTGGGATGGAGTTCCGCATCCGGTTCCCTGCTCAGCGGGGAGTCTGCTTTTCCCTCAGCCTGTCCCCCTACTCATGTTCTCTCTCTCTCTCTGAAATAAATAAATAAAATATTTAAAAAGAGAAGAACCCATGCCTTCACCACACTTCTTCCTCTTCCTTCTCCTCCAGTCTGTAACCAGAGGCTGCTGTGCACAGGGGATAGCCCATGAGCTCCAGATTCAGGTAGGCCTGGATTTAAACACCGGCTCTGCCACTTTGCTGCTGTTTGAGCTTGGGCAAGTCGCCTCACCTCTCTGGGCCTCGGTTTCCATGACTGTAGGGTGGGAGGAATAATACCTCACTTGGAGAGGCATTGTGAAGATGAAAGGAAGTCCTGTGTGTCTGGCACATAAAAGAGATTCAAATAAAGTGTGTTTCTCAAAGAAAAACAGAGGCAGACCAAGAAACGGACTCTTAACTACAGGGCCTAAATTGATGGTTGCCAGAGGGGAGGTGGCGGGGAATGGGTGACATAGTTGATGGGGACGACGGACGGCACATGTGGTGAGAGCTGGGTGACGTATGGAAGTGTTGAATCAGTGTATTGTACACCTGAAACGAATAGTACATGGTATGTTAACTACCTGGAATTAAAATAAGCGAACAAACAAAGTCTGGTTCTGACAACAAGGGTAAAAGGCCCCTTCGCCATGACTGCCCAGGCAGTCATCTGTGGCTCATGCAGTCCTTCCTCTCTATCCAGTGTTCTTTTTTTTTCCCCCTAAAGAACTTACTCATTTATTGGTCAGTGAAAGAAAGAGAAAGAGTGAGCACGTGCAGAAGCAGGGGGAGTGGCAGGCAGAGGAAGAAGCAGGCTCCGTGCACAGAGCAGGGAGCCCAACACTGGACTCACTCCCAGGAGCCCAGGATCATGACCTGAGCCAAAGGCAGATGCTCAACAGACTGAGCTGCCCAGGGTCCCTACACTCAGTGTTCTTCACAGTGTATGAGTGTTTCACATCCCTCTGCCCACCCCCGTGTTCCCTACTGCCAAAAAGGAGGAAAGGACCCATAGAGCCTGGAATGCAGCCACTACATACCTGCCTCCATCCCCTGCTTGTCTCTGTCATGAACTTTGGCAGAGCTGGCCTGGCTGAACTGCCCAACACAAGTGTGGGCAGCCCACCTGGGACCCTGGACCCCACTGCCAATGTGAGCCAGGTGCTCTGCGACCTGCTGCATGCTGGGAGCCTGGCCAGGCTACCATCACGGGGGATTATTGGGCTGCTGCTGGGGCCTCCAGACTGCCCATGGCCCCAGAGCTGTAGCCTGCCAATAGGCCTCCCCTCCACTCTCTCAGGGGGCTGCTGGTGGCCTATTGGAAGGCTGCAGGCAGAAAGAGAAGTTCCTTCCTCCACTGGAAGAGCCTGTGTTTGCATCACCTGGGAAGTTAGTGCTTGGGCCTGCCTTGGGTGGGAATCCCTGAGTGTGCCCAGAGCTGTTCAAAGCCAGAAAATCATCTACACCCTCTGTCCTGGACTGAGTGGCAAAGGGGGCCGTTCCCCAACCACTCCACAGATGGAAATCTGAGAAGGTCCATCTCAAGGCCCACAGTGGGAGAGAAGGAAAGGAAAGCCCATACCAAGTGAAGATTTTCCTTTGCTCAGCTCCAGAAAGGTGCTTAATTGAGGGCTCAGTATGAGGGACTGGGTTGACTGTTAGCTGAGGTGATGTAGGCAAACTTGGTGGCCCAGATGACCATGGCTGTCACAGCTGGACACCCGCATCTCAAGTCAGGCAGAAAGACTCTGTTCTGGAAACCTAGTAAGACTGGAACTTGAGGTCCAGGGTCTCCCAGCCTGGGTCACTGACACACTATTGAGGATCTCTGGCCGATCGTCTTCAGGTCTCTGTCCACTCATGACAAGCCGAGGCTCCTTGAGGTCTGCCAGGCCTACAACTCAGCTCATCCTTTCACGTGCAGCCTGCACAATCTCACCCACCCCTCAGGCTACAAGCATCACCTATGTGTCGATAATAATATTAAGAGCTAAGAGTCCTCGAGTGTTTCCTCCGCGCCAGGCACTGCTCTAAGCATCGCACGCATGTGAGTTCATCTTCACAACCACCCAACAAGGTTGGTGTTCTTATTACCCCATCACACAGACAAAGAAACTGAGGCCTGGAGAGGTTTGGGGACTGGCCTCAGGTTGCCCAGCTAGTAAGGGGTGATGCCTCCCAAACCACCCTCTTTTTAGCTGGTTCCTTTCCTTCTCTCCTTTCCTCCTACTGCTCATGGCATACCTTTACTGGAATGTCCCACAGGCTTCTCAAAATCACCAGCCAAAAGGGCACCAGCATTTCCCTTGCACCCACACCCAACCTCAAAATCTCCTCTTTGTCAGCTTCCTCCCAGAGCCTCACCTCCTGTGCTGGCTCTTTCATCTGCTAGAACCCTCAACTTACCTCATCTTCCTTTCCTTTAACCACCACCCCCCCGTAATACCTAGAGTCCTACGCATTTTAATTCCTTAAATCCCCCTCCTCTTTGGAGAGAAGGGCATTCCTTGGCACTCCTCCCTTCTTAACCTTTAATTCTGGCCTTTGTATGTCATGCTTCAGGTCCCATCTCCTCCGCGACCATGGCCCTTGCTCTCTTGAAATCCTTCTACAACTCTCCATTACCAAATTCCTTCTCCGAGTGTTCAAGAGCCCCCTCCCCAGTCAGAGCTCAAACTATCTGTAGAGCTTTGTTCTTTGCTCTCCCCCTGCAGCCAATCTGGCCTCTTTGCTATCCTTCCATGGGAACTCTCTATGCCTCAACCCCATCTTTGGTGCACCTGAATCTCACCCCACACACTCCCCCACACCCTCGGAATATTCCCCTCTTTCCCACTCATCCACCCCAAACCTCCATCCTTAAAACTCCCTTCCAAACGCCACCTTTCCTATGAAACCCTCCAGGCCTCGCCTGTTGGATGTGCTCCTGTCTATTTTTGGACAACAGCAGTGCAGTGTGGGGGTCAGGAGAGACGGTGGGAATCGGAGAAGACACTGGGCCTGACTCCTGACTCTGGGTGGTTGGACATCTTGGGCCTCGATTTTCTCACTTAGAAAAAGTGAGACCCCCTCTCTTCTGGATTGTGAGGGCTGAAAAAAAGACGATGGACACAAGGTGGACAGGCCACAGGAGAGCCCCTCTCCTTTTCCCAGTGGCACTCCATGCCCATAGACTTCTGGTCCACCTCCCATCACCGAGGGTTGTTCAACTACCAATGACCTCCAGGAGGCTTTCTACCTCTTAATTTTCCTCCTGGCCCAGCACCCAGTGGCCCTAAGGAACCCATGAGGGAGGGAAACCTTGGCAGGAATGGCTTTGTTGGCCAGCCTCAACTGGGGGCTCGAGGTACAAGTTTTCCCCAGTCTTAGCAAGCAAGGCCTGAGTTGTTGCATTGCATAGGTGATGGTCGTGGTCCCCAGCTCTAGTGGGTGCCAGCGGCCTCTGGCAGTAATAATATACACTGGCTCAGGCGACCAAGCACAAACCTCCATCTTTTGTTGGCTAGAGCAGTCTAGTGGCATGGTCTTTTTTCTCAAGAAAGGCTGTTTTGATGAGCATCATTGGATTTGGGGAGCAAGATAGGAGCTCGGACCCAAGAACCCTGTTCTGAGAGGAGGCCTGTACTCCTTGTTCCTAAATGTATATACCATCGGGCTTCTTGGCTTTGCTCCTAGGCCACAGGTCCAAGGACAGGTGGGGCATTTTTCAGTCTGAACGCACAATCTGTACTCTTCTGTGTTCTTCTCTCCCAGCCTAATCAAAGTTCTCTCCAGAACATTACTTCTCTGTTCCTTTAACACTGGCTTCAGGGCCATGCTGAACAGATACAGTGCTGAGTCCAGCAAACTGAGCCCAAGAGGCCTGAGACCGAGCAGCCCTTACACGTGCACGGCCCGTGGTCATTATCAGGCACAAATCCCATTCCCTGATTCAGAGGCCTGTGGAGTAGCAGTGCCAGGACCATCACCTTCCATCATAGCTGGGGAAACTGAGGTCCAGAGAGGGCCAGGGACTAACTCAAAGAGTATTCAGCAAGAGAGTGGCAGGGCCCAGGTCTAGACTCCCAGTCCAGGGTCCTGTCCTTTCTTCCCCACCCTTGACCTTCTCTGAAGAAGTAGTGATAAAGGGTGGAAGAAGCTGGGGGTGGGGTAACTGTTGTAGGAGGCAGGGACTTGAGGGGAAGAATGTGGGATTGCAAAGTCACTTGGAAGCCAAGCCCCTAGCACTGAGTGGCAGCCCACCCTGGAGACATGAGCTGAGCTATCAAGCTGCTTCCATTGCTGAGGATTAGCACAAACATCCCCCAGCTGGGGGCCTCCCTGCTGGCCAGCTGTGCAGGCTTTGGGTGGCGAGCCCCAGATGCAGGAAGCCCCAGGCTGGAGGCTGGACTTTCTCTCTGGTGACGTGGTGTGCTCTTTCGGCATCCAGAGGGCATGGGCCAGCCTCTGGCTCATCTCTGCTGTCAGGCTCAGTGAAGGACAGTCAACACTCCTGGCTGATCAAAGGCACTCCCACCCTCTAGACTCAGGAGTTCTGGGGGCGAAGGGGAGTGGTGCCATCCTGCCACGCTTTGAAGTCCTGGTGCATTCTGGGAAGGGACTTGCTTTGGAGTGGGACCCCTGCAACACAGACCTAACGAAAATTCCTGCCATATGTTGTGACAGAGGCAGGAGAGCCGAGTCCTAACACTTCTGGCCAGTCCTTTCACCTCTTGGGGCCTTGGGCCCCCCACCCCCATCTGGGTCAGTTGGACCCCATAGAGTAAGGGCCAGGCCAGCTCTGCCATCCCGTGTCTCAGATTTTTCTCTTCCTTCTCTCTGAAGTCAGGTGGGCAGGGAGGCCCAGGGTAGGCTTATGGTCAGAGGTGGGTACAGGCTGGACAGGGTCAGTGGGACAGCTGGGAGTGAAGGTAATGTATTCATTTATTAAATCAACTTATGCATCATGAAACACCTACGGTGTGCTTTAGCCCGAAGCCTTGAAACTAGGGCACCCTAGTTCCACTACCCACTACCCAGGGGACCTTGATTTGGAATTGGCCCAAGCCCACATGGTGCCCTGAGTCTGTTCTAGAACGAGGATGGGTGTCATAGTTCTTTACTTTCAGCCAGCAGGGCTGTACCCAGCTAAGTTAAACCCCAAAAAAAGATCTACTGGAAGACCTTGGGAAGGCTCAGAGCCTGGTTGGGGAAGGCAGATAACCAACCTCAGGGAAAGGGAAGGTATCCAGCAAGGCAGGGAAGAATGTCACAGAGCCAAGGGCACTGCTCCTCCTTTTCCTCCTCCTGACCCAAGTCAGATGACAAGTGAAGTTGGGAATAATTTCTTAAATGTCCCTGCTTTTTCTTTTTTTTTTCAAATATTTTATTCATTTATTAGAAAGAGAGAGGGAACACAAGCAAGGGGAGTGGGAGAGGGAGAATCAGGGTTCCCACCGAGCAGGGAGTCTGACACGGGGCTTGATCCGGGATCATGACCCGAGCTGAAGGTAGACACCTAATGACTGAGCCACCCAGGTGCCCCAGTGTCCCTGCTTCTTTATGTGGGGAGCAATTGGTTGGCTACTGGGGAGCTGGGAGAGGGAGTTCTTCAAGTTTCTGGACGTCTGTCCATCCCTGCCCCTTCTCCAACTATTGAAGCCTAGTCCCAAGGTGCCTCTGTTTTATAATTGACCAAGCCCTTGGGGCTTCTCCTAATACCACAGGCATTCCAGGACTTTCTGGACCTGTCATGGTCTCCAAACAGCTTGTTCTTTTCCCTTCTGTGAGTGTCCTTCAGTTTAGAGGGGCTGACATAGCCCTCCCCATCAGTCACCCTGATCACCTTACACTTGGCCCCAGGCTAGTTCAAAGCCCTGTGCACTGTCTTGTGGAATCACCTCTGAGCAAACAGTGAAACTGGGGTACCAAAAGCCTCTTCCATCTTCTGAGGGGGGCACCTGCTGGAAAAACAGTTTGACCCAGACCTGTGACTGCCTTCATAAGACTCAGAGGGGAATCGGGTTTGCTCCAGGTCCCAGGGCCTGAGAGGGCCTGGTGCCAGCCTGGCTAGGAGCTGGGCTCTGTAGGGGGGCTGGAACAGGCTGGATATGGGAACCACGCATGAGAACAACTGTGCCGACCGCATCTTGTAGCTATTTGGTGAGCCCTGCTATCAGATGCGAAGGTGATCTCACATCTTCCACGTGGCCCACTGAAATGGCAATGTCCTGCCAAGGTGGGGGCCATGGGAGAAAAGCAAAACCGGCCTCACAACATTAGGGACACTATGTGACTTGTTTAAGGTTCTGTAGATGATAATGAGCAGAGCTGGAACTCCCAGCCCCTCAGTCAGGTGACAAAGTGCTCTAGCGAGGACCACACAGTACAGCCTCCTCCGGAGAGTTTTTGGGACCCCCTCCCACCCCGGGGCTTCCTTCCCCAGGCCTTAACTGGCTCACTTAGAACCACTATGTGTCAGAGCCTAAGACTTCCAAGATTAGCAGTCCAGCCCTCATACACGCACACGCACATGCAGAGTGCAGATGGGAAATCAAGGCTTGACAAGGGAAAGGAGAATGCCCATCGTTGGCATGGGACTCAGTGGGTTCAGAAGTCAGATCTCCGATCTTCTCTGGCAGCCTTTGCTCTGTGTCCAGGCCTAGGTGCCTTCTTGTCCTTCTCACCTGGTGACTCCATCACAGCTTGATGTCACAGCTTGTTACTACCTTGAGTTTTGCATGCAGGGCCAGGCCTCTGGCTGGAGAAGCCTCGATCCTCTGCCTGAGCCCAGAGCATGCTAGGATCTTCCTGGTGGAAGAGCCACTCCACTTCTGGCCTACTTCTTTCCCTTCTGATAAAAATCCGTGGCAAGAGGTAGGCCCAGGCAAAGCAGACCAGGATGCTAATGGAAGAGACATCTCCTACCCCTTCCATGAAAGCTTTGGAATCCAGAACTGCAAAGGCCCCAGGAAGAAGTAAAAGGAAGCCGAGTTGCTAAGTGGCCTGCCCCCAGCCCCAACTGCAGATGCCTGGCTGGCGGGAAAGGAGGGAGGCCAGCAGAGGAATGATAATAACCATCCCTCGAATCTGGACAGCCTTTCCACACACCACTAACTAGTTTCCCACCCCTCCGCTTGTGTCAGCCATGCAAAAGGGTAATTTTCCCCATTAGCCAGATGGAGGCTGAGAGAGGATAAGAAACCTGCCTGAGGTGGCCTAGCGGGTCAATGGGCATTAGGTGCTATTCCACATCCCAGAATTCTGCATCTCATACCAATCCCCTTAGCCTTCTGCCTTGCCTATGAGCCCAGGCCCAGGGTTCTTGAATCACCGCCCCGGCCAGGAGGCAGAGGGCATGGGCCTCTGGGAGGGTGGGCCAGGCTGGGAGGGACCGCAAGAGAACAGGGCGGGGAATGGGGGAAGATGATGAGGGCCAACATGACACAGAAGAGCCAATCTATCCCTTTCCCAGGTTACCTTCCTTGCTCTCTCATCTGAAGAGCTTTCTTTAGCATTTCTTCTAGAACAGATCTGCTGGCTGCAAATTCTCTTAGTTTTCCTTCATCTGGGAGTATATTCACTTCTGCTTCATTCCCAAAGGACATTTTCACTGGATATTGAGTTCTGGGTTGACTGGTCTTCTCTTCTGGGATTTGAGAAATATTGTGGCACTTCCTTCTAGCCTCCATGGCTTCAGGTGTGAACTCTACTGTCACTCAGGCTCAGCTGTCTTCTGACCCTAAGGGCCTACTCAAAAAGATTAGAGTCTAAGTGGGGGAGGAGACTCCAAGTCTGGGACTGGGAATTGATTGACCCACAGTGCCACCACTTCTAAGCTGAAGGATACTGGGTGAGCCTCTCCACCACTCTGAGCCTCAGCATTGACACTGTTACCACAAGAGCATGGGATGGGACAGTCACACTAAGGGCCTCTCTTGTGGCCCTGCCATTCTCTGGGTTTCCGAGAATTACTAGGCTCCCTAGGACAGTGAACTTCGGGTAAAGAGGAGAGAGAGAGACATTACAGAGATATCCCTTGGCTCTGCCTGCCCGTGGAGGAGGTGGGCGAGCCCTGCACATTTGGCTCCCCTCACTCCCTTCACTAGCCTGGCCCATGGAGGCAGGGAGGGGCCTTAGGACAGTTCTGGCTTACCACACCGATCAACTAGGAGAAGCGCCTCACTCCCTCTCACCCAGGCCACTGCAGAGTCCCTTCTACTGGAGGGCATGGGGCAACCTCCAGGCCCACCCCATGTCTCTCTCCACCCTCACCCCATATAATCTACTCTGGCAGCCAAGCTTCCCCAGGGGCGCCCATGCTCCTTCATGCCTCCATTTTGTTTCCTCGGCCTGGGAAACCCTTTCTCCCTTGTCTACTTGGCAAGGCCTTGCAGAAGCTGTACTAGTTCTTCACCACTCTCTGCCTCAGTTTTTCTTCTCTGTAAGGTAGAGATAATAATAATTATACCCATCACATAAAGTTTTTGTGAGGATTACACAAGCTACTTCCTGCAAAAGGCTTTCAACAGTGTCTGGCCCATAGGGATGAACTCATCATTATAATTTTCATTGACGCTATTATAGTGTGGTGGTTAGGCACGCACACCCTGGAACCAGACCACCTGTGTTCAGATCCCTGCTCCAACACTGGCTGTGTTACCCCGGTCCAAGTCTCTTAACCTCTATGTCCTTCCATTGTCTCAGCTCTGAAAGGGGGATGACAATAGGTCCCACTTCATAGGATTGCTAACAGGACCAAATGAACAGGTGTGAACAGGTGTGAACACTTGGCACAGAGCCTTGTACACAATAAGCACTCAATAAATGTTAGCTATTATTTTGATGATCGTCATCCTCATTTCAGCTTCCTTCCTCCTAAGAAGGAAAGGAAGCAAGTGTTCCTAGGAGGAGGTCCTTACTGGAACTGATGCTAGGGAGGGAAACCCATGGACCCATGCCACTCTTGGGCCACATAAGGAACTTGGTTCTGGCGAGGAGGTGCTCTTGTGAGGCCTGTTCTCTATGCCTGAATCGCCCTCTGCCTCAACCCAGCTTCCGTGTCCCACCTTTGCAAAGCCTCCCCCAGCTTCTGCAGGCAACCTGAATTCTAGGGATCCTCCAGGGCACCCTCTGACCTACCATCTGATGTTCCAGCAGCATGGTTCTTCTGCGCCTGCCTGGGGCAGAGTGATTTCTGAACTAGAGCCCTAGATTCTACTCCTGGCTCTGTTCCCCGCCTTGCTGTGTGAGCTTGGGTCAGGCCCTTTTCCTCTCTGGGCCTCATTTTTCATCTGAAACATAACAAGTGTGGTCCAGATGGCCTTTAAGGCATCTCTCAGATGGGTGAGTCCTAATAGTACTCCCTGTGGTCATTCAGAGCTGAGCTAGCTCAGTGCCCAACATCATGTGTGACCGAACTGAAGTGGACACGGGCAAATGCCCTAACCTCCTGTGCTACCAGTCTGCCCTGTGGCTGAGTCCTTAGCCATCTCTGGCTCCCCAGCTCCCCAGTCTCTAAACTTACAGGGAGAGGTCAGAGCCTGGCTTCTGCCTGGAGGTTGGAGCCCTGGGGCCCCAGCAGGAATGTTGCTGGGTTTATTCTTGTCCTCTAAATTGAAAGGCCGGAGGGTCTAATTTAGCGCTCCCTGCCTGGAGTGGGAGCCCAGGCTGGGGTGGCCTGCCTTGGCTGCCTAACACGAGCCCCATACCAGACCACAGCCCAATCTCAGGCAGGGCTGCATAGCAACACCCCAGACAACAAAGTCCCCTTAACCCTCCTTCTCTAGCAGGGCGTGGGGTGACTGTCAGAACACTAGGAAGGCACAGACCTTTCCCGTGGCCACAGTGGGCACCCTTCCTCTTAGAATCTTGACAGGGCCCCAGAGGCTGCCCCCTGTGAGCTAGGCTAGACTGAGGAGACATGTGGCCAGGAGAGACTAAGGCCTAGAACCTGACCGGTAGCTGGGCTTTGAGGAAAGGGCCAGCTGTGTTCCATCTTCACTGAGGGAAGGAAACTAACTGGCAGGGGAAACAAGAAGATCTGTGGGTTCCAAAGACTACCCTCTGTCCTAGGCAGCCTGCAGAGACAGCAGGACTTCTGGCAGGCCCCTTCAAGCCACCCTCTGTACTGCTCTCAGAGATACCTTGCCAGCAGACGTGATCAGATTCTCTCTTTAATTAAAACATTTCAGTGGCTTCCGAAACACCCACAGGGGAAGACCCAGCCCTATGTTCAAGGAGCTACGGTCCTTCACATTGTGGCCCCAGCCTACCTTTCCACACGATTCCCACCTCTCCCCACCCTACCCACCCTGTAATATGGCTGCTCTGGCTCCAGGGTTTCTCCAGATGGTCCCATGTTCTTTCATGCTTCTGGTTTGTTCCCTCTGCTGGGGAAGTCCTTTCTATCCTGTCAACCTGGCCAACTTTTTCTTATCCCTGCAGTCCCAAGCCAAACGTTCCTTATTCTAATATAAAGTTAACTGTTCCCTCTTCAGTACTTCCACAGCATCTCCATCAGACCTTTATTCATCCAACCAGCATTTATTGGGCACCTAATATATGCCAATCACTGTTCTAGGCACTGGGGGCAACAGTGGTAAAAAATGATGTCATAGACTCTGTCCTTGTGGACGTTACACATGGGGGGTGGGTGCAGAAAACAAATAAGCAAACAAACAAAGGCAAAAGAGAATCTCAGATAACGAGATGCACAGGGTGTGCTGGTCAATGTTTAATAACCAGCTGTGGAGGAAGGGAGCTCTGAACTGCAGCACCTGCTGATTTCCTTGGTACAACTCCATCCATTGTGGCAAATTCCAAGCCACCAACCTGAAGTCACTGAACACTGAGATGGGAGGTGCTGGTGAGAGACAGCTCCAGCACACTACTGATAGAAGCCCCAAAATAGAAGACAGTGAATTAACAGAAGAAAAAGAAGTAACTGGGGTATGAGGTGGGGGGGGGGTGTTACTAGATCATATTACGAGGTGGAGGGTAGGGGTCAGGGAAGGCTTCTCTGAAGAGGTGATATTTATAGGGTCATCTGAATGACAAGGAGCCCACCATGCAAAGATCTGGGAGAATCTGTTGGCGTCCTGGGTTTCGAAAAATACTATTCCTATTGATCCTAAGTGTTAGAGCTCCATACATTTTTACCTAAGTATCAACCTATGTAACCAGGACCTAGATGGAGATACAGCACAGTTCCAGGGTTTCACTTTTCAGGTGTCTTCCCACCGAGCAGGGCCAGGATGTGTAGAGAGGAAGAGAGAGGCATGAGGTCACTGAGCCATGCCACTGCCCATGGAAAGGCAGGGCCCCAGGAGATTCTGCATGTGGTCTCTGTCCCCTTCCTACACTTTTCTTAGGAGGGAGGCAGGCCAGCAATTATTTTTGCCACTTTCCAGTTGTAGGAACAAAAGATCAGAAAGAGTAACCGAGGTCTTATCACCTGGCCAGTACTGGAAGAGAGATTCAAACCTGGGTGTCATTGACCCAAAGCCAGTAGGTTGAAGGCATCTAGTCGGTGAACAGGCCTAGGAGGAGGCCTCAAGGAGGCAGAATAGCTGGATAAGCAGGTTGGGACTCTGGTCTGTAGGAGGGCCTTGGGCCTTTGTGCTGCCACCTCTGACTCTCCTCCACCTCCACTTTGGTCCCCCAGGATCTCTTTACCATGGGCTTCTTGTCCTTGTTCACTTAATATTCATTCAATAAATTATTGTGGAACAGGAGCTCTAGACCAGATGGTGGGGTTAGTTGCTGGGGATACAGCAGTAGTAAGGCAAATGTGGACCCTGCTCCCAGAAAAGTGACAATAGGTCCCTGGGTCCTCCATTTGGGCTTAAAACCCCATTCACAATATTCACCCCTCACCCCTGAAGAGACCTAGAGAAACTTGGTGCCCAATTGCCCAAGGCTACATGGAGAGCGAAACCTAAGACAGGGCTCAAACCCAGATCTCCTACCACCACTGGCCCACTGGCCCCACTCTCCAAAGTTCTTCTCAGTAGAACCCTAGTCTCACTGGGTCTTATACAAGTACCTTAATTGCTCTGAAGAGCCCAGAGATTTGTAAAGGAAGCCATAACTGGACCACACAGCCAGCTGGAAAGCTGTGTGGGCCAGGAGATCCTCCTGGCTGGCCATTGACAGGACTGCCAGCCCCCTTCTCTGTGCACCCAAAGCACGGTGTTTGCCCTCGTTGGTCCAGCATGGGCCACATGAACTCCCAAGGCAAGAGGCGTGGGTTTGCTTTGCGGTTCCATCACTCACTAACAGTAACTCAGGCCAACGACTTGACCCTCGTGGGCCTTGTGTGCTTGCTAATAAGGTAGGGATTCTTGTAGTACTGACTTCATGCAGTCTCTGTGAGGCACCCAAATAGAGTCTGGCATTCAGTAGGTGTCCAGTGTGTGAAGTCAATGCACGCCCAGGAAGTGAACTGCAACCACAACTGCTGCCATTTTGACTTAAGGACTTACAACACTATTTCCCGCGTGGGCTGCCAGGAGCGGATGCTCCTTACATGTCATCTGTAGGCGGGGCACCTCAGCCCAAACTTTCTCTGGCACATGCTCTTATTAAAATGCAGATTCTGGGGCTGCGGGGAGGGGTAACAGGGTGAAGGGTATTGAAGAGGGCACGTGCTGCGATGAGCCCTGGGGTTTATAGGCAACTAATGAATCATCGGACACTACATCAAAAACTAATGGTGTGCTATACAGTGGTTTACTGAACGTGATAAAAAAGTAAAAAATAAATAAAATGAGGATTCTAACCCAACAGGTCTGAGGTTGGTCTGGAGACTGCATTTCTTTCTATTTCTTTCTTTCTTTCTTTCAAAATTTTATTTGTCAAAGACAGAGAGAACACAAATAGGAAGAGAGGCAGGCAGAGGGAGAAGCAAGCTCCCCCCTGAGCAAGGAACCCGATGTGGAACTCGAACCCAGGACCCCGAGATCATGACCTGAGCTGAAGGTGGACGCTTAACTGACTGAGCCACCCAGGCAGTCCTGAAACTATGCATTTCTAATGAGCTCTCAGGTAGGGCTAATGCTGCCGGGGCAGGAACCATGGCTTTGAGGAGCCCAGGCCAGTGTTACATACCAGAAAGGGCTACCACCTCTTGAAAAGCCAGTGTCCAGTCCTGTGCTAAGTGTGTCCCATCCAGGACCTCACCAAACCCTTGTCATAGCCCTGGAGGATATGTATTATCATCTCCATTTTACAGATAAGAAAGCAGAGATATCCGAGAAATCAAGTGACCTTCCAAAGGTTACATGGTTTAGAAGCAGCAGAAATGGGATTTTGAACTCAGGCCAGTCTGCCTTCCAGCCCCTTGTTGTTGTTGTTGTTGTTGTTGTTTTTCCTTCTGGAACACAGCCTCCCTGTGGCCTGGCACTAGAGGATGTATGTCCCATTGAAGGAGACCTGTGGCACAGCTCTCAAAATGACAGCGAAAACCACTCCCAGCACACGGCCCTTGAGAGGGCCCAAAGCCTTGGCCCGGCTGTCCGAGGCCTGCCTGATAACCAGGCAGGGCAGGGACTAGAAACCCAGTTGAAAATGGCAAGGACCGAGAGAGCCGTGAGAGTGGCTGTGAGGGCAGGCGAGAAATGGAGGAAGGCCTACTGACTTCCCTGGCCCGGCTGCCTGAGGGACGGCCCCATGCCCCAGGAGCTATTCCTCATCCCTGTCAGCCTAGGACTCCATCAAGGTCACAGGACCCAGGGCCGCTGACTGCCATTGGCCCAAAGCTCAGGGATCTGAGGTCCAAGCCAGAGGGGTTCCATTGGTGTGCTTAGGCTAAAGCACCAAACCATCAAAGAGATGACATATTTCCATGGGTTCTTATCATAAGGTGAGCTGAGGCAGAGAAAACCTGGTGTTTCTGGTGGCTACTCAGTCCCAGCCATGCCAGGAGACAGCCTCACACCTTCTGGTTCCCTTATTACTCCTATTCTTGTCCCCAGCTAAGCCCACAGAAATTTTTTTTTTTCCCCCACAGTGCATAATACAAGGAACATGTACTACCTTCTTGGGTTTTCCCTGGGTCTCCAACCTGAGACCATAGACCAGTAGGGTGTCTGAAAGATGGGTTCCTGAGGTCTAAGAATCTGCTAGAACTGCAGGCAAGACTGTGTGGATGTGTTTTCTGGAGTGGCTCTCTGTAGCTTTTGCCGTCTGTTTATTCATTTAGCAAATCTTGATGGAATGCCTTCTCTGTCTGTGCAGGGCACTGAGGTGGATGCAAGAGGTACAGTGATGAGTGAGGGAGAGATCTCTGTCTCCAGGGAGCTTCCAATCCAGGGGACAATCAGTGAATGAGTAAGCAGATCAAAAATGTATCCATAGAAGGACAAATGGTGATGCTGGATCCAGACTCTGTCAAATCCAGTGACATTCGCTCCGTAAACCGGCACTGCTAACATTTTTGAAGGGATGCCTGAGGGAGGCCCAGGCTGGGGTGGGAGGAGGGCAGGACTCGTCCAAAGAGATACAGAGAATCAGCAGCAGAACCCCAAATAGACTCCCTGGGCTTTAGGGCTCTCAGTGCAGGATGCTGACCACTGCACGTGTGTAACACTAAGTGGGCATAGAGCCAAAGGAGCTGCAGAAGATGACGATCACTTGGGGCCTGGAATCTTTGGGCCCATCACATTTTCTTCTGGTGTTCAACAAAGTCACTCCCACCTCCCTCTATATTCTCAGTCCATCCATTTCCAATGCAGATTGCCTGGCGGAGACCCTCACCCTATATCCCCTCACCTCACAGGCAGCTGGTCTCCTTCTAGCCTGCTGGGTGGGCTCTGGACTTTCCTGGGCCTCACTCCCTGAGAAGGTCCAGCTGGCAGGGCCCGATGGGGGTTTGAGGGAGGATGGGGCCCATCTGGAAGTGGCTCAGAGGGAGCCAGAGGGCCCAACAGGGAGGAAGAGTCCCTTGGGAATAGGAGACATGAGTTGGAAGAACTCTCCAAAGGGCACACAGAAGAAAGAAAAAGCCAGGTGTCTGTGTTGGCATCATGAGAGCCTTCTGAGGACTGAGAGAATATTTAGGCGTCACTTGCACTCTCCCCACATCCATCCAGGATATACTTCAACTGTTTTTGAATCTATGTGAATCTTCCCAGTTTCCAAAGGCTCTAGGCTGACAATCGACCCCTCTCCCTGCCCCCTACTCCTTGGCACCAGCAGAGGTCTGGGATGAGGGGAGGAGTGGACCATGGTTGAAGAAGTCTGTTCTCTGCTTCAAAGGCCCTCAGTCTCATGGGAAAGACAAAGCCTAAATAATTTGCTTTAATCCTCCACAGTCAGTGCCTTAAGTCTTTGGAGGAGGGAGAGAGTAAATTTGCAAGTGGAGGAGGCATGGAGAAGACAGGAAAGGTTCTACAGGCTGAAGGCCCCCTCAGGCCTCCAGGGTCTGGTCTATTCTGCTCAACTTCCCATGTGATGTCCACCATCCTTCTACCATATTTCATCCGAATGCTTGGCTAGCCTCTGCTTTCCTACTTTCAGTGGTACGGAGTGAGCGAGCGAGAGAGAGAGAGAGAGAGACAGACAGACAGACATCATCTCAGGGTAGCCCTAACCCTAAGAAAGTTCTTTCCCGAATCAGGCTGAACTCATTTCCTTGTGGCTTCTGCCCATGGGTCAGAGTGCTGCCTCCTGGGGCTGCCTAGACTGTTCCTTCTCCTTCCACTTGAAAATAGCCCCCGAGAGGTCTAAAACATCACCATCACTACAACCTCTGAGGCTTCTCCAAGCCAAACAGCTCCTTCAACTGTTCCTCATGGGACCAGGGCTATTCTGCAGTCTGCTTTTGTCTCCCTGGCCATACTCCAGTGTGTCTGTGGCACCCTTAATATGTGGGGCCCAAAGCTGACACCATATCCCAGGGAAGTCTATCACTTCCTTTTTCTAGAAACTTCCATGCTCTCTGTGGATGCAGTCAAAGCTTCCTTGACTTTGTTTGGAAGCAGATCTCCTCACACTGCTTCCTGCCCTCTCACCAACTTCCCTCTAGCTAGCCTGTGTCTGGAGACTGGGTTTTGGGATCCAAGAAGGAAACCAGCCATTTTCCCTGGTCATACTTATTTTGTCAGCTTCAGCCCCTCCTTCTTGTCTGTTAAGAATGTTTTGATCAGCGAGCAGCTATGTCTGCACATGCACCACCAGGCACTTATCTTCACAAACTCATCCCAAAAGACCTTGTTAGATGCCAGAAGATGAGAACTTAGCTCCCCCATGCCATGCTGCCTGGTGGCCCTGGGAGTCTGAGGGTATGCGCCAAATATGTTCAGGCAGCCACAAGGGCAGAAGGGGCAAGATACCAGTCCCTCGGCCTAGCTAGCCAGCAGCCAGCTGACCTTTCTGGAGGCTTACTGGAGGCTCAGAAAGAGAAAAAAATTGTTCAGAGAGCATGCGGAGACATTGCGCACAGCCTCTGCCCTCTGGGAGCCTCTAGTCTCATAAGGAGAAAATCAGAGGCCTCCTAAGGTAATGGACCTAGCTGAGCAAGGTCCCAAAGATATCAGGCCCTAATCCCTCATACTGGTTAAGTGCCATCTTATTATTTGGAGAAGGGGTCTTTGCAGATATCATTAAGGTAAGGATTTTGAAATGAGAAGATTATCCTAGATCATCTGGGTGGGCCCTAAATCCAATCCCCTTACCTAAGGGAGGCACCCTTATAAGAAGAAGGAGGAGGAGGTTTGACCCACTGAGAAGAGGAAAAGGTCAGGAGATCCCAAGGGCAGAGATTGGCCAAGGAATGGCAGCCCCTGTCAGAACCTGGAAGAGATCAGAAATGTGCCCCCCACCCCAGAGTCTCCAGAGGGAATATGGCCCTGCCCATACCTTGATTTTGGCCCAGCAATATCCAGTTTGAACGTCTGGTCTCCAGATCTGTGCGAGAATACATTTGTGTTGCTTGGAGCTGCGGTATTTGCGGGGAATTGGTTACAGCCGCCATGGGAAACAAACACAGGCAACGAGAGCAGCAGGTCTGTGAGGGGTCCAAGGTGAGCCCAGGGAGGCCTGGGAAGCTGGGGGCTGCAAATCTAAGGCAAGGCTTCTTGGACGAGGTAGGCCTGGAACCTGGGCCTCAAGAGAGGTGGTAGGAGGCGACAGGCAGAACAGGGAGACAGGGCTCGAAAGACTTTGGAAATGGGGCTTCTCGGGCCTGGTATGATCCGAGGATGCTGCCAACGCGGACGGGAAGGGGATCAGTGTGTGTGTGTGTGTGTGTGTGTGTGTGTGTGAATCCCCAGGCAGAGAGCCCTTTCCCAGGGTGGAAAAAGCCGAGATGTGGGGTTAGACAGACCTGATTCTGGGCCCAGCCCCACGCAGTGTATCAGTGCCTGCCGCCTCCTTGAACCTCAGTGTCCCAGTCACTAAAATGGTAAGGCTGATAATGGCATTGTTTCCAAGGACACATTTTCCCCCTCGTTTTCCAGTTTCCTTCTTTGCTTCAATTCCTCTTTTCTACAAGACATTTCACGGGCCAGGATGGGGGTAGTGCTTTTTACACAGAGGGCTATCTGAAGCAGGGTGAGAATGCTTAGACCCTCCTGTGAAGGTGTGGTGCAGGTTTCACAAGATAATAGGCTGCTTCAATTCTGTGCTTAATGAACGCCTGTGCCCTCCCGCTCTTGCCTCCAGGAGCCCTGTGGGGTGGTGGGTGGGCAAGTGCCCCAGCTCCCCCAGAAGGCCCAGTTTTCCTCCACAGCCCCTGTCTCCTGACCCATGCGAGCCCTGCTCAGAGGAAGGTGCAGAGGGCGGGCCCGCTTGGCTATTTATAATGCGGGATGTGATAAATACCACAAAGAGATATTTCCCGATAGACCAAATACGACAGAGATTACATAAGCGATTAGATCTTCTGAGCTCCCTGCTATCTTCTTGCTCCGAGGCCACCAAAAACGTGTGTGAGCAAGTCTTTCTTTATAGTCAGACATTTATACTTTACAAGGACATAATTGAAATGTTTCAGGAGGGCAAGCCAGCCCTCCCTCCCTACTCTACAACCCACCAGCTCCCTCTGGCCACCATGTGTGGCCAGGGGGCCTCAGGGGCCTCTCCTTCCCACCCAGCTGTGTGATCCCGGGCAGGTCTGTCTCTCTCTCTCTCTCTCTCTCTCTCTCTGCCCTTTGCTTACCCCTTCTATACAATGGGGACAAGAACACTTACCCCAGAGGCTGGCCTGCGAATTGCTTGAGAAATGGTCTGAAAGCTCTCAGCCTGGCCTATGGTGGGCACTCAAGGCATTTTGAATCTCAGAGTACCTTTCCCCTCTCTGGCCCAGGATGGGTGAGGAGTTTGGCTCCCAGTTCCTCTGGCCCACCCTCCCTTACTCCCAACTGTCTCTCACACCACTAGCCTCTCCCCAAGTGTTAATGCTTGCTTTCTAATTTATTAGGCTGTTAATGGACCTGAAGAGTGGTAATTGTCTCTTGCTAAGGGTGAAAGCTATCCACTCTCAAGGTTCATGCCTCTCCCTTCTTCCTGGCACAAGTGCCAAGACCCAGTGATCCCTAGTGCTGGCCCATCCCACCACAGCAGAATCTTTTGCCTGTAAAAATGTCCAGTATCAACCCCCACCCCCAAAGCCTTAGAGTTCAAAGTCCCTGGATCCCAGCCCTCACTACTGTGGCTATCATGACCTGGCATACATGGGTCCAGCAGGCCTGCCTGCCCACTTTGTCCAGGGGAAGGAAAGGAAATGGAATGCATGGCTAACAGAGCCTGCGGTGGCTGGGGAACAGAGAGGAAGCCTGGCCCAAATTGGCACCACTCTCCCTGCTCTGCTTGTTTCCTTCCCACACCCTGAAGCTCCTTCTACACCTGGCCTCTCGCCCTGCAGTTCTCACCTCCAGCTTTTTTACCCATACTGTTCCCTCATCATGTGCTCCTTCCCCATGGAAGAGGTGCCCAGCCATTCTTCGAGTTCCTTTCCCAAGTATTTCCCACTTTCTGAAGGAAACCCTCACCAAGTCCTATACTCCCAAGGACTGTGTGTCACCCCGTCCTGGGACCGGAGCGAGCTGTGAGACTGGGCTTTCTCCCGTCCACTGTGGCCAGCCTGGAAACAGAAGTAGCAGTGAGTGTGGAGTGAGATATAGTCAGAGGACACCTGGAAAAGGAACAACCATTGGGCCACTCTTAGCGTACTGAGCAAGGACCTCAAGAGGGTTATCAGAGGGTCCCTGGGAATACTGCTGCATAGATGGCAAGCAGTGTGTTCTACTGTGAGGCATAGAAAACATGTGGAAGCTGAAAACCACCACACAACCTGGTGTGTGATCTTGGCTGACTCACTTGCTCTCTCTGAGCCTATTTCTTCCTCTGTCTGTACAGCAGGGATAGGAATTGTTGTCTCATGGAACTGTTGCAAGAAATAAATGATATAGGTGAGAGCCCCTGTGTACAAGTACTTGGCATTCCTTATGCACCCAACGAAACTACCATGTCCTTTTCCCACCGGCGCTACTCCCCCCCCACCAAGGAACTCACGGTCTGTTGTGGGGACTTATCCAGCAGAATCCAAATAATAATAATAAGTGCTGATGGCCTGAGAATCAAATTCATGAGTTTGTAAAGAGACATCTTCAGAGAAGGACAGAGCACAAAGGAGCAAGGTGAAAAGATTACAACCTAGCCGGCCATAGGTTAGATGTTAGGAAGATTGCCAAGATGATGAGAACTTACTACCAAGAGACCTTTACAGAGGAAGCACCCTCTAGAGACTTGCCACCCGAGCCGAGACCTGTAGGGCATGAAGGAATCAGCCATGAGAAGAACTGGGAGAAGAGTGTTCCAGACAGGAAATCACAAGTGCAAAGGCCCTGAGGCAGAAGCCAGCTTGTAGGGTCGTGGAACAGAAGGAATGAGGGTAATTAGAACAAAGTGAATAAAAGGAAAATGATCCCAGACCAAGTCAGAGGAGTCAGCAGGGGCCGGACTCTAGAGAGCTTCGCAGGCTGTGGTAAAGACATCACATTTTACTCTGAGTGACACAAGAAGCCCTGGGAGGGTTTTAAGCAGGGAAGTGACATGACGGACCTAGGACTGTAACAGATCACTCAGCTTTTGTGGGAATAACAGTTGGTAGGGAACAAAAATAGAAGCAGGGAGACTGTGAGGAGGCTCCTACAGTGACCCAGACAAGAGGTGATAGTGGTCTAGAGGAAGTGGTGGCAGGAGAGGTGTGGAGAAGTGGTCAGATCTGGGATTTCTTTGAAGATGGAGATGGCAGGACTTGCTGAGGAACCGGAATAAGAAAGAACGGTTACTCGGCATTTATTAATCCGTGAAGCCACCATCTCACTGCCCATCCTGTGAGGTCAAGCTAATTTCCCTCTATTGGACTAATGACAAAACTGAGGCTCAGAGAGGCAAGTGACTTGGCTAAATTCACACAGCAAGGAAGCAACAGACTAGAAGTAAGATCTGTGTGATTCCAAAATGCAGAGGTTGTCCCTAACACCATAACCCAGGCCCAGGCTAGGTCAGCTCTTTGGATCCCAGTTTCTCAGAGATGGGTTCTCTGAAGAGAAGTCTCCTGCTACTGCTGTGCTCTAAACCTGAGCTTGAGCCCTGCTCTGCCCCTCTCATTCTCCTCCCTCACTCCTGAGACCAGCTGCTTCTGGGGGAAGCAGCCTTGGTGTGTTCATCTGTAAAATACAGAACAGCCCATGGTCTCTGTGGTGACAGGAAGACTAAATGAGATGTGAGGTGAGGACTCCAATGCTCCTGCCCAGCGCCTGGCATACTCCCTCCCTTCTTCCCTCCTTTTTTTTTTTTTTTTAAGATTTTGTTTATTTATTTATTTGACAGAGAGAGAGAGACAGAACATGAGCAGGGGGAGCAGCAGGCAGAGGGAGAAGCAGACTCACCAATCAGGGAGACCGACACAGAGCTCGATCCCAGGACCCTGGGATAATGACCTGTACTGAAGGGAGGTGCTTAACAACTGAGCCACCCAGGTGCCCCTCCCTTCTTCCCTCTTAGCTGCTGGGTCTATGTGGGGCCAAGATACCCTGCAGGCTCCCTTTTCAACCCCAGGCCTCCCACCCCCAACTCAGAGGCCCACACCCCTAGCCAAGGCCCAGTTGGGTTCTCTTTCCTGCCCTTTACCGTTCATTCCTCCGGGGCCCAGGCAGATGGGATGAGTCCTATCATGCACAAGGGATACAGAAGAAAGGGGCTAAGCTCATGTCCTCTGGCATGATGCTTTTTATCTTACCAAAAACAAACATCACTGGCATCCACTCTAGGGCCAGGGAAGGGGGAGGCCCTGTGAGCCCCTCTGTGGAGACAGGGAGTAGGCCACCCACCTCCATCTCCCCCTCCACACCCCAAGTGTTCAAGTCTCCTCCCACAAAGGTTCAGGAATGATCCACCTAGACGGGACCACGGGATCCTCTGGCTTGCTCTAGCATACCACTCTTCCCCTGTGCCTAAAGAAACCGAGACTCAGGAGGGGCTTGGCCAAGGGCACACAAGGAGACTCAAGGATGTCTACATTCGAATCGAACCTCTCATGAGCCCCACTGTGCCATGTTCCCCGTCCCCAGGACACAAGGTCCCATCGTGGGTTGTCCCCAAGGAGGGGCTCATTCCTCAAACTGGGTGGGCCCAGAGCCCAGAAATGCAGGCCTGCTGCCAGTCTTTTGGTCTGGCCACCCACCTCCTTTGCCGGGGACGGATCCCTCCCCAGGTTACCGACACACCCATCCTACACTCTCCTAGCAGCCCCGTGGTTGACCCCAATGCAGGCCCCCTCCCACTGCCACCAGGAAGAGCAGGAGGGCATGCAGAGGCCATGAGGAAACTCGTGCTGAGCCGGCCCTTAGGGACCTCACTTTGGTGAGCAAGGAAGGGGCCATGGCCTCTGGAGGCGAGGGAGCCAGTGCAGGATTATGGGCTCCTCGCTTGGAAATGATTGGTCGTGACAAGCTCACTGCAGGAACAAAGCCATGTGAAATTGACCTCATCACCAGTGATCAGATCAGATTGTTTAGTGTGAGGTGAATGTGAGGGGGATGTTCAGCTAGGCAATGACCTAGTTAGGGCCTTAAAGAGGCAGAGCAGCTACCCCACTCTGGGGAGGAGGAGGCAAGAGGCCTCCTGGGGGAGGCCGCCTGCTGAGCGGAGGAAGGCCTGTTCCCAGGCAGGGTCTGACTTGGCCAGGACCAGCTCCTCTGACCCTCTGGCATCCCCAGAGGAGGGCCCAGCCTTAAGGGACTGAGGGACAGCAACAGAGGGGGCTGGGGTAGTAGCCGTGGGCACAGTTTTCATTGTCCTAGGAGAACAACAAGATAGATGAAGTGAGGAAACCCTAAGGCTGGGAGCTGGCAGATGCTAGGAGACTGGGGCTGAATTTATTTAACTATTTGTTTGTTTGTTTACCATGGCTCAGGCCTTATTCTGAGTACTTTCCATATATTAACTCGATCCTCAAAACAGCCCTATGATGTGGGTACTATGAGGGTGCCCATCACCATACAGATGGACAAACTGAGGCTCAACGAGGTGACAGGATTGGCCCAAGGGTACAAAATGGTTCTGAGGCCACCTGGTCTCGGAACCTGTGCTGTTAACTGTTACAGTCTTCGGTGTCTCCTCTGATGAAGGGGTTGACCAAATGTGGCATGCCAAATAAAGACACAAATAGGAGGAGTTGGCCTATACGTCCGGAGCCTTTCTTTCCCATCAGGCCCTAGGAGCACAGAGAGGGGGCCAGGGGCTGGAGCATGGAAGAAGAGGCCTGTCACGAACTTTAGAACAGGTGCCCGCTTTCTCCTTGGATCCTGTTTCCTGACACTTGCGTGAGGAACCGGGGAGGGGGGCCAGGAGGGGGAGTGGGCTAGGGACATGTGGTCAGCCCAGACAGAGCAGGCCCCTTTCTGCCAAGCACTGCCTTAGGGAACATGACTCCTGCTGCCTGAGGGGTACAGGGGGGATGCCAGAAGGAGGAGGGAAGGGCTTCTGGTGGGGCACATGGTATTAACCCTTTCGTTGTTGATATGTGTGCAGGGAGCTTAGCCTAGGGCCTGGCACAGAAAAGGAATGTCCCCATGAATGCAGAGAAAATAGCAAAATCCACTAAGTGTATGCCAGAGCCCAAGCCACAGCATGAAGGGTCCTGGTTGGCTACTGGGAAGAGTTCCGGGGAGGCCAGCAACCTCCCCGCCGGGGCCCTAAGCCTAGAAGAGACCTCCTGTCCCTCAGAAGGACTGAGAAATGCCTGAGGCCAGCACCCGAGGGGACTGTCTTATAGGGAGCTGCAGGGGTGCTGGGCATTGACAGAAGCTGAAGTACATGGGCAACTAGTCTGCTAGGCCAGGCCATTGCCTAGTTTCATGCAGGCCGACAACTCCAGGCTAGCAGGACCTCGAGATCTCACCTTGCTCCCTGGAGGGTTGTAGCTGAGAACTCTTGCAGCTCCCTGGTCCCAGCATTGAGGACCTAACTGAATGTTCTGTGCCCCCCTTTCTGCAGAGCAACCCATTCTTAATGGGCCCCCAGGGCAGACCTTCCTGTCCACCGGTTCCCTTCTGCCCAGTTCCGTGGACAGCTGGGATTTCATGTCAAGGCTTTATGCCTCAGGCAGGGATGGGCCTGCGTGCCTAGGACTCTATCCCATTCTCCAGCTTTTTTCCTGTCTTCCCTCTTTCCTCAAGGGCCAGTTCCTATTTCCGCACCCCCCTCACCTCACCTCAGACTGGATTTTTTAGATTGACCCAGTGGGCCTTCACTTGTGACTAGCGGCCCCTCTCTGGGATATTCCTGACACGCCTACCAACTCTCTCCCAGTATGGTTTCCGGTATGGTTTCCGTGGGGGTGCCCTCTCTCGGCATGTGGCACAACTACTCCGGGCTGGAGGGCCACTAACTCTGAGGGCCGACACTGAGAGGATGCAGGCCAAAAGGAATCTTGCTTCTTTGCGGAGGCCTCTGAAGAACCGCCAAAGGGCGAAGGGACCCCGAGGACCACAGGTAGGACCCGTGTGTGTGGAAGCGATGGGGACAGAGTGTTCAGTCCACTTCAGAGAAGGACTTCCTGTCCGGTTGAGCTTTCCTTCAAGGCAGTAGCTGTCTTAGGGTATAGTGAGACCCCTCTCCCCTGAGGCGAGCAAGTAGAGGCTGGATGGACATCCATGAGAGATTCTGTACAGAGCTAGTGGAAGAGTGGGACTATTCTTTCCTGTGTCACTCTATGTGTTCATTTTTTTTTTAAGATTTTATTTGTCAGAAACACAGAGAGAGCATAAGCAGGGAGAGAGTAGCAGAGGGAGAGGGAGAAGCAACTCCCCAATGAGTAGGGAGCCCGATGCAGGACTCGATCCCAGGACCCCAGGATCATGACTTGAGTGAAAGGCAGACACTTCACTGCCTGAGACACCTAGATGCCCCTCTGTGTGTGTTTTTTTGTTTGTTTATTGTGGCAATGACTACAGACCCCCAGGAATGTTTGCCCTCCACTCAGTTCACCTCCCCGGAGTATCTGTGCAAGTCCTTGAAGTTAAAGACGGAAACAATGAAGCTAAGAGTAAATCTAAGACACAGCTAGAGGCGGAAAGGGAACAAGAAAGAGATCGGTAGAAAGGCCAGAGAAGGGAGGAAAATGAGAGAAAGGGAGAGTTGGGTAAGTAGAAAATGAGAAACAGAAAAGGACAGAAAAACAAAGAGAACAGGAGAGGCAGAGACAAGAGAAAGGGGGGGAAACAGACACTAGAGGCAGGGAGAAGGTGGGAAACAGCGATCTGCTCCCCAGCTCTGCTCCTGTGTCTCTCCCAGTAGCTCAGAGGTTTCTGCAGAAGTCTCCTTGCCAGGGTCAGCCTGTGATCCTACCTGTTTCTTCAAAGGCAAGGGAATGACCCCCAAGGGCAGCTGTGCCGGCTGCATTGGTCAGGGCCTTAAAAAACCCCTGTGGTCAGAGGGCCCCAATGGCACCTGACCCAGACCACCAGACCTCTTCTGTGCTGAACCTTTCGGGCAGAAAGCTTCCAGTGGAACACCCGTGGTTCCAGGACCCGGGAACCCAGGAGAAGACTCTGGGGGGATGGGTATCTGCCTTTGCACCCTGCCCACGTGACTTCCGCTCAGTTCTGAGGAGAACGTCAGAGCCAGCAGAGGTTTTTCACGTAAGACCCAGGCTTCTCAAGGCCAAGCAAGGCCCCCATGCTTGGAGGTGCGCTAGAGAGGCTGGCTGAATGCCCAGTGGTGGTGGAGAGAGGGTCAAGCCTCGATGGCTGTGAGTCTGATGAGCTTCAAAGCCCAAGAGAGAGTGGCTGATTCTGTGATTCCCATGTCCTCAGCAGGTGACACATCTTTCGAGCCCAAAGGAGAGAATCCTGCTGTGCTACTTTAAATAGCCAACCTTTCTAACAAGGCTTTAATTCACACTTTCGCATAGGAATGTTTCCCGTGCTTCTATCTTAAGAATTTCTATGTAGCTATGGAGTAACGTCTATAGCTATGTAACTATGCACCTATAATAGCTGTGCATTTATGTATGTCTTTCTGTTTAGCTATGCATCTCCATATCTTTGTATCTAAATGGCAATACACGTATGTGTGCATGTCTCTCTTTGCTATCTATCTATATAGTTCTGTATATACCCATCTCTCTCTCTCCCTTTACAAGAGCAGCTGGCAAAGACCCTGAGGGATCTCAAGCCCCCTGCTTCACCGAGCAGGCCTTCTCCATGGCCACTGCCTACCTTCGTGCCATTTGTGCAAGGCTGGCCCTTTTGCTCCTCCTTCCCGCCAGATGGTGACCATTCCAGGCCTAGGCCAAGGGGTTCTCGCAGAGGAGAGACTGGCCAAAGTCTAGAAAGCCACCCTCCCAAGCCGGAAGCAGTTGCTTTGACTGCATCTGCTGGGAACTGAGGCAGAGAGGAGAGCAGGGAGAGGGTTGTGGGCAAGCGTGTGTAGGGGGGTGGAAGCGCAGGGAATTTGGGAATGTGAGAGCAACTGAGGAGTGGAGAATTTTCATTATGGGAGAAATGGCATTCCCTTGCTGTGTGATCTGAGACGAAGTCCTGCCCCTCTGGGGCTGTCAGCGTGCCCAACCTACACCATGAGCATTTGTAAGGGTGCTTCCAGAACCGATGCTCTTAACTGATGCCCCTTTCGATAGTGGATCCTTATCTCTAGATCATCCCGAGTGTGCCAGCCCAATATATCCACAGGGATTTAGTGGGATGTAATGCGGTGATTATGAGCACAGCCTCTTGGGGCCAGCAGGTAAATGTGAGTCCTGGCTGGTCCACTGGGCAAGTAACCTGAGGTCACTTTTAAGGTCTGTGTTCTTGTTGCACCTGTAGGAAGAGGAGACAGAAGGTACCACTCAAGGCCATAAAGTGCTTGTGGTATGTGCTGCTCTTATCTCCCATGTATGATTTTGCTTGATGGTATAGGTCACAAAATGAATGCCGAATGTCAAAATTGCCCAAGGAGGAGCTCTACAGAAATAAAATATTCTATATACCGCAATGCTTTCTTCTCACTAGCATGAGAATCATGTTGCTTAGTGTGATTGCTTACCACCCTTTGCATTGTGACTCTGAGAGCTTGCTTAGCATCCTTTCTCTGTCTCTTGGACTCTGGCTCTACCAGGGAAGCCTGAGTTTGAGGCTGGCCCCCTGAGCTGACCAGGAGGCCAACCTGAACCTGGCCCCATCCCTCAGCATACAATCCCTCCTGGAGAAGCCCTATCACTCCAGGGGTCCTCTCCCAAAGCAGAGCTGAAGGCCCAGAGAGAGCCGCATTACCCCAGACCCTGAGGGCCAGCGTATTCTAAGGACCTCACACAGAGCCCAGGCTCTGCTTGCCTAGAGGCCTGCCTCTGCTCTGGTCCTCCTCAGCCTAGAGCCCCGGGGGTCAAGGTGCAGCCCACCTCCTCTCCCTCACCATAGCCAGCCTCAGTGGGGGAGGCACCAACCTGCCCACCACGGAGCAAGGACGCCAAGCCCTAGGCTCACCCTTGGCTCTCAGTCCCTTATTGGACGGAAAATCACACAAACTCTCCATTACTGAGCACTCGGTCTGCACTTTCCTAACAGATTTATGATGAACGAGTGAGGGAATCGTTTCTTCCTTTCCCCTCCATCGTCTCCCAAGGCACCTGCTGTTCCCTTCCAGAATTCTGGACCTGTTCGGAATTCCCAGCCTAGTGCGAACGGCTCCCAGTCCCCAGTTCCCCCACCCTTTTCTCTGGGAATGCAGCTCCGCGGGTCTGCACCCCCATGCCCCATGCTCGAGTCTCCCAGAGCCCCCAGCCCCGCCCCCATTCCCGCTCCGGCAGGACCCCTCCCGGGAGCCCCGCCCCCATCAGCGGCGGACCCGCAGGTAATCCCCTCCCCCTTCCTGCCCCCGCAGCTCCAGCCCCTTCCAATTAGCGCAGTCTCGGATCCCCTCTGCTGGGAACTGGGGGGCCCCCCTCCGGCTCCCTCCCCAACTCGGGTCCCACGTGGGGAGCCCCGCTCCCAGGCCTGGCCGCCCCATTCACATCGCCCTCCGCCATTGTCCGCGGCCTGTCACTCACGCATGGCATTAGCATTTCTAAAGCCGACTTCTAGCTGCGGCTTCGGTTTCAGCCAAAAAGGGGCTTACTTTGAAACCCAAGTTTTGGGAGAGGGTGCTTCCTAGGCTCCTAAAATAGCTTACTTTTAGGCCCTTAATTCTCCAGGCCTCAGTCTGTTTGCCTATGAAATGGGAGAACTGTTTTCCCTTGTTTTCAGGCTTAGAGTGCCCGGAATGTCTCGGTTTCAAGAGTGTTCCGGAAATGGGGCGGCGTCCATGCAACTGCCTGTTCCTTTCCCCTGACTTTCTTGGACCCTGCCAGTCTGGACCCTCCATTCCCCACCTACGTGCCAGGCGAGATATGTAATTTTGTCAAAACTGGTTTTCCCTGCCCTAACCCAAGCGGCCTTTGTTAAGGCCCTGGCAGGATGGGGCATGAATGGGGGTGACTTCTTTGCCCTGGCATCTGAAACTTGCCTAAGTAACTTGGGTGGAGAGACAGCACCACCCAGTGGCTCCCTCGGCTCTTTGCCAATCTTCCCTAGGGTACGTGGGTCCTTATGTACCTGAATTCTAGGCCCCCCAGTAAGGAGGCATACTTGAGAAATCCTTTTAATGTGTGGAATTTCATTTGCATTGGTTTAGCTGCCTCAAGTCCAAGGCTAAATAAAGAGCTGGTGGTTAGAGTCCCATTGGCCCAGCTCTACCTCGGCCCCACCCCCACAATTCTGTTGGACTGATAATGACTCCTGCTCTGGGTTCTGTTGTCCATAGCCAGGGCTTTCCCCTTCCTAGGCTTCACTTTACTTTATCAGAAAAACGTCAGACTATTCCTCACCTCCATCCCCCAATCCTGCGTTACCCTCTGCTTTTCCTGGCTGGCTGGAGAAATTTGTGTGATGGGGAGGTGTGGGTCCAAGGACCAGTCCTCCAAGGCAGTCAGCTACCTGGACCCCAAGAACAGGCTTTGGTCCCATCCATTCGTCACAGCCTCAATCCCTAGCCTTAAGGCCCTGCCCAAAAACCCATCTGACCAACCCTTCTGAATGTTGGAAAATGGGACCCGCCCCTCCCCAAAGCCTACTTTCTTTCGTTCCTGCTCCCTGCTTCTCCCCTTCTCCTGCTACCTGCACTCTCCCCCCTGCTTGTTCGCCCTGTGCTACATTTGTGCCTGCATTTCTCTTCCAGCCTGGTAGGGAGCAAACTGAGGCAAGGGTAATCCCTGTCTCCAGTCAAAGGCCCACCCACCCCACTCCCCCCATCTCCGGGTCCCTTCTGAACCTGCCCTCGCTGAATGACAGCAAAGGGAACCAACAATCAGGCCCAGAGAGCTGGGGTGCTCAAGCTCCATCCTTCCTCCTAGTCTCTACCCACAGGCCCTCCCTCCATGTAGGAGAGGAGACTGAATGGACTTGGGAACGAGAAGAGGCAGATTAGGCCCAGAGTGTCTTGTGACTGGAGTCGGCTTGGACCTCCAGAAAAACTGGACTGATGGAGAGAGCAGAGGAGGGGCGAAGGCTTGGTCAGGGAAGGAGCAAAGGGTGTTAAACTCCAGTATATAGTATGACCTTGAAGCAGGATCCAGCCCAGACTTTTTTTTTTTTTTTTTTTTTTTTTTTTTTTTTTTTTTTGGTCAGGAGGAAGAGAACTGAGAGCAGTCCCAGCACCATAGATCAGCAGCACAAAGGGCAGGGCTCCGCTGGTCTAGTCCTCTCTAGTTCTGCTCTGAGGAATTACAGAGGACTGTGGCAGCACTGTGTATGAGTGTGGGGTGATGTATTCAAGGGGTGCCCCCCAATCCTGGTTCAGCTCTACTTGGTCTTTTATTTTTATTACAGTTCCGGATGAGATTTTTGTCCAAAGTATTCTGCTACCAAAAAAGGAAGCTGAAAAAGCCCTGATTTAACCTATCCCTACAATATACAAAGGGGGAAACTGAGGCCCGGAAAGGTAAGTTAGGGTAGTCCTAGTGCCTGAAATAGAACCCAACACCCACAAAGTTCTCAATGAACATTTGTACAAAGAGCGACTGAATGCCATGAAATTCTCAAAGAATTTCAAAGCATGAACAAATCCACCTTAATTTGATACATGACAGTGCTATAGGACCTGACACCTTTTTAAACTCTCGAAGAAAGTTGCCACACAAGACACAACAGAGAAAGGTGGGAGCTGACTCAAATGCTGGGAATCACCTGACATTACACTGAATTCTCACCTCTGAAGCAGAAACAGACGTAATGCAGAAAACTGGCTGATTGTCCTTATCTGCTGCCTGAGCTAGTATGTATGCATATGTTTGTGTAAAGTCTGGTTAGTTTCTATCATGGGTCTAATATTAGTTTGCTAACATCTGACATTAAGAAGTAAACAAGGGAAAGCCTCCTCTTACTTTGAGATTGAAATGTGAAAGATCCAGTTGTATACACCTCAAGAGTCCAGCTGGGCTCCTCATCAACCCTGACACAGCACTTGGGTACTCTAGGGTCTCTCTCAGCCCACCATGACCATCATGCATCACAGAGCAAAGCCTGTGGTTACACAGTGACCTGGATTCTTGAATATTCTCTGTGATTAACTCCAGACAAAGTCTAACCCCAGACCACTTTCTCTCTCTCTACAGGCGTTGATGGGCTATCAGGAAAGTAATCTAATGTTAGAAGCTGCTTGGGTAGGACATAATGATCAAGAGAAGCCATCTACCAAAAATGAGATTGTGTGTCCCAAAGACAATAGAAATAATTGGGTGGCTAAGCCCGGGTTGGAATTATCCACACCACTGCTTTGCCCCATCCTCCAAGGGCACATCCCCGTGCACCCAACTAAGTAGGTAAGTAGGTTTCTACTTACCTAGGAAAGTAGAAAGAGCTTTCTGCTACTGACTCTCATTGAATGTGGCTTGGGGTGCATTTCCTCTCTGAGTCCCTGTCTCTCCATCTGTACAAGGAGAGTTAGGAATGAGTCATATATCAAAAAAGTTAAAGGGCAGCCACAGAATGGGAGAGAATACTTACTCATTGTATGCCTGATAAGACTCTATCCAGAACATATAAAGAACTCTTACAATTCAGGAATAAAAAGACAAATGACTCCATTAAGATGGACAAGCAAAAGTGGGAGAAGTAAACTTTCCCATTTTTTTTGTAGATGGCTTCCCTTGATCTTTCTGTCCTACTCTAGCAGTTCCTAATATTAGACATTTCTCCAAGGAAGATAAACCCATTGCTATTAGCACATGAAGAGATGCTCAACATCACAGTCATTAAAAAATATAAACCAAAACCACAGAGATATCGGGATGCCTGGGTAGCTCAGTCAGTTAAGAGTTTGCCTTCACCTCAGGTCACGATCCCCGAGTCCCTCATCAGGCTCCCTGCTCAGCGGGGAGCCTGCTTCTCCCTCTGCCTGCCACTCCCCCTGCCTCGCTTGTGCTCTCTCTCTCTCTCTCTCTGACAAATAAATGAATAAAATATTTAAACTTAAAAAAAAAAAAACCACAGACATGTCACTTTGTACCCACTAAGATGGCTAAAATAAAATAAAAAAACACTTGGAAAATAACAAGTCCTGGTGAGGATGTGAGGAAATCGGAATGCTCGTTCATTGCTGGTGGGAATGCCAACCAAGTACAGCCGCCACAGAAGACATTTTGCCGGTTCCTCCAAAAGTCACACATAGACTCGCCATTTGACCAAGCAATTCCAGTCCTTGGTATGTATTCAAGACAAAGGAAACCACATGTCCACACATAACCTTGTACATCAAGCCTCATTGGCTTTGTACATCAAGTAGAAGCAGCCCAGTCCCATCCTTTGGTGAACAAGTAGACACAACACTGTCTACCCAGACAAGGGAATAATACTATCTGGCAATAGTAAGAAATGAAGCATGGTTAGATGCTACAATGTAGATGAACTTGAGAACATTCCACTAAGTGAAAGAAGCCAGGTACAAAAAGACACAGGTTCTATGCCTTCATTTCTATGGAGGGTCCACGAGAGGCGAATCCATAAAGACAGAAAATGGATTTGTGACTGATAATGGGTATGACATTGCAGGGGGGGAGTGGGGAGATGATGACAGTGCTCTGGAATTAGACCATGGTAATGGTCACATATACTAAAAACCCACAGAATTGTACATTTTTGAAAGAATGAATCCTCTGGTGTATGAATTACATCTCGACGGTGGGGTTTTTTTGTTTCTGTTTTCATGAATGAACTATATGGTGGTAGTTTACAGATTTGGCTACGTCAGTACTACTCCAGGTCTACCCCACCTCCTGGTGCTTCTGGGCCTGAGGAAGAAAAGGTTTTTTAACGTGCCCCTGGGGTGGTTCAGACACAGCCAGGTTTGGAAACCACCGGACCAGCTCCAACACTCCAGGGTCCTGCTTGTGTTTATAATGAGTGGTACCTGTAAACAGTTGCACACAGCCCCTCTCCCTGTGGGAGTTGGCCTCTCTTGGGTTCTGTATGCCCTGAAACAGCCAGACCTCACACCGCAAGAGGGACCTGTGGCATTAGCCACAGAAACAGACCCTTCTTGTGCTCCTGGGTCCACAGGGGGTTTTCCGACGTCTGAGGCTGGTCTGCTGCTGTTGGCCTTCCCAGGTGTTGGGGGAGGAGGGGCTCCCTCTGCAGAGCCTGAGATCCAGTGCTCTTTACTCTGGGGGCACCAACACCAGACCTACCCAGAAGGCCATGTGGTGGAGGAGCTCAAACCCCACTAGGGGATCTGGCAGGGAGGGGGCCATGTGGATGACCCTCAGGTGCCTGGGAACCACATGCCTGGGGCAGTTTGGCTCTGGTGCCTGGACCAGACTCTGAGCAGGGAGCTCTTACAGAGGAAATCCAGGCCTAGCCTTCAGATTGAAGCAGATGAGTTGTTCTGCCTGCCTTCGGCATGAGTGGGGATGTGAGTGTGTGCACAGGCCTAGCAAGGCCCCGGGACTCAGCTGTAAGCTGAGAGGCTAGGCCCTGCCCCCATTTGTTCCTGGCCTGCCTTACCCCCAACAATGCCCAGCTTGCATTCTTCCCTCCCAGTAGCTTCAACGATAATAACATCCCTTCCCCACACACATAGTCTGATTAAGGGCCAAAGCAAAATGCTTTGTGATAGTCTACTTAATTTCCTCCTCACCACAACTTTTTAAGGTAGGAAGTGCTCTTCTCACTTCACACACAAAAAAGTGAAGCTCAGTTACTTACTCGACTAATATTTACTGAACATTTACTATGTGCTAAGAACTCTGCTAAGTGCTGGATGTATACACGTGAATGAAGTCCAGCCCTATCTGGAGGGAGATGACACTCTGTCCCCAAGCATGGGAAAGAGATTTCTAGAAAGAGGTCCGGCTGGGATGGCAAGCCAGGTCCACTTGAGTCCACAAGTCCTCCTCCCTCGGGCTGCCCAAACCTCCACACAGAGCTCTTGACAAGCCTTCCCCGGGCTGCCCTGTGATTGGGTCTTTCCAGGACTATGAGAAGGAAGAGTGCAAGGCTTTCTAAATGTCAGTGGTTCATAGGTCAGCATCACAACTCTTGCCATAGTTTCATCCCACCTGTTTCATTATTTGCTGTTTCTCTTTAAATGTATGTGCTTTTTAACATGTGAACTTTTATATTTACCTTTCTGTCACAGTAAGCAATGATTTCTGTGACATCACATGTGGCATGCCAGTTGCATTTTTTCCCTAATAAAACTTAACAGGAATATATCGCTATTGACATGTAAATCTTTGGTTAGGTGCCACTTAACATACTCTCACTACCAGCAATATGAGCAGCATACTTAGGAAAAATACTGCACAAGTAAGAACATGTGGGTCCTTTAGACACCTGGAGGTGAGCTTGCATGGAGGCCACCTTTGCTGAGAAGTTGCCTGGGTCATCTTGCTTTAGGCTAGTCCCTGAGAGACTCAGGGCTCAGAAGTGAATTCAACTGAAGGTCTGTCTGTTATTCCTGAGGGGCCACGAGGAAGAGAAGAGGAAGTGCAGTTGGCAAGATGGTGGAAGTTCCTACCTGATGCCTGGTGACTCCTTCCCATGACCTCCACACCCCCACCTATCCCCGGCCAAGTCATTCCCCTCAAGAGAGGTTTGAGGTGAAGAGTGAAGGACCTGGGTCTTGGTGCAGACTGAAAAGAGCAGAATCCAGGCAGCAAACCACTGCATGTCCCAGAAATCCTGGGCAGGGCTTTGGATTCTCTCAAGGTTCAGGTCAAGTTTATCCATAGCTGCTAAGGGCAGAGTTCCTGGATCACAGTAACCGCATGGCCCTGGGCAAGTGACTTCATGCCTCAGCTTCCCCATGGGGAAATGAGAGGGCCTTTTTCATAGAGTGGTTACAAGGATTATGTGAGACATAATGTAAAAATGGAGTTTGATAAAGGTCTATCCAAATATTATTTTATTATTATGCCTATTCAACAAATTCAAAATAAATACTCATTGGCCACTTTGGGGCCCAAAGCATGATTCCAGGCACTTAGGTGTGGGGGAGAGGGAGCAAGGGGTCTGGAGGGGTGTGCAGAGATGAGTACAATACGTCCTGTACAGTCTAGGAGCTGAAGCAGACAGATAATTCCAGTTAAACCGTATGATTTTTGCCAATATTTGATTGGCAAACTACAATACTACTTCAGGCATCAGGCAAAGTAAAGTGCGTACAAAATGGCAATGAAGAAGGGAATGATTTTCTTCTACTGGGAAGATGAGGGAAGTTTTCACTTAAGAAGTGACCTTTGAGGGGAACCCTCCTACACCGTTGGTGGGAATACAAGCTGGTGCAGCCACTCTGGAAAATGACATGGAGGTTCCTCGAAAAATTGAAAATAGAACTACCCTATGACGGGGCGCCTGGGTGGCTCAGTGGTTAAACTGCTGCCTTCGGCTCAGGTCATGATCTCAGGGTCCTGGGATCGAGTCCCACATCGGGCTCTCTGCTCAGCAGGGAGCCTGCTTCCTCCTCTCTCTCTCTCTGCCTGCCTCTCTGCCTACTTGTGATTTCTCTCTGTCAAATAAATAAATAAAATCTTTAAAAAAAAAAAAAGTAAAAAGAACTACCCTATGACCCAGCAATTGCACTACTGGGTGTTTACCCTAAAGATACAAATGTAGTGATCTGAAAGGGCACGCGGACCCAAATGTTTATAGAAGCGATGTCCACAATAGCCAAACTATGGAAAGAACCTAGATGTCCATCAACAGATGAATGGATAAAGAAGATATGATATATATACACACATATGTGTGTGTGTGTGTGTGTAATGGAATACTATGCAGCCATCAAAAAACAAAATCTTGCCATTTGTGATGATGTGGATGGAACTAGAGAGTATTATGCTGAGCAAAATAAGTCAATCAGAGAAAGACAATTATCATATGATCTCTTGATATGAGGAATTTGAGAGGCAGGACGGGAGGTCATGTGGGGAAGGGAGAGAAAAAATGAAACAAGATGGGATCGGGAGGGAGACAAACCATAAGAGATTCTTAATCTCACAAAACAAACTGAGGGTTACTGAAGAGAGGGGGGAGGGATAGTGTGGCTGGGTTATGGACATTGGGGAGGGTATGTGCTATGGTGAGTGTGTGAATTGTGTAAGACTGATGATTCACAGACCTGGGCCACTGAAGCAAATAATATATTATATTTTAATAAAATAAAATGAAATAATAAAGTTTAAAAAAAAAAGGAGGTGACCTTTGAGCCTTGAAGGATGGGCTGGATGGCAGTCACCTGCAAACCAGGAAGAAGGACCCTGTGGGTGATGGTGGGGAGAATGTCAGCAAAGGCATGGGAGTGGGTTCAAGTAGAGCCTGTGGGGGAAATGACTGTGGCTGGTGTGCCTAGGCAACTGTACTGCCCAGGAGCCTATAAGCTTGGTGGGCTGCTATGGAGGGTCTTGGGTGCTGTCCTTGCCTTCCCGAAGGAGTTGGCAGCTACCCAGCAACAAACAGGAGATGATCATTCCTCTCTGCTCAGTGGGACCGGTGACACAAAGTGGAGCAACAGCCTTCCTACTTTGCCATTAAAAGCTGAAATGACTACAGAAGAAATTATAATTAGCCAACCCCCCCCCCAAAAAACAACCAAAACCAAACCAAACCAAAACAAAACAAAACAAAACCAAATACACACACACAAAAAAAACAACCAATCCAAAAAAGCTTTCTGGGTGTGAGTTGTGAGAACCTGTTCTAGACTGGCCAAGGAGGCTGAGGAATCTCTTCCCCTGGAGACCTTGAAAAACAGGAGAGATTCTCATCTGTCTGGTCCCAGAAGAATCTGCCCAGAGGCAGGGGGCTGGACTAGATGACCCATTTGGGTTCTTTCCAGTCTGCAGCCTTGATGATCTCATTGTTCCCTCTTCCTCTGGGTGAGTTGCCTCGCCCCAGCTCATACTCACTGGGGTCTTTCCTGTCATCAGAAATCTCCCAGGCCCCCAAAGCCACAGCTCTTCCAGTTAGTGACTCACAAATTTGTCAGCAAGATCATCCCAGTGTCTCGCCTCCATCCTCCTTGCTGTAAGCTTGAGTAAGGCTTGCTACTGTAAGACTTTCTCTTTCTAACTTCCTATCCTAATATAGCCAAGACCTTTCCCGTTCAAACTTCCTCCCAGTGTTGCTGCCACCTCTGAAGAGACAGTGAGAGCCTCCCAGATAAGATAGGTTTTAGAATTGAAGGGCCTGGGTTTGACTCTTGACTAGTTGTAAGATTGTGGGCAAGCCACTGAAGAGCAGGGATTAAGTAAACTAAAGTTTACGGAGCACTTGCTGTATGCTCACATACTAGTTGAATGAATCACAGGTTAAGTATTATCCCTATTTTGTGGGAGGGGAAACTGAGGCTCCAAGAGGTTACCTTTCTTGCTCACTGTCCCCCAACTAGTAAGTAGCAAAGCCCAACTGGAGCTCGGACCTCACAGATTCCAAAGGCTCTGCCACTTCCAGCCCCTGGTGGTTCTTCCTGCCTCACCGCACAACCTCATTCCCTGTCGTCTGTAAAATGGGGTTAATACTCCTCATCCCCACAGAGTTATTGGGAGGGTTAAGAACATACATGCTGTGTATGGACGTGATGCATAAGTCAAAAAGCGCTAGGCAGATGCAAAATAATCACAACACTCAAGCCCCAGTCAATTCTCTGGGCTTCTGCCAAAACCTCTGAGAGGCTATTTCTGAGGCTAGCAGGCAGAGGTAACCTCTCACTTCCTCTGTCACTGTCGGATCGGATGAAAGAGACCTCTCTTCCATCACAGATTTTACCGCACTGGGCTGTAGTTCTTTTGTTAGCATGTTTACCTCTCTAATTCAATTATAAACACTTCCATGGCACAGTGCTTAATACAGAGTAGCTCTCAGCAAGTGTAGCTTGAATGAATGAATGAGGCAGAGAGGTCCTGCCACAGACCTGCTCCATTTCTGCTGGTAGTTCAGCTTCCAGCCTCCCTCCCCCGAGCCCAGTCTCCCAATGGGGCTGCTCACTGCTAGCCTTTCAATCCCACAGTCTCATGTCGGCCTTGCCAGTGGACATTCAGAGTCCTTAGCATCTGACCCAGCCCCACTCTCCTTGACACCTTCTTGCCTGCTCTCCTGCCCTCACACTGGCAGGGCACAAACCAAACCACACACCACAGTTTCCCAAACATGCCAGACACTTCCCTACTTCCTCGCCTCTGCTCACACCATTCCTTCTACCAGGAATGTCCCCCTCAATAAAGCCATCTTGTCGAAGTGTGTATTCCGCCTCCTTCATGAAGCTTTCCCTGACCAAACAATGTGTCCAAAATTAAGGCAATCTTATTTGCCCATGAACCCCCATTGCACAGAGTAGATACTCTTTAAAGGACTCCTTAGTATCCTCTACCTTCTCAGGCAGTCGTTTCCATCCCACCGTGTGACCTTGGACAAGCCCCTACCTCAACTCTGTCTCCAATCTGTACACCTGTGTCTAATGGCTCTTCCAAACCTGCCATCCTGTGACCTGGCTTCTTTGGGGCTCCAGGGGACAGTGAGAGCCCCAATAGGGGCCTTCAAATCTTGACAGCATGTGCCCAGCTTCGAGGCCGGAAAATCCGTCACTCAGATATTGGAAGCTAATTGACTTGCTTAATAAAGGGATAAATAAATATCTACTTAACATGGTTACTGTCAGAGGCCTGAGCAAGAGAACTTTTCCATCACTGAAGTTTTATTGCAGGAGAAGCTAATTAGCTCTAATTAGGGAACTCCCAGGTGCTTAAGGCAGAGGCCAATGGAGGGGAAGGGGGAGTGGAATACAGGTGGGGAAGGGGAGGGAAGGGTGCTTCATGCTCCCCTCACAGTAACTTGCCTAATTGGTATGAAGGGGCTTGGGACTCCCCAGGAACCCCAAGCTTAGTGACACCCGAAGCCCCTCACCCACCTGGGATAATGGAAGGAGGCTTCTTGAGAACCTATTATGTGCCCGGCACTATATCAAGTGTGTTCTGCTAGTGATTTCATTTGAACCTCACAGCCACCCTGAGAGGCAGAAATTCTTCATTGACCCATTTCTTAGATGAGGAAACTGAGATGCACAGAAATTAAGCCCCTTGTCTGAGTTCACACAGGAAGGGAAGAAGAGGAGCTGGGACCCGACCTGAGGTTAAGGGCTGGGGCTCTTGTCTTTGGTGTCCACTACCCCACCAGGTGACAGGCTCAGGGGTTTCGTGCTGTTCAGGGAGGGCTTTGGATAGGCAGTGTCTTTTCTTTGCTGTGGTTGTTGCTAAGAGGCACTCAGCCAAGAAGCTCTCCAGGGTGAGCCAAACTGGGCACAACCAAGGCTGGCATGGTACCTGAGTGAGTTGGTTGTCTTTTGATTCAGGAACTCCTCCTCCTTTGATTCAGATGTGGCTCTAGGCTGCAAATGCTAGATGACTAAGGGCTCCCCCCACCCTCAAGGAACTCACATTTCAGTGGAAATCTGTGAACATTTGAATAGCAAGTCATTTAAGTGTAAAAAGGTCAGTAAAGAGATGCATCTCTTCCATCATGTCATTTCTCTGCTTAGAAATTTTCCCTGGGGTTTTGAGGCCCTTAATCGGCACATTTGAGTTTCTTTCCATGAGATGACCTGGGGTACAAAAAAGAGCATGAACTGTGGAGCCGGGATTTGAACCCAGGTTCTTCCATTTATTGTGTGACCTTGGGCGTTTCCCTCTGCCTCTCTCCATGCTACCATGATTCTGGACCAAGCATTGCAGTCCTTATTTGGACCCATGAGCTCCTGGCTTCCCTGTCTGCTTTTCTGCTTCTCTAGAACCCACTCTTTGTGCTATAGCCAGCATGAGCTGGTTGAACAAGAGAGCTCATGTGATAAGGGTCCTTCAAAGTCCTTACCATGACCTGTGACGATTTCATGATCAGACTTCCGTTTACCTCTCTGGTCTCATCTCAGGCTGCCAAGCTCCACTACACCAGCCCTCTTAATGTTGCTCGAGAAAACTGACCTCATTTCTACCTCAAGGCCTTTATACTTGCTGTTCTCCCCCATCTCAGTGCTGCGACCCCAGCCATTTGCACTGCTGGCTCCTTCCCCTTCTTAAATGTCACCTCCTCAGAGACATGTTCCCCAACCATCCTATCTTAAATAGCAGTACCCTCTTTGTTCTCAATTTCAATACTCTTTGTTTCCTTTCAAACACCATGATTCGAATTTTTAATTTTTTTTTATTTTGAAAGATTTTATTTATTTCAGAGACAGAGAGCATAAGTGACATGGAGGGGAGAGACAGAGGGACAAGCAAACTCCCCGTTGAGCAGGGAGCCCCGACACAACACACAGGACTCGATCCCAGGATCTTGGGATCATGACCTGAGCCGAAGGCAAACACTTAACTGACTGAGCCACCCAGGTGTCCCTATTTGTTATTCTTTTTTAAAAAATGTGTATATTGTCTCCTCTCATTCAAATGTAGGCATCATCAGGGTAGTGAATTTGTTTTCATCACCACTATGCCTTGGTCAGTGTTTGGCACATAGTAGGACTCAGTACAGTTGTTAGATGCATGGGTCATGGTTAGAGCAATGAGTGAATGAACACTTCTTAAAGCTGTTTTGAAGATTAAATGAGCTAATGCATGTTAAATGTCTGGCATGGAGCCCAGCAAAGAGCCCAACTCAATAGCTAATAGTCGAATTTGCATGTGACCTGCTGGCTGGTACCCATCCTAGCCAGCCCATCTTCCACCCAACCCCCTGCTCCCCACAAGGCTCAGCTCCTACTGCCCTGGAATAGAAACAAAGCCATTTTCACCCATGGGCAGCGGTGTGCTGGAGTTGAGAGCCAGTGGTGAAATACTCAAGAATTTAACAAGCAGATCGTTAAACTCTTGGTAGCTTAAGAGTGGTCGTGGTGGGAGTAGTTACACTGCAGATACTGGCAAACGTTACAAATCAAGACACCACCACCCCCACAAAGAGCCAGTTTACCAGTCCACTGCCACTAAACTTCACCCCTGCAGTCCCCCAGTTCTATCAAAGTGCTCTGCCCCACAATCGCAGGCAGGCCTGGGTCAACCCTGCCAGCCTGCAAGGTCTAGATCCAGCAATGCCTGCCCCCTCCCTCTAAGAAAGCACGCAACCTCCCTGTTCTTGCTCCTGCAGACAGCCTCAGTGCCACAGGCTAGGGTACATATGACAGCATTTCTGTATATTGATTTTTGTCCTCTTTTCCTCCAAGTGAACATGAGAATCTTATCCCTGAAGCTTACATTGAAAATCATGAAAACAGGGACATAGTGGTATATATATATTTTTCCTTCTAATCCCCCATGATGCCTAGCACAGGATTTGGGACTATGGGGGTACTCAGTAAAGATTCCCTGCAGCAAGCTGGTCGAGTGGTAGGAGTCTAGGGTGGAGAAACAGGAGCTCTGCATTTCAGCTCAGCTGAACCACTGACTTGTAGTGTGACCTGGGCCCCTCCCTTTCCCTTTCTAGGCCTCAGTTTACCCATCTAAAATGATACTGGTGATTTTTGAAGCTTCCTTCAAACTTCAAAACCCAAAGGGTTTGTTCACTGACTGATAACACAAATGAGTGTTTATTGTTTTATGCAAAAACTCTTAGGGACTCTCAAAGAAACAATTCTTGGTACCTCATGCACCCCGCCCACCACAACAGAAACTTGGAAGGACCTTTAGGGGGGATGGAACCTAAGGCCTCTCTTCTGCAGATAATGATAGCTAGGATCTACCGATCACTTACTATGTGCCGAGTACTGTTCTGAACACTTCTCACTGATTCATTTAATCTTCGCCACAATGATGCCAAAGGGTAGACACTATTGTCAAGGCCCATTTTACAGATGAGGAAGCCAAGGTTCAGTGAAGTGAAACAAATTGCCCAAGTCCCATAGCTGGAAGTAATAGAACCAATGCTTGAACTAGGCAGCCTGATTCTGAAGCCCATACACCTAATCAGTGTGCTCACTACCTTGTGCGGGCCCTCAGTGGAAGTGTTTGTCTCTCAGAGGCCCTGGGGCCACCAGACAGACAGCTTGCCTTTCCACCCACAGGTCCCACTATAGCCTAAGCTCTACTAACAGGCAGAACGCCTTAGAGGGAATGTCACATCTTGCTTCCTCTCCTTCCCAGCTGTGTGACCTGGAGCATGTCCCTCTGCTCCTCTGAACCTCAGTTGTCCCATCTATTTCACACAGGGCTCTTGTGAGGGTTAGGAGAGGAAGAAAATTAGCATGTCAAATTGTCTCTGAGAGAGGAGCCAAGAGAGAGAAATTATCTCTACCAATTTACAGAAGCAAAAACAGTCAGAAAGGATAAAAACCTCCTTAAAGCCATGCAGTCGGTTGGGGCAGAAACGGGATTCAAACCCAAGGCTTTGTGTTCTTTTGATTTAAACTCAATAAATGGATATTGATACAGTAATATGAAAGTCAGATTTCCTGTCCTTTATCTGTTGCGGGATCCCATCCGGGACACCACATTACATCTAGTCATCGTGTCTCCCTAAGTCCTCTTGGCTATGGCGGTTTCTCGGACTTTACTCACTTTTGAGGACGTTTGTGGTTTTGAGGAGTGCTGGTCCAGTATTTTCTAGAATGTTCTTCAATTGGGATTGGTCTGACATTTTTTCAAGGTTTGACAGGGGTTAGGCATTTGGGAGAGGAAACCCACAGAGGTGAAGTGGGCCATCTCATCATATCACACCAAGGATACACACCCTCAGCATGACTTATCCTTGTCAATGATGGCCGTGACCATCTAGCTGAAGTGTGTTTGTCAGGTCTTTCCACTGGAAAGTTACTCCTCATTTTTCTCCTCTCCATGCTGTACTCAGTGGAAGGAAGCCGCTGTAAATAGCCCACACTTACAGGATGGGGAATGGGGACATACATGCCACTTCATTGTCAGAAGACAATCAACATTAACTATTCACAATTCTTTGTGGGACATTTTCTTCTTTCTTCTCCCTTTATTCAACGCTTATTGCTATGACTATAGGCTCATGAGTATTTGTTTTATATTTTGGGTCATATCCCAATACTACATTATTCTGTCACTCCAGCTGTTCCAGCCTTGGCCTTTGGAAGCCCTTTCCATTGGTCCCTGTGTCCCTTTGACACACCCCCATCATCGTGGGTCTCATTTCCTCAAGCCCTTCCTCCCTTTCTGTCACTTCACGATGCTCCAGGATCATCTTGTTTATTTCCCGGTCCTGCCCTGGAATCAAGCTCTTCTACAAGGAACTCTGGATGCTTCTGGGCCCTCTCACCTGACAGAATAAAATGAAATGTGTATAATAACTCGGGTTACTATACTGATCTGTAAGTACAACCGATCTGTAAGTTCTTCTCTGTGTAACTATTTGTATCTATACTACGCTAAACCTAAGTTCCCACTGATAGTTCTCATTCTAATGCATTAGCACCTGGATCACTCCAGCCTTCCTTCTTGCTTATCTGTACACTCCCATTCCAATGGTGAGCATCTTGGCTCCCATCACCCACCATGTGACTTCATGCTCTTTTCACAGCCCTCCTCCTCCATTCCTGCCAGGTTTCCAGGGCCTACCTAGCAGCTGCAATGAGGAAGAGCTGTGTTCATCTTTCCCAGGCTCTGGGTGGCCTTAGGTGGGGGTGGTGATTTCACAGCTGGGGTAACACTCACCATCTGGGCCAGGCCCTCTCCGGTTTGGTTTCTACAAGCATCCCTGAGGATAGCCTCTCTCAGTCCTTCAAATGGCCCAGGAGAGTTTGCCCTAGTACCTGTCTGTTGACAATTAAGGCTTTTTTTTTTTTATTTGTTTGTCAGAGAGAGAGGGAGGGAGAGAGAGAGATGAGAGAGAGGGAGAGCACAAGCAGGGGGAGGGGCAGAGTGAAAGGGAGAGGCAGGCTCCCTGCTGAGCAAGGAGCCTGATTCGGAACTTGATCCAGGACCTTAGATCATGACCTGAGTCGAAAGCAGATGCTTTACCGACTGAAACACCCAGGCATCCCTATTTTTTTTTAATTTTTTTAAAAGATGTATTTATCCACTTGAAAGTGTGGGGAGGAGCAGAGAGAATCTCAAGCAGACTTGGTGCTGAGCACTGAGCTGGACATGGGGCTCGATCCCAGGACCCTGAGATCGGGACCTGAGCCGAAACCAAGACTTGGATTCTTAACCCACCGCACCACCCAGGAGCCCCAACTGAGCTTAAAGACCTGTTGGAACTCAGTGCTGCTGCTACAGCAGGCCCCCTCCTCCACTACTGGATGTCTCACTGCTCCCAGCCCCTCACCCCTGCCCTTAGCCAGCCGTGGGGTCTCTGGCTCGGCTCTGCTCAGACCAGCAGCTCCTGGGCAGTGGGCTGGGCTGAGATGTGATGGAGGATGCAGAGAAAATTGGAATTCCAGGCATGGACAATCCACAGCATGGAGGAGCTAAGGCTCCTTTGGCCAGGGTTCAAATTAGTTCGGCTCAGTGGCTGTCACCTTGGAACAGTATGCTCTATAAACCCACTCAAGCAGGGCCTCTGCCCCAGTCTTATGCCTCAGGGGTCCCTGTGCTTTGAAGGGCCTTCTTTCAAGCATGCTCATGTCCCCCCTGATGCCGAGTGCAGTACGGACCAGGGCCAGCACTGCCTCCCGGGTGGAGGGCTCCGAGCCCAAATACGGACCCATGTAGGTCCCAGTCCTCTTTTCTTCTCTTTGGGACATTCTCAACTAGTGACTCTATGCATGGAGTCAACCAGATGTCCCGAGGAGCTCCTGGACTTGCATCTATGATGTCTTCTTGGGGCCCTGGGGCTGAGCACAGTTCCAGGAGGACAATCTGGCAGGCAGATCACTCCTGCTGGGTGGCATAGTACTTTTTTTTTGTAGGATCATGGGAAAGATTAGGTTGCCAGAACGGTGCTAACATGCTGATTTTGGGTGGCTCAAACTGTTTATATAGACGGGGGCCTCATATATATATATATGTACATATATATATATATGTACATATATATATATATCCGGTGTGTTTATATATATATATATATGGAGGGGTTGTCCAGGGACTACATACTGTAGAGACAATACTTCCTCAAAACCTACAGAGTTAAAGAACACAGAATTTCCAGGCCTCAAGGGAGTTTTGAAGCCATTTAGCCCAAAGCATTCCTGGTGTATATGCATCATCTCTCACCCACCCCCCTCCGCCCCAAAATCTTCTCTGGGCCCCTCTGAGCTGCTGGGGATGGAGAGAGAAATAAGTTCCTGTCCTTGCCCTTCAGGGTCTCCCCGTCGAAAGGGGACACTGGCACAGAAACTGTCATTTAGGGAATTTAATAAAAAGAATAGCAGTAATCATCATCATCATAATGATAATAATAATAATAGTAGCATAGAAACCATCACTTACTGAGCTCTTACTATGCACCAGCCACTGTGAGACATGCTTTGCATGCATCGTCCAACATGCTTTCGGTGAGTTCAGGGAGTGGGGAGCAATAGTATTCCTATTTTATGCAGGAGGCAGCTGAGGCTCCGAGTGTCCCTCAGCTCTGTCCAGCTCCATGGCCCAAGTTCTTTCCCACCCTCAGGCCTGAAGCCTGAAGAGATGGAGGCCAAGTGGGGTAAGGTGACTTGTCCAGAAAGAAAGGACTTGAGCCCATGGCCCTCTGCCCTCAGCCCTGCAGGGAAGCCTCAGTTCTCTGCCAGAAAGAGAGTGGCATGTGTCCACACTCCTGGCTCCCTTTGCCTACCATGGTCTCATCTCCTGGCATGGCCCCAGCCCCAGACTGAGCCGGACAGGCCATGTGGCTAGCACATCTCCCTTTCAGCTCTGCCAAGCCTGCAGCTGGCCCACCCCTCACGTGCCCCCTCCGGCACCCAGCCCCCTCTCCTCGGCCAACAATGCAGCCCTCCTTCCGTTCAGCATTCCTGCCAGCTGGTGTGTGAACCCTGTGCAAGGAGGCTGGGTTGCCATGGCAGCCGTGGAGGGCTGGTATGGGAGGGGGGAGGCGGTCACACTGGTGCAGGGCTCCTGACCTCCCTAGGAAGAGAGGCAGTGGCCCTGGGCCTAGTCAGTGCTCCAGCAGGTCACCCCAGAAGGCCTACCCCAACCCTGCCCTGGCCCTCTGCCCACACCGGGTGTGCTTTAAGAGCTCTCACCACACAGAGAAAGAGATGAGCTACGGAGGAAAAATGCCCAGGCCCTTCAGAGCTCAAGCCCAATACAGCAGAACTAATTTGAAATGTCACTTAGGGCAGTCTCGCTCCCGGCCAGCGAAAAGCTGGTTTATTTACATAGTTGGCAGTGACAGGAGGCCAAGAACCCCACCATGCCAGGGCATAGGGGATGGGTAGCTGGGGGCCCCAGCAGTGGCCCTGTGGCCTGGACCTTGCTCAGAATCACCATCTGGAAACCCCCATGGGCAGAAGGGCCAGCTCCAATAGACCCCACACATACCTTCCCCACTCCAGTTGGTGCCCCCCCTTCCGGGGCCACAGGGCAGCACAGGAACTTCTAGTGGCTGCCTTTTGGCACCAGTCCTGCGCCAGGCGCTTGGTTGAACCCTTGACTCCATTATCTCATTGAGTCCTTGTCAAGCTCCGAGAGGAGTGGTGATTCTCCTCAGGTCACAAGTGAGGAAACTGAGGCTTCGAGAGACATGTGACTTTCCGGGGTGTTAGACAGCTGGCAAGTGGCCGCTGAGATTCAAACCCGGGACAGTCTCCCTCCTTAGCCAACGCTTTGCCTCTGGGTCCATGCTCTGGATCTTGAGTCTCTGGCTTCCACCTGCCCAGCCACTACCAAGGCTGTGGCCCGCGTGAGCCGCTGTGCCTGTCAACTAATTGTTGACGGCCTTTTACTTTTTTATTGAGATTGATTTTTTTTGTTGATGGCCTTTCATAGCAGACCCTACTGGATTGCCCAGTGAGCCACTGGTCTGGAGGCTGAGAGGTCAAGGTGAGGTCGGGCCTCCCACAGGAGAACTGAGGCTCTTCCTGATGCCCACCTATGTGCTTGATACAGGGGGACACCCTGGTGCCTGGCTGAGGAAGGGTTATGTGGAGCAAACAGTCCTGTCTATACTTCACTCTGTTATATAACAAACATACACAAAACATCTAGATGTGTGTGGGACTATGCTGGGTGTTGGGAGTGTGAGTATGGGAGAGACATAGTCCCCATCTTCCCAGAGCTCCCAGTCACTCTCAACAAGAATAGCACACCAAGTGCTAACGTTGAGTGGCCGACGCCAGGCGCTGTTTTATTAAGCAGCTCTAGTGGATGGATTTTATAATCTCTTTAGCAATGCTATGAGGAGTGTGCTTATTATCATCCCCACTTCACAGATGAGGAAACAGAGCCATTGGGAGAGAAAGTGCCTTGTACAGGGTCACACAACGAGCAAGTGACAGAGGTGGGGTCTGAACCCAGGTGGACTGCCTTCGGAACCCCTACTCCCAGTTCCGCATTATCTAGAATAAAAGCCAGAGGCCTGAGCATGGCAGCGAGAAGCATTGGGATCTGATGTAGAGCAGGCTCGCCAAGGGCACTCTGGTTGGCAACTCCAGGAGGATTTTCCAAGCAGGAGACCCTTCAAAGGGCGCTTCTTGGAGCCCAGAGGCTTCAGCCAGCCAGGGGCTAACACTCTGAGGGGACACACTGGAGAAGGGCCTGCTTTCTGTGCCAGGGCCCCAGGGAGAGAATGTGGCTGGGATCAGGATGCTGGCGGGGCAGAACGAGATGGGGAAGAACGTGAAGAAGGCCCAGAACCCAAGGCTGGGGTGTGGTGGGCAGCCACCCAGCAGACTCTGGGCTGAAGGGGTGAACACAGGGCCAGGGGGTAGGGGGTGTGGGAGCTGCTTGGAGACCCTGTTCTCTAAGTGGTCCTTCCCAGGACTCCAAGGTGAAGGGAGCAAACCTCTAGAGAGAAGGCTCAGAGTCGAAATGGAGACTTGGGCTGGTGGGTGGATGAGGGGGCTGGACAGTTCTTAGGCATGAGGCCCCTTGGAGAGTTAGGAGACCCTCATCCATGCTCCACTCTCCTGTGTGCCCCTCTGGGATTTTCCAGAGTGGCCCAGAGAGGAAGAGAGACCTCAGTGGAACTATGGACTAAGATGTCTCCTACCCCTGTCTCCAGCCCTAGCCCAGCACCCACCAGCCATGTGTTCTCTTAGCAGAAAGGAGCATACAGGACTCTCCTGTGCAAGTGCTACCAGCTCTGGAGAATTTTCTCTGGTAAGTGCTGGTTTCTTGACCTAGAAACACAAGGAGGAGTTGGAAGGGGAGTGGCTGCTGTGTGGGTAGGAGGCCCTGACCAAGATCCTTAGGCAGTTGGTTTCGAATGGACCCTGAGACTGCCTTGAGGAAAGGGGGCCACTCAAGACGGCATGTTGGTGACAATGCTGCTGGCTTCGGGGGCCTCATTTGGGGAGGAGGGGAAGGGAAGCTCATTTCCTTCCTGAGTCCAACCAGAAGGACAATGGGTTCGATTAGAACAGAAGGACTGTGTCACCAAAGGTCACTGAGAAACAGATGAGGTTCCATGGAACATCGGCACTGATCCTAGGGTTCCTCTAACCTCCTCAGGTGACTCAGGATCCCAAGGACCCATGAGCACCCCTGGGACGAGCCCCTTCGGTCCATGCCGCAGACCCAGCAGTGCTGCATCTGGCCTTTAGCAAGCAGGTGGTGCGCAAAAGGAGTTAGAACACCGAGTAGGAAAGGAGCGAGCAGGGAACACGGAGCAGCAGCGCCCTTCAGCATTCTCAGAAATGTCATCTAGGGGCCTCTAAGCCTGTGGGATGAATTCTCCAGGCCCCTGTCTCCTTTGATTCCACTCCCCTACCTCCACCTCTCTCCTTACAGTCCTTCAGTGACTCTCCGTGCTCCCCAAGGCTCCCTACCTGCCATTATGTCTTGCTACCTTCTTGCATGCTTAAGTCTTCTGACTCAACATTCAGACAAGCTTGCTTTGAAATGTGTGTTCCCATCCCTTGCCCACAGTGCCCTAGGATCCCTGGAGTAGGTGGCCAGAAGCCAACTGGGCCCCTGTGAGCCCTATATGGTCAGGGTACACATGTTCCGATAGGGCTTCTCCACATGGCCATAGGGTGGTCAACTCAGGCCACTGGAGAGGAGACAAAGGGCAGGGAAAGAGGGGGACAGCCTGGAGCCGCCCAAGCCCAGCAGACCTAGCAACACAGACCCTCAGGCTTCTGAGGCATGTGATGAAAAGCACAGGAGAGCAAAGCAGAGTGCTGCCAAGAGTGGTCTGGCAGGCAGCAGGCCAGTGGGCTGGGGTTCACCTTCCAGTAACGTCTTTTCCCTCAGCTTCCCGTAGAAGAAGTCTCATTGGCCCAGGTCCCAAGTTCCAGGTGAACGCTGGGCACTGGGGGTAATTGCCAGAGCCCTCTGGTTCTTCCCTTCTCTGAGGCTTCTGCTCAGAATCCCTGCCAGCTGCTCAGCTGGGACAGGGTCCTCACTCTCCTTTCCTCAACTTCACCCACGGTCAAGCACAGAAACACCAAGCCCCACCCATCTCAACTCCTACCACTCTCTCCTGTCTTTCCCACTCTGTGCATTTCGCTACCACTGCTCCTGGCATCAAAGCACCAACAACACTACCTATCTGCCACCGAAAGCTTTAGGGATGCCAGGTTCTCTGCTAAACATTTACATTCATTTGCCTCACTTAATCTTCCCACCAACAACCCCCCTGAAAGCCGCACTATTATTGGTTCCATTTTACAGATGGGAGAGACTGTAGCCCAGAGCAGTGAAGTCCCTCGGCCAAGGGATTATGCCTGCTAGAGGACAGAACTGGGATTCCAATGCAGGCAGTCTGCTTCCAGAACAGACACACACACACACACACACACAGATGGATTCACTGAGCTCCAGTGCCCCTCCCCTGCCTTTGCTCTTGGCAGCTCTGCCTCTCTCTTGCTGACTGCCAGGGTGGTTTCTCCAAAGCCCAGCACCGAGTATATCTGTTTGACTCCTGGTCCAGTGCCCTAGTGTGACTTTCTCTGAAGCCTCCGCACCACCACCCCTAGTCCCCCCTCACCGCCACTGCCCTAGTCCAGGCTGCTGACATCTCTTGCCTCCCGACTTCTCCATTCAACTGTCAGCTGCTTGAGAGCAGGGTCTGGTCTGCTTAATCACCAGCAGAGTGTCCAGATGCACCAGATAAATACTCACGGAGGCAACAGATGGAAGTAGGGACAGCCGGCCTCCAGTCTTACCCCCACCACCAGAGGGATCTTTCTGAGCGCAGTCCTGACCATGTCACGCCTCTGCTCCTGGCCTGTCCCCAGCAAATTCAACCCACAGATTCTACTTCTAGGAAATGTGTCCTACTGCGGTGCATGCACACACGAGGAATGACATATGCACTGATTATTGATCACAGCATTGTTGGTAATCCCAAATAACTGGAAATAATCTAAATGCCCATCAGTGAGAGCTTCATTAACTCTTGGACAAGAAAACAGTGGGTGAATGACAAAGAATGAAGTGGCATTCTAGGTACTGGCGTGAAGCCGTCTCCAAGGTGCAGTATTTGGTAGAACAGCAGCAACATGCAGAATCGTAGCTATAATGTGATAGATACCATTTATAGAAAGGAAAGGAGGGAAAGAATATATGGGTGTATTTGCTGTGTGTGTTACCCTACCTGCCCCCTACCTTTAAATTGTTACACTGTGTGAATACATTACCTATTGGCAAACTATAAACTTCAGTATTTGAAATATAATGATGCAAACCATAATTTTTAGAGCTGAGGAATGAAAGAGCACCCCATCAATTACATGCCCAACTTCGCTTATCCTGTTTCCTCGACCTAAATTACACTTCCCCAGCCTTCTGACTTCCCTGAATGTTTATACCCACACTCTCCATTCCGATGGTCATAAGCTGTATTCTGGCTTTCATTATTATCCATGCTTTCAGGCACCCTGGGCTGGTCCCAAGCCCTGAAGTGAATACCGGGATGGGCATAGGGGAGCTACCAACATAGCCCCCAGAGCCTCCCAGCTCCCAGCCTTGCCCCATGCTGGGGCCTGTCCATCCAGGAACTCTCACCATACCTGATTGCAACTCAATCACCAGGGACCCTATGGCCACATCCTAAGGTCATCCTGTCCACCCCTGCCACTTCCCCCATTTGACATGCTCCTCTACTCACAGGACTTGAGGCTATATGGGGGGCAGAAGCCTCAAGCAAGCCTCCTCTGAACGCCAGTGAGGTCTGGAGAGGTGTGACGGGCCTTCTTCTAGGAGATGTGTGTTTGCACCTCTAGGAGACGTGTCTTTGCACCTGTGACCAGCTTGGAAGGGGGCCTCTAGATAGCCCTTAGAAATGGAGGCTGGGTCCAGGGCTGAGTTAACCCCAGAGCAAGGACCATAGAGGCTATGGTCAGAGGGCCACGCTGGTTATGAGGATCAATGTTCTTGAAGCCAACTCTCAGCTTAGGTAAGTGAGGACTCCCCTGGATTTTTTTGAGCATCTGCAGTATCCCAGGAGCTGCTCTCGGTAACTTCCTATGGCTTGTCTTGGTGAATCCGCACGAGGAGATAGGTATCACTATCCCAATTTATGGCCAAGGAAACTGAGGCTCAGAGAAGTGAGTTGCTCATGGTAGAGCCAGCAGTCAAACTCAGGCTCCATTCACCTACCAACTCCCCAATTCACAATTCCTCATTCATTCATTCATTGATTCATCACTTATTAGGTACTGGGGATACAAATATGAATTAATTCCTGTTATAGGCAAATGCTGAGGGAGAACTGAGGAGGGAAAAATGCAGTGACAGCTGGGAGAGTTTTCTGTCTGTGTGTGAAGCGTGTGGGGGACTCTGGCGAGCAGTGAGTGTCTCCCAGACAAGGAGATCCATGAAGAATAAATACAATTTCACTGCAGTGAGGAAGGGAAACGGGGAAGACGCTTTCGGGGAGGAATAGCTTGTGAAGGCTGGGAAGGCCTGACATGATATGGATGTTTGGTGGATGGTGACAGACAGCGTGTCAGGGAGCACAGGGGACATGTGGTGAGCTTAATGGGCCTGGACTGGATTTGCTGGGCCTGGGGAACTGCTGAGAGTGTTCAGCAAGGTCAGACCCTGTGACGGTGGGCTGTAGGCAGGAGTCCAGACAGAAGATTTCTGAACTAGGTCAGGGAAGAGGTGATCAACTATAGCTATAGTCTGAGGGACGGTCATGAGAGGACAAATGTCCCAAGACTTCCAGGTAACAGGTTAGACAGGAAGGCTTCAGTGCAGGGTATGGATGGGGGTCAAGAATGATTCCCAGGGGGGGCCTGGGTGGCTCAGTCGTTAAGTGCCTGCCTTTGGCTCCAGTGGTGATCCTAGAGTCCTGGGCCTGAGCCTCGAGTCCGGGTCCTTGCTCAGTGGGGAGCCTGTTTTCCCCCTCCCACTCCCCCTTCTTGTGTCCCTGTTCTCGCCCTGTCTCTCTCTGTGTTGAATAAATAAATTAAATATTTTTAAAAAATGATTCCCAGGCTCTGGCTGGGTCAGCTGGCTGGATGAGGTTGCCAGGCTATGAAACAGAAACAGAGGAACAGCAGCGGGCATGTTGAGTGGCAGCTCTAGAACAATTGCATCTGGAGCCCAGAGGTAAGGTGTTGGCCAGAGATGCAAGGGTCCTCAGCTGGTTTCCTCATTCTTGGTCTAGTGCTGTTCTTCCTGTTCCACCCAGCCCGGCCCAAATATCTTCTGTGGATGGAAGGTCCCAGTGATACAAACCATCCTGGATGGCAGAGAATTGCCCCTCAACTTAATTTAGCTTCTAGCTGCAGTCTGGCAGGGAGGCAGTGAGGTTTCTGTGGGGTTTATACAAATGTAGTAAGACTCAGAGTGGACAGACAGTGGACCGGACAGAAAGCTAAGACATCACTGTCTCCAGCTCAGTTCCAGGCAGGAGTGCCCCTCAACCCAGATTTTGATGAGCAGTGCCCTCCCACCTTCCCGCCAACCCCATCAAACTCAGTCAAGAAAAGAGCTGGAAGAACGCTGGGTAGTGCTCAGAGAGGAACAACCGGGGTGTTATTTGCATATAATTTGCATAAGACAATCTGTTCTCTGGTAATTTTCAAGTAAAAATGTTATCATTGCTCCCTGGAGGGTCATTGCATGATTTTTCTTTCCTTTGTTCTTCCACATACACAGACTGCCTAGGACTGCCCTCTAGGAAGGCCTAATGGAGATGAAGGGTCAGAGAGGGCTGAGAGAGGAGGGCCTGCCATGGCCACACTGTGTCCAGGCCTCCCTCCACCAGGGAATGGGGCAGATCTTAGCTTTCCTACCTCTCCTTAGGGCCTTTCACAGCGTCCCCCGACCTGTCTCCCACCCCCTTCCTGTCTTAAGCTGCTGCTTGCCTCCCCCTCACCCCTGGCTGCTGCCCTGCTCTGGGGTCTCCCTTGGGGCCCAGCTGCTCAGTCGGGCCCAGGCAGCTCACTGCATAGCCCTGGCTCTGGGGACATTTTCTAATAGGCAGATAATTGCCTCTGTTAATTGCAATTTGATTTTAGCAATTTTTCTCTAAGAGCCTGGAGGCCTTGGGCCCAGATATGGAGAGAAGGTTCAGGAGTGGAGCCCTGCAGAACTTCCATCCTACTGGGCCTCCCCCAGGTTCTGTCCCTATCGGATAGGGCATCTGCTCTTTGACAAGAAGAGGCCACAGATGGCTCCAAACAGCAAAGCCTGGAGGCCTTCCTTCTGGAGCCAAGAGACTTGTGAAGTTCTGTCCCATGACCATCCCTTGTCTCTTAATCCCGTTCCTGGAACTACTACCACCATCGCCTCTTCCTCAGCACCCTTCCCTGTTTTACAGGGACCCTCCAAGCCTGGCTGCCTGACAGACCTAGACCGAGTTCCCTCGCTTCTGTATGTTTTAGTTCCTTGCTCTTTAAGTGGGGAAATAATAGCCTCTACATAGTGTTGTCATGAGGATCAAACATTAAATGTGCGCAAAGCACAGACCCAGTTCCCTAAAAAGGACGGCTGTATTTTGGCTTTCATCATCATCCCCGCTTTCAGGCACCATGGGGCTGGCCCTGAGACAGGCAGCCTCAGGCGACGGGGTGCCTGGGGTTCCAGATGGAACCAGGTGGTAGGAAGCCCTGGTAAGAGACCCTGGATGGAGCAGGCTTCAGAGTAGGGGTGGGGCTGGGGTGGAAGTGGCTTGGCCTGAAGTCTCCTGAGTGGGAGCTCGTCCTTTTGAGACCGAGAACTCCAGAACCGAGACTAGATGATGCTTATTGTCCCAAATACTCTCCTCCACCCCCACCTACCCACCGGAACCAGCCAGTGCTCCTAAGCAGGACAACTTCTTGGACGAAGAGGCCTGCAGGGAAGGGGGGGGTTTGTGGAGTCAGGCGATGGTCTTGAAAAGGCACCTGGAGACAGGTGGACCTAAGTTAAATTTTTTCTCCCACTTGGTGGCTGCGTGCCTGGGGTCCCCCTTGTGTCCACCTCTCCCAGCTGCAGTTTTCCCTCTGTGCTGGAGACACTGTCCCCCCTCCCTCCTGGGGTGGCTGTGGGGAGCAGCTAGAACTCGTGGCAGCCTACAGGTAAGTGCTTAGTGAATAACCATTTCCTCCCCGCCCCTCCCCTTCCTTCACATGTAAGGGGCGCAATTATCTCCCTGTGTTTGTGCACGTCTCTCCCCACCCAATTCCTCAGCACGGAGGTGGAGGTGTCAGGCCACCGCCTTCCTTCCCACTGCACACACAGGCCTCTTCTGTTGCTGGCAAGGAGAGGGGAGGAGGAGGGAGAGGCACGCGATGGTTTGGGGCCCAGGGGCAGTGTCTCGGCGCCTGCCCACCACTTCTGGCCTGCTGCTCCAGGTTGCATGCAAATTAAGCCAGAAGGACCCACAGAACAGAATTGCAGGCCCCCGCCTGCCTTCCCTTCAGCCCCCAGTGGCCTAGTGTGGAAATCGGCTGCACAGACAGGCCCTTTGCTTTGGGTTTGGGGGTGGGGTAGAGCCCGGCTGAGCGGTGGCCCAGAAAGGAAACAGAGGAGGGGCTGGCAGGGGTCTAAAGGAGCCTGGCCTGTTAGCAGGACAGGAACTGGGAGATATGAGGAGAAGGCCACAATTTCTGCCTGGTCCCGGGCTGTGCTGGGCCTGGTCTGGCCTAGCCCTGCCTGTAAAAGGAGGTGTTGACAGAATGATGGGGTGGGAGGTACCCTGATAGGGGCACTGCAGGGCCAGCATGCTGGGAGGTGACTGCTTGGTACCTTATCCTGGGGCTTCTGGCTCTACTACCTAGTGTCGATTTGGATGACTCGGGCACGTTGCCCTCACTCTCCTAAGCCTTGCTCTCCTCTCCCAAATAGAGCTGTTAACAAATATGTAGTGAAAGCCTGCGTGGGAATGAGGCACACTCAGTTCAGGAGAGAGCTTTCCTCTGGGAAGGGTGGGAGGAAGGGGCCTGGGACTCAAGAGGAGTACGTAAGTGCCCTGATCTCTGTCTGGGTTGTTTTTGTTTTTCATTTTTTAAGATTTTATTTATTTATTTGAGGTGGGTGAGGAGGTATAAGCCAGAGGAGGGGCAGAGAGAGTTGGAGAAACACACTCCCTACTGACCAGGGAACCCGATATGTTTTATTCCTAAAGCAAGATGTGAAACAAATATGGAACAATGCTATGATTTGACAAAGCTGGGTGACAGGTACACAGGCCTTTGTCACTTAGTCTTTCCTTGCATCTTGTCTGCATGTCCGAACTATTTCATAATCCAATAAATGCCCCCCAAGACAGCGCTTTATGGGGATTTGGAATGTGCTGAACCTAAAGCGTCTCCTAAGGGAGTGGAACTGACGTGCTCTGGGAAACCGTGTTAAGAGGACACTAAGCCTCAGTGCCAACGGCACCCCTGAGGTCAGAAGGGTATGCGATCCACTGAGGAGCAAAACACGTTCTCCAGATTCACATGCTCCTTTTGTGACATGGGTTCAAATAGACGTGTGGAACTGAGGAAGAAAGTCAGAATTGTAAGTGCCGTAGTCCCCCCTTTGCCACAGTCTCACTTTCCACGGTTCTGGTTACCTGTGGTCCTCTGTGGTCTAGAAGCAGATGATACATCCTTCTGATGTATCATCAGAAGGTGAGGAGGAGCCTAATGCTATGTCACTGTGTTTACGTCATTCCCCTCACTTCGCCACATCGTGCAGGCAAGTTATCTCACGTCATCATAAGAAGAGTGAGTCCAGTACAGCAAGTTGTTTTGAGAGGGAGAGAACGAGAACCTTCTTACAACTTTTATTACGGTATAGGGTTTTAATTGTTCCAGTTTATTCTTAGTTACTGTAGTCAATCTCTTACTCTGCCTAATTTATAGATTAAACTGGATGGTAGGTATGTATGTATAGGGAAAAAAAAGAGTATATGTAGGGTTTGGTACTCTTCACAGTTTCACGTATCCATGGTGGGGGTTGGGGGGAGTCTTGGACAGTATTCCCCGAGGATAAGAACGGACTACTGTAGAATGGGTGACTGGAGAAGGGGATGGGACCCCCCTCCAGGCCTGTTGCAGGGAGAGGGTGTGGCATGTAGAAGGCTGCTTCCACTCTGCCTCCACCACTGCCAATTGCTGGAGCACTGGGTCAAACATTATCCCAGTGACTATTTGGGTCACCGGTTCCCGACTCTGGTTGCACGTTAGAATCAACTGGAAAGCTTTGCCAAACTAGTAATATCCAGGCCCCACAACCAGAATTTCCAAGGATCTGACTTCATTGGCCCAGCATGGGACCTGGACAGTCCTAGTTTGGAAAACTCCCCAGGTGATTCTTCCATGCAGCCAGGCCAGAGAACCCCCAGGGTTTGGCCAGCAAAGACTGTTCCCAGAGGCCCTCAGCTCTCCCTCTCACCTGCTTTGAGAGAAGACTCCAGAGCCAGGCACCGCCTGTTGCCCTGCAGAGGACAAAAATCTGCCACCCAAGACTTTAGAGCCCAGCCCCCAGCAATCCTGGCCCTCCTACCCCAACCCAAGGAGGTCTGTTGTTTTTTAGAGGATTGAGAAGATGGAAAGTGATGATCTCCCTTGCACGAGGCGGGGAGAGGCTATACTCAGAAATCGTTCTGTCCCTTGGCAACTTCTCCATCCACATCTTCTGGGCCTCTGGGCCCAGTGGACACAACAAGCTCCTTCTCAAAACTCTTCCCTTGGCTTCCATGAAGCCCATTGTCTTGATTCTTTTCTGGCTACTCTTGCTATGTGCCCACCCCCCTCGCTACACACACACTGCTTTCTCTGTTTCCTCCTCCTCTCTGTTCACTGACTCATCACAGCCCCTTGGCCCCCACAATGAGGTTCTGGCTTTGGCATACTGTTCCCATCTTATAACACACTCTACTCCCTTGGCTTCACAGTACCCCTATAAAAGAGGCTTTTTCAAATTTTTCTCTAGTTCCACCCTCTTTGCCAAGCTCCAGTCCTACACCCGCAACTATCTTGTGAACATTTTCATCTGGAATTCCCTCCAGCACCTTCAACCCAACACGTCTAAACTAAATTCAGCTCATCTCCCATGTCCCCTCCACCACCCATCTCCAATTTCAGCTTGTGGCACCACTCTCAGGCCAACAAGCTTCGATCATCCTGAATCCTTCCTGTCCTTGTTTTCCCCTTCCAGATCCTCTAGCCAATCGGTTAATTTCAGTCCACAGGCTGAATCACTAAATCACTGGCAATGTCTCCTGTTCCAGAAGATTTCCCTCCACCTCTGTCTAGGCCATGCTAACAGCTGCCTCCCCAGTGGCTTTGCTCCTTCTCAGTGTTGCTTCCCAACTTGCCAGAGACGGGTGGTGATGTCTCAAATTCTTCAGCATGGGAGACACAGCCCTGCTCAACTGACTCCAACTGACCTTCCAAACCTTGAACCCATGGTTTCTGAGGGGAACCTGCCTCTCTAGGCACTTGACTTTTATTGCGTAGCGGGGGTCCTCTCTGTCACTCAACAGTCTTCATCTCACTTGCTCGTATGGGCTGAATAGGGAAGGGAAGTGAGTCAAGATGGCTGACTTGGCACTACGATCAGGAGTGGTAAGACATGTGGAGAACTGGAGAGGACATGCCCTGTTTTTTTAATTTTTTTTTAAGATTTTATTTATTTTTGTGAGATAGAGAGGCTGAGCAGGAGCTGAGGGGGAGAGGGGCAGAAGGAGAAACAGACTCCCACGCAGAGCAGGGAGCCCTATGAATTGTGGGACTCAACCCCAGGCCCCTGGGATCATGACTTGAACCAAAAGCAGACACTTAACCAACTGAGCCACCCAGGCACCTGAGGACATGCCCTATTTATAGGGGACAACAGCACTCTTCCATTCCTGCTAGCTGTGCCCATCTGGGAACGAGTAAATGAGCAATTTACTGAGTGAAGCCAGAAATCCCAAACTTGAAGGTGAGACGTCTAGGTTTTTCCATGTTAGCCAATCATTCAGATATATATATATATATATATATATATATATATATATATATATATTGTTTTACTGGGTCACACAAAATATGTCTGTGACTGGGTACTACTTATAGACTCCAGTCTTACAATATCCAGTCACTCCTCACACCAATCCCCTGATTGGGGTACCCTCCCTGCACCCTGTGTCCCAAGCCTCCCTAGTCTTCAAGGCCCAGCTGTAATCCAACCAAGTTGGTCAAGACCTCCATGGCCACCTCAATCCTCTCCAACTTTCTGTAACTTTTTAACCTTCAACATCATGTAACCATATCCACGTAGGATGCATAGGGAGGCAGCAGAGCATGGAGTTTAGAGGTTGGGAGTGTGGAACTATAGTTAGGCTACCTGGATTTGAATTCTGACTTAACTACTTATTGGCCATGTGATCTCAGGCAAGTTTTTTGCCTTCGTTGTGACCCAGATTCTCTCTAGTGTGGTCATAATAAGGATTAAATGGGATAATCCATAAGAAGCACTTGGAACACACCCAGTTTATAATAAACACTCAATAAATACTAGCACTTGTTATTATTACCGCTTAGGATTGTACGCTTGCTAGTTACATATTCACTTGTCTGTTAAATAATAAAATTAGAGAGGACAGGAAACATACCTTAGAGCATCCGTAGGCTCCCCCATCGACACCCTCAATGCTCTACTATAGAGCGCCTCAACGCCTAGTTCACATCCAGGAACACAGTTGATGCTTAGGAAAATGCTGGTTCTAATGGACTGGGTTAAACCAGCAAGCATGCATTGTGTATCGACTCTGCGCCAGGTCCCGGTGCCAAGACCCAGGAAAACCAACACCAGCCATGGCATCAGGTACCCTGGAGGTTGCTGCTTTCTAGCTGCCTGAACACTGACCAATGACTTCACCTCCCTGATCTTGAAGTCAGCATCTACAAGATGTTAAGAATGGCTATCCCATGGGGTTGCCTGGGGGCATGAGAAGAGAGGTGTGGGTATCTCTGTCTCAATTTAGGTAATCTTTCTTTGAGATTCAAATGAAAGAACTTAGGTGTCAGTTAATGGGTGAAAAAGTACATCCATCCCAGAGGGACCCTGACAGAGAGACCTCCTCTCCCAGAACCATCGGGCTCTATCTATGGCCCTGAAGAGGTTCATCTTGGGATTGCCTCACTGTGCCACTGCCCCACAGGTTCTATCTCCAGCCACCATGGGTGTGTGTGTTTATGTGTGTGTGGCCAACTTGACTGAAGGCTGGAGAAGATGGAGAGGCTAAGGTCATGGATTCACAAGCAACATTAAAATGAGTTTTAACCAACTGAGCCACTCAGGCGCCCTACAATGAGTTTTAGACACTGTTTTTACAAAGTTCTTGGCTGGGCCCACTCTCCACTCCCCATCCTTTTACTACCCTCAGGCAACTAAAAAAAAAAATATATATATATTTTAAAAAATATATTATATATTACAATTTTTATATATATTACATATGTCGTTATATTTTTAAGTATTTATTTTTACATTTAGATACTTATGGTAATATTTATTTTATTAATTTATTAACAAAATTTACTTGTTTTTATAAAATAATTTATATTATAATATTTATAAAATTATCATAAAATAGATTTGTGAAATAAATTCATAAAACAAATTTTATTAATTTATTAATAGATACATTTATTATTAATACTTATTTGTTTATTTTTAAATATTTATTTTTAAAATATTATGTTATATAACTATTATCTATTAATATTGTATATTGCGTATCAATATAAAACATATAATATATCACATTACATATGTATTATATATGTGATAGATATATGAGACATACATATATATATTCCTTCCTTCTCACTTCACTATACTGAGCAAATTTACTTTCTTCAGCTCCTGCTCCCATATGGCTATAAGACTGCCTCCAACACCCCCAGCTCATTAATGTGCTCTACTTCACAATGGACCACCTATTTTCTGTCTCACCCTTTCGCTTTGCGATAGAGAGGGCGGCGGTGGTATTGAAAGGTATTCCCTCTCTCATACCCTATGTAATCTTGCTTCAGTCCCGTGAATGCCAGAAGTGACCACAGTCCCTTGTATTGGAGCGGTTTGTTTCTTCCATCAGAGAGACACATCTCCCACAGTGCCTGGCCTGTGAAAGGTGTGGATGCACGGTGGCTACACTCCCCCCCAGCCTACCCCAGAAAGAGATGTGATCCCTGCCTGCACCCTACTCAAGAGCTCAGGGTCCACAGGGGGAGAGGAAGAGCCAGACTTGCAAATCTGTGCGAGACCAGCAATCTGTACCAAGTACCATCTATAGGAGCAGAAAGAGGGTGGGGGGGGGTGTCCAACCTGGGGCCGGTAGGAATCCAGCGGGCACGGAAAGTGACCTTTGAGCTATGAGTCTACGGCTGCCTTCCTAAGGGAAGGGTGGGGGAGCATCAGGTGGTCCTCAGTGGCTGAGGCGGGGCGGGTCGTGAAGGTCAGTGATGGGAGGTGGGATAGGTTGGAGCCAGACTGTGACAAGCCTTGATGAAGGCGGGGTTAGAGAATTTGGACTTCATCCTATAGGCAGTAACGAGCCATCAGAGGTTTTCTAAGTAGGGGAGTAACCTGATCAGAGCTGTGTTTAAGGAAGATTAATTAAAAATAATGTCTGGTGTGTTTAATTCACGGCTAGCCCTGGGCTCTGGAAGAGACAGGAGATGAAGCAAACAAGGCCCCCGAAGAACAGGCAATTCACAAAATAATGGGCAATAAACATATGAAAAGATGTTCGACCCCCCACTACAACGCAAAGAAATGCAAATTACAGCAACGATGAGATACCATATTTGGCCCATCAAATTAGCAGGAATTAAAAATGATAATAGTTGATGCTGCGGAGGGTTTTGCGAGAACAGCCCCAGTGCCCGCTGCGGAGAGGGGCTTGGGGGCGACAGCCACAAATCACCCCTGCCTCTCCAAAGAGCTACAAGAAACTTTATGAAAGTGCCCGTTGTGTGACCCAGAAATTCCACCCCACTTCTAGGTATTTCTTCGAAAGACGTCATTGTAGGTGGGAGCAAAAATTTATGTTACCAGTGTCCCAGCCCTGGATATTATTTATAAAAGCAAATAACTGGACTGAATGGGGGAAGTGTTCAGACTGCAGGATGGCGGCCTCCCAGACGGGACCTTACCATTTCTGAATCCTCAAAAGCTGGAGGCGAGAGACAAAACCACTATTTCTTTTTTTTAATTGCCAGTGGGGTGTTGCCCGGGGTCTCTAAAGGGAGCTGCTGAAATTTGTCCTGGGGGCAGACAGGGTCTTTGTTCTGCCCGGACCGCAGGCAGGCAGGCTCCTTGGTCATGCAGATGTACCTCAAGTACCTATTCATTGTCTTGGGGAGGCCCTGACTCCCCAGATGCAGATGCTGTAAACGGGGCCCATAGGAATTCTGTTTAATAATGTAAAAGGCTGGCTTCATTGTGGGCTGGGCCGCATCTCCGCGGAATCTCTTGTGATGGTAAATGATTTTCAGCTCCCTTTGGCTGGGCTCTGAGACAGCATGGGGGCAGGTGGGGCAGGGGTCGATGACAGCACTGGCATGGGAATAGAAAGGACAGAAGAAAAGAGTCTTGGGTTTGAGGAGGCTAGGGTCCCAGCAACGCCGCAGCAGTCTGGATTAAAGACCCTGACCGCCAGCAGTGAGCCCTGGGAAAGGGCAGACATTCTCTAGAGCAATAAGACTGCTGCTCCCCGTTGTAGTTTCCCATGCTGGTGTTACCCCAAGACGAGTTCTGTACATAGAGGATTTTAGAGGGTGCATAGAGGAAAAAAGAAGCTCAAATCTTGCTGAGGAAGAAGCTCAAGTTTCAAAAAATGATTGGGTCTATTAATAGGAAGACTCACATTAAATACTGGTCTATGCGGGACATGAATCTGTCAAGTCTTTGAAGGTGGCTGCAATTCGTTGACGTTTGGGACGAGGTACTCTGCGTTGTGTAGCTGTCGCTGAGGACGTGGGTAAGCTGTAACATGTTCACCTCAGCTGTATGTTGGAAAATTGAGACAGAGGCTATTGTCCACACGTGCGCCTGGGGGTACGGAACGGCCACAGCAGCACAGAGAGAGAAGCGGGGATGCCACAGGGATAGGGAGAATCCCAAAGCAGTGGGCAGGGGCTCCAGGTGGCAAAGGATAAGCCGAAGGACAGAATCCCTGGGACACTAGAATGATCAGCTCAGCAACACAAGAAAGAACAGGTGTTGGTGAGGATGTGGAGAAAAGGGAACCCTCATGATGCGTTGCTGGGAATGCAGACTGAAGCAGCCACTATAGAAAGCAGTATGGGGGTTCCTACAAAAGTGAAAAAAATAGAAGTACCCTATGATCAAGCTAATGTATTACCAGGTATTTACCCAAAGATTACAACAACACTAATTCAAAGAGATACGTGCATTCCTATATTTATAACAGCATTATTTATAATAGCCAAGATATGGAAGCAGCCCAAGTATCCATCCATGGATAAATGGATAAAGAAGTGAGATATGCACACATGCACACACTGGAATATTATGCAGCCAGAAAAAGGATGAAATCTTTCCATCTGCAATGACATGGATGGAGCTAGAGAGTATTATGCCAAGCAAAATAAATCAGTCAGAGAAAGACAAATACCATATGGTTTCACTCATATGTGGAATTTGAGAAACAAAACAAACAGACCAAGGGCACATGGGTGGTGTAGTTGGTTAAGGGACTGGCTTTGGGTTTTGGCTCAGACTGTGATCCCAGGGTGGTGGGATTGAGCCCTGTGTTGGACAGTGCGGAATCTATACTAAAGACTTTCTCTGCCCCTCCCCCCATCCTTTCGCTAGCATGCGTGGGTGCTCTCTCTCTCTCTCTCTCTAAAATAAATAAATAAACCTTGGAGTGCCTGGATAGCTCAGTTGGTTGAGCGTCTGCCTTCAGTTCAGGTCAGCCTGAGCCCAGTGCCCTGGGATCCAGCCCCACATCAGGTTCTCTGCTCAACTGGGAATCTGCTTCTCCCTCTCCTCCTCCCCCCACTCATGTTTGCTCTCTCTTTCTCTCTCTTCCTTTCTGAAACAAATAAATAAAATCTTAGAATAAGTAAATAAATCTTTTTAAAGAAACCAAACACTCAAATGGAAAAAGAGAGAGAGGTGCAAACCAAGAATCAGACTCTTAACTGTAGAGATCAAACTGAGGGTTACCAGAGGGGAGGTGGGTAGGAGGAATGGATTGCACAGGTGATGGGAGATCAAAGAGTGCACTTGTTGTAGTGATCCCTGAGTGTTGTAGCGAAGTGTTGAATCACTGTATTGCACACCTGAAGCTAATATTACACTGCATGTTAACTATACTGGAATTTAAATAAACACTTTAAAAACAAGAACTGGGAACTCAGAGGGGGCTCTAGGCTCCCTCTTCATACCCAGATGGGCTATTTGGCTTCTCAGAGTGATTGCACAAGGCTGGAGAATTTGGAGATGCTTAGGTCCTAAATGCATAGGATATCCGGGATATTCAGATGGTCCGGCAACCATTCAATATTGTAGTTTACAACGCATTTTTGATGGCATGGAGACCGATGAACAATCGTGAAGTGAGAAAGAGGAAGACAAAATGGTTGCAACCTTAATTACTTTAAAAAACAAACAAGCAAAGACTGGGAGGGAATAAACCAAACATTATGAGTGAATATCATGGAGGTGGGAGCCCTGAGGAAAAGTCCTGACCTGCCAGTCAGAGGAGTTCAAGAGACAGACATGTTTCAGTCAGGGATGGAAGAAATCAAATTGTGCAGGGCTACTCGATTCATTACCATTCCAGAAAGAGTATGTCAAGGGCCTGGGGTATGAGAAGTCTGACATGTTGGATCCCAGATGTTGCTTATGATCAGATCCATGTGACTTATTAGAGATCTTGGACCACTGAACAGAGGCTGTATTATGGAGCGTTAGAAGAAGGGAGAGAAGTCCCTCCAAGGCAGGTGACTATGTACTATACTCCTATGAGGCAAACGGGAAAGAAAGAACGGGCAGTGGGTTCAATAAATATTAAGGAGGTAGAATCTAAGGGACTTGGTGACAAATTGTATGTGGGTGAGGGAGAGGGTGGCCTAAAGGAGGATGCTCAGGTTTCTGCAAGGGTTTGGACACCGAGGTGGGGCAGGAGGCCTGGGTCTAGACACAGGTGGCACAGGACCAGGCCAAGGGAAGGCATAAGCACAGGGCTCGCATCGTTATGGCTTAACTACCAAAGAGGAAACGGAGTTTCTCCCAATGCCTCTGATGGAGGGTCTCACAGAAGGACTCTGATCCACTGGCTTGGGCCACATACTCACTGCTATGTCCAAGTGGGCTGGATATATTAAGCAAAGAAGGAGGAAACAGAGTCCAGAAAGGATAAAAATAATAATTGTCACAGATTCACTGGACTCGAAAGCTAGAGTGAAGGTTAACTCTGACTATGTCCTTTGACTAATACAGCTTCATCTACGTGTGTCTGCAGAAAAAGAAGGTTATCGCATCAGAAGCTCATGTTAAAATAACACCAGTCCATTCCTGCCTCCAAGCTGCCAATTAGTTACCCTCTCTCTCCTCTGCCACTGCCCAAGGTCAGGCCCTCAATATGTCTAACCTGGCCTCTTGCCCCAACTCCTCCTCCTCTCCCTGCCCCCAGGTTTGTACACAAAAACCTCTTGTGCACACCACATCTGTCACAGTCCCCAGTCAGGCTGGATCAGAGACCATGTAGCTCAGGGACCGGGAATGTGAGCTGTTTCTAGATCCAGGACCAGATGACTTCACGGGTGAATTCTACCAAACCTGGGCGTCTGGGTGGCTAAGCTGTTAAGCATCTGCCTTCAGCTCAGGTCATGATCCCCAGGTCCTTGGGTCAAGCCCCACAACAGGCTCCTTGTTCGGTAGGAAGCCTGCTTCTCCCTCTCCCATTCCGCGTGCTTGTGTTCCCTCTCTCACTGTCTATCTCTCTGTCAAATAAATAAATAAAATCTTAAAAAAAAATTTGAACAAACAGTTAAAGAAGAGTTAATACCTATTTTCCTCAAACTACTCCAAAAAATAGAAGAGGAAGGAAAACTTCTAAATTCATTCTATGAGGCCAGCATTACCCTGATACCAAACCCAGATAAAGATACTACCAAAAAAGAGAACAACGGGCCAATATCTCTGATGAACATGGATGCAAAAGTCCTCCACAAATTATAGCAAATCAAATCCAACAACACACGAAAAGAAAAAAAAAATCACCCACCAAAATCAAGTAATATTTATTTCCAGGACAGGAGTGGTTCAATATTCACAAAACAATCAACGTGATAACTCACATCAATAAGAGAAAGGATAAAAACCATATGATCATTTCGATAGATGCAGAAAAGGCATTTGACAATGTACAACATCCATTTGTGATTTAAAAAAAAGAAAACCTTGGGGTGCCTGGGTGGCTAGTGGGTTAAACCTCTGCCTTTGGCTCAGGTCATGATCTCAGGGTCCTGGGATCGAGTCCCGCATTGGGCTCTCTGCTTGGCAGGGAGCCTGCTTCCTCCTCTCTCTCTCTGCCTGCCTCCCTGCCTACTTGTGATCTCTCTCTGTCAAATAAATAAATAAAATCTTTAAAAAAAACCCTCAACAAAGTAGGTCTAGAGGGCACATACTTCAACATAATGAAGGCCATCTGTGAAAAAACCACAGATAACATCATCCTTAATGGAGAAAAAATGAACTTTCTCCCTAAGTTCAGGAACAAGACAGGGATGACCACTCTCATCACTTTTTTTTTTCACTCTCATCACTTTTATTCAACACAGTATGAAAGTCATAGCCACAGCAACTAGACAACAAAAAGAAATAAAAAGCTTTCAGATTGGTAAGGAAGAAATCAGACTCTCACTCTTTGCAGATGACAGGATACTATACATAGAAAACCTGAGAGACTCCACCAAAAACAAGTGGCACAATAAAGAAGATGTGGTACACACACACACACACACACACAAACACACAATGGAATACTATGCAGCCATCAAAAGAAAGGAAATCCTGCCTTTTGCAACAACGTGGATGGAACTAGAGGGTATTATGCTGAGTGAAATAAGTCAATCAGAAAAAGACAAAATATGATCTCCCTGATATGAGGAATTTGAGAGACAGGGTGGGGGTTGTGAGGGGTAGGGAAGGAATAAATGAAACAAGATGGGATCGGAAGGGAGACAAACTATAAGAGACTCTTAATCTCACAAAACAAACTGAGGGTTGCTGGGGGGAGGGGTGGTAGGGAGAGGGTGGTGGGGTTATGGACATTGGGGAGGGTATGTGTTATGGTGAGTGCTGTGAAGTGTGTAAACCTGGAGATTCACAGACCTGTACCCCTGGAGCTAATAATACATTATATGTTAATAAAAAAATAAAAAAATTTAAAAATGGTACAACTGATAGACAATTTCAGTAAAAATGCAGATTACAAATTCAAGGTACTGAAATTTGTTGCATTTCTATGCACCAGTATTGAAGCAGCAGGAGGATAAATCAAAGAATCAATCCCATTTATAATTTCATCAAAAACAGTAAGATACCTAGGAATAAATCTAACTAAATAAAGCAACACCTGTACCCTGAAAACTATAAAACGCTAATGAAGGAAACTGAAGATGACACAAAGAAATGGAAAGACATTCCATGATCATGGAGTAGAAGAATAAATATTGTTAAAATATCTCTACTACCCAAAGCAATCTTCACATTTAATGCAACCCCTTTGAAAATAACACCAGCATTTTTCACAGAGCTAGAATAAACAACCCTGCAATTTATATGGAATTACAAAAGACCCTGAATAGCCAAAGAAATCTTGAAAAAGAAAACCAAACCTGGAGGCATCACAATTCCAGACTTCAAATTATGTTACAAAGCTGTAGTGACAAGGACAGTATGGCACTGGCACAAAAAGAGCCACAGAGATCAATAGAACAGAATAGAAAACCCAGAAATAAACCCATATTCATATGGTTACTTGATGTTAGACAAAGCAGGAAAGAATATGAAATGGGAAAAAGACAGTCTCTTCAACAAATGTTGTTGGGAAAACTGGGCAGCAATATGCAAAAGAATGAAACTGGACCACGTTCTTACACCTACACAAAACATAAATTCAAAATGGATTAAGGACTTCACTTTGAGACCTGAAACCATAAAAATCCTTGAAGAGAGCACAAGCAGTAATTTCTCTGACATCACCTAACAACATCTTTCTAGCTATGTTTCCTGAGGCAACTGAAATAAAAGCAAAAATTAACTATTGGAACTTCATCAAAATAAAAAGCTTCTGTACAGAGAAGGAAACAATCAGCAAGACTAAAAGGCAACCTTGAATGGTAGAAGATATTTGAAAGTGACATATCCGATGAAGGGTCAGTATCCAAACTATGTGAAGAACTTATCAAACTCAACACCCAAAAACCAAATAATCCAATCAAGAAATGGGCAGAGGACATGAACAGACATTTCTGCAAAGAAGACATCCAGATGGCCAACAGACACATGAAAAAGTGCTCCATATCACTCGGCATCAGGGAAATACAAATCAAAACCACAATGAGATATCACCTCACACCAGTCAGAATGGCTAAAATCAACAAGTCAGGAAATGACAGATGCTGGCGAGGATGCGGAGAAAGATGCTCGACATTACTCATCATCAGGGAAATGCAAATCAAAACCACAATGAGACACCTGTCAGAATGGCTAAAAAAAAAACTCAGGAAACAACAAGTGTTGGCAAGGATGTGGAGATAAAGGGACCCTCTTGCGCGGCTGGTAGGAATGCAAACTGGTGCAGCCACTCTGGAAAATAGTACAGAGTTTCCTCAAAAAGTTAGAGCTAGAACTACCCTAGAATCAAGAAATCATACTATCATGCATTTGTTTCCAAAATTCAAAAACATTAATTTAAAGGGATCCATGCACCCCATGTGTATTGCAGCATTATTTACCATAGCAAAATTATGGGAGCAGCCCAAGTATCTACCAGTAGATGAATGGATGAAGAAGATATAGTACATGTATACGGTGGAATATTACCCAGCCACGAAAAGAATGAAATCTTGCCATCTGCTATAACATGGATGGAGCTAGAGAACGTAATGTTAAGCGAAATAAGTCAGAGAAAGATAAAAGCATGTAATTTCACTCATATGTGGAATTTAGGAAACAAAACAAATGAGCAAAGGGACAAAAATAAGAGCGAGAAAGAGGTGCAAACCAAGAAACAGACTGTTTACTATAGAGAACAAACTGATGGTTACTGGGGTGGGGGTGGGTAACATAGGTGAAAAGGATTAAGAGCACACTTACCATCATGAGCACTGAGTTCTATGTAGAATCATTGAATTACTCTATTGTACAGCTGCAACTAATTTAACATTGTATGGTAACCATACTGGAATTAAATTTAAAAAGTTAATAATAATTTAAAAAAAAAGGAATGTGAGCTATACCTGAGTGTAGCTACTAGCTCTGCTACTTACTAGCTTAACTACCTGAGCAATCAATCCGCTTTACCTCTCTGGGCTTCAGTTTTCTCACGACCATTCAAATCTTGTAAGGACGAAATGAGTTAATATTTGTAAGGTGCTGAGAGCAGGATTGGACATGTAGCAAGTCCTATGAAGGTGGTGTCAAAGATATGACTCTGTCAGGGAGCCTGGGCAGCTCAGTCAGTGAAGCGTCTGCCTTTGGCTCAGGTCATGATCCCAGAGTCCTGGGATCGAGCCCCACATATGGCTCCCTGCTCAGCAGGGAGTCTGCTTCTCCCTCTACTCTTCACCCTGCTTGTGTTCTCATTCTCTCTCTCTCAAATAAATAGATATTATCTTAAAAAAGAAGTAGGACTCTCATTCCCCCATTAGAAACCCAATTTATATCCTCTGCCTCTGGTAAACTCACCCCCTTCCGAAAGACTTCCCCGCCTTCTCCTCCCTGGCCTGCAAAGAAGCTTTGCTGTACCAAAACACACCTCCCTCCCCTGTGCACATCAGTCTCCCTTGGGTGTGGGGGGTGGTCAGGGGCTGTCTGATCTACAGCCTGGCCCCCAGCACAGAGCCCAGCGCCTGGCACAAAAGCGGGTCCTTGGTAAATGTTTTGTGCTTTACAAAGCGCTTTTCCCATCAGTGATCTCACTTAAACCACACCACGGTCCGTAGGCAGAATGCGTGTTCCTGTCCCCTTTTGCTAGACAGCGAAGCTGAAGTTCTAAGAAGTAAAGTGGCACAGCCCGGACGGATATGGCAGGGCTGAGGCACGAGCTTGGAGGTTCTGCTGTCAAAAGAGTGGCAAAAGAGTGAACTAGGTTAGTGACACCCATTTCCAATTTGGTTTCTTCTGTTTGAACCTGATCTCAGGCCTGCAGTTTGGTCACCTTTATCCCGAAGGGCTTGGACGAGAGGGGACCTGAGGGCCCTTCCACCTGCAGCATTCTGTCAGTGGCTGGGGGCTGCTCCCTTGAACCACCTCCCTAGTCCTGTACAGCTGCTTGACTCCTGAAATCAGCCCTTAGGAGAATGACCCTGGGGAATGAGGGGGGGCGGGGGTGGGTGGGTGTAGGGAGAGGTGCAAGCACTGGCTAAGGCCCCAGTGGAGCCTGAGCAGTTGAAGGACTCATTATATGTTAATGAACTGCAATTGAGCATATTGATTACCTCTCAAATAATTTCCTCCTAATTCAGTCCTCCAGGGTCAACAGGCCCCTGGCTTCTCTGGGCTTTCTGCCCACCTTCCTAACTAAACAGTTAAGGGCTTCCTGTAAGCGCTGTCAGGCTCAAGGGGAGCAGGGCAACCAGAGGGGAAATGCTAAGGTAGGAGCTCCCACATCTGCCTCAGGTCCCTTTCCACCTTCACTTCCCATCTGGTCAGGACCCGTTCCCTGAGTGAGCTACCCATGCAGTCCACAGGACTCCCACACTTGGTGTAATACTTCGCTGTCCCGGCTTCGAAATTCTTATAAGTTTGATCAAGAGGCCCTGCATTTGTGTTTTGCACTGGGCCTTGCAAATTATATAGCATACAGGCACAAAATCGAGAGTTGTTTATGTAAATGGTGCTCACTAGAACACACAAAATGGCCGCCCTGGCTGTGAGGCCCTCTCTTGCCTATTAGTTTAGTCTCTTGGATTCAGGCCCAGAGATGGAAATACACTTGCACAATGTCACACAGCCTAGACAGTCAGTGGCAGTGTGAGGATTATAATATAGATTGCCTTTTGTTTCTCTTCCCTGTAGACCTGCTCCCAATATTAAGATCCTCTGTGCTTCTCTGGACCAAGCTCCTGGATGAGATCACTCCTGTTGCCCTTACTTGACAATTGATCTTGTAAGTGTTCACGGCTGGAGATCTGTGAGGAGCTTACCCTACTGCCACTCCCGTCAGATAAAATGGGCTCTTCCCAGTTTTTCTCTCAGATTCCCATGCTTGCTTGCCTCTAGTTCCAGAGAGCTCATTACCTCACATGGCAAACCATTTTCCTGCTACATGGCTGTAACTTTTAGGAGACGTCTTTAAGAAAGTAAGGTGAGGGCACCTGGGTGGCTCAGTGGGTTAAGCCGCTGCCTTCGGCTCGGGTCATGATCTCAGGGTCTTGGGATCGAGTCCCGCGTCGGGCTCTCTGCTCAGCAGGGAGCCTGCTTCCCTCTCTCTCTCTGCCTGCCTCTCCGTCTACTTGTGATTTCTCTCTGTCAAATAAATAAATAAAATCTTTAAAAAAAAAAAAAAGAAAGTAAGGTGAGAATTTACTTCCTTATAATACGTTCCAGTTCAATTCTAATTATTTTCTTGGGGAACACAGAATTAAGTCAGTGCTATCTCCTCTCAACACTGAGTTGGAAGCCAGCAAAGCAGCTTTTCCAGAGATGGGAAAATAGCTGAAGTGATATGCGCACCTTGGGTCCCATTAGCTCAAGGCATCAGAGGCTCCGGGGGGAGGCTCTGAAGGGGGCATCACAGTGAAAAGCACTTTGTCCGCCGTGCTCCCACGCAGGAGAGCCCGCAAGAGTTGGGAGTCAAGGTCTTTGGCCATGAGGACTGAGGTGAGCTCCGGGGCTGTGAGACTTCCCAGTTCCCCTGCCTCTCTGCAAATTCTGCTGAGACTTGTTACAGAAATGAGTCCACAGAAGGAATGGAAGCCACGGCACAGGGGGTGCCTTTAGGTCCCAAAAGTGTTCTTAGGAAGAAGGGCATGCTGCCGCCCCCTCTGTCTCCTGACTGAGGGAGAGCCTATGGGCCGGAGTCCCAATGGGAGGCCCACAGTTAGTCCCCTGGAAGGCCTCCGTGTGAGGCTCGGGACACATCTTACTGAATCAGTGCCCATAGATAGCTCTTCGGCCACAGGTGTTTGGCCCTGGCCACCGATCCGAATCCTCTGGGACCTGTTTAGAAACACCTGTGCTCAGGCTTCCACCCCACGCCCACCCCCCCAAAGCGTGCACGTTATCCGTTTGGGGAGGTGGCCTGGGCATCCACATTTTCAAACAGCTCCCTGGTGATTCTAATGTGCAGCTGAGGCTGAGAACTATTCATCCAGAGCTTCTCAAAACTTTCACATGAAGACAGAGTACAAGGAATCTTTTTTTCCAACGAGGACACAGGTTCAGCAAGCCTGTGCAGGGCCTGACATTCCGCGTTCCCAAAAAGCTGCCAGGCAATATCCTTGTTGCCAACCCCTGAGGGGATTCCGAGATGTCTGTAAGGCAAGAATGCCTCTGGAGTTCTAAGTCTGGGACTGAGTGATGGAGCAGGGTCTGAAGCTTGGAGATGGACTCGGTGGCCTCTGGGGTCACTGTGAACCTTCATGGCATGGGAAGCCGAGGTCCGGGTCCTCAAGAAAAGCCTTAAGTTTAGTTCTAAGACAGCAGTACTGATGATGTAGAAGTTTTCCCATCGCCAGTGCAGGAAGCTTTGTGAGCCAGTTCTTTGGAGCTCAAAATTTCTATCTAGAGGCCGAATCCCATAGCTCCTCATCCCCTGATCTTAAGGGCCTCGCCATGCACTGGTCCAGCCCTCTTTCCAAGGCTCAGCGACACGAAGATTCCAGATCCTTGGCTGCCTCAGGAGTGAGGCACCTTCAGCCTCCTTCCAACCCCCAACCTGGCTTCCAAGTCAGGCTTCGCACGGTGATGGGTGTCAGAGGGCCCAGATGAGCCCTGCTCTGCTCTCTTGGGCTGTCACTGTTCCCCGGGGCCCAATTAAGCTGGTGCTTTGTCTCTGGGCAGTGGAGGCAGGCGTCCCTGGCACTATTCCGCTCCACACTCGATCTGTTCATCAGCTGTTGCCAGACAGCCCACATAATGTTGGCATTTCATGCTCAATATTCCTGATGAAAGTGGAACATCAAAACCTCAGCGGGGTGGACACTTGGAGACTTAAGTGAGGCTCTCGCTGAAAGGGCTATCTTCTCAGCACAAGAAATCAACAAAGCTCCTTTTCCAAGGCTGTCTTGTATTACTACTGCCACTCCTGTTGTTGTTATTATTTTTCTTCCCTCACCTCTAAGTAGGAATAATAAGTTAGGCCTTGCTTTCTTATTCTCTCTCTTTCTTGCTGATAGCAATCTTTGCCTCTTGTTATAATAAATATTGATTGGCACTGTTAGGAGACGCCAGGCCTTTAATCTTCCGGCTGCCTGCTCCCTGGCTCACCAACATGGGTGTCAGGGAAGAAGATTGTATTATCTGCTCACACACCTGTTTTGCCACTCGCCTCTCTCCTGCAGCGAAACTTGGGCGATTAATGCCATGGGGAATTGGCTTTCCTGTAATGTTGCTTTCTCTCTTGGCTTTTCTTGTGGCTCCAGGGAAAAGCACTGCCAGTCCTGGGCTCTTCCCACCTACATAGCCCCTAGGGCCCAGGTGAAGAGAAAGGGGTGTGCACAGTCACTTACTCATCTATTCTTTCTTCGTTCTGTCCTCAAACGTGTGCCAAGCACCCACTGTGGAAGCAACCCCCAGCTGGGCCCCGTGAATGCAGGGCTCGGTGGGACACAGTCCTCCCCACCCCGCCCCAGGGCTCCTGGGGGAAGAGTGATCCCATGACAGCACAATCAGTGTGATAGCCGAGAGACAGAGCAGCTGTGTGAGTGGCACAGCAGAGGTGAGGGACATGTAAAGCTCAAGTAGGGTGGAAAGGTCCTCACGTCCTGGCTGAGGGTACCTTTGAAACCAGACCATCTGAGGCTTTTGAGAAATGGATGGCCCAAGAGGGGAAGAGAGGTGTCCAGAACACTGTTCACTTCTGCCACTGACCTGCTGTGACCTGGGACAGGTCATGCACTCACTGTTGTGCTCAGAGGACTTCAACAGGAAGACAGCAGCTTGGATTTCTACAGGAAGGGCAGGCTGAACAAGCACGGGGCCCTTGCAGGAGAAGAAAGAGAAAAGAATGAGCATTTTATTAGTTCTGGCCACACGGAAGGCGTGTTCACATATGAATCCCTGAGACAAGCCTATGGCTCAGGGATGATCCCACCCAACATCACTGAGGAGGAGTGAGGCTGGGGCGGAGCGAGGCTGGGACTACTCTACAGCAGGTAAGGGCAGGTGCTCTGGCTCAGGCTATCTGATCTGAAACTTGGCTCCATGGCTTAGTCACTGGGAGACTAGGGATAAGTTATTTCACCCCCAAGTTTATTCAACCCCATAATGGAGATAATAAGGATACTGACCTCGCTCGGGAATAAATGAGATAATATATGTAAACACCTTGGCTGACACACGGCAAGGGCTCAGACGTCGTTGTTGCTAATGGCAGAGGTCACAGAGTGAGCGCCTGGGAGGGCTCCAGCTTGACTTCAAGGCCAACTCTAAAGTCAACACTCTCAGGAGAGGCTCGGTGCCCTCATGTTTCTGCTGGCTCACTGGCATTGACTTTCGAGGCTTTCTTTCCAACTGGGCAGCATGAAGCAACTGAGGGACTCCTTCCTACCTTGTAGGTGTGCAGAATCTAGGTGCTAGATTTCAGTGCAGAGTGGTGAAAGCTGGAAGGGTAGACAAAACAAGGGCTCGAGGCAAACCCCTGACAATCAGCACTCCCAGGAGGAGAAGGGAAGCTGTTACAGAGACTGCTCCGGGCATTACCACCCTGTATCTGCTCTTCCCCTCCCCCTCCTGACAAAGCCTTGATTTTATCGATGATGGCAATACCCAACCCAAAGACTATACTTTCTAGCCTCTGGCATAACATGCCACTCAATTCTGACCAATTAAATATAAAACGAAACGTCAAGTGGAACTTCGAAAGAAGCTGCTTAAAAGAAAGCTGACTCAGCTAGGATGTGTGCCCTGGCCCTTTTCTGTTCTCTAGAAAGGTGATGTGATAACTGGAGCTCTGGCAGCTGTTTTGAACCCTCATGGGACCTTGAAACCGAAGCTGGCAGCAGATTGTTCCAGCAGAAAGTTGGAAGGAGCCAAGGCCCTTGATGACTTCATGGTGTCACTGTGCCATCCTTAAACTGCCTACCTTCAGGCTTTTTGAATGTGAGACTATAAACTCTCATGCGTTTAAGCCAGACTTTGGGAGGATTTCAGTTCCTCAAACTGAATGCAATTCCTAACTGATTCAGAAAGCTTCCTGGGAAAGGAATAATTTGCATGGGCCTTTAAGGTAAGTAATTCTAAGGTAAGTAATTCTTACCTTAAGGTAAGTAATTCTAAGCTGTCTAAGAAATAGCCAGCCCAAAGCATGAGGGGCTGAAATGTGTCACACATGTTAGAGTTGACAGGGATACCCAAGGAAGTGGACACTCCGAGTTTCGGCCACACAGGACTCCCGGCTAAACACATCATACACTCATTGTAATGTGTGCTCACCTGGCCTCCTCTTGAGTAACTCCAGGACCCGAAACTTCAGTTCTAATTGTTCACCAGCTCTTCCTTTCCTTATACTGAATCAAAATCAACATGACTTTCAGGGAGCCAGGCACTATGATCTCCATTTCGCAGATGAGGAACCTGAGGATTAAGGAGGTGTACTGATCTGACCTGGGTTACACAGCTGGTAATGGCAGAGCTGGGACTTGAATCCCAGTTGGCCTAAGTCCATTGCCCACTATTGAATGTGAAATGCTAGCATGTGGCAAAATTACCAGGAGAGCTCATTAAAGCACAGATTGCTGGGTCCTACCCCATTGTCTCTGATTCAGAAGGTCTGAGGCTGAGCCTAGAGTTTGAACAGCTAATAAGGTCCCAGGGGCTGCTGATGCTGCTTGTCCATAAAACTACTTGGAAAACCACTGGATTGGAGCATTAGCTGGGGACAGGGGTCTCCTTGTGGCATGTACAGAGTGGGTACTCTCAGGTTCAACAGGAGTAATAGGAAGTGAGCTGGCACAGAGTAGTGGGGGAAGTCATCCAAGGAGGAGAGCCCAAGCAGACCTGGAGACTCAGAAGAGAAAGGGTGGGGTAATCGGAATGTGCCTGGCCCACAGCCTCAGGGCAAGAAAAGGTTCTTCAGCCAGGAGGGCTCTGGCCTGGGCACAGGGGCAGCCTGGTGCCTGTGATGGGAGGGTCCGCCCTCAGCCACTTGGTTAGTGTGAATTATCTCCTCACACCCCCTCCTCCTTAGCAAAAAGAAAATAACCTGGGAACCTGGCTGAGTTCTGCAGACATCTTCATGACACACTGGGAGATTTGGGAGAGGCTGGCAAGGCCCTCCCAGTCTCCACCCTTCTCAGTGGCACATGGAAGCCCCACACAGCATCACAGTCCAGCCTCTCCTTACTTGTCTAGGAATTTCTTTACCTCCAAGGAAGGCAGCCTTGGGCATGTGGAGAAGAGCCTGACACTCCACCACTATTGCTTGTTGTGTCCTTTCTGGGTTTCAGTTTGCTCACCTGTAAAATAGAAACCGGGAGTCCTTGCCCATGCTTTCTACCTCTCAAGGTGGCCAGCAGGGCTCCCGAGAGATGAGATGCACAGAATACGGACTGCAAAGTACCATGCAGAGATATAGGTTCAGTTTTCACCTGATGGCACAGACTGGGCTGGCCCAGCCGTAGCCTCTCCTGCTTGGTGCTGAAAAGCTTCCAACCTTAACCCCGACTTTCCTGGACACCTGCCATTCTCCTCTGGAAACCCCAGTGAGGCACTATGATTTAGCGAAGGGGAGCTTCGCCTGGAGCTCTGGAGCTCCTGAGTCCTCTTGTCTGTTATGTGCCAGGCCAGGATGGGTGGCACCTGAACTGAGTCCAGGCCCAGCAGGAATGCTGAGAATTCCAAACTGGTTAGCTGCTGGCAGGATCCAGCTGAAATGCAAACGGACACCGCCCTCAGTCCCCCGGCTGGATTTCTTTGGCTTATTGGCTCCCAGCCTCCAGAATGGCTAATGCTGACCCACTGGGAAGAGAATCAGGTTGAAGAACATTTTTGTAGGCCAGAAACCAATCTGAATCTCATTACAAAGCTCCAACCAGATGTGAGAGATTCCATGAGCCCACAAGAGTTTGCTTGAACTGAAGACTATGGTGTAAATACTTTCCTACATATTCGTGCGAGGGGGTTTTCTTTTTGTGTCTTAAAACGGTGCCCTGTTGGCTTGTCAGTTTCCAGGATATAAATTCCTAGAGGGCTGGGAGTAGATTTACAGGGATGAGGAATTGAAAATAGTGCTGATGGGTGTGACAATGGTGAGGATTATGGTGTTGGGGTTGATGCTGGTGGGTACAGTTTAAGGAGCCAGGAAGAAGAGGAGGAGGGGAGACAGGAGAAGTGGTGGTGCTGGGGGAGAGGTGGATGTGAAGGTGAAGAAGGTAGATGGGAGGCTGATGCAGATGAATACAGTGAGTGAGAGGGTGATGAAGGCAGTGATCTGAGTTGTCCATACCCCTCTGAAGGCACTGTTCCCTCTTCTCTCCATATATGTCTGCTTCCCCTTCTAGAACCTACCTCCTTTGGGGCAGGGCCTGTGTCTCACTTACCTTGGTGTCCTAGTACCTCCCCCAGTGGATGTCAACAGTGCTTTCTTCTGAATGAAGGAGTAAGGGACGTGGGGAGCAGCAGGTGTGGCAGGGACAGCCATGATGGCTGGGAGGAAGTGGCCATGTTGGAACAATCTTATGTGGGGCAGCAGAGGCACCACAGAATGGAAGTCCATGCCCCTGGAGACTGGAGCTGGCCCCAGGAGGCACAGCAAATGGTGCTCACGACACTGGCTGGGTGCAGAATGAGAACCAGTGTTCTGGGCCCAGTAGGGCGCAGCCTGGGGACAGCAGCAGAAATTTTCAAAATTTGTTGATCTGCTGAGCCTGCCTGCTGGGTGCATACTGTTTTCCCATAATCATCTTTTTTTTTTTTTTTAAGATTTTATTTATTTATTTGACAGACAGAGATCACAAGTAGGCAGAGAGGCAGGCAGAGAGAGAGAGGAGGAAGCAGACTCCCTGCTGAGCAGAGAGCCCAATGCAGGGCTCGATCCCAGGACCCTGATATCAGAACCTGAGCTGAAGGCAGAGGCTTAACCCACTGAACCACCCAGGTGCCCTTCCCATAATCCTCTTTTGTCTGGCTGAACAATCGAGATGAGGCGGATGGCCAGACAAGTGGGACATAGCTTGATAGGACCCAGGAAGAGGACAGGAGGCTTCCCCACTACTGACAGACAGTTTCCCACTCCATGTCTCCCTTCCTAGCTCAGACACTCAGCTGCAGCTCCCACAGTGACCCCAAAGGCTGCTGAGAATCATTGGGGCCCCACCCCCAGCCAGGCTGGCTCACATACCTCCCTGCACACCTCTTTCCCTCCGAAGCTTCCAGGCTTGTGATAAATGCAGGCCAGTTCAGCCCTTGAGGAAGGCATGCTGCTCCTGGGAGGAGCCTTGTCGACATTCGACACTCTGGGAGAAGGATGGCCCAGCAAGGGAGCAGGGTGGGGGTTGGGCCTGCAGCCCAATTCCCTGCAGAACAAAAAGAGATTTCTCTCTCTGCACCAGCTGCTGAGTCCCCAGCCCTGGTTCAATCATTTTTCAAATTGTAATAAATTAACATTTTCTGGAGCAGGAAAACCACACAGAGAGGCCAAATTACCAAATTTGGGGATGGACTTGAGCCCCTCTGGGCCTGCTTTCCCTCCCTCCCCCAATTCTTGCTAGGGACTAGGGAGGACAGAGCCCCAAGAAACAGCTTCTTCCATTTCAGTCACACCTTTCCTTGTGCTGGCTGGGCCCCACCCCTGTTACCCCCCCCCCCCCCCCCCCCCCCCCCCCCCCCCCCCGCACACAGCCCTGCCTGTCACCTTCTCTTTGTTGACGTTCCCTCAGTCTCTCCCACTTCACAGAATGTAGTGCAGGCCTGTTTATTCCCATTTGGCAGGACAGCCAAAGGACCTGGGAGAGGGTAGAGGAGGAAGACTGGAGTGAGAACACAGGCTCAGCCTGATCTTGGGACCCTGAGGCAGATATTAGAAGTCCTGACACCCCAATTCCCCAAACCTAAAATCGATTTTTTCCCCCACTGAATTGTGAAATTGACAGTTTAAATAGGACAAGGAAACCGGCAGGCTCTTGGAATCCTTCTCTTGTCTTAGTTGGGTTGAAGCTCCCCATTCTCAGCCCTCAAGGAATGACATTCTAAAAATTAACTCTGCTCTCTGGAAGTTTTCCTTAATATACCAGATCCTTCCTTGCGGAGGCACACGAGTGTTCACTTATTTGTGACGATGTGGTTGACATTTGCTGAGTGCTTACAATGTATCAAGCAGTAGGTCGGGTGCTTTCCCTGTGTCATCTCATCGAATCCTAGCATAATGGCTCCAGGTAAACGTCACTACCCCTGGGTAGCAAATGCGGTTTCCATGTGACAGAAACCAAGGTTTGGGAAAGTAAAGTGACTTTCCCAAGGTCACACATCAGAAGACTTTCCCAAGGTCATACACATTTGTATCCAGACCTACTAGTCGCCAAAGCCATACTTTCTTCTCCCCACCTGTCCCATCCCCTTTCCTGTGTTAAGGGGGCCCAGCGGCCCATCACGCCCTTCCCACAAGGCTCCTTTCTCCTCAGATCCCAGCGTGTACACACACCTGAACCAACTTTACTGTCCTCTGTCACAAGCTGAGTTGGTGGCCCTCTCAGGGCCACCCAGTCCTCACCCTTAGCAGTGGGGAACTGGACTCTTGGCCTCAGGATGGAACAAGGGGCTGGCTTGAGTGGGAAGCAGACACAGGGCAAGCTGTGTGGAAGGGGACTGCAGACGTTCACACACTGGAGTGGGGTGACTCTCAAGAGTTTTGTCTCACCAGGGCACGAGCTGAACTGGACATTGTCACAGGGGAACTCTTCTCTTTGATTTTTCCTAAAGGCAGCAGTGAATAGTGGAGAGTCCCGCTGTGGTCTGAGCGCTGGGACCGTTGCTCCCCTCAGCTCTGAAAGTGTTACAGTTTGGTGACACAAAGTCCCTCTGGCTCCCATCTACCTTCTGGGACTTATTTCCCACTCCTTGTCTTTATATACTCCAAGGTTCAACCAAACTCAATATTCCTCCTCCTTGCCTTCCTTCCTTCACTTGTACTGCTCCCACTGCCTGAAACACCCACTCTCCCTACTTTCAGCTATGCAAATCCTACCCACCAAGTAGGGCCCAGCTTAACCATACTTCCTATAAGGAGCTGTCCTTGTCCTCCTCTCCATGACAGTTCCCTCTTCTCTGCCCCCTGAGCTGAAAGAAACTTCCCTCCTCAGAACCCCAACGGCACTTCATCTGACCCTCTCTTAAGGCAATATAGCTACTTTCTCCGTGCAAGTGTAATCATCCGGATCTACTCCTTTGATCCCCTCTAGACTGGGAACCCTCTGAGGGAGAAGCTACATCAGATTCATTTTTGTATTTCCCAGGCCCTCAGTTTCTTAGGAATGTGTTGAGCGTCTCCTTCACATCCTATGTGGTAAGAAGAGCACGGCTTTGGAGTCAGAGACTCCCGGGCCTTAAGCCCCGTTCTGGTTCTTCACAGCTGGTGCCCTTGGGCCAGGTACCCTCCCAATCTGCGACCTGCTTTTCCTCAGCTTTTATAGGATGAAAATAGTACTCACTACCACTCAGGGTTATAGTAAATATTAAATGTGGGACTAAAAGGCCGAGCCTCCCCTCCCTCTTGGCACATGGTTGATATCCAATAAATGTTTGCTTGTCATTCCTCCCTTGGACTGAATCTAATGAATGGATGAATGAACGAGGAGATGAATCAATGCTGCACCTTCCAGATGGCTTTACCCTAAGGTGCGGGGCCTTCCTTGGCCTGGCTGCCCTCTCCTCCAGGCAGACCTGCCCACCAGCAACCACCCTCCCCGATACCCCTCTGTTCTGGTCCCGGCCACCCCAGGCCCACAGTTTACGTGCTGAAATTCCCAGAAGCTGAGACTTCCAAACAAACCCCACAAGTTTGGATTTTTCAGCCATGCTATTAAAACAGTCATTTTCAGCTGCCTAATGTTTCCAACTTCTGCTCTAATCCAGCGGGTAAATATTTACGGAGCCTGACACCACTCCTAGGCCACTCGCTCTGCTGCCAAACATTCATTTCCCTTGCAGCTCCACTGGTTTGATATTTTTAGGAGCAGGGGAGGATAGCGGTGGGTGTGTGTGCCTGTGCGTATGTGTGTGTGAGTGTGTGTGTGTACACACTGCAAGCGCGCCTGCTGGGTGTGCTTGTGAGGGGTAGTGGCTGGTAAGAGAGGCTCAGCCTTCCTTATGGTGAGTTCCCCAGTGAGGGGAGACAGGACAAAGTAGGCCTTGCTACTTCCTTCTGCTCAGATGCCCCCGCAATGGGTTGGGGAGGCATGGGCTTACTGCACTGTGCCCCGACCCTCAAGCATCCCCCTCCTCAGCAGCTGTCCCGTCCCGCCACCCCCGACCCAACACACATAGAACAATCTGGGGCAAATCGGTATCAGGCTGATTTGCTGTATACAGCCAGCAGAGAAGTGTTGAGAGACATGGACAGACTTGGGGGCCTACCTCACTCCTGCCATTTGCTAGGTGGGTGGCCTTGAGCATGTCCCTTTAGCACTCCGAGTCTGTCTCCTTATGCGTGAAATGCAGGTAAGTATCCTTGCCACCCCACCCCATCCCCCTTGGTAAGAGGACTTGTGGAGAGTGCTGAGCACAGCCCCTGGCTAAGGGGAGGGGTCCTGTAAATGGTTCTTTAGGGAGAAGATGCCAAGGTTACCCCCATACCCGCTGACGTCCCAGCCTCACTGAGAATGACCAGCAGTCATTCTCTTGGCACCTCCACACTCTGGCTCAGTCTCTTCCTTCCATCTGGAATGTCCTCAGCATAACTCAGAGCACACGGCTACCTGCTTGAAGCAGTCTTCCCTCATGGCCCTCGCCAAAACCACCACCACGCGCTATCCCTCCCTCTCCACCCCCACTCATAGACTGAGCTCTTGTAGTAGATGAAGGCTGCTGAGTCATATTTGTCTCTACAGCCTCCGAATCAAGCAGAGAGCTACACAAAGTTCTCAATGGATTTTCACTGCATGTGTGAATATTTGTGTAATATTTGTGGGGCTGGTTCGTGGAGGAGAAGAAGCAAAGGATGGTTTTTTAGCTTGCACTGCCCAAGACTTTTCTTTATTCCCCTCACAGGGGAGAACAATAGGAAGAGAGAAGGAAAGCAACATTTTCTGACTATTCCATTCCTGTGGGAACCTTGTCCGTGTTATGGCTCCTGCACCCCAGAATTTATAATGGTGTCCTGACCCTCGACGAGCCCCCAGTGTATGCCAAGCGGCAAATGCTTCACAGGGATTAACACCCTTAATTCTTCCACCAGCTCTATAAAGTAGATGCCCCACTTTAGTGATGGGGTCACTGGTACACAGAGAGGGTAAGTCACTCGACTAGAGTCACACAGGTAATAAAAGGCAAAACCAGGTGTTGAACCCAGGCAGTCTGGCTTCAGAGCCTGTGTTCTTCCTACACTATCTTACCTCCCTTAGGAAGTACCGAAGGAATGTTCATTGAATGAAAGAATAAATGCCTGTTGCTGTACAGCTCACAGTCCCGTATAGTCTTATATTAGTGACTCCTGGCACCTGCCTTTCCTTGGAGGGCTGGCACAATCATCTTCATCACTCAGCTGCTGAAACTGCAGCTCAGAGATGTGAAGTAATCTTTCCCAGGTCACATACTTTGGAAGCAGCAAAGTCGGGACTCGCCTTCCATCCCCCTAGCATGCCTTTGGTGCCGCACCTGACTGGAAGCCCCATAGCAGGACCCACAGGGTGCTTTATTTGCAGTGCTTGGCACACAGAAGGGGAACAGCACTTCTGGACTCTGAAATTCAGCACCCCAAGAGGTCAGGCTGGAAATGACCATGGATGTCGTCCACCCTACACCATGCCCCTTGAGACTGAAGATGGAGTTCTGGGTCCAGAGCAGCTTTCCCAAGGCCACGTAGCCCCTAAGCCAGCGTACCTGAGCTCACACAGCCCCCCTGCTCCCCTATCTCTCTCAGGTATCTCCAGACCATCCAAGGGCCGTGGCCTGGCTGGACACACACACACACACACACACACACACACACACACACACACACACAATTTTCCCTGGGGAATGGGCTTCTGTGAGCTAGAAACCTAGAAGGGTGTAATGAGGAGGAAAGAGTCCAGCAGGGAGAAAATAGGTTGCTTCAGGGAAAGAATTCCAAACAGAATGAGCTGCAATAGAGCCCCTGTTATTAGTAATTGTAGTATCATAAGGATGCCTGGGAAGATGGTAGTGATGACGGTGATGATAACATTGGGGGGAAGGGGGAGGGGGAGGAAGAGCATTGCTCGCTCGTCATGGTGGGCTATTGCCAAGCCTATCTGGCCGCTCGCTTTCCCTCTCAGATGAAAATTTGCTCAGCCCACTCTCAAGAAGGGACAGCCCAGGCAAGGCCACAGTTGGAAGACTGCATGCCTGAGCCCTGCTCAAAGGGTCTGACCCAGATGAATGGCAGGGGGTGGAAATTAAGCCCGGCTCCCTGCACTGGGCCACATGCCCTGCCCCGGCGCTGGCTTCACTACAAGGAGAAAGGGTGTCTTTTTCTAATTGCACAGACTCCATGTGGCTTAGCGGTGGCCCTGAGCTGCAGCGCACAACTACTGGGGGTGGATGGGGTGGTCAGAACGGTGCAATAGCTCATCTCTCTCCTGGCTGGGCCAGCATCCAGACACCCCACCCCCCTCCTCTGCCTTATCTGTGGAGCCGAACATCTCTGACCTGGAATCTGACTCCCATTACTGACTCTCTTGTAATTTGACCTTGGATATAACATGGTGCTTCTCTGAGCCTCAGTTTCCTTATCTGGAGGGTGGGACAGCACCCAGAGGGCCAAATGGCACGGATCACAGGTTGAACAGAGTAGGTGATAAGAACCAAATGAAGTTTCTACCCTCTCCCTCTTCCTCTTTCCCTGGGTGCCCAATCTTTGTTCTGCTTTTGTTTGGGACCCAAACCCCTCCCTGACACCACCCCACCCAGGAAGCAGGGGATGGAAAAGAAAACTTGGCTGGAGGACCTCCAGGGATCTGGAGTACCAATGGAGGAACCTCTAGGTGGTCTGTCTCCTGAGCATTTGCAGCCAAGATCTCAATGTCTGGGCCAGTGATGCCCTGCCTGGCTGTCTGGGAGTCTCCCATTGGGAACTGAGGAGACTGCAAGATCCCTGGGCCTTCCCGTCACGTCTCCTCCCCCTCTCCAAGGCTGCTGAGAGGCTGGGGTGATGGATGGGGCCCTGCCTTCCCCTCACCATTGCTTTGATGAGAAGAAAGAAAAGTCCACCTGAGTCTCAAATCAAAAACAGGTGAATTGCCTAGAAGTCAGGCTGGGCCCTCTCTGGGGTCTGCAAGAAGGTTGGGGCCTGGGGGGAGAAAGGGAGAATGTGAAAAATCATACTGGCAGCTGCGGGTGCCACCGTCCAGCTGTGGTAGGGACCCCAGCTTTGCCATGCCCGTGGGTGAGGACATGCACCTCTCCCTTCACTTTAGCTACCCAGTGCATGGCCTTGCCCACATCCTCAGAGCCCCTGAACGCCCACGTCTGGGAGGCAGGAGGTCTGGGGCCCAGCCTCACCTTGCCACTGCCTTCCTGCGTGTACCTGGGCAAGGCTTTGGCCCTCTTTGGACCTTGATTTCTTTATTTATACCACAGGGAAGGGTTGGGTTCTTCTGAAAGCTGAGACAGGCTGTGGGCCTTAGGTTTGTATCTCAGGGGTAGAGATCAGGGGGGAATGGGTCCTATGTGGGGTCCACAACCGATGTTTGACTTACCTCCTCCCCGGGCCTCTTCCAGCGTGGACATTCTGCAATTATCTGCCCCAAGTCCTACCCGAGGGCCTCCAAAGGCAGTGAGAGAATATGCCAGACAGATTCCTCAGCACACTGACTTTATGGCCCACGTCCAACCCCAGCCTTCTCCCAGTGCAGCACACAGACACTGGCCGGACTCTGTCCATCACACCAAGGGGAATGATGAGGACAAATCTGAGAAGGCGGATCTGGAAGAAGCAATGCTCAAGGCCTCCTGGGATTGAGACTCATTGCTGAAGAATTAAAAAATAAAATAAAATAAAAATGCAAGCTGGAAGAGTCCTAAGAAATCTAGCACACATTGTCTTGGGGGGCAAGTTGAAGCCCAGGAAGCAGATGGGAAAAGCTACACAGCCCGTAAAGGCCAGAGCTGAGACCAGGCCCCAGTATCTGGATTCTTTAAATCCACCCCCGCCCACTCCCAGAGGCTGCCTTTGCTAAGTGAACTGAAGAAAGTTTCTGACCCAGATCGTCTTTCACTCCCAGATTCCAGCAGCGACTGACTTCCCCTACCTGACTCCCTGTGCCAGCTTGTGGAAGGCCAGGGCTGGGGCCAAGGCCTCTCCCCTGGTCCAGCCTGAGGGGTCACTGGGGAGCAAAGGCAGAAGGGAGAGGAGAAAGGAAGCAGAGAAGGGAGAGGGAAGGCCAGGAGAGAAGGGAAGAGAGAGAAAGAGGGCCATGGGCGAGGAGAAGGAGGGCGTGGACGCTGCTAAGGGAGAAAGAAGAGCACAGCCCCCAGAAGAGATTTGAAGCAAGGGCTATGAGAAGCAAGAAGTCAGGCCAGGAAAGGAACGGAGGGTGAGCAGGTAGGAGAGAGACACCCGCAAAAGAGGAAAGCTGAAGAAAGCAACAAGGAAACTGGTTCTGTGGCCAAGGGGTCTCCTCTCCCCACCTTTCATGGAGCTCCCCCAGGGGTAGTGGGGGCCAGTTGAAATGAAACACCTCGTTGCTGGGCCCGGGGATGTGACCCTCGGTATAAGAGGATTAGGGAGACTTCCAAGAGGAAATGGGAGGGTGCCAGGAGTGGGGGAGCGCAACACAAACTCCTGCTGCCCCCTCCCCAAGACGGGAGAAAGCAACCCACCCCCAGCCCGCCGGAGCCATGGAGCGCTAGTGCCCCCTTGTGGCAACAGTGCTCAGCTAGCCTGGGTGGCCCAGGGCAGCCTGGAAAAATCAGGTAGGAGGGGGTGCCAGATTGGACTCAGGGCACCAGATTGGACTCAGGGCTCCAGAAGGAGGCAGGTGTGATGGAGAACCCAGCAGCTGGGTCAGTGACTGCTGGAGACCTCCAAGACTTTCAAGCATTGGTAGAGACCAAAACATTGAGCCTGGGGGTTTTGCCTCAGCCTCTATTTTCCTCGAGGGGAGCTCACAAGAGGTCTCTGTGAGACCCTAAGGCAGGAAAAAACCAGGGCGAGCTCATGCCTCCCACCCCAGAAGGCCAGTTTCAGTCCCTGACATCCTGGTCTCTGCCTTTCTGGGATTCTGGGTGTCTCCTGCTTCACTCCCAAGGGTCTGCATCTCTGGGGCAGGGTACGTGTGGATAGGAGGTCATCTTGTGCACGGTAGGGGTGGGGACGCAAGCGGAGTCACCCCAAAGAGCACACAGCTGACCGCAGAGGCCTTGCAAGGAGCTGAGTGGAAAAGGCAGTCACCTGGAAGATTCTGGAACCCTAGGTTACACTGTGCTTCCCTGGCTGTCTTGCTGTTCAACTTTGAGTACATCCTTGCTCTCTCTGGGCTTCAGGCTACCCATCTGGAACCAAAAGGTCTGGACTCTGGTGATTTCTAAGAGCCCATCCAGCTGTAACCCTCTGCAATGCTATGATTCCTAAGGATGGAGCTTGAAGAGGAAAAGACTCCCCATGCTAGGCAGTGTTGGTACTGCATTGTGATTCTGACACAACCAGAAGGACATTGTACCCAGTCCCCAGCTTTAATTCTTCCAGTGCCCTCAGCAAAGCTTCTACCCTAGATCTGCTCAGAGAGACCCATGGGGGCCTAGTCAGGCTTGCTCGGTGGCACTGGGAGCGGGGTGCATTCTTTCAGACAAGGGGCCAAGGGCAAGAGGCCAGCCTTTCATCAGTCTGTGCAGTACTCTTCATATGTCCCTTCAGAGCCCAGAGCCCCAGGGTGGATGGAAAGTGCAAGGCCAGCAAGATCTCGTCAGTGAGCCCAGCCCAGGGCAGGAGATGGCCTGGAAAAGGAGAAACCTGAGCCTGGCTCAGCCCCCCAAGAGAGGAGGGGAGGGAATGGAGGGAGTACAGGGAGGTAAAGGGCACCTCAAGGAGGCCAGCTGGCTCAGGCAGGGGAGCCCTCAGCCAGCCCGGTTTGTGAAACCCCCGTGATTGAGAAACAAAGCCCTGAAATGGGGTGAGGGAGGTGGGGTCACCAATCTGGAGAAAGAAACCAGAAAGGAGGCTGAGCAAGGGTCTTTGAGTTTAGAGTTGGTTTGGTGCTTGAGTCTGTCTGTTGACCTCTCTGTGCCTCAGTTTCCTTATCTATGAAATGGAGACATTAGTACCTACCTTGCAGAGCTGCCATGAAAATTAAGTGAGTTACTATTCTTAAAAAGCTCTTAAATATTCCCTGGCATCTAGCGAGTGAGTGAATGTGTGTGCATATGTGTGTGTGTGTGTGTGTGTGCCTCTTTCTCTCTATTTCTATTTTCAACCCCCAGGAAATCCTGTCCTAGAGCACACCAGACCAAAAAATCCTGGAATGTTCTACCTGGCAAGAAACTTCTACTCTGAGGGTAAAAGGAATTGATCAGGTTCAAATTCCAGTCCTGGCCCTCCTTCCACACAACGGATACCAAAGAGTACATTTCAGCCCAGAGAGGGAAAGAGACTTGCTTGAGATCACACAGCAAATCATGGCCCAGCTGAGATCTCTTTACTGCCAGGCCTGAGCCTTGCTTTTTGTCCTTCCTCTGATGGGTGTCCCCCGGTGCCCATGTTTGCCAGCCCGAGCCCTGCATCTTCCCAAGAGATGGGCTCTTGATAGGCATATCAACGAGCGGACCATGGCCCTGAGACGGGAGATGACGATACTCACCTGTGGCTGGTTGGAGGTCCTGTTTAGCACTCAGTTTGCCTCCTTACTCTCATGTTCCTTGGAGCCAGAGACTTTTCCAGCTGGAAAGAACCTCGTGGATCTTTTCGTCCCCAGATTCCCCTTCTATCTGCCATCTGCCATCCCCAGCCTCCATCTCTGTACCCTCCACCCACCTCCCCAGACTCTGCTTCCTCTTGTAGGTATTTAACCCCAAATAACCCAGACCTTCCTTGGCCTCTCGTCCCATTTCCCTGGGGGGCTGACCATGTCTGGTTGAAAAGCTTGCTTAGGCTGGTAATTGACATGGAACAAGACAACCAGAGAGACAGAGGCCTCAGTCCTGTCCAGCTCAGCAGCCCTGGCCCTCCTGCCTTGCCACCGCCCTCCAGGCCGGCTGCTGGCCCAGGTGCTCTTTTCCCAGGTCCTGCTTGGAGCCACCCACCCCAGAGAGGGTGGGATTCTGGACTGAGGCCCCGGGAAAGGAGACTAGAGCCCCCCTTCCCCCGCCACCGCCACCGTCAGGGCCCAAGGAGCTCTAGGCACCCTCTCCTCCTTCCAGTCCCTCCTCCTCCCTCCCCTCAGCCCAGCTTGGGCTGGACTATTCCCTAGTGCCTGGGCTAGACCTGTTTCCAATGATTCACGTCTATGCATTCCCACCTCGCCCCTGGGAGCCAGCTCTGCACTCTTAATAGATCTTACGGTTAAGAAGTTTTTTCCTGCTACTCAGTGTTAGTGCTTAAAGTGCAGTTACACTCTGAAAATTGACCATAAAATGACACCATGGGGTCCACATTTATCCTCCAGCCACAATTCCAGACCAGCCTGGTTCAGTTTTCAGGTTGAAAAATGGCTTTTGGGGGCTTCAAACTCCACCCAAGTCCTAAATCTGCCTTGGTGCTTCCCCCGCCCCCAGTGGCGCCTCCCTCTCCCAGGCTGGGAGAGAAGCAGGCCCTTGGACTGCTAAGGTGGCAAGCCAGGCAGGCTCAGCTCAGCCCATTTCCTGCCAGAGTTGGGGGGCTTAGGTGGGGGGACAACTATAAGAGCATGAGGGCCGAGACCTCGATGTAAGAAGAGATGGGCCCTGTCGACCCAGGCTGGGAGGCCTCCAGTGGGACTCCAGGCTGTGATGAGCATTGGAATGAGTCCCTTGGCCCTTGGGCAGGACTGGGGACAGGCAGAGAGAGGGATCCCCTCTCTGCAGGGCGTCTGAGGCAAAGGCAGACCTCCATCCCTCTAACTCAGCTGCTCGACAAGATTCCTCAATGGTGTGGCCAGGGAGAGGGTCAGGGAGACCAGTCAGGTTAGGGCTAAGTAAGGCCTGGACTCAGACTCAGCCCAGTCCAGAGGTCACCCCTGTTATAAGTCAGGATGAAGAGGCCCCCGACAGAATGGATGTACGGCCAAAGGCTTTAGGACGGAGCCCTGGGGGCTGCTCCTTAGGCCCCGGGCTGTCCCCCCTAAAGCCCAGGCCCAGTACCTGTGGGAGGACCCTCTGTAGCGTTTCCCCTCTTGTTTACTCTGACAGGCTTGATTATCTGGTTCCCAAGCCCACAGCAAATTAGAAGCAGTAAATCAAAAGGAGGGCAGAGGGGCTGCTGGGAGCAGGCACACTAAAAGTGTCAAGAAGTGAGAGCTGATGGCCTGACAGCAGGGGAGTAGGCAGCAAACCCAGTAAAATACAAAACAACCCCAAGCAGGTACGAGAGCTCAAAGATCGCAAACAAACTGGGGCCATTTCGTGCAGGGGAAACAGACCTGAGGAGATCACGACAGCCAGGGTTAATAATCATGGGGGGCTTAATGACGATGCCCCCAGAACTTTAGAAAGAGCTCGACTATGCTCCGTCGAAGGAAGCAGGGAAGACAGGGAATATGTTTCCTAAACACTTTCATGGAAATGAGTCACCTCTCTCTTTCTGTCTCTCTCTTTTTTTTAAGTACACATGCACGGGAATAAAACCTCACCTCCCAGACAAATCCTAAAGTCCAGCATGCCTCATTTCTCAAGTCCTGCCAAGCTCAAGTTGGCTGGGTTCCCCCATCCCACCAAGAACCAGTGCACCATGGACGTGCCCGTTTGCTTGGGAGCTGGTCCTGAGACTAACACAGGTTCCACCACTTACTGTCTGTGGGACGCTCATGAAGCACTTGCCTCCCTGAACCTCAGCTGTTTTCATTGGTAGCGTGTTCATAATAATACTTGCCTCCAGAGCCATGAGGATTAAATCAGGGAAACCAAAGCCCCCGTGTCCAGCCCCCCAGTGTGGAGTTGGAGCTCACTCGGTGTTTCCTCCTCCTTTAAGTTCTGTAGCCATGGCGTGCCTGGGTGGCTCAGTTGTTAAGCATCTGCCTTCAGCTCAGGTTATGATCCCAGTGTCCTGGGATCGAGCCCCATGTTGATATCCTTGCTCAGTGGGAAGCCTGCTTCTCCCTCTGCCACTCCCCGTGCTTGTGTTGCCTCTCTTGCTGTCTCTCTCTCTCTGTCAAATAAATAAATAAAATCTTTTATTTATTTATTTATTTATTTATTTTTAAAGAAGATCTCTGGCTAGAAGGCTGAAAATAGCAGCCCAGCCTGTGGAAGGACCTTGGGAGTGGCAGCTCAGGGGGTCCTTCTCTCAGCACTTTTGGTGGGGACACTGGAGCTCAGAGGTGATGGCTGGCTCTGGGTAGGGCTGGTGTGTGCCGAGAGGTACGGGGAGGAAGAGAAGCCGGGCCCATAAGAACAAGGGTTAAGGGTCAGGGAGCCCCCTTTGCTTCTTCCTCTTCCCTTGGTTTCCGTAATCTTTCCCTTTAAGACCAGCTTCCCCAGCCTCTCTGATACCTCACCTGGTGCTTAAGCCAGGAATGGAGAGTAAGGGCCCACCTCCCAGGGATTAGGTGCCAACACATGTCATGGGAAAAGCACCTGTAGCACCAAGCAGACCTAGCCAGTGATGACATGGACCAGACAGAACCAGTATCTGCAGGCAGGCAGGTATACTTGGCTCCTACTGGCCTGGGCACTTGTATTCCAGGGACACATGGGACAGGGTCACTCTGCTCAGAGCCCAGCTTTAAACTGCCCCCTCCCTTGTCCTTAAAGAACACCTCCCCTCTGTGCCATTTAGACAGGACAGCAAAAGACAGGAAGGTTCCTGAGGGGATGGGAGATGTGTGGGTCTGTCGCGCCCGGGAGACAAAGTCAACACAGGACAAGTTCTAAAAAGTGTGGGAGCTGAACTAGCCAGTTTGCCAGAAACATGCCATATTTTGAATTTCAGTTATCCCGAGGAGCAAGGGCTGTGGTGATAGACACACTTGATTCAAATCCCAACTTGACCCATTCTTCTATGACTACAGGCAGTTCACTTCTCCTTCATAAGCTTCGGCTTCTTCTTCTACTCCATGGAATTTGTTGAAAAGGCTGAGTGAATAAAAGAATGTAGCATGGTATCTAGCACACAGTACAAATTCAATAAATAGTGGATGTTTGCATGACAGCCACTACTCTGGGTGTGGTACATGGACTGACTCATTTACTCCCACGGCAATACCATGAGACAGGCATCGTTCTTCTTCTTCTTCTTCTTCTTTTTTTTTTAAAGATTTTATTTATTTATTTGACACGGAGAGAGAGGGAATGCATGTGCATGCATGTGTGCACACAGGTGGGGAGGGGCAGGGAGAGGGAGAAGCAGGCTCCCCACTGAGCAGGGAGCCTGACTTGGGACTCGATCCCAAGACCCTGGGATCAGGACCTGAGCCAAAGGCAGAGGGTCACTTAACCAACAAAGCCACCCAGGCGTCCCCAGCCACTGTTATTCCTTTTTTAAAAATGATTTATTTATTTATTAGAGAGAGAGAGAACGAGCTGGGGGGGGAGTGTAGAGGGTGAAGCAGGCTCCCCACTGAGCAGGGAGGTGGATGTGGGACTCGATCCCAGGACCCCAGGATCTTGACCTGAGCTGAAAGCACATGCTTAAGAGACTGAGCCACCCCAGGCCCCCCAGGCATTGTTATTCTTATCCTCATTTTAAAGATGCAGACACTGAACTTCTGAGGGTATGAGTGACTTTCCCTATGTCCCAGCAGCAGAAGCAAAATTCAAACCCAAGCATCATGACCCCAAAGCTTTTTTCAACTGTGCCATAGCACAGATTGAGTAGACAAACGGATGCAAAAGTACTTGGTCACCCCTGATTGCTATACTAATGTGAGGGGCAGGTGTTGTGATTTAAAGATCATGTTAGCAGCTAGTCCCTAAAGACCCCCCTGGATGCAAGTCTGCTGAGGGAGAGACACACCTCTCCCAGGTCCATCCAGCAGGGCAGCCCTCCCTATCAGGTCTCCTGTTTGCTGGGTTCCCCTAACCCATGCTCCTGCTGGCCTGGTCCTTTTGCGTGTGGAATTTCTCAACCGACACCCACCCCCTCCCCAGGGACCCAAGCCTAAGGAGGGTGGCTCAGCATCCCACAGCTGCCAGGAAGGAGACGTCAAAGGCACAGCGTGAGTGAAGCAGCTCCTGCTTTGTTTCACAGCCTGTGGGTTTTGTGCTGCACACGCAAGCAGACACACACGGGAGGCAGAGGAGACAGGGACTTTGGAGCTGGTGGTCTGGGTAGGAGCCAGGGAGGAGTAGTGGGGAAGGAGGGGGACAGGAAAATGTGGCAAAAGCCTGGGCAGAAGAAAGAAGGGAGGAAGGAGGGGACGTTGGTGTGGGTGGCTGGCAGGGCATGCTCCCCGTGTTACACTACTTCCGGCAGGACATCAAGCTGCCAGAAGGTTGTGGGTCACTGGGTGCTTCTTTCATTTATTCATTCATTCATTCATTCATTCATGCGTGCCTTCATACAATCATCAAACAACTAGCTATTCATCCGGAGAACTGCCACCCGCCTACCCCAGTGCAAAGGACCAGTTCTCCTTTATTTCTGAGGACTCAGTATCCTTGTGCTTTTTGAGAGATGATGAGGCCAAGGGAAGAGGTTCCATGCTCAATCAGGGGAAGTCCCACCACTGCTCCTGGCTCCCTGGTGACCCTGCCAGTCCCTTCCCCGGTAGAGCAAAGTGGGAAGGCCCCTGCCTGTGCTGATTCTGCTGCAGGTCTCGGTCGGAAATGCCTCCGAACTGCTGGAGGAAACATGGAGGGACTGTTGGTCATTGCTTACCCCCCACCCCGGCCCTGCCTTGGGGAGCAGAATCAGTGACGCTAACCCTGGGGATATCAACATGCAGAACATCTACTCCAAAGGGGTGGCATGCGCGTCTGCCTCACCCCTTTCTCTGTAGAGAGGCTCAATCACAGTATCACTCTGCATGCTGGGGAGCAAGATGGGCCCTGTTTTGTTGGTGCTGAGAAGGAAACCCTGAGGGGATCTCCACTGTGTCCAAGCAGGAACTGCTGCTTCCTCCAGAAGCCCCATCCTCTCTCCTTCCTCAGTCTGGGAGGACCCAGATGGGAGTGGTCAGCCCTGCCTCCTGTGGTTGCCTCTGTTGTCAGTGATGTCACCAGAAAGGCAGACTGGAGAGAGCAACCAGCTTCTCTCCTATGGCCTCCTCAGCCCCCCACCTTTTGGTGTGCAGAGAGCTTATGGTTAGGACATACTGTCAGGCCAGATGTGGATTTGGGTTCTAATTCTCTTCTCTTTTTTTCCCCCTGAAGTCTAAATCCTTTGTCTTTCTTGGTGCTTCCTGAGGAAGAGAAACACATGGTCTTGGGCCAGTGGGGCTTCTTTGCTCCCAGCTGCTGGAGCCAAGCTCCCAAGCCCCAGCCCCAGATCTGCCTCCAGTCTCACTCTGGCAATGGGGTCCCCGCCAGACCCCAGCCCCACCCCCGGGGGCCACCCTGCCACGGACCAGGCCCCAGGCAGCCCAGGGAGTGCTGGGCAAGCCCAAACAGGCCACCGCACAGTGCAGGAAGGACAGTGGGGTCTCTAGTCGTGTCCCCCGGTCACGCTCAGGCGATGATCTGGGCTTCTAACAGGCCATCCTGTGGGAAAGAGAAGGCTGGCAGCCTTGTTTCTAAGGGCCCAGGGCCCTCCATCCCATAGCTCTGGCAACGCCCTCCTTCCCCATTCTCCAGCACCTAAGAGAGCTTGGTGGTGATTGACTCACTGGATCCAGAGAGAAAACGTAGATGATAACTGAGGCTCATTTCTGCATGTTAGGGCTGCTTGGAATCTGATACATCATTTCCCCCTGGTATAAGGGGGAAACTGAGGCCTCAGTATAGATGAGGGACTTGAAAACTCATGCCAGGAACCAGGCAAGCCCAACGAACAAGGCCTGAGAGGCCCAGTTGCACAGATGAAGGGAACCAAGGCTCTGAGGATAACTGACTGGTCCAAGGCCACCCAGCTAGGGAGGGACTGAACTGAGATCTGAGCCCTGTGTTCTCTGACTCAAAAGTATTAGCTCTTACCCCCATAAGCAGACCGTCTCTGCACACAGCGAGGTGTGCCGGGCACGACCGCAAAATGAATCATGCCCTGCTCCCACCAGAGGACAAGACACCTCCACTGGCCCATTGGTGGCTACAGCACAGCACCCCCCCAACTCCAGTGCCCACACTGACCCACCCCCACAGTGATGTTCTCTTGCTGCTCTGAACTTTCACAGAGTTCTCCTTCCCGGTTCTACCCTCCCCTAGCTGAGAGTCTGACCCTGTTCCCTAGCACTGTGGCCCCGCTGTCCTTGGCCTCTGGAAGGGATCAGCCATCCCTCTCATTTGTAAAGTGCTATCACTTTGGTTGGATCACTTAGATCTCGCTCTGGGTGACTGGCATTATCTCTATTCACACTTAAAGGAACAGAGGCTCAGCCAAGGTTATATGTGTGAGGCCTCGAACCCAGGTCAGCTGATGGATTCCATTCCCAGGGCTCTCTTTTCATCTCATCTCAGACACCTCAACTCCAGTCCCCGTTGGAATTCCAGGCATGAAATGAACAGGTGGCATCTGTCCAAAAGCCATTTTCCTGGTACGAGTCCCCTACTTTGTGCTCATCAGCCTTCCCTGGGGAATCTGTCTCCCCCGCTGTAACCCAAACCTACCTTTCGACTGGGGAGGGGAGAGTAGTTCTAGCATTGGATGAGACTCTCATTGATGGGGGCCTACACCCACAGGTGCCCCTCCCCAAGACCCTGGGGCCATGGCTACCAGGCTGGGGCTTGGCCTGTCTTATCTAATATGATCCCTCCCTTGGTTTCCAAAAGTCCTCATCAGGGCTGATGGGAGCTCAAGTGGGAATTCCCACCCGTCTTCCCATCACTAGTAAGACTCAAGGCAGGGGAAGAGGGTGAACAGAACTACGAATAGAGGAGGGGGGAAAGAGAGAAAAGTGAAAAGGCAAAACCTAACAGAGGGGGGAGGAGGAGGAGCAAGAGGAAGAGAAAGGCAGAAACTTGATGACTGGGATAGGCAAAGCAGGCCCGTCTGTCATGTCACTGGTCCCCAAGGTAATGCAGTTGATCTGGGTATGGTTCCTGGAGGAGAAGTGCTCCCTGTTACATCAGTAGCACCCAGCAGAGTGCCAGGCACACAGTAGGTACTTAGCATATGCACACTCATTGGAAGGAATGAATGAGGACCCATCTGTCCTCACTGGATACCCTACTCATGACCTTGCGTCCCACGAACATCATGTCCACACCGAGAAGCTGTAGCGCTCCTCATCTGGTGCTTGGCATGGCCTGCCCGAGACTGTCAGTTCTCTTTCCATGTGCTTATGTCATAGATTCCTAGACTGTCAGAGCTGGCAGAGCCTGCAGACAACCTAGGCGCACCCCTCATGGGCCAGATGGGGGCAGTGAGGCCTGGGGCTGGAATGGGACTTGGACCGTGTCACTCAGCGGAGCTGAAAAAAGAAGGCTGGAGTTGGGCCCACCTGGGGGCTCAGCACACGACTTCCCACATCTCTGGACTTCCCCAGGAGCCCATATGCAGCCATGCTGTGGGTGAGGTCAGAGATCTTTGTTCTGAAGCAGAAGGAATGACAGCTCCCTGTCCTCATGGTCTGGTGGGCAGCCCTGGCCAGCAAGGGGCCCTTCTTCCAGGAGAGGACCGCAGGAAAGACGGTACTCCGACTCTTCTCCCTAAATGCTGGGGGCGCTGATCAGGAGCTGACCCAGTGACCTGGCCCGTCCATCCTGCCTCCCTCTCCTGGCCAGCACGGGATTCCAGGGTCCCAGTAGGGCTGAGGCCCTGAACTTGAACCCTGACAAACTAGGATCTTCTACTTACTTGCTGTAAGTCCCTTCACATCTTTGAGCCTTGTCAGTAACAGGGGGGCCTAACTCTAATTTCTACCTCATGTGATGTGTGTGAGAATTCAGGGGGCCAACACACATTCTGACAGGTATATGGCACGTGTCTGGCATATAGTGAATGCTTAATTAATGTGAGTAATCCTAATGTCCTTCTTCACCACCCTGGTGGCTCTGTGTCCTCTCATCTTGGGGGCCTCTTACTTAGTCTCAGAGATCCACACTCCCTCCAGCTACAGGAGAGGCAGGCTCTGGTCCCAGGTCCTCTAGGTTCCCTTGAGCTCTCAGAGTGACTGTGGGAAGCCCCTTCACCTACCTCACTTCTCTTATCCATCAGAGGCCTTCATGTGCCTCCACATATGTCCAGGCTTCCCTGGATCCTTCCAGGTTTAATATTGCATTTCTAGAACTGTCTATTTTTTTTTAAGGATTTTATATATTTATTGGTCAGAGAGAGCGTGAGAGAGCGGACAAGCAGGGGGAACAGCAGGCAGAGGGAGAAGCAGACTCCCATTGAGCAAGGAGCCTGATGTGAGACTCAATCCTAGGACCTTGGGATCATGATCTGAGCTGAAGGCAGATGCTTAACTGGCTGCGCTACCCAGGTATCTCTTTAGAAACCATCTTCGTGTGTTGAGCCAAGTCAGACTAGAATAGGCTAGATCCTCACGGTTGAGTTTATGTGTGTGTACATGTGTGTGTTCCTGTGCACTCCTGTGGGGAAAGCTGTGCCGTCTCATACCTCCCCCCTTTCCTTGGGCCAGCTTCTCCCTCACAGGATGAGGAGCCTGTGGCCAGTTGGATCCAGCACTAGCAGACCGACCTGTGATTCTCAGTGGACAGCACTTTGCCCTTGGCCGCTCCTCCTAGCCTCAGGGCTTGCCTCATTCTACCTGCTCCTACCTCTTCCCCCTCTGTCTCTGTAGAGGGAGCTCTTCCTGCGCCCCACCCCACAGTGCATCACCACACATCCATATCCCCTCCAGCCAGCTCACCCACTCCTTCTGTCCTCTTTTCCCAAAGCAAAGCCCTGATTACTCATTTCTATCCCTCCCCCCCACACCACCCCGTCCATCTTGGTTCCTGAGCCTGACTTTCTCCCTCTGCCTCTCTTAAACCGGTTATGAAATGAGGGTAATCGCACCTCCTATCTGCCAGCTTGACTGCCTCAGCCTCTGCCTCACGCCACAGCAAGGAGGAGGAATGGGCTAGAACCGGTGGTTGCTGGAGGCGGTCATGCCACCGTGCCTGGCCCTGCGGGCAGAGGACTGTGGGATTGCAGAGTCCTAGAAGGGACTCAGAGGCAAGAAAGGTGAACTACTCTGGGAATCCAGTGTCCCCTCCATGGGGTTCCCACTGAGGGGCTCTCCAGGGACACTGGGCTCCCTCTGCCCTTCTGAACTGCTCCCACAGAGAGAAAATGGGGCCATCTCCCAGGTGGGTGCTCTGTGGTAGAGGCTGGGAGTAATGTGCAAGGAAGGCTTGGGTACAGGAGGTACAACTTAGTTTCCTGGAGGACCAGGGCGAACCGTCCTAGTCCCTAGTCCCCATGTTGCTCCCCAACTGTAAATTTGCAAATAAAGCCATTTCTTCGGGAGCCCCTAGGCCCGAGGCTGGGGTGGGGCCAGGGCCCACAGCCAGCCAGGTGGCTCCCATTAGGTGCCGGGCAGCCCAGGACAACAGGGCCATTAAACCCAAGGTTTATGGGGCAGTCCGGCTCGCCAAGGCACAAGGGCTCAAAAAGCAAACGGGAGTCTCCAAACGCCCGCACTGGTTTTCCTTGCCTTTTGTCCTGCGTCCCACTCCCGGCCTTTCTCTTCCATTCTTTGTTTCTTCACGCCACCAGCCCCCCAGCCCCCCACCCCCATCCTCACATGGTCTCCCTGCTCTTTCTGCTGGGCCTCTAGGCAACTCATTGCCCTGGTGCCTCCTTGACTCCTTACTCTCCATCTTTCTCCATCTTTCTCCTTCTCAGCCTCCCCTCCCTTCCCTCAGCCTTTCTTCACAGATAGATCCTCTGGGTAGGGAGCTTTCGTAGCTGCAACGTGGGACCCCACCCTTGCCCTGTGTTCTTGCTCTGGGCCTTCTCTGTGCAACCACCTCCACCCCCCACCTTCTCCCAAGCGTCACTCATTCTCTTTTATTCCTTCCTCTTATATCTCCTGGCTGGGTTGTCTCTTCCTCCTGGGCAGCAGTAGGGGCTGAGATGAGCAATGTGGGGAGCAGATGTGGGACACCCTGCCCCCTTCTAGCCCCCACCTGGCAGATGTGGCTCACTGGGGTAGATGAGCAGTGTCATGAGCCCTCCTAGGCTGGGCCTACCAAGTGTGCACATTCCTAGCCTGCCAAGCTACTTGGGCTTCAGGCTTCAGCAGGCTTTTGACTGACAACAGGAAAGAAAATCACCCCACTGCTCCAGACAGTGCCAGGCATGATCTCTGCCAGCAGCTTGGTACCCAGATAAGGAGATAGGGGCCCAGAGGAGCTACGGGACCCCCCTAAGGCTTATCTCCAGAAACATCCATCATTCCTGTGCTAAAGGACTCTCCTGTCACTGTCCTACCCCAGGGTTCCAGGCTCTCCCTCTTTATCCTGTGGTCCTCTTCATGGTGCCCCACTGGCAGGGCAGACTGCTCAGATATGGCCAGTCACTGGGGCCACCTCTGGTCTTGACCATTGCCGCAGGACCCCTCCTCCACAGTTTTCCCTGTTGCACCCCTATCAGATGCTTCCAGGGCAAGCCAGGCCCTTTGGGGTCACAGTTGCCCCTGCTCTGGTCCCAGGACAAAGCCATGCACCCTCCTGGCTATTTGTTCCTGGATCTGTGAGCTCCTTGGGCTCTAGGCCCCTGTCTCCTTATCGCCATCTGTTCAAGTTTCTGAAAGATGCTGCTTAAGGACATGGTGTTGGGGACTGGGGAGGCAGAAGGAACCACCGGTGTTCTGGGCTTTGGGGCGCCCTTGTCAGGAGCCTGCTGTGTTGGCACAGGGAAAGAGATTTCATTTTGTACCGAGTCCCAGTCCCTTTGGGGATCATAGTCTGTTATCTGCGTATCAGGGCTTGTTGCCCTAAACTCTCCCTGGGCTCAGGATGAGGCCTAGGGTGCAGTTTGATCCTAGGAGCTTTGGAAGGTAGCTTTGACATCCTACGATGGCTCCCCAGCTCTGGAGGGACTTAGGGCTGGGGCCAATGGCTTTCCTTCTTCGAGTCTTTTTCTCCGTCTGGAAAATGGGCAGAAGGTGCCCAATAGGGAAAACCGTTTAAAGGAAAGAAAGAGAAGAGGCCATGCTTGGGGCCACAGTAGGCTGTGGACTATGGGGGGAGAGCTGGGGAAAGAGCTGGGGGTCAAGTTGCCAGGAAGAAGCCAATTCAGGGCTGGTATGTTGGGTGGGAGAAGGTTCTTCCCCAGCACTTTTGCCCTCGAGTACTTACTGGCAGGCCACCACCTCCTTTCCTTGTTATGCCAGCCTTGGAGACAAGGAGAAGGTGAAGGACTAGAAGGGGGCAGTCATTTGCCCAAAGTCACAGAGCTAGCTCTGCAGGCCCCATCCCACCCCACAGTGAGCTTCGCAACTCAGTGAGGCGGCTGCCTCAGAGGGAAGACCTTCTGAAGGAGAGAAGGAAGAAAGCAGGCAAAACCTAGCAACCTGTCTCGGGAAGGGAATGGCCGAGAGCAAAGCGGGAGGTCAACACCTTCTCTGGAACTGTCCAGTGCGGGGAAGGTAGAACCGGCTGTCAAGGTGGAAGTTCTGGGCCTTGGTTAAATGCTCTGGGTGAGAGTTGCCGCTATGTTCTCCCAATACCCCTGAGGGAGTCTATGTGAAGGACACCTCAGGAATGCAGAGAACACACTGCGAATGCAGTGCCCAATGCGGCACCCTTCCTTCCTACCCAGAACCTGCTATCTAGGTATTCCCAGGCCAGGCTAGCGCTCTCCCCTTCCACAGCTCCCTCTTGAGCCCACGTGGCCATCATCACTCCTGCCAAGGCAGGCAGCCTCTTCCCTGGTCTTATCAATTCTGCTGCTGACCCCTATAAATAATTCATCTAGCCACCAGAGGGGTGGTGCAAAAATGTAAATCAGGGGGTGCCTGGCTGGCTCAGTTGGTTAAGCATCTGCCTTCTGCTTGGGTCATGATTCTGGGGTCCTGGGATGGAGCCCTGCGTTGGGCTTCCTGCTCAGCGGGAAGCCGGCTGCTCTCTCTCTATGACCCCTCCCCCAGCTTGTGCCTTCTCTCCCTCCCCCTCTCTCTCAAATAAATAAATAAATAAAATCTTTTTTTTTTTTTTTAAAGAAGTAAGTCATATGGTGCCACACCCCCACTCAACACCAGCTGCTGGCTTCTCCTGCCCTTACAATAAAGTTAGGCTCTTTACACAACCCTCAACGTGCTCCACGGTCTGGTTGTCCAGTGCCCTCTTGGCCACCCAGCCATCCAATGCTGCCCCAAGTATCTCCTACTTCCTTCACACTGATTCTGTTATCCTTTGTCCCAAACACTTCTAGTCTCCCTGTCTCTGCTGGTGGCCGTCCCTCCCCCTGAACACCTTGACTTCTACCCCTCTCTCCCCAAGTCTGTGAACCTCAGGAAAATGGGCACTCTGGTTCTGGAAGGGGAGGACGGCACCAGTGCCCTGCCAATCCTTTAAGCCCAGGGAAGGGAACTCGGGAATCTTTTGAGGTAGGGGATGGCAGAGAGTTTAGGGGGTAAGGGGATATCAAAATGAAGACAATTTAGGACTTAATTTAGAGCCTCCATCAAGCAAGAGGGCTAGCAAACTGAGCGTCTGAAGGACAGAAGGCCACTAACGTCCCTCAGCCCCTGTCCCATGCTGGGGGCTCCAGGGCCCAAACTACTCTGGAATTACTGAATTGCAATTCAGGGTGCAGGGATTGGGGGGGGACTGCACCCCTCTTCTCTGACTGAGGCTTTTAGTCATTTATACTTTGAAGGCAGCCTATTCTCACCAGCAGCTTCCCAGCATTTGGAGCCTTTCATCTGATCTCTTGGAATTAAAGGCTTTGTTTCCTGTTAAAAGAATTCCAGGCCCTTCCGAGCCTGGAGAAGGAGGGGAGGGGGCTGCAGCCCCCAAAAGCCTTCCATCCCACTGCGCACTGGACTGCAACCCTCTCTGTGGGCTCGGGCAGGTGAGGCAGCATGGGCTCCAAAGGCCTTGGTTGGACGGATCAAGAGGACCACCTCTGGGGCCCTTGCTCCAGGCTTCAAATGGACACCTTTCCCTGCCTATCCACAGCAGGCCAGAATGCAATTGGGCTGGTGGGTCAAGCAAGGGAGAGAAAGCCAGCCAAGGTGGCATGGGAAATCTGGTTCTGATGGCTTGTTAGCTGTGTTGTTCTTGGGCAGGTCGGCCTCCTCACCTCTGAGCCTCAGTTTTCTCATCTACAAAATGGAAGCAAGGCAATCTCTAATGGATAGGCCCCACCTGCCCCAAGGCTGTGGAAAGTGTTCTGTATTAAGAGTCAGGGAAAGATGGGCGCCTGGGTGGCTCAGTGGGTTAGGCCGCTGCCTTCGGCTCGGGTCATGATCTCAGGGTCCTGGGATCGAGGCCCGCATCGGGCTCTCTGCTCAGCGGGGAGCCTGCTTCCTCCTCTCTCTCTGCCTGCCTCTCTGCCTGCTTGTGATTTCTCTCTGTCAAATAAATAAATAAAATCTTTAAAAAAAAAAATAAGAGTCAGGGAAAGAGAATGAAATTCCAGATGTGTCCCTCTGTCCTTTGGGCAAGAGCTTTCTCCTATGTGAGCTTCAGGCTCCCCCTTGTAAAATGGGCTGTTTGGTTTGAAGGGCTTGCCTCCAACTCTGGGATATTATGGGATGCTGAACCTCCAGAGCCCATTAGCCTGCTCCCTCCCCCTTGCCCTGACCCCAGCCTGGACTTGGTCCTCTGCCCTGTCATTATATTATTTTCATCCTTGTTCTCCAGGCCACCCTGGCTGCACAAGAGACACATTTAGGGAGAATTACAAAAATACCAAGATCAATCCCCAGAGATTCTGATTTCACTGTGTCGGGGTGGAGCCAGGGCCAAGTTTTAGAAAAGCTCCCCAGGTGATTCCAATGTACCACAGGGCTGAGAACCACCAGGCCATGCTGTCCAGCATCTTAGATACAGACCACTCAAAGGTAGATATCGGGAGCCTGGGCCCTAGTTTCTGGCCTTTCCCCACAGAGGCCAAGGGCAAGTGACCTGCCTTCATTGGGCCTTGGTTATCTCAGGTTTAGAAGTTAGGTGAGGAATTCAGTGAGATAATGTATGCAAAGGCCCCCCTTCCCACCCCAGGCCTTTAGAGCAGGATGGCCTGTAAGGTCGGATTTTCCCTTTTTAGTGTCTTTTTAGTAAGAAGGTTAATGAAGCAGACATTACACTTGGGTAGACTGAGGCCCCAAGAGAGGGAAGTGACTGGTCCAAGGTCATGCCACTGAGGGATCTTTACAGGTCGCTCTATGAAGAGTGGGAGGTGGTAGAGTCCATTAAGCGTGCAGCCTCTGGAGCCAGACTGCCTTGGGTTCAAATTCTGGCTCTATCATTTCATCAGGTAAACTTGAACAACTTACTTTTCTGTCCCTCAGTTTCCTCATCATTAAATGGGGACAGTAATACTACCCGGCCCCACCATGGACACTCATTAAGCCAGTTCCCCTGTCTGTATCCCCAGCCACCTCCTATGCTGTATGTCAGGAAATTGAGGCCCAGAAGAGGAGAGACTCGTCCAAGATCACGCAACGAGTTTCCGGCAGAGCATAGCCAAAACTGGGGTCACCTGGGTGTCCTCCCAAAGGCCGCACACTGCCACTGTTCCTGTACTTCATGTAACACTTTGGTCACAAAGAACATTAAAAACTGGACAGACAGGTCATTGGCAATTTTCTGTCTCCTGGTGTTTGAGGGGGAAGAGCAGAAAAAGAATCATTCTCTCCAAGCGCTCCTATTTCTTTTTTTCCCCTACTCTGTGCACTCTCTCAAGCTGGCTCTCACTTGCTCTGTTGCCTCTCTCCCCTTCCATTTTCTCCCTCTTCAGTTCCCTCTGGTAACTGAAAACCATCTGAATGGATTTAAATAAACCTCTCCTCTCCAATAGTCTCCTTCAAGGGGGAGAGCATGGAAAGTTCAGCCCAAAGGGAGAATATCTTTGATGATTCATAATGAGGGCTGAATGGTGGGAGGGGGTGTGGGGGATGCAGAGCTTTGATATGGGGGGCACAAACTGAGGAGAAGGATGCTGCTAGCCAGGGATCAATGGAGGGGGGTTGGGGGGCCTATGAATGGGGACCCAGAGGAGTCAACACCTGGGGAGTCACAGACAGCCAAGCTTGAGAGGCCCAGAAGCCCCATCAAACCCAGTTCAGCTGTCTCTCCTCAGAAACACACACACACACACACACACACACCAGATGGGGGACTTTCCAAGGGGTTCAGGAAGTACCGAGTAGTGAAAGATCCTGTTAAATGGCCAAAGTGTCAGCTGGTGAGGGAATACTTTAACCCACTGGCTCTAGTCAGTAATGTGACACAAGTGGGTTTATCATTTACCTACAAAATTGCATCTTACGCATCTACAGTACCCAAGCACTGTGAGAGGCCAAGTAAAGAAAAGGAATAATAATGCCAGCAGCCAACCAGCTCTCAGCTCTTGCCCCATGCCAGGCACTGTTTTAGGTGTCTTGTACACCTGGATTCACCAGATCTCGCAGTAAGTTGAGGAAGTCAGTGCGATTAACACCCTCATCTTACAGATGGGGAAAGCAACACCCAGACGGGCTAAATACCTTGCTGGAGGTCATACAGCAAGCAAGTGACAGAAATGGGCTTAAATTTAGCAGTTTGGCTCTGGAGACCACAAACTTAAAGAGACTGCCACGTGGTGATGAGCCAAATGATCCCTTCCCTCAGAGGTAAGGGTCTCGGAAGAGAAGCCCTTCGGACATTAAAAACAAAACAAAACAAAAAAACACATTTCAGGGTAGCAAATGAGGCCAGATACATCACTCTGGAAGTAAGGAAACTGCATTCCAATTCTGAGTAGTGTGACCTCTGATGAGCTGGGAGGGACTCTTCCTCACAGGCTTGTTGGGATGAGCCATGAATGTGCAAGTGTCTGGGAACCCATACAAAGCTGGGGGAGGGGGTCTTAGCAGTAGCTTCTTCTGTCTGCTTGCTCATGATCCCTGTGTTGGACTCCCCACCCTCCAGTATATACACTGTGCGCTTACCCCACCGGGAACTTCTGCTCCCTGAGCCAACTCAGCCCCTGACAATCCTGCGGCACTCCGAGAAACACCCTTATTTGTAGACACACATGCACTTCTCCCCGCAAACGCATGCACTCTCCTTGTCCGATTGCACAGCACTCCTTGCCCACACGTGCCCGTCCCTATGCACACAACCCCTCCCTTGAAACCCTGGCTGCCGAAGCCTTGCCTGCAGGGCTCGGAACTGTAAATTTTTCATGCAACCTGCAGTTCTGTCACCCTGGGGGCTGCAAGCGGGTGGGCATTCACGGAGGGGGTGGGCCCAGAGATGGGTGGTGTAGGGTACATAGTACGGTGTAGAAGATGTTGGTCAGGAAGACAGCAGGGGCTGGTCAGGGCCGGCCTCTTAAGCAATCCGTTTAGCCCTAAAGCTAAGGAGCCCATTAGCAGCAGCTTCTCATTGCAGGTTTCCCAGCATGCCGTGGCCTGCAGACTGCACACTGTTTATTTGGAGAAGCTGAGAAAAATTGTTTGTATAATTAGAGTGGGGCCAAGGCCTGCCCTTGAAGGGGTTCTCTGCAGGGGACCTAGGATTGTAGCAGACGCCAGCTCTGAGGCCCCACCACCCACCTGAGGAGTGCCCGGCTGGGGCCCAAGAACAACAGAGGCCTGGGGGCTGGCTGGGTTACAGGGCCTCCACAGTGGTCTCTCTGGCCCCCTCTCTTGGTAGTAACTGATGGGACAGACCACCACTGTTCCACCACAGTCCACCCAAGACTAGGCCAAGAGAGAGAGGGCCAAGGCAGCACGAAGTCAGTGCAGGGTGTGAAGAGCCCAGGCTTTCGATTCAGACCTTTGCTTCACTGAGCCTCTGTGGGCCTCAGTTTCCTCATCTGGAAAATGGGGACGGTAGTATTCCAGTTAGAGCACGGGGGCTGGGAGGAGGAACAGGCTCCCTGTCTAGCAAGGCGCTGCAGCATCCCATAGATGCCTTCTTTGCCATCCTACTTCCTTGTTCCATCTTTTTAAAAAATATTTTATTTATCTGGGGTGCCTGGTGGCTCAGTGGGTTAAAGCCTCTGCCTTCGGCTCAGGTCATGATCCCAGGGTTCTGGGATGGAGCCCCACGTCAGGTTCTCTGCTCAGCAGGGAGCCTGCTTCCTCTCCTCTCTCTCTGCCTGCCTCTCTGCCTACTTGTGATCTGTCTGTCAAATAAATAAATAAAAACTTTTTTAAAAAGATTAGTTGACAGAGAGAGAGACACCAAGAGAGGGAACACAAGCAGGGAACACAGTGGAAGAGGGAGAAGCACCCTTCCCGCTGAGCAGGGAGCCCGATCCTAGGCGCTTGATCCCAGAACCGTGGGGATCGTGACCTGAGCTGAAGGCAAATGCTTAATGACTGAGCCACCCAGGCACCCACCCTAGTTACTTCTTCATCCAGATAATCGCCTTTTGAAGAATCAGCTATAATTCGGCCCACCTCTGAGGGTTCAACAGTCTCTAGCAATCTTAGTACCACAGAGTCCCAGGGTAGGAGAGTCCAGACAGTTTGCTTTCCTTCTCTCTCAAGGCAGCCTGTCCTCTATCCTGTGGCCTTTGATCGTCAGAAATTCTGACTGGATCTAAATTTGTCCTTCTGAGGCAACTCCTCCCTTCCATTCTCCCTCATCCCCATACACAGGTGTGAGTTCTACTCCAAGCCACACCTCTGGGTAGGCTACTCTTGCCACAAGTCCTAGAACTGTGAGCCAGGGACCCCTGGTAGGGGCAGATCCCCACCTAACGAAGATTTCCCACTGAGGCCTGACCCTTCAGGCAAATCTGAACACCCCCTTCTCTGGCCCAGCTTCAGCGTGGCGCTGTCTCCCTTCTTTCTCACCAGTGCTGTTGTCCTGAGGTCCTGATTGCCCTCTGGGAGGCCTCCCTCCCTGGCTGTGCCTGGAGGGAGGATAAGGAGCAGTTACCTTCCAAGCTCCACAGTGGGGGCTGAGGTTTCCATTCGGGCCTTACTTTTGTCATCTGTGAAGTGGGGGGTGGGACTAGAAAGACTCCAAGACATTCCGTCCTCTTAGTGAAGGCTCACAAATTGCCTCCCAAGGTGCGTAGGGCAGGGAAGGAATCGGGTCCCCACATCTCAAGGCAGGAAGGGGCAGAGCCAGGATTCCAGCCCAGCTTAGATGAACTCCAGAGCTCCCATGAGTCCAAGAGAGACACCCACAAAACAGAGGAAAGGCAGGAGAGTTAAGCCTCTGGCTGAAGGGAAGCAGCCTTCATTCATTCATTTAGCCATCTATTTCTTCTTTACATTTGTTTGTTTTTAGACTGACATATTCCAGATATGCACAATGGTCTCAAGAATAACATAATAAACCCCATTATCCCTCATTCAGCTTCAGAAAGAAAATATCATAGATATCATCAGAGCTCTCTGTGTACCCTATTTATTTAATTGAGAGAGGGAGAATGAGCAGGGAGAGGGACAGAGGAAGATGGAGAAGCAGCAAGGATGCAGGGCTCAGTCCTAGGACGCCCGGATCGTGACCTGAGCCAAAGACAGATGCTTAACCCACTGAGCCACCAGGCGCCCCCCATTCTCAGACTTAACCCTCTCCACAGTAGCCACTCCCCTGACGTCAATGTGTTGAAAACTTTGCACTAGTGGCCTTCTGTGTATGCTTAGTGACTGGCTTTCTGACTCCACATCATGTCTGTGTCTGGGTTAACCCAGACAGCCATAGTTTTATTCATTTTAACTGCTATGTGGTATTCCATTGTACAGGTATACTACAACTTATTTATCTGTTCTCCTGATCATGAACATTTAGGTAGTGTCACACATTTTATTTCTTATAATGAAGAGTACTGCTATGAGCGTCCTTGCGCATGTCTCCCGGTGACATGCATGTGAGCATTTCTCCGGGGTCTGTGGGGTCTGTGGGTGTGTGTTCATCTTCATTCACCCTTACAGATGTTGATAAGTTGCTTAGGACAAATGTTTACTGAGTGCTTAGGAGCCATCTTCCTTAAAGTGACAAGCAAGTGGGGAGGGGGTGGCAGGAAGGAGGCAAGTGTAGTTAGAACTCAGGGAGAAGTGAGTAGCCAATTACCAAGAATTTGGGGAGAACTCTATGGGAGGAGCTTTCAGGAGGTTTATGGATTCCTCCTACCTTGGTTGACATGGTGGGGTGGGTGGGAGAGGGGGGAGAACACTTCCGCCTAGCCAGGTTCTTATGGGTGCGATCATGAGATGTGGGTACCGGCAGTCAACAAGTCCCGGTGTTGGTCTTGGTTCCACTTTACACTCACTGTGTGACTTTGGCTGGGTGCCTTCCACTCTCCAGACCTCAGTTTCTCAGTACATGAGATGGGGAGGCAAGATGATGCCCCAATCCTTATCATCTACAGTCAAAAGATTCGGGTTGGAAGAAGCAATGTATCCCATTATCCCTAGAGCCTTGATTTGTTCCTTTTCAACACAGACTTGCTGATCCCTACAGGGCAGGCCTCCAAAGGCTGCCAGGAGTGTGCTAGAAGGGTTACTCTTTTGAGCTGCTAGTCTCCTTTAGGTGCAGTCCTGTCGGAAGGTGGAGGAATGACAGAGATGGCTCCCTGAGTCCCCTCCTGACTTCTAGCTTTGGCTTCTCTCCTCCTTCCATTTCTGCTGGGCCTCTTTTCCAGATCCTGCTCGTACTCCACATCAGCCATCTCCACACACAAGGTATAAATATAAAAAATAAATAAACTCACAGTGAGCCCCAGAACTGGAGCAAATTGCTGGCAAGCCCTGGCCGCTCACTCATTAGCATGCATAGTGGACATGCAACTGGGCATATCAGAAAGAAACACATTTTACTGCAGGATTGAGCTATCAGCATGGGCTGGGCTGGGGAGGGATGCAGAGGGAGGGAGACCCAAAGGTGGTGCTTTAGCCAGACCCAGGGAGCCCAAGAGCTCCCTGGCCCCAGGGAGGGAGGCTCCAGGCTTCCTCACTTAGGCTGCTGTTTCCCATCTATGCTCCCCAAACCTGGGTAGGGGGTTCCCCTCAGTGAGCTAGAACTTGGGTACCAAGTGAGGAGGGTGGAGAAGGTGGGGGAAGCAGAGCCATAGGGATGAGGATCATAGAGGCCCAGGCTCCCGGCTTGGCCGGGTGACCTTGGGCAAGTTCATTCATCATTCCAAGCCTTCATTTCCCCATCTGTAAAAACAGAAGAAGAACAGCAACTGTTTTGTAGCATTGTGATGGCCCAATGAGGCAAATAGCATGCCTAACAAGGATAAGCACACAGTAGGAACATAAAAGGCAGACATGAGCCCTCTTTTTCCTCCTCTGTGGATCCAACAGGCTCCCACTGCCCCAGTGTATGGCTTGGGGACCACATACCAGGAAAAGTAAGGAGCAAGAGGATCATGTGTGAAATCTGTAAAGAAAGAAGAAGAAAAGTGAAAACAGTTGGAATGTGCTTTGCAGTCGGCATGATTTCCTTTAGGCTCCTCAGCCATCCTTTGCAGATGAGGACACTGAGGCACCGAGGCACTGAGGGGATGACCGACTTGCCCGATGTCACACAGCTAAGTGGCGGCAGACCTGGTGTTGAAGCCCAGGTGATTTGACTCCAGGTAGGTTTACCACATAAAATACAGGACACCTGAGTTCCATTTTAAATTTTAGACCAAGAACAAACAATGTCTTAGTACAGACTGATACTGAAAAGGACATACGTAGGCTAAAAAGTATCCATTGTTTGTCTGAAATTCAAGCTTCACTGGGCATCCTGTTTTTTATTTGCTAGATCCAGCAACCCCAACTCCAGAGGCTGCATTTTTAACAGCACTTACAAACACTTCCCCCTACTCCAAAGGCCTCGAAGGAAGAGGTTGAGGACCCCCCTGCCCAGAACCCCAAACTTTCTCTTCCCCATTTGCAATTCCACACCTGGTAATTGCACTTCTAGAAGCTTCCCAGGAGTTACTTTTAATGGAGAGAGGGTTGCATCTCAGACCTAGCTGGGGTCCTGAGCGGCCATTGGGACCCTGAAAAGGGAGGGTCAGAGGAACAGGTTGTCCCCCTGTCCCAGAGGCCTGAGTCCCAAGTGCAAGGAGAGGAACGGTGGAAAATGTGTGCTTACTCTGAAGACCCAAACCTGGGTTTGAATCCTGGAGCCGTAATTTATGTATTGAACTCAGTTCAGGAATTCCATAGACTGGATGGGTTAAAAAATAAACATTTTTTTAAATTTTTTATTTTTTATAAACATATATTTTTATCCCCAGGGGTACAGGTCTGTGAATCACCAGGTTTACACACCTCACAGCATTCACCAAAGCACATACCCTCCCCAATGTCCATAATCCCACCCAAACATTTATTTTTTAAAAGACTTTATTTATTCATAACGGAGAGAGGCAGCGAGAGATGGAACAAAAGCACGGGGGAGCTGGAAAGGGAGAAGCAGGCTCCCCACTAAGCAGGGAGCCTGATAGAGGGCTTAATCCCAGGACTCTAGGATCATGACCTGAGCCAAAGGCAGATGCTTCATGACTGAGCCACCCAGGTGCCCCGAACAACAAACATTTATGTTCCCCAGTTCTGAGGGTTGGAAAATCCAAGGTCAAGGCACCAGCAGATTCTATCTGTGGTGAGAGTCCTCCTTCTGGATAATAGATGGCCATCCTCTTGCTGCATGTCTCACATGGTGGGAGTGGTGGGGGAAGGTGTTGACCAAGCAAGAGTGCAGAGGGAACAGGCTCTCTGTTCTCTACTCGTTAGGGCACCAATGCCATCATGAAGACCCTAACCTCATGACATCTTCTAACCCTAATTACCCACCAAAGGGCTTGCCTCTGAATACCATCCCATTAGGGGTTAGGGTTCAACATATGAATTCTGGGGGCAGGATGGGGGATGAAAACATTTGGCTCACTGTAAACTCTAGGCAAGCTACTTCACCTCTCTCTTTCTCCAACTAAAAAATAACAATAAGAGCACAAAGTTATTGTGGAAAGGAAAGGAGCTAAGGTATAGCATATTAGAAGCACTCAGGAATTGGGACCTGTGGTTACCAAGCACCCTCACGTTTCTCCCTCCTCCCACCTACCCCTACCGAGGGTCCTCTCCTGTCTGCACCACCAGCTTGCAATTTCTCTGGTTTCTCTCCAGGTGGGGGGAGAGAGAGAGAGAGAGATGTCAGCTGAAGACGGTCCAGCCTCTGGGGTCACTTCCTGTGCAGGTGCCATGCTTGGCATGCGGGAACACCTGCTCCCATTCTCCTCCCCGCCCCCATCTTGCTAGCCAAGGCTCCTGAATAATTCAGAATACCTCTTTGACTGGATGGGCACTCTGGACGAGTGGTGTGGCATTTCGCCTAAACTCTGCTTTAGCCACATGGGAGATCAATCTGGGGAAGGCAGAATGGTACAGGGTAGAGAATAAGGTAGGAATGTCCAAGGGTGGAAGGAAGGATCAAAGAGTATAGCTTCATAGAAAACTTAGGGTCCCTAGCCCCCTAAATGCTAATCTCCAACTTGGGAAACTAATGCAGACTTGGGAAGAGCTCAGAGCCTGTTTCTTTAGCCACTTTCCTTCCTTGTCTCTCCACCTTTCATAGGTGCACATTAAGTCCCTATATCATAGGGTCGGTGTAAGCAGAAAAGGAAGCTGATGGATGAGAAATCAATTTTTTCCTTTTTTTTTTTAAGATATTATTTATTTATTTGTCAGAGAGAAAAACAGAGAGAGAGAGCACCCTCAAGAACAGCGGGAGAAGGAGAAGCAGGCTCCCCACCAAGCAGGGAGCCCGACTTGAAACTCGATCCCAGGACCCTGGGATCATGCCCTGAGCCAAAGGCAGATGCTTAACTGACTGAGCCATCTAGGCATTCCAAAAGGATTTTTGTTTGTTTGTGTTTTCCCAAACTAACGGTGCCCCAGAGGTAAGCCTCATTGCATCTGGTCCTCTGTTTTGCCAATCTGGAAAATGAACATGAGAATGCCTGTCTTCTGGGGTTGTTTTGAGGATTAAGCAAGATGTCCTCTGGGTTTCTCAAGCTGTTCCCTTTGCACAGGACATCACCTTCCTACCCTCAGGCCCCCTTGCCTGCCCAATTTTTGCTCTTTCATCAGGATGGTTCTAAAGGTTCCCTCTTCCGAGAAACCTCCCCATTTCCTCCCTGCCCCTTCAAGAGTGGCTTGGGCACCCAGTCCCCTGGATTCTTGGGGCTCCAGTCCTGGCTCTGACTCCCTTACCATCCTGGCCTGTTTCAGGGTCTGTCTCTCCACTAGGCAGGGAGCTCATGCTCTTGTTCCTCATTTCCCTTTGACCATCATGGGGCCTGGCAGTGGGTTTGTTCTCAGTAAATGTTTGCAGAATGAGTGAAAGTGCCTGTAAACACTGATATATTGTCCAGATATAAGGGGTTATTAGGGGGGCAACCCTTTGAAACCCAGGAATTTTCCTATCATCATTGACATCATTGTGGAGCTGGATTTTTTTTTTTTTTTTTTTTTTTTTTTTTTTTTTTTTACAACACTGGGACCTCTCTTCATCTTAAGACTTTGGGACCTTTGTGCCCTGGGACCTGGGCAGTGGGGTCCAGGATGACAATGGAGCTGGCAGGTTGGGTGGGGGGCACCTAGTAGATTCCAGGGCCAGCTGGGGCAGTCTCTGCCAGCTGCCTGTCTCCCGGGCCTCTGGCCTGCTGTTCTACCCTGCCGAGCCCACTGCGTTCAGTCGCAGACACCTCATTATCGCAGCAATGCAGCCAAGCTGGAGGCAGTTCAGAGAAGAGCAGGGAGAGCGATGTGGGGTGGAGGGGGCCTGGCGCTGGTGCTGGCAGCAGTGGGGGGGTTGGGAGCGGAAGGGCGCAGTCCCTGGCGAGGCTGAGGCTGAGGCGCTTGGCTCAGTGGGGCCCAGCAGGGAACCTGAGAAGCAAAGCATCTGCGCCAGGGTCTGGAGAAGTGCCTCCCCAGCAAGGGAAGGAATGAGCTAGAATGGAGGGATACTTGGAACGAAGGGGCCTTCTTCCCACCTTGGGCTGGGGACCCAGGCAGGAGACAGCACAGGACCCTCACCATCACATTTTCAAGCCTTCAAACATCACCCCACCTGTTGCCAGGACTGCTATGCCTGAGGAGAGAGCACTTCCTCATAGTGGGAAGCCAAGAGAAGAGGCTGGCAAATAGGAGGCAATCCCTCCCTCCGCTCCCCTCCTCCATCTTACTGATGGTGACCATGGCCTAGGGAGGCAAAGGAACTTGGCCAAAATTACACACGCAATTTACATTAGCTATGAGTCAGCGGTGCGGCCTGAACTGGAACCCAGGACCTCCGGACTCGAAGTTGTATCCTCTTTCCACTGTACGTTTCTCTTCCCAGGAACTGAGTGAGCCACGACCCAGACTGTACCCCTCCATAAGCCCAGGGACACGCAACCCCTCTCCTGCAGTAACCTCTCCCAACACATGCGTTTGCCTTCAGATGGGGTGTTACTTTGGCTTTCCAAAACACCTTCCCAAAGGGTGATGCATAAGATGCAGATCAAGCCTAAGACTCCAGGGCGCCTGGGTGGCTCAGGTTGATAAACACATCAATGAAATGAGAAGCTGGTTCTTTGAAAGAATCACTAAGATGGATAGGGCACCTGGGTGGCTCAGTGGGTTAAAGCCTCTGCCTTCAGCTCAGGTCATGATCCCAGGGTCCTGGGATCAAGCCCTGTCCTGGAATCAAGCCCCGCATCGGGCTCTCTGCTCAGCAGGGAGCCTGCTTCCTTCTCTCTCTCTGCTTGCTTCTCTGCCTACTTGTGATCTCCGTCTGTCAAATAAATAAATAAAATCTTAAAAAAAAAAAAAAGCCCAAGACTCCTCACTCATGGTCGACACTCTGGCCTCTAAGCCTTTGTTCTTGCTGCCCCCTCCCTGAATATGGCCTTCTTCTCATCACAAGGGCATCAGTCAGTTCCAACGTCACTCTTCTCAGAAGCTTTCCCTCACTACCCAGTCCACTCTAGCCCATCGCACCGTTTCATGCTCCTCATAGCACTGAACTGTGAGCTTGTTTGCTTGTTGTCTCCCCACCCCCCAGAATAAAAGCTCATGAAGGGCAGAACCACATCTGGTTGGTTTCCTTCCATAACCCCTGCATTTTAGATAGTGCCTGGGATGTGTTTTTTTACTCATGGGCACACCCCCCCCCACACACACACATACATTAAATGAATGAATGAATGAACCACCAAACCTAGAGCAACATTTGCCTTCCGGAAAAGATGTTCAGTGTGGGCAGAAAGAATACAAATTCAGGGATGCCTGGGTGGTTCAGTCATTAAGCTTCTGCCTTGGGCTCAGGTAATAATCCCAGGGTCCTGGGATCAAGTCCTGCATTCAGCTCCCGGCTCAGCGGGAAGCCTGCTTCTCCCTCTCTCCCCTGCTCACGTTCTCTCTCTCTCTCTTACTCTCTCTCTCACACACACGCATGAATAAATAAAAAAATATTTTAAAAAAAGTTTGCCCAGCCTATGAAACATAGAACACTTTCCCCAGCTTGGCTGAGGACAAAGAAGTTTGCTAGCTATAGCCCTTTCATTGGAAGTAGCATTCTGTTGCTTTTGCTGTGCTCCTTAATCCTGCCACAGTCCTCCTCACCCACAGAGGCAGTTAGGGTGAGCGAAAAGGAGCCCCATTTGGCAGATGAAAACAAATGAGAGCGAGAGAGTAGTGCTGACGGTTAATGTTTACCAAGTACTTTTCATTGACTCTTCACAAGGACCTTGGAATCCCAGCCTCTTTTGACAGATGAGAAAAAGGAGACTCAAGAGGTTAAGTGAGATTTTCCAAGGTCACACAGCTAGGTCATGGGAGAGCTGGAGTTGAAATACAGAACCTTCTCTCTACCAACTCACGTTTTCCGGAATACCACACTGCCCCCAGGGGAAGCAGTGGGAGGTTAGGAAATGAAGCCCCCGGGATATAGCAAGGTCATTTACACCCAGGAGCTGCTAATTAAGCAGCAAGGCATAAAGGAAACAATGTGGGCTTTAAAATCAGACACACTGAGCTTAGACTAGCAGAGTTGCTGTGCCACCTTGGGCAAGTTGCTTCCCCTCTCTGAACCTCATTTTCTCATGTCTGAAGCAGAATGAAGACTGGCGTCTACTTTGTGTGTTTGTTTTTTTTTTTTTTTTAATGGATTCAGTAGCATCTCGTGTGGGAAGGTGTCCTGTATAGTGCCTAGCACACAGCAGATGCCCAATCAGTGGGGGTTCTTGTTTATAGACATTCATTGAGGTATGCCTACCGTAAGTGTACAGGCAGAGGCTAGTGGTAATGTTGCCAGCCTTGGTTACCCGCATGCTTGGACAACGTTAAGGGCTGGGGCTGGGCCTGGGGCTAGGACTGGATGAGGGTCCCAGCTGGTGTGGTGGACCTGTCAGCCTCAGGCCCTAGACAAGGACAGCAGGAACAGCAATGCTCTGCCAGTCCAATTGTTACCTTGGGACCCAGAAAAAAAGCTGGAGCCTGGGGGTCCGAGCCCAGCTTCTCTCCCTGTGGCTCTCATCCCACCTTCCCTTCCTATGGGCAGTAGAAAACAACAGCTCTCATCCTCCAAGCCTCTCTGCCCCTCCCCCGACCTAAGGATCCCCAGGGAGGGCCCAGGGCTGGTTAATGGGGTGGAGCTAGCTTTAATCTGCTCCGTAATGTTTCCAGGATCCTCATTAGAAACCATAATGTCCTATTAATATGCTGATGAGATTCCATTTGCCGGCTAAGGAAGGTGGGGTGGGATGGGGTGCTGAGCTTCACCACAGGGGTCCCAGGGGAAAGAAGCAGATTGGAGCTCATGGTGTCTCCCCCTAGCCCTTGGCAAACTCAGGAAGACTCAGTCCCAGGCCTCATCATTTCCTCCACCCAGGCATCCAGGGATCTGAGTCAGCTGTCACCTGGACTAACAGACATGCGCGAGCACACACGGCTCCACCCTATAGCTGAATACCACCTCAGGGCCCCACCCCGGAGACCAAGGTTAGTCACCAAAACCTACACTCATTTCTCATTCATTCCTACTACTGGCATCTACACCGAATCCACTGGGGCCCACCACCAAGTTAGGTTCCCAGCTCTACAGACTTCAGTGAGAGCCAACATGGAACTTCTGGGCAATGGAGAGAAGCACCACATGTACAGTGACCCATGTGGAGTCGACCCTCAATAAATTGTGTTGCCCTTGTGCTGTTCCTAGTCTGGTGGGTCAGATGGGCTTTTCCCCCAGCCTCAATTCACCCTATTTCAGCTGCCCCAATTCTGTCTTTGGAATCTGACAGAACTGGTTTCTCACCCGGTTTCACCATTTAACTCCCAGGATTTCTTTGAGCCTAAGTTTCTCTATTTCTAAGCTGGGACTGTGTATCCCTGCCTGAATAGGCTCAATAGAGATAGTGGCCATTGAAGTACCTATCACAATGCTGGTCACTTAGTAAGGATTTCTCCTGCTACATCCATAGAGCCCAGGTATGAGGCTAGTTTGGCTTGGCCCTGAGGGTGAGTGGGTACAAAAGGAGGAGAATGGCCAGGAAAACTGACATGGCGGCCAAGGGTGGCCAAACACCAAAGCAAGCATAGGCATGAGGCAGGCAGTGGTCTCGGACAGTAGTGCCGATTGGACTCTAACCAAAAAGCCTTGTTATAAAGACCTGGTCATTCTCAGCAAGACTCAGGGATGTTTCCTGAAGAACTCAAGTCTACGTGAGGAACATGAAGAGGGAGACTGGCTGGGAAGTGATCCCTCTGAGTGGTGATGGGGACGCAGGGATTGGGAGAATGCTGACAGTGCTCTAATTAGCGAGCAGTAAGTGAGGTGAGTCTGAGGGCCAAGGGTCAAAGAGATTTCAAAGGCCTGTCCCTCTCTGGGACCAAGGCCTGCCTGAAGAGTTTTCTGGTGCCTGCTCTCTCTCTGGATGGACCTGGCTGCATCTTCCCTGGTTGGGGTTTGGAACATGGCAGGGTCTGAGACTGGAGTTGGGGAAAGCAAGGAACCACAACCTGTTTGATGTGAAATATCCCTGAGTTTCAGCCTGCTGGATGCTGGAGCAAGGAAGGACAGGGATGGGGGCAGGGACGAAGGGAGACCTGAATACTAGGCAGCTTTGGGAGGGCTCTAGGAAGATATGGAAAGCCTCAAGGGCCATCTCAAGCCAGTCATCAGGGTTCTCCAAAGCTCAGCTGGTCTCTGGGGATCTGCTCAGATCAGGAAGTTGTCAGTCTAAAAACATTAAGCACTTTCTAAGCACCAGACACCAGGGCTGGAAAAAGAGAGGGGAATTCCACAGGCCTTACATTCTGGCAAGTCACTATCTCTAAGCCAAGGTTCGTAGGGCACAGAGAAGGTGAGGGCCAGGGCCAGGGACAGGGGTAGAGCTCTATCCCCCTCTGCCACTGCTCTTCATAATACAGCCTTCTGCCTCTCTGAGCCTCAGCTTCTGCATCTGTACAATGGAGAAGGTAGGGGAAGCAGATGCTTTCTGATATTCTGTGAGTCTGAGTTGGGGAAGACGTTTGGTGGTCATGACAAGGGTTGGTTTTGACCAGGAATGAGCAGAACCCAGGTTTTCAAAGCAGACAGGGCTTGGAGGCTCTTTCTGATCCTAGGATGTGCCTGCTGCCCCTCAGGCTCCTGGCCCTCTCACATCTCCCAGGAAGGCCCTTTGGACTCCAAGGGGCTGAGACCATCTGTGAAACCCCTGTCTCACATCCCCTTCCACGGAGTGTGGGCTGCCCAGACATCTGCTTGCCCACCAGCATTCCTGCCCAAAGCATTCAGGTTATGGGCTGCAGAGGAGCAGCCACGGAGAACTGACATGGCTGTTTTGCTCAGAGGCCATGGACCCTTTCTGGTGACTATAGGAGGCTAATTAGTAAAGAACAACATGCTTCCTGCCCTGAGCCCTCGCCTACCACTGCCTGTGTCTGCTCAAAGCTTAATGGTCATTTGAGCTGTCTCTGGGGAAGGACGATGGGGCATCCACGGCCTTTCTGGCTCCAGAATGCAGCCTGGGTCCTGAAGGAAACCAGGGGACTAGAAGCAAGGTGCCTGTGGCTGCTGGGGAAACCCAAGATGGCAGGAGGACAACTCTTGGGGCCAAAGGGCAGCATCTGGAGCTGCTCCTGGTGCCTCCCCAGGAACTGATGTTGCCCAGAGTCTCCTCTGCACCCCTGCAAGGCCCCAGCTGGGTCTAAACTGGTAGCGAGCAGAGTAGTTGGCCAGGCATGAGCCTGGAAGGGCTCCTCTTCGTTTGGGAAGCTGCCGGGGCCTACACTCCTGACTGGGCCCTGTGTTCTTTCTTGCAGGTAGGATGTGATTACAAGGCCTTCATCCCAAACTTTCTAGGCTGGTCTGGAAAATCGGTTTGTCTGTGTGGGTGCTGTGGGGGAAAATGCTCAGCTGAAAAGGAGAGGAGCTGGATTGTGATTACTGATGCATTGCTTTGTGGTTTCTCCAACTCTGTGCCTCAGTTTCCTCATCTGTCAAATGAGTATTGCTGGCTACCTTACTGAGTCAGCTGACACAGCCAGAAACAGTGTCCTCAGAAAGCTCAGATAGATTGGGGGCGGGGGGCGTCTGGCATGGAAGGGCAGTGGGGAGGGAATCTGAGTCTGGAAAGATGAAGTCACCTCCTTAACAGGATCTCTGCAAATGCCCCTCTCCAACCTCAATTTGAAACCCAGCTCTGACCATTATTAGCTGTGTGGCTTCAGGCAAGTCTCACAACCCTTCTGCACCTTGGTAAGCCAGGCAGTAGATAAACCTGACTTACTCTTAAGATCATGGGTATAGGGGTGCCTGGGTGTCTTGGTCGATTAAGCGGCTGCCTTTGGCTCAGGTCACGATCTTAGGGTCCTAGGACCGAGCCCCTTGTCAGGCTCCCTGCTTGGGGCAAAGCCTGCTTCTCCTTCTGCCTGCCACTCTGCCTACTTGTGCTCTCTCTGTCAAATAAATAAGCAATTTTTAAAAAGATCACAGGTATAAATGAGGTAAACTTTGTAAAACCCCTAGCAGGGCTCAGACGGAGCTCAAGCAAGCGAGAGGGAGTATGGGAACACTGTCATGTGCAGGAAATGCCTGAAGGAGTCCTCAAGCACAGCTACCACAGACTGCCTGTCCCAGATTCCACCCCTCCCCCCATGAATAATGAACTGGTATTGATCTCCTGGTCGGGAAATTCCCTGTGACCTGTGATAAAAATATACCCAGTCTGTGAGTCTGGAGACCAAGATAGGTTTTCAGCAGCCAGAGCTGAGCTCATGTGCATTCCCCACCCCAAGCCAGCTGCATCAAGACGGAGAGCTCAGTTCAACGGGGCATCAGGGACCAAACTCTAACCAGGGCCCACTGTCCCCTCCATTCCATGGCCAGGGACACAGGGATCAAAGGAGCAGGACCGTCTATGGCAGGAGCCCTCCGTAGCCAGGTCCTGGGAAGAGGACATAGAGCACAGATCTGGGTTTAAACCCTGTCTCCACCACTTCCTGCAAGTGGTTCAGTTTTACCCACTATAGAGTGACCGTAAAATGGAGATTGAAACTCCTTCCTCACAGAATTGGTCTTAGATTCAAAGCATGTTCAAGTATATCAAGTGCTCAGCACAGTGCCTGACAAAAGGAGGCACTCAACAATAGCAGCTCAGGCTTTTAAATTCTCTGTCCTGTCCCCTTGACCTTGAAAAACTCAGGACTGCTTCACAGAGGAATGAACTTGAGTGACTCATTTTTTAAAAATAGATTTTTATGGAGATATAATTCATTAAACATCAAATTCAATCTTTTAAAATGCACAAGTCGGGGGTGCCTGGGTGGCTCAGTCGGTTAAGCATCTCTTTGTTTCTGCTCAGTTCATGATCTCATGGCTTCTGGGATGGAGTTCCATGCTTAGTAAGGAGTCTGCTTGAGACTCTTTCCCTTTGTTCCTCCTCCCACTCTCTCTCTCTCATTCTCTCTCAAATAAGTAAACAAATCTTTTTAAAAAGTGCACAAGTCAGTGGATTTTAGTATATTCAGAGTTGAACATTATCTACTTTAAGATCATTTTCATCAACCCCAAAAGAAACCCTATACCCATTAGTGGTAACTCCCAGGTCCCACCTTCCCCACCCTGTGCCTCTGACAACCACCACTTTCCTTTCTATCTCTATGGTTTTGCTTTTCTGGAAGTTTAATATGAATGGATTCATGTCATATGTGGCATTTTGTATCCGGTTTCTTCCACTTAAACACTTCTTGCACTTAACATTTTAAGCTTCATCATGTTGTAGCAGGTACCAGTGCTTTCTTCCTTTTCATGGCTAAGTAATGTTCCACCCTAGAGATAAAACACATTTTGTTTATCCACTCATCACTTGATGGAAATTTGTTTTTTTTTCCCACTTTTTGGCTATTATTAATAAAGCTGTGCTATGAACCTTCATGTACATGTTTTTCTGTGGACACATGTTTTCATTATTCTTAAGTATGTACACAAGAATGGAATTGTTAAATCATATAGTGACTCTATATTTAATTTTTTGAAGAGCTGCTGGATTATTTTCAAAAGCAGCTACATCATTTTACATTTCAATCAGCAGTGTTGGATGGTTCCAATTTCTCCACATCCTTGTCAACACTTGTTATTAGCTGCCTTTTTTATTATAGCCATCCTACTGTGTGTGAACTGGTACCTCACTGTGGTTTTAATGTACATTCCTCTGATGGCTAATTATGTTGAGCACCTTTTCATGTGTTCTTGGCCAGTTGTATATCTTCCTTAGAGAAATATCTATTCAGATCCCTTCCCAATTTTTTAAATTGAATTGTGTTTTATTATTGAATTTTAAGAGTTCTTTATTCTGAATGTAAGTCCTTGATCAAATATATGATTGGCAAACATTTTCTCCCATCTTGTAATGGGTTTTTATCATTTCATTTTCTTCGTGGTGTCATTTGTAGCACAAAAGTTTGTAATTGTGATGAAGTCCGATTTCTCTATTCTTTTTTTTTTGGGGTCACCTGTATTTTTGGCGTCTCATCTAAGCATAAGAACCTAAATTTTTTTATGATTTTATTTATTTTAGAAAGAGAGAGTGCACAAGCAGTGGGGAGGGGCAGAGGGAGAATCAGACTCCCCGCTGAACAGGGAGACTGACCTTGGCTTGATCCCAGGACTCTGAGATCGTGACCTGAGCCAAAGGCAGTGGCTTAACCAACCCAGCCACCCATGCACCCCAAGAACCTAATATAAGTTCTCCATTTTCTCTAAGAGTTTTATACTTTTAGCTCCTACATTGAATACATTTTGGATTAATTTTTGAATATGGTGTGAGGTAGGGGTCCAACTTCATTCTTTTGCCTGCAGATGTCCAATTTTCCCACCATTTGTTGAAAAGTTACTACTCTCTCTCTATAAAGAATATATATATATATTTATATTATATTTATATATATAAAGTTACCACTGTCTCTCTCTCTATATATAAAAATTATCTCTCTCTCTCTATATAAGAACTTTTTATTTTATTTATTATATATTATATATATATATACATATAAAATTTCTTCCCTAATTGCCCTGGCTAGAACCTCCAGTACAATGTTTAATAGGAGTGGTGAAAGCATACATCCTTATCTTGCTCCTGACACAGAGCTCCATGACCTGAACCGAAGGCAGATGCTTAAGGAACTGAGCCACCCAAGCATCCCTCTTTGTGTTTTTTTTTAAATTGCTAGTTCAATGTCTTTACTTGTTATAGTCTATCCGAACATTTTAATTTTTACTGCATTAGTTTTGGTGGTTTCTCTCTTTCTGGGAATTTGTTTATTTCATCAGTTTATTTTACTTATTGGCATACAATTTTTTATAGTATTTAGAGTCCTTTTTATTTCTGTCCTGCTTTCATTTCTCATTTTACCTATTTAAGTCTATTCTCTTTCTTGACCAGCCTTTTAATGATTTGTCAGTTCTGTTATTATTTTTAAAGAACAAAGTATTGATTTTGTTGATTTTCTCTATTGTTTTTCTATTACTTGTTTGGTTATTTTGTGCTCTAATCTTTAGTATTTCCCTTCTCCTGCTGAAGGATTGATCTGCTCTCCTTTTTCTAGTTTTAAAAAACTTAAAAGATGGAAGGTTAGGTTATTTTTTGAAATCTTTCTTATTTTTTAAAATCAGGGCATTTACAGCTATGAAATATCCTTCTGGGTATCGCTTTAGTGGTAGCCCATAAGTTTTGATATGTTGTGTTTCTGTTTTCATTCATCTCAATGAATTTTCTTTTTCCCATGTTTTTCCTTTTTTAACCCATTATTTAGAAGTGCATTGTTCTATTTCCACATATTTGCAAATTTCCCAAATGTTCTTGTGTTATGGACTTTTAATTTATTTTCATTTTGAGTGGAGGACACACTTTGTATTATTTTAATCCTTTTAAACTTACTGAGGCTTGCTTTATGACCTAACATGTGGTCCACCCCGGATAATGTCCCATGTGCATTTAAGAAGAGTATGTATTCAGCTGTTGCTGAGTAGAGTGTTCTATATAGATGTTTGTTAGGTTGGTGGTTAGTGTTATTCAAGTCTTTCTCTTTGTTGATCTTCTGCCTAGTTGTTCTATCCATTAATGAAAGTGGGGTATTGAAGTCTTCAACAATTATTGTTGAATTTCTTGTTTCTTCCCTCAGTGCTTTCTTAATGTAATTTGGAGCTCTTTTGTTAGGTGCATATAAATTTATATTTTTATATCTCTCTATTGAATTAAAACTTTTAGCCTTAAAAAACATTTTCTCTAGCAACAATTTTTGTTTTAATCTCTATTTTATTGTTATTAGTATAGCTACTCCAACTCTCTTTTGTTTACTGTTTACATGTGTTTTTCCATCTTTTTATTCCTAACCGATTTGTGCTTTAAATCTAATATAGGTCCCTTATAGGGAATGTATAGATGATCATAGATTTAAAATCTATTCTACATTCTAATTGTGTATTTAATTCATTTATATTTAATGCAATTACTGAGATTGGAATTATACCTGCCATTTTGCTATTAGTTCTCTATATGTCTCATGTCTTTTTTGTTCCTTAATTCTTCCGTTATTGCCTTTTTTGTGTTAATTTGATATCTTAGTATAATGTTTTAATTGTCATTTATTTTACCACATATTTTTTACTTTTTTGTTTTGTTTTGTTTTGTTTTAGTGGCTGCCCCAGATATTACAATTAAGATCTTAATTTAAAGCAAGCAGTCTGAATTAATATATCTTAATATCAATGGTATGAAAACATTTTGCTCCCATAAAACTTAATTCCCTCCTCTCTCATTTATGCTGTTACTGCCATACATATTTCATCTTTATACATTACAAGCCTATTAACACAAAAATTGCTTTATATCATTTTCTCTTAAGTAAGATAGAAGAAAAGCATTACAAACAAAATTACATTTATACTGTCTTTTATATACTTAGGTAGTTCCCTCTACCAGTACTGTTTTGTTTTGTTTTTTTCTGCTGATTCATGTTACCATCTAGAGTCCTTTCATTTCAGTTTGAAGAAATCCCTTTGGTATTTCTTGTAGGGCAGTTCTGGTGATGAAATATCAATAGGTGGGCACCTGGGTGGCTCAGTCGGTTTAGCATCTGCCTTCAGCTCAGGACATGATCCTGGTGTCCAGGGATCAAGTCCCACATCGGGCTCCTTGCTCAGCAGGGAGTCTGCTTTGTCCTCTGACCTTTACCCCTCTCATGCTCTCTCCCTTTCTCTCTCTTTCTCTCTCTCTCTCCAATAAATAAATATTAACAAAAAAAGAAATATCAATAGGTTAGGCTAGCAATGAAATATCTGTTTTTGTTTTTTAAATCTTAGAATACCTTAGTTTCTCATTCATTTTTTTAAATTTAATTTTGTATTTTTTATAAACATATATTTTTATCCCCAGGGGTACAGGTCTGTGAATCGCCAAGTTTACACACTTCACAGCACTCACCAAAGCACATACCCTCCCCAATGTCCATAACCCCACCCCCCTTCTCACAACCCCCCTCACCCCAGCAACCCTCAGTTTGTTTTGTGAGATTAAGAGTCACTTATGGTTTGTCTCCCTCCCAATCCCATCTTGTTTCATTGATTCTTCTCCTACCCACTTAAGCCCCCATGTTGCATCACCACTTCCTCATATCAGGGAGATCATATGATAGTTGTCTTTCTCTGCTTGACTTATTTCGCTAAGCATGATACGCTCTAGTTCCATCCATGTTGTCGCAAATGGCAAGATTTCATTTCTTTTGATGGCTGCATAGTATTCCATTGTGTATATATACCACATCTTCTTTATCCATTCATCTGTAGATGGGCATCTAAGTTCTTTCCATAGTTTGGCTATTGTGGACATTGCTGCTATAAACATTCGGGTGCACGTGCCCCTTTGGATCACTACGTTTGTATCTTTAGGGTAAATACCCAGTAGTGCAATTGCTGGGTCATAGGATAGTTCTATTTTCAACATTTTGAGGAACCTCCATGCTGTTTTCCAGAGTGGTTGCACCAGCTTGCATTCCCACCAACAGTGTAGGAGGGTTCCCCTTTCTCCACATCCTCGCCAGCATCTGTCATTTCCTGACTTGTTGATTTTAGCCATTCTGACTGGTGTGAGGTGATATCTCATTGTGGTTTTGATTTGTATTTCCCTGATGCCGAGTGATATGGAGCACTTTTTCATGTGTCTGTTGGCCATCTAGATGTCTTCTTTGCAGAAATGTCTGTTCATGTCTTCTGCCCATTTCTTGATTGGATTATTTGTTCTTTGGGTGTTGAGTTTCCTAAGTTCTTTATAGATTTTGGACACTAGTCCTTTATCTGATATGTCGTTCACAAATATCTTCTACCATTCTGTCAGTTGTCTTTTGATTTTGTTAACTGTTTCCTTTGCTATGCAAAAGCTTTTGATCTTGATGAAATCCCAATAGTTCATTTTTGCCCTTGCTTCCCTTGCCTTTGGTGATGTTCCTAGGAAGATGTTGTTGCGGCTGAGGTTGAAGAAGTTGCTGCCTGTGTTCTCCTCAAGGATTTTGATGGATTCCTTTTGCACATTGAGGTCCTTCATCCATTTTGAGTCTATTTTCATGTGTGGTGTAAGGAAATGGTCCAATTTCATTTTTCTGCATGGGCTGTCCAATTTACCCAACACCATTTATTGAAGAGGCTATTTTTTTTTTCCATTGGACATTCTTTCCTGCTTTGTCGAACATTAGATGACCATAGAGTTGAGGGTCTATTTCTGGGCTCTCTATTCTGTTCCATTGATCTATGTGTCTGTTTTTGTGCCACTACCATGCTGTCTTGATGATAACAACTTTGTAATAGAGCTTGAAGTCCGGAATTGTGATGCCACCAACGTTGGCTTTCTATTTCAATATCCCTTTGGCTATTCGAGGTCTTTTCTGGTTCCATATAAATTTTAGAATTATTTGTTCCATTTCTTTGAAAAAGATGGATGGTACTTTGATAGGAATTGCATTAAATGTGTAGATTGCTTTAGGTAGCATAGACATTTTCACAATATTTATTCTTCCAACCCAGGAGCATGGAACATTTTTCCATTTCTTTGTGTCTCCCTCAATTTCTTTCATGAGTACTTTATAGTTTTCTGAGTATAGATTCTGTGCCTCTTTGGTTAGGTTTATTCCTAGGTATCTTATGGTTTTGGGTGCAATTGTAAATGGGATTGACTCCTTAATTTCTCTTTCTTCTGTCTTGCTGTTGATTTAGAGAAATGCAACTGATTTCTGTGCATTGATTTTATATCCTGACACTTTACTGAATTCCTGTATAAGTTCTAGCAGTTTTGGAGTGGAGTCTTTTGGGTTTTCCACATATAGTATCATATCATCTGCGAAGAGTGATAATTCGACTTTTTCTTTGCCGATTTGGATGCCTTTAATTTCCTTTTGTTGTCTGATTGCTGAGGCTAGGACTTCTAGTACTATGTTGAATAGCAGTGGTGATAATGGACATCCCTGCCATGTTCCTGACCTTAGCTGAAAAGCTTTTAGTTTTTCTCCATTGAGAATGATATTTGAGGTGGGTTTCTCATAGATGGCTTTGATGATATTGAGGTATGTGCCCTCTATCCCTATACTTTGAAGAGTTTTGATCAGGATGGGATGCTGTACTTTGTCAAATGCTTTTTAAGCATCTATTGAGAGTATCATATGGTTCTTGTTCTTTCTTTTATTGATGTGTTGTATCACATTGACTGATTTGCGGATGTTGAACCAACCTTGCAGCCCTGGAATAAATCCCACTTGGTCGTGGTGAATGATCCTTTTAATATACTGTTGAATCCTATTGGCTAGTATTTTGGTGAGAATTTTCACATCTGTGTTCATCAAGGATATTGGTCTATAGCTCTTTTTTGATGGGATCCTTGTCTGGCTTTGGGATCAAAGTGATGCTGGCCTCATAAAATGAGTTTGGAAGTTTTCCTTCCATTTCTATTTTTTGGAACAGTTTCAGGAGAATAGGAATTAGTTCTTCTTTAAATGTTTGGTAGAATTCCCCCGGGAAGCCATCTGGCCCTGGGCTTTTGTTTGTTTGGATACTTTTAATGACTGTTTCAATCTCCTTACTGGTTATGGGTCTGTTCAGGCTTTCTATTTCTTCCTGGTTCAGTTGTGGTAGTTTATATGTTTCTAGGAATGCATCCATTTCTTCCAGATCATCAAATTTATTAGCGTAGAGTTGCTCATAGTATGTTCTTATAATAGTTTGTATTTCTTTGGTGTTAGTTGTGATCTCTCCTCTTTCATTCATGATGTTATTTATTAGGTTCCTTTCTCTTTTCTTTTTGATAAGTCTGGCTAGGGGTTTATCAATTTTATTAATTCTTTCAAAGAACCAGCTCCTAGTTTCGTTGATTTGCTCTATTGTTTTTTTGTTTTTTTTTGGTTTCTATTTCATTGATTTCTGCTCTGATCTTTATGATTTCTCTTCTCCTCCTGGGCTTAGGGTTTCTTTCTTGTTCTTTCTCCAGCTCCTTTAGGTGTAGGGTTAGGTTGTGTACCTGAGACCTTTCTTGTTTCTTGAAAAAGGCTTGTACCGCTATATATTTTCCTCTCAGGACTGCCTTTGTTGTGTCCCACAGATTTTGAACCGTTGTATTTTCATTATCATTTGTTTCCATGATTTTTTTCAATTCTTCTTTAATTTCCCGGTTGACCCATTCATTCTTTAGAAGGATGCTGTTTAGTCTCCATGTATTTGGGTTCTTTCCAAACTTCCTCTGTGGTTGAGTTCTAGCTTCAGAGCATTGTGGTCTGAAAATATGCAGGGAATGATCCCAATCGTTTGATACCGGTTGAGTCCTGATTTAGGACCGAGGATGTGATCTATTCTGGAGAATGTTCCGTGTGCACTAGAGAAGAATGTGTATTCTGTTGCTTTGGGATGAAATGTTCTGAATATATCTGTGATGTCCATCTGGTCCAGTGTGTCGTTTAAGGCCTTTATTTCCTTGCTGATCTTTTGCTTGGATGATCTGTCCATTTCAGTGAGGGGAGTGTTAAAGTCCCCTACTATTATTGTATTATTGTTGATGTGTTTCTTTGATTTTGTTATTAATTGGTTTATATAGTTGGCTGCTCCCACGTTGGGGGCATAGATATTTAAAATTGTTAGATCTTCTTGTTGGACAGACCCTTTGAGTATGATATAGTGTCCTTCCTCATCTCTTATTATAGTCTTTGGCTTAAAATCTAATGGATCTGATATAAGGATTGCCACTCCTGCTTTCTTCTGATGTCCATTAGCATGGTAAATTCTTTTCCACCCCCTCACTTTAAATCTGGAGGTGTCTTCGGGCTTAAAATGAGTTTCTTGGAGGCAACATATAGATGGGTTTTGTTTTTTTATCCATTCTGATACCCTGTGTCTTTTGACAGGGGCATTTAGCCCATTAACATTCAGGGTAACTATTGAGAGATATGAATTTAGTGCCATTGTATTGCCTGTAAGGTGACTGTTACTGTATATGGTCTCTGTTCCTTTCTGATCTACCACTTGTAGGCTCTCTCTTTGCTTAGAGGACCCCTTTCACGATTTCCTGTAGAGCTGGTTTGGTGTTTACAAATTCTTTCCGTTTTTGTTTGTCCTGGAAGCTTTTAATCTCTCCTTCTATTTTCAATGATAGCCTAGCTGGATATAGTATTCTTGGCTGCATGTTTTTCTCGTTTAGTGCTTTGAAAATATCATGCCAGCTCTTTCTGGCCTGCCAGGTCTCTGTGGATAAGTCAGCTGCCAATCTAATATTTTTACCATTGTATGTTACAGACTTCTTTTCCCGGGCTGCTTTCAGGATTTTCTCTTTGTCACTGAGACTTGTAAATTTTACTATTAGGTGACGGGGTGTGGGCCTATTCTTATTGATTTTGAGGGGCGTTCTCTGAACCTCCTGAATTTTGATGCTCGTTCCCTTTGCCATATTGGGGAAATTCTCCCCAATAATTCTCTCCAGTATACCTTCTGCTCCCCTCTCTCTCTCTTCTTCTTCTGGAATCCCAATTATTCTAATGTTGTTTCGTCTTATGGTGTCACTTATCTCTCGAATTCTCCCCTCGTGTTCCAGTAGCTGTTTGTCCCTCTTTTGCTCAGCTTCTTTATTCTCTGTCATTTGGTCTTCTATATCACTAATTCTTTCTTTTGCCTCATTTATCCTATCAGTGAGAGCCTCCATTTTTTATTGCACCTCATTAATAGCTTTTTTGATTTCAACTTGGTTTGATTTTAGTTCTTTTATTTCTCCAGAAAGGGCTTTTATATCTCCCGAGAGGGTTTCTCTACTATCTTCCATGCCTTTTTCGAGCCCAGCTAGAACCTTGAGAATTGTCATTCTGAACTCTAAATCTGACATATTACCAATGTCTGTATTGATTAGGTCCCTAGCCTTCGGTACTGCGTATTGTTCTTTTTTTTGTGTTGAATTTTTCTGTCTTGTCATTTTGTCCACATAAGAGTATATGAAGGAGCAAGTAAAATACTAAAAGGATGGCAACAACCCCAGGAAAATATGCTTTAACCAAATCAGAAGAGATCCCAAATCGTGAGGGGGGAGAAAGGGGATAAAAAGAGGTTCAAAAAGAAAAAGAAAAAAAAGAAAAAAAATAGAAACGAATTAAAAAAAGAAAACGAATAAAGAAAAATATAAAAAAGAAAAAATATATATATTAGATAAACTAGTTAAAAAACGTTAAAAAAGAAAAGGGTAAAAGTTAAAAAAAATTGGCAGAAGAAGAGAAAAAAAATGTAAAGGAAAAAAATTAAATTAACTGCAAGACTAAAAAAATCACAGGGAGAAAGTCATGAGTTCCGTGCTTTGCTTTCTCCTCCTCTGGAATTCTGCTGCTCTCCTTGGTATTGAAACCGCACTCCTTGGTAGGTGAACTTGGTCTTGGATGGATTTCTTGTTGATCTTCTGGGGGAGGGGCCTGGTGTAGTGATTCTCAAATGTCTTTGCCTAGGCGGAATTGTTCCCTGAGCGCTTTCCGTAGAGTTCCGGAGGACGGGAATACAAATGGCGGCCTCCTGGTCTCCGGCCTGGAGGAGCCAAGAGCCTGTTGCCCCACTCCTCAGTGTGCCCTCAGAGAACAGCGCCCCGTTACTCCCATCTGCCTGACCGCTGGCCGCGCTCCGAGTTCACCGAGCCTGCGACCGGTTCAAGGTAACCCCCGAGTTGGGAGCTTACTGTCGGCTCTGTCTCTGTAGCCAGTTTTCCCATTCCAATACCGGCAAGCTCTGTGACACTCAGACACCCCCGATCCTTCTGTGACCCTGTGGGACCTGAGGCCACGCTGACCCCGCATGGGTTTCGCCCCGGTTTAGCCTCTGGAGCAATGTCTCTCATTGAAACAGACTTTTAAAAGTCCCGATTTTGTGCTCCGTTGCTCCGCCGCTTGCCGGGAGCCGGCCCCTCCCCCAGGGTCTATCTTCCCATCGCTTTGGATTCACTTCTCCACCAGTCCTACCTTTCAGAAAGTGGTTGTTTTTCTGTTTCCAGAATTGCTGTTCTTCTTCTCTTCGATCTGCCGATGGATTTGCAGGTGTTTGCAATCTTTAGATAAGCTATCTAGCTGATCTCCTGCTAGCTGAAGTAGTCTCAGCCTGCTACTTCTTCGCCATCTTGATTCCTCCTCCTCTCATTCATTTTTGAAGGACGATAGTTCTGCTGGGCAGAGAATTTTGCGTGACAGTCTTTTTCTTTTAGTGCTTTGCTTATGCTGTCCTTGCGTCTTTTGGCCTCTGTGGTTTCTGACAAGAAGTTATGTTCTCTCCATCTCATTAATCTTATTGCTGATCATGCACATGTGATTTTTCTCTTACTGCTTTCAAACTTCTCTGTCTTTTCTTTTATCAATTGTTTATAACATATCTATGTGGGTATCTCACTGTATTTCTCTTATTTGAAGTTCATTAAGTGACTTGCATATGTAGATTGGTGTTGTTGGGTTTTTAAAATCAGATTTTGAAATTTTGAGTCTTTTTTTCCTCCAAGTATTCTTTCTGCCCCTTTGTCTCTCTTTTTCTTCTGGAACTACCATTATGCATGTGTTGGTACACCTGATCCTGTCCCATTTGTCTCTGAGGCTCTGTTCATTTTGCTTCATTGTTTTTCCTTTTCACTCTTCAGACTGGAAAATCTCAGTTCAAGTTGGTTTGTTAATTCTTCTGACAGTTCAAATCTGCTGTTGAGTTTTACTAGTGAATTTCTCATTTTAATTACTCTACTTTTCAATTTCATAATTCCTACTTGGTTCTTTTGTGTTTATGTCTGTGTAGTAAGTTATATATAACATAAATTTAGCATTTTAACTGTTTTTGGGGTGGTAAGTATAAATTTATTGTACACATTTTTAAATTAAAAATTGTTTTTCTGTGGTAAAACATATAGAACATAAAATTTACCATTTTAGGGGTTCTGGAGTAGCTCAGTCAGTAGAACATCTGACTCTTGATCTTAGGGTCAGTAGTTGAAATTCTATGGTGGGCATGAAATCTCCTTAAAAAAATAAGATTAAAAAACCTTATCATTTTAACCATTTTAAGTGTACATGCTATTGGCATTAATTACACTTACATTGTTGTGAAACCATACCACCATCCATTCCCAGAACTTTGTCATCCTCTGAAACTGGAAATCTCCACCTCAGCCCCTTGGACAACCACCATTCTATTTTTTGCTTCTAGAATTTGATTACTCTGTGTATCTCATATAAGTGGAATCAGACAATGTTTGTCCTTTCATGTCTGGCTTATTTCATTTAGCATAATATTGTCAATGTTCATCTGTGTTGTAGCATGTGTCAGAATTTCCTTCCTTTTGAAGGCTAACTAATACTCCATTGTTCATACATTTTAACCGCTCATCCACTGACAGACATTTGGGTTGTTTTTACCTTTTGATTATCACAAATAATGCTTCTATGAACATGGGTGTGCAAATATCTGTTTGAGTCCCTCTTTTCAATTCTTCTGGCCGTATACCCAGAAGTGGAATTGCTGGATCATATGGCAATTCATTTTTTTATAATTTTGTCCTACTCTTTTCCACAGCAGCCATACCATTTTACATTTCCACTAGTAGTGCACAAGAGTTCTGATAACTTTTCATCCTGGTCAATGCTTATTGTCTGTCTGTCTGTCTGTCTTTTTCTTTCTTTCTATAGTGGCTATCCTAATGGGCATGATGTGGTTTTTATTTGCATTTCCTTAATGATTAATGATGTTGAGCATCTTTCCGTGTGCTTACTGGCTATTTGTATATCATTTTTCAGAAATTTAGATTCAATCGGGGCACCTGGGTGGCTCAGTGGGTTAAAGCCTCTGCCTTTGGTTCAGGTCATGATCTCAGGGTCCTGGGATCTAGCCCCACATTGGGCTCTCTGCTCAACAGGGAGCCTGCATCCCCCTCCCCCTCTGCCTGCCTCTCTGCCTACTTGTGATCTCTGTCTGTTGAATAAATAAATAAAATCTAAAAAAGAAGAAGAAGAAGCAGCTTACTAAAAAAAATAAGAAATGCTGATTCAAGTCCTTTGTCCATTTTTAAATTGGGTTGTGTGATTTTGTTGTCGAGCTTTATATACTATGGACCTGTTATCAGATATGTGATTTCCAAATATATTTTCCTGGTCCATGGATTCTTTTCATTATGTTGATAGTGTCCTTTAATGGACAAAATTTTTAATTTTGAAGTTCAATTTGTCTATTTTTCCTTTTGTTGTCTGTGCTATTGGCATCAATGCAATGCCATGAGGTTTTCCTCCCATGTTTTCATCTAAGAGTTTTAAAGTTTCAGCTCTTCTGTTTAGATTTTTGATCAATTTTGAGTTAATTTTTGTGTAGGGTGTTAGATAAGGGTCCAACTTTATTCTTTGGCATGTGGATATCCGGTTTTTTTCAACACCATTTGTTGAAAAGACAGACTGTCCTTTCCCTATTGAATGGTTTTGGTACCCCTGTCAAAAATTATCTGCCCCTACACAAAGGTTTATTTTAGGGCTTTCTATTCTATTCCATTGGTATATATGTTTGTCCCTATGCCAGTAACCCACTGCTTTGGTTGCTGTAGCTTTGTGGTAAGATATGAAATCAGAAAGCATAAGTACTCCAACTTTGCTCTTATTTCTGAAGTGTGTTTTGGCTATTCAAGCTACCTTAAGATTGCATATGAATTTTAAAATGTCTTTCCTATTTCTGCAAAAAACACTGTTAGGATTTTGATAGGGATTGCATTGAATCTGTAGATCTCTTATAAATATTGTCATCCTAGCAATATTAATTCTTTCAATCTATGAACATGGGATGTGTTTTCACTTTATGTGTCTTTTTTCATTTATTTCAATGTTATTTTTTAGTTTTCAATGTACAAGTCTTTTGATCCTTTTGTTTAAGTTATTCCTAAGTATTTTGCCCTTTTTAATGCTATTATAAATTGAATTGTTCCCTTAATTTTCTTTTTGAATTGTTCATTGTTAATGTATGGACATATAATTGATCTTTTTGTGTTGAGCTTGTATCTTTCAAATTTACTGAATTTGTTTATTAGTTCTAGCAATATTTTGTGGAATCTTTAGGACTTTCCACATATAAGATCATGTAATTTACAAACAGAAATAATTTGACTTTTCCTTTCCAACTTAGATGCCCTTTAATTTTTTTAGACATGTTATCCTCCAGTATAAAACAAAACCAAAAACAACCCATATATTGACCAACCTATTCAGCAACCTTCTTATAGTTGCTTATTAGTTCCAGGAGTTTTTGTTGATTCTTTAGGATTTCTTACATAGGCAATCATGTCATCTGTGAACAAAGGTGTTTTTATGCCTTCCTTCCTAACATGTATACATTTTCTGTCTTCTCACATTAGCTAAGCCCTCCAGTATAATGTTGATTAGAAGTGGTGAAAAGCAGACATACTTGCCTTTTCCTGATGTTACTGGAAAATAGTAGTTTCTCACCATTAATTATGATGTTAACTGTAAGTTTTTTGTAGATGTTCTTTATTAAAAGAATTTTTATCAGGTACTGGTAATGTGCTTTTTTCCTCATCTACTGGTATAATCATTTTTTTTTCTTCTTTAGCCTGTTGATGTGATGTATTACATTAGTTGATTTTTGATGAATGTATTTGTAACAGCTGATTTAAAGTGTTTGTCTAGGGGTGTCTGGGTGGCTCAGCTGGTTGAGCTTCTGACTCTTGGTTTCAGCTCAGGTGGTGACCTCCATGTCAGGATATCCAGGTCCTGGAATCAAGCCCTGGTGGTGAGCCCTGAACTCTGCAGGGAGCCTGCTTCTCTTTCTCTCTCTGTCTTCCTCTCCTGCCCCTATCCCCGCTCTTGTTCTTTCTCTCTCTAAAATAAATAATTCTTAAAAAAATAAAGTGTTTGTCTAATAAGTCCCATCTCTGTGCTTCCTCAGGATCCATTTCTGTTTTGTTTTTTTTTTTTTCCCCAATGTTCGGGCCATACTTTTTTTTATGTCTCATTTTTTTGTTGTTGAAAACTGATCATTTCAAATAATATAATGTGACAACTCTGAAATTAGTTTCTCCCCTTCCCGAGGATTTGTTTTTGTTGCTGCTTGCTTTAGTTCTTGTTGTTTTTCTATTTAGTGATTTTTCTTAACTATTTCTATAAAGTGCATTCTCTGTTATATGTGGACATTGAAGTGTATGCTTTGTTAGCTTAGTGGTCAGGTAATAATTGGACAGAGATTTCCTTAAATGCTTTGAATCAATCAATAAACAGCCACTCTCTGGTAAGAGCCTACGTGTGTGTGCATGCTTGTGTGTTGGGGCACTACTTCAATGCCCCTTCAGTTTACATCTCTACCTTAGTCATCATTTTCTACTTCTAGCAAGCCCCAATGTCAGACAAAGGTGAAAGCAAAGGACTTTTTCAGATATATTTCGTACATATGCACAGCTCTGTATATGCAAGTGGTCTCCTATATCCCAGGAATGTGATTTTTCAGAGCATTTCAAAGCCCCCATGAGCTTCTCATTCCCCAGGTTTTCATTTTAAGGTTTTGATCAGATAGCTTCTTGTTTGCCCCAATTGGTACTGCTGCTGTGATAGTAAACAGTTGTCACTGGTCATTTTCAACAAATGTTAGCAATAGGGCTTTCCCCACTGAGTGAACTGGGTTAGGTCAAATAAAAGCTCTGTGAAAGATGCTTTTCCAAGGAGCAAGTAGATAGTTCAAGTAATGACAATTCTCTGGGAATTAGGTTTTTTCAAAATCTTCAAACCTGGTCTTCCCCCTCTGGTTACTGATAGGCTACTGGTTTTCAAAGTTATCATGTATCTGGGAAGAAATAGATGAAAATAGGGCAAGTCCAAACATTACAAAACTTGCTCTTCTTACCCAGAATCAACAGCGGGTTTGTTTGTTTGTTTGTTTTTTGTTTTTGTTTTTGTTTTCCAAATAATACTCTTTAGATTGTAGCAAGCTTTTGTTTGGCTGCCAGAGTTCTGAAAAAGTTGAGTTTGACCATTTGTACTGGAGTTCTTATTGCTTTAAAGAAGATTTCTGGATGTTCTTACTCCACTATTCCAGATGATCTGCTGTGGTTGACTCTTATAGGTCAGATAGAAATCTAAGAACAAAGCAGAGGGAAATTCTAAACAGAAACAACTGCATGTGCAGAAGATGGAGATATGAGAATCTGTGCCTTATTTTAGACTAACAAGTGGCCCTGAGTGACTGGACCATACAGAAGGTGAGGAAGTGTAATTATTCAGGATTTCTCCTGTTGCAAGTAACTAAAACTCAACTTGATCAGGCTTCATGTTTTTTTAAGAAAAGTATCAGCTCACAAAGTAGATAAGCTTATCTATAGGTCTAGCTTTAGATGCAGCTGAATATAAGGCTTCACTCAATCATTACAACTCATTCTTCTGCTCTCCTTTCAGATCTGCTCTCTTATGTATTTGTGCCATTCTTTGGTACATTCTCCCTTTGGCTGGCAGCCAACAGGTTCAAGTTAACATCCTCAAAGCTCCAAATTCAATATAAAGAGAAATTATATCTTCACAACAATTCTTTCAAAAGTGGGTATTATGGAGGGCACATATTGATTGCATGGAGTACTGGGTGTGGTGCATAAATAATGAATTTTGGAACAGTGAAAAAAATTAAATTAAATTAAATTTTTAAAAAAGTCCCAAACTAAGTCTCATTGTTCCCATCTCTAAACTAATTTTCATGGCCAGGGGAGTTATGTGCTCTTCCCTTGAGCCCAGGGTGGTGTCAGTCCCTAACTGAATCAGAGAGACTGAGCATGGGAGAGGGATAGTTCCTTTAAGAATATATAGATCATCTTACCAGAAGTTAAATAGGAAATACTAATCAGGCAAAAAACAATAAACATATCCTCTAGGAGGAATAATAGAAACTGAGAGTAGGAAGTCTCCAGAGAGATCTTGCCATTTCAGGCCTCACCCCATAGGCCTAGCAAACCACTCAGCAAACACTGGTTGAGGACCAGCTCTGTGCTGGGTTCTGTACTGGGTACTGGGATACCAACCCTCAAGAAAGCTCCAGTCTAGTTTGAGATTCTCTCAACCTACGACTTCCTTGCTGAGACTAACCCAATAAATAATTTCAATCAAATCTTCAACTGCTCAGTCTAGCAATTTGGTGCTCAGAAAAGGCCAGAAACCTTACCACTGTCACACAACAAATTAGTTGCAAAGCTGAGACAAGGACCAGGTTGGCCTCTTTGTGCTACATACACAAACCACATTCATTCTTCATATTGTCTTTCCCAACCAACTTTGAGGACCCCTCCCAGAGTACCCCATCCCTGCTATAACCCCCAACTGAATGCTAACTGCCTCTGGGCTCACTTCAATTAACCCATTTTGGGGGACTCAATGTTGTCTTGCCCTCTGTCCAGTCCCAATATGCCTGTCTCTTATTTATGCACTAGGCTACACTGTTCTACCTTCTTTTGCTAACTAAGAAACATTTGCAAGTAGCCACTTTTACATGGGATGCACTGTGGGCAGCCCAGAGAAACAGCACTCAGATACAGATAGTGGGACCCAAGGGGTGCTAGTTATACCTCACTCTGGATAACATGGAACTCCCTCTGATCCCCACCCTCAGGGGAGCTCTCTGATGGACAGAGCAGTCACTCTTTCCACTCCTGCCCTAACCAAGGAGGAGAGATGTATAAGATAGGTCACAAAAAATCCCTGCGAGTAGCTTGAATAAACTGTGTCCTTTTCCTCAGAGGGTGGTATCTCCAAACCCACCCACTGGTGAGGCCTTCTGTGCATGCTCTGGGGCAGGGAGGGCAGCTCTGGCCCTTTCTTGACCCTGTTCTCTGACCCACAGTTCCATCACAACCTCCCCCTTTCTGTAAGCTATGCCATTGGCTTCCCTGCTGACTTCTCTTCCTGACTCACTACAGCCCCTCTACTCCTCCATCACCTCTTGCCTGGATTATGGTAGTTGCCTCTTGACTGGTCTCTCTGCTTCTATTCAGGCTCTCCTCCCACCATCTGTCTATTCTCTAAACTAAAGCCAGGGGGATCCTGTTAAAGCGGAAACTGAACCATGTCCATCCTCTGCTAAAAAGCCCTCCTACGAGACCCCCATTTCACTCAGAATAAAATCTGAATTCCCTGTAAGGCCTACAAGACCTGCACAAACTGGCTTATGTTAAATCTCTGACTTTGTCTCTTACAACTAACTCTCTCCCACTCTTACTCTTCCAGCATACTGATCTCCTAGCTGTTTTTCTAAGAGCCATTCATACTTTTACGTCCAGACCTTTGCACAGGCGGTTCACTTTTCCTGGAATATTCATCTCCCAGGTAGCTCTTTGGTGTGCTCCCATATCCAATTCAGATCTTTAGTCAATGCTGTTTCCTTGGTGAGATCTTCCCTGACTCCTTTTTTTTCTTAAGTTTTTATCCCCTACCCTTCTGCCTATCCCTTTTCCCTACTTTTATTTTTCTCCTTGGGCTTAACACCAGAGCATACAAAATGTTTTATTGATTGATTCCATTTATTGATTTCATCAAGTTCTATGAAGCAACAACTTTTGTCTATTTCCCCAAATGCTTTATTCCCAGCACTTAGAACAATGCCTGGTACATAGTAGGTACTTAATAAATATTTGTTGACTAAATAAATAACTATATAGTCCCAAAGAATCAGAATTTTGGACAGCTTCTTAGTCATGTAGAGTCAGCCTGGAAGTTACTTAGACCACTTCATCCAACTGCCCACTCCCATTTGACAGGTGGTGTGACTGAGATTCAGAAGGAAAAGGACTTTCCCAAAGTTATAGTGGGAGTTAATTTAGTCAAAAATCAGCAATTTATTCCATAGAATTAAGGAGGCATCCATGGGCTGTTTTCTTGGGATCCATCCTCTACTAAAAGAAAGCCTTTTCCTTCCTTCAAGGAAGCACAAAGCTGAGTTCCTTACAACTCTGACCTCACACATATGTCTATTTAGCCTTTCTACCCTCTATCTTGCACGGCTGGGGTTGGCGTTTGACTCCAAAGAAGTGTTGTTCCAGCTTTAAGGGAAAGCCCTGCCCTATGGCTCTTTCTTGAGAATGGAAGAACAGCCAAGGTTGAGGGAGATTTACGAGCAACTAATGTTTTTGAGGAGAAGGCAGGGGTCATGTGGGGTAGGTGGTAATATGGTAGTGAAGAGTAGCATATTGAATGCCTACTTTGTGCCAGGCATCACACCAGACATTTTATATAGGACATCTCATATTTTGTCATTATTCTTAACACTTTGAATAAGTATTCTTTCCCCCATTTTACAGATAAGCTCAGAGAAGAGACTTGCCTAAGATTACATAGTTATTAAACAACAGCAAAGATTCAGATCCAGGTATGGCCAATAGAGTCTGGAGTTGGCCAGAGTTAGCCAATAGGGTCTAGAGTATTTCTTTTAAGTTCCATCTCCAGCTTGCTCTCTGGGGACTCCAACTCTAGACTGGGTATCAATCAGGGGTTTGGAGATGAAGGCTTTTATGTACCCTGGAGAAGTAGCAGGTCTGGAACAGGCCATGGCAAGCTCAGAGCTGTGGGAGGAGTATCAGCGCACTCCCATATTACCTGGCCCAGGGCTTCCTTTTTCTCTGTCCCAGGCCTATAGAGCTGGGCTTACTTTAAGGGCTGGACAGACATTTTCCCCACAGATTATGGATGGTCCACAGTTAAGCCAAATGGAGGCCCCTCCTGCATGTGGGAGGAGAGGGGAAAGGGGGAAGGGGAGTGGAGCAGTCTTCCATAAGGGATAGCTTTGCTGAGTTTCAGCCTAATATCCTGGAGCTATTCCTAGGTAGATTGTGGTCAGTGGAATTATGCTTTTATCAGGCTGCTGGGAGTTTCAATAAAATCTTTATGGTCGGGAAAGTTCTCTTTATGGAAATCAGATTATTGAAGTGCCTGCTAGTGGGAGGGTTTCACCAGCCTGCCTTGTTCCCCACTGCCTCCCTCCTCCCCTTCAGAACATCTCCCCCACTCAGCTCCTTTCTTCCCTTCCCAGTAGGCCCCCAGCTCCCAGGAAAATTTAAGCTCCTCATGCTGAAACATGAAGAGGGCCTTGGCAAGGAGAGTGGCACTGAGAGGGCACATCAAAGGTGCTGGTGAGACTGCAAAATTAATGTTCAAAATAACCCATTCCTATTCTCCCACAATCACCTCCATTAAGGAGCCCTGGTTTTGCCATATCTGGGTCAATATTCTCTGCTCCTGGGTCAGTTTGTTGGCAGGTCCCAGAATCTGGTCCTGAGCACACAGCAGAGCCTCCCCCAACCATGTCCCATCTTCCATCATTCCCAACCGTGACCATCTGTCTAGAAAGCCTTCCTGCCTGTCATCCTGTGGGGTGGGGGTTGGGATATAACTCCCAGGCAGTGAGTTAGTTGCACCAGCTCTATGGGGCCTTTCTTGGGAGTACCTGGCCCTGTGGCTCTTTCTTGAGAATGGGTCAGCAACTATAGCTGAGGCCCCTCACACTCTACCCCATAAAATGCCTGCTTGGGGAGGGCCTACCCTACAAGGCTTTCCTTGTGGCTTTCTGGGAGGTTTTAATTTAGTAAAAGGAAAGTGGTTTGGACAAAATGGTCTCTTTCAGGGCTAGAGTTCTTTTTAAAAGCCTTCTGAAATTTGGTGCTTTTGCCTACTCAAGTTCTTCACGGCCTACCTCCTAACATCGTTTCAGCAACATCTTCTTCTACTGGATGTCTAGGTCAGGAGACAACATGTTTTCTCAGGAGAAGAGAAAACTGATGAGGACAGAGTCTTTTGCTCAGCCTTTTGAAGGACTATCATGGGGCAGAGGAAGTCTATCTGTTCTGTATGGCCTAATCAGCAAAGCTAAACCAGGTCCTTGCTAGTATTTTTGCTTTATTATTATATGGAATCATCCCAATGACAATTTGGGATAAGGAGTATTGTCCCCATTTTACAGGTGAAGAAACTAAGGCTCAGGTCTATACAGCTATGACATGGTGGGGCTGCCTTTCAAAGCCAGGTCATCCAGCATCAAAGCTAGCATTCTCTACATCTTACTGCTCTGACCCACGAACAAAGTAGGCAGTGTAATGTTCGATACACACAGCTCTCTGTGTGTATATACATTGTGTGTAAACACACCATCACAACCAGCATCCCCAACCACAGTCATGTGCTGCACTGTGAAGGCTGAGCTTTGTACACCCTCAGGTTGCTCTCAGCAACTGTTTGTAAGCTACTCCCTGTTTAACTCTACATAGCTTCCACCCCTGACCCCATCTAGACTCATGGCCTGTACCCCAGCTCGACATCTGTCCCTAGCATTCCCTTTCACCTAGGGGCAGCACTCATTCTCCCATATGGACTTGGCACTGTACTTTCTTTACTTTGGCCATCTCAGAACTGAATCCAGCCCAGGTAGTTGCCCTCTGTTTCCATCCTGTCTACCCCTGCCCTCCTGGTTTGACAATAAGGAAGAACTTTCTGTCAGAGCTGTTCAAGGATGGATGGGCAGGGCCAGCTGTTCAGCCTCAGGCATTGTCTGGGGGGCCATCCAAGCTGCGAATCCTTCCAGCAAGTTCTATTGACTTAGGTATTCATTTTCCTATGTGAGCCCTTCTATTATTGCAAAGGTTTGCACTCAGCCTCTCATTTCCCATTCCTTATCTCTCTTTCTTCGTCAGTCTCTTTCTATGCTTCTTTATTTTTCTCTTTCAGTCTCCTTGTATCTTTCCCTGTGTATTTTTACTTCCTTCTACTTCTCTCCACCTCTCTGTTCTTTTCCTGATTTTCTGCTTCTGTCTTCTTTCTCTTGGTCCTATCAGTCACTCTCTCTCTCACTCTCTCTCACTCTGTGTGTGTGTGTGTGTGTCTTTCTCATATTCCCCATCTTTCTCTGTTTCTCTCTCTGCCTCCCCTGCTCCAGCCCCTCCCTTCAGAACTTCCCCTGACTTAGGACCTGTTGTACTTGGCACAGCTTGCCTTCTTCAGTTCTCTGCAAAGTAACTACCTATTTCTTATTTTAAAATAAGAAATTTTAATTTTAAGTAAGAAATTTTAAACTACCTATTTCTTATAACTACTTATTTGCAAAGCAACTACCTATTTTATTTGTATTTCTCCAGTTTCTCCAGTCTCCAGCTGTGATCTTAGTAGCTGATATTGTGGGGCTAGATTTGCACAAGATCATCTTGGCCCCTCGGGAAGCTGGAGGAAGTCCTGGGTCCTGCACTGCAACTTCCTTCCCCTCAAAGGGAAGTGACATTTTTGGCTTCCTTCAGGTCCCAGTAGGAGCTCCTGGTCTGTTCAGAAATTGGAAAAATCAGTAATGAGGCAATGACACCTATGAGGCCCTATATTTGAGTCCAGCTCCACTATGGCTACCCTTTGTGCATATCTAGATGTTACTCATCCCTGATGGTACTCTCTTCAGTTTTGGCTTCAGCCTCATTCAGAAGAGCTTGATGCTTGCTCCTGAAGGAGCATAAAGAAGCCCAGTATTGTTGGAGTCTAGATTGTGGAATGGCTACCTGAGAGAGAGGTAGGAGGAAATGTCAAGAGATTGAGACTAGAGAAGTAGGCTGGGACCAGGCCAGGTAGGAGTTTGCACCTTATCGTAAGACTGCTGGGGAGATAGTAAAAGTTGTTAAGCGGAGAAGGAGATGATTTCTCTAAATTTATAAGATCACTCTGGCCACTAGGTGGATACTGGATTATAGAAAAGCAAGAATGGAAGCAAAGAGACCTTTGAGAAAGATGTTAATGTAGTCTGGATGAGAGATGTTGGAGGCTTGGACCAGGATGTAGCTATGAAGAAAGGGGGACTTTTTCTGGATGTGGCAGCAATGGGGGTTGGTGGTTGATTAGTTATAGGCATGGCAGAGAGGAGGATGTGAAAGCAGACTCTGGGTGGCACAAATGGGTGGCTAATGATGCCCATTGTTGGCCTGAAATCACGAGTGAAGAAACAATGTGATGACCAGTTGAATTTTAGATTGGCCATGTGGAATTTGAAGTGTTCATGGACCATCCAGATTGAGATAATGGTCAGGAAATGGTAGGCCATGGAACTCCACTCCAGACCTAAATATATGGAGATTCTGGCAAAGAGACAGTCACTGAAGCCATGGGAGTGGGTAAGCTGACCCAGAGCAAAAGCATGGCATGAGGGGAAAAAAGAGAGCTAAGTTTAGGATCTGGGGAAACTTTCAGGAATGAGTAGAGCAGGAGAAAGTTTATCAAGGACACTGAGCAGGATTGGTTCAGAGAGGTAGGAAGTACATCTAGAAAGTACAGGAGCAAAAAAGGGCAAAAGAATATTGTCAAAAGGAAAGGGTAATCAACTGTGTCAAATGTGAAGTCAAATATAAGGAAGAGAAAGTGTTCAGCAGATTTGGTGATGAGAAGGTCCTTGGAAACCTTCATAAGAGCTTTTTCCAGTACTGATTAGCATGGTAGCTGGACTGAGTATTTGAAAAGGTAGAGACACCTCAGTGTATCTGCCCTAAATTCAGCTACATTCCATTCCTTTTAATTGTGTTTCTCTGTTTAGGAGTGAAGAGGAGCCAGCAAGCTTCCATTGCTTTCCACTATCCTCAGGTATCCTCAGGTATCCTCAGGTCTGGTTCTCCCTCTCCCCATTTTTCTCTACACACACACACACACACACACACACACACCAGAAACATGCTTCCTCACTTTTTTGCTTCAGCAGGCTAAATTCTAGGACTTCCCCTCTCCTTTCCCACTTCAGACCCAGAAATAAATTGCTCACTGCCCCAGTGGTGAAACCTTATCTGGTCTGGTAAAAATGTGTGTCTGGAGCAGCTGAGCTCCATGCTTCAGCCAAGGGGGTGAGCTGGCTGCTGGCTGGCTTACATGCAGTTTGGGGTGGGGGCAGGGTTGGGAGATGGAGGGAGGGACACAAAGCAGAGATTGGAATGGGTGTGAAGAGCAGGAAAGGGGAGGAGAAAGAGGAAAGAAGATGAAGTAGGAAAGGGGGAAGGAGAACTGTGAATGCAGAGAGGCTGGAAATGACAGAAAAGGAACAACTTCGTGGAGTTCCAAATTTGTGTTTAAATTTAATCTTCACTATGTCCTATACCTGTGGGAAGTAACTTTCCTTTCTAAGCCTCAGTTTGCTCATCTGTAAAATGGACTGAATAATCCTACCTATCTCAATGGTACTCTTTATTAGGCAGAATATTTTATTATTATCATCTTATTCTTATATTGGGACAGAGCTGGTGTTAGGAAAAGGCCAGGGAACTTTCCAGGTATCTTTCCTGGGCTAGGAAAGCAATTTCCTAGGGCCCTGTACTCCCTGCTTGGTCTTCCAGGGAGGGATCAGAAGAGTCTGGTGCTGGCTTTGAAGATATACTGAAAAAGAATCAAAGGGGTCACTGGGCCCCAAGCCCAGCAGTTCCTTCAGAGCCTTTATTTAAGCTTTGGCCTAAAGACAGCCTACAGAAAAGAAGGCAGCTATCACTGGGGCTAGAATTCTATGCACTAAGGCCCACATCCCTAGCCACACAGGGGTTCATTTTCAGGTCTGATGCTTATAAGCCACAACCATAACTTTGCACAGAACATCTGGCCAGCTGCTTGCCACATGCTGCCTGGGTTTTGGAGGCTTCTGATGCCACAAGAGAGGCAGGTTGGACAGAAGAGCTAACTAGACTTGACCCCTGAACCCCTGCCCCCATAGGCCAGATGTAGAGGTCAATCTTGCTCTCAGGTCTTGGGCTAGCAATCCCTAGCTCCCCTTGCTCCTGAATCTGTAGGGTTCCAAGGAAACTCCAGCCCATGTCTGTTCCACTGTGATGAAAACACAACCTTGCCCCAAAATCCAACCTCCTGCCCTGTCAGGAGGTTTCAGCAAAGGGAGATCTACTGCTAAGGGGATCATGACAGATGGGAAAGAATCCATCATGGCCTTGGGGTGGCAGGAAGTGGAGAAACGAGACATGCTCTTCAGGTTGGGGGAGTGACACTTCCTCTTGATTGGTAGGGCAGGAAATTGGGGCCTGGATCAGCACAGAAGCCAAGCCAAGAGGGTTCCAGGGCTCCTCCAGGGTCTATGGGGTGGGAGGCAGCAGTGGCGGACTGTCTGGATGCAATCAAGCTTGCTATAACCTCATGGGGAGAAGGGGGGAGCTCCCAGAACTGAGTGCTTTGGACCTTGCTCCTACCAGTGGGGAAGGGAGAGGTGCTGTGTGGGGATGAGATACAGAGTATTTAGTGGAGTGAATGGGAAATATGAAGATGGACAAGTCAGAAGAGAAGGGAGAAGCTAGAGGGGCAGCTTCAGGAAAGTAGCCATCATCAACTGACTTGGGAAAACCAGTCTAGGAAGCAGATGCTGGGAAAGGGCTCCCAGCCCCAAATTCATGGATTCCAAGTGCGGCTCTTGCTTGGCAAGGCAGGGACAGCAGCATGTGGCAGGGCAGGTTTTAGATGAGCTCTGATCCCTGCTTATAGGGAAAGGTTGGTAACCCAGGTAGCTGGCAAGGACTCATATGGAAGCCCCCACAGGACCCAGTGTCGGAACACTGGGTCCTTATAGATGATCCTTTGAGAAGGTCTGCAGAGTGGAACATGAAAGGCATGAGAAGGACTGGTGAGGGGCTAAAGCCCAGCTCCCATTAGAAGCTGGTGCTTCATGGAACAAAGGAAAAAAGGGAACACGATTTCTGTTCTCAGTGTTCTGAAGGGCTGTCATGGGTGGGAGTAGAGGGAGCAGACAATGTCTGTGTGGCCTAAGACGGCAGATACTCTCAGGGCAAATCCACAGGGAAACAGAGTTCTTCAGTTCAATTCAAGAAAGAATTTTCTTGAGATCTGCCCATGTTCAAAATTGCGGAGGAGGGTGATAGTGAATGTTACATCACTGAAGGCAGGTGAACAAGGACTGGATGTCTACTTTGTGGTGATTCAAAGAGTAGATGGAGTGGTCCCTTGGCATCCTCTGGCCACCCTGTCATGAGTATCTGTGGCTCCAGGAACTATATGGGTTTCGTCTGTGAGCTGGAGTCCAAGGACCTAACATTCCTTGAGTTCTCCAAGTGGCTGTGACTTGAGTCTGCACCTGTCAGACAGCTAACTTGGTAGAGTAGCACCATGTAGTCATTTATTTTGTGGCTTTGCTGTTCTCTCATTATCTGCCTCATAGGCTTCCAGCCTCTCACCACCATCTCACCATACCAAGTACAGTGGACATCTTTAATAATTTTTTCATGCCACATGGCTCCTAACAGCATCAAATGGGGCTCAACACATGAGGCAATGATTAGTTCCAACTTTGTGGGTAATTAAAAATATTCTCAAAGTAATTCTGATGATCTGAAATTGTGCCTTACAGGCTGACTTGAGACACTATGCCCCTGTAGGGCACTGCTCCACCAACGACTTGATAGTGCTGCTAGGCACAAAACAGTGTGTTGGGGAAGAAGTAGTTGGAGGCTTGATAGGCTAGAAAGGATCTGTCTCTGGAGGTGTGGTGCTTCCATATTTTCCTTAACACAGGCCAAATTACCCTCCTGGATTGTCCCTGTTCCTCAGCTAGAGATCCTATTTGTTCTGCCTTCCAAAGAGATCCAGAATCTAATGATTTTTAAACCATTTTTTCACCTCTACCTCGGTCCAAACCATCATCATCTCTCATTGGGACAATCCCATAGCCTTCTTACTGCTTTTTCTTCATTCACTCCTGTCCTCCATGCTATCCATTTACTTCACAACAGCCACTGTATTTCTGTTAAGATGTCAGATCCTGTCACTTGCCTGATCAGAACCATCCAATGGCTCCATTCTCCTCAGAAAAAAAGCCAGATTAGGCCCTACAGGATCCACACCCCATGCCACCTCTCTGACTCATCTCCCACTACTCTCTTCATTGTGTATTCCACTCTACTTTGCCCACTAACCAGAAATCCACTGAACATAGGTCCACCTATATTCCTTTGATTTTCCCTCTACTAGAAACACTCTTTCCATAGAGCTTGATATACCATATCTTCAGGTCCTTCAATCTCTGCTCCAAAGTCACCCTTTTGGAAGAGCCTTCTCCCTGACTGCATGGTATAAAATAGCAACTTCACCACCTTATCCTATCCAGTAGTCCTTATCCATTTTACCTGCCTTTCCTTTCTCCGTATCACTTCTTACTGGTTGTATATTTGTTGCCTTGCCTTTATCTGACCACTAGTGTATAAGGCAGAGTCTTCTGTTCCTTGCTGTATCCTCAACACTTAGAACAATGACTGGCATATAGGAGGTTCTTAATAACTATCGAATAAATGAGGGGTTTAAAATGTACTCCTGTGAGTTCACCAAACAGGGCAGAGAGCCAACTGTCTCTACCCCAACACTGGAGTTCTCCTCTGTGCTGATGATATACATATATATATATATATATATATATATATATATATAGAGAGAGAGAGAGAGAGAGAGAGAGATCTCTTGGAAGGCCTAGAAGGAAACACCTGCCTTGAGAACTGCTTGGTTTCAAGTGGAGACTAGAGCCATCCAGAGTGAAAGGAAGGAAGATGTCAGATGTGTTTAGGGGGTAAAAGAAGGTAGACTTGGTTTCCCTGAGGCTCTGTGGAGCTTCCCAAGTGGTGACACCTGAAAAGTCTGGGAGCATGGCCAGCTTCATGGATGTGTAATCTGGGCACTCATGCACAGCCTTGTGCTTCAGAAAGGCTCAGTGCTCAGAAAGGCCTTGCACTTTGTTTAATGCTTTGATGTCATGGTCCTGAAATTCTTAATTTTTGGAGGCTTGAATTTTAATCTGACACTAGACCAGTTCTACAAGGGATCCTTGAGTCTTGGAATGATGGCCTTTCTCCATGCTTCCTGGTGTCTACCTTCCCACTCAAAGTCCATTCTGTGCATGGCTCCTGAGTACTGCCCCTAAAGCCAAGCTCTGGTGCTGCCATTCTTCTACTCAAGAACTTCTTGTGTTTCCCTATTGGTCATTGTTTCACTCCAAATAGCTCAGCCTCCAGAGCCTTAAAAGTCCTCACTTGGTCTGTTTTCTCAGAACTTCTCCTCATAGACCAACTCTTTCTACCTTTCAACATGTCAACAGTCCTCCAGGGCCTGCCTTGGTTCTCCCTCTGGAGTTTGGTGTGCTGCAAGCCTTCAGCACTTATAGACTGGAGAAGGTGCCAGGGGACCTGATGAGGAATTCTTCCTTTCTGCCAGCATCACCAGCTCCCCAAGAGCAGGGTTTTGATCTATTTTGCTTGCTGCTGTGTTCACAGAATCCAAGAAAAGATTCGGCACACAGTAGGCACTTAACAAATAGTGACTAAATAAATAGTAAATAAATGAATTCAAAGCTTTCCAAATCTGGCTTCAACATGCTCCAGACTCCTACATCCTCCAGCCCAACAGAACAATTCCTTGTTCTTCATGTACATCCCGTGCTGCTCCCACAGCCTGCATTGCCCCTCTTCTAATACTCATGTCTTCAAATTTGAACCATTTTCAAGACCTAGCTCAAAATGCCATTTCCTTGGTTAAGACTCCCCTAAACAACACAGCTAGCAGTGACCTGTTTTTCTGGACTCAGTAGTTGCTGGGATCTTTCTTAAGGCAGCTCTCACTTTTTGTGACATAGCAGGAGAAATTAAACAGACAGGATCACGTCATTTTTTTTTTTTTTGTCATTTGCTGTGTGATCTTGACCAGCTACTTGCCTATCTGAGCCTCAGATACTTTAACTGCAAATTATACCTGCTTTGTAGTGTTCTGCTATGAATTAAATGCAACAACTTAGTGCTTAGTGCAATCAGTAGTAACGTTATTAACAATCAGTAATAATAATGTTATTAACAACAACAACAACAATAACAGCAAAATGTGTTAGAGAGCTTTCCATGTGTCTGCACAATTATCTTCTAAGGCATACAATTATTATCCCCATTTTACAGATGGAGAAACAGACCCAGAGGTATAGGAGTCTGCTCAAAGTTATACCGCTAACATGCGGTGAGGCCAAGATTGAAAAGCCAGGCAGCCTGGCCTAGGAGCAGCCTCAGTGCTTCCTTCCTCTCTTACTCTCTTTCTACTCCTTCTAGGATTTCCTAAGGGCTGAGGCTCCCACCCCAGGCAGAAACCAGAAACAGTGTCAGCTCCAGAATTTGCCCTGGCTTGGCCCTACTAAGAGGGATAGCATTTGTTCTGAATTAAAGATGGTTTGTTTTGAAATGCAAATCATTTGTAATCAGAGGGGCAAGGTAGACATAGATGCATCTCTTTCTCTAAACGAATCCCTGGGCTGCTCACCCAAGGGATATTATTTTCCTCATTCCTTTTTTTTTTGGCCTCGAGGAGGGCATGGTTATAGTGTGGTCTCAATGAGCTCTAAATAAAAGCAAACAAGGGCTAATTCAAAACTGGCTGCCTTGCCACCCACACCCTCATGCTTGCTGCTTCTCTGCCTTCCTTTCCACCATTCTGGCCTTGGATTGGTGACAGTTCAGTGATACCCCAGGGTGACTCTTAAGAGGTGCCATGAAACTTTCCTCTAACTTTCTAAACAAAATGAATTTGAACCTGATTTTAACTGAAAAATTAATGGAAACCATGTCATACTTAACTGAGGAGGCCAGAGGAGGGATGCCTAGAAAGTCCTTCAAAGAACCAGGAATTGTGAAACTGTACACATAGTGAGATAGAGAATAGAACTGATTTTCTCAATTATGAAACCCAAACCACCTCAGTCTCACCTGAACTGGGAACCACACTCACCAAGTCATCCTCAGCAGGGATTAACTCCTTGGCTTCTGTTCCCTGCCCCATCCTTCCTTCCCTACCAAACACCAGGTACTGGCAACACCACTCTCACAGGTGTTATCAAAGAGCAAAACTCTCTTCTCTCTGTGGGCGAGGATGAGGTAAGAGAGACACAGAATCCAGTTCTATGTAATTCAGAAATTTCCTTCCCTTTCCTCAGAGTTCCCTTCTTTGTATGGCTCCAGGTTAAGGGTTGGCTATAAGATGAATTCACACAAGATTTGGTAGGCAGAGTGTAGTGTCAGCCATTGCTCTCTGCAGGTTGATGAAGACATGCTGCTGAAGCTGGCCTATGTTGTTATCAGTCTACTCGTTTACCTCGCTGGCATGGGGCAGGAGTCAGACCTGCAACACTCCCAGCTCCCGAGATCTTGAGCTTCAGTGAGTCCTAGACCAGGAGCACATGCAGCTCTGTGGTGAAGGAGACCCAGCTTCTTCTGTAGGTCACCTACAGTCTTGACTGGAGGTGGTGAGAGATAAGATGTGGGCTCTGATTTGTCCTTACTCTCTCCCATTTCATGTTCAGTTTTTCTTCCTGGCTGCCAGCCTTGCTCACCTGCAATGACTTCAGTTCCTCCACAAGATGCAGAGGCCACAGCCTTCCATAGGTTTATTCATCTGCTCCCAAGATGGTGGAAATTCTAACCTCCACACTAAATACCTTTATTTCAGATCATTCACAGTGGTTCTGTTTCCCTGATCTGGCTCAAACAGACACAGAGCTCAATAAATGCTATTTCATTAGTATTATTAGATAAGGAGTTTCCCAGGCTGGGACCAGGTCTTTGTCATCTGTATATATACAGAGGGGGCAGCAGAGAAGCTGTGAGTTGCTTCTGCTGTGTTTGATGAATAGAAAGGATTTGAGTCAAGACTCCAGACAATCGTCCAGTACTCTCCATGACCCACTGTGAGTTAAGTCTTGGAGAGGGCAGGATGGATACATAAATAAAACTGGATGTATTTGATGCACTTCAGCCCAAGAGGATATAGGACACTAACAATCAAAAATGACTAATGGCGAATGATAATAAGAATATCTAGCACTTATTGACCACACTTCATGTATTACTCCACTTAATGCTCACACTAGCTTCTGAAGCAGGTAGGACTTGTGAAATTCAGAGAAAGTAAGTAGCTTTCCCAAATTCACACAGAATACAGAGTGTGGATTCCAATGGATGAGCCCAGGCTCCAGAACTCATGTGGAGTTGCAACTGCTGCGCCAGGCAGATGCTCCCTTAGTGAGGGAGCCCCTAAGAAGTCTGAAGCAAATTTTGTCCTAATACTGCTGAGTGTGAGAGCTCAGAGGCTGATTGGGGAGAACGCTGGGAAGGGGGCAAGGGCCAAGGGATTCTTCCTGGCAGGATCATGGGGCCGAGTTCGGCCCAAAACCTAGAAAGGACTGAGCCAATTCCCTTTCACAGTCTCTACCCATCTGCCACTGAATTCTATTAATGCTCATTGGAAATGTCTTTAATCCTCCCCTCTCTCCCATTTCAACCCTCCTGTCACTACCAGACTTCAGACCCTCTGCATCTCTGGCCTGGACCCTTGGCCCAGCCTTTTCCACCTTGACTTCTTGGCCTCCAGTCTTACCTGTTCAAATCCATGCTGACTTCAAGAGTTGTCTTTTTCAAACTCAGCTCTGATGATGACATGTCTACCCTCAAGATCATGACTCCACCACCTATTAGGGTCCAATGGAATGAAATAATAACATTAAGACTAAACCATATGAAGTTGCTGATTTTCAACTGTGACTGGTGTACAAAAATGGCAAAATGCTCTCATCATTTTAATATCGGTAATACTAATAGCCATAGACTATTAAACCCATATACTGTTTTAAGGCTAGACACAGGCCTCCAAACACATCATTTCCACAAGTTTCCCACTCTTTCCCCTCTGTTGTCTACCTGCCTCTTTGGGCTTTTCTATCTTACTCTGTCTGCTTCAGCATGTTTCCCTCTTCACCTTGATTTCATTTTCTCTGTTGCTGCTTCTCACGGTTTCCCACACTGTTTTGATCCAGAGAGTTTTCTCTCTGTCTCTCTGATTTTCTATCCTTGTCTCTATCTCTCTGTCGTTAGCTGTATTTCTTATACGTCTGTCTCATTATTTGTGTGCATGTGCACATATGTGCATCTCCAGACCTGTTTCCCGACCTCCCAGGATGCTGGTGTCCATGAAGCCCACTTAAAGCTGAGGCCCAGGGCTTCCCTGACTGGAAGCTTGGGAGACAGAACAGACTGGAGGAGGCTTCTGGCTCAGGGGGCCCAGTTCATCCTCAAGCCCAGACTGCCTTCAAAAAGGAAGTTCCCGAAGCTTGTGGCCTGCCCTGGGGCTGCAGCCTCACCCTGCCTGCAGCCAGCAAGGCAATTGGTGCAGATGGCAATCACTGAGATGTAAAACCCAGCTGTGCAAATTAGCCCAAGGCCTGTAAGAAATTAGACTGGATCTAAAAGAGATCAGGCTGTGGAAAAGGAAAAATGTTAGTTAAAAGAGAAAATTCTTACTCCCACCTCCAGGTCATAGATCACAGAAGAGAATCCTCAAGCCATGAGGGACTTCAAGGGGCCATCTGGCTTGGCTGCACCTCAGAACAGGTCAGGTCCCAACCAGCCAAGACAATGTCTGTCTTTCCATCTTTTAAGAACACAGGCCAGAGATTTTTTTTTTTTTTTTTTAGAGTCTTTCCCCAGTACCTTGTTCTGGGCAACCTGTACTGTGAAGATATTTCAGGGAGAAGCCAGACCAATGGAATCACTCATGGTAGCACCCAAATTTGCACTCACACCCCAAGTTGCCTTCCTCAGTCTTCTACTCATTTCAGTGTCCAATACCACCATTTACCCAGATGCTCAAGCCATAACCTGGGGATCCTCCTTTCTTTCTCTTACCACCTTGTCCAATTATTCAATAATCCTGATAGCTCTAACTCTCAAATATATTCCCAGTCTGACTCCTTGCACAGCAGCAGCACTTACCACCATGGGTCAAAAGCCCCCATATGTCTATCTGGATGGCTGCACACCTCCTCAGTCCCCCTGCCTCTTCACTGTTACCCTGTACTCTCCATTCTCCAGAGAAGCTAGGCACATATTTTAAATGGTTATGTCATTCATATCACATAATTCTGTTCAAAACCCTACTTTGCCCTCTTATCACATCAAACCCCAAGTATTCACTGTGGCTGATGAAGCCTTATGTCATCTAACTACATATCCCCCCCTCACTACCCATGTCACCCACTGTACCCTAGCCACACAGTCCCCTTACTATTACTTGAACATACTAAGCCCATTCCCTTCTCAGGGACTTTGTCATTGCAATTCCTTCTCCTCAGGATATCCTTCCCCCAGATCTTCACATGGTGCCCTCCCTTCCTTCATTCTGATCTCCACTCAAAGATCAACTCCTCCAAGAGGAACATAGATCTCTTTTAGATCCAGTCTAATTTCTTTTACCATCCTGGCTACAATAGGTCCCACTTCAGCTCTACTCACAGCTACCCCTTAGTCTACAACCTTCCTTTGTTTTCATCAAAGCACTTATCATGGCCTGGCATCATATTTCATATTTATTTGATGATTGGCTATTGCTCAATGCCCAGAATAGTGCCTAGCACTTGGTAGGTAACCAACAGTGACTGAATGGATAAATGAAATACTGTTACATATAAACTGTGTGACTCTAGGAAAGTTATATAACTACTTCTAGTTTTAGTTTCCTTATCTCTAAGATGGGAAAAATTACACCTACCTTGTGAACTGTTGTGAAGAGTAAATGAGATAATAGGTATGATGAACACAGTGCCTGGCACTAGAAATTACTAATTATTAAAATGATCATTGCAGTTTCCACCAGATTTTTCTGGGTCTGTCCTCAATGGAAGCAGAGAGCAACTACTCCCTGCTCCTCAGGTTGAATAATTCCAATCCTCTTCATTTTTGTGATCTTAGAATATGGTGGTTGGGGAGGCAGGAGATGAAGGGAATAAAGGAACATGGCACTTAGCTGCTAGCTTCTTGGATGCTGCCCAGGGCAGGAGTGAGCCACAGACTTTAAATCAACTCTCAAATATGTTAAAAGACCTAAAGAAAATCATGGATGAAGAATTAAAGGAAACCAAGAATATGATGTATGAATGAGAATATCAATAAAGTTATAAAAGTAGAAATTCCAGAACTGAAAATTATTGCAACTGAATTAACTGCGAGCCACAGATGTCCCTTTCCTCTACTGAAAGGCCATAGGACAGGTGGCCAAGGTCTATGAGTTCGAAGTGCAAATCCCATGAGATTCAAAAAGGAAGTGCTTAATCACCATTAAGATGCCTTAAAATCAAATAGACCTGGGGTTTAAACCTAGCCCTACTGTGTTACTTTGGGCAATGGCTTACTCTCCCTGGCCTCAGTGATGGTAATCCTAATAGTCTGCCAGGGGGAGAAAATGAGAGCGTACATGCAAAGTACTTAGGCCAGCACCTGGCATGTGCTCAACACTCCCTAAATGGGAACTATTATTACAAGTATTATCATGATCTCATCCATCCCTTTCTCCAGGCAGCTCTGCATTCCAATGATTCTCTAGGAGTCTGACTCAAATCCTTTAAACCATCTCACCCTGCTGCTAGAAAAGCCACCTCTGCTTCAGACTAGCCACAACACATGGAGGTTTTGCCCTGCACAGAGCAATAGGGTACCAGCTTTTCTAGCCAAGGATATCCAGGCTGGAGACACCGCCCCTACTGTCTGGTACCTGTGGGCAAGAAGCAAAGACCCAAGCAACATTGGCAAAATTGTAGAGTAGGCAGCTCCAAACCCATCCTTTCATGGAAACATCAGAAAGCACACAGAAACCATCAGTACCAACTTTGCCAGAACTCTGGAAAAGACTCAAAGGTATATAGCAACCAAGGAAACATTGAATCAAGAAAAAAAAAGCCACATTAAAATGCTCCTGCTTTTCAGGGAATTCTCTGACAAGACACTAGTTGAACATAAGGCAAAGGAATAGAGACTTCAGTAGCCATACATGACAACAAATATGATCTTTGCAAAAATAGCTTGGAAAACTACTAAATAAATGGAGGACTGAAACTTTTAACAATCAAGAACAGCAAACCCTGGGGAAGAAGAGAACCTGATTACAGGGTTACAACATTATAATATTCAAATGTGCACTTTTCGACAAATCAATAGAAAGAGAAGGAAGATATGGCCCACTCAAAGGAAAAAAAGGAAACTCAACTATTAGACTTACTAGACAAAGACTTTAAATCAACTGTCTTAAATATACTCAAATGCCTAATAGAAACTATGGGCAAAGAAGTAAAGAAAACCAGAAAAATGATACAGGAACAAAATGAGAATATCAATAAGACACAAATTATATAAAAAAATAGAAATTCAGCACCCCAAATCATAATAAGGCTGAATTAAAAATTCACTGGGGGTAAGGTTCAACAACAGATGTAAACAGGCAGAAAAAATAATTACTGAACTTGAAGACAGGATAATTGAAATTATCTGGTCTGAGAGCAGAAAGAAAAAGAAAATGAATAAAAGTAAACAGACCCTAAGAGACACCTGTGGGACACACTAGCCAGAGCAGCAAAAACATTATGGGAGTCCTAGAAGGAGAAGGGAGAGGAGGAAAAAGGGATGGAAAGATTATTTGATGAAATAATGGCTGAAAACATCCCAAATTTGATGAAATTCTCAAGTCTACACATCCAAAAATCTCAGCAAGTTCCAAACTATTGAAGGCCTAAACAAAGATTTTGAAAGCAGCAAGAGAGAAGTGACTTATAACATACAAAATATCCTCAATAAGATTATGGCTCAATTTCTTATCAAAAACCATGGAGACCAGAAGGCAGTGGGATGATATATTTAAAAAGAGAATACCATGAACAACTGTACACTAACAGATTAGATAAACAAGGGGACATGGATATAAATTCCTAGAAACACACACATTACCAAAACTGACTGAAGAAATAAAAAATTTCAATAGACCTCTTTACTCAGAGGTTGAATCAGTAATTTGTTTAAAAGAAGCAATCAAACAAACAAACAAAAAAACCTCTCAATAAAGAAAAGCACAGGACTACATAGTTTCACTGGTCAATTCTACCAAAACTTTAAAGAAGATTTAACACCAATGCTTCTAAAATTCTTCCAAAAAATTGAAGAGAAAGGAACACTTCCCAAGTCATTCTAAAGTCAGCATTACTTTCATACCAAAGCCAGATAAAGACATCACAAGAAGAGAAAATTATAGACTAATATGATCCTCAACAAAATACTAGCAACACTAAATCCAGCAAGATATAGAAAGGATTATACACAATGACCAAGAGAGATTTATCTGAGAAACACAAGGAGGGTTCAAAGTAAGAAAACCAAACAGTGCAATATAGCATATTAACAGAATGAAACAGAGAGAGGGAGGGAGAGCAAGAGAGAATATCTCAACTGATACTAAAGTGCAAGGAAAAAAGCATTTGACAAATTCCAATGCACTTTCATGACAAAAACACTCACAAAGCTAGGAAGAGAAGGAAATTTTCTTAACATGATAAAGCCATATATGAAAAACCCATAGCAAGTATATCAATGTCGATGTGCTGAAAGTTTTTCTCCTAAGATTAGGAACCTGGCTACTTCTACCACTGCTATTCTACATTGTACCAGAAGTTCTAGCCAGAGCAATTAGGCATGAAAAAGAAATAAAAGGCACACAAATTTGAAAAAAAAAAAAAAAAAAGAAAAACTGTCTCTATTCATAGGTGATATAATCCTATACACAGAAAATTCCAAAGAACCGACCACAAAAAGCCACTAGAGCTTGTAAAAAATTCACCAACATTCCAGGGTATAATTTCAATATTTAAAAATAAGTTGTATTTCTATCTACCCAAAATGAACAATCTGAAAGGGAAATTAAGAAAGCAGCTCCATTTACAACAATATTCAAAAGAATAAAATACTTAGGAATAAACTTAACCAAAGAGGTGAAAGACTAGTATAATAAAAATTATACTATATTGTTGAAACAAATTAAAGAAGACCTAAATAAATGAGAAACCATCTTGTGTCCATGAATTAGAAGACTTAATATTGTTAAGATCTTGATACTACCCAATGCAATCTTCAGATTCAGTGCACTATATCAAATTTCAATGACTTTCTGCTAAAATGGAAAGACCAATCCTCAAGAAACTTATATGTAATTACAAGGTACCCATACAGCCAAACAATCTTGGAAATAAAAGTAAAGTTAGAAGACTCACACTTTCTAATTGCAAAGTTTACTCTAAAGCTACAATAATCTCTGGAATAGTGAGGCAGCAGCTCAGGCTGGTCAAGGACTACAAGCTTCCAGGCCCCTCAGGGTGATTTCTCTTTCTAAAAGGAACCTGCTAGTGCCTGCTCATTTCCTCTCTCTTCTCTTGGCTGACACTGACAACAACCTGGCCTTGAACTGGGGCATTTACTGCTCCACACTTTTATGAAGAAAGAATGAGATGGCCACAGGGAAACTCATAGAGGCAGGTTGGAGTCAGGGCTTGGCAAAAAAGGGGGCAAGAGTCTCTGTTCTGTGAACCTTTTCCCTCTGGCCCTCCAAAGACTAAAAAAGTCATGGTGTAGGGGAATGTCATAACCAGAAGGGCCCTTAGACAACAGAGTTCATCCGATTTCATTTTACAGATGGGGAGACAGATGCTTGGAAATGGTAACAAGTCATCCAAAGTCACACAACAGTTGAATTCAGCAGTCATAGGACTACTGGGATGAGAGACATCTTAAATGTACACTAGCTATCCTACCAACCCCAATTTAATGAAGACATGCTTTCAACAGTGTTCTCAATGACAGTGATTGTTGGGATGTGGCTTAAATACTCAAAAACAGGGTGCTCACTCCCTCCCGAGGCAGACCTGTGTTTCTGGCCCCCTGAGAAGAAGTGGGCTAACTGAGGAATTTCCTTCTTATTCAGCAACCCTGAATGACCATGGTAAGGCTCATCTCATGGTATTCCTCCAGGGAGACCTGGGGAAGTCTTGCCTCCCACCAGTCCTCACCCTACTCCCCTCTCACTCTCCACTGAGCACCTTTTCATTTTGCCTGTGGCTGGGATTTTGTTCTAGTAAAGAGTCAAATGGCCTCCATTTCCAGAAGCTGCCTGAACATACACTTTCCGAGTATCGCTAACCTCTAAATGAAGCCGAATGGCTTTCCTCCCAAATCCCCCTTTGGGCAGAGACCAGAAATGGAAAACTTCTAGGGTCCTTTGGTATATTTAAAGGGCTTGCACCAGGGTGGCCTGAATGCAGTCTGAACTCATAGTGCCACACCTGAGATTAGTGGGAAAAGGTATTCCAGAGCTCCCGGGGCTCTGGAAATTGTCAGCACCTCCAGGGTGTACCTTTGTTTGGGCAAAGGCCCCTCTCTACTCTCCCTCTGCCCCATCTCTGGCAGCCTAGTGTCCTACTTCCCTGCTCCCACACCTCCCCACTACGAACACTTCAATAACATCCCCATTGTGCACTATAGTCAAAACCCCAACCCCACCATTTTACAGGCAGGAAAATTGAGGCCCCCGAGGGATTGGGCTGCTAAAGATGTGTGGGTTCAGCACATGGAGGCTCCCAATAGTCTTCAGGAATGCCATCCTCACTCATTCCTTCCAGAGCCCTTGGCCTGACCTATTTTCATACTCTGGACATACCTTTTCTTACCTGACTCTGATGTGCCTAAGGTTGGGAAAGACCTAGGGTAGCCTCTAAGCCTGAACCCCAGGAAGGCCCTGCTAACAGCTTACTGATTATTACCATCATTATCAGATGGCCTTTCCTGCCCATGCATATTTGCCCATAGGCCCACATGTCCACCTCCACCCAGCCGCCAGCCCAACCCGAGGGTGACACCAGGGCAATGGGACACACTAGCATCTGTCCAGCTCTGCTCAACCTGCCCAGGCCGCTGTTGTCCCTGGAGCACCCCTCTGATATCAGATCTGCCTGGTGGGAGGTGGAGTAGCAGCCGGCTACCCCCAGCCCACTCCTCTTGCCCTGTTCTGCTCTCTCTCCTTCATTTCCCTCCTCTGCTCATGGAACTTACTTATAAATCCTGAAAACCCAAACCCCCATAAATTCTCAATTCATTCTGCAGATATTTCCTGTGTTGGGGTTTTCAGCAGCATCTGCTGGTTTGAAGTTCCCTCTTTATTTGTCCTGGGGGCACCATTACTCTCAACTTTAGCAGTTTTCCTGCTCTGTAGTCCTTGCCAGACTCCATTGGAGGAAGAGAAAATTGGTGAAAGAATAATTATTATTATTGTTATAAATATATATTTCATTTTGGTTTCTTTTTTTTCCCCTCTAGGCCTTGATGAGAATCCCAGGCAGAGGTTAGCAAGGGGATGGCTTCTTCATGGACTTCAGGGTACTGGGCTTTCCCTGTCAGAGCCTGGCATTTTGCCCTCCCAATAAAGGCATCCGCCAAAAGGCCATTCTCTGCTATTCTGCCCAATTGTACCCAGTTCTCCAGCAGATTTTTTTCCCACCAAAAACTCCTGGATCAAGTTCCCAAGTCTCCAGGAAGTCTCCTTAAGCAAGAAGCAAAGCCCCTACTGCACGAGACACTTTCAATTGTGGGGTTTGACTATTTCTCATCATATCCTTATAAGTAGGTCATTTAAGTCCCATTTTACAGAGGAGGAGACTGAGGCTCAGAAAGGAGACGTTCATGGTTCAAGGAGATCCAGCTAGCAAGTGGAAGCACTGGGATTTAAATCCAGGTCTTTCTGGCCCCAAAGCCAGTACTCGTTCCATTGGGCGACATTCCCTTCCCTCCTATGAGTTCCTGAAGGACCTCTTTATGAACTCCAGTATGTCATGCTTGGAACCAAGTGCCTTGGCTTTCTTTATACTTGTTTCAGGAATCTACATGCTTATATAGATTCTCAGAGTTTGAGAACATTAGAGATCAATTAGTTTAAAGACTTAATACTACAGAAAGAAAAACTGAGGCCCAGAGAGGTCATGTAGCTGGCACATTGCACATTAATGGCTTTCTTCATGAAATATAAGGACAGGAACCCCTCATATTTATTATACATGTCTCCCTGACAGACACATATACAATTGTACACAACACTGAATACAATATTCAACACAAATAAATAAAAACTGTCACTTGTCAAGTGACAGTGACTACTGGGCATCAGTTATCTTATTTAATTGTCATGGCAACCCTACACATTCTAATTTCTAGGTAAGAACACTGAGGCCCAGAAAGGGGAAGTGGCTTGTCTCAGGTCACATAATAAAGAAACGACTGTGTCAGAATTAGAACTCGGGATCTGACAGGCTCTGAAACCCATGTTTTTGCGGTCATTCCACACAACCACTTGAACATCACAACAGCTAACTCTCCTGGGGTGAGCACTATGTGTGAAGGACTAAGGTAAATGCTTTATATGAATAGTGTAATTTAATCTTTACAATAACCTTATGAAGTTTCCTCATTTTGCAGACGAGAAACAAGGGCTTAGAGAAGCTGAGAAACTTGGCCAAAGCAGAAAAACTAGTGAGTGGCTGAGTGAGACTGATTTGCTCCCAGGGTGATCTTAACATTCTATAGGAGATCTTCTTGATCTGCAGATAATTGATACGGGGTGGGGGGGTGGAATTTTGCTTAAAGCAAATCTGTTTAAACTGTCATAGTAAAACATTTTTTAAAAGTGATGGGGATTTAGGGCTACACTAGTCGTGGTGATCACTGGGTATTGTATGGAAGTGTTGAACCATGATATTGTACACCTGAAACTAACATTACACTCTATGTTAACTAACTGGAATTTAGATAAAAACTTTTTGAAAAAGTTTATTTGAATTTGTCACAGAAAACAAAATCAAAAATTATGAAAAGCAGTTTATCTCATATTTCATAAATTTAGGTTGCAATTGCAGCTCTGTTCTATTTCTTAGGTCAAGCAAAGAATCACTCAAGCATTAGTTGCTTTATAATATGATTTTTCTGACAAAACTGAATGGCAGTTTGGCATAACATTTTTATTTATCTTTAAACAGTATGATCATAAAGATCATTTTATAACAAAATAATCCAAGGACTTAGGCTTTCCCAAGGATATCTTTTAAGAATTTGTGAGTCAAATCATTATCCTTTGAAGGCTTTATCTTGTTCTCATCTTTGATGACTTGCTCTTCTTTAACTGTTAACTGATCTGATTCTGCCAGGCTCTCATGTGTCCATGGTTTTTCTGAGATTCCAGCAGTTTTCCAGTATTACTTTTTTGCTGACTTCACGAACTCCTGAATCTTTTCTCATATTTGTAGTTTCACTTTGCAAATTGATTGGCATTGAATTTGTTCTTTACTCTCTGATGCTTATAATACCCAACAACAAGAAAAGACTGTTCTAGTGCTACTGTTAATCTAGGAGGGATGCCAGAGTAATTTAATGATTTACCAGTTCACTAGTGAATATCTTAATGGTCTCTTGCTTTGCTACCCAACCTTCTGACTGCAGGGACTTGGAAAATGAATACTTGGATAAAAAGGATTCCTTGTATAATCTCAGTAAGCTCTTAGCAATTAACAAGTATTCAATAATTAATAAGTAGAGCAAATAGGGAAGTACTATATTTATAACTCAGCTCTGTCCCTCACTGGGTATGTTACTTTGGTCAAGTTGTTCTGTTACTTCATCTCAGTGAGCTTTAGTCTCTTCTTCTGTACAATGGGAACATGGTAGTATTTTAGTGTTCTTCCTTCCATCTTAAATAAGTAAACTAATCCAATTATGTATTTTCCATTCTCCTTGCTAATAACTGGTTCAGAAATGAACATGTGGCTCAATCCCAGCCAAGGGAACATGAAGGGAAGTCTATCTTGGAAATTCTTGGAGAGATTTCCTTCCTCCTAAGGAGACAAAGGAAGTTTTTCCCTTCCTTCAAGGGATGCTATACCTGGAAGTGATGTTTGGAACTACCTTAAGCATGTTTTCCTGAGGATGGCAGAACCAGAAGGTGAAAAGACCTGAATTCTCCAAGGACATTGTTGAGTCATTGATTTTGCCGGGCTTTAGGTCTGCTGCTCTACCTCTAGACATCCTGTTATTTGAGGACAAATTTCCTAATTGTTTAAGCCAGTTTGTATCGTGGTTTCTTTTACTTTCAGCAAAAAGCATTCTGATATATACAAGTACCTATTTCATACAGATTTTAGAATTAAATAAAATAATCTGTGTAAATGAGTTAGCTTAGGACTCAATACATAATTACTTTTTAGTGTTTGAAATTTTTTTAATTTTTTATTTTTTATAAACATATATTTTTATCCCCAGGGGTACAGGTCTGTGAATCACCAGGTTTACACACTTCACAGCACTCACCAAAGCACATACCCTCCCCAATGTCCATAACCCCACCCCCTTCTCCCAAACCCCCTCCCCCCAGCAACCCTCAGTTTGTTTTGTGAGATTAAGAGTCACTTATGGTTTGTCTCCCTCCCAATCCCATCCTGTTTCATTTATTCTTCTCCTACCCACTTAAGCCCCCATGTTATACACAATGGAATACTATGCAGCCATCAAAAGAAATGAAATCTTGCCATTTGCGACAACATGGATGGAACTAGAGCGTATCATGCTTAGCGAAATAAGTCAAGCAGAGAAAGACAACTATCATATGATCTCCCTGATATGAGGAAGTGGTAGTGTTTGAAATTTTAAAAAGTGTTTGCTTATTTATTTACGGTCAAAATGGAGTTTTCTTGTGACTCTTTTTTAGGGAAGGGACAAGGTAACAATTGTACATCTTCCTACATATCTTCATGATTAGGATTTTGCTGGAGTTGGGGTAAAGGAGGAGAGCCTTGGTTCCACAACAATATACAGGTTGATGTCTATCTGAGATATCAGATGGGTTGAGTGCAAGCTGGTTGTTTTGACATACTAGTCATGCCAGTAAAGGACTAGAGAAATAAATAAATGTGAAAGTCTTGTGTGATCTATAAATTTCCCAGTCAGGATCTAGTACAACTCTAAGAAATTCCAGAATTTTCAAAACAGGCCCTCAAAAAAGCATTTACAGAAACTAGAATTTTCCAGTATAAAGAAGACAAGACTGAGGCCAGAGAAGTGTTCTCTATTGTTCATCTTAGAGAATGGCACCACAATTCATGCAGAAACCAGGAGTTATCTTTGACACCTCCTTTTCTTACTACCCTCTCCCATATACAGTACAACTCCAAGTCCTACTAAAAGAACTCATTGAGCTAATAATGTCTGAAAGTAAGTGCTTGGGAGATGTTCAGTACATATTAAGCGTTCGATAAGTGTCAGTGGCTATCATTCCTAGGCCACATACCAGCTCCAGGATAAGTGCTAAGCTATCCCTTTGGTTCCCTCGAACATACTGATACTGACCAACATTTTCACAAGGAAAATTAACAAGGAGAAGGAAAAGGAAATCCTATAATTTATAAAACTATATGCAATGTGAAATAATCCATCTGGATTAGCTCTAGCTTAATCATAATGTAAAAGCTGATGAGCTTGGTGGACTGCCCCCCCCCCCGATCCTGCCACTAGAAGTGATAACACTACACTCCTGATGATCTGACATAACTCCAGTATCTCTTTTGCCTGGTATCCCTCCTCCAGCTCCCTGCTTGCTTCAGCAATGTGTCTTCCCTGACCCAGGAACTTGGACTCTTATCTCATTCTTTCACAAGCAACGACTTCCTAACCCTCCCATTTACAACCCCCTAGTAGCTCTGGTCAGTGAGACATGTAGCTCACAGCTGGTTGGCAGAGCCATGGTGACTGAAGCCCTTGTGTCTCATAGAAAGAGGAGGCTTTTAGAAACCTAAGATAGCAGCCATGCTGTAGTAGATGATTTTGGGACCCAGGCCAGATCCCCCTTTCTGGCTGGTACATCTAGTTCTAGCTGCTTTGAGTGCTGTGGCTAATTGCAAGGCCTGTGACTTGCCCTTGGCTAATGGAAACCACTTAATCCAGAATTGTATGGGAGGTTATACCTGCCTCCTATGGGGGTGGGGCAATAAGTGACTAATCCAGGAATACAAAAATCCAGTACCTTTCCTGAAGTTGGTATAACTCTGTTGTGTGATTCATGCCCCAGAGCTCCCATATCCACTCTAGATCAGGTCAAGTCTAGACTTTTACTAAAGACCAAATCCTTTCTGGGCTACTTCTTCCTTATCCTGATTTCCTGCTTCACTTTTGGACTTTTCTAGAAGGGCATGGGCTCAATTAATCACATGTCCTGATCCCTGTTTCAGGCTCCACTTCTCAGGAGCCTGACCTAAGACATTCTCCCACAGCTAGAATTTGTATAAACACTCACTAGAGCAAGCTCCCATGTCTTCCTCCAAAACAGGAGTATCTCTTACAGAAACCCATAGGTCCAGCCCTAAAATAGAACCTGACCTTAATCACATAGTAAGCCAGACATGCACACAACCTGCAGGAAGAAGGGCAGGCTTTCTTTACACTACTTCTCAGCCATTCATAGGCTTCACACAGTTGGATAAACTAATCCAGGCAAAAATGTCAGAGTCAGGGCACTCTCCTGAGAATAGCTGGTTACAAGGATGGAGGAAGTATATTTCTAAGGTGATGGAGGAGAGAAATGTTAAGAGCTAGCCAGGGCCTCCAGGACAGGGATGATAGCTCCTCAGGCCAGCATCCTCTGGGTGCTGCACACATCTCTGATAAATTGATATTGACCTAAGTAATAAAGATCCAAGAAAATGGAAAGAAATAACATTTGATTCAGCAGAAATGGGCCATACATCTGTTTCAGTCAAAACTTTTTGAGTCCAGGACATCCCAGTGTTCTTGTCAAGACATACCAGGACCAACATCAGTCTCAACACACCTTCCAGGCACCTGACAATCTGTACCTCTTACTTAATAGATCATTATGCACATTTAATGTTTAACAATGGTCTGGGAGTGCTATAATTGACATCTAGATTAACCCTAAGAAAGGATTTCCTGACCAGCAGGAGAATGTTCCGAATTACTGAGTGGTTGCTTAATGTCATATTCCAAATAATGAATACGTGAGCAACTTATCACTCCCATCACTTTTCAAGTGTTAGCAATTTAAATCACAAAATCAATCAGAAAAGGTAGTATCACTAAGGAAAAAGTACATTTCCATCTCAACTGTAATGTTTTCTGAATGCTCCCTCCACTTTCATCATTGGCCATCCGTCTGCTTAACATTTGCTATTTGAGAATGATTCTCCTCTAGGTCTCTGGTGGCCTTGCTTTGCTGCTTTCTCCACCCTTCGCTTCTCAGCAACCAGTCCTATGCAGAACTAAGAATGACTCCAGTAAGAGGAATTTAGGTGGGACCTAAGAAATGATTTTCTGGTTTTAAAAGATACGAAGCACTGAAAAAAAGTAGTAGAGGGAAGTTATGGAATCTCCGTGGGGGTGGCCTTTGACAGTTCCAACCCTCACAGAATCACAGATTCATAGAGTTTCAGGACTGCGGTGAACATAGGGGGCATCCAGGCTAACCTCTGCTCTAGAACTTAAGCCTTCTCTGCAACATTTCAACTAAGTATTCAGCTGGACCATGTTTGCACAGCACCAATCACGGAGAGCTCACCCTCTCTCAGTACAGACAGTTTTATGACAAGATCATTTGGATTCTGAGAAAGTTCTTCCTTGCACTGCATTCACATCTGTCTATCCATAACTACCACCTCTTATCTTGGAGGCACATAAAACATACATACCCCTTGTGTGGTCTCAAGTCTATCAAGTCACTCCTCCAGGCCTAATAGCCCCAGTGCCTCCAACTGTTACTTGTGGACATGGGTTCTAACCTGCTCCCCAACCTCGTCACTGCCCTGTAGACAGGCACCAGGGTTCCCTCAGTATATGGGGCCCAGAACTGTACACATATTCCAGGGAGCAGAGAAGGGTAAGTCTGTAACCTACTTCATTTTGGTCTCTTTACCTCTGTTAATACATCCAAGTTCCCACTAGCTTTCAGGGTATCATTTCTGTTCCATGCTTCCTTTCAAGGGCTTTCTCTGCTGGGAATTTCAGCTGCTTACATTGGAGTCTGGAGCCTGCTCTGTACCTAGCTGGGTATACTTGTGTAACCTTGCATTAGTGAGTCCAGCTGTCTGAACTTGTTTCCTCATCTGTGAAATGAAGATTAAAAGAGTACCTACTCATACAGTTGTCATGGGAAGTAAATGAGATAATGGACAGAAAATGCCTGACACATGGCAAGAGCTCAGTATACATTAGCTTTCTTTCCCCTTTCTCATTTCTCAGCCCCAGGGCCTGGCTAACAGCTGGGGGCATCTCCAGGCCTGTGTGTGAAGGGGAAGCCAATGGGTGGAGTAACAGGACAGTAACCAGATGGCTCAGATTTCCAGAGACAAGCTTCATTTAAAATATTCTGTTCTGTGATTGGATGATGAATTAGACAATCTGGTCTGGTTTTTAGTTTGAAAAATATGGTCACTAGAGTTGATGATGACATAGCACGAATGTCCTATCTTGGACCAGCAGACCTGAGATGGCAGAGATTAGGCTCTGGTCAGGAAACAATGTGTCCATGCTATGTGGTAAAATCAAACAGTGACCTCAAGGTGATCTGGCAACAGAGGTAGAAGAAAATTAAGGTCTCCTTTCCAGCTCTAAGATCCAACCTGGACCCCTTTTTCTTTTATTTTTTTAAAGATTTATTTTATTTATTTGGGGGGGCAGAGAAGAGAGGAAGAGAATCCCAAGAAGACTCCCCACTGAGTACAGAGTCCAACTCAGGGATTTATCTCACAACCCTGAGATCATGACCTGAGCCAAAATTGAGAGTCAGAGGCCCAACTGACTGAGCCACCCAAGTGCCCCACCTGGGCCCCTTTTTCATATAACTGGTCCCTGTTCTAGAATGGACTAGGCTTGGGCTGAGGGAGGACAGAATGTCTAATATGGAAGATTGAGTGTCCTTCACATTTGACTGGCTACCTGACTTCAGGTGGAACCCTAGAATGCAGGCCAGTTGGGAAATAAGCTTGTTGATACCAGAACAGCCTTACCCCACCTGTGTTTGTGGTCTCTCTCTGCTTCTTCCTGCTCCCCTTCTCTTTCTCCTCTGGCACTGACTCTCTTTCTCCTCTTGCACTGACTCTCTATGCCTCTGTCAGAGGTATCTGTCTCCATTTATGTCTCCCCTACGCAGTGGCAAATACTGGGTAGATCTTTGGGCAGTTAAGTATACTGTCCAAGATAGATTTTGGACAAAAGAACTGAAGTCCAGGAATCAGGAAAGGAATCAGGCTGTGGCCTGCTTACTGGAAATTTGTTTGTGGGATCTCAAGTAAATCACATCTTCTCTGAGTCTCAGTATACTCATGTGTAAGGTGGAACATTTGGACTAAGTGGCCTTTAAGTGTCCTTCCAGCTGGACACTTCCATGATTTCAGCATATGTGTGTGGATATAGGCCATGGAATCTCTTTATTTATTTATTTTTTTGTGAACTGTCAGCCCATTTCTCTGTCTCTCCATCTCTCCCTCTCTGTCTCTTTGTCTCTCTTTCTCTGCAGTTCCCTCTCCCTCTTAGGCTCTGTCCAGTAGCCCCACCACCACCACCACTTCTTCCTTCTCAGATGTCCTGTCCTGCCTTTTATCTTTGGTGAGGACGCTGATTTTCAGTAAAGACACACGTATCCTACCTCTGGGTGCCCCAGACACCTCAGCCTGGGCTCTCCGCCATAGGGCCCCACTGCACTCAGGGTACCAAGCTAGCCAACTTTGGGCCTGAGGAAGGGGGCTGGGCAAGCCTAGTAGACAAGGCCTAGGCTGCCTACCATGGTCCTCTGCTGCCACCTGTCGTTAGTCTGGAGTGACATAGCTCTGGGGGCTGCCTATACCCACAGGGGCCACAAATGCAGCTCCCGCCAACAGGAATCCATTACACACAGTGTCCTGCCAGGCCTGATTTAAAGCTCATCCTGTAATCCGTCTTGCGCCCCCTCTGGGCCTGTCTCCGGTTTCCTTGCCTGTGAAATGGATGGAAGTTGTCTTCAGCTCTGGCAGAACGACGTGAGGAGTGGGGGCACAAGAACACCTGGCTTTCCATCCTGCCCCTGCCGTAGGCATGGTGGGTGACCTGGGGTGAGTCCTTCCCCTTCTTTGGATCCTGTGAGAGACAGACAAGATTGAGAGAAAGCGGGCAAGATGGATTCTTATTTCAAACAAGCAATATGTTGCTGAGAAGCTGGAAGTGGATGTGCCCTCTGTGTCTACAAAACTTTGGCCAGGCCACAACTCCATCTTAGCAGCCAAGTCTTTCGTTCACTCATCCACTCCATTACTTACTCATCCATTCATTCTACCAAGTAGCCTGGGCTGTGGGAAACAGACCTCAGCTGGGAATCAAGAGCCCTCCCTTATTGGATCAACTCTGCCCCTGGCTCTCTAACCTGGGGCAAACTTGTATTTCTCTCTGAGCCTCCATTCTCTCTTCTGTGACAGAAAGGGATTGGGATGGACCAGAGGAAGTCCCCCATTCTGCCATTCTAAGATGATGATTCTCTGATTGCAGGTGCCCTGACAAACAGGCTGGGTGATGGAACAATTACACATCCCCACACAGAGACCGGGATATCCTGCCTCATACTCCCCAGACGCCCCTCATCTCCACCCCCCAGGCCTCTGACTGGCCTTCACAAAACCAACCAGCAAGGGAGCCCTTGCTGTGTTCCTCCTTGCTTCCTATAGGGCACTGCTCTAGTGCCAACTGTCAGGTCACATGGCTGGCACAGAGGACTAGACATTATCTAGCTAGCCCTGCCCACTTGGGTCCAGGAAAATCAGTTCCTGGCACTGACACGTGCTTTAGACTTCCTCCTGGCAATGCCAGACCCAGAGTCCCTGGAGGATAAACAGGCTGGAGCTGGTCCAAGTCAGACCCAGGGTCCCAAACTCCTGCCCTGTCAGGTTTGAGGCCATAGAAACCACTGCTGCCCAGCAAATGGCATCTGAAAATAAGGCTTTCTTGGGGAGCAAAAAGCCCATCCAGGGGGCTAGTGGCCCATCCGGCCCATCCAGAGGGCTGGTGGCCTCCTGGCCCAAGCTATGCTCCCAGAAACACTTCATTGAAACCAGGCTTCCTGGGTTGGCTGTGGCCTCTCAGCCTGGCTACTGCCATTGGCAAAGGACCATGCATGGAATTGCGGCCAGGTAGCAACCTCTCAAGAAGAGCTGCCTAGTGGTGTCTGGGAGCTGTTCCTCATCTTCCTGCCCCCGCAAGGCCCAACCCCCCACCCGCCAGCCGCCCATGAGGGAGGTCCTGCCCACATCTGTTGCTGGCCGTCACATCTGCAATGGATTACAAGGCTGGCTCTGGCTCAGGCTCATCCCAGATGTGGATTCCCCTGGAATGTGCCTTCTCTCTAATTGTCCAGCCTCTGAAGGGTCCCGGCCCTCTCCTTTTTGTCCTCCCCTGCTGCACCCCAGAGAGCATGCTGAGGCCTTCCTCCTTTCCCACAGCTTGTGCCGGAACAGCCACAGCCGGGACTAGGGCCAGCCCAGTGGGGGGCCACACTCTCCTCCAGCCAGGTCTGTGGGTCTGGGGAGGGAGAGTGTCTTAGCCCATCCCCCCTTCTTTTTTCTTGGGGCCAGGCACTGGGGGGCAGAGGGGGAAATTCTGGAAAACTCACTAGAGGTGAAAGAATTTGGCTCTGCAGTGCAGGCTCCTCCTAATCCCTGGCCCTTCCTGGGAATGCCATTAACCTCCCCAGCCCCACTGATGGAAAGAACAGCTCTTCCCTGGGCCAGGCCAGCTCCTCAGAGGCTCCCAAATGACAGCCTGGTTGGGCGAAGTGGCTCTCCAGGGTTCCAACCGGCATCTTCATCCCCAGTCTGTTGCAACAGCCTCCCAAGTGGTAGCGTGGGCTCCAGTCTTCCTCACTTTAAGCAGTCATTCCTGGAGCCTACTGAGATATTTTTTAAGGCACAAATCCTTAGCCCAGACTTTGGTTTGAAATCCAGCTCTGCCACAAAGTGGCTGTGTGGTCCTAGGCAAGTGACTTCACCTCTCTTAGCCTCAAAAATCCTGTTGCATGAAAGGAAGATATCACCATCATTACTTTTTGCTGACATCTATTGAGTGCTTACTATGACCCAGGCTCTGTTTTAAGCACTTTACATGCTTTACCTCAGTAAAACCCTATGAAAAAAGTGCCATTATTGCCTCTGTTTTCACAGATGATGAAACTGAGCCATTGAAAATTGCATCACATGCCCAAGGTCACACAACTAATAAGGAGCCAGGATTTGAACCAGGCTATCTGATGCCTGAGCCTACAGACAAGAATGATTCCATTAATGAAATCTAGTATATTCTGCATTATTATTAAAAGTAACCTGATGGGGCTTCTGGATGGTTTAGTCAGTTGGGCATCTAATTCTTGATTTTGACTCAGGTCGTGATCTCAGGGTCGTGGGATCGAGCCCAGTGTTAGGCTCCTTACTCAGTGCAGAGCCTGCCTGAGATTCTCTCTCTCCTTCTCCCTCTGCCCCTCCTCCTACTCTGTCCCTCTGTTTAATAAATAAGATCTTCAAAAAAGAGTAATAATCTGAGAATCTTCCTGCTTAAAAACCAACAGGTCTCAAATGCTTCCAAGATAAAGCTCAAATTCCCAACCTGGTCTTTAAGGTCCTTCAAAATCTAGTTTCAATTCATTATTTTACCTTGGTTCTGCCCATTTTGTTCTAGGTCTTTTAGACTACATTTACCAGTTCCTCTCATTTACATTTGCTGTTCTGTGCCTGTGTACATTGTGGTTCTCTCTGCTTGGAATCTTTTTCCCTGTATACCTGCTGTTCTCCTGCTCATTCTTCAAGATTGAAACCAACTGTCATCACCTCTGTAAAGCCCTTCCAGATATCTGATTCCTCCTCTTTGCACCCACAACATTTTATCCATGTATCTATTATTGTTATTTTTACACTTTTTTTAAAGGGGGAAACTCTTGTCCCCTCTCTGGGCATTAGTATCCGTGGCGGACAGCTTCTAAGGATTCTTCTAGACTGGCCTTCCTATGACCTCGATGTCAGCACTTGAGAAACCTTTAGACTGGATATGTCCCCCAGTCAACAGCCTGGGGAGGGGATACAGAGATGAAGAGAAAAGATAGTGTGGGAAAGAGGGACAAGGTCTTGAGTTCTGACACTTCTCTCTTTCTCCCTGACAGGCTTCTTTCCTCATCCCTCACAAACTTCTTGACAAATCCACTTCCTCCAGTCTTTCCTGCCCCTCTACCAGTCCCAGAAATGGGTCACCCATTCCATAACACCCCAACCCAGGAACAATGGTCTCCAAAACATCCACTCTCAGAAAAGGTTAATCACTGCTGTTTATTGTTTAGCTGAGGGGTGGCCCAGCTAGACATCTGTGCACATGTATCTGCGTCCCTGTATGTCTGTCCATTTTTCTGTTAGGATTGGTATCCTCCATTTGGAGGACCTATGTCCAGAAGCCTGATCTGAATTGAAGCCCTGGTTGAGAGCCCAAGTTAAGCCTCAGGACTACCATCCTTCCTTCTCCTGGACACAAAACTGAGAAAGAACCCCAGGGCACATCAGAGCTAGAAGGACCTTTAGGGCTTATTGCTGCCTCCTACTTGTTCCTCAGTGATGCAAATGGGGAGCTGTGGCTCAGAGAACTTGTTTGAGGTCCCACGGCTCATCAGAAACAGCTAGGAGTAGAATTCTCTCCATAACACAACCGAATCCTCAATTCTCAGTCTCTAATCCCTTCATTCAGGGTCAAACCCTAAGGTGCTTTGGTTGCAGTTAAGGATGGGGCTAAAAATCCCAGTCCAGTCGAAGTTCTTTTAGCACTTTCAAATGCCTTTCCTCTAGGAAACCTTCCCAAATTAGCCCTACACTTGTTCTGACAACTTCTCAACTGTTGCCTCCTTAGCATTTATGCCTTCACAGCACATTAGGCTAACAAGGGTAGCCCTGCATCCCCTCTGCCATGTGGTGTGGTATGTGTTTTTCCTATGGTCTGTGTCCCATCTCCTCTCCTAAAACACTGACTGATTGACAGAGATGAACAGATTGACTGGTTGATTGCTCAGCTGACCAAGAGTGGTTGACAAACAGATGAACTGTCTGGCTGTCAGACTGACAGACTGTCTTTTTGGCTAATAGAGAATGATAGTTGATGGACAAGCTGACTGACAGATAAACTGACAGACCTACTAGCTATGGAAAAACCCCAGAGGGCCCAAGAAAACTAGTACACCAAGCAAAGGGACAACACATACTGAGAATCCCTCAGCAAGCTTGTGTCAAGACATCTCCAACAGCCTGTCACCAATGAGACACAATGAGACACTGAGAAGTGAAGGAGGGGTGGGGGGCGGGGATAATGGCTAATGGAAACCAGCCGCTGACCTGCCTCAGTGAGGAGACCCAGGTTGGGACTTGACCTGGCTCTTGGCACTAGGACATTCCTGGTGGACACCTTGCAGAAAGGTGGGAAGGAGTCAAGAGGGTACCTTTCCCAGAGCACGCTGAACCTCACCTGGGCTTTCAGGAAGAGGAATCTCATCCTTCTCCCTGTCATATCCTCCATCTAGTTGACACTTAAAAATAATAGACCACATCTGGCTTTTTACAAAGTAACAGGGCCTTCAGCAGGCTCGCAGGATTTTGAGCTGGTTCCTATTAAGTTCTTTGCAATTGGAAGGCATTCCATTTCTCACTCAAACCCTCATCATTTTGCTGACAAGTGAAAGTGTGCTTGGGGGCTGCTTTCTCATGTTTTTCAGGATTGGTCATTTTGTCCCCTCCATGTCTGTCATGCTGCCTTTGTGCACTCATGGAAGGGGCAGGTATACATCTTGGAGGAGAGAGAGAGGTTTCCTCCCTCCCACCTTTTGAGCTTTACCTGAAGGAGCCTATTTGCTCATAGGATGAAAGCTCAGGTCCTGCAAGTAAAGAAAGTGAGAACCTCACTCCCTTCCACAGTCTTGCTAAGAACAGGCTGGGGCTACCAAAGAGGCCTCTGGAATCTGGGAGTGCAAGGGAGGGAGGGAATCCTGTTTCCAGACTGCTGGGGCCATGGTCAGTCACACATAATTGAAGTCATAACAAACACATTTGAAGCTCACAGACCTATGCAAAACAATGTGATTAATAAGGGAAGACATAAAGCAAATTAGCATGCCAGACAAGCAAATTGTTTTCAGGGCAATGGAGAAAACCAGAGGCCAGGCTGCTATACTGGCCACCTTGCTCCCACTGCACACCTGCCCTACCGACTTCTGGTCTTTTCCACTTAACCTCTCCCTGGCAAAAGCCAGCCGTTATCCACAGTCTAGGCAGCAGGAGGGGCAGGAGGGAGGGGACAAGGCCATGAGCAGTTTGCAGTGAGGGACAATTGAAAGGACATTTAGAGTCAAAGGACACGAGTTCTATCTAATCCTTACTCTGCTGTAGATCAGTTCCATCGTGCTGGTAGGTTAACAGGACACATCTCAGTTCAACACAAGGAAGAACTTTCTGGAAGTCTAGCTGACAAAGAGGGAAATAGTGAACACTTATACTTGAGATATGCAATTAGAGCATGGGTTTTAGCCCATCCATTGCGATGTTGTTGAAATACACTGAATACTTCCTTTTCGTGCTGTGGCTTTACGGCTCTGTGACCCTAGGCAAATCACCTAGTTCATTTGAATCTGACTCTCTTTTGGGAAGAAGGAATAATGAAAAGCCCTGTCCCACCTCCCTTACAATGATATTGTGAGGCCTAAGAGATACTGTATACACGAGCACTATGGGAAAGAATAGAGAACCATAAAGGATGATTCAGGGTGTCAGTGCTTCCTGATCACCAGCGTGGCCTGTATTTCTGGGGGAGCAGACAGCCTCCTAGTGCATTCCTTCTGCTTCCCTCAAACCCTTCCCAGCTTCCAAGACCCAGCTGAGATCCCACCTCATCACTTCTCCGATCTTACTAGCCTCCTGACTTCTTTGTCCTGACTGCTACAGATGGTGGCATTCATAGAATTTACTAAATATTCAATTACTTCCTATTTCTTTAATCTCATCTTGAACTGTTTTTAATCACCTCATCACTTGTCACTTGTCTATCTCATCATCCAGACAATATTTAGCTCTTCATCACACACTTTGTTCCAAAATTATTCAAAGCAGAATCTAGACGGCAAGCTCCATGAAGGCCAGGACTGAAACGTATTCATTTTAAGCAGACTAGACATCATATCAGTCAGGGTTCTGGATTACACACAACAGAAACAATTCTAGATAACTTCCTCATGTGGGAAGAATATAGCTCACAGAATCATCTAGAAGATTGGGATCTAATCATTAAACAAGGGACATGGGATCGAGCCAAGAGCCTCCCTTAACACCAGACTGCTACATGCTGTCACTAACATTGCCACCTCAGAACACTTACCCCTGTGCCAGAAAATTCTGGGTTCTGATATAGCCATCACAAATAATCTCTTGACATCAGTGGAAGAATCTGATTGGCTGTGCCCAGGTCATATGACATGCCTAGAGCTGTTAGAGAGCTGTAAGGAGAAATACCTGTCTCCCTTTGGCTTCTGGACCTATCTTAAGAATGCCACCCCAAACAGGGTGCTTGGAAACTGGTCAGTCACCACTGCCTCCTCCCATCTGTTTTTACAGCAGTCATTCAGTAGTTGTGGTTGGGATTTGATTTTGGTGTTCATTGAGGTTTTCAGAGTCCTTTCAGGCTTCTCTCTACAACACCATTACCTACCACACTGCTGTGGTCATCCCCTGAAACTTGCTGTACAGCTAGGCATTGTTCCAATCTCAGAGAAGCCCCTAAGTGGGACATGGAAACTAATAATCTCTGCTCAGCCTTAGTCTGGAATGACTCAGTTTCACTCAGTCCTCACACCCCACCTTGTCCCACCTTCAACTTTCCAGGCTAAATTCTTTGTCGTTTATCCTCCTGCTTCCAACTTTACCTCACCTTCTTTCTCCAATGCTTTTTAAAAAAATTTTCCAAATAGTGATCTCTTGAGCATCAGTCCTGACTCTATCCTAGCAATATAATCTCAGGCTGCCTTTGTTAACACCTCACTCCATTCACACCAGTTCTAAGGAAACCCCAACCCAACAGCATAGCTCCATCTCTTCTGTGAACCAGCTTCTCCCCCAGAGTACCATTTATACCCCTACTTCCACTACCAGACCAGTGCAGTCAGACCTGCTAGGAAAAACCTGTGGTGGAGAAGGGGATGTTGGGTAGATGGTCAGCAGTAGCCACTCTACTTGGATCTACTTGCTCATGAAATTATTGTCCTGGATCTCTAATTTTACAGTTATCTGCAGCCCCATTTGCCTTGAGGAATAGGGCCTGAACTTCCTGGGAATCTACTCCAGAAGGCTTTGGAGAAGCTACACAGGAATGAGTTCTAGGTAGCCCAAAACTCAGATGATTCAACCTGGGGCCCCTTCAGTTCAGTTGGGAGCTTTCCCCCCATCTAAGGGAAGGTTTAGCTGTTCGTAACCCATACTGTCATTGGTGTAGCTGCCAACCATTCCATATGACTCTCCATAGCTATTTCTGCATCAACCACCAAAACCTGAGTTTGGGCCTCAAATGTATGTTCAGTTGTTCCAGGTTATCTTTAATAATAATAACTTCAACCTCAACAGCAGGAAGTAATTTTATCAACAGGGAAAATTCCAGTGCATTGTGGCAGAGAGAGTCAACTGCTCACTAACAATCAGTGCTTCTCTTGCACAGTATAAAGTTTTGCTGGGAACCAACTGCCCAGCTAGGGACTACATTTGCCAGTGTCCTTCTATCAAAATTAGGTCATATTATGGGTTATTGTGGCAACAGGAGGTGAGCAGAAATGATAGGTATCACTTACAAATTGAGATAGTTAATATTAGGTGTGCCTTTCTCACACTGTCCTCTTCCCTTGCAACTTTGGGACGTGTGGCAAAGATGCTGGCATTACAAGATGGATGAAGCTGGATCTCTGAATGACAAGAGGGAGCAGAGAACCCCCATACCTGCAGACCACATTAAACTTTTATTATGTTAAGCCATTGAGATTTCAGGGTTGGTGTTACAGTGGTCAAAACCTTAAGCCAACTGTGCAGCCTAGTTTTGTCTTCCATAGCTATATGAGAAACTCCAGTCAGCAGTTTTGATCAATGCTTGATTCGTTATGGGGCTTTAGGCTCCCCTCTCTACTCCCTTATGTAAGTTGGTATTCAAACTTATCCAAAACACAGAACTTTGGATCCTCTTCGCCAGGGGACCAAGAACTTGACATATGCTTCCCCAGCACTTTCTCTCCTCCAAAGGACTTATATTAAATTCAACCACTGTCCATTGCTGATGGATTTTGTACTTTGAACACAGGTACCTCCTCATGAATGAGACCCTGGAAGCTTTCTGACATGCCTCCTTAGCATAGTCTCCAAGACATTTCTTTAAAAAAAAATATGTATTCCTTAGAGCTACCCTATGACCCAGCAATTGCACTACTATGTATTTACCCCAAAGATGCAAATGTAGTGAAAAGAAGAAGCACATGCACCCCAGAATTCCTTATTGTGGCACCCGTCTCAGGCTCCTGTGTCCCTTTGGCTCCAATATCTGTTTGGTTCTTTCAAAATTAATTCTACCATATCCCTCAAGGAATATGGAGAACTTCATATCTCCAGAAGCAAACCAAATGTCTATAAAAATTCTGTGCCTGTGTTGATTTTCTGAAGAAAATCTTAGGCTTGAACCAGCCTAGAAAATTCCCAACAAAAAGAGGCTCCCAGCTCCTTGGTGAAGCACATCTATCAACTGTGACCCTCCTCCCAAAACTTTAGTGCTGAGGTCACAGCTCTCTTCACCACATCCCTCTCCTGCTGGGAGGGGCTCCCTGGCACCATTACTGTCTGAGCTGTGTCCACTTTGTCTCTTAAGCCCCAGGCCCATTTTGCTAACTATTTTGAGGCCAGAGGCCCACCCCTGGATTCAGCTCTTTAGCATGCTTTGTTTTAGGTGCAGTTAGATTGCATTACAATTTAACAATCCTGGACAGGGTCCATCCCCTTCGTGCCCTTGTTCCACTCCCCCCATTCCACATCATATAACCCTGTTATTATGCTTTTTAATATCAGAAGAGTAGGCCCATATAGCCCTTTATGGGGGGAAGGGGAAGGTCTTACTATTACCTGCTCAATCATACACAGAGAGTCCAGAACAATGTAAAGAATACTCTACTTCAAGCTCCCATGCCTCTTACAATCTGAAGAATCCTCCCTACCACCCTTCCTAAATTTGGAATTAGCTCCTCTGTCTGAGTCAATGGCCTTAGCAGGCCTTTGCTCTTCCCTTTAAGGGCCACCCACAGAGTTGTCTCAAGGAGCCTCTCCTCTGGAACTGCTTTCTTCCTCCCTCACCCCAACTGAGGCTCCTTGGCCTTTGAAGCTTTCTAGGACTCAAAATTTCATCTCTTCTCTTCCTTGGCATTAGGGTTGGGGTGTCATTCATACCGCTGCATCTAGTTTGCCCCTGAGTGGAGCTAGAAAGGGCTTTGGACACTTACAGGAAGAAAAGGAGATGAAGGAAAACATTGCTTACTGGTCCAGCTTCACTGTCAAGCTATTATAAGACAATCAGGCCTTTCACACTGACAAGACTGCCTCTCACCTTGCCCCCTATGTGTAATGCTGCTAGAAGAATCTCATATTGATCTTCTCCTCTTTGAGTTGCATGGCAAAAGTTCCCCTTGTTTACTTTCCAGCTTGGTATGGTTGGGGCCCAAGAATGGTACAGGGGGAAAAATCCTTCTAGCCACATCAGACAACTCCTTTCATGGGATACTACTATGGGCTTCTTCTTAACTTCTCTAGACTTCAGCTCTGCCCCCATCTTTCTCATTTATGCCATTTAATAATCATTCATTTGTCAAAACTCACTGTGCCAGGCCCTAAGTAAGGTGCAGGAGGTACAAATAGGTACAGATACCAATGTAGTTTCCACTCTCCGTGAGAAAGCACATGACGAAAACAGACAAATACAATATTCTGCACTCAGCACTATGACAGGAGGAGGCAAAGAAGACTGTGGGAACACAGGAAAGGGTCACCTTGTGCAGACTAGCATAGTTAGAGAAGGCTTTCCAGAGGAGGGGGCACTTGAGCTGAGGCAGCATAGGAGGCAACCCAGGCAGAGGTAACACCTAGAGGAAAGGCGGGGTGAAGTGAAGTGAGAGTAGTAAGCTATAGTCAGGCAACTCTGCATAGTTTAGTGTTGCTAGAACATAACATGCAAGGGAGGGTGCGGTGAAAGGTGAGGCTGGGGAAAGTGGCAGGATGCAGGCCCAGGAAAACCTTGGCACCCAACTAAACACCTGGCTCCTATAACCCAAAGGTGGTAATCAAATATTTAAGACTAGAAGGGCATGCTGTCCAACCAGTAAAAATGAGGCAATGTCCAATTCAGAATAGATGCTGGCTGTGCATGGACCAATGATCGGTGAGGAGAAGGGTCTCATCAAAACTTTTGTTTTGCACCTGACCCCAGGATTTGCTTAACTCTGTTAGAGGAAAAAAAAAAATCTGTTAATAACTGAGGTTACATTTCCCTAGAGCCCAGGAGGTGAAAATAAAAGTCAGATTTTGATTGATTTAGTGAAAATAAGGATATTGGCTATTTCTGGTACACTTGTCTTTGCCCTTATTAAAGAGTAAGGCAGGTACTAAAAAGAGTTATCCTGGGCCTGGAGTCCTCAGGTGCTTACCTGTGTGTATGGGTGAGGGACAGGGGCAAGAAAAGGCAGAGTTTCTCTCGGTTTGACTGGTGAAGCTCACTTGAAGTGGATTAAAACCTCTGGGGATACCCCACTTCTCCCAGCTTGATAGTATGTCACTTAATCAAATAATCACAGTGCCCTCTGGTGGGCTGCAGGGGTCCGGGGGGCTGAGGAAACCTTAAAATGACAGATTGGTGTGCCTGTTGCTAGTGATGCTCTGGGTTAGAGCACTGGCTTATGATGTCCATCTGAGTTCTGGCCTGCTGCATCTGGCTTCACACAACAGAGCCAGGTGAGATGGATCTGTAGCAGAGTCAGAGGATCACAATTACAGCAGATATGGACTGTGGAATGGGCTACTCTGAGTCAATAAGTGGTGGGGAGATGGGTGGGTCAGTGGTCTCCTCATGGTGGTGGAATCCCTGAGGTTGTCTCCATGCTGGTCTCACACTTGGGCTTGGTTAACAGTAAAAAAGGCATTTGCACATTTCTTGAAGCGCCTCCCCAAATGGGGTCACCACACAGGAACCTGGTCAGAGATGCAGATGCTAGAGAAGTGACTCAGAACATAGGTTTGAAGCCAGGCTGCCAGAATTCAAAGCCCAGTTCTATCACTTAGCTGTGCAAACTTGGGCAAGCTCTGTATCTCAGATTCCTTTTCTGCAAAATTGGGCCACCTATCTCTGGTAATGTTGTAGTGAATTAGATAAGAGGCATAAGGACTTAGAAGAGTAGCTGACACAGAGTAAGGGCCCAATCAATAATTGTTCTTGTTACAAGGGACCCAAGGCCAAGGGGAGTCTTACACTGTGTAAAGAAAGGCCATTTTTGCAGGGATTGTCTGGGAAGCGTGACATGATGACTTAAGGGAAAGGAGTTAAGATTCTTTGTATGGATTTGGTTCCTGTGGGAATTTGAGGTTTAGGGCTAAGTGTAGTGGTCCTTTTGGTTGTCTAGGCATAGTTTTTTCTATTTCTCTCGGCCTCGTGTCTCTAAGACATCTATCTTTATCCCAGTACTATAATATCATGATTCTTGTAGCTTTGTAGTAAGCTTTGAAACCAGGAAATGTGGGAGGAGGAAGCAAGATGGCAGAGAAGTAGAAGACTGAAATATCATCAGGTCCCAGAGGTTCAGCTAGATAGTTATAAAACCATTATGAACACCTACAAACTCAACAGGAATAGAAGAGAAGAAGAGCAGCAATTCTAGGATCAGAAAGTCAACCACTTTCCAGAAGGTAGGACATGTGGAGTAGTGAATCCAAGGCAACATATGGGAAGATAGATCGTGTGGGGAGGGGACAGCTCCTGAAAAGTGGTAGAGCAGCTGAGCAGAAAATGGGAACTTTTAGAAAGACTTCCACTGAGGGATGTCAACCAAGAAGCTAAGCGGGGGTTGGGGGGGGTGGTGTGGTGTGTGGAGCCCTTGTGGGGATAGTGTGGTCTCAGGACCCACAGGGTCACAGAAAGACCGGGAGTGTCTGAGTGTGACAGCACTCCCAGGTATCAGAGCAGGGAAGCTGGCTATAGAGACAGAGCCAAGGAGTACACTCTCAGCCCAGGCTTACCTTAAACTGTGATCTGGGGCACATTCAGGCCACTGCTCTTCAAGCAGGGGCCCTGTAGGTGGCAGATCTGGGGAGATCTCCTTCCTCCTCCAGGAGGAGGGGTGTGGGAGTGCCCTGCAGAAATCTGCTGGGTTTGGAGACTCCAAATGGGGCCATGTGCCAGAGATAGAAAGGCTCAGTCACAGGCTGGGTGAGCTCAGAGTGTAACCAGAGACCAGAGAGATGGGAGGGATTGACTGATTTTCTCTGAAGGTGCACTGAGGAGTGGGGCCCTGAGCTCTCATCTTCTATGGGGCTAGAGATTGGGAGGCCGCCATACTCATTCTTGTTCTCCAAAGCTGTACAGAAAGCGTGTTCATGGAACAAAGCTCTGGATAGTAAACCCAAGCAAATTGCTTAGTCTGGCCCCTGGCAAGGGTGGCGCACTTCCACCTTGGGCAAAGATATTTGAGAATCACGGCAACAGGCCCCTCCCCCAGCCAAGACCAAAGTCACAGATCAATGAGAACTGTGGAACTCCAGAGCTACGGGAAAGCAACACATGGAATTCGTGGGTTTTCCCCCATGATCCTTTAGTCTTTCAAAGTTAGATTCTTTAAACTTTATTTTTTTTCTTATTCTACTTTTTTTTTTTTTTTTTTTTTTTTTTTTTTTTTTTTTTTTTTTTTTTTTTTTTTTTTTTTTTTTTTTTTTTTTTTTTTTTTTTATTTTTTTTTATTTATTTATTATTTGACAGAGATCACAAGTAGGCAGAGAGGCAGGCAGAGAAAGAGGAGGAAGCAGGTTCCCTGATGAGCAGAGAGCCCGATGTGGGACTTGATCCCAGAACCCTGGGATCATGACCTGAGCAGAAGGCAGAGGCTTTAACCCACTGAGCCACCCAGGCGCCCCTCTTATTCTACTTTTTAAAAACAATTCCTCTTTCCTATATTAATGTTTTTTGTCTATTTTATCTTATCAATCCCTTTTTTAAAAAAAGTCTTTTTAAATTTTCATTGTTATACTCATATTGTATCCCTTCATTGTATTTAACCTTATTTTTTTGTATACATATAGGTTTTTTTCTTTAAAATTTTAGGATACAATTTCTTCTAATAGATCAAAATATACCCTAAACCTAGTGCATGGCTCTGTTCTAGTCTCCAGCTTAATCACATTCTTTCCTCTTTTTTTTTTCTTTTTCCATCCAACTTATCTTATCAATTCCTTTTTTAGAATCTTTTTAAATTTTCATCTTTATAGTCATATTCTATCCCTTCATCATGTTTACTCTTATTTTCATATATATATATATTTTTTTCTTTGTTTAAAATTTTGGGAGGCAATTTCTTCTAAGAGACCAAAATATATCCGAAATCAAGTGGGTGGCTCTGTTCTATTCACCACTCTAATATATATATATATATATATATATATATATATATATAAAATAACATTTTTCATTTTTTAATTTTTCCCCCTTTCTTCTCCCCCTGGTTTTGGGTCTCTTCTGATTTGGTTAGCAAATATTTTTCTGGGGTTTTTGCCACCCTTTTAGTACTTTATTCTCTCATTCATCTATTCTTTTTTTTTTAAAAGATTTTATTTATTTGTCAGAGAGAGCGAGTGAGAGCGAGCACAGGCAGACAGAGTGGAAGGCAGAGTCATAGGGAGAAGCAGGCTCCCTGCAGAGCAAGGAGCCCGATGTGGGACTCGATCCCAGGATGCTGGGATCATGACCTGAGCCGAAGGCAGCTGCTTAACCAACTGAGCCACCCAGGCGTCCCATCTCATTCATCTATTCTTATCTGGATAAAATGACAAGGCAGAAAAACTCACCACAAGGAAAAAAAAAAAGAAGAACAAGAGGCAGTACCGATGGCTAGGGACTGAATCAATATGGATATTAGTAATATGTCAGAACTGGAGTTCAGAATGACGATTATCAAGGTACAAGCTGGGCTCAAAAACAGCATGGAAGAATACCTTTCTGGAGAAATAAAAGAAACAAAATCTAACCAACTTGAAACCAAAAAAGATATTAATGAGGTACAATTTAAAAAATGGAGGCTCTTACTGCTAGGATAAACAAGGCCGAAGAGAGAATTAGTGATATAGAAGACCAAATAATGAAGAATAAAGAAGCTGAGCAAAAGAGAGACAAACAACTACTGGACACAAGGGGAGAATTCGAGAGATAAGTGATACCATAAGATGAAACAATATTAGAATAATTGGGATCCCAGAAGAAGAAGAAGAAAGACAGAGAGGGACAGAAGGTATATTGGAGCAAATTATAGTAGAGAATTTCCCTAACATGGCAAAGGGAACAAGCATCAAAATGCAGGAAGCACAGAGAACCCCCCTCAAAATCAATAAAAATAGATCCACACCCCATCATCTAATAGTAAAACTTACTAGTCTTAGTGACAAAGAGAAAATCCTGAAAGCAGCTCAAGACAAGAGGTCTGTAACATACAATGGTAGAAATATTATATTTGCAGCAGACCTAACCACAGAGACCTGATTGGCCAGAAAAGACTGGCATAATATATTCAGAGCACTAAACGAGGAAAATATTCAGCCAAGAATACTATATCCAGCTAGGCTGTCATTGAAAATAGGAGAGAGAAAAAGCTTCTAGGACAAACAAAAATTAAAAATCTTTGCAAACACCAAACCAGACCTTCAGAAAATATTGAAAGGGGTCGTCAAAGCAAAGAGAGACCCTAAAAGTAACAGACCAGAAAGGAACAGAGACAATATGCAGTAACAGTCTCCTTACAGGCAATACAATGGCCTAAATTCATATCTTTCAATAGTTACCCTGAATGTAACTATGCTAAATGCCCCAAGCAAAAGAACATGCCCCAAAATCTGATACAGGGTATCAGGTTGGATAAACAAACAAACAAACAAACAAGACCCATCAATATGATGTCTGCAAGAGACTCATTTTAGATCCACAGACATCTCCAGATTTAAAGTGAGGGGGTGGAAAACCATTTACCATGCTAATGGACATCAAAAGAAAGGGTAATCCTTATATCAGACAAAATAGATTTTTAAGCCAAAGACTAAAAGAGATGAGGAAGGACACTATATCACACTTCTGTCCAACAAGAAGATCTAACGATTTTAAATATCTATGCTCCTAACATGGGAGCAGCCAATTATATAAAACAATTAATAACAAAATCAAAGAAACACATTGATAATAATACAACAATAGTAGAAGACTTTAACATCCCCCCTCACTGTAATGGACAGATCATCCGAGCAAAAGATCAACAAGGAAATAAAGGCTTTAAATGACACACTGGACCAGATGGACACCGCAGATATATTCAGAACATTCCATCCCAAAGCAACAGAATACACATTCTTTTCTAGTGCACATGGAACATTCTCCAGAATAGATCACATCCTGGGTCACAAATCGGGTCTCAACCAGTACCAAAAGACTGGGATCATAACCTGCAGACTGCAATGCTTTGAAACTAGAACTCAACCACAAGAGGAAAGATAGAAAGAACTCAAACATTTGGAGGCTAAAGAGCATCCTACTAAAGAATGAATAGGTCAACCAGGAAATTAAAGAAGACTTTTAAAAATTCGTGGAAACAAATGAAAATGAAAACACAACTGCTCAAATTCTGTGGGACACAGCAAAGGTGGTCCTGAGAGGAAAGTATATAGCCATACAAGTCTTTCTAAAGAAACAAGAAAGGTACCAAGTACACAACCTAACCCTACACCTGAAGGAGCTGGAGAAAGAACAACAAAGAAAGCCTAAACCCAGCAGGAGAAGAGAAATCATAAAGATGAGAGCAGAAAGCAGTGCAATAGGAACAAAAAGAAACTAGGAGCTGGTTCGTTGAAAGAATTAATATGATGGACAAACCCCTGTCCAGACTTATCCAAAGAAAAGAGAATGGACCCAAATTAATAAAATCATGAATGATAGAAGAGAGATCACAACCAACAACAAAGAAATACAAACAATTATAAGAACATATTATGAGCAACTATACACCAGCAAATTGGACAACCTGGAAGAAATGGATGCATTCCTAGAGACATATGAACTACCACAACTGAACCAGGAAGAAATAGAAAACCTGAACAGACCCATAACCAGTAAGGAGACTGAAGCAGTCATCAAAAATCTCCCAACAAACAAGAGCCCAGGGCCAGACGGTTTCCAGGGGAATTCTACCAAACTTTTAAAGAAGAATTAATACCTATTCTCCAGAAACTGTTCCAAAAATAGAAATGGAAGGAAAACTTCCAAACTCATTTTATGAGGCCAGCATCACCTTGATCCCAAAGCCAAACAAAGACCCCATCAAAAAGGAGAATTATAGACCAATATCCTTGAGGAACATGGATGTAAAACTTCTCACCAAAATATTAGCCAATAGTATCCAACAGTACATTAAATGGATTATTCACTATGACCAAGTGGGATTTATTCCTGGGCTGCAAGTTTGGTTCAACATCCATATATCAACCAATGTGATACAATACATTAATAAAAGAAAGAACAAGAACCATAAGATACTCTTAATAGATGCTGAAAAAGCATTTGACAAAGTACAGCATCCTTCCTTGATCATAACTCTTCAAAGTGTAGGGACAGAAGGTACATACCTCAATATGATCAAAGCCATCTATGAAAAGCTCGCAGCAAATTCATTCTCAATGGGGAAAAACTGAGAGGTTTTCCCCTAAGGTCAGGAACATGGCAGGGCTGTCCACTATCACCACTGCTATTCAACATAGTACTAGAAGTCCTGGCCTCAGCAACCAGAAAACAAAAAGAAATAAATGGCATCCGAACTGGCAAAGAAGAAGCCAAAATCTCACTCTTTGCAGATGGTACACTTTATGTGGAAAACCCAAAAGGCTCCACTCCAAAACCACTAGAACTCATAGAGGAATTTAGTAAAGTGTCAGGATATAAAGTCAATGCACAGAAATTAGTTGCATTTATCTACACCAACAGCAAGACAGAAGAAAGAGAAATTAAGGAGTCAATCCCATTTACAATGGCACCCAAAACCATAAGATACCTAGGAATAAACCTCACCAAGAAGGCAAAGAATCTGTACTCAGAAAACTATAAAGTACTCATGAAAGAAATTGAGGAAGACACAAAAAAATGGAAAAACATTCCACGCTCATGGATTGGAAGAACAAATGTTGTGAAGATGTCTACGCTACCGTAAGCAATCTACTCATTTAATGCAGCCACTATCAAAATACCATAAATTTTTTTTCAAAGAAGTGGAATAAATAATCCTACAACTTATGGAACCAGAAAAGATCCCAAATAACCAGAGGAACGTTGAAAAAGAAAACCAAAGTTGGCATCACAATTCCATACTTGAAGCTCTATTACAAAACTGTAATCAGCAAGACAGTATGGTACTGGCACAAAAATAGACACATAGATCAGTGGAACAGAATAGACAACCCAGAAGTGGACCCTCAACTCTATGGTCAACTAATCTTCAACAAGCAGGAAAGAATGTCTAATGGAAAAAAGACAGTCTCTTCAACAAATGGTGTTGTGAAAATTGGAGAGTCACATGTAGAAGAATGAAACTGGACCATTTCCCAACACCACACACAAAAATAGACTCAAAATGGATGAAAAACCTCAATGTGAGACAGGAATCTGTCAAAATCCTTGAGGAGAACACAGGCAGCAACCTCTTTGACCTCACCCACAGTAACTTCTTCCTAGAAATATTGCAAAAGGCACGAGAAGCAAGGGCAAAAATGAACTCTTGGGATTCCATTAAGATCCAAAGCTTTTGGTGGGAATGCAAGTTGGTGCAGCCTCTTTGGAGAACAGTGTGGAGATACCTCAAAAAATTAAAAATAGAACTTCCCTATGACCCTGCCATTGCACTCCTGGGTATTTACCCCAAAGATACAGATGTAGTGAAAAGAAGGGCCATCTGTACCCCAATGTTTATAGCAGCAATGGCCACGGTCGCCAAACTGTGGAAAGAACCAAGATGCCCTTCAACGGATGAATGGATAAGGAAGATGTGGTCCATATACACTATGGAGTATTATGCCTCCATCAGAAAGGACGAATACCCAACTTTTGTAGCAACATGGACGGGACTGGAAGAGATTATGCTGAGTGAAATAAGTCAAGCAGAGAGAGTCAATTATCATATGGTTTCACTTATTTGTGGAGCATAACAAAAAGCATGGAGGACATGGGGAGTTAGAGAGAAGGGGGTTGGGGTAAATTGGAAGGGGAGGTGAATCATGAGAGACTATGGATTCTGAAAAACAATCTGAGGGGTTTGAAGTGGCGGGGGGGTGGGTGGTCGGGGTACCAGGTGGTGGGTATTATAGAGGACTGGGTGTGGTGAAAAAATAATGATACTGTTATGCTGAAAAAAAAGATCCAAAGTTTTTGCATGCTAAAGGAAACAGTCAACAAAAACAAAAAACAAAACAAAACAAAAAAACACCTGATAGAATGGGAGAAGATATTCACAAATGGCATATCAGATAAAAGGCTAGTATTCAAAACCTATAAAGAACTTACTAAACTCAACACCCGAGGAACAAATAATCCAATCAAGAAATGGAAAGAAGACATGAACAGACATTTCTGCAAAGAAGACATTCAGATGGCCAGTAGACACATGAAAAAGTGTTCAACATCACTCGCATCAGGGAAATACAAATCAAAACCACAATGAGATACCACTTCACACCAGTCAGAATGGCTCAAATTAACAAGTCAGGAAATGACAGATGTTGGCAGGGTTGTGGAGAAAGGATAACCCTCATACACTGTTGGTGGGAATGCAAGCTGGTGCAGCCACTCTGGAAAACAGTATGGAGGTTCCCCCAAAAGCTTAAAATAGAACCACCCTAGGACTCAGCAATATGATTCAGTAAATATGACTGGGTATTTACCCTAAAGATACAAATGTAGTGATCAGAAGGGTCACGTGCACCAAAGTATTTATAGCAGCAATGTCCACAATAGCCAAACTACAGAAAGAATATAGATGTCCATCAATGGATGAATGGATAAAGAAGACGTCACACACACACACACACACACACACACACACACACACACACACTGTAGTACTATGCAGCCATCAAGAGTAACATTGCAATTATGTTCCATGATGGCTTGCAAGAGTAAGATTAATTATAAGATTTTTTAAATAAGTATTTCAGTTATGGAAAACCTAAATACATTTGAAATCTAGAAAATGGTATAAACCATTTCTCCCCTATTGCCATACTCCTTTAGTCCACAGAGTCTGCCTCAGAAAGGTGCCTAGAAGTCTCCCATGCCTGAATCCTCCTCCTTTTCTCTGTTACTCTTTTGCTCCTGCTTCCACTCCCAGGGCTATGGTCCTATTCTGCTTACCTCTGTGGTCAAGTATGGCAGGATCCATTGGATTTTTGTGGTCAAGACCATCAGAAAAGTCTCTTGTCTTTAGGAAGAGAGGGGAAACTTCCAGACCAACAGGCCACTTGATTGTTTCTGTTTCCTCTCCAGAAAAAAAAAAAAAGCCAATGTATTATTGTGATAAATGGCCTCCTCCTCACCTGAAGGAATATTGGGAGGAGGAGTTGGGTGACTTTTGTTGTGAAAAGAACCCCTCCCTTCTCACCAGGAGTAAGAATGATGAGGAACAAGCATCCTAGTAGTACCCTTGCAAGGAAGAGTACTGCCACTTCCTTCAGTGAGTTAGAATTTCCCAACATGTTCTTGGCGGACTCTCTCTGGATCCTCCAGTTAGACAAAGAGAGTGTTCTCTTCTCAAATTCACTAGCAGCATTCCTGTCACAGAAACAACTCTAAGTTCCAAAGACTTAAACTCTGCAGTATCTGGACAATGTTTTGTGGGTGGAAGCTTGCTAATTTCTGGTGCTTTGGAAAGAGCTTCCCACTCATCAAAGATTGAGGTACTCATGGAATACCCTTCAAAATATGTCACAAACACACACACCCTACTATCTGTCCCCATGTTCTCCTTTCTTCAGCAGGTTTGAGAATAAACAACAAATCAGATCATCATCATTATTGCTTTGAGTTTGGAGTATCCTCTATCCTAATTACTTCCCTGATGGATAAACATTGACATAATGCATTAGGTCAGTGATTCTCAAAATGTGGTCCCCAGGCCAGCAGCATCAGCATTCACCTGGGAACTTGCTAGAAATGTAAATCTTGGCCTCACTCCAGACCTAGTAAATGAGAAATTTTAGAATGGGCCTCAGTTAACTGTGTTTCAACAATTCCTACAGGCAATGCTGATGCTGTTCGAGTTTTGAAAACCATTGCATTATAGGTCCAGCTTCTGTTCCCCTTTCCAGCTGTAAGGTGGCAAGTATTCTAAACAGTTAACTACCAGCTACAGAACTGCTGTCCAGCAATATAGCAGTTTTCACATGTAGCAAAACCTGATCTCTGAATAGTCACTTGGGTGTCTTATGCAAGTGTCCTAGTGTTTTTCCTCTGTGTCCGGGGTACTCTGTTGCCCCCATCACCTACCCCATCAGCAAATGGTAATGTATTCCTTAGCTTACCTGAAAACTGAGCCCTTATTTACCCATCTGGGCCTTTGCCACTGATCTCAAACAGATTCCAATAGTCAGATAGGGTTCCCTTCAAAATATCGAAGAGATAGGTGGCAGACATACTCTTCATAGCATTATATGCATGCACTTGACAGCCCATGTGCCCATTCTACCTGATCCTATTATGGCCAGAGAGACCCCACCATGTTTATTAACATTTCTTAAATTTTAATTCAGAGACTCTTTGGATAATGACAAGAGTAATTCTCACTTTTTGATTCCTGCCAATTGAGACAGTTTCCATTACAACCAACTCTCAAACTCTCTCTTGGGCAAAACGCATGGAAGTGAAATTGCCTCCTAACATACCTGTACTACCACAGATGTTCTCTGATTCCAGGCAAGTTTCACTGGGCATGACAAGTGTCAAGACACCAATATGTTGCCCAGATGATGACTATTTTATTCTAGGGTAAAAAATCAATTAATTCTAGAGTTTTGAGGACTGACTTACATCATTTTGCTTGTGTGGGCAACGATTTTACTGAACATTTGAAATGTGACAAATGTCCATTTGTCACATTTTTCCTGAAATTCCTTGGTTCTTTTGGGCCAAAGAAATTCAATTAGCTTTACATACATTCTCTTTTAAAAAGTTTTAATTTTAATTCCAGTTAGTTAACAAACAGTGTTATATTAGTTTCAGGTGTATTTGGGTATATTTTGGGTGTATTCAAGTGTATTCAGGTGTATAGTGATTCAACATTTCCATACACCACCTGGTGCTCATCACAAGTGCACTTCTTAATCTCATCACCTATTTAACCCATTCCCCTCCTCCACCCCCAGTACAATCAGTTTGTTCTCTGTAACTAAGAGTTTCTTGGTGTGTGTCTCTTTCTTTTTCCCTTTGCTCATTTGTTTTGCTTTCTTAAATTCCACATATGAGTGAAATCATATGGTATTTGTCTTTTTTTGACTGACTTATTTCACTTACATTATACTCTGAAGCTCCATCCAAGTCATTGTAAATAGCAAGATTTCATTCTTTTTTATGGATGAATAATATTTACATGTATAAATATATGAAATATATGTACCATCTTTCTTTATTCATATTTATATGTACCAACCATTTCTTCTTTATCCATTCATCTATCAATGGATGCTTTGGATGCTTCCATATCTTGACTGTTGTGAATAATACTGCTATAAACAGAGGGTTGCATGTGTGCCTTTGAATTAGTGTTTTTGTATTCTTTGGGTAAATACCCAGTAGTGTGATTGCTGGATTATATGGTACTTTTATTTAACTTTTTAACTTTATGGTAGTTTTGTACTTAAATTTTGGGGGAAACTCCGTACTGTTTTCCACAATGAAAGCACTAGTTTGCATTCCTACCAGCAGTGCAAGAGGGTTCTTTTTTCCTCCACATCCTCACCAACACCTGTTGTTTCTTCTGTTACTGATTTTAGCCATTCTGACAGTTGTGAGGTGATATCTCATTTAGTTTTGATTTGCATTTCAATGATGGTAAGTGATGATGAACACCTTTTCATGTGTCTATTGACCATCTGTATGTCTTCTTTGGAGCAATGTCTGTTCATGTCTTCTGCCCATTTTTTAATTGGATTATTTGTTTTTTGGGTGTTGAGTTGTATAAGTTCTTTATATATTTTAGATACTAACCCTTTATCAGATATGTCATTTGCAAATATCTTCTCCCATTCCATAGGTTGCCTTTTAACTTTGTTGATTGTTTCATTAACTGTGTAGAATTTTTTTTTTTTTAATCTTTATGTACTCCCGGTAGTTTATTTTTGCTTTTGTTTCTCTTGTCTCAGGAGACATATCTAGAAAGAAGTTGCTATAGCCGATGTCAAAGTGGTTACTCCCTGTGTTCTCCTCTAGGAATTTTATGGTTTCATGTCTCTTCAAGCTCTTTAATCAAAAAGGTCTTTAATCCATTTTGAATTTATTTTTGTGTATGGTGTAAGAAAGTGGTCCAGTTTTATTCTTTTGTATGTAGCTGTCCAGTTTTCCTATCACCATTTGTTGAAGAGATTGTCATTTCCCCATTGGATATTATCTCCTGCTTTGTTGAAAATCAATTGATCATATAGTTATGGGTTCATTTCTGGGGATTTTATTCTGTTCCATTGATCTATGTATCTATTTTTGTGACAGTACCATGCTAATTCACTAGTGCTTTGTAATATAATTTTGTAATAACTTTGTACAGAATCGTGATGTCTCTAGTCTTCCTTTCTTTTTCAAGGATGCCTTGGCTTTTCAGGGTCTTTGGTGGTTCCATACAAATTTTAGGATTGTTTACTGTAGCCCTGTGAAAGATGCTATTGTTATTTTGATAATGATTGCATTAAATGTGTAGACTGCTTTGGGGAGTATAGACATTTTAACAATTTCAATTCAAAAGTATGTAATGTGTTTCCATTTCTTTGTGTCATCTTCAATTTCTTTCATCAGTGTTTTATAGTTTTCAGAATACAGGTCTTTCACCTCTTTGGTTAGTTTTATTCCTAGGTATCTTACTGGTTTTGGTCCAATGGTAAATGAGATTGATTCTCAATTTCTCTTTCTGCTGCTTCATTATTGGTGATTAGAAATTCAACAGATTTCTGTACACTGATTTTTCATCCTGCAACACACTGAATTATTTAACATAGTCCAGTCATTATATCCTTTCACCCATAGATACTTTACATATAGTTCCAAAAAATGAGGACTTTATGTTTTTAATTTTTTAAAATCAATTTAAATTTTTTAAAATCAATTTATTTATTTTTAGTATTCATTATTTTTTCACCACACCCAGTGCTCCATGCAATCCATGCCCTCTATAATACCCACCACCTGGTACCCCAACCTCCCACACCCACCCGCCACTTCAAACCCCTCAGACTGTTTTTCAGAGTCTATAGTCTCTCATGGAGGACTTTATTTTTTAATATAACCACAAACACTGGAGGTATTTATACATGGGATTGTTGTGGCATGATTTGTATTTAAAAGATCACTCTGACTACTGATGGAGAAAAGATCAAAGGTATTCAATGATGGTAGTGAAGAGATTGGTTAGGTTACTTCAGTGGTCCAAGAGACAGATGGTGATCATTTGGATCATGGGTAGCATTGGAAATGGAGACAAGTCAGGCTGCTATAGATAGAAGGTAATAGTAGCTCTTGAAGCTAAGAAACTTTTTAATTATAAGGTTCTAAGGGAGCTCCTTCTCTGAGACCACAGTCACTTTTGTCAGCATTATCTAAATACTTTGAGGATAGTATGGCCTCAGGGAATTCTACTCTGGAGTGGCCAAGGATGATTGCTCTGAGGGTCACACATCTGGGCTGAGGTATAATTAAGCATGCTGCCCAAATATATATCAACTCCATAGCTTCAGAATACACATGGGATGCAGGTCATGGCATGGTAGAACACTCTTGGCACTACAAGATAAAATACTTGACCTGGTGGTCTGGGGTCCTAGCTGCTTGTGAGACTGCTGTGAATACTAAGATCATGGCTTCTGAAGGCCTGAAGTAGGATGGAGCTCTCAGAATCAGTTCTTGCCATACCATCCAATAGCACTATAGCCACAGAAAGTCCTAGCTTTGGTTAAAATGAAAAGAGGAGAAGTACAAATCAGAGAGTTGGGATAGAGTGTAAGATTTTACCTGAGGATTAGACTAGGCCATAAGATAACATGGGAAAAGGGAGGAGGATGTAAAGTAAGTCATAAGTTTGAGGCCAAGAAAATGAAAAACAGAGGTTAGTAAACAGTGCACAGCTGGTCAATGAAAGTGGTTCAGGATGTAGGCTGCAAGGTATGTCAGAGGTCTGTTCCAACTATGTGGTTTGAGATTTGGGTGGAACTGGGGGTGGCTGAGGCTAGGAATCCAATTGCGCATGATGAGACATGGCAGATATTCCTCCACTTGCCTTTGGGGTTACAGATGAAGGTATTATGTCTCCTGGTGCCTGAAGTTTCCAGTCTTATGTGGTCATGATTCCAGTACTTAGTTGTCTTAGAGGAATTTTAGTTTACTATTTTGAAGGGTGGGTAAAGTCTTCCTATTTCCCCAGGGATTTCTGTCAATAACAATTCAGAGCATGCATACCTCTGGCCCAGATACAATGTATCCCCATTTGATATAGACTGGACCATGGAAATGAGGAAATAACCCTGTCCCTCCAACTCCCAGGAGGAAGAAGCTTCCTGAGCTTATGCTCCAAGAAAATCATCCCAGACACCACATAACTGACCAGAATTTTAGCTACTAACAGGGTGAGTTGGACAGGTGCCTGAGGGGCCCACATTAAGTGCTGACAGTAGATTGAGATGAAAGCCACTGCTTTACAGTGGAAAAGACAGGGAGTGAGTGACCACAAAAATTAGCACATTATCATGGCCTCTGAGGAAGAAGTTCACGTGTAACAAACTTCTTAGCAGGAATCATGATGGTGATGATGATAATGATGATGATGGAATGGCTACCACTTATTGAGCACGTATTGTAGGTCAGACACTATACTAAATTTTAAATTAATATGTTTTATATTAATTGTCTCACTTAATCAATACAGTAATCCTGGGACGCTCTTATTATCCTCATTTTTACAGTTAAAGAAACAAAAACTTAGAATGGCTCATTAATTTGTCCAAAGTTACCCACTAGCTAGTAATGGGCTAAGTTCAAATTCAAATACATGCAATCTGAGCTCAGATCCTGAGCTCCTAGTTTTTATTTATTTATTTATTTATTTATTTTGCTATGTTGCCAATAGAATGTATCCATTCATAATACAAGATTGGGACAGAGAATCGGTAAGGTCTGATAGAGCAGATCCCCATGAATAAAACTTCGCATTATTCTGGAATATACTATGGCCTAGATTGGCAAGCAAACCCTATATATGAAAATTGGGCAGGCATGAAGATAGGATAGGGGAAAGAGCAGGCCCAGGAATTCAACTGCCCCATGACATAGATTCAATGATGCCTCTCAAAACACGTGTTCTTGGCACATGTTTTAGTAATAGTAATAGATGGTAGAATCACCCAAATACGTGCACTCTTTTTAGCTGCAGGAAGAGCCCAAGTAATAGTCCAATTTATACTAGAAAATATCTGTGGCCTCAAGTTCACATTCTTAGCCATATCCACTGAGTGGATCTTTAAAAATATTTTATTTTATTTAAATTCAATTAATTAACATACAGTGTATAATTAGTTCAGAGGTACAGTTTAGTGATTCATCAGTTGTATATAACACCCAGTGCTCATCACATCACATGCCCTCCTTAGTGCCCATCACCCAGTTACCCCATGCCACCACACACTTCTCCTCCAGCAACCCTCAGTTTGTTTTCTATAGTTAAGTCTCTTATGGTTTATCTCTCCCTCTGATTTCATCTTATTTTATTTTTCCCTCCCTTCCACTGTGTTTACCTGTTTTGTTTCTTAAATTCCACATATGAGTGAAATCATATAATTGTCTTTCTCTGATTGACTTATATCAATTAGCATAAGACCCTTTAGTTCCATCCATGTCATTGCAAATGGTTAAGATTTCATTTTTTGATAGCTGAGAAATATTCCATTGTGTGTGTGTGTGTATATATATATATATATATATATATATATATACCACATCTTCTTTATCCATTCATTTATCAGTGAACATCTGGGATCTTTCCATAGTTTGGTTATTGTGAACATTGTTGCCATGAACATTGGGGTACAGATACCCCTTTGGATCACTACATTTGTATCTTTTGGATAAATACTTAGTAGTGCAATTTGCTAGGTCATAGGGTAGCTCTAATTTTAACTTTTTGAGGAACCTCTATACTGTTTTCCAGAGTGATTGTACTAGTTTGCATTCCCACCAACACTGTAAGAGGCTTCCCCTTTCTCCACATACTCACCAATATTTGTTGTTTTCTGACTTGTTAATTTTAGCCATTCTAACTGGTATAAGGTGGTATCTCATTGTGGTTTTTATTTGTATTTCCCTGATGCCAAGCAATTTGGAGCATTTTTCCATGTATCTTCCGGCCATTTATATGTCTTCTTTGGAGAAATGTCTGTTCATGTCTTCTGCACATTTCTTGACTGGATTATTTGTTCTTTGAGTGTTGAGTTTGAGAAGTACTCTGTAGCTTTTGGATGCTAGCCCTTTATAAGTCATTTGCAAATATCTTCTCTCTGTAGGTTGTCTTTTGGTTTTGCTGACTGTTTCCTTTGTTGTGCCAAAGCTTCTTATCTCTATTAAGTCCCATTAGTTAATTTTTGGTTTCCCTTCATGTCTAGCAAGAAATCACTGTGGCCGAGGTCACAGAGGTTGCTACCTGTGTTCTCCTGTAGGATTTTGATGGATTCCTGTTGCACATTTAGGTCTTTCATCCATTTTGAGTTTATCTATGTGTATGGTGTAAGAAAATGATCCAGTTTCATTCTTCTGCAAGTGGCTCTCCAATTTTCCCAATACAATTTGTAGAAGAGACTGTCTTTTCCCCACTTAATATCCTTTCCTCCTTATTGAAGATTAGTTGGCCATAGAGCTGAGGGTCCATTTCTGGGTTCTCTCTTCTGTTCCATTGATCTACACGTCTGTTTTTGTGCCACTGAATACCTACTTAATGAAATTTCCCACTTGGAACACCTGAGAGAATTCATTGTGTAGGAGCCCTGTCAAAGCCTTCTGAAAGTACCTACCAAGAAAGTGGCATCATCCTAAAGAGGGTTTGCACAAGACTGTGGAATTCCAAAGCAAAAAAAAAAAAAGCCAACTTGTTCCACCTAGACTCTTAGTGGCACATCACCTTTGGTAAAAATCAATACATTACTTTTAATTTTTCCAAGAATCCAGCATAACCACCATGCAGGGGAGATTTTCATGAGCATGCACTTGGAAAATCCAGTGTTTTGTCCTCTCTAATCAAGCTAGAAATCCTTCATCTTTGCTTCCATACTATAAAGTCAAAGCATTACAAAGCTTCATCACAAATCCAGGGGGCTTATCACCATGCAACTGTTCTCATGGTGGTTAGTGTGGTTATAGATTTTTTTAAAAGCCATGCTATGCGATTGATAGTCTTTATTCCTCGTGTTCACCCTGATATTCTCTGGAGATTCTTAAGAATCCAATAAGTCCACAATCCACATTACTAGTTAACCCCAGAATATTGTCACATGTCCTTTCAGTGAGCTTGTCAGACATTTAAGCCAATTTATCTGCCTCTAAGTTACCTGGAATGCTGACTAAGAAAATAGCCTTCTATAATAATACAACTTTTCAGAAAAAGACAAGGAGAACTGCTTCTGTACTAGGATTTTGACTATACCACATGTTGATATACCAGAGCCCATATTTGAATAAGATAGCATGGTAGTCATCAATGCTGTTCACCAGTAATTTTTGGTTTTCCTTCTTCAGGCACAGAGTAGAATTGTACTTCCTTCTCTCCCTTAAAGTTAAGCATGGCCATATGACTTTCTTTGGCCAGTGAAAAATGAGTAGAATTGACATAGGTCACTTCTCTGTGGAAACTTAAAGGATCAGTGAGTAATTCAGCTGTTCTCCCTTGATGCAACAGTTTATGGAAATGATTTGAGATGGAAGCTCTGTCAGCTTGGGTCTTCAATGACTATGATAAGTAGAGTTCCCAGCTGACCCACAATGCACATGTAGCATAAACAAGAAATAAACCTTTATTGTACTCATTTTAGGGACTGTCACTACAGCAAAACCTAAACTATCCTGACTAATACAGACAAGTATTTTCTCTCTCAGAGATGAAAGGTTCAGGAATTTAAGGATACAGATAAGACCTTAGGATTTTAGCTTTTCTGACTCCATTCCTCACTAAGACTTCAGCTCTTCGAGTAGAAGATAAGAATGGAAAAGTATGACTTTGGCAGAATTACTTAGCCTCAACACAGTGACTATAAGTAACCACTTCCTGTTTTGAATAATCTCAGCTTCTTGGGCCAGCTTAAAGAGTTATTCACAAAGTTGGACCTAGAGGAGATGTTTGTGAATACAGGAAGGTGGTGAGTGGAAAATAGCCTTCCAGTTATCTTTGAGGGCCTTGTCTTGCCAAACAAGCCTGAATCACCCCTGGAGCATGTGGCCAATGGCCAATAATGGTGGTCCTTCCCACTTTAGCTCTTATTTTCTCCCTTTCAGCGTTCCCCAATTTTCTACTCTATGTCTTTCATTTCTAGTCTTACTCTTCCACTTTGGACTCAACTTCCCTGATTTTTTTTGATGCTTGGTGTTTACTTATTGGATCTTGCCACCCCTGGACACCACAAAACAACAGCAGCCACAGTATTTCCCATTACTGAACACCCATTATGTTCCAGGCACTGTACTAAGTGTTGCCTCATCTAATTTGAATCTCAAAATAGCTCCTCCCAAAAGTAGGTTTTGTCAGAGTTTCCATTTTATAAATGAGAAAAAAAAAAAAACGAGGCTCAGAGAGAATAAGTGAGCTAGTGGATGATAATTCCAGAGTTCCAATTAATTGTATCCCATGTCACCCTAAAATCCATAGTTTACCAACTTTACAAGCATTCAGCTCTGGCCCTTGGATCTTAAACTATAGTAGCTACCTGACCACTGCCTAAATTTTCAAAGGGGTCTGTCTCAGCCCTTGGTAGAGAATCAGTCACTACAGACACTTAGGGAAGTTTGAATAATCAATGTTGCCCTTAGCAACAAATTCTGGATTGACTTTTCTAGCATCCTGGACCAAGGGGCTATGGTAAACCTGGATTATATTACCATTTATTCTCCAAAACTTACCCCCCAAAGTCCCCCAATCTGGGAAAGCCCAAGTCATCCCTACAGCATCACCTCTGAGCCCACACAAAATTATATGCCTGAAAGGCTGAAAATCTTATTCATGGACTTGGGCTTGTCAAATAGCTTCCCAAGCCATCCAGGAAATATTTAAGGACTTATTGAGATTATAGAGGTTCACAACCTATCTGTTTTTCCAGGCTGTTTCTGTGATCCATGCCACTGATGGGCTTCCTAGTAGTTACAAGAGAACTGTTCTATCACAAAAGGCCTCTGAACACTGGTAGAGGGTACTTTGTCTCTCGTTCTTGTTTTTCTAGAAAGCTGATTACAGTGAAGATAAACTCTATAGGATGGGAACAAAAGCTGCTTCAGATGCCTATAAGACTTACCTTGGCGGACTCTAGACAATCTCTGACCACAAGGTCAAAACATTACATTCGTAAGCAGCTTCCTCTCAGTCCACATCAATGCAGTTGGTCCCTTTCCTTAGATATTTCAGATGCAAATCACCATCTCATTGTGAGTTCCTCCTTGCTGAGATACTGTGGCCCCAAAGACACAAGAAAAGTTATGTGACAAATAGATAAATGTATAAACCATCAAGATAAGGTTTATATATTTATATATATACAAGATATACATATCTTACATATACAAGATAAGGCTTTCCACAATATCTTTCAAAGACTAGAAGAATGGGAGGTAAAAGAGGCCACTCCACCAGAAGACCACAGCCCATCCTATCAAGGGAAGACTTCAGACATATCAACCATTACACAGTCCTAGCTGTGCCTCCATAGACTTCTGGTGGCCAAAGAAGACTTGAACCTCACAAGACATTGGTATGAATGGGAGTTCACAAATCCAGGAGGCTATTGGGGCTATCAAAGTCCCATCGAGATCACTGCAACACTTTCTAACAGGAGATGCTTACCTCATGATCTGTGCTGAGCCTCATTTCCTTCCCAGGGCCATACAGCCTTATGGTGGTGGTAGGTGCTCTCACCATGGTGGTATATTTTACTTTGCTCCAAATTTTCATCAATCCCAGCTACTGCTGCCTTGCAAAGCAGGAAATTCAATTTTGTCTCACAAGTTTGTACGTTTGACAGTTTTCAAAACCCTCTCTGTCCACATTAGATTATCACCTACCATCCACAAACAAGACTATATACTGAGTCTGACAGCAGAATCATAGAAGGGTACCTCCTGATATAGACATTACAACTACCGTGGAGGCTCCACCTACATCCTGATCATAAAGTCAATATCTAAGAACTTTTCTTTCTTCACTAAGCATACCCTGGCCTAATTACAGGCTTCACTCTCTGCTTCCTCAAACCACAGAGTACCATCATAGCTACAGACCACCCAGAAAAACCTAGCATAAATTATGTATGATATAGCAAGAAGCTATATTAGGCACCAAACATCAGCCAAAGCTTGGCTTGTAGGCAGCAACAGATCCATTCAAAAGACTAAAGAGGTGGTTCTCTATATCACTGAATCAGATATGATTTTTTGTAAAGCATCCATTGTGTAAGTCCCTCAACTGTGCCTACTACATTTTTGGAGATGGTCCCTTTAATGTTGTATAAGGAGTAAGGCTATAGTAGTCTAATATGGGAGCCAAAAAAAACCTTCCCTAACCCTGTGAAAGGCTTATGCTTTAATGGAGGCCCTGAGTTTATAAACCTTTTAAAAAAACAAACTGCAAATTCCAATACAGCTCCTTTCTAACTCTTTTTTGCCATTATTGCCATTAATTATTTTTAAAAATATTTTTAAATTTATTTGAGAGAAAGAGAGAGAGCACAAGCATGGAAGAGAGGCAGGGGGAGAGGGAGAAGCAGACTCCCTGCTGAGTAGGGAGTCAGACATAGGGCTTGATCCCAGAACCCTGAGATCATGATGTGAGCAGATGCTTAACTGACTGAACCCCCAGGTGCACTTGTCTTTACTTTTTATACACTACAATTTCACTGACACAATTTTGTTATTATTGTTTTATGCATTCATCTTTTAAATTAGGGAAGAAAAAAGTAAAATCATATACTTTATACTGTCTTTATATTTATCTATGCAATTACCTTTACCATTGCTCTTTATTTCTTCATATGAATCCCAATTACCATCTACTATCTTTTCTTTTCAGTTTGAAGTAATAATTCCTTTTGGTATTTCTTGTACATAGCTACTGGTGACAGATTCTCTCAGTATTTACTTATATGGTAATAGATTTATCTTTTATTTTTCAAAGATAATACTGCTGAATTTAGAATTATTGATTCACAATCTTTTTCTTTTTCTTCTTTTTTAACTTATTTTACATAAATTTGATTAGTTAACATATAGTGTATCATTAGTTTCATATATAGAGTACAGTAATTCATCAGGTGTTTATAATACCCAGTGCTCATTATATCACATGCCCTCTTTAATGCCCATCAACCAATTACCTCATCACCCACCACATTCCCTCCAGAAATCCTGTTTGTTTCCTATAGGTAGAGAGTCTCTTATGGTTTGTCTCCCTCTCTGTTTCATCTTATTTTGTTTCCCTTCCCATTCCCTCTGATCCTGTTTAGTTTCATAAATTACACAGATGAGTTAAACAATATAATTGTCTTTCTCTTATTGATTTATTTCGCTTAGCATAAGACACTCCAGTTCCATCCACATCAATTAAAATGGTAAGATATCATCTTTTCTGATGGCTGTATAATACTCCATTGTATACATATACACCACATTTTCTTTTTCTTTCAAAACTTTAAATATACTATCACATAGTCTTCTGGTTTTCTTTGTTTCCGATGAAAAGTCAGGGATCATTTGTATGTGATAAGTCATTTTTCTCTTTCTGCTTTCAAGTTTTTCTCTTTGACCTTGGCTTTCCTCAATGTGATTATGATGTGTCTAGGTGTGGATCTCTCTATTTCTTATATTTGGAGGTCATTGACTTTCTTGGATATGTAGATTAGTATTTATCATCAAATTTGGAAAGTTCTCAGTTATTATTTATTCAAATTTTTCTTTACCCTTTTCTCTCTCTCCCCTCCTTCAAGGATTCTCATTATGCATCTGTTGGCATATTTGATGGTGTTCCCCTGGTCCCTCAGGCACTTTCATACTTCTTCATTCTTTTCTTTTTCTGCTTCTCAGAGTAGATAATTTGAATCAACTTGTGTTTAAGCTCACTAATTCTTTCTATTGCGAGTTCAAATCTCTATTCCCCTAACAACAGAGTATCAAAATACGTGACCAATAAAACCAGGATCTAATTGATATCTATGGAATATTTTATACAACAGCTTGATACATGTTTTTCTCAAATTCACATGCAACATTCACCAGATGGACCACATTATTGGCCATAAAACTCACCTTAACATGTTTAAACTGAAAGAAATTATTCGAAGTATGCTCTCAAATAAAAAAAGAATTAAACTAGTAATCAATAACAGAAAGGTAGCTGGAAAATCCCAAAATATTTAACAACACAGCTCTTTAAAAAAGTGATCTCAAAAGAAACTTTAAAATGTGAAAATACAACTTATCAAAATTTATGGGATACATAAAAGTGCTTAGAAGGAAAATTAAGCATTGAATGCATACTTAGGAAAAAAGGAAGATTGAAAAGGAATAAACCAAGGTTACAGCTTTGGCCAATTTATTTTTGACAAAGGTACAAAGGCAGTTCAATGAAGGAAGAATGTTTTCAACAAATTGTGCTGGACCAATTGTATATCCATGTACAAAAAAAAGTGAAATGAAATAAAACAAAGAACTTTAACCTAAACCTCATATCTTATAAACAACATAATTCAAAATGGAAAATAAACTTAAATGTAAAATTTTAAACTATAAAACTGAGGAAAAATACACAGGATAAAATCTTTGTGACCCAGTGGAGGTAGAGTTCTTACATAAGATGCCAAACTATGATCCATAAAGGAGGAAGTTGGTAACTTATATTTCATCAAAATTAAAAGTTTTTGTTTTGGTATAACCCTCAACTCTATGGTGAAATAATCTTTGACAAAGTAGGAAAAAATATACAGTGGAAAAAAGACAGTCTCCTCAATGAATGGTGCTGGGAAAATTGGACAGCTATGTGTAGAAGAATGAAACTTGACCATTCTCTTACACCATACAAAAAGATAAACTCGAAATAGATTAAAGATCTCAATGTGATCTTAATGATTTCTCTTCTCCTGCTGGGCTTATGGTTTCTTTCTTGTTCTTTCTCCAGCTCCTTTAGGTGTAGGGTTACGTTGTGTACCTGAGACCTTTCTTGTTTCTTGAGAAAGGCTTGTACCGCTATATATTTTCCTCTCAGGACTGCCTTTGTTGTGTCCCACAGATTTTGAACTGTTGTATTTTCATTATCATTTGTTTCCATGATTTTTTTCAATTCTTCTTTAATTTCCCGGTTGACCCATTCATTCTTTAGAAGGATGCTGTTTAGTCTCCATGTATTTGGGTTCTTTCCAAACTTCCTTTTGTGGTTGAGTTCTAGCTTTAGAGCATTGTGGTCTGAAAATATGCAGGGAATGATCCCAATCTTTTGATACCAGTTGAGTCCTGATTTAGGACCGAGGATGTGATCTATTCTGGAGAATGTTCCATGTGCACTAGAGAAGAATGTGTATTCTGTTGCTTTGGGATGAAATGTTCTGAATATATCTGTGATGTCCATCTGGTCCAGTGTGTCGTTTAAGGCCTTTATTTCCTTGCTGATCTTTTGTTTGGATGATCTGTCCATTTCAGTGAGGGGAGTGTTAAAGTCCCCTACTATTACTGTATTATTGTTGATGTGTTTCTTTGATTTTGTTATTAATTGGTTTATATAGTTGGCTGCTCCCACGTTGGGGGCATAGATATTTAAAATTGTTAAATCCTCTTGTTGGACAGACCCTTTGAGTATGATATAGTTTCCTTCCTCATCTCTTATTATAGTCTTTGGCTTAAAATCTAATGGATCTGATATAAGGATTGCCACTCCTGCTTTCTTCTGATGTCCATTAGCATGGTAAATTCTTTTCCACCCCCTCACTTTAAATCTGGAGGTGTCTTCGGGCTTAAAATGAGTTTCTTGGAGGCAACATATAGATGGGTTTTGTTTTTTTATCCATTCTGATACCCTGTGTCTTTTGACAGGGGCATTTAGCCCCATAAACATTCAGGGTAACTATTGAGAGATATGAATTTAGTGCCATTGTATTGCCTGTAAGGTGACTGTTACTGTATATGGTCTCTGTTCCTTTCTGATCTACCACTTGTAGGCTCTCTCTTTGCTTAGAGGACCCCTTTCACGATTTCCTGTAGAGCTGGTTTGGTGTTTGCAAATTCTTTCCGTTTTTGTTTGTCCTGGAAGCTTTTAATCTCTCCTTCTATTTTCAATGATAGCCTAGCTGGATATAGTATTCTTGGCTGCATGTTTTTCTCGTTTAGTGCTTTGAAAATATCATGCCAGCTCTTTCTGGCCTGCCAGGTCTCTGTGGATAAGTCAGCTGCCAATCTAATATTTTTACCATTGTATGTTACAGACTTCTTTTCCCGGGCTGCTTTCAGGATTTTCTCTTTGTCACTGAGACTTGTAAATTTTACTATTAGGTGACGGGGTGTGGGCCTATTCTTATTGGTTTTGAGGGGCGTTCTCTGAACCTCCTGAATTTTGATGCTCGTTCCCTTTGCCATATTGGGGTAATTCTCCCCAATAATTCTCTCCAGTATACCTTCTGCTCCCCTCTCTCTTTCTTCTTCTTCTGGAATCCCAATTATTCTAATGTTGTTTCGTCTTATGGTGTCACTTATCTCTCGAATTCTCCCCTCGGGGTCCAGTAGCTGTTTGTCCCTCTTTTGCTCAGCTTCTTTATTCTCTGTCATTTGGTCTTCTATATCACAAATTCTTTCTTCTGCCTCATTTATCCTAGCAGTGAGAGCCTCCATTTTTGATTGCACCTCATTAATAGCTTTTTTGATTTCAACTTGGTTAGATTGTAGTTCTTTTATTTCTCCAGAAAGGGCTTTTATATCTCCCGAGAGGGTTTCTCTACTATCTTCCATGCCTTTTTCGAGCCCGGTTAGAACCTTGAGAATTGTCATTCTGAACTCTAGATCTGACATATTACCAATGTCTGTATTGATTAGGTCCCTAGCCATCGGTACTGCCTCTTGTTCTTTTTTTTTTTGTGTTGAATTTTTCAGCCTTGTCATTTTGTCCAGATAAGAGTACATGAAGGAGCAAGTAAAATACTAAAAGGGTGGCAACAACCCCAGGAAAATATGCTTTAACCAAATCAGAAGAGATCCCAAATCGTGAGGGGGAGAAAGAGGATAAAAAGAGCTTCAAAAAGGAAGAAAAAAAAAAGAAAAAAGAAAAAGAAAAGAAAAGAAAAGAATTTAAAAAAAGAAAACACATAAGAAAAATATAAAAAAGAGAAAATATATATATTAGATAAACTAGTTAAAAAACGTTAAAAAAGAAAAGGGTAAAAGTTAAAAAAAAAGTTTACCAGAAGGAAGAAAAAAAAATAAAAAATGAAAAAGAAAAAAATTAAATTAACTGCAAGACTAAAAAAAAATCACAGGGAAAAAGCCATGAGTTCCGTGCTTTGCTTTCTCCTCCTCTGGAATTCTGCTGCTCTCCATGGTATTCAAACCGCACTCCTTGGTAGGTGAACTTGGAATCGGCTGGATTTCTTGTTGATCTTCTGGGGCAGGGGCCTGTTGTAGTGATTCTCAAGGGTCTTTTCCCCAGGGGGAATTACACTGCCCTTACCAGGGGCCGGGGTGAGTAATCCGCTCAGGTTTCCTTTCAGGAGCTTTTGTTCCCTGGGCGCTTTCCGTAGAGTTCCGGAGGACGGGAATACAAATGGCGGCCTCCTGGTCTCCGGACCGGAGGAGCCGAGAGCCCAGGGCCCCACTCCTCAGTGCGCCCTCAGAGAACAGCACCCAGTTACTCCCGTCTGCCTGACCTCCGGCCGCGCTCCGAGCTCACCTAGCCTGCGACCGGTTCAAGGTAACACCGAGCTGAGCTTACTGTCGGCTCTGTCTCGGTAGCCGGCTTTCCCATTCCAATACCAACAAGCTCTGCGACACTCAGACACCCCCGATCCTTCTCTGACCCTTCGGGACCTGAGGCCACGCTGACCCCGCATGGGCTTCGCCCCGGGCAGCCTCTGGAGCGATATCCATCAGCGGAACAGACTTTTAAAAGTCCTGATTTTGTGCGTGGTTGCTCCACCGCTTGCCGGGAGCCGCCCCCCCCCCCCACGGTCTTTCTTCCCGTCGCTTTTGATTCACTTCTCCGCTGGTCCTACCTTTCAGAAAGTGGTTGTTTTTCTGTTTCCAGAATTGCTGTTCTTCTTCTCTTTGATCTGCCGAAGGATTTTCAGGTGTTTGCAATCTTTAGATAAGCTATCTAGCTGATCTCCGGCTAGCTGAAGTAGTCTCAGCCTGCTATTTCTCTGCCATCTTGACTCCTCCTGAACCTCTTTTTATCCCCTTTATCCCCCCTCACGATTTGGGATCTCTTCTGATTTGGTTAAAGCATATTTTCCTGGGGTTGTTGCCACCCTTTTAGTATTTTACTTGCTCCTTCATGTACTCTTATCTGGACAAAATGACAAGGCTGAAAAATTCAACACAAAAAAAAAAAGAACAAGAGGCAGTACCGATGGCTAGGGACCTAATCAATACAGACATTGGTAATATGTCAGATCTAGAGTTCAGAATGACAATTCTCAAGGTTCTAACCGGGCTCGAAAAAGGCATGGAAGATAGTAGAGAAACCCTCTCGGGAGATATAAAAGCCCTTTCTGGAGAAATAAAAGAACTACAATCTAACCAAGTTGAAATCAAAAAAGCTATTAATGAGGTGCAATCAAAAATGGAGGCTCTCACTGCTAGGATAAATGAGGCAGAAGAAAGAATTTGTGATATAGAAGACCAAATGACAGAGAATAAAGAAGCTGAGCAAAAGAGGGACAAACAGCTACTGGACCCCGAGGGGAGAATTCGAGAGATAAGTGACACCATAAGACGAAACAACATTAGAATAATTGGGATTCCAGAAGAAGAAGAAAGAGAGAGGGGAGCAGAAGGTATACTGGAGAGAATTATTGGGGAGAATTACCCCAATATGGCAAAGGGAACGAGCATCAAAATTCAGGAGGTTCAGAGAACGCCCCTCAAAACCAATAAGAATAGGCCCACACCCCGTCACCTAATAGTAAAATTTACAAGTCTCAGTGACAAAGAGAAAATCCTGAAAGCAGCCCGGGAAAAGAAGTCTGTAACATACAATGGTAAAAATATTAGATTGGCAGCTGACTTATCCCACAGAGACCTGGGCAGGCCAGAAAGAGCTGGCATGATATTTTCAAAGCACTAAACGAGAAAAACATGCAGCCAAGAATACTATATCCAGCTAGGCTATCATTGAAAATAGAAGGAGAGATTAAAAGCTTCCAGGACAAACAAAAACGGAAAGAATTTGCAAACACCAAACCAGCTCTACAGGAAATCGTGAAAGGGGTCCTCTAAGCAAAGAGAGAGCCTACAAGTGGTAGATCAGAAAGGAACAGAGACCATATACAGTAACAGTCACCTTACAGGCAATACAATGGCACTAAATTCATATCTCTCAATAGTTACCCTGAATGTTAATGGGCTAAATGCCCCTGTCAAAAGACACAGGGTATCAGAATGGATAAAAAACACAACCCCATCTATATGTTGCCTCCAAGAAACTCATTTTAAGCCCGAAGACACCTCCAGATTTAAAGTGAGGGGGTGGAAAAGAATTTACCATGCTAATGGACATCAGAAGAAAGCAGGAGTGGCAATCCTTATATCAGATCCATTAGATTTTAAGCCAAAGACTATAATAAGAGATGAGGAAGGAAACTATATCATACTCAAAGGGTCTGTCCAACAAGAGGATTTAACAATTTTAAATATCTATGCCCCCAACGTGGGAGCAGCCAACTATATAAACCAATTAATAACAAAATCAAAGAAACACATCAACAATAATACAGTAATAGTAGGGGACTTTAACACTCCCCTCACTGAAATGGACAGATCATCCAAACAAAAGATCAGCAAGGAAATAAAGGCCTTAAACGACACACTGGACCAGATGGACATCACAGATATATTCAGAACATTTCATCCCAAAGCAACAGAATACACATTCTTCTCTAGTGCACATGGAACATTCTCCAGAATAGATCACATCCTCGGTCCTAAATCAGGACTCAACTGGTATCAAAAGATTGGGATCATTCCCTGCATATTTTCAGACCACAATGCTCTAAAGCTAGAACTCAACCACAAAAGGAAGTTTGGAAAGAACCCAAATACATGGAGACTAAACAGCATCCTTCTAAAGAATGAATGGGTCAACCGGGAAATTAAAGAAGAATTGAAAAAAATCATGGAAACAAATGATAATGAAAATACAACAGTTCAAAATCTGTGGGACACAACAAAGGCAGTCCTGAGAGGAAAATATATAGCGGTACAAGCCTTTCTCAAGAAACAAGAAAGGTCTCAGGTACACAACGTAACCCTACACCTAAAGGAGCTGGAGAAAGAACAAGAAAGAAACCCTAAGCCCAGCAGGAGAAGAGAAATAATAAAGATCAGAGCAGAAATCAATGAAATAGAAACCAAAAAAAACAATAGAACAAATCAACGAAACTAGGAGCTGGTTCTTTGAAAGAATTAATAAAATTGATAAACCCCTCGCCCGACTTATCAAAAAGAAAAGAGAATGGACCCAAATAAATAAAATCATGAATGAAAGAGGAGAGATCACAACTAACACCAAAGAAATACAAACTATTATAAGAACATACTATGAGCAACTCTACGCCAATAAATTTGACAATCTGGAAGAAATGGATGCATTCCTAGAAACATATAAAATACCACAACTGAACCAGGAAGAAATAGAAAGCCTGAACAGACCCATAACCAGTAAGGAGATTGAAACAGTCATTAAAAATCTCCAATAAACAAAAGCCCAGGGCCAGACGGCTTCCCAGGGGAATTCTACCAAACATTTAAAGAAGAACTAATTCCTATGCTCCTGAAACTGTTTCAAAAAATAGAAATGGAAGGAAAACTTCCAAACTCATTTTATGAGGCCAGCATCACCTTGATCCCAAAACCAGACAAGGATCCCATCAAAAAAGAGAGCTATAGACCAATATCCTTTATGAACACAGATGCGAAAATACTCAACAAAATTCTAACTAATAGGATTCAACAGTACATTAAAAAGATTATTCACCACGACCAAGTGGGATTTATTCCAGGGCTGCAAGGTTGGTTCAACATCCGCAAATCAGTCAATGTGATACAACACATCAATAAAAGAAAGAACAAGAAGCATATGATCCTCTCAATAGATTCTGAAAAAGCATTTGACAAAGTACAGCATCCCTTCCTGATCAAAACTCTTCAAAGTGTAGGGATAGAGGGCACATACCTCAATATCATCAAAGCCATCTATGAAAAACCCACCGCAAATATAATTCTCAATGGAGAGAAACTGAAAGCTTTTCCGCTAAGGTCAGGAACACGGCAGGGATGTCAATTTTCACCACTGCTATTCAACATAGTACTAGAGGTCCTAGCCTCAGCAATCAGACAACAAAAGGAAATTAAACGCATTCAAATCAGCAAAGAAGAAGTCAGATTATCACTCTTCGCAGATGATATGATACTATATGTGGAAAACCCAAAAGACTCCACTCCAAAACTGCTAGAACTTGTACAGGAATTCAGTAAAATGTCAGGATATAAAATCAATGCACTGAAATCAGTTGCATTTCTCTACACCAACAGCGAGACAGAAGAAAGAGAAATTAAGGAGTCAATCCCATTTACAATTGCACCCAAAACCATAAGATACGTAGGAATAAACCTAACCAAAGAGGCACAGAATCTATACTCAGAAAACTATAACGTACTCATGAAAGAAATTGAGGAAGACACAAAGAAATGGAAAAATGTCCCATGCTCCTGGATTGAAAGAACAATTATTGTGAAAATGTCTATGCTTCCTAAAGCAATCTACACATTTAATGCAATTCCTATCAAAGTATCATCCATCTTTTTCAAAGAAATGGAACAAATAATTCTAAAATTTATATGGAACCAGAAAAGACCTCGAATAGCCAAAGGGATATTGAAAAAGAAAGCCAACGTTGGTGGCATCACAACTCCGGACTTCAAGCTCTATTACAAAGCTGTCATCATCAAGACAGCATGGTACTGGCACAAAAACAGACACATAGACCAATGGAACAGAATACAGAGCCCGGAAATAGACCCTCAACTCTACAGTCAATTAATCTTTGACAAAGCAGGAAAGAATGTCCAATGGAAAAAAAACAGCCTCCTCAATAAATGGTGCTGGGAATATTGGACAGCCACATGCCGAAAAATGAAATTGGACCATTGCCTTACACCACACACAAAAATAGACTCAAAATGGATGAAGGACCTCAATGTGCGAAAGGAATCCATCAAAATCCTTGAGGAGAACACAGGCAGCAACCTCTTCGACCTCAGCCACAGCAACATCTTCCTAGGAACAACGCAAAAGGCAAGGGAAGCAAGGGCAAAAATGAACTATTGGGATTTCATCAAGATCAAAAGCTTTTGCACAGCAAAGGAAACAATTAACAAAATCAAAAGACAACTGACAGAATGGGAGAAGATATTTGCAAACGACATATCAGATAAAGGACTAGTGTCCAGAATCTATAAAGAACTTAGCAAACTCAACACCCAAAGAACAAATAATACAATCAAGAAATGGGCAGAGGACATGAACAGAGATTTCTGCAAAGAAGACATCCAGATGGCCAACAGACACATGAAAAAGTTCTCCATATCACTCGGCATCAGGGAAATACAGATCAAAACCACAATGAGATATCACCTCACACCAGTCAGAATGGCTAAAATCAACAAGTCAGGAAATGACAGATGCTGGCGAGGATGCGGAGAAAGGGGAACCCTCCTACACTGTTAGTGGGAATGCAAGCTGGTGCAGCCACTCTGGAAAACAGCATGGAGGTTCCTCAAAATGTTGAAAATAGAACTGCCCTATGACCCAGCAATTGCACTATTGGGTATTTACCCTAAAGATACAAACGTAGTGATCCAAAGGGGCACGTGCACCCGAATGTTTATAGCAGCAATGTCCACAATAGCCAAACTATGGAAAGAACCTAGATGTCCATCAACAGATAAATGGATCCAGAAGATGTGGTATATATTCACAATGGAATACTATGCAGCCATCAAAAGAAATGAAATCTTGCCATTTGCGACAACATGGATGGAACTAGAGCGTATCATGCTTAGCGAAATAAGTCAAGCAGAGAAAGACAACTATCATATGATCTCCCTGATATGAGGAAGTGGTGATGCAACATGGGGGCTTAAGTGGGTAAGAGAAGAATCAATGAAACAAGATGGGATTGGGAGGGAGACAAACCATAAGTGACTCTTAATCTCACAAAACAAACTGAGGGTTGCTGGGGGGAGGGGGTTTGGGAGAAGGGGGTGGGATTATGGACATTGGGGAGGGTATGTGCTTTGGTGAGTGCTGTGAAGTGTGTAAACCTGGTGATTCATAGACCTGTACCCCTGGGGATAAAAATATATGTTTATAAGAATAAATAAAAAAAGAGGTTCACAAAGGAAGAAAGAAAAAGAAAGAAAAAATAGCAAAGAAAAGAATTTAAAAAAAGAAAACGAATAAAGAAAAATATAAAAAAGAAAATATATATATATTAGATAAACTAGTTAAAAAACATTAAAAAAGAAAAGGGTAAAAGTTAAAAAAATATTTTACCAGAAGGCGAGAAAAAAAACAAAAAGTGAAAAAGAAAAATATTAAATTACCTGCAAGACTAAAAAAAAATCACAGGGAAAAAGCCATGAGTTACGTGCTTTGCTTTCTCCTCCTCTGGAATTCTGCTGGTCTCCTTGGTATTGAAACCGCACTCCTTGGTAGGTGAACTTGGTCTCGGCTGGATTTCTTGTTGATCTTCTGGGGGAGGGGCCTGGTGTAGTGATTCTCAAGTGTCTTTGCCCCAGGCAGAATTGCACCACCCTTACCAGGGGCGGGCTGAGTAATCCCCTCGGGTTTGCTTTCAGAATCTTTTGTTCCCTGAGCGCTTTCCGTAGAGTTCCGGAGGATGGTAATACAAATGGCGGCCTCCTGGTCTCCGGCCCGGAGGAGCCGAGAGCCTAGGGCCCCAATCCTCAGTGCGCCCTCAGAGAACAGTGCCCAGTTACTCCCGTCTGCCTGACCTCCGTCCGTGCTCCGAGCTCACCGAGCCTGCACCGGTTCAAGGTAACCCCGAGCTGTGAGTTTACTGTCTGCTCTGTCTCTGTAGCTGGCTTTCCTGTTCCAATACCCACAAGCTCTGTGACACTCAGACACCCCCAATCCTTCTGTGACCCTGCAGGTCCTGAGGCCACGCTGACCCCGCGTGGGCTTTGCCCTGGTTTAGCCTCTGGAGCGATGTCCCTCAGCGGAACAGACTTTTAAGTCTCGATTTTGTGCTCCATTGCTCCGCCGCTTGCCGGGAGCCGGCCCCTCCCCCTGCTGTTCTTCTCTTCGATCTGCAGATGGATGTGCAGGTGTTTGCAATCTTTAGATAAGCTATCTAGCTAATCTCCTGCTAGCTGAAGTAGTCTCAGCCTGCTACTTCTCCGCCATCTTGACTCCTCCTCCCAGTATAGACATTTTAACAATGTTTATTCTTCTGATCCAAGAGCATGGAATAGTCTTTCATCTTTTTGTGTCTTCTTCAATTTCTTTCATGAGTGTTCTGTAGTTCCTCAAGTACAGATCCTTTACCTCTTTGGTTAGGTTTATTCCCAGGTATCTTATGGTTCTTGGTGCTATAGTAAATGGGAATTGATTCTCTAATTTCCCTTTCTGTATTTTCATTGTTAGTGTATAAGAACGTCACTGATTTCTGCACATTGACTTTGTATCCTGCCACGTTGCTGAATTGCTGTATGAGTTCTAGTAGTTTGGGGGTGGAGTCTTTTGGGTTTTCCATATAAAGAATCATGTCATCTGCGAAGAGAGAGAGTTTGACTTCTTCATTGCCAATTTGGATACCTTTTATTTCTCTTTGTTGCCTGATTGCTGTTGCTAGGACATCTAATACTATGTTGAACAAGAGTGGTGAAAGTGGGCATCCTTGTCTTGTTCCTGATCTCAATGGGAAAGCTGTAAGCTTTTTCCCTATACTTTGAAGCATTTTAATCAGGATTTGTCAAATGCTTTTTCTGCATCAATTGAGAGGACCATGTGGTTCTTCTCTATTCTCATATTAATTTGTTCTATCACATTGATTGATTTGTGAATGTTGAACCATTCTTGTAGCCCAGGTATGAATCCCACCTGATCATGGTGGATAATCTTTTTAATGTGCTGTTGGATCCTATTTGCTAGGATCTTGTTGAGAATCTTAGCATCCATATTCATATTGGTCTGAAATTCTCCTTTTTGGTAGGGTCTTTGCCTGGTTTGGGGATCAGGGTAATGCTGGCTTCATAGAAAGAGTCTGGAAATTTTCCTTCTGCTTCAATTTTTTGAAACAGCTTCAGGAGAATAGGTGTTATTTCTTCTTTGAAAGTTTGGTAGAATTCTCCAGGAAATCCATCAGGTCCTGGGATCTTGGTTTTTGGGAGGTTTTTGATCACTGCTTCAATCTCATTTCTAGATATTGGTCTCTTCAGGTTGTCGATTTCTTCCTGGTTCAATTTTGGGAGTTTATAGTTTTCCAGGAATGCATCCATTTCATCTAGGTTGCTAAGCTTATTGGCATATAACTGTTGATAATAACTTCTGATGATTGTTTCTACTTCCTTGGTGTTAGTTGTGATCTTTCCCTTTTCCTTCATAATTGTATGAATTTGGGCTTTCTCTCTTTTCTTTTGGATTAGTGTGGCCAATGGTTTATCGATCTTATTGATTCTTTCAAAAAACAGATTCTAGTTTTATTGATATGTTCTACTGTATCTCTGGTTTCTACCTCATTGATCTCAGCTCTAATCTTGATGATTTCCCTTCTTATGTGTGGAGTTGGTTTGATTTGTTGTTGATTCTCCAGTTCTTTAAGATGTAGAGACAGCTGGTGTATTCTGGATTTTTCAATTTTTTTTGAGGAAGGCTTGGATGGCTATGTATTTCCCCCTTAGGACCGCCTTTGCTCTATCCCATAGGTTTTGGACCAACGTGTCTTCATTCTCATTGATTTCCATGAATTGTTTTAGTTCTTCTTTGATCTCCTGGTTGATCCAAGCATTCTTAAGCAAGGTGGCCTTTAGCTTCCAGGTGTATGAGTTTCTTCTGAACTTTTCCTTGTGATTGAGCTCCAGTTTCAAAGCATTGTGATCTGAGAATATGCAGGGAATAATCTCAGTCTTTTGGTATCGGTTGAGTCCTGATTTGTGACCCAGTATGTGGTCTATTCTTGAGAAGGTTCTGTGTGCACTTGAGAAGAATGAGTATCCTGTTGTTTTAGGGTGGAATGTTCTGTATATATCTAGGAGGTCCATGTGGTCCAATGTGTCATTCAATGCTCTTGTTTCTTTATTGATTTTCTGCTTCGATGATCTATTTCTGAGAGAGGCGTGTTAAGATCTCCTACAATTAGTGTATTCATATCAATATGACTCTTTATCATGATTAACAGTTTTCTTAAGTAATTGGCTGCTCCCATATTGGGAGCATAGATATTTACAATTGTTAGATAATCTTGGTGGATAGTCCCTTTAAGGATTATGTAGTGTCCTTCTGTATCTCTGACTACAGTCTTTAGTTTAAAGTCTAATTTATCTGATATGAGAATCGCTACCCCAGTCTTCTTCTGAGGCCCATTGGCATGAAAGATGATTCTCCACCCCTTCACTTTCAGTCTGGGTGTATCTTTAGATTCAAAATGGGTCTCTTGTAGACAACATATGGATGGGTCCTGTCGTTTTATCCAATCTGCAACCCTGTGCCATTTTATGGGCGCATTTAGGCTATTCACATTGAGAGTGATTATTGATAGATACGTTTTTATTGACATTGAGTTACCTTTGAAGTCTTTCTTTCTGTAGACTGTCTCTATATTTCTGTTCAATGCTATTCTTAGGATTTTTCCTTTTTTATAGAACCCCCCCCCCTTAATATTTCCTGCACTGTCAGCTTGGTGGTTGCATAGTCTTTTAAGCCTTGCCAGTCTTGGAAACTCTTTATCTCTCCATCCATTTTGAATGTCAGTCTTGCTGGATAGTGTATTCTTGGCTGCATGTTCCTCTCATTTAGTGCCCTGAATATATCTTGCCAGCCTTTTCTGGCTTGCCAGGTCTCTGTGGACAGGTCTGACGTTATTCTGATGGACTTCCCTCTCTAAGTAAGGAGCCTCTTTGCCCTGGTGGCTTTCAAGAGATTATACCTACAATTATAATTCCTCAATTTGACTATTAGGTGTCATGATGTTTTTTTGGAATGTATAATCTTGGGTGGAGACCATTCAGCCTCTAGTACATGAACGCTGGTTCCATTCACAAGATTGGGAAAATTTTCATGAAGGACTTGTTCCACTATATCTTCTAGACTTCTTTCTTTCTCCTCCCCTTCAGGGATTCCAATAATTCTGACATCAGAACGCTTCAAGGCATTTATTTCCCTGATTCTGTTTTTGTGGTTGCTAAGCTGCTTGTTCCAGGCTTCCTCCTGATCCTTTCTATCTGTTTGTCCTACAGATCACTAATTCTATCTTCTGTCTCAGTTACCCTAGATTTGAGAGAATTTAGATTAGATTGGAACTCATTGAGAACATTTGAATCTCCTCCCTGATAGCTTTAAGCTCCGCCCTAACATTGTGAACATCCTGTCTGGTCGCTTTCAGTTTGGCCCTAATCAATTCCATTTGGTCACCCATGGCTTTCTCCAACCTAGCTATTGCTTGGATAATTGTTAGCCTGAATTCTCTTTCCGACATACTGTCTATGTTGATAGCCGTTAGCTCTGTTGCAGAAGGTCCATCCTCTGTATTTTTCTTCTGTTGGGCATTCCTATTCCTCCTCCTAGTCATTTTGGTGGGAGATGACTGAACAGATGTAGCTGGATGTATCAACTGTGTTGCAGTCAAGGTGCACCCTGCAACACTTCTGAGCAATCAGGATTCCCTACCCAAACGAGAAACAAAAGAAAAGAAAAAGAAAAAAGAGAGAGAGAGACAGAAAAGAAAGGGAAGATGAAGGAGAAGGTTCAGCCCAAATGGGCCCCAAGGTAAGATTTATGAAGTAGACAAACAAAAACAAACAAAAAGACTGATACAATTATATGACAAGAGAAAAAAAATATATATGCAAATAAAGGAAGAACCTCGTCAAAAAGAACCCCAAGTGTAAGATTTATATGCTATCAGGACAAACACAAAGACACAGAAACACTGGTGGAAGAAGAAGATGGGAGAGTGGTTATAAATTCTCAGTGTGTGTGAGGAAGGATGTTTTGATTCTTCCTGGAGAGTGTATCTTGATATCTTCGTTAAAGGACTCAACTTTCCTCTCCCTGATATGAGGAAGTGGTGATGCAACATGGGGGCTTAAGTGGGTAGAAGAAGAATCAATGAAACAAGATGGAATTGGGAGGGAGACAAACCATAGTGACTCTTAATCTCACAAAACAAACTGAGGGTTGCTGGGGGGAGGGGGGTTGGGAGAAGGGGGTGGGACTATGGACATTGGGGAGGGTATGTGCTTTGGTGAGTGCTGTGAAGTGTGTAAATCTGGTGATTCACAGACCTGTACCCCTGGGGATAAAAATATATGTTTATAAAAAATAAAAAATTAAAAAAAAAAGGACTCAACTTTCCTAAGATAAAGGGGATTAAAAATTGGTTTACCTATAGGGGTAGTATTGATTGGGGAAAGGGGATTACTTTGAAGTTTAACTCTATATGAATATTAGAGGATAAAAATAAAAAGGAATAAATTAAACTAATCTAAAATTTTAAAAGAGGAATTCAAAAAATAAAAATGCAAAAGAAAAACATAGGTGTATGTATGAAAAAGTTCAGGTTAGAAGGGTATTATGGAATTTGATGTACTGTACAGTTCACTGTGATGGTAAATAGGTTAAAAAAATTACCTATGTGTAAAAAAAAAATGAACCAGAATGGTGGGAACGAGTGAAAAATAAAATTTTTCCTATGAAGTAGTGGTTGTTCTCTTGTAGTCCTTTTTTTTTTTTTCTTTCTTGGTTTGTTTTCTGGGGGAGGTGCCTGCCATGTGGGTTGTTAGTCAATGATGTTTCCTGAGTTAAGTCCTCCCGCCCCCCTCAAGGGGGTGGGCTCTGAGGAAACTGTTTTTTTTTTCCCCCCAGGCTTTTGTTCTCTGGCAGTTTTTATGTTTGTTCACTTTTTTTTCTCTCACCTTGACCACTTTTGATGGTTTTTGTAGTTTTAGAGGAAAACAAACCGCACCCTGATCTCTCTCTCTCAGAGAGAAGCCTCAGTCTGGGTGCAGAGCCTAAATAAGTTCCCCCTTGGCTGCTGGCAGAGCAGGTTCTAAGTTGCAGACCCTGGGGACGCAGGATCTTTTGCTTGTACCCAAAGCCAAGGCAGTGGCGGCTGTCTGGGAGCTCCCGACCGTCAGAGAGGTTCCAAGCTGCGATCGCACACTGAGATTTTCCCGCTGGCCCGGGCCGGGAGTGCCTGGTCTTGCTGGGTCTAAGAGTGCCCGGCTTGTGCGCACCTCTTTCAGGGGCAGCTATGGGTCGCACGCTAGTCTCAGGCACTGAGAACGGGGCGCAGGTCCAAAAGCACCAGGCTGGGCTTTTGTGCACCTCTGTCAGGGGAGAGTTTGGGGCGCGCGGCTTAGGCTCTGAAACAATGGCGTGGGTCAAAGAGCGCCGGACGGGCCTTTGTAACTCTCTCAGCATGAGGGATGTGCGTGAGTATCTCAGGCTTTGTAGTAGGGCTCGCGCGTTCTGCCCCTCACAGGAGCCAGAGCCCACGCATTCTCCCGCGCGCTCGAGGCTTAGGGACCAAGACCTGGTTTCTCTGCCGCACTCTCTCTGCCTCAGCACCAGGGGAGGCTGTCCTGGGACCGGGGACTTAAGCCCCCATCCCTGGCCTCCCCGATTCCCACAATTTCCCCCTGCAATCCTTTGCTCTTTTGGAGTGCTTTCAACCAGTCTCCAAGTTAATGCTGGTCCCCAGATGCAGGGCACTCTCGCTCGTATTGGGGTATTACTTTCCAACTGGTCGCCTCTGGTGGCTCCTCCCCCTTTTGTTTATCTTCCGATATCAGTCGCTGTTCCCACTCTGCTTTACCTGCCCCCTGGCATCTTCTGCCCCTGTAGAGATCCAGACGTGTATAATTCTAATCTCAGGCTGATTTCATGGGTGAATGGAGTTCTTTGATAGGTAATCAGCTCACTTTGGGGTACAGCTAAAAAGGTGCCTCCTCCTACTTCCCTGCCATCTTGTACCCCCTACATATATCTTTTTTATCCATTCATGAATCAAAGGGAATTTGGCTTCTTTCCATAATTTAGCTATTGCTGATAAGGTAGTATAAACATTGGGGTACATGTATCCCTTCAGATCAGTATTTTTGTATCCTTTGGTTAAATACCTATTAGTGCAAATGCCAGATTATAGGGTAGTTGTATTTTTACCTTTTGAGGAACCTCCATGCTCTTTTCCAGAGTGCCTGTACCAGTTTGGATTCCCACCAACAGTGCAAGAGGGTTCCCCTTTCTCCACATTCTCACCAGCATCTATTGTTTCTTGTGCTGATAATTTTAGGCATTCTGACTGGTGTGAAGTGATATCTCATTGTAGTTTGGATTTGTATTTCCCTGATGATGAGTGATGCTGAGCACTTATCATGTGTGTATTAGCCATCTGTAGGTCTTCTTTTAAAAAATGTCTATTTATGTCTTCTGCCCATTTTTTTAAACTGTATTGTTTATTTTTAGGGTGTTCAGTTTTATAAGTTCTTTATATATTTTGGATACTAACTCATTATCAGATGTCATTTCCAAATATCTTCTCCCATCCCATAGGTTGCCTTTCAGTTTTGTTGATTGTTTCCTTTGCTCTGTAGAAGATTTTATCTTGCTTTATTATTGATGTATAGAAATGCAACAGATTTGTGTACATTGATTTTGTATCCTGAGACTTTGCTGAATTCATGTATCAGTTCCAGCACCTTTTTGGTGGAATCTTTCAGGGTTTCTAAATAGAGTATCATCATCTGCAGGAGTGGAAATTTTATTTCTTCCTTGACAATTTGGATACCTTGTATTTCTTTTGTTGTCTGATTGCTGGGGCTAAGACTTCCAGTTCTATGCTAAACAACAGTGGTGAGAGTAGATATCCCTGTTTTGTTTCTGACCATAGGGGAAAATCTCTCTGTTATTCCCAAATGATGCTCATATTAACTGTGGGGTTTTCATATATAGCCTTTATTATGTTCAGGTATGTTCCCTCTAAGCCTACTTCTTTTTTTTTATGTTATGTTACTCACCATACAGTATGTCATTTGTTTTTGGTGTAGTGTTCCATGATTCATTGTTCACATGTAACACCCAGTGCTCCGTGCAATGTGTGCCCTCCTTAGTACGCATTACCAGGCTAACTCATCTCCCCACCACCTTTCCATTTAAAGCCCTCAGTTTGTGGGCACCTGGGTGGCTCAGTGGATTAAGCCTCTGCCTTCAGCTCAAGTCATGATCTCAGGGTCCTGGGATCAAGCCCTGCATCGGGCTCTCTGCTCAGCAGGGAACCTGCTTCCCCCTCTCTCTCTGCCTGACCCTCTGCCTACTTGTGATCTCTGTCTGTCAAATAAACAAATAAAAAAATCTTTAAAATATTAAAAAAATAAAACCCTCAGTTTGCTTCTCAGAGTCCATAGTCTCTCATGGTTTGTCTCCCTCTCTGATTCCCCCCTCTTCATTTTTCTCTTCCTTCTCCTAATGTCCTCCACGCTATTCCTTATGTTCCATAAATAAGTGAAACCATATGATAATTGTCTTTCTCTGCTTGACTTATTTCACTTCGCATAGTCCCCTCCAGTTCCATCCATGTTGATGCAAATGGTGGGTATTCATCGCTTCTGTTATGAGTAATATTCCATTGTATATATGGACCATATCTTCTTTATCCATTCATCTGTTGAAGGGCATTGTAGCTCCTCCCATGGTTTGGCTATTGTGGACATTGCTGCTATGAACATTGAGGAGAAGGTGTCACTTCTTTTCACTGCCTCTGTATCTTTGGGGTACATACCTAATAGTACAATTGCTGGGTCATAGGGTAGCTCAATTTTTAACATGTTGAGAAACCTCCATACTGTTTTCCAGAGTGGCTGTACCACCTTGCATTTCCACCAACACTGTAAGAGTGCTTCCCTTTCTCCAAAACCTCTCCAACATTTGTTATTTTTTGCCATGTCATTTTTTGTCATGGTGTAAGGTGGTATCTCAATGTGGTTTTGATTTGATTTTCCCTGATAGCTAATGATGATGAACATTGTTCATGTGTCTGTTAGCCATTTGTATATCTTCTTTTGAGAAGTAACTGTTCATGTCTTCTGCCCATTTTTTTTAACTTACTTGTTTTTTGGGTGTTGAGTTCTTTATAGATGTTGGATATCAGCCCTTTGTCTGTAGTGTCATTTACAAATACCTTCTCTTCTCCCATTTTGTGGTTTGCATATTTGTTTTGTTGACTGTTTCCTTTGCTGTGAAGAAGGTTTTTATATTGATGAAGTCCCAAAAGTTCATTTTTGTTTTTGTTTCCCTGGTCTTTGGAGATTTGTCTTGAAAGAAGTTGCTGTGGCTGATGTTGAAGAGGTTGCTGCTTATGTTCTTCTCTAGGATTTTGATGGACTCCTGTCTCACATTGAGTTCCTTCATCCATTTTGAGTTTATCTTTGTGTATGGTATAAGAGAATGGTCAAGCTTCATTCTTGTATATATAGCTGTCCAATTTCCCCAGCATCATTTATTAAAGAGACTTTTTCCATTGGATTTTTTTCCTGATTTGTCAAAGATTATTTGACCATAAAATTGAGGGCCTATAGCTGGGCTCTCTAGTCTGTTCTGTTGATCTATGTGTTTGTTTTTGTGCCAGTCCTATGTTGTCTTGGTGACCACAGCTTTGCAATATAGCTTGAAATCAGGCAATGTGATGCCCCCAGCTTTGTTTTTCTTTTTTCAAGATTTCCTTGGCAATTCAGGGTATTTTCTGGTTCCATACAAATTTTAGGATTGTTTGCTTCAGCATTTTGAAAAATGCCATCAGTATTTTGACAGGGACAGTGTTGAAAGTATAGTTTGCTCTGAGCAGCATAGACTTTTTAACAATGTTGCTCTTCCGACCCATGAGCATGGAATTTCCATCTTTTTGTGTATTCTTCCATTTCTTTCATGAGTGTTTATCTCTTTGGTTAGATTTATTCCAAAGTATCTTACGGTTTTTGGTGCTATTGTAAATGTAATTTATTCTCTAATTTTTCTTTCTACAGTTTTATTGTTGGTGTATAAGAAAGCAACTGATTTCTGTGCATTGATTTTTATCCTGCCACATTACTGAATTGCTGTATGAGTTCCAATAGTTCGTGAATGGAGTCTTTTGGGTTTTCCATATAGAGTATCATGTCATCTGTGAAGAGAGAGAGTTTGACTTCTTCTTTGCCCATTTGAATACCTTTTATTTCTTTTTGTTGTCTGATTCCTGCTGCTAGGACTTCCAGTACTATGTTGAACAACAGTTCTCAACATTTCCCCATTGAGAATGATATGGGCTGTGGGTTTTTCATAGATGGGTTTTATGAAATTGAGGAATGTTTCCTCTATCCCTATACTCTGAAGAGTTTTAATCAGGAAAGGATGCTGTATTTTGTCAAATGATTTTTCTTCATCAATTGAGAAGACCACGTGGTTCTTCTCTCTTCTCTTATTAATTTGTTATTTCACATTGATTGATTTGCAAATGTTGAACCACTCTTGCATCCCATGGATAAATCCCACCTAGTCATGGTGGATAATCTTTTTTTTTAAAGATTTTATTTATTTATTTGAGAGACAGAGATCACAAGTAGGCAGAAAGACAGAAGGAAGCAGGCTCCCTGCTGAGCAAAGAACCCGAAATGGGGCTCGATCCCAGAACTCTAGGAGTCATGACCTCAGCTGAAGGCAGTGGCTTTAACCCACTGAGCCACCCAGGTACCCCAGATAATCTTTTTAATTTAAGTTGGATCCTATTAGCTAGGATCTTGTTGAGAATCTTAGTATCCATATTCATCAGGGATATTGGTCTGAAATTCTCCTTTTTGGTGGGGTCTTTGCCTGGCTTGGGGATCAGGGTAATGTTGGCTTATAAAAAGAGTCTGGAAGTTTTCCTTCTGTTTCTATATTTTGAAACAGTTTCAGGAGAATAGGTATTATTTCTTCTTTGAAAGTTTGGTAGAATTCCCCAGGGAATCCATCATGTCCTGGGCTCTTGTTTTTTGGGTTTTTGATCACTGCTTCAATCTTGTTACTAGATATTGGTCTATTTCAGGTTGTCAAATTCTTCTTGTTTCAGTTTTGGTAGTTTATGGGTTTCCAGCAATGCATCCACTTCTTCTAGGTTGCTTAATTTATTGGCATATAGCTGTTGATAATAATTTCTGATGATTGTTTCTGTTTCCTTGGTGTTGGTCATGATCTCTCCCCTTTCATTCATAATTTTATAATTTGGGCCCTTTCTCTTTTCTTTTGGATAAATCTGGCCAGTGGTTTATCGATCTTATTAATTCTTTCAAAGAACCAGTCTCTAGTTTCATTGACGTGTTCTACCATTTTTGGGGTTTCTAATTCATTGATCTCTGCTCTAATTTTATTTCCCTTCTTGTGTGTGGGTTAGGTTTAATTTGTTGATTCCTCAGTTCTTTAAGGTGTAAAGAGAATTTGTGTATTAGGGATTTTTCTATTTTTTTTTTTTTGAGTGAGGCTTGGGTGGCTATGTATTTCCCCCTCATGCCTTTGTCATATCCCATAGGTTTTGTTCTCATTGGTTTCCATGAATTGTTTAAGTTATTCTTTGATTTCCTGGTTGACCCAAACGTTCTTTGTTTCTAAAGATTTTATTTATTTATTTGACAGAGAGAGGGAGAGATCACAAGTAGGCATAGAGGCTGGCAGAGAGAGAGGGGAAAGTAAGCTCCCTGCTGAGCAGAGAGCCTGATGCAGGGCTCCATCCCAGGATCCTGGGATTATGACTTGAGCCGAAGGAAGAGGCTTAACCCACTGAGCCATCCAGGCACCCCTAACCCAAACATTCTTGGACAGGATGATCTTTAGCTTCCAAGTGTTTGAATTTCTTCCAAACTTTTTCTTGTGATTGAGTTCCAGTTTCAAAGCACTGTGGTCTGAGAATATGCAGGGAATAATCTCAATCTTTTTTTATTGGTTGTGACCTGATTTGTGACCCAGTATGTGGTCTATTCTGGAGAAAGTTCCATGTGTGCTTGAGAAGAATGAGTATTCTGTTGTTTTAGGATGTTGTTTTAGTCCAGTGTATCATTCAAAGCTCTTGTTCATTGTTGGTTTTCTGCGTAGATGATCTGTCTATTGCTGAGAGTGGAATGTTGAGATCTCCTACTATTAATGCACTATTGTCAATATGTCTATTTATTTTGATTAACAGTTGGCTTATGTAGTTGGCTTCTCCCATGTGGGGGCATAGATATTTTCAATTGTTAGAACTTTTTGTTGGATAAACTCTTAAAGAATGATATAGTAGGGGCACCTGTGTGGCTCAGTGGGTTAAAGCCTCTGCCTTTGGCTCAGGTCATGATCCCAGGGTCCTGGGATTGAGCCCCGCATCAGGCTCTCTGCTCAGTGGGGAGCCTGCTTCCTCCTCTCTGTCTGCCTGCCTCTCTGCCTACCTGTGATATATCTCTTTGTCAAATAAATAAATAAAATCCTTTAACAAAAGAATGATATAGTATATTTCTGTATCTCTAACTACAGTCTTTAGCTTAAAATCTAGTTTGTCTGATATGAGAATTGCTAACCCAGTTTACTTTTGAAGCCCATTATCTAAGTCTACTTTGTTGAGGGTTTTTATCATGAATGGATGTTGTACTTTGTCAAATGCTTTTTCTGCATCTATTGAGAGGATCATATGGTTCTTACTCTTTCTTTTATTAATATGTGTATCATGTGATTGATTTGTGAATACTGAACCACGCTTGCAGCCCAGGAATGAATACCACTTGATCATGGTGAATTATTCTTTTAATGTACTGTTAGTATTTTAGTGGAGTCTTAATCTGGCTTTGGAATCAAGGTAATGTTGGCTTCATAGAATGAGTTAGGAAGTTATCCTTTCTTTTCTATTTATTGGAATCATTTAAGAAGAATAGGTATTAACACTTTAAGTGTTTGGTAGAATTCACCTGTGAAGCCATCTGGCCTTGGACTATTGTTTGTTGGGAGATTTTTTTGATTACTGATTCAATTTCTTTGCTGCTTATCGGTCTATTGAAGTTTTCTATTTCTTCCTCTTTCAGTTTTGGTAGTTTATATATTTCTGCAAATGTATCTATTTCTTCCAGATTGTCCAGTTTGTTGGCATATAGTTTTTCATAATGTCTCTTATAACTGTTTGTATTTCTGTGGTATTAATTGTTATTTCTCTTCTCTCATTTGCGATTTTATTTATTTGGGTCATTTCTCTTTTCTTTTTGATAAATGGGTAGGGCTTTATCAATTTTATTACTTTTTTAAAGGAACCATATCCTGGTTTCATTGATCTGTTCTACTGCTTTTTTTTAGTTTCCATATCATTTATTTCTGGTCTAATCTTTATTATTTCCCTTCTTCTGCTGGCTTTACACTTTGTTTATTGTTCTTTCTCTTGGTCCTTTAGGTGTAAAGCTAGGGTTTTTTACTTTGAGATTTTACTTGCTTCTTAAGGTGGCATGTATTCCTATATACTTCCCCCTTAGGACCACCTTTACTGTGTTTCAAAAGTTTGGAACTATTCTGTTTTCATGAATTCTTCAATTTTTTCTTTAATGTCCTGGTTTTGACCCATTCATTCTTTACTAACATGTGCTTTAACCTCCATGTATTTGTGCTGTTCCCATTATTTTTTCTTGTTTGACTCCAACTTTCACAGCATTGTGGTCAGAAAAGATGCATGGTATGATCTCAGTCTTTTTGTACTTGTTGAGTGAGGCCTAATTTGTGATCTAGTATGTGATCTATTATGGAGAATGTCCCATGTGCACTTAAAAAGAATGTATGTATACTCTCTTGCTTTAGAATAAAATGTTCTGAATATATCTATTAAGTACATCTGTCCAGTGTGTCACTCAAAGCCATTGTTTCCTTGTAGATTTTTCTGCTTAGATGACCTGTCCTTTGATGTAAGTGGGGTATTAAAGTCCCCTACTATTACTGCATTATTATCAATGAGTTCTTTTATATTTGTTATTGTTTTATATATTTAGGGGCTCCAATGTTGGAGGCATAAGTATTTAGTCATTAGATCTTCTTATTGGATAGTCCCCTTATTGTGATATATGGCTCTTTTTCATCTCTTGCTATAGTCTTTGATTTAAAATCTAGTCTGTCTGGGGTACCTTGGAGGCTCAGTTGGTTAAGCATCCAACTCTTGATCTGAGCTCAGGTCTTCATCTCAGAGTTGTGAGTTCAAGTCCCATGTTGTGTTCCATGCTGGGTGTGGAGCCTTCTTAAAAATAAATGAGTAGGGACATCTGGGTGACCCAGTCATTAAGTGTCTGCCTTTGGCTCAGGTCATGATCCCAGGGTCATAGGATTGAACTCCACATCATGTTCCCTGCTCAGTGAGAAGCCTGCTTCTCCCTCTCCCACTCCCATTGTTTGTATTCCCTCTCTTTCTCTGTCAAATAAATAAATAAGTAAAATCTTTTAAAAAACAAATAAATGAATAAGTGAATGAATGAATAAATAAAATTGGTTTGATATAAGTATTGCTACTCCAAGTTTTTTGATATCCATTTGCATGATATATATTTCTCTATCACCTAACATTCAATATGCAGTTGTCTTTAGGTCTAAAATCAGTCCCTCCTAGGCAACATATAGTTGGATCTTTTATTTTTCACCATTCTGACACTCTATGTATTTCGATTGAGTATTTAGTCTATTTACATTCAGAGTAATTATTGATAGGTATGTAATTATTGATAGATATGATATATAGATAGATAGTAATTATTGATAGATATGTCACTTTATTCCTTGTTTTGTCACTGTTTCTGGAGATTTTCTCTATTTCTCTCTAGTCTTTGTCACTTTTGGTCTTTAATTCTCACTCAGAGATTCCCCTTTATTATTTCTTGTAGGACTATTTTAGTGTTCACAAACTCCTTTAGTTTTTGTTTGTCTGGGAAACTCCTTCTATTCTGAAGGATAGCCTTGCTGGATACACTATTCTTGGCTGCAGATTTTCCCATTCAGCACACTGAATATATCATGCCACTCTCTTCTGGATTGTCAAGTTTCTGTGGAAAGGTCTGCTGCCAACCTTATGGGTCTTCTTTTGTAAGCTAGGGAATGTGTTTGTCTTGCTGTTTTTAAGATTTTTTTCTTTACCACTATATTTTGCAAATTTAACTATATTTCTTGATGTTGGCCTGCTCTTGTTGATTCTGATGGGAGAGAATTCTCTCTGCCTCCTGGAATTTGATGGCTCTGTCTTTCCCCAGATTAAAGAAGTTTTCACTAGTATTTCATCAAATAAAACTCCTCCCCCCCCCATTTTTTCTTCTTCTGGAACTCCTGTGATATGAGTGATTATACATTTGATGGAGTCACTGGGTTACCTAAGTCTGCTCTCATGATCCATCATTCTTTCTTTTGTTCAGTTTCATTATTTTCCATAATTCTATCTTCTATATTACTTATTTGTTCCTCTGTTTCTTCCATCCTTGTGGTTATTACATCCAGTCAGTTTCAAAACTTAGATAGTGCATTTTTTATTTCTTCCTGATTGTTTTTTAGCTCTTTTATCTTTGCAGTAAGGATATACTTGATGTTTTCCATGTTTTCCTCAAGCCCAGCAAATATCCTTATAATTGTTGCTTTAAATTCTGCATGAGGCATATTACTTCTATCTGTTTCAATTAGATCTCTGGCCATGACCTTTTCTTGTTCCTTCCTTTGGGATGAATTCTGCCATCTTGACATTTTGTCTAGGTCTCTGTGTTCTTGTGTGTGTTAGAAAATCCTGTTATGTTTCCTGTGCCTAAGTAATAGCTTTATGAAGAAAAGGTCATACAATGTCCAGTGTCTGAAACTTCAGGAAGTGTCTCTGGACTACATGGACTCTGCTGCTGTGTTTTGACTGCTCTATCCCTCAGATCAGTCTTCTAAAGAGGTTCTCCTTGCCTGTAGTGGACAGTGTTTGGACCTTGGCCAGAAAAGCAGTATAGCCCTGCACAGGTGTGCAGGACCTTGTCTAAGCAGGTTAGGCAGCCAGTGCTGGTGCTATGCAAAGGAGGGAAATGTCACCAGTAGCTCCTTTGTCCCCAGAAAGGGGAGTCCATACTTGCTCCTCTCAGAGAAATTCCCTCAGAAAAACAAATAATGTCCCATCATGCATCCTAGGCATTTTCCAGATCACTATTTTCACATTATCTGTCTCTGGGTTGCTTATCTGCCTGGAGCAGAGCAGTGCACTTTGGGTTCTATCCCAGCCAAACCTGCTGACTTTTAAAACCCCAATCTTGGGTGCCTGGGTGGCTCAGTAGCTTAAGCCTCTGACTTTGGCTCAGGTCATGAGCTCAGGGTCTTGGGATCGAGGCCCACATTGGGCTCTCTGCTCAGCAGGGAGCCTGCTTCTCGCCCTCTCTCTGCCTGCCTCTCTGCCTACTTGTGATCGATCTCTCTCTCTCTCTCTCTCTCTCTTTCTGTCAAATAAATAAATAAAATCTTTAAAAAAAAATCTTTAGGAACCTGGTGTAACAGGGACCTGCACTGGCCTTCTGGGTGAGGGGTTTGCCACACTCAGACCAATGCATGTTTGACCCAGAAGGGCAGTCATGCTAGAGCCCAAGGATGTGGGATTTAGAACAAAGGAGGCCAAACGGCCAGTATCCAGGTTAGCCAACCTCAGAAGATGTCTCTGTGTCTATGCTGAGGGGCAGAGGAGGGAAATGGTGCCTATAGGCTCTTTTGTTCCCAGAGAAGTATTGCCATTTCCCACAGATATGCTCCAAGAAGAGGGACCGGTGTCCCCTCCCCCTTGTGCCTTAGATGATCCTCAGTTTATGCCATCTGCCCTATGGTTGCTTACCTGCCTTCTTTCCAGGAGTAGGGCAGTGCCCCCAGGTCTCTATCCAGCCAAACCCACAGATCTCCAAAAATCCAGTCTTTGAGTCTGGCTGGTTGCAAAAACTCCAAATTCAGCCCCTCTTTTTCTTCCAGCCAATAGCTTTGGGTAAGTGTTCTCCATACACATATTTCTGTGCACTCCATTCTTGCTTGCTTTTCTCCATCCAGGTCTCCTTCCCTACTGCAACACCCATGGTTTGTTGCTCCCCCAAACTACAACTCTACACTTCCTGCCTTCCTCAGTGTGACCTTTTCTCTCCCTCTAGTTGGGCAGTTTGTTCTATCAGCCCTAAGGTTGATTTCTTGGGTATTTAGAATGATTTGATATTTTTCTAGCTGTGTTCAAGGGACAAGGCAAGGTTAAGGTTCTCATACTGTGCCACCATCTTAGCTCCCTCTCTATATATCATATTTTCTTTATCCATTTATCTATTGATGGACACTTGGATTGCTTTCATATCTTAACTATTGTAAATAATGCTGCAATAAACATAGCAGTGCACATATCTTTTTATTAATGTTTTCATTTGGTTTGGGTAAATACCCAATAGTGGAATTACTGGATTATATGGTAATTATAGTTTTAATTTTTTGAGAAAACTCCATAATGTTTTCACAGTGGATGCATCAATTTATATTCCTAACAACAATGCATGACAGTTCTGTTTTTCCCATGTCATCATCAATACTTGTTATTTCTTGTGTTTTTAATTTTAGCCATTCTGACAGATGTCAGGTGAAAGAACCTTCCAAATTCATTCTATGAGGTTGGCATTACCCTGATACCAAAATCAGATAAAGACACTACAAAAAAAAAAGAAAATACAAGCCAATATCTCTGATAAACATAGATATAAAAATTCTCAACAAAATATTAGCAAACCGAATCCAACAATGCATTAAAAAAACTATTTACCATGAGCAAGTGGGATTTAGTCCAGTGATGCAAGGGTTATTCAATATTTGCAAATTAATCAACAAGATAAATCATACTAACAAAAGAAAGGATAAAAACCATAGTATCCTCTCAATAAATGCAGAAAAAGTTTTGACAAACTATAATAGCCAATCATGATAAAAACTCTCAACAAAGTAAATCTAGAAGAAAAATACCTCAAACTAGTATGTCTTGTAATTTTTTTTTGTTGAAAGGGTACTGAGTGAAAGGAACTGTGGTCAATTGACCTTTAGTAAAATAATGGTAAGTGGTGGAGTGTTCTATAGTCCTATTATTAGGTCTCAATCTTTGTTCAACTTGCATTTCTGAACTGTGAACTTCACCAGTGTTTCTCAGTCACCCTCTTCCCCTTAGGTGGAACAAGAGGGTTAGAGGGGGCTGGAGTTGGGTATTTCCCTTCTCACACATGCAAGATGAGTGCTGGCTGGTTTGGATAGTTCTCTTCTCCTGGTAATTTAGGTTCTGTTAATATCCCAGCACATTAGGTTCTGGTTAAGTAATTTGTCCTGAAGGCATACCTTCAGAGTACTCTGGTATATTTCAAGATGGTTCCTTTTCCTCTCCTCTTGCTGTTAGCACAAGGGATTTTTTTCCCCTGATATTTACTCCTGAAATCCTCAGAAGCATAGGGGCCTTACTATGACTTGGTCCCCTTGTGGTTTCTAACTCTCAGACTTGTCACTCTAAGTCTCCAGTAATTCATCAGTTACAGTTCAGATTTCCTACCCTTCCACTGGCTCCCACAGAGATGTCTACTTATTAGTTTCTGTGCTGGTAGGTTGTGAGTCTCTGTTTCTACCTGTCTAACTCTCTGTCCAATTTTGTAGGCAGCTGTCTTCCCGGTGACCTCACTCCTCTGACAGTTCAAAGAAGAGTTGTTGATTTTTCAGTTTCTTCATCTTTTTATTTGCCAGCATGGTGTGGTGACTTCTAAGTTCCTTATATACCGGATTGGAAACTAGAAATCCTATGTGTTAATTTAAAATATAAAATTCTGAAAAGAAAAAATTCTCTGCCACTCCCACAGTCCAATGATGCCTTATTGCCTTGTACAAATAATGGTGAGAGACATCACTGGGCTTGAGACAAGGGTTATACTTGCAATGATAGCCTGTATGCCCCAAATTTGTCATATGTTCTTGATCACTTTGGGGGTTGCTATTAAAGTACTGTAGGAACTTTGTCCACTCTTAACTGAACCAATGGTTACCAAAACTCAGTGGCTTCAGAACTATTTTAAAATAATTAAAGTTAATCCTGGTCTCCATCCCCAGAATTTCTGATTTAGGAGGTCTAAATTAAGCCCAAGGATTTATTTGTTTGTCTTTGTATCTCTTTTGGATTTTTTTTTTCTTCTTAGCCATTCTGATGCACAGCAAGATTTGAAAATCGCTACTTTCTATCTCTCAGTCAGAAATCTAAAATTCAAATCCCAAGCCTTCAATATGCATTTCTTCAGTATGACCTGCAGATGGTGCTGCTGTAGTATCTCAATATAACAGACCAACAACTAAAAGGGAAAACAGGTTTAGGGAGGAAATTAATATAAATTTAGGGCCCTAGATCCAAAAAGAATAAAAGATCTCATTGTTTAGGTGACAGAACAATAAAGGTTAATTCACAGCAATTATATTACTAATATAATACCTTATATTACCCTCCAGTGGTTCTGAAATGACATTTTTAACCCTTCTAACTCTATCCGTAGGTACCCAGCAGGTTCAGGTTTATAAATACCTAGGCTCCTTTTATAACACCATTGCCTTTAACCACTGGAGACTTGCCATAACCAGAAATCTTCTCATTTAGTCTTTTACCAAAGAAGAAGAAGAAGAAGAAGAAGAAGAAGAAGAAGAAGAAGAAGCAGCAGCAGCAGCAGCAGCAGCAGCAGCAGCAGCCAATGTCCATGGAGGAATTTGAAGATTTAATAAACCTCTTCCATAGATTTTATACATGGATACTTGTGTCTGGACCCCAATATCACTTTTCAAAGATGAACATCCTGACTATAAGACCCAAAAACAAGGGGCACCTGGGTATCTCAGTCATTTGAGCATCTGACTCTTGATTTCAGCTCAGGTCATGATCTCAGAGTTGAGGGATCGAGCCCCACACTGGGTTTCATTCTCAGTACAGAATCTGCTTGAGGTTCTCTCCCTGTGTCCTTTCCCCACTCTCTCTCTCTCTCTCTTTCTCTAAAAGTAAAGAAATAAAATCTTTAAAAAAAAAAACTGAAAATCAGTCGAAGTTCTGATAAGGACTAGAACTTCTATTTCCTGTTCTGAAAACATTTCCCAAGTAGGTGACAATTTACTTGGCAAAGTGGGTTATCTGGTCACAAACCTGGTCCTAAGGTGATAATGTTGGCAGCACTTAAAGATGAAGTTCAGGGTCTCAGTTCCTCTAGCAAATGTTTGTAGGTCTCAAGATAGGTATGCCTAAGGTCAAACAGGCACATGGTCAGGGAGGGATTGTTTATATTATCTCTGAGCTTTAAGGGTAGAGGTGCCATCAGAAGCAAATGCCCTTCAATAAAGCAGAGCTTCCCAACATGTGAGCTGCAACACAGATATTAATCCCCTCAGCCTTAGGTGGCAACTGGAGCTTAGAGCAGCCAACTCTGACTGTGAGTAGTCTCCATTTAACCCACTGCACTATACAAATGTTATCAATTTCTATGTGCACTTTGGCATGAGAACGATTGGGAATTTTTAAATAAATTCTGCCAGGACTAGGGCAGGCCTGAGCCAGGTTGGCAGCTTGGCCTACTAGACCCAATTCCCCAATATTCTCAAAGACCAAGTCTACATTTTTTTAAGTGAGTACCACTATGCTCTCTACAGTTCCCTTGACAGCCAGGATATCTCCTGACTCAATGTGAGGCTCAGATAAAATTAAGGTTGTACTTGAGCCTACCCCATTTTCCTGGCACTAGCAGCTAGAATGTTTTCCAGGTATGGGTTCAGACCATGAAGCACAGTGTCCTCTTGTGGCCTGCTCACTAAGATGTTATCAACTAAGAATATCTCTCTCTCCAACCTATATCCTCATGTACTGTCTGAGATATATTATGTATTAGTCTCTATATCAATATGACCAAGAGATAAAGTCAAGTGACCAGCAGGATATTAATTCTAGTGTGTCCAAGAGTATGGCTGGTTCAGTGGTCTAGGCTAGTTTGTCTCAGATAAGACTCCTTCTTGAAAAGCAAAGTCTCAAGGTAAGATTGTTCATATAAGTAGATAGGTCAGTAGAATGTGATGGAATAATGGCTTACTGACTTTTACCCACAGAAAAGTCAGAAAAGAGTGGTGTTGACATATTCTATCAAGTCATGGATGTAATGTGGCTAGAAGTATCATGGAATCTTTTCTGCGGGGGCTACCTATGTGTAAGGAACAAATTGTCTTTCCATAATAGTGATCCCCCTTTCTCCATAGGAGCTATGTTCCAAGACCCCTAATGGATACCTGAAACCATGAAATAGTACTGAACCTATATATACTATGGTTTTTTCCTGTACATACATACCTATGATAATGTTTAATTTATAAATTAGGCATAATAACAGATTAACAACAATGGGGTTATGGACATTGGGGAGGGTATGTGCTTTAGTGAGTGCTGTGAAGTGTGTAAACCTGGCGATTCACAGACCTCTACTCCTGGGGATAAAAATATATGTATATAAAAAATAAAAATAAAAAAATAAAAAAGAGATTAACAACAATAACTAATAATAAAATGTAATGATTAAAACAATATACTGTTATAAAACTTATATCAATGTGGTCTATCCCTCTATATATCATATTGTACTGTACTCATTCTGTTTGCGATGATGTGAATGATAAAATGACTATGTAATGAAATGAAATGAGGTGAATGATGTAGGCATTGTAACTAGTAGCATTAGGCTACTTGTGACCTTCTGGCCATACATGAGGAGAATCATCTGTTCCAGACCACTGTTGATTGCAGGTAATTGAAAATGCAGAAGAGAGGACTACTGTGCCTATCTGCCTCTCAACTGTACCCCCTTAGGAGGTTAGTAGATTCATGATAAATGCCACTAACCCAAAAGGTCCACAGAAGTCTACAGTGATAGAGACAAAGCCTGTTGTTGGAAGCCCAAAGGCATTAGCTTGAGTTCAGGGATCATTAGGACTGTGAACACAAAGTGAGTAGCTCTGCCCTGGCCTTTCCTCTTGGGGAGAAATGTAACTTCCCTCCATCATTCCAAATCTTAAGTAATGTCCAATATGCACATTCAGCCTTTTGTGGTGGACTACATTGAAAAAAGGGATAGGGCTTCAAAGTGGGTGTCAGGTACCCTGTCTTCCCACTCAATGAGGCCTCTGACAAGGTATCAACATTAACTCAGAGGGAACTACAGTTTAGGATGTACAGGTGGTGACAGGTTGAAGCAAAGGGAAAGAGTAGCAAGGATAAACACGTGGAACAGAAGAGCAGTACTCACTGTACAAGTCAGTAGTAGACAGACAAACCTCCTTTCCCCCCTCAAAATATACCAGAGGGTATGATTCTTGAGGGAATGTGGATATTGAAATCTTTAAATAGTTCTTATTTTAAATGATGGATTTATTGATATATAATTCACATATCATAAAAATTCACCAGTTTCAAGTTTACAATTCAGTGATTTTTAGTATATCAACAAAACTGTGCAACCAACACAACAATCAATTTTAAAATATTTTCATTCTTAACAAAAGAAACTCCATACTCATTGGTAATCATTCCCCATGATTCCACTAATTAACTTTCTGTCTTATCTCTATGGATTTTCCTTTTCTGGACAATTCATATAAGTACAGTCAAACAATATGTGGCCTTTGTGACTTGTTTCTTTCACTTAGCATAATGCTCTCAAGTTTCATGCATGTTGTATCATGTATCAGTACTTTATCCCTTTTTATGGCCAAGTAATATTTTGTTTTAAAGATATACCACTTTTGTTTAACCATTCATCTGTTGATGGACATTTGGGTTTTCTACACTATTTGGTTATCATGAATAATGGTGTTATAAATATTAGTGTACAAGTCTTTGTTTGGGCATATATTTCTATTTCTCCTAGGTTGATACCTAGGAGAGGAATTGTTAAATTATATGGTAACTCTATATTTAAATTTTGGAGAAAATGCCAGACATTTTTTTTAATTTTCTAAAGTTATTATTGTGTACATCTAGTGCTTTTATGATAAAAAATTTAAAAAAAATTATCAGTAGACAGTTGAAATCAGAAAAGCTTCTGTAACCATCATATACTAACTGACTAAGAAAATCACTCCAAGATCATCTTGCCACTTTCTTCACACTTCTCCTTTTGTCTGACCCCTAGTTTCTGTCTTACTGGTATTATAACTAAATGAAGGCCATTATGCCTAGAGCAAAGGCGGGGGTTGCAAAGTCTCTCAGGTTTGAAAGTATACTTGCTGAGCTCAAGGGACAATAGCAAGCAGGTTCATGTAGAGCAGGCTGGATTAGAGCAAGCAAACAAGTGAGAGTGGTAGATGAAGTCAGAAAGGAAACAGTGTCAGTCAAGGAAGACCTCTCTGCTAAGGCAGTATTTGAGCAGATATCTGGAGGGAAAAATTCCAGACAAAGGGAACACCAGTACAAAGGCCCTATGGTGAGAGCATGTTTGGCTTGTTTGAGGAATGGCCAAGAAAGCTGAGGCATGGCTAGAGGACAGTAAGTGAAGTTGAGAGTGATAGGTGAGGAAGGCAGAGAGGCATGGTGTGGGGCAGATTTGTAGAGACTTGAAGGCCATTGAGAGGGTATTTACCTTCAGAGAAATCGAGAGCAATGGGAGAGTTTTAAGGAAAGGACATGATCTGACTTACCTTTTAGAAGAATCTTTCTGGCTGTTGTATAAGGGGAGGTTCCAGAGGTAACAGAGGCTCTTGAACAACCCTGACTTTCTGAATCAAATGAAAGGAGCCCTAAGCTTTACAAAGCCTGATACTCAGGATATGTACAGCTACATCAGCCAGAGGTGTTTTGTTTTTGCTTCTGTTTATTACTAACTTAAATTCAATTACAGTGTCCCCTGTTTAACACCTTCCAGTATCACCCCACCATACTCAGTAAATTCCAGTGTCCTTGCCTGATGATTTCTTTGTCCTCTTCACCTTCTACTGTCCCCCTTCTTCTCTCTGTTCCAGCCGCATTGGGCTGCCTTCTTAGTTGTCCTCCCCCCCCCACATTCATCAGGTTTATTCCTGTGCCTAGGCCTTTGCACTTGTTTCTTTTGCTGGAATGCTCTTTTCTAAGCTTTTTCAATAACTTGCTTCTTATTAGTATTCAGATCTTAGCCAAAATGTCACCTTTTCAGAGAAGCTTCCCTGACATCTCACTATAAAGTAGCCCCCAGAGTACCCAACTTTCTTCCTTCTCAGAACTTATCTATCTTTGTAATTATATCTACTATTTATTTACTATCTAAATTCATCACTAAAATGTGAGCTCCATAAAGAAAAGGACTTTATTTTATTCAGTGTTGTATTCCCAAGAACCTAGGACAGTATTGACACACAGTAAGCAATTAATAAATGCTTGCTGAACAAAAGAATGTAAGAAAATCAAGCCTTCCTCCTCTTAATTTCCCTATCACTGTAGAGATAAACTAGATTTCTTGAAATAAAAGGTACAAAAAGTAAAGGAGGCTAAATATAAAACAAAGAAAGAAAATGCAATAAGTATAGCAGAGCTTTACAATAAAACATGGGTCAGTAAAAGAGTCAGTGAGGCTACATCTACCTGAAACCAACAGGTAACATCATACTTAATGGTGAAAGACTGAAATCTTCCTGCTAATGCCAAGAACAAGACACAAACGTCCACTCTTGACAATTCTTTTCAATACTGTACTGTAAGTTCTAGGGAAATAAGGAAAGAAAACTGAATAAAAGACATGCAGATTGGAAAAGAAGTAAAACTACCTCTACTTGCAGATGACATGATCTTGCATATAGAAAATCCTAAAGAATCCACTAAAGAACTATCGGACCAATAAACAAGTTGAACAAGGTAGTAGGAAGCTTGCAGGGCAAGAAGGACTGGTAAATGGTGTTTCCTGCCCCTCCCAAAACTGATGGGAGTATCCTATACAGGTCTTCGGGTACCATTTTCATGGAATGAAACAGTCTAGACAGACAAAAACTCTTTCTGCCTTCCTGCAAGTTTCTCCCCTGCCCCATTTACATCACCCTTCTGTGAAAAGGTTGAAGGATTGTATTCTCATACCCTGTGTTCCCTGTTAGCTGTGCCAGTCAAGCTAATCTGTAGTCAGAGAATAGTTATCTCAGGATAAGGAATCGGGACGCTGTAATGTATCTTTTCCTAATCTTTTGTATTTTTTCTCCCTCACTCCAGTTTGTTTTTCACTTGGTTTCCTAGCAAATTTCCTTTTGAGAAATTCCAATATTGTCTCATCTGAACCGAAGGAAATAGGATTTGTCTACATCTCAGCTGCTGCAAGACTAGCTTGGGAGGTCAGAGGTCCCTTGAGGCCAGGTGTGGGGGTGGCTGAAGCCAGCACAGCTGGAGATGCAGGGAAGGGTTGTAGCTGTGCAAATTTGTGGGTTTTGGGTTTTTTTTTTTTTTTTTGGATGATGGCTTAAGATACTGAAATGATAGGCTTTTGGCTAAGGATTGAGTGCATCTCACTAGGGAAGAATGTGGTTGCCTGGAGACTTGCCGATCTGATCAAGATGACTTTAACTGGAAATGGGGGTGGGGTGCAAAATGTGCCCATATCAGACTATAAGGACAGATACTATAGACAACAGCAGGCATGTCAGTGACAGAAAAATAATAGTGAAAGACACCCAGTGATTTGAAGAAGAAAATGACTGGGAAGGAATTTGGGGATGGTGTTCCAGCTTCAACTGTCAATGTGCCAATGTAATAAGTGAGAGCAGAAAACAAAGCAAATTGGAATCTGTAATACAAAGAAGTAAAAATAAATCAAAGATATAACTAAGACTTAGAAGAAAGGGATTCGCAACTGAAATATACTCACGGGCACTTCTAAAGACACAAATCTGATAGGAGGATTCAGGTTACCCACCAGTAGTAAGAGCCCTTTGCCCACATGCTCTGACTTTGTGGCATCCTAAGGCTCAGGTTAAGAACAGAGAATCAGGGGAGGAAGTACTAAGAAAAATCCAAGAATTGTGGAAATTCACCATTTGCTCGTTTATTCAGTGCCCTGCACTCATGGTAGGACAGTGAACAAGCCAGACAAAATTCCTTTTCTCATGGAGCTAGTACTGAGAGTAAATAGACAATAAACACATAAGCAAGTAAATTAACATATAAAAGATAATTTCAGATAGTGAAAAGTTCACAGGAAAAATAAAACTGATAGACAGTGAAAGACAGTGAGGAACTATTATAGTTTGGGTGGTCTTGCATGGCATATCTGTAGAAGTGACTTTTTAACTGAAAAAAAGATAAAAAATGGGGATGGACTATGCTAATATCTGAGGCAAGAGCATGCAAGCAGAGGAAACAACAAAAGCAGGACTTGCAGGAGGAACAAGTTGGACCTGTTGAAGAAAATGGAAGATGGCCATTATCCCAGTTTTAGTTCTCCCAGATGCAGACCCCAGGACAAGGATTTGAGTGCAGGTAGTTTACTGGGAGATGTGGGGAATACCAGTAGGTCTGCAGGAAAATGACACAGGGAAAGAAAGGTAGCTGGTAGGGGTATGTTAATAAGCCAGCTACACAGTGGGTAACAGTCCTAATACCTCAGGGAAATGCTTGGAAATGGACAAAACATGCCTCGAAATTACCCCACTTGAAGAGTAAGAGAGTTGAAGTACTTATGCTCCAACTCTCAGAGTTACTGGTTTGATCACTGTTCTCCATGAGCAGAGTAACCTTCCAAGCCTCCAGAAAAAGCATCCAGGCACAACAATACAGACATTGGTCAGTAGAAAAAGTGCACTGAAATGACAGATCTGAGAGAGATGAGAATTCATTGACAGTGTCTGCTATACCTAGTGAGCCTGGGGGGCAGGTCAGAAAAAAAGCCAGCTGGAGAGTCTACCAGGGGCCCAATCATCTAAGACCAAGGCTAGTTGCAACCTAGAGGCTGACAAAGGAGTGTGATTTGGTCTGAACAATGTTTTTGTTTATTTTGATTTTGTTTTTATTTGCCAATAATTAAAAATCAGATCTCACATCTAGATCTGGATTTCCAGTTCTCTTGGGGGACAAAATGTAAAGATCTGATAACACTGATTCCTCATTTGGCAAAGTGACAATCTGTTGGAACTGAGTAGCAGATCCCCATTTACAGAAGGGCCATGTGCTATCCACTTAAATAGTCCTCTTCAAGTTGTGGATCAGTGTATAGGCATTGTAGGACATGAGAAAGAGTTAGGGTTTCATCCTAGGAGTATGAGCCAGTTTTAAGCTGGTGATTGATACAATCAATTCTGTGTGCAGAAAGAGTCAAGAGTATAAGAAGGTAAACAACCAAGGAGGCTGTGGGAACAGCCTGGGCAGGAGATAGTGGGGACTTAGAATTGAGTTACAGTAGAGAAGAAAAGCAATGAAAGAATTCCATATATAATTTGGACTGGATTTGAAAGAATGTGCTGATGTAAAGAAAAGGAAGCAGTTTAGGATTACACCCACATTTCTGGCTTTAGTGTATATGTGTATGGTACTACAACTCACTGAGATTGGGAAGACTGGGAGGAACTGGTTTGAAGGGAAAACCAGAAGTTCTATTTTGAACACATTATATTTGAGATGCCTATTAGATATCCAAGTGAAAATGTGAAACAGGATATATGAGGTATCTCTTAGATATGAGGGGGCGAGTTCAGGGAGACAAATTCTATATCAGAATATAGAAATAGGAATACACCTTCCATTTCTGGCAACATTGTGTATGAGATATACTGATAATAACTTCCTCCTACAAAAAAAATAGAAATACTGGATAAAAGTTAATAAATATTCTTTTCAATACATTGCTGAGCTCAAAAGAAACCAAATGAAATCCCCAAGAACCAAAATAGGAGCCAAGCTTAAAAGAAGAGCCCTGGGTTGATGCTGCTTTATGAATACTAGCAACTATGAATTACTAGCCAAGCAAAGATTGAAGAATTTGGGGGTTTGTTTATTTTGGACCCTTTTTGGTTGAAGGAGAGGTGCCTACCAAACATCACATTATCCCTTTTTAAAAAGGCCCTATGCAGTTTTGTCTTTGGATTTACTTTTAGTATCATCTAAATTTTAAGCAATTACATAACCAATTTTAAGGTAAACTATCAACAAAAATAAAACAACAAATAATTTAATGTTAAAATACCAATAGCCTCTCATGACTTGTTTTTTCCATATCCAAACCTGGAGCACATTCATTTTTCTATTTTCCAATCCAATTTTTAAGGTAAATTTTTATTGAAGTTTAAAATGAACAGAAAAGCACAGATATCTCAGTGTTTGGCTTGATGAATTTTCTTAAAGAGGGGACATCCTATAACCAGCACCCAGATCAAGAAACAGAACATTACTCCAGAACTTTTCCCACCTTAGATCTTGTTCCTGGTCACTATCTCCCAAAGGTAATGCTATCCTAACTTCTAACAGTATAGATTAATTTTATCTGTTTTAAAACTTTTTATAGGATGGAGTCATATATTATGTATTCTTTCATGCCTGGCCTCTTTCACCCAATATTGCATTTGTGAGAGTCATCCATCCATGTTGCACTGTGCAGCAATAATCCATTCATTCTCCATTGCTGTTTAGTATCCCATAGTGTGGATATACAATTTAACAATTCAACTATTGGTAGACATTTGAGTTGTAAACATTGCCTCTTGTCTTATACATGTCTATTGATAGACATATATATGTAATTTCTATTGGGCATATACTTAAAAGTGGAAATGTTAAGTGATAAGATATGCATATATTGAGCTTTAGTATATCCAGTCAGTTTTCCAAAGTGTTCTACATTTTGTACAAATTTACCCTCCCGCTAGAAGAATGTAAGAGTTATAATTGCCCTACTTAATTTTAGAATTGTTGGCACTTAATTTTATTATTCTTTTGCATTTTGCCATTCTAGTAGGTATGAATAAGTATCATATTGTGGTTTTTAATTCACATTTCCCTGATGACTAATAAAGTTAAGCACATTTTCATCTGTTTACTGGCCATTAAGATATTTTCATTTTTCTTTTAGATTACTTTCCATTTACTTATTAATGTGAAAGATAGATAAAATAGATAGAGATGATAGAAACAAAATCTTTTGTTGGATGTATGTAACACTTTTAATAAATAGAGGTTCTTAATTTTAATATAACACATTGAAACAATACTTTTGCTTATGTTTAGCACTCTCAGGTCCTTATTATGGCATCTTTGCTTATCTTACCAATTTTCCCACTGACCTACTGGTATTTCCTACATCTCCCAATAAACTAAATACACTCAAATTCTTGTCTTAGAGTCTGTATCTGAGAGAACTGAAACTGAGATAATGGCCATCTTCCATTTTTTCCAACAAGGCAATCTTGTTCATTATATACTTTAGATATTAACCCCTTATCAAATATATCATTTGCAAATATCTTCTCCTGTTCAGTAGGTTACTTTTTGTTTTATTGATGGTTTCCTTTGCTGAGAAAAGCCTTTTTTATTTTGATGTAGTTCCAATAGTTTGTTTTTGTTTTTCTTGCCTTAGGAGACACATCTAGAAAAATGTTGCTACAGTGGATGTCAGAAAAATTACTGCCTTTGCTCTCTCCTAGGATTTTTATGGTTTCAGGTCTCACATTTAGGTCTTTAATCCATTTTGAGTTTACTTTTGTGTATAGTGTAAGAAAGTGATCTGGTTTCCTTCTTTTGCATGTGGCTGTCTAGTTTTCCTAATGCCATTTTTTGAAGAGACTATCTCTTCCATTACATTTCTTGTGTGATGCTATTTTTATCTGCTGGTTTTAGTTGGTGCTGTTGGAGCTTCCACTGGCTTCTGCTGATAATGCTGAGTAGGCAGAAGGAGTTTCCCCAGGGCATCACATACGGGTAAAGAGTACCTCCTGTGCTATGCCACTTGTAGTGGAATCCACCTTTCTCAGGCCACCCAGCTACTTTGGTAAGGGCTGGGGGTACCAGGCCTGATGATGGTACTTCTTCTGGCCCCTTATTGCCAACTGATTTTCCCTGTTGATGCTGTCAGTTTCATCTGGAGTTGTCATCAGGATTCCCATTCCATCTGGGGAAAGAGTGACTCTACTTAGGCCTCCTTTTCTTGCTAGGTAGGGAATCAGTAGACATTAGGCATAGGTAGCCTTCTTCTTTTGGGTTCAATCATAATATGTCCTGTCAAGATTTCCTCCAATACTGGGGTCTTTTTCCACCTTTCAGAATTCTTTTGATTGCCCCTTGCATTATTTCCTGGGTTTATCTTATCATTGAGTCTGTATCATCTTGTTCAAGAGAAATTAGTCTAGGCCATCTTAGGCCCCTCTCCCATTTGTTTTCTTCTAATCTTTTCTATTTTTTTTTGTCGAGATTCCCTATTCATTCAATTATTACAGCCATTTTTTTCTTTTCTGTTTTCAAAACAAAAAACAAAAAAAACAAAACCCATAACCTGATAAACTCCTTATTCACCAATTCCAAAATATGACTTAACTTGTGTTGGTTTATATTGTCTTCTGTTTCTCTTGACATTGGGTCATATTTTCTTTTCTTCACATGTTGATTAATTTTTATTTTATCTTTGACCTTATGGATTATTCAGTGTAGAGGCTGTAGATTTTGTTTCATCCTCTAAGGAGTGATTTTTGTTCTAGTGGACAAATAAATCACTGGTTGATAATATTGAACTTTTGGGGGCATGGTTTTATACTTTTTTTAGGGTATATCTGTTTCAATTTTACCTTTAGTCTTAGGGTAAGTCACTTATCTTTGGATATAGTCTCCACTTAGAAGTCGATTGTCTTGGGGCACCTGGGTTGCTCAGTGGTTAAGTGTCTGCCTTTGGCTCAGGTCATGATCCCAGGGTTCTGGGATCGAGCCCCGCATCAGGCTCTCTACTCCATGGGAAGCCTGCTTCTCCCTCACCCAATCCCCCTGCTGTGTTCCCTCTCTCACTGTGTCTCTCTCTGTTGAATAACTAAATAAAAATCTTAAAAAAAAAAAAAAGAAGTCGATTGATTGTCTTCTGGGATTTCAGTGGAAACTTTGGGATATTTACCTCTTTTACTTGGCAGTACTTAAACTGTAAACTCTGTCTTCCCTGCACTGGGCAGCATCTAAAATCTATGTTCAGGATTTTTAAACTTCTAGCTGTTTTTTGCCAGGTCCTTGGAGTACCCCTAATTATGTGAAGTTCAGGGTTAATCAAGGATTTTAGGAGCTCCCTCCATAGTTCCCTTTTTACCAGACTTCCCTTTCCCTTTGCAGTTAGGTGCTCTGATGAGTACAAACTCTGTTTTCTGGCACTTCAAGGAAAAATGATAGGACTTCCTGCTTGAATTCAAGCCATTCTGTGGCACAAGAACTGAGGATTGGTCTTAGGGGATAGGACATAGAATTTTGGATCTCAACCTATGAGATTTTCTTCTTTTTTTTTTTTAAGATTTTATTTATTTTATTTGACAGACAGAGATCACAAGTAGGCAGAGAGGCAGGCAGAGAGAGAGAGAGAGAGAGAGAGAGAGAGAGGAGGAAGCAGGCTCCCCGCTGAGCAGAGAGCCCGATGCAGGACTCGATCCCAGGACCCTGAGATCATGACCTGAGCCGAAGGCAGCGGCTTAACCCACTGAGCCACCCAGGCGCCCGAGATTCTCTTCTTTTTAAGAGTAAGATCTTTTCCAGTTTCTGCCTGGTTTTGTTCACTCAATCTATAACGCATTCAAGTAGTTAGTCATTTTTCAAATCATGGTTTAAAAAAGATTAGTCTCAAGTTTATTGTTGTTATCTATGGGAAACTAATCTGAGAAAACCTACTCTGCTATTACTGGAGCGCAAACTCTCCTTGCACTCTCTTTTAACTCAGAGCCTCATTATCTCTGATCTAGGTTATTGTAATAGATGCCACACTGGCTCCATGCCTCCAGTTGCTCTTGTAATCCATGCTGTGCATTCAACCGTCAGAATGATTTTTGAACATACAAATCTGATCCTGGTATCTTCTGATTACAATTCTTAAGTGCCCTCACCCCTTCAACATACAAAATAAAGTCAAGATTCCTTGGTATGACCAGGTTCCTGCCTATCTCTTCAGCTTCATATTTGGATGGCTGCTCATCTGCCATGATATCTATGCTATAACCATACTGAATTACTTGCAGTTTCTCTATTATATCCTGCTATTTCATTCTAGGGTTTTTGAACCTTGCCTTCTCCCTGATATTAAAACAAACAAAAAAATAGGAGAAAATATATTGTGATAATAATGATAACAGACAACATTTATTGAGGGCTTTCTATGTGCCAGGTGCCACACTAGCAGTTTTTGTGGTGTTGTCTTGTTTAGTTTTTGCAACAACCTTATGAAGTACATATCTTTGGTATCCTCATTTTGCAAATGAAAAAACTGGCTCAGAGATGGTACGCAGTAGAGCAGGATTATTCCAGAATCAGACTCTCCTCTACTGTCTCCCACTCAAGCAAAGTATAGGACTTAGAAATGAAAGAACTAAAATCGCCCTTGAGAGTTAAACTATTGAATTAACATAAGATTAATATTAACAGAGATGTGCTGTAACATCTTAATAAGACAGAATGGTTCCCTTGTCAGCAAGGCTTGACTGTAACCTGATGGAAGTCATTGGCATATCTGAAGAAATAATGTGTCAGACAGAAGGGCAGCTGGTCAACTATGAATGCATACATAGAAAAAGCCACAGAGACAAACATGAGCAGCTCCCTCCAGACACTTTCCAAAGCATGTAGTATTTCAGCCTAAAGACCTAAACCTGATAACCAGCATACTTATTGTGGTGAGAGAGATATCCATGTTTCTTGGCCAAATATTTTTATATATTTAAATCATATAACTGATTTTCTTCACTTTTATTCCATGCTCATTAGATAAGCTTCCTGTTATAATTTTGACTTCTACTTGTCCTTGCCTACAGGTTAGAAAATGCACAGGTAAATTTACATGTATGTTTTGCAACTGTGAGGGGAACTGGACTAAGAGAACATGCTGAGGATGGTGTCATGGCTAGGATGGCAGAGAAAAAGACAGACATATCCTGGATCTGCTATTTCAGAATCACTGAATCAAGCAGCCTGGAACTATCCCTTCACTAGAGTTCTTGTGGGTGAGCAAGTACACGTTCTTTATTGTTTACATCAATTGACTTGACATTTTCTGTTATAGGCTGCCAAAAGCAACCCAACTTATGGAATGAGGCAAATGCCAATCTTTAATAAATGTGGGCAGAGGGGAAATTATGGGGATATTGGCGGATGACAGAAGTGAGTTGGAGGAAGGGCAGTATTATTCATGGCAGAAGCATGGATTTTTTAACACCAGGATTGAAAACAATGGCTCATATGGGAAAATGGAGAGCAAGAAGGACACCCACCTCACATTCCTAATGTATGTCCCATAAAAGAAAAACCACCCATAGAAAAACTGGTGTGGTAAGGGACCCTCTAGATTGTAGTTAGGGCAGGAGATTGATGGAATGTTTGAAGAAGGTGAGTGAATTTGGCTAATCAAAGGTGTGAGTTCCAAAGGGTACAGTAGAAAGGTGTAGGCTAGATGAAAAGAGGGGAAACATTCAAGATCTGATTGGTTAAGAGGAAGTATGGAGTAATACAGGGAAAACATCCTGGTGATAATGATGTGCTGGGTATTACCTATTTCCTCTCAGTTTGATTACATGTTCTTCTTCTGTAAATGGTTACTCAATTGTCTTTGCCCACTGGCTTTGGCTTATGGAAAACACTGATTGAAATTGGAGCATGGAAGGAAGTCTAAACAAGGGTGTTCTCCCCTCTCTTTTCTTTAAAGAGCATTTTCTGGCAGTGGCTGAATCTTTCTCCATTGTTTCAGCTCCCCACCAGGTATTTCCATCACAGCCCCAGATTCCACCAGCTGGCCTTGGCTTTACCTAATCATGGTTCCCAAGCAAAAGAGACGGTAGAGGCTTCCTGCCATGGCTAAACTCTCAGCTGTTTCACAATGTGTTGCAAATTCCCTATATTAAATATCTTCTCCCATTCTATAGGTTGCCTTTTAGTTTTGTTGATTGTTTCCTTTACTGTGCAGAAACATTTTATTTTGATAAGCCCCAAAAGTTTATTTTTGCTTTTGTTTCCCTTGCCTCAGGAGACGTATCTCCAAAGGAGTTCCCACAATCAATGTCAAAGAGGTTACCGCCTTTACAATTTTTGTGGTTTCATGTCTCACATTTAGGTCTTTAATTCATGTTGAATTTATTTTTACATATTGCATAAGAAAGTGGTCCCAGTTTCATTCTTTTCCATGTTGTTGTCCTGTTTTCCCAACACCATTTCCTGGAGAGAATGTCTTTTTCCCATTGGATATTCGTCCCTGCTCTGTCAAAAACTAGTTGACCATAATTGTGAGTTTTCTCTTCTGTTTCTCTTATTGTACAATACAGTAAGTTTCACTGATCTGTCTCTTTTTGTGCCAACACCATACTGTTTTGATCACTACAGCTTTGTAATATAACTTCACATCCAAAATTGTGATGCCTCCAGTCTTGCTTTTCTTTTTCAAGATAGCTTTGGCTATTTGGGGTCTTTTGCGCTTCTGCACAACTCTTAGGATTGTTTGTTCTAGCCCTGTGAAAAATGCTGGTGGTATTTTGATAGGGATTGCATTGTGTGTAGATTGCTTTGGTTAGTATAGACATTTAACAATATTTGTTCTTCCAACCCATGAGCATGCATGTCTTTTCGTTTCTTTGTGTCTTCTTCAATTTCTTCCATCAGTGGGTTGTTTTTTTTTTTTTTTTTTTAGGATTTTATTCATTTATTTGAGAGAGAGAGCACAAGTATGCATAGAGGCAGGCAGAAAGAGAGGGGAAACAGGCTCCCTGCTGAGCAGAGAGCCTGATGCGGGGCTCAATCCCAGGACCCTGAGATCATGACCAGAGCTGAAGGCAGAGGTTTAACCCACTGAGACACCCAGGCGCCCACTCATCAGTGTTTTTTATTAGTTTTCAGAGTGCAGGTCTTTTATCTCTTTGGTTAGGTTAATTCCTAGGTATATTATGGTTTGGGGTGCAATTATAAGGTGAAAGATTTATATGATCTGAAGAGAAACTAGAGTATTGGGGTGCAATTATAAATGGGATTGATTCCTTAATATCTCTTTCTACTGATTCATTATTGATGTATAGAAATGCAAAGATTTCTGTATGTTGACTCTGTATCCTGCAACTTTATTGAATTTATGTGTCAGTTCTAGCAGTTTTTTGGTGGAGTCTTTAGGTTTTCTATACATGGTATCATGTCATCTGCAAGTAGTGAAAGTTTTACTTCTTCCTTACCAACTTAGATGCCTTTTTATTTCTTTTTGTTGTCTGATTGCTGCACTTAGGAGTTCCAATACTATGTTGAAGAAAAGTGATGAGAGTGGACATCCTTGTCTTGTTCCTGACCTTAGGGGACTAGCTCTCAGTTTTTCCCTATTCAGCTGTGGGTTTTTCATATATAGCCTCTTATGTTGAAGTATGTTCTCTGTCAACCTACTTTATTGAGGGTTTTGATCATAAATGGATGTTGTATGTTATCAAATGCCATTTCTGCATCTACTGAAACGACCATGTGTTTCTTATCCTTTCTCTTATTGATGTGGTGTTTCACACTGATTGATTCGTGAGTATCGAGCTACCCTTGCAGCCAAGGAATACACCTCATTGGATCATGCTGAATGATTTTTTAATGTATTCTTGGATTCAAATAATTATTTATTCAGAATTTTATTGATATTATCTGTATTCATGTTCATCAGGGATACTGGCCTGTATTCTATTTTCTTGTGGGGTTTCTTTATGGCTTTGGTATCAAGGCAATGCTGCCTTCATGAATGAATTTGATAGTTTTTCTTCCTTTTCTACTTTTTGGAATAGTTTGAGAGGAACCCTTCTTTAAATATTCGGTAGAAACCGCCTGTGAAGCCATTTGGCCCTGGAATTCTGTTTGTTTGGAGATTTTTGATTACTGATTCAGTTTCTTTGTTGGTTATTGGTCTGTTCAAATTTTCTATTTCTTCCTGTTTCAGTTTTAGTAGTTAATGTGTTTCTAGGAATTTATCCATCTCTTCCAGTTTGTCCAGTTTGTTGGCATATAGTTTTTCATAATTGTCTCATGATTGTTTGTATTCCTGTGGTATTGATTGTTATTTCTCCACTCTCCTTTGTGATTTTATTTATCACAGTCCTATCTCTTTTCTTTTGGATAAGTCTGGCTAGAGATTTATTGATTTTATTGCCCCACCCCCCCCACCCCCGCACAAAGAACTACCTCCTGGTTTCATTGATCTGTTCTGTTTTTTTTTTTTAATTTCTATGTTATTTATTTCTACTCTAATATTTATTATTTTCTTCCTTCTTCTGGATCTGGGCTTCTTCAGTTGTTATTTTTCTTGTTCCTTTAAGTGTAAGGTTAGGTTGTTAGAGATTTCTCTTGCTTCTTGAGGTAGATCTGTATTGCTATAAAATTCCCTCTTAGAACCACTTTAGTTGCATTACAAGGGTTTGGGACCATTGTGTTTTCATGTTCATTTATTTCTATGTAGTTTTTACTTCTTCTTTTATTTCCTGCCTGACCCATTAATTTTTTAGTAGCATGTTGTTTAACTCATGTATTTTTGGTCTTTCCAAATTTTGTCTTGTGGTGACATCTACTTTCATAAAATTGTGGTCAGAGAAGGCATATAGTATGATTTCAGTCTTTTTGCATTTGTTCAGGCCTGATTTGTGGTCTAGTATTTGATCTATTCTGCAGAATGCTCTGTGTGCACTTGATAGAATGTGTAGTCTGCTGTTTTAAGATATAAGGTCCTGAATATACCTGTTAAGTTCATCTTGTCCACTGTGTCATTCAAGTCCATTGTTTCATTGTTGATTTTCTGTTTGATGATCTGTCTATTGATGTAAGTGGGGCATTAATGTCCCTTGTTATTATTGTTTTGTACATTTGGGTGCTCCCTCATTGGGTGCATAAATATTTACAATTATTATATCTTCTTGCCAGATAGTCCCCTTTATTATGATATAGTGTCCTTTTTTAAAATCCCTTGTTACAGTCTTTGCAGTGTTTTGTTTTGTTTTAAAGAGAGAGAATGTGGGTGCCTGGGTGGCTCAGTTGGTTGGATGACTGCCTTCAGCTCAGGTCATGATCCTGGAGTCCCGGGATTGAGTCCCGCATCGGGCTCCCAGCTCCATATGAAGTCTGCTCCTCCCTCTGACCTTCTCCTCATTCATGCTCTCTCTCACTGTCTCTCTATCAAATAAACAAATAAAATCTTTTAAAAAAGAGGGAGAGAGAGAGAGAGAGAGAGAGAATGCATGCAAGCAGAGGGGTAGGGGCATAGGGAGAGGGAGAGAGAGAATCTTAAGCAGCCTCCATGCCCTGCATAGAGCCCATTGTGGGGCTTGAGCTAACAACCCTGAGATCATGACCTGAGCTGAAATCAAGAGTTGGATGCTTAACTGAATGAGCCACCCAGGTGTCCCTATTGTCTTTGCATAAAGTCTAGTTTATCCATTATATGTATTGCTATTCCAGATTTCTTTTAACATTGTTTTGAGTGAAAAATATTTCTTCATACTTTAATCTTCAGGTGACTTCAGGCCTAAAATATGTCTCTTGTAGGCAACATATAGATGGGTCTCATTTTGTTTTTTATCCATTCTGGCACCTTATGTATTTTGATTTGAGCATTTAGTACTTTCACATTCAAAGTAATTATTAATTGATATGTATTTAGAGCCATCTAATTACTTGTTTTGTCATTATTTCTGGAGATTTCTCTGATCCTTTCTTGTCTTTGTCACTTTTCATCTCTCTTTTGCACTCAAAGCGTCCCCTTAATATTTCTCGCAGGGATAGTTTAGCAATCATGATCTCCTTTAGTTTTCATTTGTCTGGGAAACTCTTTATTTCTACTCTTCTGAATGATAGATTTGCTGGATAAATTATTCTTGGCATCAGACTTTCCCCATTCAGCACTTTGAATATATCATTCCACTCCCTCTGGCTTACCATGTTTCTGTTGAGAAATCTCCAGCTACTCTTGTGGGTTTCCCATTGTAAGTTAAGTACTACTTTTGTTTTGCTGCTTTCAAGATTTGTTCTGTACCACCATATTTTTCAAATGTAATTACAATATATCTTGGGGTTGACCTGCTTTTATTGATTTTTATTTATTTTCCTATTGGATCTGGATATTTTTTCCTTCTCCAGAGTAGGGACATTTTCTGCTATTATTTTTTGAAATAAATGTTCTGCCCATTCTCTCTCTCTCCTTCTGGGATTCTTAAATATGCTATTATAATTAATGGGGTCACTGAGTTTCCTAAATCTATTTTCATTTTGATTAATTTTTCTTTATTTATTTGTTCAGCTTGAGTGCTTTCCATTATTTTGTCTTCTGGGTCATTAATTCATTCCTCTGTTTCTTCCATCCTACAGTTCATTGCATCAAGCCTGTTTCCAATCTCATTTACTGCACTTTTCACCTCTGATTGATTCTGGTTTAACTCTTTTATTTCTGTGGTAAGGGTCTTACTGATGCCTTCTATTGTTTTCTTAAGTCCAGTGAGTATCCTTATAATTGTTCTTTTAAATTCTCCATCAGGTATGTTACTTATATCTGTTTCACTTAGATCTCTAGCCATCTGGTCCACTGTCCAAATCTTGTTTTTTCATTTGGGGTAAATTCCTCTTTCTTGGCATTTCCTCTGTGTCTCTGCTTTCTTTTGTGTTTTAGAAAAGCCAGTTATGTCTCCTGCTCCCGAAATTAATAGCCTTGAAGAAGAGATCGTGTCATGCCCAGGGCCTGGCGCTTCAGGGAATTTTTCCAGTGTGGACTACAAGTGCTCTTCTGTTGTGTTTGGCTGCTATATCCTTAAATCCAGTTGTCTGCAGAGGCTCTCCTTGCCTCCTGTGGACATTGTTTGGTCCTTGGCTTGGATATGATGAGTTTTAATTACGTGTACTCTGGTCTGCTTGTGAAATGAGACCTGACACTACACCAAAACTGAGTCCCTAAAACTCTGGTCTGGAAATATGGTGTGGGCATGGGTTTGTGCTGGTCTTCTAAGGGAGGGTCCCACCATGCTAGGACTGAGGAAATCTTGACTAAGAAGGGCAGTCCCACCAGAGCCAGGAGGTGGGGCTTGGTGTAAGTAAGTTAGGCAGCCTGTGTTGACGATGTGCTGTTTCCTGCAGGTGGCTCTGTGTTTATGTTGAGGGTTGGGGGAAGAAAATGGTGCCAGCCAATGTCTTTGTTCCCAGAGAGGCTCTCAGTGAACACTGACTCTCAGGGATGCACTCCCAAAAGAATGAATAATCTCCCCCACTGCATGCCACTGGGCATTCTTCAGATAGCTGTTTCAAAATCATCTACTCCCAGATTGTTTGCTTGCCTTCTATCCAGGAGCACGTAGTGCCCTCTCAGCTCTATCCTAGCAAAGTCCACTGATGTTTAAAACACTGGACTTTAAGCTCCTCTGGTTGCAAGCACACAAAATTCAGCCCCTCTTGTCTTTCAAGCCAATGGCTTAAGGGAAATGCTTTCCTTGTGCATTCTCCTGTGTGCTGTGCTCCAATCTTTCACCCTTCTCAGAAATCACATCTCCCTCCCCTCTGCAGCACCCATGATCCATTTCTACCTTAAACCATGTCTCTGCACTTCCAACCTTCTTTGATGTAGCTGTAGAGTTTGTTCTGACACTCTTCACTTTGATTTCTGGGATATTTGGGATGATTTGATAATTATCTAATCATGTTTATTGGAGCAAATGAGGCAAAGGTCCTCCTAATTCACTGCCGTATTCCTCTCTTTCTTGAAAATGATTAATAGAATGGTGAAAATTTTAAAAATTGAAAATTCCTAATGCTTGAGAGAATGCACTCATTGTTGGTGGGAATGTAAAATGGTGCAACAACTTTAAAAGTCAGTTTGGCAGTTTCTCACAAAGATAAACATAGTCTTATCATATGCTCTAGCAATTGTGCTCCTAGATAGTTACTGAATTGATTTAAAAACCTATGGCCATTTGGAAAGTGTCATGGTTCTGCTGGCATCCAGTTAGCTGCATTAAAAATCCGGGAGACAAGGTGTTAATCTTACATGAGACCATATCCATATTCACAGCAGCTCTCCAAGGAGAACAGCCTCTGGCATGTTGGAAAAAATAAAAATATATAAAAAATTTATAAAAACCTATGTGCACACAAAAACCTGAATAAGTGTTTATGACATTATTATTATTATTATTATTATTTATAGCTTTATTATTATTATATCATCAAAAACTGGAAGCAATCAAGATGCCCTTCAACAGGTGAATGGATAAACAAACTGTGCTATATTCATACAATGGGATATCATTCAGTGCTAGAAAAAATTGGCTCAAGCCACTGGAAAATATGGGGAACTCTAAATGCATATTGTTTAGTAAAAGAAGCCAGTCTGAAATAGTCTCATACTATATGATTCTAGTTGTGTGGCATTCTGGAAAAACCAAAACTATAGATACAATGATAAGTGGTTGCCAGGGGCTTGTGGTTGGGGGGATGGAAGAATGAAGCACAGGTGATTTTAGGGCAGAAAATATCTGTATAATAAAGTAATAATATATACATGGCATATATTTGGCATATATATTTGTCAAAGTACATTGAACTTCACAATGCAAAGAGTGAATCTTACTTAATGTTTGTAGTTTTAAAAAATAATTTAGAGGGTCAAGGATATCAGAAAGGAGCCCAGAGTGTGACAAGAGGGTCTAACTGTATTACAAATATATAAGACAGCCTCATGGAAGGGAGATGGTAGGGGGGGTGGTGGATAGAATAGGTCCTGACAGAAGTTAGTTTGGAAATAGGTCTATAAAACTAAAGACATGAGAAAAAAAAAACTAAAGACATGAGGAACTGTCTTGTAATTGTAATTGCATTGTAATCTAGTTGATGCAGTTTGTTTCCATGGCAGCATGGGTTAACAATTCTGATGGGGTTATACATGTATGAAGGTATTAAAAACTAGATAGATAGATGTAAGATAGTGACAACCAGGTTTCTCACTGTTGGCATGGGAATTTATAGATTAAAAAGGGGAGAAAGCTAAAATTATCCAAGTGGTAAGGGATGAGAATTGAAGATATCAGTATGAGATAATATTTAACTTAATATAGATACAGATAGTACATATAAAAATGTTTAAAGATATGTGTATATACACAGGTTAATAAACATACACACATCTCTTTGCTGTGTCATCTATAGGGCCTAGAAGCAATGAGAACACAGGAGCAAAGAGCACATCTAGCACCCAGATATTGATTTCGAATACTATGATGGTTCCTTAGAGAAATAGCTGATTCTAGGACTGGCACAGGAAATATACAAGATAAGCCTGGTATCTTTTAGCACAAGAAAGTAAGGAAGTGCTTTTAAAAAAATTCATACACGGATGGTGATATATCAAGGGAGCACAGGACCCAACTGAAAGAACTCTTAATAGCTAAAATTAGGAACTAATTTAATTAGCTAATTTAATTTAAATTATTTATTAATTCAGATTTATTAAATTTATTTATTTATTTAATAAACTTAATTAATTAGGAATAAATAAAAAATAGTACTGGATTATAAACCAAAGCATAAAATAAATACAGATAAGCCCATACTAATACAAATAAATGATTGAATAAATTAACAGATGGGAGAGAATAAAATCTATGCAGAAAAAAATCCAAATAATTTATGTAGATAATCAGCCCTCAAGAAGGGGAGAGTATAATGCTCCACTCCTTAGGTACGGACTACATATAGTAACATTTTCAAAAGAGTAAATTATGAAAGAGGGAGCAAAAATGTAAGTTTACAATGGAAAACGTGATAAACACTACCTCAAAAAGTTCAGCATCAACAGATATAAATCACGTGGATAGTATGCATCTTAGATATAATATGATAAAAATGGCACTTAAATTGTGCTCTTCCTCCCAATAATCCATAACTCTGGTCTTATATTGTGCTTAAGAAAAACACCAGACAAATTCCAATAGTGGAGCATCCTACAAAATACTGGACTTGTGCTCCAAAAATGTCAAGAAAATCTAAAAAACCACCATAGCCAAGAGAAGGTGAAGGAGACATGACAACTATTTGTAATGTGGTATCCTGAATGGGATCCTGGAATAGAAAAGGGGGATTAGGTAAAAACTAAGGAAATTTTAAAAACTATGGACTTTGGCTAATAATAATATAATAGCATTGGTTAATTAATTATAAAAATGCATACTAACTTAATATGTAAATAAAAGAAGCTGGTGCAGAGTATATGGAAAAACTCTGTGACATCTCAATTTTTCTGCAAATTTAAAGCTTTTCTAAAAAATAGTCTATTTGAAAATATTTGATAAACCAAAAGGTGACAAAGTCCATTTTATGGTTCTTATTTGCATTTCTTTGATTAATGGTAATGTTGAACAACTTTTCAGAGGTTTATTGTCCATGTGTATTTTTCTGTCCTGGTTGTCCTGTTCATGCCCTTTGCCCATTTTTTTATTGAGTATTTATCTTTTTGTTAATAGATTGTTAGATAAAGGAAATTAACCTTTGTCGTATGTGCTCTTTTCCAATTTGTCATTTGCTTTTCAATTTTATCTATGACATTTTCTGTTGTATAGAAATACTTCATTTTTATGTAGTCAGATCTGTCAATCATTCCTTTATGGTTTGTGCATTTCATATCATGCTTGAAGAGTCCTCTGCTACCCTGAGATTATAAAAATTTCCACTCAGATTTCCTTCTGTTGGTTTTATGGTTTCATTTTTTTTCATATTTTATATTGTTATACCAAAAAATTGTATGGCAAAAACAGTAGAGCATTAATGCAGCTCTATTTATTTTCTGAATAATTAGCTGGTTGTTCCAATAAGCTTACTGAATATTTATTTTCCCTAGTAAATTGCAATGACAATTTTATAATAACTTCAATATATGGGTTCACTTCTGGATTTTCCATTTTGATTTGACTGATCTATTTCTGTTCCTAAAATAATGCTATAGTATTTCAATTATTGTGCTTTGCAATAAATTTTAATATTTGATAAGGCAAATTGTCTTTTATTTGTTTTACTCTTCAGAATTTTCTTGCTGGGGCGCCTGGGTGGCTCAGTGGTTTGAGCCGCTGCCTTCGGCTCAGGTCATGATCTCAGGGTCCTGGGATCAGTCCTGCATTGGGCTCTCTGCTCAGCAGGGAGCCTGCTTCCTCCTCTCTCTCTGCCTGCCTCTCTGCCTACTTGTGATCTCTGTCTGTCAAATAAATAAATAAAATCTTTAAAAAAAAAAAGAATTTTCTTGCTGTTCCTTAACATTTATACATCTACATAAACTGAAGAATACTTTTATAAAGTTCCAAAAAATAAAAACCCCCAAACTATTGGAATTTTCATTGGAAATGTCCTTAATTTCTAGGTTAATTAATAGCTTTTACAAAATTGAGTCCATGTAACTACAAGTTTCTATATTTATCAGTCTTCTTTATGTTTATCTTCTTCAGTAGAATTTTATACTTTCTTCCCAAGTCTTGTACTTTTTGTTGAATTTATATTCCTAGATATTCTATGCTTGCAATTCATATTGGCAATTGAATATTTTTTTACCATTATATTTTCTAATCTTTATTATTGATATATATGAAGCTATTAAGGCAAGGATAAATACATGAGTTTGCATAAATATGTGTAAATGCATACACACACACACACACACACACACACACCTCATTAAAACGGAGACCTCTAATAGTTGGGACTGCTTTGTCCCTTATAGATCCAAGCTCCTAACAAAATCAAAAGCTTCTGCACAGCAAAGGAAACAGTCAAAAAAACAAAGAGGCAACCCACAGAATGGGAGAAGATATTTGCAAATGACAGTAGAGACAAAAGTTTGATATCCAGGATCTATAATGAACTCCTGAAACTCAACACACACGAAACAGGCAAACATATCAAAAAATGGGAAGAAGATATGAACAGACACTTCTCCAATCAAGACATACAAATGGCTATCAGACACATGAAAAAATGTTCATCATCACTAGCCCTCAGGGAGATTCAAATTAAAACCACATTGAGATATCATCTTACACCAGTTAAAATGGCCAAAATTAGCAAGATAGGAAACAACATGTGTTGGAGGGGATGTGGATAAAGGGGAACCCTCTTCCACTGTTGGTTGGAATGCAAGTTGGTGCAGCCTCTTTGGAGAACAGTGTGGAGATTCCTCAAGAAATTAAAAATAGAACTTCCCTATGACCCTGCCATTGCACTCCTGGGTATTTACCCCAAAGATACAGATGTAGTGAAAAGAAGGGCCATCTGTACCCCAATGTTCATAGCAGCAATGGCCATGGTCGCCAAACTGTGGAAAGAACCAAGATGCCCTTCAACGGATGAATGGATAAGGAAGATGTGGTCCATATACACTATGGAGTATTATGCCTCCATCAGAAAGGACGAATACCCAACTTTTGTAGCAACATGGATGGGACTGGAAGAGATTATGCTGAGTGTAATCAGTCAAGCAGAGAGAGTCAATTATCATATGGTTTCACTTATTTGTGGAGCATAACAAAAAGCATGGAGGACATGGGGAGTTAGAGAGAAGGGGGTTGGGGTAAATTGGAAGGGGAGGTGAATCATTAGAGACTATGGACTCTGAAAAACAATCTGAGGGGTTTGAAGTGGCAGGGGGTGGGAGGTCAGGGTACCAGGTGGTGGGTATTATAGAGGGCACGGATTGCATGGAGCACTGGGTGTGGTGCAAAAATAATGATACTGTTATGCTGAAAATAAATAAATGAAAAAAAAAATAGGTAAAAAAAAAAAAAAAAAGATCCAAGCTCCTATTACTTTCTCCCCTGACCACATTTCTCTAGCTGAGAGCAATTATCCCAAGTAGAAAAGAGGATTCTTAGCAATCAAAACTACCAGTATAGTGGTTAAAAGAAAGGTCTCTGGGGTCAGACGGTAATCAAACTTAAGCTCCCTAATTGTGTGACATTAGACAAGTAACTTGATATCTCTATGCTACAGTTCTCCCATATGTAAAATGACAATGCTAATAATAGCACATTCTATCACAAGATTGTTTAACATTGGATAAATTAATATGAACAAAGTATTTTTTTTAAAACAATCCATTTATTACTCTATTTGAGAGAGAGAGAGAATGAGCTGGGAGAGAGACAGACGAGGAGAGAAACAGACTCCCTGCTGAGAGGGGAACCCAAATCCAGGCTCCATCCCATATGCCTGAGATCAGGACCAGAGCTGAAATCAAGATTCCAGCAACCAACTGAGTCACCCAGGCATCCCTGAGCAAAGTATTTAAAACAGTGACTTGGAATAGTAAATACTACCTGTGACTAAAATTTCCTTGAGGCTCCTCTTTCTCAGTCCTCTACAGTTCATACATATAATATCACTGTTTTTGTTTTTTTCTTTTTTCTTTAGTTTGTCATGTACAATTAGTGTGCATTGTAGCAGTTTATACTGAGTCAGCTAAGTCATCTAAAATGTTACCTGGTTATATAGCATATAATTGCCCATATGAAAGTGGAAAACAAATGGATTTATAATAGCTTTTGGCCATTTTGTATTCTAAAAGTATTAATAAACCTAACCTTTTAACCCAAATCTGAAAAAAGTTTCCAAAGCATGCAGTTTAGATTTTACTTACAATCTCACCATTTTATTACTATAGACACAATATTGAGGAAAAAAGCAGAGGGGATAAAATGTATTTAATAACATGTTCAATGTAAAAAGAGGACTAATGTAATTAAGTGGTCCACTTCCCCATTTTTACATTCTAAGCAACCATCCCATTAATCTAAATCATGAAAAAAATGTTAACCATATAACATAGTTTTTAAATAATGGCAACCTAAAACCCCTAAGGCAAAAAGAGAAATTCAGTGGGTGCCAAAGTTATGATATCTTCTAGGCAGCCAGACAACCAGAACCACTAGCAGGGATTTGGGGTAATGGGGTTGAGGGAGAGAGAGAATGCCATCTCTCAGAAACCAAAATTTTGGAGACAATGTTATAGGTCCACCCTGGTAAATTATATGACCAGAAAGTTTTTGTTATTGTTGTTGTTTTATCATTTTTTAAATTTTATTTTTTTCAGTGTTCCAAAATTCATTATTCCAGAAAGTTTTGAGGCCTTGTTATTCTGGTTGCAGTTAATGTCAACAATCCATCATAGACATTTGGCTGAAGTATATACACAATCCTGCTTGGCAGAGGTCAAGGGGTCAGCTCAGAGGGCTTCAAATTCTTGTTCCACTAGGACAAGTTATCTTTTGCCCTTGGCAGATACATTTCCTCCCTTCTTTCCTCAAGAAATATTTACTGAGCACTTACTATATGTCAGCCACTATATCAAGCACTGAGAATAAACACATTGTTTAGAAAAGAAATTGTTTCTGTCTTCTGGAAATTACATTTGAGTGAAGACAGTAAATGAGTAAACAAATACACAAGATAACTTCATATAGTGAAAAATGCTAAGAGTATTAAGCAAAAGAATGTGGTAGAGAATAACTGAGGGTTTACCATACATAGGATAGTCAGAGAAGATCCATCTTAAAGAGGTGATATTTGAGTTGACATATTGCCAAGATATGAAAAAAAATTGTTTCAACAAGCACAAAGTCTTAGAGGTAGGAATGAAAAGAGTATGTTGAAGAAAGAGAAATGCCTGTATCGTTGAAATTCCTGCCACAGCACTACTCCAGAAGTTCATTTCTGTGGTCAGTAAAAATTCTAAATATAATCCAAGAGGATTTTTGGTGGCTTTATATCTAACATGACACTCTCCTGCTTGTACCACATGATACCCTAGTGCCATGATTCAAAGGCTGGGTCAAATGTCTTAAGTGGCTCCTATGCTTCACCCAGAATCCACCAGCCTTGACAGTGAGAGATGTCATTGCTGTCATTTCCCTGCACTACCTGTCACAACTTGGTCAATGCCTTGGGAGGCTCCAGGCTGCCAACAATACCTTGAAGAAAGCACCTCTGCTGATAAATACTGGTCATGCAGATGGGGGTGCTTAACATTTAGGGAACCTGGTCTGGTTCTCCTCCTGCCCCCATGGGCCCAGCCAATCTAATGTAAACTAAATTCCAGGTTTCTGAAATCATTGACCACTCCTTCCCATTACTTCAACATTACCTATAGCATTATTTTTTACGGAGATCTTCAGGCTTCTGCTGAGCTGTGTTCTCTGCTGCCGCAGTAACTCCCACTTCACCACCACAAACTACTTAAGATATATTATACTTTTATTGTGTATTTTCTGTCTTCCCCCATTAGCATGTAAACTCCATGAGTTAAGGGCTTGTCTCTTATTTGATACTGTATTTCTAGTGCCTACCACATAGTTCATGCTTTATAAACATTTGTTTAATGAATAAGTTCCAATTATAGATTCCTTCTAAGGGCTGGTCTCTTGGGTCTATTTCTAGATTCTCTATTCTCTTCCATTGGCCCATTTGTCTACTGCCCTGCCAATATCACTCCATCTTAATCATTATAGCTCTATAGTAATTCCTGATGTGAGGCAGAGTGAATTCCACAACTCATTCTTCAAAATTATATAGTGCGGAGTTTAAGACTGTGGAATCTGAATGTATACACACATACGAAGGGAAAAAGGAGTGTAGAATCTAGAAACAATTTCCCTTTCTGTATTTTCATTGTTAGTGTATAAGAAAGCCACTGATTTCTGCACATTGACTTTGTATCCTGCCATGTTACTGAATTACTCTATGAATTCTAGTTCTTTGGGAGTGGAGTCCTTTGGGTTTTCCATATAAAGAATCATGTCATCTGCGAAGAGAGAGAGTTTGACTTCTTCATTGCCAAGTTGGATACCTTTTATTTTTCTTTCTTGTTTGATTGCTGTTGATAGGACATCTAATAATATGTTGAACAAGAGTGGTGAGAGTGGTCATCCTTGTCATGTTCCTGATCTCAACGGGAAGGCTGCAAGCTTTTTCCCATTGAGGATGATATTTGCTGTGGGTCTTTCATAGATAGATTTGATGAAGTTCAGGAATGTTCCCTCTATCCCTATACTTTGAAGTGTTTTAATCAGGAACGGATGCTGGATTTTGTCAAATGCTTTTTCTGCATTGATTGAGAGGACCATGTGGTTCTTCTCTCTTCTCATATTAATTTGCTCTATCACATTAATTGATTTGTGAATGTTGAACCATCCTTGTAGCCCAGGGATGAATCCCACCTGGTCATGGTGGAAAATCTTTTTAATGTGCTGTTGGATCCTATTTGCTAGGATCTTGTTGAGAATCTTAGCATCCATATTCATCAGTGATATTGGTCTGAAATTCTCCTTTTTGGTAGGGTCTTTACCTGGTTTGGGGATCAGGGTAATGCTGGCTTCATAGAAAGGGTCTGGAAGTTTTCCTTCTGCTTCAATTTTTTGAAACAGCTTCAGGAGAATAGGTGTTATTTCTTCTTTGAAAGTTTGGTAGAATTCCCCAGGGAATCCGTCAGGTACTGGGCTCTTGTTTTTGGGGAGGTTTTTGATCACTGCTTCAATCTCATTACTAGATATCAGTCTATTCAGGTTGTCGATTTCTTCCTGGTTCAGTTTTGGTAGTTTATAGTTTTCCAGGAATGCATCCATTTCATCTAGGTTGCTTAGCTTATTGGCATATAACTGTTGATAATAACTTCTGATGATTGTTTCTACTTCCTTGGTGTTAGTTGTGATCTCTCCGTTTTCATTCATAATTTTATGAATTTGGGCTTTCTCTCTTTTCTTATGGATTAGTGTGGCCAATGGTTTATCGATCTTATTGATTCTTTCAAAAAACCAGCTTCTAGTTTCATTGATACGTTCTACTGTATCTCTGGTTTCTACCTCATTGATCTCAGCTCTAATCTTGATGATTTCCCTTCTTATGTGTGGAGTTGGTTTGATTAGAAACAATTTTCCTGGGTTTGAGTCACCCTGGCCAAATTCATTATAATCTTTCTGCATCTCAAATTTTCTCATATTTGAAATAGGCACAAAACAGTACCTACCTTCTAGGATTATTGTGAGGATTAAATAAGTTAATAATAGATGTAAAGCATATAATACATGATTAGAACACTGCCTGTAATATAGTAAGTGTTCAATAAATATCAGCTGCTAATTTTGACACTTTTCTCTTTGTTATAACTTTAATAATTAGCTTAAGTTCCACAAAAAATATGGTTTGAATTCTGACTGGAACTGTATTGAATTTATACATTACTTTAGGGGATCACTGACATATTTACAATATTGAGTCTTTCTATCTATGTACATGGCATACCTCTCTCCTCATTCAGACCCTTTAATGTCTTTCAACAAAGTTTTTAACATTTTATAGAGATATTAATATTTTGAATAAGATTTTTGCTATGCTCATATGAAAGATCAGCCTGTATTTTTTCTCTTTTAATGTTCTTGTCAATTTTATTTTCTTTATTTTTTTTAAGTTTTTCTATTTTTTGAGAGAGAGAGCTGGAGGAGTCAAGAAGGGCAGAGGGAGAATGAGCATTTTAAGCAGGCTCCATGCCCAGTGAGGAGTCCAATATGGGGCTTAATCTCACAACCCTGAGATCATGACCTGAACTGCAATCAAGAGTCAGATACTCAACTAACTGAGCCATACAGACACCCCTAATGCTCTTGGCAGTTTTATTATCAAGCTTATAAAATCAATTGGGGGAATTTTTCTTATTTTTCTATCCCCTAGCTGAGTTCTGTGAGACTGGATTTTTTTGTTTCTCACATGTTGACAGAACATACCTATGAAATCATCTGGATTGTGGTTTTCAAAGTGAGGAGTATGGTAGAATTTTACTTATTGATTCATTGCTCTAAAGTTTATAGGCCTATTAAGGTTTTCCATTTCAATTTCTTCTGTAGTCATTTTTGTTAAGTTATATTTTCCCAGAATATTGTTCATTTTGTCTAAGAATTCAGATTAATCAGTATGAAATAGTTCACAGCAATAAATTATTTTACTTTCTTCTGTGTTTCTAGTTACAAACTTTCTCTTTTAAAAAAAATTTATTTATTTATTTTTAAGAGAGAGAGAGAGAGGGAGAGAAAGCCCAAGCAGGGGGAGGGGCAGGCAGAGGGAGAAGCAAGTTCACCACTGAGCAAAGAACCCTATGCAGGACTCGATCCCAAAAGCCTGGGATCATGACCTGAGCCAAAGACAGCTTAACTGACTGAGACACCCAGGTGTTCCTCTAGTTACAAACTTTATTTCATTTTTTTCCTTTATCTCTTTATTAATTGATGACTGCGGCCAAAAGTTTTATCCATTTTCAAAAAAAAAAACCCATCTTTTTCAAGTATCAATTTGGTAGTTAAATTCTATCATAGTTTCAATTTCTTTTCATTGAGCTCTTGCCCTTATCTTTGTTATTGCCTTCCTTCTACTTTCTTTGGGTTTATATCATTGTTTCCTTTTTAACTTCTTAGGTTGGGTATCTAATGTATAAATGCTCATTCTTCCTGATTTCCTAATTAAGATATTTAAAGGCTATAAATTTGACTCTAAGCACACCCTACAGGTTTGGATGTGAGATATTTTTATTAGAATTTAGTTTTACATTAAGCTGCCTTCATTGTCCCATGATTTAATCAAATATGTGTTTTTAAGTTTCTGTATACATTTTCAAGGTTTATTTTGTTTTTGCTATTGATGTCTAACTTAATTGCACTGTAACCAGAGAATATGGTCTTTATGTTGTAGGTGTGTCTTTTGTAAAAGCATATAACTGGATTTTGAAAAAAATCAATTATCACGGTCAAGATGGCGGAGAAGTAGCAAGCTGAGACTGCTTCAGCTAGCCGGAGATCAGCTAGATAGCTTATCTAAAGATTGCAAACACCTGAAAATCCATCGGCAGATCGAAGAGAAGAAGAACAGCAATTCTGGAAACAGAAAATCAACCACTTTCTGAAAGGTAGGACCGGCGGAGAAGTGAATCCAAAGCGACGGGAAGATAGACCCCGGGGGGAGGGGCCGGCTCCCGGCAAGCGGCGGAGCAACCGCGCACAAAATCAGGACTTTTAAAAGTCTGTTCCGCTGAGGGACATCGCTCCAGAGGCTAAACCGGGGCGAAGCCCACGCGGGGTCAGCGTGGCCTCAGGTCCCGCAGGGTCACAGAAGGATCGGGGGTGTCTGAGTGTCGCAGAGCTTGCGGGTATTGGAACGGGAAAGCCGGCTACAGAGACAGAGCTGACAGTAAGCTCGCAGCTCCGTGTTACCTTGAACCGGTCGCAGGCTCGGTGAGCTCGGAGCGCGGCCGGAGGTCAGGCAGACGGGAGTAACTGGGCGCTGTTCTCTGAGGGCGCACTGAGGAGTAGGGCCCTGGGCTCTCGGCTCCTCCGGGCCGGAGACCAGGAGGCCGCCATTTGTATTCCCGTCCTCTGGAACTCTACGGAAAGCGCTCAGGGAACAAAAGCTCCTGAAAGCAAACCCGAGCGGATTACTCACCCCGGCCCCGGGTAAGGGCGGTGTAATTCCGCCTGGGGCAAAGACACTTGAGAATCACTACAACAGGCCCCTCCCCCAGAAGATCAACAAGAAATCCAGCCGAGACCAAGTTCACCTACCAAGGAGTGCGGTTTCAATACCAAGGAGAGCAGCAGAATTCCAGAGGAGGAGAAAGCCAAGCACGGAACTCATGGCTTTTTTCCTGTGATTTTTTTTAGTCTTGCAGTTAATTTAATTTTTTCTTTTTCATTTTTTTTTTCTCGCCTTCGGGTAAAATTTTTTTTTTTTTTAACTGTTACCTTTTTCTTTTTTAAAGATTTTTTACTAGTTTATCTAATATATATATATATATATATATTTTACATTTTTCTTAGGTGTTTTCTTTTTTTAAAATTCTTTTCTTTTCTTTTCTTTTCTTTTTTTTTTTCTTTTTTCTCTCTTCCTTTTTGAACCTCTTTTTATCCCCTTTCTCCCCACTCACGATTTTGGATCTCTTCTAATTTGGTTAAAGCATATTTTCCTGGGGTTGTTGCCACCCTTTTAGTATTTTACTTGCCCCTTCATTTACTCTTATCTGGACAAAATGACAAGACGTAAAAATTCAACACAAAAAAAAGAACAAGAGGCAGTACCGAAGGCTAGGGACCTAATCAATACAGACATCGGTAATATGTCAGATCTAGAGTTCAGAATGACAATTCTCAAGGTTCTAGCCGGGCTCGAAAAAGGCATGGAAGATATTAGAGAAACCCTCTCGAGAGATATAAAAGCCCTTTCTGGAGAAATAAAAGAACTAAAATCTAACCAAGTTGAAATCAAAAAAGCTATTAATGAAGTGCAATCAAAAATGGAGGCTCTCACTGCTAGGATAAATGAGGCAGAAGAAAGAATTAGTGATATAGAAGACCAAATGACAGAGAATAAAGAAGCTGATCAAAAGAGGGACAAACAGCTACTGGACCACGAGGGGAGAATTCGAGAGATAAGTGACACCATAAGACGAAACAACATTAGAATAATTGGGATTCCAGAAGAAGAAGAAAGTGAGAGGGGAGCAGAAGGTATACTGGAGAGAATTATTGGGGAGAATTTCCCCAATATGGCAAAGGGAACGAGCATCAAAATTCAGGAGGTTCAGAGAATGCCCCTCAAAATCAATAAGAATAGGCCCACACCCCGTCACCTAATAGTAAAATTTACAAGTCTCAGTGACAAAGAGAAAATCCTGAAAGCAGCCCGGGAAAAGAAGTCTGTAACATACAATGGTAAAAATATTAGATTGGCAGCTGACTTATCCACAGAGACCTGGCAGGCCAGAAAGAGCTGGCATGATATTTTCAGAGCACTAAACGAGAAAAAACATGCAGCCAAGAATACTATATCCAGCTAGGCTATCATTGAAAATAGAAGGAGAGATTAAAAAGCTTCCAGGACAAACAACAACTGAAAGAATTTGCAAATACCAAACCAGCTCTACAGGAAATCTTGAAAGGGGTCCTCTAAGCAAAGAGAGAGCCTACAAGTGGTAGATCAGAAAGGAACAGAGACCATATACAGTAACAGTCACCTTACAGGCAATACAATGGCACTAAATTCATATCTCTCAATAGTTACCCTGAATGTGAAGGGGCTAAATGCCCCTGTCAAAAGACACAGGGTATCAGAATGGATAAAAAAACAAAACCCATCTATATGTTGCCTCCAAGAAAACACATTTTAAGCCCCGAAGACACCTCCAGATTTAAAGTGAGGGGGTGGAAAAGAATTTACCATGCTAATGGACATCAGAAGAAAGCAGGAGTGGCAATCCTTATATCAGATCAATTAGATTTTAAGCCAAAGACTATAATAAGAGATGAGGAAGGACACTATATCATACTCAAAGGGTCTGTCCAACAAGAAGATTTAACAATTTTAAATATCTATGCCCCCAATGTGGGAGCAGCCAACTATATAAACCAATTAATAACAAAATCAAAGAAACACATAAACAATAATACAATGATAGTAGGGGACTTTAACACTCCCCTCACTGAAATGGACAGGTCATCCAAGCAAAAGATCAGCAAGGATATAAAGGCCTTAAACGACACACTGGACCAGATGGACATCACAGATATATTCAGAATATTTCATCCCAAAGCAACAGAATACACATTCTTCTCTAGTGCACATGGAACATTCTCCAGAATAGATCACATCCTCGGTCCTAAATCAGGACTCAACCGGTATCAAAAGATTGGGATCATTCCCTGCATATTTTCAGACCACAATGCTCTAAAGCTAGAACTCAACCACAAAAGGAAGTTTGGAAAGAACCCAAATACATGGAGACTAAACAGTATCCTTCTAAAGAATGAATGGGTCAACCGGGAAATTAAAGAAGAATTGAAAAAAATCATGGAAACAAATGATAATGAAAACAAACGGTTCAAAATCTGTGGGACACAACACAGGCAGTCCTGAGAGGAAAATATATAGCGGTACAAGCCTTTCTCAAGAAACAAGAAAGGTCTCAGGTACACAACCTAACCCTGCACCTAAAGGAGCTGGAGAAAGAACAAGAAAGAAACCCTAAGCCCAGCAGGAGAAGAGAAATCATAAAGATCAGAGCAGAAATCAATGAAATAGAAACCAAAAAAACAATAGAACAAATCAACGAAACTAGGAGCTGGTTCTTTGAAAGAATTAATAAAATTGATAAACCCCTGGCCCGACTTATCAAAAAGAAAAGAGAAAGGACCCAAATAAATAAAATCATGAATGAAAGAGGAGAGATCACAACTAACACCAAAGAAATACAAACTATTATAAGAACATACTATGAGCAACTCTACGGCAATAAATTTGACAATCTGGAAGAAATGGATGCATTCCTAGAAACATATAAACTACCACAACTGAACCAGGAAGAAATAGACAGCCTGAACAGACCCATAACCAGTAAGGAGATTGAAACAGTCATTAAAAATCTCCAAACAAACAAAAGCCCAGGGCCAGACGGCTTCCCGGGTGAATTCTACCAAACATTTAAAGAAGAACTAATTCCTATTCTCCTGAAACTGTTCCAAAAAATAGAAATGGAAGGAAAACTTCCAAACTCATTTTATGAGGCCAGCATCACCTTGATCCCAAAACCAGACAAGGATCCCACCAAAAAAGAGAGCTATAGACCGATATCCTTGATGAACACAGATGCGAAAATACTCAACAAAATACTAGCCAATAGGATTCAACAGTACATTAAAAAGATTATTCACCACGACCAAGTGGGATTTATTCCAGGGCTGCAAGGTTGGTTCAACATCCGCAAATCAGTCAATGTGATACAACACATCAATAAAAGTAAGAACAAGAACCATATGATACTCTCAATAGATGCTGAAAAAGCATTTGACAAAGTACAACATCCCTTCCTGATCAAAACTCTTCAAAGTGTAGGGATAGAGGGCACATACCTCAATATCATCAAAGCCATCTATGAAAAACCCACCGCAAATATCATTCTCAATGGAGAAAAACTGAAAGCTTTTCCCGCTAAGGTCAGGAACACGGCAGGGATGTCCATTATCACCACTGCTATTCAACATCGTACTAGAGGTCCTAGCCTCAGCAATCAGACAACAAAAGGAAATTAAAGGCATCCAAATCGGCAAAGAAGAAGTCAAATTATCACTCTTCGCAGATGATATGATACTATATGTGGAAAACCCAAAAGACTCCACTCCAAAACTGCTAGAACTTATACAGGAATTCAGTAAAGTGTCAGGATATAAAATCAATGCACAGAAATCAGTTGCATTTCTCTACACCAACAGCAAGACAGAAGAAAGAGATATTAAGGAGTCAATCCCATTTACAATTGCATCCAAAACCATAAGATACCCTGGAATAAACCTAACCAAAGAGACACAGAATCTATACTCAGAAAACTATAAAGTACTCATGAAAGAAATTGAGGAAGACACAAAGAAATGGAAAAATGTTCCATGCTCCTGGATTGGAAGAATAAATATTGTGAAAATGTCTATGCTACCTAAAGCAATCTACACATTTAATGCAATTCCTATCAAAGTACCATCCATCTTTTTCAAAGAAATGGAACAAATAATTCTAAAATTTATATGGAACCAGAAAAGACCTCGAATAGCCAAAGGGATATTGAAAAAGAAAGCCAACGTTGGTGGCATCACAATTCCGGACTTCAGGCTCTATTACAAAGCGGTCATCATCAAGACAGTATGGTACTGGCACAAAAACAGACACATAGATCAATGGAACAGAATAGAGAGCCCAGAAATAGACCCTCAAATCTATGGTCAACTAATCTTCGACAAAGCAGGAAAGAATGTCCAATGGAAAAAAGACAGCCTTTTCAATAAATGGTGCTGGGAAAATTGGACAGCCACATGCAGAAAAATGAAATTGGACCATTTCCTTACACCACACACAAAAATAGACTCAAAATGGATGAAGGACCTCAATGTACGAAAGGAATCCATCAAAATCCTTGAGGAGAACACGGGCAGCAACCTCTTCGACCTCTGCCGCAGCAACATCTTCCTAGGAACAACGCAAAAGGCAAGGGAAGCAAGGGCAAAAATGAACTATTGGGATTTCATCAAGATCAAAAGCTTTGCACAGCAAAGGAAACAGTTAACAAAATCAAAAGACAACTGACAGAATGGGAGAAGATATTTGCAAACGACATATCAGATAAAGGACTAGTGTCCAGAATCTATAAAGAACTTAGCAAACTCAACACCCAAAGAACAAATAATCCAATCAAGAAATGGGCAGAAGACATGAACAGACATTTCTGCAAAGAAGACATCCAGATGGCCAACAGACACATGAAAAAGTGCTCCATATCACTCGGCATCAGGGAAATACAAATCAAAACCACAATGAGATATCACCTCACACCAGTCAGAATGGCTAAAATCAACAAGTCAGGAAATGACAGATGCTGGCGAGGATGCGGAGAAAGGGGAACCCTCCTACACTGTTGGTGGGAATGCAAGCTGGTGCAACCACTCTGGAAAACAGCATGGAGGTTCCTCAAAATGTTGAAAATAGAACTGCCCTATGACCCAGCAATTGCACTATTGGGTATTTACCCTAAAGATACAAATGTAGTGATCCAAAGGGGCACATGCACCCGAATGTTTATAGCAGCAATGTCCACAATAGCCAAACTATGGAAAGAACCTAGATGTCCATCAACAGATGAATGGATCAAGAAGATGTGGTATATATACACAATGGAATACTATGCAGCCATCAAAAGAAATGAAATCTTGCCATTTGCAACAACATGGATGGAACTAGAGCATATCATGCTTAGCGAAATAAGTCAAGCAGAGAAAGACAACTATCATATGATCTCCCTGATATGAGGAAGTGGTGATGCAACATGGAGGCTTAAGTGGGTAGAAGAATAAATGAAACAAGATGGGATTGGGAGGGAGACAAACCATAAGTGACTCTTAATCTCACAACAAACTGAGGGTTGCCGGGGGGAGGGGGTTTGGGAGAAGGGGGTGGGATTATGGACATTGGGGAGGGTATGTGATTTGGTGAGTGCTGTGAAGTGTGTAAACCTGGTGATTCACAGACCTGTACCCCTGGGGATAAAAATATATGTTTATAAAAAATAAAAAATTAAAAAAAAATCAATTATCACTTTGAAATTTCAGTATTTAACTGGTAGACTTCATACAATAACATGTATTTTGATCACTAACATTTTTTATTTATTTATACTATCTAATTTAATGTTTTCTACTCACTCTGATTTTTCAATGCTTCTTTTTTTTCCCTTTCTTATCTTCTTTACAAGCATCTGAACTTTTATTATTTAATTTTTCCTTCTACTGCTTTGTATGTTGTATACTCTTTCTAGTCTTTTAGAAATTATCCTTAGATTTTAATATTCATACTTAAATGAACCAAGTCTAAATTTAATTAGTATCTATACCTTGCTTCCAGTGATACAAGGACCTCCTAATGCTTTAATGTTGATCACCGCCTCGGCTTACTTATTACTGTTGTTCACTAATTTAATTCCACCTTTTTAAAAACTCCCCAACTCAGCCCCTATATTGTTTAACATAGGTAATGGTTGTTTATATTTATCTAAATTCATTCTCTCATTATTCTTTCTTTCATCTCATTCTTCTTCCTTTCTTCTGGAAATTCATTATAGAAGACCTGTTAGTGAGGATCTGATTTTACATGTCTGAAATTATCTTTATTTAGCTGTTATTTTTTCAACATTAGCTTTTTAAGTATAAATATTCTAGACTGACAGATATTTTCCTTTGGCACTTTTAAAGTACAGTTGATCCTTAACATACATTTGAACTGTGCAGCCCACTTACACATGAACTTTTTAATAAATATAGCATAGTACTATAAATGCTTTTCTTAATAGCATTTTCTTTTCTCTAACTTACTTTATTATAAGAATACAGCCTATAATACATGTAACATGCAAAATGTGGGTTTATCTACTATTTATGTTATCAGTTATGCCTCCAGTCAGCACTAGGCTATTAGTAGTTAAGTTTTAGAGAAGCCAACATTTACTTACAGATTTTCAACTGCACAGGGGTCAGCACTCCTAAGCACCCACACTGTTCAAGGGCCAACTGTATTATTCCTTTATCTTCTGACATTGTTGCTTTTGAGAAGTCTGGCCTCAGTTTAATAATCATTCTTTAAGGGATAATCCATCATTTCTGTCCGGCTCCTTTTCAGACATCCTTTATCTTTTTACTACAATGTGTCTATGCACATCTTTCTTTGGATTTGTCCTGCCTGAGATTTGTTGCAATTCTTGAATTTAAGGATTCAACTTTTTCATCAGTAAAGGAAAACTATCATCCATTATTCTTTGAATTTTGCTTTTCTCTCACTTTCTGCATTCTCCATCTAGAAATGCAATTATATTTATCTTAGATTTTTCATTTTATCTTTAATATTTGTTTAATTTCTCATTTATAATTCCTACCCTTCTCTCTCTCTCTGCTGTATTATGAGTAATTTCTTCAGATCTACTTTTCAGATCACTAACAGTTTCTTTATTTCTCTCTAATTTGTTATTTAACCTGCCCACTGAATTTTTTTAAGTTGGCAATTCATTTTTTTTATTCTAGAACGCCTATTTTGTTCTCTGAAAAACTTACCTAAACTTTCAAGTGAAAGTCCTGTCCACAGGAAACACACATGAAAAAGAAATAAGAGGCAGCCATAATGGTAAAAAGAAGTTAAACTGTCACTATTTGCAGCTGATAGTATATTATATACATACAAAATCCTAAAGACTCCATCAAAAAATAATAAATGAATTCTGTAGTTATAGGATACAAAATCAATACCCAGGAATCAGTTCCCTTTCTACCCACTAATAACAAAGAAGAAAGAGAAATTAAGAAAACAACATAATTTATAATTACACAAAAAGAATAAAATAACTAGGAATAAATTTAATCAAAGAGGCAAAATACCTGTATCCTAAAAACTACAAAACACTGATGAAAAAAACTGAAGATGACAAAAAAAAAAAAAAAATGGAAAGATATTCCATGCTCAGGGATTGGAAGAAATAACATTGTTAAATCATCTATACTACCCAAAGCAATCTACAAATTCAAAGCAATCCCTATAAAAATATTAATAACATTTTCCACAAAACTAGAATACTAAAATTTGCATGTAACTACAGAAGACCATGAATAACCAAAGCAATATTGAGAAAGAACAGAGCTGGAGTCATCACAATTCCAGATTTCAAGATATACTTCAAAGCTTTAGTAATCAAAGCTTTAGTAATCAAATCAAACAGTATGCTACTGACACAAAAATAGACACATATATAAGTGGAATGAATAGCAAGCCCAAAAGTAAACTCATGATTACACAATCAATTAACCTATGTCAAAGAAGGCAAAGAATATACAATGGGAAAAAGACATTCTCTTCTAGTACTGGGAAAATTGATAGCTACATGTAAAAGAATGAAACTGAAACACCTTGTAGCATCATACACAAAAATAAACTAAAAATGGATTAAAGACCTAAATGTGAGACCCAAAACTATAAAAATCCTAGAAGAGAACATAGGCAGTAATTTCTCTGACACCAATCATAGCAGCATTATTCTAGCTATGTATCCTAAGGCAAGGGAGACAAAACCAAAAAATAAACTGTTGGGACTATATCAAAATAAAAAACTTTTCCCCAGCAAAGAAAACCATCAAAAAACAAAAAGACAGCCCACTGAATGGGAGAAGATATTTGCAAATGATATATCTGATAAAGGAATATATATACCTGATATATCCAAAAACATAAAGAACTTAAACAACTCAATTCCAAAAAGCCCCAAACAGTCTGATTTAAAATGATGAGAGGACCTGAAAAAATATTTTTTTCCAAAGACATACAGATGGCAAACAGACACATGAAAAGATGCTCCAACAGCATGAATCATCAGGGAAGTGCAATCAAACAACAATGATGGGGGGGACAAGATGGTGGGGAAGTAGGAGGAGGCGCCTTTTAAACCTGTACCCTAAAGTGAGCTGATTACCAACCAAAGAACTCCGATCACCCATGAAATCAGCCTGAGATCAGAATTATACACGTCTGGATCTCTACAGGGGCAGAAGATGCCTGTGGGCAGGTAAAGTGGAGTGGGAACGGTGAACTGATATTGCAAGTTAAACAAAAGGGGGAGGGAGCCACCGGAGGCGACCAGTTGGAAAGTAATACCCCTAATACAAGCGAGAGTGCCCTGCGTCTGGGGACCAGCATTAACTTGGAGACTGGTTAACTTAAAGACTGGTTGAAAGCACTCCAAAAGAGCAAAGGATTGCAGGGCGGAAATTGTGGGAATCAGGGCTGCTAGGGACAGGGGCTTAAGTCCCCGGTCCCAGGACAGCCTCCCCTGGCGCTGAGCCACAGAGAGTGCAACTGAGAAACCAGGCCTTGGTCCCTAAGCTGCCAGGGCACCCGAGAACGCATGGGGTCCAGCTCCTGTGAGGGGCTGGAAGCCTCGCCAGAGGACAGAACACACAAGCCCTGCTATAGAGGCTGAGATGCGCGCGCCTCTCATTCTCCCCTGAAAGAGGTACACAAAGGCCCAGCTGGCGCTCTGTGACCCGCGCCATTGTTTCAGAGCCTAAGACTAGCGCCCCAAACTCTCCCCTGAAAGAGGTGCATTAAGTCCCGGCCTGGTGCTTTTGGACCTGTGTTCCATTCTCAGAGCCTGAAATGCGTGTGCGACCCACAGCCTCCCCTGAAAGAAGTGCACCCACGCTCTTAGACCCAGAAATACCAGGCATTCCCAGCCCCAGCCAGTGGGAAAACCTCAGTGTGCAATCACTGCTTGGAACCTCTCTGGCAATCTGGAGCTGCCCAGACAGCAGCTGCTGCCATGGTTTTGGGTACAAGCAAAAGATCCTGCATCCCCAAGGACCCCAACTCGGAACCTGCTCTGCCAGCGGCCAAGGGGGAACTTATTTGGGCTCTGCAGCCAGACTGAGGCTTCTCTCTGAGAGGGAGGTCAGGATGCAGTTTGTTTTCCTCTAAAACTACAAAAACCATCAAAAGCGGTCAAGGTGAGAGAAAAAAAAAAAAGTGAACAAACATAAAAACTGCCAGAGAACAAAAGCCTGAAAAAAACCAGTTTCCTCAGAGCCCACCCCCTTGAGGGGAGCGGGGCGACTTAACTCAGGGAACATCATTGACAATGCTCTCACTGAGTTCCAATCTAATCTAAATTCTCTCAAAGCTAGGGTAACTGAGACAGAAGATAGAATTAGTGATCTGGAGGACAAACAGATAGAAAGGATCAGAAGGAAGCCTGGAACAAACAGCTTAGAAACCACAAAAACAGAATCAGGGAAATAAATGATGCCATGAAACGTTCCACCGTCAGAATTATTGGAATCCCTGAAGGGGAGGAGAAAGAAAGAAGTCTAGAAGATACAGTGGAACAAGTTCTTCATGAAAATTTTCCCAATCTTGCAAATAGAACAAGCATTCATGTACTAGAGGCCGAAAGGTCTCCACCCAAGATTCTACATTCCAAAAAAACATCAAGGCACCTGATAGTCAAATTGAGAAATCATAATAGTAGGTATAATCCCTTGAAAGCCGCTAGGACAAAGAGGCTCCTTACCTACAGAGGAAAGCCCATCAGAATAATGTCAGACCTGTCCACAGAGACCTGGCAAGCCAGAAAGGCCTGGCAAGATATATTCAGGGCATTAAATGAGAAGAACATGCAGCCAAGAATACTTTATCCAGCGAGACTGACATTCAAAATGGATGGAAAGATAAAGAGTTTCCAAGACTGGCAAGGCTTAAAAGACTACACAACCACCAAGCCGACACTGCAGGAGATATTAAGGGGGGGGGGTTCTATAAAAGAGGAAAAATACTAAGAATAGCATTGAACAGAAATAAAGAGACAATCTACAGAAAGAAAAGACTTCAAAGGTAACAGGATGTCAATAAAAACGTATCTATCAATAATCACTCTCAATGTGAATGGCCTAAATGCACCCATAAAATGGCACAGGGTTGCAGATTGGATAAAACAACAGGACCCATCCATATGTTGTCTACAAGAGACCCATTTTGAACCTAAAGATACACCCAGACTGAAAGTGAAGGGATGGAGAAGCATCTTTCATGCCAATGGGTCTCAAAAGAAGGCTAGGGTAGCGATTCTCATATCAGATAAATTAGGTTTTAAACTAAAGACTGTAGTCAAGGATACAGAAGGACACTACATAATTCTTAAAGGGACTATCCACCAAGATGATCTAACAGTTATAAATATCTATGACCCCAATATAGGAGCAGCCAATTACATAAGAAAACTGTTAACCAAATAAAGAAACCAGAGATACAGTAGAACGTATCAATGAAACTAGAAGCTGGTTTTTTGAAAGAATCAATAAGATCGATAAACCATTGCCCACACTAATCCAAAAGAAAAGAGAGAAAGCCCAAATTCATAAAATTATGAATGAAAATGGAGAGATCACAACTAACACCAAGAAAGTAGAAACAATCATCAGAAGTTATTATAAACAGTTACATGCCAATAGCTAAGCAACCTAGATGAAATGGATGCATTCCTGGAAAACTATAAACTACCAAAACTGAACCAGGAAGAAATCGACAACCTGAATAGACTGATATCTAGTAATGAGATTGAAGCAGTGATCAAAAACCTCCCCAAAAACAAGAGCCCAGTACCTGACGGATTCCCTGGGGAATTCTACCAAACTTTCAAAGAAGAAATAACACCTATTCTCCTGAAGCTGTTTCAAAAAATTGAAGCAGAAGGAAAACTTCCAGACCCTTTCTATGAAGCCAGCATTACCCTGATCCCCAAACCAGGCAAAGACCCTACCAAAAAGGAGAATTTCAGACCAATATCACTGATGAATATGGATGCTAAGATTCTCCACAAGATCCTAGCAAATAGGATCCAACAGCACATTAAAAAGACTATCCACCATGACCAGGTGGGATTCATCCCTGGGCTACAAGGATGGTTCAACATTCACAAATCAATTAATGTGATAGAACAAATTAATATGAGAAGAGAGAAGAACCACATGGACCTCTCAATCAATGCAGAAAAAGCATTTGACAAAATCCAGCATCCGTTCCTGATTAAAACGCTTCAAATCTAGGGATAGAGGGAACATTCCTGAACCTCATCAAATCTATCTATGAAAGACCCACAGCAAATATCATCCTCAATGGGAAAAAGCTTGCAGCCTTCCCGTTGAGATCAGGAACACGACAAGGATGACCACTCTCACCACTCTTGTTCAACATAGTATTAGAAGTCCTAGCAACAGCAATCAGACAACAAAGAGAAATAAAAGGTATCCAACTTGGCAATGAAGAAGTCAAACTCTCTCTCTTCGCAGATGACATGATTCTTTATATGGAAAACCCAAAAGACTCCACCCCCAAACTACTAGAACTCATACAGCAATTCAGCAATGTGGCGGGATACAAAGTCAATGCACAAAAATCAGTGGCGTTATTATACATTAACAATGAAAATACAGAAAGGGAAATTAGAGAATAGATTCCATTTACTATAGCACTAAGAACCATAAGATACCTGGGAATAAACCTCACCAAAGAGATAAAGGATCTCTACTCAAAAAACTACAGAACACTCATGAAAGAAATTGAAGACAAAAAAAGTTGGAAGACCATTCCATGCTCTTGGATTGGAAGAATAAACATTGTTAAAATGTCTCTACTGCCTAGAGCAATCTATACTTTTAATGCCATTCCGATCAAAATTCCACCAGTATTTTTCAAAGAGCTGGAGCAAATAATCCAAAAATTTAAATGGAATCAGAAGAGACCCCGAATTGCTAAGGAAATGTTGAAAAACAAAAATAAAACTGGGGGCATCATGTTACCTGATTTCAAGCTTTATTACAAAGCTGTGATCACCAAGACAGCATGGTACTGGCATAAAAACAGGCACATAGACCAGTGGAACAGAGTAGAGAGCCCAGATACAGATCCTCAACTCTATGGGCAAATAATCTTTGACAAAATGGGAAAAAATATGCAATGGAGAAAAGACAGTCTCTTCAATAAATGGTGCTGGGAAAACTGAACAGCTATATGTAGAAGAATGAAACTCGACCATTCTCTTACACCATACACAAAGATAAACTCAAAATGGATAAAAGACCTCAACGTGAGACAGGAATCTATCAGAATCCTAGAGGAGAACATAGGCAGTAATGTTTTCGATATCAGCCACAGCAACTTCTTTCAAGATATGTCTCCAAAGGCAAAGGAAACAAAAGTGAAAATAAACTTTTGGGACTTCATCAAAATCAAAAGCTTCTGCACAGCAAAAGAAACACTCAAGAAAACAAAGAGGCAACCCATGGAATGGGAGAAGATATTTGCAAATGACAGTAGAGACAAAAGGTTGATATCCAGGATCTATAAAGAACTCCTGAAACTCAACACACACAAAACAGACAATCATATCAAAAAATGGCAGAAGATATGAACAGACACTTTTCCAATCAAGACATACAAAGGGCTATCAGACACATGAAAAAATGTTCATCATCACTAGCCCTCAGGGAGATTCAAATTAAAACCACATTGAGATATCACCTTACACCTGTTAGAATGGCCAAAATTAGCAAGATAGGAAACAACATGTGTTGGAGGGGATGTGGATAAAGGGGAACCCTCTTCCATTGTTGGTTGGAATGCAAGTTGGTGCAGCCTCTTTGGAGAACAGTGTGGAGATTCCTCAAGAAATTAAAAATAGAACTTCCCTATGACCCTGCCATTGCACTCCTGGGTATTTACCCCAAAGATACAGATGTAGTGAAAAGAAGGGCCATCTGTACCCCAATGTTCATAGCAGCAATGGCCATGGTCGCCAAACTGTGGAAAGAACCAAGATGCCCTTCAACGGACGAATGGATAAGGAAGATGTGGTGCATATACACTATGGAGTATTATGCCTCCATCAGAAAGGATGAATACCCAGCTTTTGTAGCAACATGGACGGGACTGGAAGAGATTATGCTGAGTGAAATAAGTGAAACAGAGAGAGGTAATTATCATATGGTTTCACTTATTTGTGGAGCATAACAAATAGCATGGAGAACATGGGGAGTTAGAGAGGAGAAGGGAGTTGGGGGAAATTGGAAGGGGAGGTGAACCATGAGAGACTATGGACTCTGAAAAACAATCTAAGGGTTTTGAAGGGGCGGGGGTGGGAGGTCCTGGTACCAGGTGGTGGGTATTATAGAGGACACGGATTGCATGGAGCACTGGGTGTGGTGCAAAAATAATGAATACTGTTATGCTGAAAATAAATTAAAAAAAAAAAACAATGATGTATCACCCTACACCTGTTAGAATGACTAAAAGCAAAAAGATAATAAAGAACAAGTGTTGGCAAGGATGTGGAGAAAAAGGAACCCTTATACACTGTTGATGCAAATGTAAATTGGCACAGCCACTGTGGAAAATAGTATGGAGGTTACTCAAGAAATTAAGAATAGGGGCACCTGGGTGGTTCAGTTGGTTAAGCAGCTGTCTTCAGCTTGGGCCATGGTCCTGGGGTCCTGGGATCAAGCCCTGTGTTGGGTGCCCTGCTCAGTGGGGAGCCTGCTTCTCTCTCTTCTTCTGGTCCTCCCACCACACTCACGTTCTCTCTCTCAGTCACTCTACTCCCGCTCTCAAATAAATAAATACATAAATAAATATCTTTAAAAAAAGAAATTTAAAATAGATATACCATATGATCCAATAATTCCACTATTGGATTATTACCCAAAGAAAGTGAAAACACTAATTTGAAAAGATACATGCACCCTTATGTTTATTGCAGCGTTACTTACAATAGGCAACATATGGGATCAACCTGTCTCCATTGATAGATGAATGGATAAGGAAAATGTGGTATGTACCCACACACACACACACAAATAGACTATTACACCACCATAGAAAAAGATGAGATAATGCCATTTGAGACAACATGGATAGACCTAGAAAGTATTATGATAAGTGAAATAAGTCAGACTGAGAAAGACAAATACCATATGATTTCACTCATGAGTGAAATCTAAAAAACAAAAGAACAAACAAACAAAAAGCAGAATGAGACCTATAAATATAGAGAAACTGATGATTGCTAGAGGGGAAGAGGGTGGAAGCCTGGGCAAAATGAGCAAAGAAGAGTAAGAGGCAGACTTCCAGTTATGAAATGAATAAGTCCATAGAATAAAAGGCACAGCAGAAAGAATATAGTCAAAGATATTGTAATAGTGAGATATTAGGACACATGATAGCTAGCTATACTTCTGGTGAACACAGCACAATGTATAAACTTGTTGAATCACTATGTTGTACATCTGAAACTAATGTATCATTGTGTGTAAACTATACTAAAAAAAGAGAAAAAGAGACAATGCATGGACCTTATTTGGAACCTGGTCAAATACACCAATGGTAATATAAAGTTTACCAGACAATCAAGGAAATTTGAACACTGACTAGAAATTTAATGACATTAAAGGTTTAGTGGTATTTTTTAGATGCTATAAGGTATATTTCTTTTGTTCTTTAAAAGCCTTTTCTTTGGGAGTTATATATTAAAATACTTATAAATGAAATTAAATGAGGCCCAGGATTTGCTGGAAAGTAATCCAGTGTTGGTCAGATATTTGAAGATGGCAGAAGAATAGGGGGACCCTAAGTTTGTGTCATCACTTCAAACCAACTTGGTGATTATCAAATAATTCTGAACCCCTGAGAAATTAATCAGAGGTCTAAAAAACAATTACTGCAAGTCTACAAGTAGAAAAGTGACATTTTGGAAGTTTCTTTTAACAAGCAAACCAAAACACACCCAGGATCTAGTTCTGTTTTCGTTTTTGTTTCATTTTCTTTCTTCTTTTCTTTTCCAGACAAAATGACAAGATGGAGAAATTCACCCCAAAAGCACAGAAGGTAGTACTCACAGCCAGTGATTTAATCAATACAGATATAAGTAAGATGTTTGTACTAGAATATAAAACAACAATTATAAGAATACTAGCTGGGCTTGAAAAAAGCATTAAAGACACTAAAGAATCCCTTACTATAGAGATAAAAGAACTAAAATCTAGTCAGATTGAAATTAAAAATACTATAACTGAGATGCAGCACCAAGTGGAGGACATAAAAATGAGGATAAACAAAACAGAAGAGACAATCAGTGATATAGAAGATAAAACTACGGAAAATAATGAAGAAGATAAAACTATGGAAAATAATGAAGCATAAAAGAGGGAAAGAAAACTTTTAGATCACATGGGTAGACTTAGGGAACTCAGCGATTTCATACAGTGAAATAATATCCATATTATGGAAGTCCCAGAAGAGTAATAGAAAAAAGGAGCAGAAAGTTTATTTGAACAAATTACAGCTGAGAGCTTCCCCAATATAGGGAAGGAAACAGGCAATCAAGTCCAAAATACACAGAGAATTCCCCTCAAAATCAACAAAACTCAGTCAACACCATGACATATCAGAGTGAAACTTGCAGATTGCAAAGATAAAGAGAAAGTTCTAAAAGCACCTCAGGGAAGAGGTCCTTAATCTACAAGAGTAGACACATAAGGCTGGCAGCAGACATGGCCACAAAGAGCTGGTAGGCCAGAAAGGATCAGCACGATATATTCAACATTCTAAATGGGACAAATATGCAGCAAGAATACTTTAATCCATCAAGGCTATCATTTTGAATAGAAGGAAAGATCAAGAGTTTCCAAGACAAAGAGAAACTAAAGGAATTCATGAACACTAAACCAGCCCTGCAAGAAATATTAAAGGTAGCTCTTTGAACAGAAAGAGAGATCAAAAGTAACAAAGACTAGAAAGGAATGGATACAATCTACAAGAACAACAACTTTACAGATAATATAATGTCACCAAATTCGTATCTTTTGGGCACCTAGGTGGCTCAATCAGTTAGGCGTCTGCCTTCAGTGCAGTTCATGATCCCAGGGTCCTGGAATCAAGTTCCACATCAGCCTGCTTCTCCCTCTGCTCTTCCCCCCACTCATGTGCTCTCTCTCACAAAAATAAATTTTTAAAATATCTTTAAAAAAAAACAAATTTATATCTTTCAACAATTACTCTGAATGTAAATGGACTAAATGTTTCAATCAAAAGATACAGAGTATCAGAATGGATAAAAAACCAAGACCCATTGATATGTTGCTTACAAGAGACTCATTTTAGACCCAAAGACAATTCCAGATTGAAAGAGAAGGGGTGGAGAACAATTTACCATGCTAATGGACATTAACTGAAAGGCAGAGTAGCCATCCTTATATCAGACAAGCTAGATTTTAAACCAAAGACTAATAAGAGATGAGGGACACTATATTGTAATAAAGGGGCCTGCCCAAGAAGAATATTTAACCACTGTAAATATTTATATGCCTAACTTGGGAGCAGCCAACTATAGAAATCAACTAATAACAAACTTAAAGAAACTCATTGATAAGAATACAGTAATAGTAGGGAACTTTAAGATCCCATTCACAGCAAAGGACAGATCATCTAAGCAGATCAACAAGGAAACAAGGGATTTGAATGACACACTCAACCCGATGGACTTAACAGATATATTCAGAGCATTTCATCCTAAGGCAGAAGAATACACATTCTTTTCATGGGCATGGGACATTGTCCAAAATGGATCACATTCTGGGTCACAAATCAGGTCTCAACTGATTCAAAAAGCCTGATATGTATTTTCAGACTATAATGTGATGAAACTTGAAGTCAACCATAAGAAAAAATTTGGAAGGACCACAAATACATGAAGATTAAAGCACATGCTACTAAAGAATGAAGGGGTCAACCGGGAAATTAAGGAATTTTAAAACTACATGAAAGCAAATGAAAATGAAAACATGACAGTTCAAAACCTTTGGGATGTGGCAAAGTCAGTCTTAAGAGGGAAGTATATAGCAATATAGGCTTTCCTCAAGAAGGAAGAAAAGTCTCAAATACACAACCTAACCTTATACCTAAAGGAGTTGGAGAAAGAACAGCAAATAAAACCCAAGTCCATCAGGATAAGAGAAAGATAAATAATAAAGATTAGAGCTGAATTCAATGATATATAAATAAAAAACACATTAGAACAGGTGAATGAAAGAAACTAGAAGCTAGTTCTTTGGAAGAATTAACAAGACTGATAAATGCCTAGCCAGACTTACAAAAAGAAAAGAGAAAGGAACCAAATAAATAAAATCATGAATGAAAAAGGAGAGATCACAACAAACATTGAAGCAATGCAAACAATTGTAAGAGAATATTATGAGCAGTTCTATGCCAACAAATTAGGCAATCTGGAAGAAATGGATAAATTCCTAGAAACATATTAAACTCCCAAAACTGAAACAGGAAGAAATAGAAAATCTAAACTAACCCATAATCAGCAAAGAAATTGAATCAGTAATCAAAAATCTCCCAGCAAACAAGAGTCCAGATGGCTTCCCAGGGGAGATCTACCAAATATTTAAAGAATTAATTCCTATTCTGTTCCAGAAGGTGTTCCAAAAAAATAGAAACAGAAGGAAAACTTCAAAACTCATTATATGAGGCCAGCATTACCTTGATCCCAAACCCAGACAAAGACCCCACTAAAAGGAGAATTACAGACCAATATCCCTGATGAACATGGATGCAAAAATTATCAATAAAATACTGGATAATTTTATCCAACAGTACATTAAAAGGATTATTCACTAAAACCAAGTGGGATTCATTACCAGTCTTCAGGGGTGGTTCATTATCCACAAATCAATCAACATGTTATACCACCTTAATAAAAGAAAGTACAAGAACCATATGATCCTCTCAATAGATGGAGAAAAAAAACATTTAACAAAATGGAACATCCTTTCTTGATAAAAACCCTTTACAATGTAAGGATAGAGAGAAAATACCTCAGCATCATAAAGGCCATATACCAAAGACCCACAACTAATATCCTCAACAAGGAAAAACAGAGATTTTCTCTTAAGGTCAGGATCATGACAGGGATGTCCACTTTCACAACTATTGTTCAACAATAGTACTGGAAGACCTACCCTCAGTAATCAGACAACAAAAAGAAGTAAAATGCATCCAAATCAGCAAAGAAGAAGGCAAACTTTCACTCTTTGCAGATGATATGATATTCTATGTAGAAAAACCAAAAGACCTACCGAAAAATTGCTAGAACTGATACAGGAATTCAGCAAAGCCACAGGATATAAAATCAGCACAGGAGTCTGTTGCATTTCTATACAGTAAAAATGAAGTAGCATAAAGAGAAATCAAGGAATCAATACCATTTACAATTATACCAAAAACCATAAGATACCTTGGAATAAACCTAACCAAAGAGGTAAAAGATTGGTACTCTGAAAACTATAGAACATTTGTGAAAGAAACTTAGGAAGACACAAAGAAATAGAAAAACATTCCATACTTATGGATTAGAAGAACAAATATTGTTAAAATGTCTATACTACCCAAAGCAATCTACACATTCAATGCAATTCTTATCAAAATACTACCAACATTTTTCACAGGGCTGAAACAATTCTAAAATTTGTGTAGAACCTGAAAAGACCCTGAATAGCCAAAGTGATGTTGAAAAAGGAAACCAAAGCTGAAGGCATAATAATTCCAGACTTCAAAGTGTATTACAAAGCTGTAATCATCAAGACAGTATGGTACTGGCACAAAAACAGACACATAGATCAATGGAACAGAATAGAGAACCCAGAAATGGACCCTCAACTCTACGGTCAACTAATCTTCGACAAAGCAAGAAGGAATGTCCCATGGTAAAAAGACAGTCTCTTCAACAGATGGTGTTGGGAAAAGTGGACAGCCATGTGCAGAACAATGAAACTGGATCATTTTCTTACACCGTATACAAAAATAAATACAACCTGAGGGTTTTGAAGGGGTTGGGGGGTGGGAGGTTGGGGGAACCAGGTGGTGGGTATTGGAGAGGGCACAGATTGCATGGAGCACTGGGTGTGGTGCAAAAACAATGAATACTGTTATGCTGAAAATAAATTTAAAAAATTAAAAATAAATAAATAAATACAAAATGTTGAAAGACCTAAATGTAAGACAGGAATCCATCAAAATCCTAAAGGAGAACACAGGCATAAACCCTTCAAAGCTGTCTTCTTATCTCTGCCTGGATGGTCAGACCAGTTTTCTGGCACTGTAGGTAAAGTAGTACTCTCTCAGAGAGCAATGAGACATTTCCCTGAGGTCTGTGGGGGAGGCTACATCTTTTGTATCAGATCAAGAACCTGCATCCTTTTCTATCCATGCTCTAATGCCCAATGGCATGCAGAGCCCAGAAGGTGAGAGATGGGCTAATACTACATTTCTCCCAATTTATGCACCTCTGGGCCAGAGCTACTTGGCAAAAAGCAAAAAAAAAAAAAAAAAAAAAAGTTGAGTCATGGCTTCTGGGTTACTTCAAGGCACCCTTAGGAAGGATCATGTTCTTAGATATTGAGATGGGTGCTTGGGGGATAATAGGGGGTTTTGGGCTGGTGATTTTGGGGCTGAGCATGCTCTGAGAGATCATTCCATTCCCAGTATCTTAAATGCCTATTTTTTTTTCCTTTTCACTTTCCACATTCCTAGGAGAGGTCTAGGCGTGGGGGAGAAATCTGGATACAAGCTAAAGTGGGTGCCAGCACCTTCCAGTCATGACCTAAACCTCTCCAGTATCAGGATTTGACCAAGTTGTTTCCCGCCCCTGACCCAAGAGATAGCCATGCTCCTGGCAACATTGCAGAGATTACTAGGGGTAGCTATAAGATGCTGGGGAAAATGACCAGTAATTTGGAGGTCTGACAGCCTTTTTTCAGAAGTCACCTTGAGTGAGGAAAAGTAACCTTATTTACCATGGAGAAGGCAGCAGAGGACAATTTACAGAATTCTCATCCTACACTCAGAACTCCTGGTTAGAATCTGTTTGTGCATGAAGTTATATCTGTGGTCAGCTCAATCACAGGCAACACCACCTCCCTGCAGGCCAGTACAGACTGACTCAATGTAGGAAGTGGTGAAAGGCCAAAAAGTAACCAGAGAAATCAGAGAAAAGGAAAGTCTCCAGGGAAGTGACACAGCCTTTGAAACAGCCTTTGCCACAATAATTAAGTCCAAAGCATGATAAGGGAGGAGGGCAGTTATTTGTATATAATTTGCACAGATGCCTCTCCTTCCCTAACTGACTGTCACAAAGAAACATTCGTCCTCCAATTCTCATGTTCTAGGCTGAGCCCTCCTAGCCTAGAGCTCCTGCTCAGTAATGTTGCCTCAACTTCACTCCCAGATCATTTTAGCAATGGCTTTTCCCCACATCCACCACGCTTGCCTCTTTGGCCTGGAAGAGCTACCTTTTTACCTTTATGGTCCATAAATTAAGGCTACCCAAATCTAGGGAGAGTTTCACCCTTCCCGTGGGTATAACAAAAAGGATGAATCATTCATCATTTCTTGGGGAAGAGGGCAAGTCTTATCTAATCAAGAGCTAGCTTGATTAGTTACTAAACTCAGAAAACATTAGCCATCTACATTCTGTAAATGAACTGAAAGCCAGAAGCACTCCTGAAAGATAGGACATTACTGGGGGAGTCCATAAGGAAGCTCAGACTTCAGAACAGAAAGAGATAACCTGTTAACTGACACATCAAAGTCTAAGATGGCCTTGGGAGGTCACATAGCTGATAAAATAAATAGGCCCAGCTATAATCTAGACCAACCCATGAAGGTACTGAGCGTCCTTGAGGTATACTTTAGGGAAGCCTCATGTGCTGTTCCTCCTAAAGTTCCAGACCATGGGCCAGGTTCAGACCTACCCCGAGACATCTACTGACTTCCTTCCTAAAGGCCTAGGAACTCACCCTCCTTTCCTTTCCTCTCTAAAGCTATCCCTGACACTCATCTCTTTAGGTGGGGCACAGCTCTTCTTCAGACTGGCTAAAAGAGTGAGTTAAAGTTATCCTGGCACTCCCCCCAAAATAAATCTAATGACAACCCTCAGGTAAAGAGCTTTACTGACCACTGATAAGGCAGAGGTAAAACAGCAACACATTGCCCAAACTAGATTCATTGAATTGTTACAGTGGAATGAACATAAAATGGCAAAGGTTCCATTTCCCAAAGTCCCCAGATTGAAGAGACTGTGATTGAAGAGGTTAGGCTCTATCTCCTCACTCCCTTCTGAGATGACCACTAGAAGATCTATGAGGCTTTTCCCTCTGTATTTCTTATCTGGAGGGTGGCAATCACTTCCTCCTAACACTAAGCACACACACACACACACACTTCTCCCAACTCATGCCTGACAAGCTCCTTTTTCCTTATGGGCCATCTGTATCTCTGATGATATTATCCCCGCAGCCCACAAGCCTCTGCTAAACAGAGAAATTGTCCCCCCCACCCGGGAATTTCTTCCCAACAGAGAACCAGACTTAATAATATGCTGGCAAATGTGTTTCAAGCAATGGAATAGAAAGACACCATGAGAAAATAAAAAGAGAATGCTTACCTTGTCTTACAAAGAATATTTTAGGGTAAACTAAAATGTACTGAGGACCATGTGTGAGGCACTTTAGAACCATCAAGACATTTCATCTACACAACAAATTTATGAAGTAGCTATTTCTCCCATTTCACTGATAGGAAAACTGATAGGTTCTGACCACCTGTGCTCACTGGGATGCAAACCCAGGCCTTTCTGGCTCCAAAGTCTATGCTGTTTTGACTACCAGTGTGCTACTTCCTGAAGAGGATGGGGACCATAGACCAGAGCCCACAAGGTCAGCTGAAAGAGGCAACTTCTAGATCACCGCACCATGTCCCAAACCTGAGAAAATGAACCATAGACCCTCCAGGAAACAGGATAGCTATAGAGCCAAAGCGCGGCACATGCCAGGGTGTCAGCCCCCACCCAAAAGCAGTGCAGTAAGAGGTTGAGGGAGGGACTGAAAGAGAAGTCCAATCCCAGGCCCAGGTCATGCTTGGACCAGCATTCAATGTCACTCAGACTCTAGTGCTCAGCCACTTCTGCTGCTTTAAGACCTCTACTTCATTCCCTTCTATATTCAGCTCTGCTGGTGGCAGAGGATGAGGCAGGCAGTGACTTGGTATTGAGCTGTGGAAGATGAAAGCCCTCCCTTCCTTCTCCTCTGATCCTAACTTTTGCCTTTCACCAGGTACTTCCCTGTGGCAGATAAGGCAGGAAGTTGTAGAGGGGAGATTTCTAGCCTTCATAAGCAATCTGCACCAGATCCCAGACCCCAGATCCTAGCCAACCATGGCTAACTCTTCACTGGCACTCACACACTGCCTGTATTATATCCAAGCTCCAAAATGGCATATGCCTGGCTCCTGCCCTCTCTGGCCGTAGCCTATGCTCACAAGGAGACCATTTTTTACCTCCAACCTCAGTGTGCAAATGTTTGAGAGGTGGATTCCTCCCCAACCAATACTGCAGAAACTTGAATCCCAAACTTCCTAGGGGCCTCCTTTCTCAGTCCTGGTTTCCACACTAATGAATATATATTTCTTCTCAGGTGATTCTCAGGACTCCATTGTGGTTGATATCATTTATTATCCAGTTTAGGTGAAAGCCAACTCCTTATATTTGACCTGCATGACTTTGACCTGCACAGATTCCACAGTCTGACAGTACTTCAGTTTTAGATAACCCTTAACATCCAAATACCAAGAGTAGCCCATATACAGTGTAATATATGGCACCTCAATTCTCTGTACTGTAAAATGTGGGAACTTACATGTAGCCCAAAATAATAACCTTTAGAACTCTTTGGATACAGCCAAAGTAGAATATTTCCGTCCTTGCTGTGAGAAGCATGAGGAAATAGCTTTTTGTTTTGGTATGGTTTGGGTTTTTTGTTTGCTTGTTTCTAACTCTAAGGACAATTTTATTTTAATTAAAGCAACAGCCTTAAATTAGCTTTAGTACCAAATAGTATCCCAGATTCATGTAAACTGAAAAAAAAAAAACCATTTGGGTTATTTTCTGAGTTTTGGAATACCCAAATCTTACAAGTGCTTGCCTTCAAACTAATGAAATGGAGTTGTTATACAAATGAATTTTAGCAATACCATCCACAGGTAGAAAAAAATATAACATACATAGATGGATGGATACACATACACATACAAGATACAAACAATTTTCTAGCTTTTGTTCTTAGTAATATTTGTAGAAAAGTCATTAACAGTCTTTTAGCTTTTTTTCTTACTAGTATTTGTGGAAAGACATTAAAAACCCAACGTCCAAATACCTTCCTTTTTGTAAAAAACTTTTCCCTAAAGTTCTCCCTTACTCTTTATTTCAAAGAATTGCCTGGAGTGCCTGGGTGGCTCAGTCAGTTAAGTGTCCAATTCTTGATTTTGGCTCAGGTCATGTTGTCAGGCACATGAGATCCAGCCATGCAAAGCCAGCTGCATGAAACCTGCTTACGATTCTCTCTCTCTCCCTCTCCCTTTGCCCCTCTCACCCTGCTAGCACACACACTCTCTCTCTAAAACAAACAAAACAAAAGAACACAAAGAATTGCTCTCAGATCCTAAAGAAGAAGGTGGGCAGAAAATTTACATCACAAAGGCAGAAAGGGAGTATCCATATTTCCTCCAAAGTGAAAATTTGGTGTGTATCTGTCTGTTACGAGGGGTGCCAGAGTCTGGGCATTCTAGCAGTTTTTCTTTTTTAACTCTTTCTCACTGCCTTCTTCAGTTTCATTCAATTTTAAGCTGTGTTTACATTTAAAGATGTAAAATGTATAATTTCACAGTACAGAAAGAATGCAGAGCAATTTTTGTTCTCCAGAATTTCAGGGTAATTGTAATTTAAAATTAAACTTCCTTTCTCCTAAGTACAGTACAATTTTGTTCTAACTCGATTTTTCACAAGAATAGGTGAGGTTTGGAATTGGTAGATAGGTGGGCCTTGACTTATTTCTGGAGTTGCATTTCTGGTTTCATAAAGATATGTAAGACAAAGAGTTGTTTTTAATTTTCCAAAGAACTAGATTCCAGCCTGAATATTAAGTGATTGGCTTACCTTTTTAACTGAATTTACTTCTTTATATTAGGGAAACTTTTAACTAAAATTGGAATCAAAAGATTTTTGTCTGTATAAAGCATTTTTAAAAGGCCTTCTAATTCACTCTTGGTTTCTATTAATCCCTGAATATTGGTCTTTCACAGATCATTAGTAGGAGGGACTAGGAGAAATTTTGGTCCTCTTTTCCTCTGAAAGGAAGGTAGTAAATAAGTCATCAACCTTTTAAATTTCTTTCACAATTTTGTGGGAACTTTTAAAAGTGGAGGTAAAGGGTTTATAATTTGAAAGTTTTTGCTGCTATGCAGGAGACACAATATATACATCTTTTGCAGTGAGGGTTCTTGCATACACCTGCAATGGACATTGCTAATGAATGCCTGCAGCTAGCGGAGTCTGGATTATCAGTCCCTGAAAGGTGATTTGTTATTCATGTACCAAACCCTAAAGTCACAAAACCTTGGATGGCAAAAGCTTTAGAAGTCATCTAGTCCTCTTGCGGCTATTTAAACAGAGGAAGTCATTTAACTTCTACTAGATACTACTTGCAAATTCCTTCACTGAGGGGAATTCACTACCTCTGGGGGAAATTATGAGAGGAAGATCCTCTGTTTCTGCATGTTGTGGTTGTGGTTCATGTTTGGTATTAAAACACAACCATGATCTGTTAGACACATGTAGCAGATTTGTTAGAGTAAAGGCACACCCCTGTGATGGGGTGGGGATGGTCTTGCTTGAGGTATCTATTTATCCACTCATACATTCATGCATTCACTCATGGAACAAATACTGAGTGTCCATATATTAGGTATTATACTTGTTGCTAGAGAAACAGGGAAAAATAAAAACAGATATGGCTCTTGCTCTGATGAGTTTGGAATGTAGTGGGCAAGACAGTAATAAAGCAAGGAATTACAAAAATAAGGTGAAATACAACTGACATAAATGCTATGAAGAAAGGAAGACAGTTCTATGAGAGGTATAACAAAGGAACCTGACCTAGCCTAGAGGGACTGGTCTAGGAAACCTTCCCTGAGGAAGTGATGCTGGAACTGAAATCTGAGTATTAATTAGGTTAGATGGAGGTAGAAAGTGGAGCATGTTCTAGAAAGAAGAACAAACATGTGCAAAGGCCCTGTGGCCAACAAAAAATGGTAAATTTGAAACTTAAAGAAGACCAGTGTGGGTGGACCTTGGTGCAGATGGGACAAAGTGATGTGAGGCTAGAGATGTAAGTTTGGACAAGACCTTATATGACCTTGTAGGCCACATTAATGATTCTTTCCTCAAGTATCATGGGAAATTATTGGAGGATGTTCATATAAGATGATAACACAATTAGGTTTAACTTTTGAAAATATTACTCTGGTTTCTCTGTAGAAAATGGGTTGGAGAGAATCCAGCATGGATGTGTGGAGACCAGTCTTTGTAATAGATAAAATGAGAAATGATAGTAACCTAGACAAAGGTGGTGGCTGACAGTGTCATTGAAAAGATATGGATATTACAAAGATATGGATGGAACTGGAGGGTATTAGGCTAAGCAAAATTAGTCAATCAGAGAAAAACAATTATCATATGGTTTCACTCATATGTGGAATTTAAGAAACAAAACAGAGGATCATAGGGGAGGGGAGGGGAAAAAATGAAATAAGATTAAATTGGAGAGAGAGAAAAACCATAAGAGATTCTTAACTCTAGGAAACAAACTGAGGGTTGCTGGAGGGGAGGAGGGTGGGGGGATGGGGTAAACTGGGTGATGGGCATTAAGGAGGGCACATGATGTAATGAGCACTGGCTGTTATATGCAATAGATGAATAACTGAACTCTACATCTGAAACTAATGATACACTGTATGTTAGCTCACTGAATTTAAATAAAATAAGTTAAAAAAATTTTTAAAAAGAAGAAAGAAAGATGCTTTCAACACAGGAAGAAAAGCAGTGGATGAATTAAGAAACTTTTGAGAGGTAAAATAGAGAGGAATTAGTGATGGATTAGATATGAGGGAGAGGGGTTGCCAAGAATGACTCCTAGGTTTCTGAACTGCATGACTGGATAGTTGGGATACCATTCACTGAAAATAGGAAAACTGGTAGAGGACGGGATCATAGGTTTGGTCTTGGATGTATTGAATTTGAGATGTGTTTCAATTATCTCAGTAGACACATAAATATTCAATATATATCATAGGCATGGATAAGATTTCCTAAGAAGAGAGTATAGAGTGAGAAAATAAGGCAACTTTGAGGAACTCCAACATTTAAAAACAACTGAGAGAAAAATGAGCTCCCAAAAGAAACCAATAAGGAGTTATCAGAGAAGTGGGAGAAAAACAAAGAAAGAAGGCTAATGGAAGAAAGTGTCTCAATAGAAAAGAAGCAGTCAGCAATGTCAAATGTCACTGAGAAGTCAAGTGAAATAAAGATTGTAAGCAACCTTTGGAGTTAATGACATTAAGTTCACTGGTGACCTAAATCAAAGCATTTTCAGGGTAATAATGGGGCAGAAGCAAGATCGAAAGCAGATAATTCTTATAGGAAGATTATATGGGAGGCAAGAACAATGAGTGATAACTGGAGAGGAGTGTGGAGTTGAGGCAGGCATTATTTTAAGACGACAGAGACTGTTTTACTTGCTACTGAGAAGGGTTCAGTTGAGAGAAAGAGGTTGAATACATAGAAGAGAAAAGGGATAATTGATAGTGTGAAAAAGTGGGAAGGGATAGGCTACAAAACACCAGTGCAAGGAATGGTTCTCTGAGAAGGAAGGACACTTCCTCCACTGTTAGAAATGGAAACTCCTACGTAGAATGTCATTGAGGTAATGTAGGAACTGGAGGCTCTGCCTGATGCATTAATCTTCTTGGTGAAATAAATGATGAGGTGATCTGCTATGAGAGAAAGTGAAAGTGTAGACACAGGGGTTGTAGGTTTAAGGAAAGAGTGGAGAAGATTTGAAATAGTCATCCTGAAGAGTGAGAGGTACTAATGAAATTCAGTATGAAGTAGGATCGTGAAAAAGTGTTGATGGCTCAACTGAGATTGATTATTTATAATGGAACAGATCCAGTTTGTGACAATAAAGGTAGGTAGCTAAATGGAGTGGAAAAGATGAGGAAGTTTAGGAACCAGGAGGTCCAAGTGAAGGCTGAATCATCAACATGGATACTCAAGTCCCCTAGGATGATGGCAGGACTTAGAGTAGGGGGTGGGAAAGCCAATAAGACAGACACCAAAGTCTTCACTGAGAAAAAAGGGTGTATTCGTTATTTGGGGCTGCTCTAACAAATTACCCCAAACCGGGTGACATAAAACTACAGAAATTTATTCTGTAATAATTCTGGAGGCCAGAAGTTCTAAATCAAGGAGTTGGAAGGGTTGGTTCTTTCTAAAGGCTCTACACCATGCATCTCTCCATGTTTCTGATAATTGCTGACAATCCTGGCATCCCTTGGTTTATCCTGCAGACCTATCACCCCAGTCTCTGCCTCTATCATCACATTGCCATCTTTCCCCTGTGTATGGCTATGTCTAAATTTGCCTCTTTTTATAAGAACATTAGTCAGCGGCCCACCCTAATCCAGGATGACCACGTCTTAACTTGATAAGATCTATAAAGACCCTATTTCCAAATAAAGTCACCTTCACAGGTTAAGACTTCAACATATCTTTTGGGGAGGGTGACAATTCAACCCACTACAGAGGATATGACCAGGAGGTCTATACATGACAGAAATGAGAAGGAGTTAGTTATACATCGAAATTATGTCTGTCTCAAAAAAGCTGTAGTTTTTGCAAGAGGGGAGGAAACAAATGGTCTGAGAGTAAGTTCTGGCGGTAAGGAAGACATCCACTCCACTTTCTGACCTTAAAGTACTGAAAAAGACAACAAGAAACCTCACATAAGAAGACAGCAGAGGAAAAGGAGCCCTCTGGGTAGAACTAGATTTCTGTTAAGCAAAAGAGGTTGAGAATGCTGATTGGGGAACATCTGGTCAAGAGGGCTCTGGTGGAAGGCTTGGGGAGGTGAAGAAAAACTGGAGGGATGGAGAAGGTCAGGAAAAAAGCAGAGCATTATGAGAACTAATATAAGGGTGGATGTTAGGCTTACACTTTGGGGGTGGACTAATGACTTTGGGAGATGTAGGGCAGGGTGAATTTAGTCCTGGAATCTTTGAAGAGTCATCAGGCTTTGGACGTGGTTGTCAGAAAACCAGCGCTCTCATCTTGGGTTGGTGGCAGCTTCAGGAACTGTAGACTCTACATACTGTAAGCTTTAGGGTAGTGATGACAGCAGAAGTGGCCATCTTGTACCTTTGAGGCCTAGAGTGGAATGGAGTCTAATTCAGGATCACTTTGGCAGTTACCCAGGCGTGAGAATGTATTCCTTTTAGGAGAAGTTGGAAATGAGAGGGAAAGCCCAAGGTACACTAAGAGGTGGACATTTACTTCTCTTGGCCTCGACTGAGATGGTATTGAAATATCTAACAGGCATCCCCTGGGTTGTAGGTTTTAAAATAGGGCCCTCTATCTCTCTGCTCTATTTGCTAACTCATCCACCGGGGCCAAACAATCAAGCAAGCTGCAAATGCTACCTGGCGCTCAAATCTAGGTGATTACCCAGAATCACTAACACTCTTCTAGAGAGAGCATGAACTCTTGTGTTCAAATTCTGCCTCAGCCACTTGTTAACTGTGTGACCTTAGACAAGTAACTTAAATCTATCTGTCCCTCACTTTCTTCATCTGGAAGAAATAACGTCTGGAGAAATAACAGTTCCTGCCTCACAGAATTGTCGTCATAGAGGGTTAAGTGACTTGATCTATGTCAGTGCTTAGAACAGTACCTAATACATACTACACATTATATAAGCATTTTTATTGTTATTCGTTCTCTATCCCATCACCCTACTTAATCCCTTGACACTACCCTGCTTGCTATAATCATCTTGACTCTGAACCCTAACTTGAATAACTACTTCTGATCCTCCCCCTATTGGGGTTCTTCCCTGGGTCTTTTAATTAAGGCCAATTAAGCCCAGGTCCTTCAACTGTTCTTCATATGATGTGGCTGCTGGTTCACTAGCCTAGTAACCCACCTTTGGACACTTTGTACTTTATCTGTGTATCCCTGTTTAAATGGGTTGTCCAGAATGGAACACAGTGCTCCAGGTGGGATGTGACAAGTACAGAGAAAGGCAGAACCATCTTTTCTCTTGTTCTAGTTCTATACTTCTATTAATGCAGCCTACTATCTAATTAGCTCTTTTGGCAGCATCATCACTCTGTAGACTTGTCTTTTTCACATGTGCTCTTGTTAAACCAGGCAGGTCTCTTCTATCTTGTGCTAGAGGAACAAACCAGCTGTAGTTGCTGAAAGGAAGTCAAGTCTAGCAGTCAGAGTCCAGTGTATGAGGGGTTTAGTATAAAGGAAGGGCAGTCCAAGCAAGGAGTTGGTAGCTGGGGTTTATGGCAGATGCTATCAGTTGCTTACCCAATAAGGATTTATCTCTTCGTCCTTACTCACAGAATCCCAACTTTGTTCAGACAAGCAATGTGCCCAGCTAAAAGTAGTGGACTTTCTGGCTTTCTTTGCAGCTGGGAGTGTCCATATGGCACATTTCTAGTCAAAAGGATGTAGGTAGAGGTCACTGAGGAGAGTGTTCCATTCCTAATAAAAAGCCAAAGCCTAGGGCACCCGTGTGGCTCCGTCGGTTAAGTGTCTGCCTTGGGCTCGGGTTATGATCTCCAGGTCCTGAGATCAAGCCTCGTGTCAGGCTCCCTGCTCAGCAGAGAATCGGCTTCTCCCTCTTTCTCTGCCTCTCAACTGGTTCATGTGCTCTCTCTTGTCTCGCTCTCTCTCAAGTGAATAAATAAAATCTTAAAAAAAAAAAAAAGACCAAAGCCTTTCTAGAAGGTTCTCTCTCCTTAGCCTTCTTGCACAGCAGCTGTTTCCCATTCTTCCTGTCTATAATGCACACATGTGATCCAGAGCTTCAGCAGGTGTCTTGTGACCATGAGACAAAAAGCAAACCTACCCTAAGGATGGTAGAGATAAAAAGCCAGGGCCTGGGGTTGCCTGAGCGGCCCAGTCTGTTAAGCATCTGCTTTCAGCTCAGGTCATTATTCCAGGGTCCTGGGATTGAGTCCCACATCAGGCTCCTTGCTCAGAGGGGAGCTTGCTTTTCCCTCTGCCTGCCACTCCCCCTCTCCCCCCAGCTTGTGTGTGCACTCTCTCTCTCTCTCTCTCACACACACACACACACACACACACACATAAATAAATAAATCTTAAAGAGAAAAGGAAAGGAAAGACAAGACAAGACAAGACGAGAAAAGCCAAGCCAATCCAGAGCATTGATGGCATTGCTGAGCTGCCATATCAGCTTTGGACCATGTATTCAGGGACTTTTTGGTACACAAAACAAATAAACATTTATCTTAGATAGCCATTATTGTAGAGCTGTCTATTATTTAAAACCAAAAGCATACCTAACTGACATAGGGTTACCATATAGGAAAACTGGGCATCCAAATGGAGGGCTAACATAAGATAGGAATTTAGACACTTAGAAATACAAGTGGGCAGTTGGGGTCAGAGGAGTCCACCAGTAGGCCATCAGGCCTCCGCCACTTAGTGGGGACTTGGGGTCAGGAATTTCTCCCTATATGGTGGACTGAAAGAGCATACTGGAACTAGGACTTGATAGGATACTGGTGGTCAGGTAGGGTCATTGAATGGGGGACTAAGCCACAGGACAAGGAGAGAAGAGGCCAGGGATTAAACTGAGCAATGAGATAGAGGCTCAGTGGAAACTGAGGGGTTACTTGATGCTGAGTTCCAGTATACAGGATGAGGTTACTTCCATCCTTCCTCTCTTAGGACAGATGTAGCCTGCAAGTCGGAGGTAAAGTATTCCAACTATATGAAGGGAGGAGTGAAGACAGAAGGTGGGATCTAAGCAAAGCCTGACAAGCTATAGTTCAAGCTGTGCTTTAGCCATCCCTACACTCTTCTTACAGGTTCTTAGATTCAGCCTTAATTGCAAGTTCTTGTTTCCATCCTTTTCCTATGAACTTTTAAGATCTGAGCTTAACAGAAAGTTCCGTGTAACCATTTGGTCTCTTTAAATGGCTCCCACTTTTTCTTCTCCCTAATTTGTTGGAATTTCACAGTGGAAAACCTTCCCTTCCTCTTCTACTCCAAGTTGTCTCCCCCCTACCAGGTTTAGGGGCACTCTATCACTCTTGCTGGGCAGTCTGGGTCCCATCAGAAGTGACCCATCCTTAGCCTCCAGCTTTAGCCTCTGCTCACCTGGAGCAGGTAGAGAAAAAGGGCTGGGAAGAAGACTGGCCAGGGCCCACCAGTTCTAGGGAGCAACAGACCCCCTCCCCACTGGGTATTCTGCTGCAGGGGCCTGATTAGAGGCCAGTGCCTTCCCTTCCCCCAATCCCAACTTCTTGTATAATCTAGAGTGAGGGAATGAGAGCCTCCTCTGACCTCTGGTATGCTACCACTTCTCCTTTGTGTGCGGCAGGTACCGTGTAGGTAAGTTATTGTGATATTGTGCTCCTGTGATAAATGGACCTTTGTGAGACACTTTTCACCCTGTGTGTGCTGGGGGAGGGAGGGAGTCTTGCCTGAGTGACTTCTCACAGAAAGCTCCAGAGGTGCTCAGAGCTGATAGTCTAGGCCTGGCAGGCTGCTCTTTCATTGGCTTTCAAGGGTGTCAATCACAGTGGCCCTGCCAATCAGCTCCCAACCAGGTATCTGTAAGAGATTAGCCTTCTTTGTTTAACAGAACACTGAACCCTCCAAGGACTAAACAAAGAATGGCTCTGGAGAGACAGTTCCTAGGGATGCAGGGGCAGTCCTGCCAGTGTCACTAACTGGAACCCTTTGGTTTCATCTTCCTTCAAGCCCTACTTTATTCCTTGCATCTAGGCCAGTCCTAGGACCTTTTAGTTTTCTGTCATTTCCCTCCCATGTGGATTTATTCTCTTTACCTACTCCTGCTTTGCTTAGCCCTTAACACCTCTCATCTGAACTACTAACCAGTCTCCTAACCAGTTTCCCTGCCTCAAGTCTCCCCCTGCCCCTCCCCAAGCTCCATCCTGCAGCCAAATGAATCTTCTAAAAATACAAATCTGATTGTGTCACCTCCTGCTGAAAACCTTTCAGCCTCTTCTGTGGCTCTTAGTATCCCTGGCATAAAGTCCAAACTACTTAGCACAGCACCCAGGGCCCTTCATGATTTGACTCCTGCCAAATCTTCAGCCTCATTTTTGGCAGTGCTCACATTTTACACCTATTCACAATGAACTACTTTGCAGGTTTCTGAACATGCCATTCTTGGCTTTGCTCCTGGGCTTTTACACACGACATTCCCTCTGCCTGGGACATCCTTCACACACCACCTTTTCTCCTGTCTAGCCAGTTCTTTCTCATCCCTAAGGCTTCAACTGAACTCCTTCAGCCTAAGACACATATTTTACTCATTCCCATATCTCTGATGCCTAGTACAGCATCTGGAACATAACAAATCCTCAAAAGATGTTTGCCAAATGAATGAATGAATGCTCCCAACTCATGTGGCTGTGTGCAAAGTTGTCTTTGAGGGAAGCTGGCAGAGCTGATCTGTCCTTTCCTTTATGGGAGGAAAACCTCCCCTTCTTCCCATTCATAAATATCCTCATTGCACTGGGTTGCAACTTCTTTAAAATATCTACATCCCTAATTCAACTATGAGCATTTCAAGGGTGGGGTCATGCCTACCTAGTCCCCTTCAGTCTCCCACCTAGTCCCCAGAATAGTATTTGGAACATAATGAATGAATAGGCCTCTCAAATGCCTGACAGATTTTTTCCTTGTCTCATAACCCTCTACTCCCTTCCCCCACAAGCTCTCACCACCAATACATCCAAACTGTACACTTGTGGCCTCAGAACTATACAGGGCTCCTCCTTGTCCCTGAAATATTCACCTGCATTCTTCCTAAGTGGAACGCCCTTCCCATCCCCCACCCAAATCCTGATATTTCTTTAAGAACCAGCTCAAATTTTCACTCTTCCAGAAACCATTCATTCACCCACCTCAGCCCACCCTGAGTAGTGCTAATGATTCCCACCCATCTCATTTAGCCCTTGGCATACCCTCGTGTTACTCAGGGGAAAACCAAGACTCAGAGAAAGAAGGGACTCTCAAGGACACATGCTATGCTCAGTAGTAGAACTATTGCTTGAACCCAAGTCTCCAGCCCATGAATCCTCCCACTAGCCAACTTTCATGCTTTTCCTCCTATAGACTACAATTTCCTTTTAAGGCAGGACTGTGTCTTCCACCCCTTCATTTTTCTGGGGCTTTCCTGGAGTGTTAAGAGAGCTCTAGAGCCAGACTGCCTGGGTTTCTGCCGTGGCTTCATCAGTTACCAGCTCTGGGGCCTTAGGCAACTTAACCACTCTAAACCTCAGCTTCCTCATACATAAATGAAGATAACACTAGTGCCTATCTCATAAGATTGTTGTGAAGATTAAATGAAATAATGCTTGTAAGGTACCTAGAGCAGTAACCTAGTACCTAGTATATGCTCAATAAAGGCAATTTTCTTTATTGCTGTTAGTCTTAATATTAACACATTTTTACTGGTAATGGTTGATTTAAAATTTGAATGGAAGAGTTACCGGGAGTGGGAGGGAGTGAGGAACGGAAGTAGACAACAGGACCAGTCCGAGATTTGGTGGAATCCAAACAAGGTTAGTGGCGTGGCAGGACATTTGTATGTCTGAGTTCCTAGTGCCATGTGACTCTGTAAGGGCCCAAGCACATGGTTCCATCCGGGCGGCGCAGCTTCCCTAACTCTCTCTCAGCTATTCTCAGCAGCCTGTAGGGGGAGCCAGGAAGCTAGGAAGGGGGAGAGGCTGCTGTAAATCTTACTAAGGGCAGAAACGACACCCTAATCTCTACTACCCATCCTTAGCCCACCGTCTTGCCCCCTCCAGGGAGCTCTCTGAGCCCGGTCCTCTGCGGTAGCCGAGCTGGGAGCTGTCCTTCAGCACCAGGGGCCGCCTTGGCCTCGGACAGGGCAGTGAGGGCGACTGCTGAGTTAGGGACACGGGACTGGTCCGATCCGCAGCCGGCTCCAGCATCGCCTAGTCACGGGGACGGAGGAGGCGACCCAGGGAGGCAGCGAGACGCTAAGGAGAAGCCTCCTGCCTCCTGCCACCAAGAATCACCCTCAGAAGTCCCCTAGCCCTCAAGGGGGAGCGAGAGGCCGCCCTGGGGAGGGAGGCGGGCGCCCAGGTGGGCGGGGGAGGGAGAGCTCCGGGGCCTGGGACTCAGCGTGTGGCGTGTGCACGCGGGGAGCGGGCGGATGAACGGAGGCGCTGAAGTGAATGGAGTTGGGGGTGGACTGGAAACATCCCCAAACAGCACAGGCTGCGGCCGGCGGGGGCTGGTGGCGGGGGGGGGGGGGAGTGGGGGGGCGGCGGCGAGTCCTGAGGCGCAGGCGCAGTCGGGGCCCCAGTCCCGCTCCCTCCTCCTCTCAGTGCCTCTTTCTCCGCCCCGCTCCCCCCCAAACACACTCGCACACGGGCTCTCAAGGTGTTCTCCGCACAGCGGAAGATGGCGACAGACTGAGGGGGCATGGCCAGCGGGAGCCACGGGGCCGTGCGGCTCGGCGGCCGCCACAGCGGTGCTAACGGGAGACGGAAGCGAGAGGCGCACTAAGTGAAGCCCCGTGTCGCCGTCCGGCGCCTGTGGCGCTGCCGGGAGCCAGGTGGCCCGCCCGAGCCGGAACTCCGGGAGCAGCAGGCTCGGAGCCGGAGCGGAGCCGGCCCGGGACCGGCCCGGGCGAAAGGCCAGAGCACGAGCGAAGCCCGAAGGGCCGGGCAGTGGGCCGGCCGGCGGGCCTAGGAGGGCGCGAGCGAAGCAGGGAGCGGCGCGGAGCAGGCAGCAGGCGGGCGGGCTGACTGGCGGGCGGGAGCGGCGCGGCGCGGGGCGAGCGAGCGGAGCGCGGTGGCCGGGCCCGCACGGCGGCGCTGAGGGGCGCAGAGCTGCGCCGAGCCGAGACGGCCAGAACAGAGTGCGAGCCGGGCGGCCACCGGCGCGGAGTGGAGTGGCGCGGAGCGGAGGGCAGCTGAGGGGCCCGACACTATGAGGAGTGCGGCGCTGCCGCCGCAGCCGCCACCGCCCCAGTGCCCCGCACCGCCCCCCGCCGGGACGCCGGGCAGTGCCTAGCGGGCCTGGCGGCGGCGCCCTGGCTGCGAGAGAGGGAGCGCGGGAGGAGCGCGGGAGGAGCGCGGGGACGGCAGGAGAGCACCCCGCGACTCTGGCCTGAGCGGTGCCCCGGGGCCGGCCGGCCGGCCTGCCTCACCATGCAGCCACCGAGGTAGAGCCTGGACGGCGCTGAGGAGCGCGGAGCGGCGCGCAGCCCGCTCGCCCGCTGGTGACGGCCGTCCGGCCTCGCGCCTGCCTGACCTCTCCAGCCCGGACACCCCCCCCGAAATATGTTCAGGGGCGCTTGGATGTGGCCCGGGAAAGACGCCGCCGCGCTGACTATCTGCTGCTGCTGCTGCTGCTGCTGGGCTCCCAGGCCGAGCGACAAACCTTGCGCTGACTCTGAGCGGGCGCAGCGATGGCGACTGTCCCTGGCGTCCCTGCTCTTCTTCACCGTGCTGCTCGCTGACCATCTGTGGCTGTGCGCGGGGGCCCGGCCTCGGGCCAGGGAGCTGAGCAGCGCCATGCGGCCGCCCTGGGGGACCGGCCGGGAGCGGCAGCCGATGCCTCCTCGCGCGGTGCTGCCCCTTCCGCCGCCACCGCCGCCCGGCGAGCCCAGCGCGTCCCCGGGCACCTGCGGCCCCCAATACAGCAACCTGACCAAAGCCACCCCCGCTGCCGGTCCCAGGCCGGACTGCGGTGGCGTCCCAGAGCCCACAGGGCTGGACGCAGCTTGCACCAAATTGCAATCTTTGCAGAGACTTTTTGAACCGACTACCCCGGCCCCCCCACTGCGGCCCCCTGACTCCCCTTCCCGTTCCCCGGCCGAGTTCCCCTCCGCCAAAAAAAACTTGCTCAAAGGCCACTTTCGGAACTTCACTCTCTCCTTTTGCGACACCTACACGGTCTGGGACTTGCTGCTGGGCATGGACCGCCCCGACAGCCTGGACTGCAGCCTGGACACCTTGCTGGGGGACCTGCTGGCCGTGGTGGCCAGCCCGGGCTCCGGGGCCTGGGAGGTGTGTAACAACTGTATCGAGGCGTACCAGCGGCTCGACCGACATGCTCAGGAAAAATATGACGAGTTCGACCTCGTGCTGCATAAATACTTACAGGCAGAAGAGTACTCAATCCGGTCCTGCACGAAAGGCTGTAAGGTAGGGACTGGCGTCCGCGGGCAAAGCACCTCCCTCGGCGGTGGGAGCGGTGGCGGTGGGAGCGGTGGCAGTGGGATCCAGAGACAAAAGGAGGTTTCCCCCCACCCTCTATACACCTCACCTCCTCCCATCACCCCCACCGTTCACAGTAGGGCAGAGTGCTACCTTGGGACCCTTCCCAGAGAGGGGTGCCTCAGAGATTCAGGTCAAACCACCTGGCCAACTTCTATCAACCCCAGGTTTTGGGCCCCTTCGGACTGGGGCTTCCTGGTGCCCCGCCCCTGCACTAGGAGGGAGGGGTCACGGACAAAGGGGTGGAAAGAGGGATCTGGCAACCCCCAGCTTCCCTCCGCAGCCAGCTGGGCCCCTTCCTTTCCGAGGAGCCAGCATTGAATGTCCTGGGTCTAGTGACTGGTGCAGGGGGAAGGCCGAAGTGGGGAAGGAAAAATATTTGGCAGACTAACCCTCACCCTCATCACTGGCCCCTGCCAGTGGGTGAGAGGAGAGGCATTCCTGTTGGTGGGGCACTTGGCTCTGTTGACCTTATATGACCTGAGGTGGAGACCAGGGGTGCCTGTCTTCTCCCAAGGAGGGAACCTGCCAGCTCCTCTTCCCCAATAAGAGCTGGGGAACAGGGCGCAGTGGCTCGTGGGAGGGCCACTGGGGGTTGCTGCATTACAAAACTCCCAGTGCCTTCCCAGCACACTGGGGCACCAGTGGAGGGAAAGCTGGCTGTCTGGCTGATGGGTACAGGCATTCAGAGGAGTGGGGAGGCCACTGCAGGATGGGCCTGCCTAGGGCAGAGCTGGGTATGGAGGAACTTCTTGACCCTCTGCAGGGTCATTCTGGACAATAGGTGCATGGCGACTGTAAACATTTGGGATGTGTTGCTACTGCTCTGCTTGCTCAGCTTGGCCCGGGTGGCCTGCCTTTGGGAGAAAAGAGAAACGCAAGGTCAAAGGGTCAAGTGCTGAGGAGACCAGGTGGGGTGGTAGCCTCACTCATCCTGGAGCTAAGGGCTGAGAGCTGGAGAGGAAGACAATGACTCCTAGCCTAGCTTGTCTCCTTCTGAGGCCTTGGGGAGGGGCAGAAAGTGCCCCTTTCCAACTAATGTGCCCGCTGTGGACTTCTTCAGGGTGCCATGCTCCTGGTGAGCTCCTTAAGGATTTGGGCAGGGGGTTGGGGAGGAAAGGGGTAGCTCCTTGCTCCTGACTTCACTTTCTCATTCTCCTTTTTCCTGTTCTCGTAACCTAGCAGTCTCCCTCCCGCCTCCCTCAGCCTCAGCTGACTCACTGCCTCACTCACACTACCAAATGAGATATTCCACTTCTTAAAGGTGTACAGACGGATAGACAAACACACACTGCTATACACCACCACCGCCACCCCAGGCAAAGTCATGTGGGGATAGAGAGAGGTCGTCACACCCACAAACAGTGCCAGAGAGGCAGACACCCTGTCACACACACACATTATCTCTCTCTGATGCCAGAGTCACACAGGCAGGCGAGGCAGAAGAACTGTCACATGAAGAAGGACACATTTTGTCATAGAGACAGACATACACACCCTTGATGTCAGTCACAGATACACACTCAGTGAGAACAGAGGGATGTGGTCCACGGCATATGTATAAAGGATCTCGCTCTCTGTGGCCCTCCCTCCAGTCCCCGGGCCCTGATCATTTTCCTTCCCTTCGGCCACCAGCATGATTGAGAGACCACAAAACTTTCCCATGGGTTCCCCCCACCCCCGTTGTAGTCGGCTGCAGGCTCCGTCTAATACCACACTCAATAATCATCCCCTGTATTAATTATTTTTACCAAGCGCTTTGATGGAGGAGAAAGACAAACTGATGTCTTGGATTCAGGAGGCCTTATCACCTCTACCACTTGTTAGTGGTGTGACCTTGGGCACATCACTTCACTTCCCTAAGCTTCCATTTCCTCATCTGTAACATGGGACCCATGATCCTGGCTCTGCCCACATCCCGAGTCCTTTGTGAGATTTCAGTGGGAAGAGATAGCTGATAGATAGCATTTTGCAGTAATAATATGACACCTGACGTTGACATTATGCTTAGGGTTGTAACCTCTGTCAGAGATCTGACGAGATCACAACTGCCCAGGGAGGGTGGCAATACCAGTGCCATTATCCCCATTTTACAGATGAGGAAACTGAGGTGCAGGGGGATCAAGCAGTTTGCCCTGAGGCCGCTGAGCCAAAGAGCAGGAGTGCCAGGCTTCCAACCAGTGTGTTTTGCAGAGGAGCAGAGGCCTACTTTTGCCATAGCCTCCCATCAAGTTCCCCATGGCTAGGGCCGTCCCTGCTCTGCTTTGTCTCCTTGCCACGGTTGCTGTCACTGTCACTCTTTTGCTCTCCCTCTCAAGTGAACTCTGCCTGCTCTTTTGCTGCCAGCTGTGCTGGGAGAAGGGCAGTGCCTGCTTTCTCCTGGTGTCTCCCAGTCCTCTCTGGCACCCACTCCCTCTGCCGAGGCCTAGACCCACAGGACTCTGGATTCCAGCTGTATTATGGGCACAGAGGGGAAAGGAAGCCCTGCTCTGCTCCTAGCTGCAGCCCTTCTCCCTTCACCCCACCTCTATCCCAGTACTCTTTGCCCATTCCCATACCTGCCCCCAGGCTCCAAGCCCTTTCCTGTTTAGCCTCTACCCTAGAGGGGATCCCTTGGAGATGACACCTCATCCACAAAGCTTCCCCCCACCACCTGGTGGAGAGCCCATAGCCCAGGCCAGGATGAGGAGTCTTCCTCTATTTCTGGAAACCAAGCTTGGAGCCTCTGCTCCAGGCCCAGGTGACCCCCAGCCCTGAGGCCCTGTCCTAAGTGTCTCAGTCAGATCTTTCCTGGGCAGCTCCAGAAACCCTGTTATCTCCCTCAGCAGCGTCTGTCCCTGTTTCGGCCATGCGGGGCCCCACAAATCATATACCTGTCCTCACTGCTGCCTGTGACACCTCCCAATTTAGTACCAGCTGCAACATTTCCTTAATGTGAGACTTACTTCCTCTCGCACAGCAGGGGATGTTAAGTTAGGCTGGCCAATGCCCATCCCCACCCTGGCCTCCTGCAACCCCAGGCCACCCCCAGCCCTTATCTCCCTGTGCATACAACCCCCAAGCCCTCACCTCCCCCTCCCCTTGGCCCTCCCTTCCAGCCCTGCCGGAGAGCCACCTCACCCCCCCACTCCCCACCCCCGCCCACACACACAGCTCTCCATCCTCTCAGCCCTGCTGCACCCCTGCCTGGTTCCCATCCCCTCTTCCCCCACCTCTGCCCCTCTCTGGCTCCAAATTTAGGACAGTGTGACTAAGGGAGTGGTGGAAACGAAAACAAAACACTGCCTTCTCTCATGGTTCTGATCCGAGAAGGGATAAAAGACCAAGAGAAGGATAGTTCGCTCTCTTACCGGCCATCGGGCCACAGAAGTAAAGGTTGATACCGAGAAAGGATGTGATCATTCTACTCTGTTCTAGACAGACCCAAACCCACATGTCCATTTCATTCTGGATCTCATACTGAACAGGTGGGGAGGAGGCTGGAACCCAGGTTCTCCTGGACAGAGTGGAAGGAGCTGTTTCACCAGGAGAAAAGACGACTCAGGAAGGTGTGGTCTCTGACTTCAAACCGCAGGAGAGTTGTCATGGTGCAGAAGAAGCAGGTCCTGCTGAGCCCCATAGGGACTTCGTAGTTCTAAAGTCCTGGGGTCAGACCCAGCTCTTTTATCTGTCCCTTGCCGTGTGACCTTGAGCTAGGTCCTTTGACTCTCTGAGCCTCACTTTGCTCATCTGTAAACTGGAGCTAATTCATCATATGAGCCCTGTGAGGTCATTATTACTGACAAGTCTACACAGGACCTAGGCCTGGCACATCGAAGTGGCTCAGTTAGCAGCTTTTTCTCTTCCAAAGAGGGAACAGACTGCCCTGGGAGGAAGTGAGCTCCTGCTCTCCGCAAATGTCTTGGTCTGACTCAGGCAGACCCTTGGAGGAAATGCTGTGGAGACGACTCTCACTCCGGGTTATGGGAGGAGCTGGTCACCTCTGAGGACTGCTTCAGCACAGGGTTTAGGCCCATGAGCAGAGCCTGCTCCCTGAACAGCGGCACTGGATGGGAGGGGGCGGTGAGGGGGCTGACACCTCCACACAGAGGAGGGGGGACTGCCAGCAGAGCCAGTGCCTTGCCTTCTGCCCGTACCCGTTGGGGCCTTGCTCTTCCTCCACTCCGGCTGGCAGCTGTTTCTGCCTCGCTGCCTTCCTTTCTCCTCCCACCTACCACAGCCTTCCTGCCAAGCAGGACTCCTGGGCTAACACTGATGCTGAGAGCCGGCAGCTCAGGTCACTGGGCAAAGGGCGGATGCTCTAAGTTGGCAGTGATCCCTATTGCCACCCAAGCTCACAGGCCGGGAGTTGAGCCCCACAGTTGGATTCCTGACCCAGGGTTCTCAGGGGCAAAGAGGGTGCCCTGGGCCATGCTGGGGCTGGGGCAGGGGTGGGGGTGGGGAGGAAGTGGGAGGCAGTCAAGACGTGGCCACCTGGGAACCATGGCAAAGCCTCCCCTGGGGAGGAGCCTTTAAATCCACAGAATTTCATTGCCCAGGAATGTGAGCATTGGGCTTCTGGGACGAGACTGGTGCAGAGAAGAGGCAATGTGTGTAGCTCAGCCAAGGACACAGTGGATTAAATGTGGGAGGGGAAAGTGACCTCATGCTGCCCATACGTCTCCAGACCACCTCACCCCCATCCTGACCCACCCTTACCCCCCATAGTCTTGCCAAATTTTAGCCCACGCCCAACACCTCCCATCCACATACCAGTGACCCCACAACATTTCCTATCTCTTCTTAGAAGATCCCCCAGACCCTTCCCAAACCACACCCCACACCTCACTTGCTGATCCTCACCTCTACACTCCTCCAACTCCCACTTCTCCCAACAGTTACCTCCAGCCCCTCGTCCCATCTCCCATCCCACCCCACTGCCCTCATCACCAACCTCTACCACACACCCCTCCCAACCTTCACCCCATGTCTTTCCATTCTTCTGGCCTCTCCCCAAGCCCCCCAACCCTGCACTGTTCCTCTCGCCCTTGATAACCTCCATGTCCCCTCACTCTTTGCATCTCTCACAACCCATCCACACTTCACCTCCCTTATCCCCATGCCTTCTCCTGCCTCCCCTTCTGTCTTCTGGTCCCCTCTTCTTTCCCCTCCCTCCCTCCACCCCCTTTTCTGCTTTCTACTGTTTCCCCTCCCTGCTCAGGGTAGACATGTGTATGTGTGCCGGTACACACACTTAGACACAGACACTCACATGGACACACAGTCTTCTTCATGGCTACTTCCCATCCTTTCCACAGGCTGGTGCCTGACTACTATAGTCACCATAGCAACGGGAACCTCCAGGAAGGATACACTGGTATCTCCTGAAGGTGGGGGTGGGGGGAGTTAGGTGGAGGAAGGGAGCCCAGCAGCCTCCCACCTAGTCTCATGGTCTGGCTGGAAGAGTCTGCTAAACACAGTGGAGGCAGTGAAGATGGGGGTGAGGAAAAGGAAGACAGTGGGCGGGGCTTACAATAAAGGAGGGTCAGAGATCTCTGAACACCTCAAGAGCCCAAGAGGGTGCTTCTAAGTCCTATGGGGGCATGTAGTCTCCTCCCTACGCTCTGGTACCTCATGGAAGGGGCACCCCCGCCCTTTCGTGTGTAGGTGGGGATGTATGTAGGAGGACATCTCAGGCTCAAGGGTGGGAGTTTGCCCTAGAAAATCTTCTCCCTCTGGGTGGTTCTTTTGTGTTCCCGCCCTCTGAGGCTGTTTACTTGCTTTGTGGCTGTGCAGACCTGATATCAGACCTGTCCCCCACCCCCGCCTTAGCTGGAGTCTTGGCCACATGCGGACTCCAGCTGTAGGTGTTTGTCTGGAAAGCAGAGGGGCATCTGCTGAGGGGTCTAGACTAATTCAGGCTGCCAGAAGCACCATTGTCCAATGCTGACCTGGGAGGTCTCAGGGGAATGGGTATGTTGTGTTCCTGCGGTTACAGACACTTAGACTAGAGTGTATGTGGGTGGCCAGGAATGCCGGATCAGACTTCTCTCCTTAAGCATGGAGGAGGTTCAGAAAAGCTTGAATTTTTGACACCTTGAGCCAGGGAGGTGCTTAGAGGGGAGTGCAAGGGCACAGGCGAGCTGCAGCTGGCCCCGGGGAGGGAAGGAGTTGCTACAGAGTGAAAAGGGCTGCCAGGACCAAAGCTCTTGCTCAAATGGATCCTGGAGAAGGGAGCTGGAACTTGGGTCACAGGTCTCTGCACTAGAAGGCTAGGCAGATGGGCGCCAAAGAAGAAAGGGGGGGAAAAGGGAAAGGGGGAAAGAAAACTGCAAGCTTTTGAAGGCCTACAAGATGACAGGGGCTTTCTTTGTGTCCATAGACTCACCTCAATCCAATCATCCCAGCAGGTAGCAACTATCATTATACCCACTTTGCAAAGGAGACGGCTGAGGCTCAGTGAGGGCAAATGACCCACCCATGCCACATAGCCAAAAGGTGGGAGGACTGCAATACAAAATCAGGTCTGTCCTTTCACTGGAGCACACATGTACAAAGAAAATGTTAATGATCTCCTCCAGCTGTCAGAAGCAGTGCCCAGCTGGCTACTGAAAAACTAGACTGCAAGGCCACCCTAACCACAGAGGAGGTCTAACAAGGCCTCCTGGCAGCATGGGCCCCCCTGGAGTGGTTGAGGTGAAAAGTGGGGACCCACCAGCATCCTCTTTGTTCAGCACCTCAGTCTCTTATCCTTGAGACCCAGCGACAGTCACTGGTATCGTCCTGGGAGAGTGACAGAGGATAGGCACCAGGAAGGGAGGTGTTTGGTCCCTCCTCTTTCTGCAGGCTCTACACAAGAGATGGGAGGAGCCAGGCTCCCCCTGCCTGGAGAGAAGGAACTGTACTATTGGAGGCCTCATCTGCTGGAAGGACCAACCAGTACAAGAGGGGAGGAGGTCCTCCTAGGTAGGCCTACTGCAGGCCCGAGCCCCACCCAACACCTGCTGGGAGAACTGGTCATGGAAACAGTGAAACCTTGTCACCCCAGAGCATGCTGACACCTGTCCTGAGCTTTGGACACCCACTTCCCATGCCAGTGTTTCAATGAGCCCTGGCCTGGGATGGCTAGGCTTCTCTTGGGAGTAGAAGGAAGTGCCAGCTCACCAAGTTCTGCCTGCCTGCTTGCCGAGGGACATGGCATGGTGGTGGGCCTTCCCATTATTTCCTAGAAGTTTATTTGGTTATTCGGATAGCCTGGTGACCTAGCAGATCTGTGGAAGACAAATGTGTCTGCTTAGTGTTCGACTCAACTAGAACTTCCAAACGAGTCAGCCCTCCAGAATTGGAGAACACCCTTGTTTTCCAATTACAAAAAAAAAAAAAAGTCCTTGAGAAATTCTGGAAAATAGAAGTATAACAGGGAAAAGGTCCCAGAGACACTCTTAATGTTATAGTGTATTTCCTTCTAATATGTCTTTTTGTGGCATGTGTAGAGACATACATTCTTTTAAAGATTTTATTTATTTCAGAAAGAGAGAAACAGAGAGAGTGAGCATGGGGAAAAGGTAGAAGGAGAGAGAGGGAGAGAGAGAATCCCAAGCAGGATCCCTGCCGGGCACGGAGCCGGATGTGGGGGCTCCATCCCAGGACCCCGAGACCACAACCTGAGCCAAAATCAAGAGTTAAATGCTAACCAACTGAGCCACCCAGGCATATATATATATATATATATATATATAACTACAAAGATAGATATATATATATATTACTATATTTATATATATTTTACTATAATGAAAAAACTACAAAGATATATCTTTGTAGTTTTTTCATTATAGTAAAATATACATAATGAAATTTGCCATTTTAATAACTTTTCAGTGTACAGTTCAGGGGCAATGTTGTATGATCACCACCACCGTCCATTTCTAGAATGAATCCATTTCTGTACCCATTAAACAATAACTGCATTCATTCATCCCTCCCCGAGCCCTGGTAACCTCTATCCTTCCTTCTCTCTCTATGAATTTGACTCATCTAGGAACCTCATCTATGTGGAATCACGCATTATTTGTCCTTTTGTGTCTGGCTTATTTCATTTAACATCACGTTTTCAGGGTTCATCCATGTTGTGACCTGTATCAGCACTTCCTTCCTTTTTAATGGTTGAATAATATTTTATTGTCTGGATTTTGTTTCTTCATTCATCTCTATGGACACCTGGGTGATTTCTGCCTTTGGGCAATTACGAATAAAGCTGCTACAGACATTCATGGATGAGCTTTTGTGTGGACATATGCTTTCCTTTCCTTTTACCCTTCGTCTATCATGAATGATGTTGTTATGGGCTTTGAGATACAAGTGTTGGTTCAGATCCTTGCTTTCAATTGTTTGAGGTACCTACCTAGATGTGGGCTTGCTGGATCACGTGGTAATTCCACATGTAACTTTTGGAGGAAGCACTGAGCTGTTTTCCACAGCGGCTATACCATTCTACTTTCTTATCAGCCACACACAAGTGTTCTTAATTTCTCTGCATCCTTCCCAACACTTACTATTTTACAGGTTTTGACAAGAGTCACCCTAAGAGAGATGACTATCTATTTTTACATAGTTGAAATCATAGTTTTTTTTTTACCCTGCTCTTTTTCAGTTATTGTTAAAGTTATACTGAGCATCTTTCCATGTAATTAAATATTCAAAAACATCAGTCTTGAAGAGTGTACAATATCCTATCACATGAATTCAGTGCAATTCATTTAAGTCGTTCCCTACTGCGAGATATTTACTTCCAACTTCTACCATTAGAATTAATGCTGTGATGAATATCTTTGTTCATACATCTCTATCAGATCTATGATTCCTTTTTTTAATAAATGCTATTTCAATCATATTTTTCTTATTTCTCTACTTCGCTGAGTTTCTCGAATCACAAAATAATGCATGCTCATGGTACCAAATCTAACAATACAGAGGTTTACAAAGAAAACATTAATAATCCTCCCAGTGCCACTGCCCTGAGGTCGCTGATGTTAACAATTTGGTGTGTATCCTTCTGCCCCTCTCTCTGAGCTTACATAAACATTTGAACACACAATGACTTTTTCTTTCCTTTGTTTTGCATACAAATGGGAGCATAAACATTAATTCCGCAGGATGAACATTTGGGACTCCTCTAACAGAATCAAAGAGTATTAACCTTTTCAAGGCTCTTGACATACAAATTTCTTCCTTACAAATTTCTTTCCACAAGGATTATTCTAGTGTATACCTTCACAGAAAGCATGAGGCTAATTTACCACCCTTTTCCACCATCGAGTATCTTATTTTTAAAGCTTTATTAATTTGGGATTGAAAAATGGCATAGCATTTGGCTTTTAATTTGCATTCCTTAGGTCAAAAATTTGTTTTTCTTGTTTATAGGCCATTTGTATTGCCTGTTTTGTGAATTGTCTGTTGGTGTCTTGTGGGTTTTTTTTTTTTACTGATTTTTATGTACTCTTTTATAGGTATTAATGATTTTATCCTTTTTCTGATGCCATTTGTGGCCGTTATTTTTCTCATTTGTTATTTCAATCTTAGAACTGAAAGGAAGGAATGGGAAAGAAAAGAACTATCCCAGACCCTTAATTCATATGTCTGCCTTGTGAAGTGCAAAAATACATATTCCCATTTTACATAGGAGAAGACAGGTTCAGAGAGGTTAAATAACTAACCCAAGGTCATTCAGCTAGTAAGAGTTGCAGCTGGGATTTGAATCCAGGTCAAATCCAGGGATTTGATTGCCAGAAGGCCGTGGTACTGCCCAGTCTGTGCGAGAGCAATTAAACTATAGGTAAAGCTTTGTGCTGGTTGCTTTACATACGTAATTTATAGAAAGGTAAGGATAGGTGCGTTTATTCTCTTCCATTTTGCAGGTGAGGAAAATGAAGATCAGGGAATTTAAGTCACTTGCTTGAGGCCCCATAACTGGTAAGAGCAGACCTGGGATTCGACCACAGGACGGAGTTTAAAGATGTTTGACCCCATCACATAGGCTGCCTCCCTAGAGACCACCTTCTTGGATCCACACTGAGGCCCAAAGAGGGAGAGTCCTCTGCTCATAAGCCGCTAATACTACTAGCCACAGTTGCTCATTAGCCGCAATTTAGTGGCTGAGTCCCCCACTCCTTATAGGTGACTTGTCCAAGTTAACAAAGCTAGCTCCAGAATAAGAGCACAGCTTTAGCTGACTCTCCATATGACTCCAGCAAAGGCTTGGCAATACAGACATTTCTGGGGCATGCTGGGTGGGAGCCATTAGGTAGAGTGCCCTGAGGCCTTTCTGAAGAAATGGCCTCTTGCCCTGGAGTCTTCCAGGGCAAGGCATTTCCAGAAGTCCTTAAATGATAGGACCAGGAACAGAAGAGCTGGTGTCCAAAGGAAAGAAAGCCCTTCTATGGGAAGATAGATGCCCTCCCTTCACCAGTTGCCAAAGATTAAAGCAGTAATAGCGAACCTTCAGCTCTGGGTAGGAAGCTGGTGGGTTTGGATGAAGCAAAGCAGTAATTGCCTCTTTTCGACGTCTTCATCTCCCAGGGCGTGTGTTTCTGTGTGCGTGTGTGTGTGTGTGTGTGTGTGTGTGTGTTTAGAGGTATGTGGGAAGGGATTGCTTTGAATGGAGAGTGGAAATGGTCATGTATAGCCCCTAGAACCCAAATGTTCTTCCCCCCACATCCCCTTAGAATGAAAATCTTACTCATATAAGAAATGGGCTGAATACACTGATGGTAGAAAATCACTCTCCCATCTAGTCCTAGAAATTTCTCCCCAACTTGACCTGCAAGTCCATCAAAAAGATTTGTTTGAGTGACAAGCTAATTCCTTCCATGGTAATAGTGAAATGGAGAGACCGCCAAGGGGCAACAGGGCATGTAAGAGCTTGGGCACTGAAATCCAGGTAAATCTGGCTCTGAAATCTGTCTTCTCCATAAACTAGTTGTTGAGACCTTGGAACCTCACTTTCTTCACATTCGAAATTAAGAAGTAGGGTCATTTTGATCCTTAAAGGACATACAACATGCTAATCTCTTAAGACTGCAGTACCTGTGGGATGGAAAATGCTCACGAAATGGCAACCACCATTATTGTTACTGGCTGTGTGGCCTTGGGCAAGTTACGTAAACTCTCTGGTCCTTCCTGTCATCATCCATAAATATGTCTCCACCTCGGGAAGTGGTTACAAGCATTCAACGAGTTAATAAATGTCAGTTGCTTAGAACAGAGCCTGGCATATAGCAAGCACTTAATAAATGGCAGCCAGTATTATTCTCACTTAAATTAAATGTGTTTCATCCAAATGACTGTTGAATACCCAGTTGAGATTGACAACACTGGGATGGACTGCTTAGGAGAAGGGAAAGGTAATTTGGGAGCAGGCGGTGAAGTGTCTGGTGTGGGAGTGGGAGATCGGGAGCCAGAAGGCAACTGGTGTGACTCTAGTGAGTGAGGGCACAAAGACATGCTTAGGTAGGGGAAGAAAGAGGCAGAGATGGAAGGACTCCAAAGCCTTGATTCACCTCATCCCTAGAAACCAAGCATGGCTGACAGATTCTTTTATCAGGTCTCTGTTCTCCCCAGCCTCTCATCTGTCTATCAGGGTACTGCATTTGGAGAAAGAGGTAAGGCAGGGTCAGGGAGCTGGTTTCACAATGATCCCTGTGGAAGGCTAGAGATTGCTTTCTGGGCCTGGGCCCAGGGCTAGCAATGTGTGGCAGACAGCTGTGTCTGGGAGGGGGCAGTGGGACTTTATGCTGCACATGTCTGTGTGCAGCTCAGAGAAGCTACGGCTGTCACTGTCTCGCTGGCAAAATTCCTGTGGTGGCCTGCACAGCCGTTGGGCACAGAAGCCCCCAAAGCTCCTGTCCTCTCACATCATTTCCTCTTTTTGGCTACAGGACCACTCAAGTTCTGTTGGCTTGTTAAGCTGACCTGGCCCAAGCCCATGGCCCAGGCAGTGGGGATGGAGTAGATCCAGGACTGGCTGTGCGGGGCCTGGGGCTTTAGGGCTGAGTCTGGTGAGGTTGGTCAGATTAAGTCTCAGACATTTTTGTTTTATTGTTTTGAAGGTTCATGGATGCAAGGAAGCATTTTTGTTTCATTTTCACTTTATCAAAGTATTGAGTATACATATGTATACTCACTATTCAGAGTCAAACACTTGAAATTCTCCTTCCTTTTTCTTCTGATATTTATCTCCACATTTCTAATGGTATGCCAATACTACTGTTTCTTGACTTGTCTGTTTTAAATATCAGTGCGTGTGTACGTGTGTGAATTTTATATATACACATATATATGTACACACATATACACACACAACACACACACACACACACACACATATATATATATAATTTAATGTCTTTCAAACGATAAATATAGATCTCAGTGCTTATATTTAAAACAGAAGCCTTCTGCTCAAACCCTGAGCCTCACTCTTCAGAGTTAAATATTTCCAAATCTCTTTACCCCCGCATTTCAAAATGGCATGCCAATACTACAGTATCTTGAGTTTTTTGTTTTAAATATCTATTGACTTTTGTTTTATTAGAGGAGAATTTAGCTCTCATACTACCAGCAGCACAGTATGTGCACACATAATTCCCCTCCCTTCATATATCCAATATTGGCATATCACAATTTCTGATTTTATCAGGATTACATTTTTACATTCTTAGGACTATAAATATTGTTCACAGCTGAGTCATGTAGAATACTGGATTACATTTCCTTCCTTAGTCAACTTGTTTTCCTGGAGTTAATATTTGCCTCATTTTGCTTAGTTCTGTATGACTTTTTGCTAATACATGTCCAATTTCCCCATCAGAGCTGTAAAATTCATGCAAACACAGAACATCACATAACCCATTACCTCTACCTTTTTATTGTAGGTCTCCACCTTACTTCAATCTGAACTAGTTGTTGGAGGCTTCATTTTCAAGTGCTCAGATTTCAAGTACTTAGCAAGCACCTTTTCTGTATACCTAGCTCCTTGTGAAACACTAAGGGCAATGTACAGATAAGTAAGATACAATTCCTGTCCTCAGGGAGCCTACAGTTTCCAGAATTTAATTTATACAGATGTCTTACTAGAAGGCTTGGGCTCCTTGCAGGGACTTTGATCCCACTCTCCAGGTGGGTCTTTTCTCTTTCCATCTCTTTCCACTGAATTACCAGACAAATACCAGGCAGTCCCCAGGAGAGCAAAGGTGGTCTCAGGCTGCATTAACAGAGACAGAGCTTCCAGGTCAGGAGGGCTGATACTTCTACTTGACTATGTTGATAAACTATGTTTAGGAATTGGGTTCTGTTGCAAGGGACACAGAAAAATAGGAACTCATCTGAATATGAACAACCAGGATAGAAGAGAGAACTGGAAACCACATCTTATGAAATAATTGAAAAAAAAAATGAGAATGTTTGGCTCCTTAGAAGAGTAGTCTACACATTGCTATCTCCATTTTCCTTCCTTTACATTTGCTCTTATTTTTTTTCTAAAGATTTTTATTTATTTATTTGACAGACAGAGATCACAAGTAGGCAGAGAGGCAGGCAGAGAGAGGAAGGGAAGCAGGCTCCCCGCTGAGCCAAGAGCCCGATGCGGGGCTCAATCCCAGGACCCTGGGATCATGACCCGAGCCGAAGGCAGAGGCTTTAACCCACTGAGCCACCCAGGCGCCCCCCTTTACATTTGCTTTTAAATTGGCTACCAATTTGTTTCTGGTTTCTGCTGCCAATGCCCCACTGAAACTATTTTCACTGTGATGAGACTGCCACCATGTTTCTAAGTACGCATTTGCTGATCACTCCCTCTTCTTGGAAACTCTCTCCTCCCCTAATTTATAGAATGCTACTCTTTTCTGTTCTCCTCTAATCTTTTAAGCCACTCCCTCATCATCTTCATCAGATTCCTTTCCTCCACCTTTCCCTTAAATGTTAGTGTTTTCCAGGGATCCACTGTTGGTCCTTTTCTTTTTGTGCTCACTCTCCCTAGGCAAGGTCATCCACTTCTTGGCTTCCACTCTTGCTTTATCAGTCAGGGTGAGCTAGGATATGCTGCAGCAACACACAATTCCTAATTATCTGAAGCTTATCACAACAAACTGTTATTTCTTGCTCACAAAACATGTCCAAAACAGGTCAGCAGGGAGCATCTGTTCATGATAGTCACCATGAGACCCAGTGGTGACTAGGTGGAGACCTAGACCCTAGACCGAGACCCCACAGACCTAGTGGAGGGTCTGTTTCAACACTGCTTCCACGGTCAGCAGCAGAGGGAAGAGAATATGCCACATCATATGCCAACTCTTAAAGCTCCTCCTGAAAAGTGATCCACATCACTTCAATTCACATTTCATTGGCCCAAGTAAGTCATAGGGTCATGCCCAGCTTCAAAGGGTAGGGGAAAGTATACTTCTACTGTGTTTCTAATGATTAACCCCTTATCCCTTGGTAATTTGTCCCTGGCCCAGACCTTCCTTCTGAGCTCAGACCATTATGTCCAACTGTCTTCTTGACATTTCTATCTAGCTGAGCCACATATACTTCAAAGTCAATATGGTAAAAAACAATTCATCTTTTTCACTCCCAAATCTACTCTACCTCCTGATTTCCTTCTGTAATGAATGAAACTACTATTCATCCTGCCACCCAAGCCAGAAACCTGGTAGTCATCCTGGACCCCTCCCTCTCCCTCATTCTGCCTCCATAAGTTATCCTGTTGATCCTACCTCCTTGATGTTTCTTCTCACATCCGCGCCTTCTCTCCATTTCTTTTTTTTTTTTTCAAAGCCAATTCTCTCCATTTCGTAATTGTATGCTACTGCCTTAGTTGAGGTCCCCAACATCTCTCACTCAGATTATTGAAGTAGTTTCCTGTCACCCTACCTGTGGTCTTGATACCTATACTCCACCATCCACACTTTCAGGCATCGCCTGAAAAGTTAGCCACAAAAGGGACATGTGATCTTTTAAAAAGATGTTATTTAAAACCCATAAAAGGCTTGGGGTGCCTGGGTGGCTCAGTGGGCTAAGCCTCTGCCTTCAGCTCAGGCCATGATCTCAGGGTCCTGGGATCAAGCCCCATGTCGGGCTTTCTACTAGGCAGGGAGCCTGCTTCTCTCTCTCTCTCTGCCTGCCTCTCTGCCTACTTGTGATCTCTGTCAGATAAATAAATAAAATCTTTTTAAAAATAAAATAAAATAAAACCCATAAAAAGCTTTCAATTGTCTATAAGATGAAGCCCACCTCCTCCTCAGCATCCAGAGTATATCATAATATGGGCAAGGCCTTCCTCTGCAACTGCATCTCCCATTACACCCCCGCTTTGTAGCCTCTAACTAAGCTAATCTACCTATAGTGTCTGAACCCAGCACTATTTCACACAACCAGGCCTTTATACCTGCTGATTCCTTTGCTCGAATTACACTTATTCCTGCCCTATTCTGCCTAGAAAACTTCTTCCAATTTTTTCCCAAGTCCCAACTCAAGCCTCCTCCTCATGGAAATGTTTTCCTACCTTCAGTGTTCAAAATACAGTTGATCACTCCTCCCTCTATGCTCGCACTGTATCAAGTACATACTATTTAGCACAGTGGCTTATAATGATTGATTCACATGGTTGTCTCTCCTTCTTCTTGAAGATAGCAATCTTATCTTACTCATCTTTATCATATGCATCCCCTCATTGCAGTGCCAGATATTCAGAAGTTATTCAGATATTCAGATATTCAGAAAGTGATCCCTGCATGAACAAATGAATGGGAAGATCTGACTCAGGGAAGTTTACAAATAACTGCAGGGCTATCCAGGGGGACAGGAAGCTGACTGTAGATCTAGTAAGAGCCATGAGTAAAGCCACAGAAAGGCATTATCTCAGCTGGAAAGAAGGGAGAACTTCTTTAACTGCTAGAGTTGTCTAAAGATACGGGCTGCTCTGGGAGAGAGTAAATGCCCTCTGACAATAGCATTTGGTAGTGATGTTAGAGTGGAAATTCCAAGAGCAGACAGGGAAGTGGAGTGATGACTCTCACAGTCCCTTCCATTCCGGAGTGATCATGAACCTGCCTCCACTGCTCATCTGATTGATATGAATCAGCCAGGCTCCTTAAGAGCTACCCCTGCATTAGGAACACCACTTTTCCACTGAGCAGACTAACCCCTGAACAAGCCAGGCCCACCCAGCCATTGGCCTTTGAGCGGATGGCCTGGGAAGTTTGGAGGTGCAAGGTCCCTCTGGAACTGCACTGGCTTTAAATTCTTACACACCTCTCCAGCCATCTCCTCCAGGCCAGGCCAAAGCATTTGAACCCATGACTGCTCATTCTCTGAAGTAGGAAAGCTGTTGGTTATTTTTATAGCCACTTAAGCAAGGCTGTATCATCCACCTGGATTTGCCCTGTAATGCCTCTAATCCCAGTCTGACTCTGCCAATCCCAATGAACTACAGTTATCTTTAGAGTATTGTCCATGATCTCTTTTCCCTGATTTGGAGACTGACTTTGACCTTACTCTGTCCTGATCCAACTTCTTTGAAAGCCCAGAATCAGGAATAGGACCATGTGGTTCTTTCAGACCCTGCCCTAGGAGGTACCTCACTAAATTCTAGGTGTACCGATGGATATGGTGCAAAGAGGCATGGGGTTAGTTGTCAGAGGATGCATTTTAATCCTGGCTTTGTAGCTGATTTCTTGCATGCCTCCAACTCGGCTAAACCAATCCCTTTTTCTGGGCCTCAGTCTCCTCCTAGGTAAATTATGGGGGTGGGTGGTTACTTGTGTGCTGTGGACAGTGGGTTTCATTCCCCCAGTCCAGCCCAGATTGTTGCTCTGCCTCCACAGGCTCTGCAGCTGTAGCTCCTGGCCAAGGGTCCCAGGAGTCCATTAAGAAAACAAGCAGCCATAAAGATAAGGTCTGCAGGGAGGATTTGGGGGGGGGGCGGGGAACAGGCCCTAGGGACATTAGCAAGTTGGAATCCAAGAAGGAAACTGCTGACTTTCTGGCTGGCAAAAACAGAAGCTCTCCTCTCTGGATGGTTTTCCAGCTCTTAAACCAAGACGTCCGGGATGGCCTCCTCTTTCTAAACCCTCTGGCCCTGAATCTTGGCTTTGGGCACTGTGTGTGTATATACTCACCTGCGTGGATTCACACAGCATTGTGGGGGCCAGGAGAAGTCAGTCACTTCTTTCCAAAGAAGTATAGGAGTGAGGATGCCCTGGCCAGGGCTGCAAACCAGGAAGGAGGAAGGTAAGCCTTTCTCAGTTCTCCTGGCCCTCTCTAAACTGGCAGCTACAGAGCGCAGGAGGGTTTCTCATCTTTTCCCGCTCCCATTTCAAGAGTGGCTTAGTGGCCCAGTTGGGAGGAGGGGTGGGATAGTCTTCTGAGCTTCCTTTTTGGGTTAATTGGTGTTCCCTCTAGTTACTCCCTGCTTCCTTCCCCTCCCAGTTCCCATAGCAACTTGGCTGCAGCAGCCAGAACTTGATTGAGCCCAGTGGTGGCCTGACTGAGGTGGGAAAGGGGGTTCTGTAGGAAAAGGAGGGCACTGCTGGGTCAAGTCTTCCAACCCCACCCATCCTCTGCCACTACCTGGAAGGTCCAGGATGGTTAAGCTTAGAGGACAGCACATGATGCAGAAGGCTTTTCTGCCAAGGCTAGAGTTTGAAGAGCCTGAAAGCCAGAGCCAGCCTGGCTCTCAGCTGTCCTCCCCGATGCATGCCTTTGTCCCTGAGTGTGGAATTCAGTCATCAGTAAGATTGTCTGGTAAGAAGAACCATGGACTGAGAGCCAAGAAACCAGGTTTCAAGTTTATCCCTCTGTCATTATTTTATGTGACTACAGACAAGTCATTTCCCCTTTTCTGGGCCTCAGTTTCCTCATCTATCAAATGCAACTAGAGGGGCTAATCTGATAGTTCTCTGCATATTATAATTACCGAGGGTGTTTTGAAAAACTATGTAAGTGTGGGTCCCACCCACAAAGAATCTGACTTTGCTGGTCTAGAGTGCATTTTTTAAAGACTCTCTGAGACGTTCTAATATGCAGCCAGAGTTGAGAGACTAGAGCAAGAGATCTCCAAGTGTCTCCCAATGGACCATTGTCCTGTTTCGAAACATTTCTTCCTTTTCCCTGCATGTCCCACCTCCGGCAGGCCCCACAGCTTCCTTAACCCTGGCTCTCCTAGCTCTTCCCTGTCCTTACCGTTGAGTATTCAGGCCACCCCCTGTGACTGTCCAAATAGGCCGGTACCCTCTGGCTCAGTCCTCATACTGATCAGTCGGGGCAAGCTACTTAGGCTCTATAAGGGAAAAGGGATGCAGAAACTAAGGTAGGTTTGCCGCCCAGATGGTAGCCCCAAGAGACAGACTTTTCACTTGAGAAGGACCCTAGGCCAACTCCGAAGCAGGCGAGCCAGCAGTAGCCTCAGCTGGCCCTCTATGAGGCCAAGAAATTGGATTACCTCTCAGCCCCTTTTTGCTCTTCCTCTATGTCCCTCATTAGCTCATTGCCTGTTCCTGCCTAACCACCCACAGGCCTGGTGTCCTCCTCAGGCAATATGTCACCCACTTATTGTCATGGTGACCCAGACTAGGGGGTATGGGGCTTGAGGGAGGGTCTTGTAATTAAGGAAAAAGGCCTCACTCCTACTGTAACCCCCCACCCGCCACTGCCAACCCCTTCCTCCCACTCTCTCTCTCTCTTTCCCAGCATACAGGTGGGTGCCCAGCCATCATCCCCTGTTATTAGGCCAATCACAGTTGCCTGGGAGGAGGGCTCTAACTCCAGCTGGGCCTTCTCTCATAGGAGCAGGAATATTGAACTGGAAGAGCCCAGGGAGAATCCTACAGGGAACTCTGAACCCAACTGGTGGAAGAGGGAGCGATTCCACACACTTGGAGTGAGGACTGAGGAGGATCCTGGGTCCAGGCTGCTGATATTGGGGCAAGGCCTGTGGACAAAGCCTCACCTTGGCACTCTGGGTTCCAAAAGATGGAGAGGATTCTCTGAGGCACTGGGATCCTTAGCTTTAGGCATCTTCTTTTCTTTCTTGCCTTGCTTTTATTTCTTCTACCTTCCTTCTGCTCTCTTATCCATCTTCTCATCCCTACTTTTTTATATCCCCATCTTCCTCACCCACTTTAATTCCCCTGCTCACTCTTAACCTCAACTTTGTGACTTCTTGCCCCTCCTCTTCACAAACCCCCTCTTACACCCTCTGGTGTCCCCACCCTCTTATCCCCCTTCTCTTCCTAACCCTTCATCTTCTCCCACCCTCACTGCATCCCTATACCTCCTTTACCCTCCATCTCTTATTACTCTGCCCTTTCTCTTCAGGTCTACCCCCATATCATCACCATTTCCTACTCTCCAACTCCCTACTCTTGCTCACTCTCTCTTTCTTACACACTCCTCCTTCATACCCTATTACCCCACTTTCACTCTCTTCTACCCCTTAGGCTCCCTCTTACCAGTTCACTTCTCTCTTACCCTGCCTCTTACCCTCACTTGATCTCTTATACTCTCCTTTAATTCCCTTCTCCTCCCTTTGTACATACCTTTTGTCCCAACAATTTCACTTTTAAGAGCTTGTATAAACAAAATTTAACACAAGATTACAAGAGACATATATATGAAGATAGTCACCAAAGCATTGTTTATAATAGTGAGAACTTGGAAATTACTGAAATGTCCACCCACAGGAGATTGGTACTCTTCCCACCCCATTCATACAAAACTCTCTGTTCTTTCAGCATGCCATGAGTTTACTTACCTCTACACTTCCTTCACCTCAGCCTGGAATGCCCTTTGGCCTCATCTCTACCCATCCCATCTAAAATCCTACTCTGAATTCTAGCTTAACTGTTATCTTCTCACCGAAATCTTCCCCAGCTTTTCTATTTGCTTCCCTTCAATGGCCCATGGTTTACCTCTCCTACAGTATAGATCACACGCCATAGATTCAAATTAGATGCATCTACCTATGAAACTGGAATTTCTTCTAGGGTAGGGATTGGTTCTCATTTGCATGTCCTGTTCATTCAATCAACAGACTTGTTTTATGTATATTGTGCAGAGTACACAATGGTCAATAAGACAAACCCTGTCTGCTCTCATGCATCGTGCATTTTAGTGAGGCTGACTGAGAAAACCCAAACGAAGACGTGGACAAAGTTGTGCTTATGGTGAAGAAACGCTTAAGAAAAAGAGGGAGTAATGAGAAGGCATCCTCTAACTAGAGGGGTCAGGAAGACCATCTCTGAGGACTTGACCTGTGAACAGGCCTGAAAGATGAGAAGAACCTAGCCATGCAGAAAGGCCAGGGCGGGGTGTGGAGAGCATTCCAAGCCAAAAGAACAATATGAGCCAAGGTCCTGTGGTAGGAAGAAGTAGGGTATGTTCAAGGAAAAGAAAGAAAACCTATGTGTGTACATGTGTAGCATGATGAATTTGAAGGGAGAGATAGGAAATGAGCTTGGAGAGACAGATGGAAGCCAAGTTATGCAGGGGCTTGAAGTCCGTGGTCAGAAGGTTTGGGTTATATTCTACATGCATTGAAGGGTTTGAAACAAGGGAGTAATAGGATCTGGTTGTGTTTGAAGATCACTGTTACTCCTGTATGAACAGCAGATTGAAAAAATGAAGAGTAGAGGCAAGGAGGCCAAATGAGAGACTCTTGTACAGTTGACAGTAGTGGCCTGCACAAAGCTGTGGAAATGGAGTAAGAATTGGCAAGCCTCACTGACGGACTGCATGCAGGGATGCACAGAAAGAGAGGCTGACACCTAGGTTTCTGGCTTGAATACCTGGGTAGCTGGCCATGGCACTTCATTGAAATGGTCCAAACTTGGAAATGAGGGCAGATTTGGAGTAAAAAAAAAAAAAAATGAAGACCTTCATTGTAAGATTTAGCGCATGTTTAATGTGAGATGTTGGTGAGCTGTCAAAGCACCAAGCAACACTCTGTTCCTCAGGGGGTGGATTTGCACTACAACCCACTACCACCCACCACCACGACCCATCCCCACCCCCTGCTTTGGAAAAGGCTTCTGTGGGGATGCATTGTGAAAGTTCCTGTTCACGGTGAAGTTATTTGTATTTTACTGAAAGTGTTTAAAGTCAGCATAAGAAGCTCTGACCATGTGGTTCTTGATGTGATGGAAAGGCTTCCGGCAGCACCATGACCAGGACTCTTGCTCGAAATACAGATTCCTAAGCCCACCTCAGGCCTCTTGAAGGTAATATATTTAATAAGCACCCCAGGGGATTCTGAGGCCCATGGAAATCTAAGTACCTTTGCTGTGAGAAGCAACGATGACAAGGTGCCCCTGAGGATGTGAGGAGGCTAGGGGGCAAGGATAGCCCCATACAGGAGTTGGCTGGGCATCCTGTTGATGTGCTGTGTGGCAGGTCTGGGGCGGGGCCTGAGATCCTGCGCTTCTCACAAACTCCTAGGTGATGCTGAGGCTGCTGATCCACATCCACACTTTCAATAGCAAAGAGCTAGCTCAGTGGTTCCCAGTGGGGGATGATTCTGACCCCCTCCCTGACCCAGGGACATTTGACAATGGCCAGACATTTTTTGGTTGTCACAAAAATGGGAGGGGCGTAGGACTGGCAACTACTGGGTGGAGTCAAGAAATGTCACTCAAGGGGTGCCCCGGTGGCTCCGTCGTTAAGCATCTGTCTTAGGTTCAGGTCATGATCCCAGGGCCTGGGATATAGTCCTGTGTCAGGCTCCCTGCTCAGTGGGAAGCCTGCTTCTCCCTCTCCCACTCCCCCTGCTTATGTTCACTCTCTCGCTGTGTCTCTCTCTGTTAAATAAATAAATAAAAGCTTTTTTAAAAATGTCACTCAGTATCTTATAATGCACAAGACAGTTGCCAGTACAAAGGATCCAGTTCATGGATATTTACCCAAAGAAAATAAAAACACTAAATCAAAAAAATATATGCACCCCTATGTTTATAGCAGCATTATTTGCAATACCCAAGATATGGAAGCAACCCAAGTGTCTATTGATAGATAAATGGATAAAGAAGATACGGGGTGTGTGTGTCTATGTGTGTGTGTGTGCGTGTGTAATAGAATATAACAATAGAAATAAAAGTCATAAAAAGAATGGGATTGTGCCATTTGAGACAACATGGACCCAGAGGGTATTGTGTTAAGTGAAATAAGTCACGCTGAGAAAGGCAAATACATATGCTTTCACTTATATGTGGAATCTGAAAAAGCAAAACAAATGAAAAGGAAACAAAGCAGAATTAGACCTAGAAATACAGGGAACAAACTGAAGGTCGCCAGAAGGGGAGAGGTTGGAGAGATGGGCAAAATGAGTGAAGGGAACTAGGAGATACAGGCTTCCAGTGATGGGACAATAAGTCACACGAGTAAAAAGCACAGCACAGGGATTAAAGTCAATGGTATTTTCGTGTTGTATGGTGGCAGATGGTAGCTACCCTCGTGGGGACTCTAGCATAGAGTTGTTGAATCACTATGTTGCACACCTGAAACTGTGTAACACTGTATGTCAACTGTATTTCAATTTAATTAATTAGTTGATTTAAAAGACTTTGTTTTAAGATTTTATTTATTTGAGAGAGAGAGAGAGAGAGAGAGCATGAGCAGGAAGGAAAGGCAGAGGGAGGAGAGCTGCTGAGCAGGGAGCCGGTTGTAGGGCTTGATCCCAGGATCCCTGGATCATGACCTGAGCCTAAGGCAAATGCTTAACTGACCCAGCCACCCACACACCCCTTTAAAATTAAAAGAAAAAATGATTTATTCAGTTCAAAATGTCAGCTGTAGTTACTGTGGAGAAAGTCTGGGCTTGATGATAACCAAAGAGTACAGAGCAGGGAACCTCAGAGAGGACCCAGTGCCTGGTTGGAGTGGGCTATATGAGGAACAGGAAGTATACTGAGAAGTGAATCTGCAAAGGAGCGTTTGTAAACAAAACGTGCCATCTGCCCCACACCGTAGCTGAAGCCAATGGGACAGAGCATGGATTCAGTAGAGCTTGAAAACACATGTGGTGCCTGGTTAAGGCAGATTCCTGTTTTCCTTAAAACTAACCCTTCACGTTGGTATTGCACTGCAGAGTTTACAAAAACATTTTCACATGTGTCTTATTATCTGATCTACGTAACATCCTAATGAGGGAGGGCAGGGATTATTCCTTCCACCACTTTCTTCAATTTAGAAACTTTACACCATCAGCTGAAGAAGTGTTTGCTGAATGGAACAGAACTGAAGTTTACCTCATTGTAAGTGACTCCAGACAAGTCAGGATACCTCCTGGGGTCAACGAAACCAGTAGGGTTGGATGGGATGATCTGTAAAACCCCTCCCAGCTCTGACATAGAAGTAGTTTTGTGATTTTACCAGTGAAAAGAAAACATAAGCCTTGGAGGACTGCAGGTGAGGGGCCTTAGGACTTGGGGCTATGAGATGGGAGATTTTAGAGGAGGATTAGCGGTCTTTGACCCCCATCCTTCTTCACCCCCACCCCCTGGATCCTGGTGTTGGGTGGGTGGGCAAATACACCCCCTCCTTCATCCCTGTCTTTTGAGGAAGGAAGGGGCTGGCACCTGGGCTGATGCTCTTTCCTCTCCCCTTAGGCTGTCTACAAGGCCTGGCTGTGCTCCGAATACTTCAGCGTGACCCAGCAGGAATGCCAGCGCTGGGTGCCCTGTAAGCAGTACTGTCTGGAAGTGCAGACCCGGTGCCCCTTTATACTCCCCGACAACGAGGAAATGGTGTACGGAGGGCTTCCTGGCTTTATCTGTACAGGTAAAGGCAGAGCGTCGATGTCGAGGAGGGAGGAGGCTGGGGGCCCAGGGCAGACACCAGGTTGGGGGCGTGGGAGCAGGGAGGACGACACAGGAGAGTCAGATTAGAAGAAGCCTGGTGCCTTGAAGAGTGGGCAGCAAGGTCCCCAGTTTCGGACAGGGCCGAGCAGAGCAGGGGCGAAGAGCACAGGGGCCATCTCTCTCCGCAACTTGCCCGAGAAACTGTCTGGGATCCCTGGGAGAGAAGTATCCAGAAAGGGAAGTCGCCAAGGGACAGGGGGAAAGGAGTCTGGGCCAGGGCTACCAGTGCAGTCACAGCTTTGAAAAATCTCCTCTCTAGGAAAGCCACCTGTCCCTTTAGCACACCACCACACCTTCCTTATCCATTGGCAGGGTTGCTGGATACTTCGCCAAAGCGGCCGGAAACCAAGTGCTGTGACGTGCAGTGGGTCTCCTGTGAGTCGGAGAAGAAGAAGTTCAAGGAGACTGAGGCCCCCAAAACCCACCACCAGCAATTCCACCACTCCTATTTCCACCACTACCACCAACAGTACCACCATTTCCACCCCCGCCATGACCCCCCCGGCCACATCAGCCACAAGCCCTCCCTGCTGCCGGTCTCCGGGGGCTCCCGTCTCAGCCCCAGCAGGATCCGGCTCTATGTCCTTGTTCTCATGCTCCTCCATACCATGGTGTCCTTCTCCAGCAGCCAGGGCGGTGGAGGACTGGGGCTGGAGGCACTGCCGGCCCTAGATGAGGGCCTGACTCGGGAAGAGTGACAGCAGGAAGGGAGGACAGACCTCCACCGCACACTGACATCAGCTCCATCCCCCCAGGGGGAGGGGGAGGGGCTCCTCCCATGGGAGGTATAAGACCAGGTGGGGGGCGGGGGGGGGAAATTGGGGGCCACACATCACCCCCAACATACCTCCACCCCAAAAGCAGCTCCAGCAGTAGGGCCAGAGGGCCCCAGGGAGCTGCAAAACTCATCCGGGAGAACAAGGCAGGAGCAGCAGCTGCCCCCCCCTCAGGTCCCGGTCTATGGGGCTTAGCAAAAAAAGTGGGGGAGTGGGGGCTGGACATATCCACTCCTGCTGAGAGCCCTGACCCTAGGGAAGGAGGCTGCTCAACCAGCCTTGGCCCTGCAGGGAATGTTGGGGGGCACAGAGGGGAGAAGCTCTTTCCACCCTCCACATTCCTTTTGTTGCCACGATCCTTAATTCCCTCCTGCCCATACCCCTATAGGCAATGGCAGACGGTACAGTGGCCCTTCTCCTACTCCAGCGCACCTTGCCCCATGTGGGGCCACCACAGGCAAGTGCCAGGCTGGGAGGTGAGGTGCATACAGTCATGGCTAGGTCGGGGCCCCGGTTAAGCTGTGCCCTGCCACCCTAGGCAATGAGGAGTAGGAATGGGGTACAGAATGAGTGGTGAGAGAGAGTGGAGAGAGAGAAGAGGAAGAAGAGAAGAGGGAAGAGGAGGAGAGTAGGTGAGGGGAGGGGAGAGGAGAGGAGAAGAAAGGAGAGTAGAGAAGAGAAGAGGAGAGAGGAGCAGAGGAGAGGAGAGGAGAGTGTGGGAGAAAAGGAAGAGAGCAGGGCAGGGGGAGGGGAGGAGAGTAGGGGAGGGAAGAGGAGAGGAGAAGAGAGCAGAGGACAGGAGAGGAGAGAAGAGTAGGGGAGGGAAGAGAGGAGAAGAAAGGAGAGGAGAGAAAGGGGGAGAGGAGAAGAGAGTTGGCGGAGAGAAAAAAGAGAGGAGAGAAGAGCAGAGGATAGGAGAGGTGAGGAGAAGAGAGTAAGGGAGGGAAGAGGGAGAAGAGCGGAGAAAGAAGGAGAGAGGAGGAGAGGAGAGTAGGGGAGGGGAGAGGAGTAGAGACGGGAGGAGAGAGCAGAGCAAAGGACAGGAGAGAAGGGAGAGGAGAGTAGGGGAGGGGAGAAGAGGAGAGAGGAGAACAGAGCAGAGGGGAGGGGAGAAGAGAAGAGGAACAGAAGGGAGGGGAGAGATGTGGGCAGAGAGCTTAGAGAAATAACTGAATGGTTTAGGGGAAGGTGGATCATCAGTGTTGAGGCGGGCTTGAGAACAGTTCCCCAAATCAGAAAGGGTTACATAAAGAGTCCTGTAGGGAAAGAGCACAGGAAGTCTGCTGTTGGGCCTCAAAACAGAAGGCTGATAGCACATGGTCAGACTGCCACTGTCTGAAGGGCCATTATCTTACAGAAGGTGCACATACTCCCAAGGGCCACTCTTGCCCTGGAGATCTTGGCCTTGAGGCCAATGATGTTTCCATTTCTGATCTCCATAGGGAGGAGGGACTTAAGCCCAGTGGGTCAGGCCTGGCCTGGGTCCCCATACACCCTCATTCTGTCCTAGCCCAGGCCTCCATGAAGGAGAACCTGGTGGCATTGCCCCAGGGCTTTCCAGAGATGAGCCTCCCCTGTCCCCAACCTGTCCCCACCCCCAGCCTACCAAAGAGTATTTGTCCCTTCCCATCCCTGACCCCATGGGTTACTATCTCAATTGTGAAACAACCAGACTCTCCCTCACCCTGTAGCAGGTCCCCTGATCCAGGCACCCCTGCCCCCTCCTGGAGAAGGTCCGGAGACAGGCAAGAGGACCCACTGAATAAAGAGAATGTGCTGTCTTTTCTTGGCTGAGACTGGAAATACTCCGTCAGGCCTGAGAGCTAGACAAGAAATGAGGCCTCCAAGGCCCCTTGGGGGCTATTAGCCTTTGTGCTGATCTCCTGGGAGTGGGAAGCCACATTACCTGGGACATTTACGAGCCAAGAAGAGCAGACAAGAAAGGCAGCCCGAACTGTGTCCCTGGGACAGGCCAAGGGGCTTTCAGGGCCAGGAGGTCCTGTGTCCTAGGCTGCGTGTGATGCCAGTGAAGGGAGGGGGAGGAGACAGCCTGAAGTAGTTGTCAGGGGAGAGATGGGAGACCTCCCAGGAGAGAGGGTATCATTCAAGGACTTCTGCTGGGTCCCAAATAGGCTCCATGAGACTGGGGAGTCCTTCTCTGCCAGTTTTCTCATTTGTCACAGCCTGTTTCCCTCTCCTGACTCCCGTGCCCTGCCCACACCCTCTCCTGTTTGGCCCACAGCACTTCGGGCCTAGCCACATGCCCCATCCCTAGAGTGCTCTTTTCAGCTGGGGAGGGGAAGAGGTGCTGGCTCCTTTCCAGAGACACTTCTGTAGATGTGAGAGACCCTAGGTCCTGCCTTCTAACTCCTGCATCCTCAGGAGGGGCAAGGGGACTGGGAAGTAAGGGGGACCTTAGGGCCCCAAAGAGCAGACCCTTGGAGACTACCATCCTCTCTTCCCCATCACCAAGTGCCCAGGAGACCCCTGGCTCAGAGCAGCCCAGGGCCTTGCCCAGTGGCAGGGGAAAGGGGCACCTCACTCCACCTCAAAGTCATTTGACTGTCCCTGTCCCCCTCACCACCCAGATCTTCCACCACCCCTCCAGCTGCCCCCTGCCCTCCATCACAGGCAGCAGAGCTGGGCAGCTTTCTTATGCCATTTTCTACACTGTGCTTCATGAGTAGACCTCTCTTGCACTAGTTCCTATGACTGAGTCTCCAAGCTGGATTCCTAGTAGTCCCCTGTCCCTTCTGCCCTCACCTGGCTATGATTCAGTTGTTCCCCTTCCCCCTGCCTCTGTGTTTCGGTGAGAGTCTCTGTATGTGTACTGCTTTCTGTTTTGTTGCATTGTGGGGCAGAGACCTCTCTGCCCTTGTTTAACCCCATAAAGAAATAAATGGTAAGACTTGATGATAACCCTCCCTTCATGGCTTTGTTCCATGGTGTCAAGCACTGGGAGAGAGGAGAAAGTCTAGGGTTTGTGGAAGGGGTGGGACCAGAGGACACTGACCACCCCTGCCCTACTTCTTGGTGGCTCAAGTCTCAAAAAAAAAAAAAAAGAAAGAAAGAAAGAAAAGAGGAAACTCTACAGGAGTCCATTCAGATGAGGAATCACAAAATCAACCATCCTCTGGGATCAGGCAGATAAGGGTGAGTGCACAAGGTGGGCCAGGCTGAGGCAAAGGTCACACTCCAAGTCTGTGAGTGGTGAGAAGGGCACGGTGTGTACATTCCGCAGGGGGCAGCTCAAGTCCAAGTTTGTCTTGTGGGAATGTGGGCATAGGGATGCCTTTTTTCTTTGTGAAGCCCCCTCATTTCTAAATGTTGGCTTACATCTGCAGAAAGCAAATCTCCATGTGGGCTTAAGACATCTGCTGTCCCCACAGGGCCCACGGGGCCTGGGGATCACTGGTTTCCCACATCTGCTGCAGCCTTTGGTTGCAGTCTACCAGCCTCATGTCTCCTCCGCTGCTTCACTGGGGGCCTGTGTACCCAGCATAGAAGTGAAAGGCCCCTGGGAAGAACTGCAGGAAGAGCGACAGACACAGTCCTCCACCGCCCCCAGCTTTTCACATAAACAGGGCAAGGGAGGGCATGTGTTAAGAGGGAATCTGGTGTCCTTACCAGCTTCTGAATTCCTGTGCCAAAAAAGCACAAGTCCCCCCAACACCCCCCAAGGTAACAGAGCAGGGAGGTTAGGGCATGGTCACGAGCACAAACTCTAGCACTGATATCTCCTACTTGTCTGGCTTGGCACAAGTTCCTTGACTTCTTTGAGCCATGGTGACCTCATCTGTCCAAAGGGTTATTGGGCAAATTCACACAGCATACCTACAGCACTTAGCACAACAGCATCCATGGAAAGGAGCTGCACAAGTATTGATCATGATTATCATCACGCTCAGTCTTTTTTCTCTTTTCTTCACCTCCACTTAACAATCTTATTTATTTATCTATTTATTTATTTGAGAGAGAGAGAGGCAGGGAGGAGCAGAGGGAGAGGAACAAGCAGACTCCGCTCTGAGTGCAGAGCTGCACATGGGACACAATCCCGAGATCATGACCTGAGCCAAAATCAAGAGTCAGAGGCTTAACCAACTGAGACACCCACCTAGGTGCCCCTTCACTCCCCACTTAAAATGGTCACCAAGTTTTGTCACTTCTACCTCTGTCATGTGTTGGCTCCTGCCCCTCCTTTCCACTCCCTCCAACTCTGCCACTTAACAGGCCTGCGGTAGCTCCTGTCTGGACTACTGCAATGGCCTACCAACTCATCTCTTGTTCAGTCACTCCAACTCCGATCCATCCTCCCCCATCACAGGGTGCTGAGGCACTTAGGAGGCACTCCAGAAATATTTCATGAAAGAACTGTCACCATGCAGCACACAGCTAATCTTCCTAAAGCGAAGAGATTATCCCTGTGATCCAAACACTGGTTGGCTCCATGTTGCCTGTACAGTCAAGAGTACAGGCTCTGACTTTCAAGGTTCTGCATGTTCTGATCCTATCCACCAGTCTGACCTTCCACTATAGGCTACCCCACACTCAAGTCCCAGCCACATTTGCCTGGTGGCTGTTCCCTGAAGGAGCTCCTTGCTTTGTCATCTCCTACCCTTTGGTCACATTGTTTCTTTTTCTTTTCTTTTTTTAAAGATTTTATTCGAGAGAGAGTGAGAGCAAGAGAGAGAGGGAGAACACAAGAAGGGGGAGGGTCAGAGGTAGAAGCAGACTCTCTGATGATCCCTGGGGATCTTGATGCAGGACACGATCCCGGGACTCCGGGATCATGACCCGAGCCAAAGGCAGTCACCTAACTGACTGAGCCACCCAGGTGACCCCACTTTGTTTCTTCTGCCTGGAGTGCCTTCTCTCCACCTCTACCTATCACTGCCTCCCCTAGTTTTCACAGTCCAGCCCAAATGCCCCCTCTGCTGTGAAGACTTCCACACTCCCCCCCTCCCAAGCCAAAAATGATCTGTACTTCTAGAACACTTTGCACACATTGCACCTTATCCATGGCACTTATTACATCCTGCCTCTATTCAACACAGTCATTTATTCATTGAAACATACCAATGGAGGAAAGCCTATACATGTCAGGCACTGTGCTCCATGCTGTGAATACAGCAGTAAAAGACCTACACACAATAGAGCCATGGGATAACCTGATGTTCTGTGTTCGGCAACCATGATAGACTTACTCTAACTTTCAAGTTTTTCTCTCACCACATGTCAACAAAGAGAGCCAGGCTCTCCTGGCAATGGGCATAGGGAAGAAAGGTGAGGGACTACAGGAGGCTATACACCCATGGTACTAAGGGAGTGAAAGACACCTTAGCCATGCCAAGGAAGTACAGGCACACTTCAGAAATATCAGGTTGTTCCGTTCCAGACCAGCACAATAAAGTGAGTCAAATGAATGTTTTAGTTTCCCAGTGTGTATAAAAGTTATGTTTATACTATGCTGTAGTCTATTAAGTGTACAGTAGCATTACATCTAAAAAAATGTACACATTAGGACGTCCAGGTGGCTCAGTCAATTAACCATCTGCCTTCAGCTCAGGTCATGATCCTGGAGTCCTGGGATGGAGTCCCACATTGAGCTCCCTGCTCAGTGGGGAGCCTGCTTCTCCCTCTCCCTCTGCCTGCCACTCTGCCTGCTTGTGCTCTCTCTCTCTCTGACAAATAAATAAATAAAATCTTTTAAAAAATGTACTTCCCTTAATTAAAAAATACTTTGTTCCTAAAAAAAATCGCTAGCCAACCTCTGAGCTTTCAGGGAGTTGTAGTTACTGATCACAGATCACCATAACAAATACAGTAATCACGAAAAAGCTTGAAATCTTGTGAGAACTATCAAAATGTCACATAGAGACATGAAGTGATCAAACGCTGTTGCAAAAATGGCGCCAACAGACTTGCTCCAGTCAGGACTGCCGCAAAATTTCTGTTTGTTAAAAGAGCAAAACAAAACAAAACAACCCTGCAGTCTCCGCAAAGCGTGATCAAGTGAAGCGCAATATAATGAGGCATGTCTGTAGCTCTACCAGCCCCATTTTGCTCTTCAACTCCTGGAGACTGCCCAGTAGCTGCCCCCCTGAGCCACCCATTTGCCCTGGGCCCAGGCCCCGGTGCTCTCCCTTCAGACTAACTGCACATAGCCTCAGACCCCTCCAGCCTCAGCATATGCAAGGAGGCACGGGGGCAAGGCACCATAGTGTAACAGAATCACTTGGAAAGCTCAGCATTATTTCACAAACTCCACAGGAGGTTCGAATGTGCATGTGCAGCCAGGCTTCTCAATTGCTGGATGAAGAGGAGGCCACAGCTCCGGCTCCGTCATTTGAGGATAAGTGGTGCTAGAAAAAGGCCACTTACAGTGAACCCACTTCAAGTAGGGCCCAACACTTCACAGTGTAGCGGGGGGAAAGGGCAAAAGAGTTTAGCAGGGACTTTATCTTGAGAAAGAAGATGGAAAACGGAGACAATATTTTTGATTTTTTGAAATGTGTCAATAATTGCAAATGTGCACTCATTCTTAGAATGAACAAAGAATGACTCAAGCTTTGAGGGATAACATAATTTCCTGACCAAAGTGCATGGGAACACAATAGCGCCTCTGGCCCCACCATCATACAGTTTTGTTTCGTCTTTCCAAAATTAGAGAGCTTCTTCGATTATCCCAAGGACCCCTTATAATCCTTTGAGAGTTGAATCATTTGCTTTGAAACCTTGATCTTGTCATTACCCAGGTCAGTGTTCTCTTCTGCCAGTGGTAACTAGGCTATCTCTGCCAAAGAACCATTCATCAAGGACTTCATATGACGTTAGTGATAAGTCTTCGACATCAACTTTCACTGAACTTCAGGAAACCCTGAATCTTCTTCAAGGCCCGCGGTTTCACTCTCAAATTTCTATGCACCATGTAATGCTAACAATTAACAAGAGAATGGAAAGAACTTAGCATGATGGGTACAGAGAAACAGAATGGGAGTGTGAAATGGGGGAAGGAATTTACTTAGGACTCAAAATTGTGACTATTTTGTGCCATGACTTTGCCTTTCATCAAGTCCCTTTGCTTTTTTTTGAGTTTCAGTCTGCTTATCTCTAAAATGAAGGAATGGGATTAGATGTTTTAAAGATTAAATAAATTAAGTGAAGTCATATATGTAAAAGTTTCTAGCACACAGGAGGGATTCATTATTCCTGCTTTCTTTTCCTTTTAAGACTGTTTTAGAAGACCCTGGGGGACAGAGAAAGGAAAAGGGAGAAGTGCATCAGAGGAACTAGAAAGAAGACCCAGAACTGCTGCCCCAGGCCCTAGTTTCTGTCTTACTGCCACTCTCTGTTGACACATTCTCTGTGGAGGGTCACAGCTCCCTCACAGTTAGCTCACTCGCTAACCAGTGAGTACCTCTTAGACTAACTGCTTAGGGGTGTAGGGTGGAAATTTGACCATCAGTCAGTCAGGGAATCTGCCCTCAAGAAGCTAGTGGGTTGGTCAGGAGGGAAGAACAGGAATAGAAATCGCTTAAATTATGAGATTCTGACCATTTCTCCTACCTCCATTGTCACCACCTGGACCATGACACCACATCTCTCTCTCTCTCTCTCTGCCATCACTCTCTCCTGGGCCACCTAAACTGGTCTCCCTGCTTCCCAATCTTGTCCCCCTGCCACAGTCCACCCAGAGCTATCTTTGAAAAATGCAAATCAGATCTTGCCTTTCTTGTGCTAAAACCCTCCATTAGGTTCCCATCTCAGTAGGAATAGAATCCAAACTCCTCATCCTAACCCAAGGGGCCTTACCCGACCTGTCGTCAGTCTCACCCGGTACACTCCTCTCACCATCCTCCAGCAACCCTGCCTCATTTCTTTTCCTCTCATATACAGAGCTTGTTCCTGTCTGGAGACCTTTGTACTTGGCCTTCCTCAGTCTGAAATGTTCTTCCCCCAGAATTTTGCAAGGCTGACTGACTCCTCTTCACTCTCCTTCGGAGATCGTCAGATCTCAGCTCCCATATCCCTTTTGTACAAAAGCCTTTGCTGACTACTCTAAATTATGGCTGTCCCTTCTTTCTCCAGACACTCAGGCCATCCTGCCTTTTATACGATCTGGGGCTGATAACAATGCTATACATTGGCTTTCTTGTTCATTGCCTCGCTCTTCATTTGCACATAACCTCTGAGCCAACAAGGATCGTGTCTCTCTGTTCCTTGTTCCCCCAGTGCCTTAGTAAAAAGGCCCACGGGGTCAGTGGGTGTGAATGCCATGAGTGATTCTTTTGGGTGGTAGAAGGTGGTAAGATGTGTGGAGTAATAGGCAAGAAATGAAGCTTGAAAGACGTGGAAGACCTTGAAAGTCAAGGTAGGAAATGTGGGCTTTATACTGAGACTCCTTGGGAGCCATGGGAGAGTTTTGATTGCAAGAGGATTATGTATCATCGGCTGACCTAGAGTAAGATTTATCTAGTGCCACGTGCCAGATGGATTGGTGAGCGAAGTGAATGGAGGGTCTGGCTTAAGAGCCCATCAATTACCGTGTACCCTACCTTCATACTCACTTGCCTCCAGGCCCTCCTCTGGGGCCCTGTTCACTCATCCGCCCCCACTCTTTCGGGCCACTTAAGAGCCCTGCCATATCCCGCCACCGGCCGCTGGGTGGCGCTGTGGCTCCTCCTACCCGAGCTGTAGGCCCGGGGTTGGAGTGTGGGAGGAGGAGAAGCAACTGAACCCGGCCTGGCGCGGGGGTCAGTCGCGGCCTGCGGAGCGCGCTCTCCCTAGTCCACCTCTTTCTCCCACTTCCGCGCTTCCCGGGTACAGCCCCGTCGCCGCCCCCGCCCCTGCCCCCGACTTCGACCCCTGCCCCCGATGCCTCTGGCTGTCTTCGGCTTTCGGACCCGCCAGGCCAAAGTGGAGACGAAGCCCGGGGCAGGGAGGGGTGCAGGAGCGGCTGGGGCCGGGTGGCGCCCTCCCTTTGTAGCCCATTCAGGCTTCGATCCTCCCCGGCCCCTGGGATGAGACGGAGCTCCCACCACAGCCGTCACCCTTAGCCGCCCCCTCCCCGCCAGCCCCAGCCAGCCTCGAACTAAAGGGAGGTCAGGGCTACTACGATGAAATGGGGCTACAGTCATTAAGAGGCCCATTCACTGTCCATGTTTAATAGCCCTGCCTTTCCTCTAGGCCCCTGGTGCAAGAACGCAGCTCTCAGGGACTCCTCCTTGGGTCCCTTACACTCCCCTACCATATGACCCAGATATCCTTTATCTCTGTCTGTGTATGTTCTACATCCTCAACTGAGCCCTTCATCCTCATTAACTCCCCAAGTGGCCTCCAGCGTGCTGTCCTTGCAACCCAGACTTCCTTGCATTGAGCCAGGAGCCTCCTGGAGCAGTGGCCTGGCGTCCCGCCTTGTAACAGTTCCCATTGCTTGGAAAGTTTGAAAGCTGGCTTTCGAGACCCTCCACGCTCTGACCTCATTCTTTTGGCCTGGCCTCAACTCAGATTCAGAGTAAAAGGCCTCCCCCGGTAGGCTGCCCTGAGTGGAAAAGGAGCTAGAACAGGAACTGAGCACCGTGGGAGGCTCTGTGGGACTCTGCACAGGGCTGCATAGACATCTGTGTGAATAGTGTTTACTCACCAGCACACTGTCACAACACTGGAGAAATGCAGGGAACACAGTGCGTGCCTCCCCTGGAGCAGAACACTTCCATATTCATTCCTTCACCCTCTCCCTTTGTTTTCCCTGTCCCCTAGATCCACTCTTCCCCAGTCTTCCTGTTCCTCTTTCTGTTCATGTGGTCCGCTCTCCTGTGATCCTCCTGCTGGGACATGAGGATTTTTCTCAACAAGGACACACCATCCTTTCACAAAGTGGTTGATGACAAGAAAACCAGGTTTCTTCATAATGTTAAGTCTTGCTTTCAGCCTGTTTTTTTTCCTTTTTTTCCCCTTTAGCCTAGCCTGCACAGATGTCAAACTATAGGTTGCTCCTTATGAGCAAAGGTTTGATATTCCTATATTCAATTTAGCCCGCTGAGCCCAATACACAAACATATAAATTAACATGGAAAAACGTACAAGTGAAGCAAGAAAATTGGCAAAGGCAGAATTCATTGGCAAAGAAAGCACACCTGAATTTCAGGCTGCCCTGTGCCCTTGGACTCCAGGAAGCCATGCCCAGAGTTAGATATGTCTCATTTGTGGTGTTAGAAGCATCCCAGTGGACGAAAGAGCTTGGGATCAAAAACATAACCCCGAGGTGGGTGGGATAAGAGGAGACAGCTCATCTTTCCTGACTGCATCTCAAGGTAGCTTCTTCTGGGAAATGACAGCTTGCTGTCCCCCAAACAAGCTCTACTTCTGAGAATATCTTCTTCCATTTCTACTGCACATGTACACGCAGAGTGATGTTGCTCCTCACAATAATCCGGAACGGTAAGAATTATTAGTTTGGGTTTAGAGATGAAGGAACTCAGAATCAGAAAGGCCAAAAGAGAGGCGCCTGGGTTGCTCAGTCGGTTAAGCGTTTGCCTTGGGCTCAGGTCAAGCCAGCATCTGACTCCCTGCTCAGCAGGAGAACCTGCTTCTCCTTCTCCCACTCCCCCTGCTTGTGTTCTCTCCCTCACTGTCTCTCTCTGTCAAATAAATAAATAAAATCTTAAAAAAAAAAAAGAAAGGCCAAAAGACACCCCGTCCCCAGCAAAATAAAAATCATTACCAAAAACAAAACAAAACAAAACAAAAAATACTGCAGAGCAAAAGGCCAAGCATGGAAGCCAAGAATTCTAACTCCTAAACCAGCGCCAGCACGTTTTCACCTGCAGTTTTGTGATCTGTTGAGGACCCAAAGCTAGGGCCAGCCTGTACCCTCACTCTGTCCTCAAGAACACCTGAGAACGCCTGCAGTATAACCAAGGCTGAGAAAAGGGCTTTCACCAGGCTCCGTCCGGGTCTATGCAGACCCCTGGCATGGGTCCAACAATGGCAGGGGTCTCAGTCAATGTTGAGGTTTGAAGGACCAGGTGAGCAACAGCTGGATACCCTCTAAAGGGGAGGTGTCCAACTGGAGACTTCCAGAGACACTTTGTTTGGCTTGGTAGTGTTGGTCTGTGCAGTGCTTAAATTTGACTTAGGTTTCCTCAATGAGAGACTTAGGGCAAGTGTTCAATAAAAGTTCAACAAGAGAATGGTCATGAAGGACATGGCCTGAGTTCACATCCTGACCCTGCTACTGGCTCTGCGTGACTCTGGGAAAGTGACTGAAACTCTCTGTGCCTCACTTTCCCCATTTGTAAAGTGGAGAGAAAAGGTAGTACTAAAGCCCATAGAGGTACAGTGAATATTGGGTTAGGATATCTGAAGCCCTTAGACCAGTACCTGCTACACAGGAAGTGCTCTATGGGTGTTTGCAATTACTGTTATTATCATTGTAGTATATAAGTTGAGACGAGTTCACATAAAATCTGTATTTCTAGCTTATTAAAAATTCAAAAGACCTGGGACTCCTGGGTGGCTCAGTCAGTTAAGCGTCTGCTTTCTGCTCAGGTCATGATCTCAGGGTCCTGGGATCCGGCTCCCTGCTCAAGGAGGATCCTGCTTCTCCCTCTCCCTCTGCCCTTCCTTCCTGCTCTTGCTCTCTCTCTCTTTCTCAAATAGATAAATGCATTTAAAAATAATCCAGAAGATCTGACAGTACTGGACCCCACTGCCAACTGGAACTGACTCTACCCTCTTTAGATGGAACTTGCTTTATCCTGGTTAGCCCCACCCCCACCATCCCCCATCTGGTTTATAAGACTGAAGCTAAGTGTCAGTTGCCATTTATTGTCTTGCACACAGCTTGTTTCATGGATTTCCACTGTCTGCCTGGTGTCTGAAACCAGTCTGTCATTCGGCCACTGCCTAAATGTCACCAAATAGGAATTGTTGGCCAAGGGGACATTGTTAACCAATAGGGCTTAAACTCCTGCCAGGCTCTTGCCCACCTTCTTCTTAATGTCCCAAAATGGAGAGCTTGAAGGTCAACAAAAGCAGCAAAGTGATAAAAGAAGGCAGTTAGGCTTCTAAAACACTCCAGAGTGTTCCCTCCTGTAGCCTCACACTTGAGCTTGAAATCTGGCTCAAGAACTCTGTAGTAAGATAGACCCACATCTTGGCCAAATTATATATGTTCAAGAATAGTTATGAGTGCCTGTTTGGCTTGGTTAGTTAAGCCTCTGCCTTGGTCTCAGGTCATGATCCTGGGGTTCTGCAGCAGGCTCCCTGCTCAGCAGGGAGTCTGCTTCTCCCTCTCCCTTTGCCCCTCCCCTGCTCATGCTCACTCTCTCCAATAAATAAATAAAATCTTAAAAAAGGAATAGTTATGGCAGCATTTCAAATAATAGAAATGATTAGAAGAAACTCAAATGTCATTAATAAAAGATGGGCTAAATAAATTTTGTTTACACATACAATGAAAGGCTATGTGGTCATTAAAAAGAACATGAAGAGCATTGTATACAGAATACTTTTATTTCTTTGGGAGAAAGAAAACATAAACACACACACAAACATTATTTGTTTGTATTTGTATAGATATCTCTGGAAGGATATGTAAATATAGTACAGGCAAAACATAATCTGTGGAAGGATATATGTATCAAGAAATTGGCAACTATGGTAGTCTCTGGGGAAAGATATGTGACTAGGGAAGGAAGGAGATTTTGGGGTTTTTTTACCCATTACAGTGGATACAAAAGGAAAAAAGTAACAACAATCAAACAAAACTAACTCCAGAGTCTCTCAAGAGACAACCCAAAATCATCTGCCAGTCAAGGACAGCTGTACGGAAAACAACATGGCACCTGTAGTTCCCAAACCCTTGCTTGGTAAGCTGCTTCACAAAGTTAATTTCCACAGTCAGCATTCCATGTCCAAGTGTACTCAGATCAGTTTCACTCTGCTCCTTCTTGCCCAGGCCACCTCCACTACTCTGGTCAGGTTGGATTTGCTCAACTGCTAAAAAATCCTGGTTTGGGCTGCCTCTTCGGCACCCAGAAGTGAAACCTTCTAGAGATTGCTGCCAAAGTGAAAAGCAGCTTGGCAGGAGTGATGCCCCCAAGACCAGTACTTAAGCCCTCCTTCTCCAAAAGTGCTTCTCTTAGTCATCTGGGAGGGAGCGCTGAGGTGAGCAGAGCCCTTGTGTCTGAGTAGATCACCTTCCCAGCCAAGGCGCACCTCCTTTACCTGACCAACGGTCCCCAGTTCAATCCAACAGACTGCTTTATAAAATCTATGCAAAGCCCTGGGCCCGGTGTCAAGATTCCAAGGTACTGGGGACAGAAGATAAAGAACACTGAGTGCCAGCCTTCTAGGGATACACAGCCTAGATTATGAAAAAGTCTGATTTGGAAGGAATATGGGGAGATAACTGAGGTAATAGCTTTCACTCAGAGTTCTGTGGGGGACCTTGGGATTTACAGAGGAACTTTAAGGGTTCTGAAAACATTGGAGATGTTGGCAGATTTCAGACAGCAACCAAATGCTGTGACTGTTCATTTCAAACCATTGATTTGATCAAAAGAGCCCCATAATTCTCATTGGTTTACTTTATAATAAAGTAAATGGCATAAATTTGAGCTTAATAAACACATTTCTATTACTAAAGTAATTGCTTTTAACTGCTTTATACAATAGGGTTCTGTTTAAGATTTCATGAGATGGTGAGAGGTTCAGCTGCTCCAGAAGGTTCTCCTTATTTGACAGAGGAAGGAACAGACCCAGAGAAAGGACAGGATTTGTGCAAGGTCACACAGCCTGATGGAAGTAGAGCCTGGTCCAGAACAGGGCCCACTGCCCACCAGTACTAGGCCATGCCCCCTCTACCTCTTAAATATTGATACAAAAGCTAAATGAAGAATTGAGTTGGGTTAGATGTATCCATCCCTTTGGGATCTTAACAGGGCTAGAACAGATATCCCAGGACACTTTGGGTCTCAACCAGCCCAACAAACCATTATTTTGTCCATCATATGACCCTCTTATGGGGTCTAAGCTTTCAACAGGCTTCAGGTCTAGGCTGTTTTTTTTTTTTTTAATTTTTCACTGTCAGAGGCACCATTCTCCTGCTTGCTCTGTTCCTTGGGGCTTCCTGGGATTCCCTCAAGCCAGGGCCTAGGCTAGGAAAGCCAGAATTTATTACTTGCTCAATATAGCAAGACTGAGGGGACTTGACTCCCCGAAGTCTGAGGGGACTTGGGGACTTAACTCCCCAAAGTTAGATCTGAGCTCTGAGTCTCTTGCCTTCCCTTCCTTGCTCACCTTCCTTGCCTTGTTCCCACTCATTTCGCCCCCTCCTTCCCAGGTGTTCACTTGCTTCAACACTCACTTGCTGGCAGACACTCTTGTGGGCCCTTCGCCTTAGTCACCACTCCCTCTGAAACCACTATTGCTGCCTCAGACCTCCTGCCTTTTATCTTGCCCCAGAAGCTGAGTGAGCCCTCCAGTACCTTAATTGTTCAGGTTGCTCTTTTCTGAACTCATTCCAATTGAGCTCCATAAATTGAAGATAATTGGACTGTCTCGCTCAGCTTATGAGCCCCTGGGGCAGTGTCTTCTTGGTCTGGTAGAGCCCTGCCCAGAAAGGGGAGAGGGTGAGGGAGAGGGACACAGAGGAAGTCAGCCTAGGAGTATGGCTCAGACCCCTGGGGAGAAGACACAGGGTCACAGTACATATATTCCTCTAATGGCTCAGTTTTGCAGCCTTGATCCCTGTTGCCTGCCTTAGTGCTCACAGGTCAGCTGTGTGAGGGGCCAATCTTTCTCCACCAACAATGCTGGCAGTAATTATCTGGTATACTTTTTTCAAATAGCATCGAAGAAGTTCTAAAATTCTGGTTAAAAGACCCTCATTTGGGGGCACATAAGTGAGTCATCAGTGAAGAGCTAGAGGCTTATGGGGGGAAACTGAGACTAAGGAGAATCCTGGGTAAACTGTCCCTTGGTTCCACCAATAACATCTTCCCAAAGAAATTTATGCTGCTACCCATATTGGGTACTGCTAGGAAAGTTGAGTTGGTCACATCCTAGGTATCCAGGGATATGGGAGATAATTGTTGTTCTAAGGGAGTGAGTGGCTAAAGTAATAATCTTTTGTTCCAGACTCAGAATTTCCTCTTTGCCCACCATTTTATGACGTCCCATTGCCCTGGTGCTGCAGTGGGCCAGACACATCCTGGGGCAGTTCTTTGTCCATTCTTCCATGCTCTCTCCCCACTACCACCAAGGTTATGCTTCACAGGCTCATCTCCTTCTACTTTTCGAAGTCAAAAGCTCCCATCATTATCCATCAATACTCCTGAAGGCAATGGAGCCCATTATCATACCCTCAAGGCCTGGCATGGGGCCAGCATAGAGTAAATGAATGAATTAATACATGCAAAAATTATGATCTGAATTCTTCCATGCTTTAGACCTCTAAAGAAACTACCCCTTCCTTCCCTTGTGGGTGTAACATCATAGTTTTCCCTCATGGGAAGTGACAAAGGGAGAACATATTGTCTGTACCCTTGCCTCCAGTTGGGACTGCATTCAAGTGCTTCTAAGTGGAAGGGTTTTTAAGATTTCCATGAAATGAGGCTGAAAGGGATGCAGCTGGGCTGTAGTTGATTGAAAGAGCATTCAAACTTCAAACCAGAAGACCTGTTGTGAGATTTGCTCTTGCACTCACTAGCTAGAACCTAAATTGAAGGAAAGGAAATGAGGCTAGAAAATAGAAAAGTCTTTGTATGGTACCCCAGAAAGCATTTGGACATCCGTTCATTCAACAAAACTTTACTGTACCTACTATGTCTCAGGTACTATTCTAAAAAATTTTTATCACTCTGGCCACTGGATGAAGCCATTATTGAGGATCAAGACTCCAGACAGGGAGACAAGTTAGGAGTCAGTAGCATCACTAGTCCTGGTGAAGAGATAAAGACCTGAGTGAAGGCAGGAGCAATGGACAGAAGGAACCACACTGGAGAGCTATTTAGGAAGTAGAACTGATAGAACTTGATGATATTCATCTAGGTAACTACACTCTAGATAACTACACCCAGGTTTCTGTTGTGACATACTGAGTGAATAATGGTATAACAAAGATGAAAATCACTGGGCTCTGGTTTCATAGTTTGATGGAAGAGTATTCAGGAAAATAGTGAGTTTTTTTGTGGGGGGCATGCAAAATCTGAAGAGGAGGAGTGATCCAATAGATAGTCTTGAGTTCAGCCAAAAGGCTTGATTGGACTGAGGGTTTGGGGAGTCCTCCTTATGAAACTATCTAGGGAGAAGGCATATAGAAAGAAGTGACTAGGGATAAGGGCAGGACTTCAAATCTGCTGACTTTTACAATACACATAAAAATCAACAAGAACTGAGAAGAAGCATTCAGAGAGGTAAGAAGTGAGCCATGGTAGGGTAGAATCAAGAGAGCCAACGTAAGTTTTCAAAAGACAATAGTGGTTAGCCCAGATAGGGTAGAGAAGTATCCCAATAAAAGAAAGGTCTGGAAATGTCCCTATGGATTTTGTCCTGAGTATTGTCCATGCAGTTAGTGGGGTGGCAGGAGCCTAGTAACTGTGATCTGAGGAGTAACTGAGAGGTGAGGAATTGGCGACAATGAATTAGACCACTCTTTCAAGAAGCTTAGCTGAGATCAAACAAATTAAGTTGGTAGCTGAAGGAAAATACAAGCTTGAGAAAGTTTTTAGATGAGAGAGACTTGCTGTGTGTGCGTGTGTACGTGTGTGTGTGTGTGTGTGTGTCTAGAAACCAGCAGAGGTTGACAACTGAATAATGAAGGAGGTATGACGATAGGATCCAAAACACATAAAGGAGGGGTTTGAGAATGTTAAGAGAGTTTGTTTACTTTTAAGTGGCATTTAGAGAGCACACATTGGAATAAGGGCTACCACACTGTTCATATTGGGGATGATGGGGCTGGTGAAAAAAACAGTTCAGAGCAGTATGAGAGTGATAAAATAAGGGAATGTGATCATAAGAGACTTCTGTGCTCCTCACTCTTCTTGCTTCAGGTTTTCCTTTGGCTTCATGAAGGAGTAATTTTTTTTTAGTATTTAAAGCATATTTATTTTACACTTTTTATTACCTAATCATTGTGGTAGTTCTTGTATTCAAATTCAATCAATTAACATATAATGTATTATTTGTTTCAGGCATACAGGTCTGTGATCCATCAGTCTTATATATTACCCAGTGCTCATTACAACACATACCCTCCCCAATGTCCATTACCCAGTTACCCTATCCCTCCACCCCTACCCCCTCCAGCAACCCTCAGTTTGTTTTTTATGATTAAGAATCTCTTATGGGGGGCACCTGGGTGGCTCAGTGGGTTAAGCCTCTGCCTTCGGCTCAGGTCATGATCCCAGGGTCCTGGGATCGAGCCCCACATCGGGCTCTCTGCACAGCAGGGAGCCTGCTTCCTCCTCTCTCACTGCCTGCCTCTCTGCCTACTTGTGATCTCTGTCAAAAAAAAAAATCTTTAAAAAAAAAAAAAAGAATCTCTTATGGTTTGTCTCCCTCTCGGGCTCATCTTTTCCTCTCTTCCCATATGATCCTTTGCTTTGTTTCTTAAGTTCCACATATGAGTGTGATCATATGATAACTGTCATCTTCTGACTGACTTAATTCACTTAGCATAATACCCTCTAGTTCCATCCACATCATTGCAAATGGCAAGCTTTCATTCCTTTTGATGGCTGCATAATATTCATGTGTGTGTGTGTGTGTACCACATCTCATGAAGAGCTAATTGAACAGGTTTTGTATCCCCTCATTTCAGGTGGGTCTCTCTTTTAATGGCTTTCCCTTTACATTTCTCAATTCACCTTTTCTCTTAAATTTTTCTCATGCTTTTTGGCCACTTGCTCCTTACAATGTTCTGGTAGGCCCCAGCTTGAAAGAACATCTTTGTAAATTGATTTCACCATGTCACCTTCCATTCAGAAGTCAGAGAGTGAACCCAGTCCCTCTATGGTAGTGGCCTATCTGCAGTTTCAGACAGGCTGCCATGGTCTTTTACCAGAAGGCTTCAGTGGGGCATATTCTTCTCCAAACCTGATTTTTTTTTTAGGCAGAAGGGATGTAGTAGAAGTCTCTGAGAGAAATACAAAAGGACAAAAAGAATACCATGGCTAAAAAAAGTCACAACTAAAAGAAATTTTACCTTTGGGCTTCCAACACTGCTTAATAGCTCAATGTCAGTGACAGAATATGGACTCTGTTGATGGTTAGAAAATAGATCACAAGAGAGAATGGGCATTGCCCACATCAATTGGGCAATTGACAGCCTTCTGTTCTGAGTTGGCTAATCCAAGCTCTTAATTTTAAAAGAAAAGACTCATGTAATAGTGCCCTTCCTCCACCCTATGCTTTACTTCACCACAAGACCTATTTTGTTCAGATATGAGCACCCAGCCCTAACTATGGAAAGGAATGACCAAATCAAATTTCCTTGGAGCTTGGCACACACTTACCCTTGGCATGTACAAATGCACCCAAAACTACTCTCAGCTCCCTGTGAAACTTTCCAAATGAACCAGTCCTCACTTGGACAAGACCTTAGGGCTAGGCAGAGTTTCTCAAACCCAGGTGAGGAAAAGCTGAGTGTGAATGGATATTCCCAACATGTAATAGACAGAAGTCTAGGATGGCACCCCCAATGATCCACACACCCTTATATAATTTACTCCCTCTAAGTGTGGGTGGACCATTAAATATGATGGGCTATCAATCCCATAATTATGCTACCATATGGGAAAAGGGATGCTTCAGATGTAATGAATGCCCATATTCAGTTAATTTTTGGTAAATCAAAAGGATGATTATCGTGGGTGGGCCTGACTTAACTGGGTGAGCTCTTAAAAGAGATAAAAACTGTTTTCAACAATTGATGTTGCTGTGTTTGGATATTCATAGGCAAAAAAAAAAAACAAAATAAAAGTTGACATACACTTTGTACCTTATACAGAAATTAAGTCAAAGTAAGTCATAGATTTCAATATAAAATGTAAAACAATAAAACTTTTAGAAGAAAACAGAAGACAATCATTGGGACCTATGAATTAGTGAAGAGATTTTAGATTTGACATAAAAACCATGATCCATAAAAGAATTAATTTGATTTCATCAAAATTAAAGATGTTTTCTGTGAAAACCCTTGTTAGGAGGAAGAGAAGACAAGTTCCAGGCTGGGAGAAAATATTTGCAACCACATATATGATAACACACAGTTATCTAGAACATATAAATAACTCTCAGAACTCAACAGTAAAAATAAGAAACCCAATTAGAAAAGAAGCCAAATGTACAAAGAGACATTTCACTGAAAAGAATATACAAACAGTAACTAAGCACATGAAAAGATGTACAACATCATTAGCCATTAAGGGAATTGCTAATTAAAACTACTTTTCAAAAGGCTAAACAAACAAAACATAGTGACAACAGCAAATGCCAGTGAAGATTTGAGAAACTGAATCCCTCATAGGTTGCTGGTAAGAATATAAGATATTATAGCACTCTGGAAAAGACTGTGGCAGTTTCTTTTAAAGTTTTTTAAAACTATGCATATGGGGGGGTGCACCTGGGTGACTCAGCTGTTAAATGTCTGCCTTTGGCTCGGGTCAATATCCCAGGGTCCTGGGATCAAGCCCCAAATCCAAATCCTGCTCCCTGCTTGGTGGGGATCCTGCTTCTCCCTCTCCCACTACCCCTGCTTGTGTTCCCTTGCTCACTGTCTCTCTTTCTGTCAAATAAATAAATAAAATCTCTCTCTCTCTCTCTCTCTCTATATATATATATATATATACACACACACACATATATTTAAATAAACTATGAATATAGGGTACCTGGGTGGCTTAGCTGGTTAAGTGTCTGCCTTTGGCTCAGGACATGATCCCAGTCCACTTCTCCCTCTGCCCCTGCCCCCACTCATGCACTCTCTCTCCGTGTCTCTGCTTCTGTCTCTCTCTCACAAAAATAAGTAAATAAAAAAAAAAATTTAAAAATCTAAAACTTTAAAAAATTAAAACTACACATGCATTTAAGATATAACTGAGCTATATATTTATCCCACCAAAAATGGAAACCCATGTTCACACAAAAATCTGCGCATGCTTGTTCATAACAGCTTTATTTTTAATAGCTGAAATAGCCAAACTGAAAACAATCAGTCCCTCACAAGTTGATTGGTTAAACCAACTGCGGTGCATCTGTACCATAGACTACAGGGGGGAGGGGAACAAACCGTTGATATATGCAAGAGCTTGTATGGATCTCAAGGGCATTATGTTAGGTAAAAACCAACAACAACAAAAGCCAGTCTCAAAAAGTCACCTACTGTGTGTTATATAGCATTCCCAAATGACAAGATTACAGCGTTGGGGAGCAGATTAACAGTTGCCAGGTGTTAGAGATGGTGGGAGGGAAAGAGGTAGATATGACTATAAAGAAGTAGCACAAGGGAGACTTTTGAAGTGAGCAAACAGTTCAGAATCTTGACTGCAGGTGGTTACACAAATCTATATATGTAATAAAATGGCATAGAACTGTACGCACACATTGCACCAATGTCATCTGGCTGGGGTGGACATTGTACTATAATTATATAAGATGTAACCATTGGGGAACACTGCATAAAAGATACATGGGACTTTTCTGTACTATTTTTACAACTTCCTGTTATTCTATAATTATTTCAAAATAAAAAGTTAAAAATGAGGGAGGAAGGGATAGAGGGAGGAAAGAAGGGGTGGAGGGAGAGAGGAAGCCTCAGCAGATGCTCTCTTTTGGGCCTTGAGAAGCAAGGAACCATGTTGTGAACTGCCTGTGGAAAGGGTTGTGTGGCAAGGACCTCAGGGTTGGCGGCCTCTAGGAGCTGAGAATAATCCCTGGCCAACAGCCACCAAAAGGAAGGAAGGAAGGAAGAAAAGAAAAAAAATATGGGAACTTAAGCTCTACAATGACAAGGAAATAAATTCTGCCAATAGCCAGTGAGCTCAGTAGAGAACGCCAAGCTTCACATGAGATTGCAGCCTTGTGAACCCCTTGATTTCAACCTAGTGAAATCCTAGGCAGAGAATCCAGCTAAACTGTGTCCAGACTTCTGATGCATGAAAACTATGAGATAATAAATGTATGTTGTTTGGGGTGCCTGGGTGGCTCACTCGGTTAGTCAGCTTGGGTCATGGTCCCAAGTTCTGATTGGGAATGGAGCCCCATATCAGGCTCCCTGCTCAGCAGGGAGTCTACTTCTCCCTCTGCCCTTCACCCCACTCATGTTCTCTCTCACTTGCTCTCTGTCTAATAAATAAAATCTTTTAAAAAATTTACGCTGTTTTAAGCCACTACATTTGTGGTAACTTGTTACACAGCAATATATAACTAAGCCACAGCCCCAAGAGTGAGGTGCCACTCAACAACTGGGAGCTTTGTTTCCAGGGGTCACAGGTGGGGCCCATACACTGTGACAAAAGAAACCAGCAACATCAGTGGGGAGGAGCCAGGCTCCGAGTTGAAACAGATGCTCATGGTCTTTCCCCCAAAATATGATTTTTCCATTAAGAGTCTTGAACTGCCTCCAAACCAACCCAGTTCTGCTGGCTGCTTGACCCAGCAGTCAGCTGTCATATCGCAAATATGCTGTCCACAATCACAAATGAATTGCACATTGATGGCACTATGCACTTGCCTTGCTTCCTGCTTCAGTGTTTGAGCTGTAGCTAATTCCTTTTGCAGCCTTCCTGGCCCTGCCTAGAGAGGTGGCCTCGCATCTAGGGCCCCAGCTGCTCCAGCAGCCCTATCCAGTTCACAGGCAGCTACCTTAGGCCAGCCTGAGTCTCAGAAACTGGCCCTTTCCCTCATCCTTCTAGTCCCCAGACCTAGGCCAGCAGGACACCCAGGCTGGCTCTTGGTGAATGCCAGGAAGGTCAAAGACATAGAGTAGGACTGCACAGGCTGGAAACTTTCCTTCGATCTTGCTTTCTGCTGCTATATTTCATGGTCTGTCTTCGGCTCCGTTCATGATCCCATGGTCCTGAGATGGAGTCCTGCATCAGACCCCCTACTCAATGGGGAGCCTGCTACTCCTTCTCCCTCTGCCTGCTGCTCTGCCTACCTGTGCGCTCGCTCGCTCTCTCTCTATGTCAAGTAAATAAATAAGATAACCTTTAAAAAAATAAAACATACAACAGAATTTATTTCCTCACAGTTCTGAAGGCTAGGAAGTACTATATCAAGGAGCCAGCTAATCTGATTCCTGGAAAGGACTGTCTTTCTGATTTGTAGAGAACTGCTTTCTCATTACTGTCATATTATGGCAGAGAGAGAGTGCAAATGTGAAAGAGAAAGAGAGAGAGAGAGCCCATAAGCTTTGGGATCACCTCCTGTTCTATTGAGTACAGCAGCCTACGGGATTAGGGCCCCACGCTTACATCCTCATTTAACCTTTATTACCTCTACACAGGTCCTATCTCCAAATATAGTTGCATTGGTTGTTAGGGCTTCATCATATGAATTTAGGGAAGACACAAACATTTAATCCATAACAGTCACATTCTGCTGTGCTGCCACCATTCACAAATACTATTTCAGTACAGGTGGACAGGGCTGGGAAGAGGTGGAGACAAGAACCATTCAGTCATGCCCTCATAGGTTTGAACATCTTTACTTCAAGTATTGGAAGCTGCTATGGTATAGTGGCAAGAGCATGGACTTTGGTTTTAGGCACCTGTTTCCTCTTACTAGTTGTGAGACCTTGGCAGAGTCATTTAAATTCTCTGAGCCTATCATCTGTTAATGAAGATTAGAATACATATTCTTCATTGGTGTTGTTAGAATTAAAGGAAATAATGCATGTAAAAACACCTATCAGCACCTAGTGGATATTGGGTAAACATTAGTGTTATTTTCCACTGGATCATCTCTCAGCCCATTCCCTATACCATCTACTTTCACTAGGTCCAATGCATGTTCTAGCTACTACACACACTGATCTCCTTTGTTCTGGGTAGAAGATAGCAATTTTCAACATCCCTGAACTGGATGCTGTTGTAGGTAGAATTTCTAAGAATGGCCCCAGAAGTCCATATTTTTATTCCAAGAACCTGTAAATGTGATGAGATATTGCTTGCATGGTTGTGTTATATTATGTGGTCCAGTTGACCTTTAAAAAGGGAGAGTCGGTAGAATATTATTCAACCTTAAAAGGAAGGGAATTCTGACACATGCTACAACATGGATAAACTTTGAAGATACTATGCTAAGTGAAAGAAGCTAGTCACCAAAAAAACCCCACAAATATTGTGTGATTTCATTTATATGACATACTTAGAGAAGTCAAATTCATAGAGACAGAAAGTTAAGATGGTGGCTTCCAGGGGCTGGGGAGGAAGAAATAGGGAATCATTTTTTTAATGGATATAGAGTTTCAGTTGGAATGATAAATAAGTTTTATAGCTGAATAGTGGTAATGATGGTACAACAATATAAATGTACTTGGTGACACTGAATGGTACACTTAAAAATGGTTAAAACAGTCCATTTTATGTTATTTATATTTCACCACAATTTTTTTAAAAGAAGATTTTTCTGGATGAGCTTAGTCTAATTATATGACCTCTTAAAAACAGAGAACTTTCTCCATCTGGTGGCAGAAGAGGAAGGAAGAAGGGAAAATCAAAGTCAACACACTGTCTCTGTTTTGAAGATGGAACAGGGCAGATGAGAAGAAATGCAGGTGACCTCTCTCAAAGCAGTGAGCAGCCCCCAGGTGACAGCCCACAAAAAAATGGGGCAGATCTTAGACCTATAGCCACAGGAAGTGGATTCAGCCAACAACATAAATCAGTGTGAAAGTGGATTCTTACTCCCAGCCTCTACACAAGAGCCCAGACCAGCTGAAACCTTGATCTTGATTTTATAAGACCCTGAGCATAGAACCAGTGGGGCCCATCCAAACTTCTGTACCTAAAACTGTGAGCTAATTAAATAGGTCTTGTTTTAAGCTGCTAAGTTTGTGTATATGTGTATGGAAGCCATAGAAAACTAATATAGAGGTTTTGAGATTTTAGTAATATGAAGAGGCTCCATCCCAAATCCTAGAACTTTGTTGCTGTAAGCTTTATTCATATAGATATTTATGCATGCACTTTTCTACATATTTATTGAGTGCCTCCTATGTGCCAGACATTGCTAGGCCTTGAGGATATAGCAGTGAACACAGACAGAACTATGGAACTTCCAGTCTAGCCCAGGGGCAGTATTGTCTCCCTCTGGCCTAATCTGGAAGCGAGTATTCTGCCCTGTTATCAAAATCCCATTAGGCCCTCCCAGCACCCGCATGCTGGTGCCAATCCTAAATGATTGTGATGGGAATGGCAGAAAAGGCATTGACAGAAATATACAGGCGGGGAAAATCTCTCTGAGGCCCAGAGCCCGGGCACAGCAATTTTGTTCCATACCACATAGATATTCCTCAGAGATGCTTGTGGCAGTTGGGTAGGGCTTTCAGCATCTTGGGACAAACTGAGGTCCAAACTACTCAAATCAAAAGTTCTACCTGGACTTCTGAGAGACTAAGAGTGGGAAGGGGAGAGATGAAGTGGGTGTTATCTGGGGCCATTTTCAAGGTTCATATCGGGTATTTGTAAAGGAGACCCATCGAGGGAGGCACATGGTGGTAAATATGCTTGAGGAGTACTGGGAAAATAGCTGGGAGCAGTGAGATACTGGCAAGAGATGGCAAAAGTGCACTAGGGAGATGGGCAAGAACCCAGGCTTGAGAAGCAAAAAGACTTGGAGTGGGATTCCAGGTAGAGAAGCCAAGGAAAAAGGGGCAACAGTGAAGAGAGGCCCAGGTCTCACCAAGCTCAGGGCTTCCCTCAGCAACTGAGAGGCTAGGTGGAGCCTGGGCTTTGGACACCCAATGCCTCTTCCAGTTCCTTCTGGGCAAAGCTGGGGCCTAAGTTTGGGGGGAAGTGCCAGGGGTGGGGCTGGTGACAGCTCAGCTCTCCAGCTCTTTAGCAGCCCTTCCAGACTAACTGGTAATCTGTTTATGTGTTTATTTACAAGATTGGTTTCTGCTTCAGTGAGGGGGAACTTGGCTTTTTGCCCTCAGGCCCCCAGTTCTGAGTTAAACTCTCCTGCAGGGCAAGATGCCTGCTCCCTGTCCCATTTGGCTGACTTTCTCCTGCCTTTTCTGTTCCTTTGGCCCCCTGACTGGTGGACGAGAAAGTTTTAAGGAGCTGGTCCTCTGGGACTGGTTAGGGCTCTGGTTCCCTACAGGCCCCAGACATCTGGGGTGGGGGCGGGTTGGGTCTGGGCAGGAACTCAGACTCCAAAAGAACCCTGAGAAAATCACACTGAAATCCTGCCCAGGGAAATCTGCAATTGTCCAACAAGAGCTTCTCTTTAATACATGTGGTATTTTTGTGTGTGTGCTTATTCTGACTGTAGCAGCTGCAGAGCGAGAGGTCTGTGAGGGGAGCAATGTGACTGGAGTGGGGTGACAGGATGGAGAGAAGGTAAAGACTGGGTTGCCACCAAAGGCCAGAGCCTAGTATAGGGTGAAGGGGAGAGATTCTGTCAGTTTGGGGTATAAGAGAAGAAATCATCATGAAATGCAGGACTGTGTCTGAAGGGAGAGAAGCAGGGGAGGTGCAGTGGCAGCCAAAGGGTGGGGTGAGGGCCTGATTGGGGTGGCACATCAGGCAGAGCAGAGGAGGGAGGGCATGAGAGAGCAACCCTTTTACTGTTGATGAATATGGTCTATTATTATAACTCAGCATGTGAAGTACTTTTCTATTGCAAAACTGGAGAGATAAAATTCTAGAAGGTCATTCCCAAGGATAGGAGAGGGGCACTTGAATGAATCATCAGAGAAACCCTGGGGAAGTAGGGGGAATTCATAACCTGAACTGGGAAAAGCCTGATGATTCACTGGGCTCAAGATCTGTCAATCCTCTCTCCTCTACCAACAGACTGAGAACTGGAGGGTTTCTTCAGACAAGACTCTGGACTTCAGTGAGTGCTATAATGGAGGAGGGGAGTGAGTTTTGAAACAGGAAGAGAAAGGGAGTGATCTTTGAAAGGACCTGATCTGAATTGTAGAACTAGAAAGGACCTCATGATCTCTGATCCAACCTCTTTATTTTACACTTAAGGAACTGGAGCTCGGAGAAGGAAAGTGATTTGGCCAAGGTCACAAATTTGTGTTAGTGAACTAGGCAGACAGACAGGCTTCAGAAAGAGGCCATATAGGCTACCTTAGCTTCAGGTATTAGTCTAGATGGAGTCTGCAAACACTTGGTGCCACCAAACTACTGCAAATACATAGTGCCCCTTAACTACTCTTGCACCTGTTGTGAACATTGCTAATTAGTCATTGCACCCCAACTTCAGTGCTGACTCTACCTGAAAGTCCTTCTTAACTGAGTACTCTAGGCAATGGGTCAATATTGACCTAGAAAGGAAAGCAATTTGTAATCTCAGGACTAGAACAACAGCTGTGTGTCACAAAAGGCTAGAGTAGTCCTAATATCTAATCAGGTAGATATAATTATCTAAGGCCCCTTTGGTTGCAAGCAAAAAAAGGAAGAATTGCCCCCAGGAAGGGCAGGAACCAGGATGGCTCTGTAGAAGCCATCTATGACCCTTCTTCATTAGAGCACTACCACCCACGGGACTCAGCTCCAATAACTGGCTCCCCTGCTTTGTGTCTCCCATTACCAGTTTTAAATTCCCCACAGTGAAGTTGATTGGACAACCTGGAACAGATTTTTAAACCTTGGAACAATAAGTGATGGAGGGAGGGCAGGGCCATATAACATAGGGCCAACTTGACCACTGGGTCTGGGAATTGGGGCATTCCCAGAGATGCTTTCAGCTGCAATTAATAGAAAATACATCAAAAAGAGACATAAGCTATAAAGGAAATTTATTGTCAATACAATATCCGGGGTATGGGGTTCTGGGATTGGTTAATTTGTCATCAAGGACACAGCATATTTCCATCTGTTAACAAAAGGAGTGGGGAAAGAGCTATAGGTAGACAATAAACAGTGACTGTCATAGGGGTGTTGTGAACCAAACCACCACTGTCAGCCGTGTCTACCCTTGATATGCTTCAGGAAAACCAAAAGGGACCAAGAAAAACAGGCTAGGGGTAAAGGTGAAGATGGGCTTTTCAGAGACCAGAGCCATAAAGGCTCTGTAAAAGGAGTTACAGAAACACCTGTGAGGCCTCTTGCAATTCAGGAAAGGCCTCTCTAGGGCTAGATGAGGAAGTGCTTTCATCTCTCTTGGGACCAAGAACTAGGGTATTTCTCTCAGGGAGCCAGAAAAACTACTCAGGACAAGTACAGACTTTCCTGGGACCCAGAAGCAATCTGAAAAATGTTCCCCATATCATCCTCCAAAGCTAAATTAACAAAGCAGGTTCAGGAAAAGACGGAGAATAGCACCTGCCCTACTGGTGGCACCAACTCAAACTTTCCAGGCAATGAGTCCAAGTAGTGTGGTTGAGCATCCAACTGAGACAGGATTGAGGCCAAGAATAAGAATGGGGATTGAGTGCCCTATAAACTGTGCCAGCCAAGCCCATCAGGGGAAAGATCTGAGTTCTATTAGGAAAAGGAATCAATCTTCTGTAAACTCATTTATTTCTAGGGTTTTGTAATTAAAAAAAAATGTTGTGTTCCCCTCAGCTTCTGAGAAAAGTTCCTTTTGAGAACCCCCATCTTGTCTCAGATCAATTCAAGCAAAAAGGCGTTTGACTAGATGAATCATAACAGCTAGGAAGATTATCAAGCTCCTAAAGGGGAGGAATGGAGATGGCTGGGATGGGCCACTTGAAGTCTTGAGATGAGAAGATGAATTCGAGGTAGATCAAGAGGTGTCGCATTTCTCTGAAGTTTAAAGGTCCTTCCTGGACTTCTCCCTCATGGAAGTGAAATGATTGTGGTCTGTAGATAGGATATTATTTGAGGGCTCTGAGCCTGAGGGCCAGATGAAGCTGGTAAGAATTCAGGTTGGGGCCCTTTTAAAGAAAGAATACCCCTAGGGAGGCTCAATTCTTCTCTCTCTCTCTCTCTCAACTTTCCCTCTGCTTTGACTATATATGTGAAATTATGCATGTTACCAAATCTCAGAGAGTCCCAATTTCCTCATTTCTTAAGATGGAGATAACAGGTAGGGATACTGTAAGGGTTAAATGAGATAATATATGAAGTGTTTAACATTCTTGGACCCAAGCAGGTGGTGAAAGTCAATAAAGTCAATAAAGTATACTTTTTTTCTCCTTAATTCAGTGTGTGTGTGTGTGTGTGTGTGTGTGTGTCTTTGGGCCAGACATTGGACCATTGGACACTCTGCAGGAAGCTGGATAATCAGAGATGAAATTATACAGTCCCTTCCCTCAAGTATCTTACAGTCCAGGAAATAGTTAATGAAACATCGTTTATAATACAGTTTCTATTAAAGATATACACATACAGGCTCATTGGCAATATGAGGTAAGTGAGACCAAAGTCTACCTGAGGAATTCACAGAGGAAGTAGCATTTAATTTGGGCTCTGAAGGATGAGTAGAAATGTGCTTAGTGTACAAGCACGGGGATAGTCTTCAAGGTAGAGAAAACAGCATGTGCAAAACACAGAGATACAACAGAACAAACTTAATTTAGTATTCCTGGAGCGTTACCGGTTACCATAGGTAACAAAAAAGGTAAATTTTTCTATTAAGTTTTTAATTTTAATTCCAGTATAGTTAACCTACAGTGTTATATTAGTTTCAGGAGTACAATATAGTGATTCAACAATTTCATACATCATCCAGTGCTCATCACAAGTACACTCCTTAATCCCTTCCCAATCCCTATTTCACCCATCCCCCCAAACACCTCTCCTTTGGTAATCATCATTTCCCTCTATAGTGAATAGTCTGTTTCTTGGTTTGTCTCTCAAAGAAGTTAAATTTAATTCTATAGTCCAGGACATCTTACTTAAGAATTTTGTGTAGGAAAGTGGCTTATCACATTAGCAGTAATATTTAGGATGATTTTGAGGGATAATGAAATTAGAAGTTAGACGAAAAATAACTATTGGGGGCAAAATGGCACTGGTAAATGGAGATGAAGAGGAGATGAATTAGAGAATTATTAAGAAGACAGAACCTTTAGAACTTGAATTAGATGTTATTATGAATTAGATGAATTAGAGGTGAACAACAAGAAAGGAAAGGATTCTAGTATTTGTCTGGTATATGGGCAACTGAATAGATTAGGATGACATGCACTGGGATAGGCAACACAGGAGGAAGAGGGAATACAGTAAGGGGCAGGAAAGAGATGATGAGTTCCATTCTGAAATGTTATGTTGAAGAGCCTGTGGGATGTCCAGGTAGAGATGTGCAGGAGAAACCCGAGCTGGAAATGGAAATTTAGAAGATGCCAGCAATAATTACGAAGGGAAGAACAACAACATCAAAAAGGTGGACAGATGCCCTTTGAAAGATAGACTGATAGTTCTTTAAAAGGCTAATATAGAGTTACTATTTAACCCAGCAATTCTGCTCCTAGCTATATACTCCAGAGAAATGAAACGTTCATGCAAAGCCTTGTACATGAGTGTTCATAGCAGTACTATTCACAGTAGCTGAAAGTTGGAAACAATTTAAATGTCTCTCACTGGATGAATGGATAACCAAATTGTGTCATATTCATACAATAGAATATTAATCAGCCAAAAAAAAAGGAATGAAGTACTCACACAGGTTACATTATGGATGTTAAGAAGCTAGAAGCAATTTGCTAGACACAAATAGCCACATATTGTATAATTCTATTTATATATGAAATGTCTAGAATAGGAAAATACAGAGAGACAGAAAGTAGATTAGTGGTTGCCTAAGGCTGGTGAGGATTGAGAAATTGGGGGCTTATGGCTAAAGGGGTATGGGCTTTCTTTTTGTATTAATGAAATCCCCTGGAATTAGTGCTGAAATTGCACAACTTGGTATATATACTAAAAGCCACTGAATTGTATACTCAAATGGGTGAGTTGTATGGTATATGAACTATACCTCAAATAATCTATTGCTATTTTTTTTTTAAAGATGAGCACAGAAAGAAAGGCCCTAAGTGGAAATTGTAAAAAAAAAAAAAAAAAAAAAAAAAAAAAAATGTCTAAGAAGTAGGATAAGCCAGAGCAAGTGCTAGGGAAAATACATGGAAAATCAGAGCAGGTCAAGAGAGCATTCCAAAACAAGGGTCAAATGCCATGGACAACCCATGCAAGATCACAACCACCTCTTTTCTTCCCTCCTCCTTTTTTCTCCCATCTGGATAAAGAGGTGTCTCCACTATGGTCCCTAGAAGGCAGGAGGGTCAGAGCCCTCTCATATTCAGACATTAGGACCTGAAAAAAGCCCAGGAGTGTGTGAACAAAACAGAAACTTGTTTAGCCAAAGGCAATGATCATATGAGAGGAAAGGACAAGTTCCTTACTAATTAGAAATATTAGGATAATCTCCAGTCTCTTCAGGTGACCATTTTTTTTTCCTGGAAGAAATATGATTTTGTCACCTGCTGGTCCCACAACTAAATTTCAGTGGGGTATGATATGAGGGGTAGAATGGCCCTTGAGTACCCTTTACTTTGGCAAAGTCATCATCAAAGAGCACTGAAAAAATCATTTTCTATACACAACTCTACATAAAGTGTTTAACTAAGTGGATCTTTTGCCTTCAATTCTTCCTTGAAAAGAGTTTACAATCCAAATCAGTGAAGGATATGTGTACACTTAGACCATGAGTTCCATCACTGAAAATATCACTTGTGGGGCACCTGGGTGGCTCAGTCAGTTAAGTGTCCCACTCTTGATTTTGGCTCAGGTCATGATCTCAGAATCTTGAGATTGAGCCCTGCATCAGGCTCTTCACTCAGCATGGAGTCTGCCACTCTCCTTCTGCTTCTCTCTCCCTCAAATAAATAAATAAAATCTCTAAAAAAACTAAGAAAAGATCACGTGTCATTCATTTCTACTTGTCCAGCATCCCACATGGGACCTGACACAATATAGATGTTCCTTAACTGACCGATTAACTGACTGAATAGACAAACGAAGCAAATGGACATACGTTGACAAAACAGCAACATGTGTAAAGGTTGGGAGATTGGAGAAGTTAAATTTCTATTGTAGAGGGGTAAGGAAAGTTCCAGCTGCAGTTGAGGAAAGCCTAGTTGCCTTGCCAGTCAGATTAAGCAGGAAAAGTTCCTGAGTGAGACAGCAGGGAGAGATGGACCTGGGAAGAAACAGAGAGACATGCCCAGTCTACAGGCACTCCAGTTCCTACTTTTGAAAGCATTGTGCCCAACAAGTAAAACCACAAGCTTAAGGGCCATACTTTGTAACCTTTAGGAAGATTTCTTAAGAGGAGGTGGCAGTCAGAAATGTTTGAATGAAGGAAGCAAGCAAGCTCATTAAGTTGCAGGAAGTGTGCAATCCAGGGTCAAGTTGGGGCAGATTGCTCAGAGAAAGGGAAATTTGATTTAGGGACACTGAGAGGCCAGTCAAGTGAGAAAGAAGAGACTGAAAAAATAAGGTTAGCTGGAGATACTGGATAGGAGACAAAGTCCCAGTAAGAGAACAGTGAAAAGTCACCCCAGGAGAAAGAGGCATAATTTATCACTCCCTCCATATACAGCATAATATCACAGTTATTTGCTGAGGTGTATGTCTTATCATAGACAGCACAGAGCCTTCATCTGATTGTTCTGAGCATGTGCCCAGAGGTTCTGAAAAAACTTTCAGACTGAATAAACGGTTGGATAAATGGATGACCGGATGAGAAGAGGTGCATTTAATGAGATAGACAGTTTAAGAAACTATCCAGAAGAAGAAAAATCTCTGTGTATAAAGATATTTATTGCAGCATTATCCATAATAGTGAAAAATTGAAAATACTTGAGTAAATGATGGTGTGTCCACTCAATGGAGTATTACATGGCCATTAAAATGATAATTATGAAGATGCTGTAGCAACACGGCAAATGATTATGATATCATAATGCTAAATGACACAAGCAAATTGCATCTATATTATGATTACAAGTACATAAAAATGATATATGCATATGGCCAATCTCCAGAGAGGAAAGCATAAAAAATAAAAACAGATGCCTCAATGGAGTGGCAGGATTATCAAAGAATTATTTTTTCTCTTCTTTTGATTTATGTTAATGTCAGTTATGCCATTACGAAGAATAAAATAAATTTGATAGTTGGGAAAGAAATGAAACCATGGCCTTGAAAATTGGACAAAGAGGGCAGTTGCCAGAAATGGGAATCCCCACAAAATGATGTTGTCGAGGTGAAAGATGGCTGAGGCTGAGGCTGAGGCTGCTGTCATAGAAAGGAGTGAGTTTCGGAGGTGTATATTGTTATTATCTGCCTGCTCCCACTTCTGCAAATCTGTGGCCTTAGCAGGTTGTACCTGTGCTGGAATCAAGAGAGCAGGGAGGGGCGTTTGTGTGGCTCAGTGAGTTAAGGCCTCTGCCTTTGGCTTGGGTCATGATCCCAGCATCCTGAGATGGACCCCCGCATCAGGCTCTCTGTTCAGCAGGGAGCCTGCTTCCCTCTCTCTCTCTCTTCCTGCCTCTCTGCCTACTTATGATCTCTGTCTGTCAAATAAATAAATAAAATCTTCACAAAAAAAAAAAAAGAGAGAGAGAGAGAGTGAGCAGGGAATTTGAAATCAGAAAACCAGAGTTCTACTGCTTACTAGCTATGTGATCTTTGGGGCAGGTTTATTAAACTCTTGGAAACTCAGTTTGATAATATTTAAAATGGAGCTAATAATCATTAACTTGCAGGGTTCTTGTGAGGATTAAATGGAAGAGAATGCATATGAAAGCCTTTTGTATATGAAAGAGCTTATACACCCATAAAGAGTTGTTATTACTGTTATCAGTGTCATAATAATTATTATTATGCCTCCCAATTTGGCCTTAAATTCTATTAATTAGAGACTTATTTCCATAACAAACAAATGCTTATGGAAGAATTTGAAGGAGGACTATCAGTCATTCAAAGAGTCAATATAGCCTAGTCCAGTGGGTCTCAAATCTGGCTGCCATTAGAATCATGTGGGAGAGGGGATTTTTAAATTGATGCCCAGTCCCCACCTCTTACAAATTAAGGCAGAGTCTCTGGAGGTGAAGCCCAGAAAAGGGTATTTTCTTTTTCTTTCATTTTTGAAGATTTTGTTTATTTATTTGACAGGAAGATCACAAAGTAGGCAGAGAGGCAGGCAGAGAGAAGGGGGGAAGCATTCTCCCCGCTAAGCAGAGAGCCCGATGTGGGGCTTGATCCCAGGTCTCTGGGATCATGACCTGAGCCGAAGGCAGAGGCTTTAGCCCACTGAGCCACCCAGGTGCCCCTGGACAAGGGTATTTTCTAAAGCTCCTAATTTGCAGCTGGGATTGAGATCTACTGGCAAATGGGCCCTGAAGTTTAAATTTTGTTTCCTCCATTTACTCAGTGTGTGAACTTGGAGTAGTTTTATAATCTCTCTAAACCTTACTTCCTTTATCTTTGAAATGGAAACAACAATGGTAACTACCTCACTATGGTTGCGCTGAGGATTGAATCAATTAATACATATGAACCACTTTAGTACAATTCCTGTCACACAGTAAGTGCTGTGAGATGTTAGCTAGTTTTGTTGTTGTATGTGGGCTCTGCTTTCAGCCTCATTCTGAAGGACAAATCTTGACCTCATCAGTGGAAAGAGTACAGCATGGAGTCTGCTTCATCATCAGTCTTGCTCTGACTTCCTAGCACCAGGTTCCCCCTGACTAGCTTCTTGGCTCAGATGTTCTAACACCTGAGACTCGAGTCCCTAGCAAATGACTTTTATGGCTGCCCCTTCTTAATGAAAATTGGCTTTGTCTGGAGATCTCACATGCCCATTTTTCTCAATATCTAAGCCAACCATGTGTTATGCACTCTAGTCTTTGTTGTTGCTTAAATAACAGGCAACAGAGCTTGTCTGTTAGGCCAGATCTCACCTGCCCACTTTCACCTAAGTCTTGCCCAGTCAGCTCCCATGCAACCCAAATCTTTCTTCTGAAGCATTTCTGAAAAAGAAAAACTGCCATATTTGTGCACTCTATGTCTTTCTGGAACAAAGGATAGAGATAAGACAAGTGACCCCAGATTTCTAATTTATATGGGAACTGAGAGGATAGTAGAAAAAAGCGGGACACCTGTCTTCACTGTGTATAATCTATATTACTGACAGAGTATCTGCAATAACTCAAAATGCCTAAATATGTTTTGTATCCTGTATTAAATTCCTATAGTTGCTATAACAATTACCACTTGGTGATTTAAAACAAACACTTTGGGACGCCTGGGTGGCTCAGTTGGTTAAGCAGCTGCCTTCAGCTCAGGTCATGATCCCAGCGTCCTGGGATCGAGTCCCACATCGGGATCCTTGCTCCACAGGGAGCCTGCTTCTCCCTCTGACTCTGCCTTCCACTCTGTCTGCCTGTGCTCGCTCTCACTCGCTCTCTCTCTGACAAATAAATAAGTAAAATCTTTAAAAATAAATAAAACAAACACTTTTATTTTATTTACATATCTTTGGTCACAAGTCCAAAATCAGTCTCACTGGGCCAAAAGTAAGGTGTCAGGCTCATGCTCTGTCTGGAGGCTCTAAGGAGGAATCCAGCACTTTCCTTTTCCAGTTCTGGTGGCTGCCAACATCCCTTGGCTTGTGGCTACATCACCCCGATCTTTATGTCCTGGGTCATACGGCCTTGTCAACATTTTCTCTGATTCCCATTTGTAAGGATACATGCGATTGCATTTTAGGACCAACCCAGGTGGTCTAGGGTAATCTCCCCAACTCAAAATCCTTAGCTTAATCACATCTGCAGTGTCTTTTTCTACCATATAAGATCAAAATTATAGTTTCAGGGAGTTCAGATGTGGATCTCTTTTAGGGGCCATTATTAGCTTACCACATACTCCATGATGCTTTCTCCTTTAATTCCCCTCAAGTTCTCTGCTTGTTCCCTTCTACCTGAGAAATGAAGCCATTCAAGCTTTATGGATTTTGTGTCTTTTCTACGTGTGTTTATGGTCTGTTTGCTGTCTGTTACACATTTGAATGGCCATTGCAGGGCCCTGAGCACTCAGTAGCCTGGGAATTTGAGCATTTTTGTGAGAAATTTCCCTTCTTTGGCAGGGTCTTCCCTTCTTTGGATCTGGGTCTCACTGGGGCAGAACTCAAAGGAGCTGAGTGGTTTGTTTCTCTGAAGAAACTAGACAATTTCTGGCCTGGAACTTCCTGCCTCTTCCTGAGTCCCTTGCCCACTTTTTGATTCAGCTCCTTTATGCTAGTAACAACTTCTGAGGCATAGCCCAGTAGTCTACTCTGCCATGTAAGACTGCTGTACTGGGGAGATAGATGAGAGATAGATGAAAAAGTAGATAGATAGATAGATAGATAATACATGATAGATAATATATAGATGATAGATGATAGATAGATGATAGATGGATAGATAGAAGTAATTAACAGGGGAGAGAGAAAGTAAACATGATATCAATACAACATGCTACATGTGATACCAGCAATCCTAAGGTATTATGACTCCACAGAGCAGAGACCCCTGACCCAGATGGGAGGTGTGTGCAGGTGGTCAAAAATGCCTGAGCTGCCACAGATAGAATGGCTATCTCACTTGCCATGATTGTCCCTACTCCCAGATGCTCCAGGGCATAGTACAGGTATAACAGTAATTACACTTGAAGTGGAGCCCTGGGTTTCTCATATTGTTGCATGACTTTGCCAGGTTACACTATCATCTGAGCCTCAATTTCCTTTTGTGCTAAAATTGAGAAAGGAGTGCTTAATCATAATAGCTATACTATCAGTCTGTTGTATGGATTCAGTGAACAGTATAGGCAAAGGGCTTTATAAAATATAAAAATCATAACCTGTTCTAGTTGCTATTCTCAGTTCACCATTTAGTCTTTTCCTTCCTTAACCATTCTCCATCTTCCTTCAGGCTATTTCATGCTAATCTTTTGGTTTAGCTAATTCAATCCTGATTCTTTCATTGTTTCCTTACTCATTCCTTGCTCCACACACACCAGGGAACAATTTGTTTCTCACCTATTATTCTGCTTTCAATCAGTCTCTTGCCAGTCATACATTAACATTTACAAACAACCACATTTATAGAGAGACACTACTTCAAAGGGGGTTATCAGTCTTCCAAATTTGTGCTCAATCTAGATAAAAATTTTCTATTGAGTTCCAGCCACTCATTGCAGTCAACCAATACTTATGGAGCACCTATTATGTACCAGGTACTACATTAAGCACTAGGGTACAGATGAGAATAAGACAGTCGTGGTCTCTGGCCTCAGGGAGCTCATAGGCTAGTGAAGGAGTCATACAAGAAAACAAGTGTGTTTAGTGTGTAGGTACCATGAGAAGAAAGCACAAAGTCTGTGGAAACAAATAAAAAGATAGCAGAACACAGACCCAAAGGGCAGGGGTGATAGAGGGGAGTGGGGGAAAGAATTTTCTGAACAGAAGGAATGGCATCTATTCTGGAGGAATGGAAAGAAGTTTAGTGTAGCAAGAGTGTGGAATGTGAGGAGGGGGTTGGTGGGTGGTGACCAATTGAGGATGGACGGAGAGAGTGGCAGCAGCCTGATTGTACTGGTCCACATTCAAAGCCATATTTTGACTTTACTTCAAGGTAAACGTGAAGTCATTAAGGAGTTTTCAAGATTACATTATCATATCTACATTTAAAAAATCCCTCTCGCTGTTTTATAGGAAAGAGATTGAAAGGAAGCAAGAATTGGATGCAAGGGGACTGGTTAGGAGGTCCACGCAGGGATCCAGATAAAAGAATATGGTGACCCAGATAGGGTAATGGCAGTGGGAAAAGAGCAAGTTAGAGAGCAATCCAGTGCAGGTGCAAAGAAGAAAAAAATATTTAATCGAATTTTGGACCTTTAAAGTGTCTGCAACTTAACTATAAGAAACAATCTGAGGGTTGCTGGAGGGGAGGTGGGTGGGAGGTTGGGGTAATTGGTTGGTGGGCATTAAGGAGGGTACATGATGTGACAAGCACTGGGTATTATATGTAACTGAAAAATTATTGAACACTACATCCAAAACTAATGGTGTACTCTAAGTTAGCTAATTGAATATAAATTTTAAAAAGGGTCTGCAAAATATCCAAATTTGTAGAGATACAGAACTAAAGATCAGGCAAGAGAGTTGTGGCATCAACTGAATAGGGCTGATCACTGAAGTCATGCAAGTCAGTGGGATGGCCCAAGGAGAGTATATAGAGAGAAATGAGGAACGGGGTTGAGGACAGAGCCTTTAGCAACCCCAGTTTTTAAGGAATGAGGCAAGGAATAAGAGCATAGAAATTGCCTCGTAGTAAATACATAATAAATATTGCTGCATGAATGAAAGAAGACCGAGAAGAATAGGTTGGTGATAACTAACCCTCTCTGAGATGGGGATAAAGAGAGACAATGCTTCAGAAAGGAGGTCAGACTTGAGCTAAACTGAGAATAACAAGGAGTTCACCAGGAAGACAAGGGAGAAAAATTTCATTTCAAGAAGAGTAAAGAGCATGTTTAAAGTTTCAAAAGACAGAAAAAGTCATGGCCTTTGCAAAAGGATTCCTCCAGATTCCACTCATATATTTTTCCCTGCTGACCTGGCTGTGTATTCTTAATAAATCTTAACATCCTTAACAAACCCTTATAATAAATCTTAGCCATGAGTGTGAAAAAAAGTCGTGGTGTACTCAATGAAGATTTTCTGATCTACTGTGTCAGTGTCTTGGTTTTCTTTTAGAGCTGTACTCATGGCTCTCCCTAGAACCAAAGGGACCTGGATTTAAGACTGCAAATACACTTCCTGCTGTGCCCCAACAGAATGGTAGGAATTGCTTACAGTGATATGCTGAAAAGGAGTTTGAGGCTGCAAGTGAACTCAGTGATAGATTGCCATGATTGATTAATCCATGGAAGCATGGATGAAGGAGAAAGGAATTGTAGTACATGTGCCTTACGTTTGTCATGCTGGCCTAGACTTTTCCCTTTTGCTTTGACCTCTCCCTTGCCATCTGAACACTTGGGTGAGAGGATGGGATCTCATGAGTCATGAATTGGCAACTCTCTACTCCTAAAGAATATGGTCTACATGAGAGAATAAATACTTGCTGAGAATATACCCACTGCTCAAACATTAACTGACTGTGTACTATACACTGAGAACTAAAGCTAGTCCCTGAGGGTTCCATATAGAATACATAACTATTCACCTAGCGCGGGCTTCATAATGTTGAACCAATGGAGTAAATCCTAGATTTGGGGATCCATGTTCAAAGAAAGCTTGGCTATCTTTATTCCCAGGTCCTGAGAAATGTTCATATTTAACTTTAAGGTACTAGCATGCAGTAAGGGTCTGTTTATTGTGATCTGGTTCTATGTTCTACCTTAGCTTATTGTGTGGTTACTGGCCCAGTGAACACAGGAAAAAGAGCTGCTTGCTTTTAGCAAAGATATGTAAATCATACAAGCATAGTCTGTGCAGTTGAGCATACTTTTTCTCACAGAGAAACTGTTCAAAGCTTTTTTTGTATCCTCTTCATTTTACATGAAGGTGATGCATCCCTCATCCTTTCTGTTCTTGCATAAACCTCTGTAGTGGTTCTAAAACACACTGCAGGATTGTTCTGTATATTGTGTGATGAAGGTCTTGTTATATTGTGGACCTGAAGTGGGTAATAAAGAGAGCTCACTAAACCCTTATAGAAGGCCCCAGGGCCCATTATGGGGACTCAATGATGGCAATCATTTCTTTCCAGCAAACTGGCTATGAAATAGGTAATTGCAGCAGGCCAAACATCAGAATTGAAAGTGTGAACCCTTTCAAGGCCTGGGAAATTTGAAACAGCAGAGTGAGGTTTTTGGCAGCTGGCAGATGGAAATTGGGAGACAGAGGTGAGAGAGATTAAGGGCTGGGAAGTCCAGAAGGCCTCATGACCAAGCAGCAGGTAAGGTGTATGGTGGTGGAAAAGGAAAAGGTGAAGATCCCTGCCAAACCACAACAGCTCATCAGTGTTAATTGGTTGTGAACAGAGCTGTTGTTGAATGGAGCATGTTGTGCATGGGAAAGGTGTGGAAGCAGGGAAAAAGTCTTGAGAACCACTGACCTAAACAGTAAATCTATCTCAAGGGTTGGGAACTCCATAAAGAAAGCTTTCACTGCTTTAACTGGGTTCATGGAATTCAAAATCCATAGTGTAGAAACATGACTGTGCTGTTACTATTTTCTTTTCTTTGAGATTTTACTTATTTATTTGTCAGAGAGAGAGAGATCAAGAGAGTGAGAACAAGCAGGAAGAACAGCAGGCAGAGGTAGAAGCAGGCTCCCTGCTGAGCAAGGAGCCCCATGTGGGACTCTATCCAAGGACGCTGGGATCATGACCCAACCAAAGGCAGATGCTGAACTGAATGAACCACCCAAGAGTCCCTATTACTATTTTCTAAAATTATTTACTGTTTTCTCTTAAGCTTTAGTAAAATTCCCTTGGGTAGGTAAGTTATGCTAAGGAAAACCAGAAAAAGGGATTTTTTTCAGAGTGGGCCTGATTTTAAAGGGAGAGTGGAAAATCCCAGAGGGTTGGGCATCATTCATCCATTAATTCATTCATTCATCGAATAGTTAAGTACTTACATGTGCGAGGTACTGTACTAGGTGCTAAAGATTCAAAGAGGACTAAGATATATCAAGAAACTTCAATTCTGGGGGCGCCTGGGTGGCTCAGTGGGTTAATCTGCTGCCTTTGGCTCAGGTCATGATCTCAGAGTCCTGGGATCGAGTCCCACATCGGGCTCTCTGCTCAGCAGGGAGCCTGCTTCCTCCTCTCTCTCGCTCTCTCTGCCTGCCTCTCTGCCTACTTGTGATGTCTCTCTGTCAAATAAATAAATAAATAATCTTTAAAAAAAAAAAAGAAAAGAAAAGAAACTTCAATTCTGGAGCACCTGAGTGGCTCAGCTGTTACGCATCTGCCTTTGGCTGAGGTTATGATCCCATGACTGCTTCTCCCTCTCCTACTCCCCCTGCTTGTGTTCCCTCTCTCACTGTGTCTTTCTCCATCAAATAAATAAATAAAATCTTATAAACAAATAAAAAGAAAAAAAAAGAAACTTCAATTCTAATAGTCGAAAGATTCACATAAACAGTAGTTGTACTAAATGATTCAAAATAGCACAGATATATAGCCAGGGTAGAGGATGGTATAATAGTTACATAAGGCTACTTGCTATAACATATGAATTCCCAATTTAAGGGACTTACAGCAAAAATGTATTTCTTGCTCACATCAGAGTTTATTGTAGGCCAGCTTAAGAAGGGAGGATCTACTCTACAAAGTCATTTAGAGATCTAGGCCTATTCCATCTTCCACTGAAGATCACTAAGCATCACCTAGCTGGCATATGGGGAGGGCCAGAGTAGAGAAGATATATCTTCTTATAACCATTTTGTCCCATAAGTGACAAAGCATGTGGTTATGTGGCCCCATATAGATGCAGGAGGGCCAAGAGTTACAATCTAACCATGTGCTGAGGAGCATATTTGAAAACAGGGTTTGGTGAATACATAGACTGCACAGATGGAATGGTCTATTCAACCTAGAAGGGGTGAGAATGCCTTTATAGAGGAGATAATCTTGAGTGGACTATCTAAAGAGAAGTAGGTGCTGGGTATTAGCATTAAATAATGGTGTGGGAAAAATAAAGCTCCAGAAGATGAAGTTGGAGTTAATTATTACAGCCACATCTTCCCAACTTGAAAGTCTCTTTCCAGAACTCTCCCCCAATACTCACCCACCGTCTTCTTTCCTACTCATCCCAAAAGTCTTAGTTTAAATGTCACTCTTTCAGAAGTCTTACCTGATCATTAGACTGGGGGAGGGTCTCCTATTAGGTGTTGTAACTATTTAAATATCTGTCTTTCTTCTTATACTGTAAGTGCCATAAGGACAGGGACAATGTCTGGTTTTAATCACAATTGTATTTCTAGTGATTAGCACTGTGCCTGTCACATAGCAGATCTTTGGTAAGTGTTGAATGAATGAATGAATCTGCCTTCAAAAAGCATCTCTTATATAATACTATCCTTAGTCATTCATGTGGTTGATTGGTCAATAGATATTCAGTCCTCATTAAGTGCTAGATATTCTTTTGTATACTGGAGTTAGTGATGAAATACTGTCATTTTTGTTAGATTGTAATTGCTTGTATTCTCATTCCCTCAAAAAAATGGATAGGGCAGCCAACTCATTCTGGTTTGCCCAGGGCTTTCCAGGGATCAGAACTAAAAATATCATATCCCAGGAGCCCTCCACTCTCATTCCCAGTCCTGGGCAATCTGGGACAGTTGGTCACTCTGCAGTATGGTTTCTTTCCTATCTAGCTCCCAGATATCTAGCATTATATCTGGCACATTATAAATTTTTTTTTAAAAGATTTTTATTTATTTATTGACAGAGAGGTCACAAGCAGGCAGAGAGGCAGGCAGAGAGAGAGGGGGAAGCAGGCTCCCCACCAAACAGACAGCCCAATCAGGGCTCGATCCCAGGACCCCTAGATCATAAACCAAGCTGAAGGCAGAGGCTTAACCCACTGAGCCACCCAGGTGCCTCCACATGGCAAGTTTTCAATGAATATTTGTTGAGTATAGGTGGGTAGGTTGGTGGGTAGATGTGGACTTAAGTGAGTGAATAGGTGGCTGGGTGGGTGAATGGATATGCTTGTTTGGGGAAATTTTCAGAATCTGGAGGACAGGCAAAGAGACACCTAGAAATCTCAGAACACTCAAGAAAGGTCTACAGCAAAGAGCTGAGAGGGCAGAGGCAGCCTTCCAGGAGTTTAAGGTAGTAACACCCTCCTTTGGCAACTTGTCTGAGACTGATCTGGAATGTTCTATAGACCCAGAAGTGGGGAAAGTTTGCCCACTGAAGGAAACTCCCAGCTAGGATGATGGGTGTCAGGGTGACTTGGCACAGAAAGTCCCCATTCTGATTTGCCTGTCACTGGCATTATTATCCCCTGGTGGCATCCTTAGAGGAGGTCAAGGTATAAGTATTTCAGGACCTTACTTTGGGGAAGAAATGTGACAAGCTTTGATGCTACTGTGTAGAGGATAGATGTGGACAGGTAAGAAAATAGCTAAAACTTTATTATTGTAGTTAATTATATTTTCAAGAATTTAATTCAGCTAATAAAATTACATTTACTTTTTTCCTGCCCAGATTCCTGGTGGAGAAGTTCAAGTTCTTCAAATCATTATTTTAAGGATATTATGGTAGCTATTTTTTCTTAGAAATTCATTCTCTTCTGTCTTCTAGAATACCTCTCAGCCCAGTTTTGCCCTTATTCCTCAAAGATGAGTCCCTATGCAGAAGCCTTTTTGATCCCTCCTAGCACTCAGAGCACTCTGCTAATACCTTTTATGGCACGTACCCTTGAGTAACACTGTGAATTATAAATACCTGCTCTTCCCATTAGATGGACACTACCTATGGTACAGGTATAGATTCAAGTATTTACTCTGCCACTTATCAGTGTGTAACTTCTAGCTAGTTACTTAATTTCTCTGAGCTTCACTGTTTCTTTCTGTAAAAGGATAACATTATTTGTCTCACAGGGTTGTTATAAAGATTAAATAAGATAATATGAGATATCTCCAAACTGCCTAGCACTACTGGGCCTTGCACAAATGTCAGTTGCCTCCTTTTTCCCCTTCTTTGAGGAAGGAACTGTGCATTACATACTTGTTTCTGGGTATCCAACATAGAGCTTGTCACACAGCATGCCTCAAATGTCAAAGAACCACATTTCATTGGAAGATGATATTAAACAAAGGATCAATTACAATGACATGGTGTAAAACATAGTAAACAGAAAGTGGAAGCTCACACAAAACCATTCGCAAAGTTTAACATGAACCATATCCAACTCATCTATTTCTGTCTCTACTGATTCAGTATTATGGCTTTTATTCACTTTTTTGTTCACACTGTACTACTGGCATACTGTGTCTTAGTAATTATCATATTATGATAAAATTATATATTTACACTTTCTCTCCTCAACTGAATTATAAATTCCTCAAGTACAAAGAATGTGCCTTATGCATTATTGTGTCTCCCATACCTAGAATAGGCATGCATTTGTTTTCTTCCTTCCTTCCTTTTTTTTTGTTTTACCAGTTGAGCTGTTTTCAGTTACTCTGACATCTTTATTTAGTGAGAAACTTCTCCCTAATGTGCATTTTGTCTTTTCAGCTATATATTTTTTAAAGATTTTATTTATTTACTTGACAGAGAGAGATCACAAGTAGGCAGAGAGGCAGACAGAGAGAGAGAGGAGGAAGCAGGCTCCCTGCAGAGCAGAGAGCCCGATGCGGGACTTGATCCCAGGACCCTGAGATCATGACCTGAGCCGAAGGCAGCGGCTTAACCCACTGAGCCACCCAGGCGCCCTCTTTTCAGCTATATTGATAGTTCTTTCAAGTAATGCCTGGGTGGCTCAGTCAGTTAAACATCTGCCTTCTGCTCAGGTCATGATCCCAGGGTCCTGGGATGGAACCCGACATTGGGCTCCCTGCTCAGTGGGGAGCCTGCTTCTCCCTCTGCCTGCCACTCCCCCTGCTTATACTCTCTCTCTCTTTCTCTGATAAATAAAGAAATAAAATTTTAAAAGAGAAAGTTCTTTCAAGATTGGAAACCATGTTTTTCCTGTAAGACCCAGCACAGGGTGAGACCCACGGTGGGTGCTAATTGCATATTTAGTTGACCAGTGCATATTCTCTCACAATAGGCAGGTGTCATTCTACATCATAAAGAACATTTCTGTATGAATTTAAGATATACAGGGTTCTGATATGGCTCATTAATGTCACGCCTTATCAGATAAAATTTGATTCCAATACAACCAAAGAACAAATACAGTTTTCTTTCTTCTGAGGAAGGAGGGAAAAAAATATATTACTGTTGTTATAAAAATAAAAAAGCAACAGATCACCCAAAATTCTACCATCTAAAAATAATCAGTGTTAATATTTTGCGAACATTATTTCAGACATCTCTCTATGTGCATATTCAGAAAAGAGATGGATGGATGGCTAGATAAAAATGATTTTATGAAAATAGGATCATAGTGTGCAGGCCAGTTTTATTAAAAATATTCAATCTAATTTTACTTGAATTTAATAGAAGACTAAAATGAAACCAAAGGAATTGCTAACCTTTGGATAAATATTATTTCACCTCAAGAGATACTGACTTCACACTAGGGAAGATAAGATTATCACTGTTATACCTCCTCTCATCTCCTCTCCCCCAACCTCCAGATTTTTATTAGTTATATCATCACTCTGTCAATGTTATTAACTGTTACATGTTGCCTGGCTACCAGCATTACCTCCGTCATTTAGGGGATGTATATGTAGTATAAATATTTACTTATATGAATTCAATGCTCCACCAGTGTTCTTCAATCATGGTTTATCTGTTCCCAGACTTTTTAATTTGATTTTTCCCTTTTGGTTGGCTGGATTTTGTAGGTTTTATGAATGCTGTTTTCCCTGAGTTCTACATGTTGCATTTTTATTTGAAAAAGAAGTTTGCTGGGTATGATATCTTTGAGTCTCACTTAAACCTTCTTTCAACATTTTAAAGGCCTATTCCATTGTCTTTTGGTATTGAATCATTGTGAAGTCTGAAACCCGGCTGATTTTTCCTTCATATGAATATCTTGCTTTTTTCTGTCTACACACCTGAAAATCATTTCTTTATCCTTGATGTTCAATCATGCTTTTCTTTCTTTCTTTCTTCCTTTCTCCCCTCCCTCCCTCCCTTCCTTTTTTTCTGGAGCACAGTAGGTCTTTTCTGCCTGCAGATTTGATTCTTCTTTTATTTTAGGGCAGCTTTTCTTTTTTTAAGATTTTATTTATTTATCTGACAGAGAGAGAGAGACAGCGAGAGAAGGAATACAAGCAGGGGGAGTGGGAGAGGGAAAAGCAGGCTTCCCACTGAGTAGTGAGCCCAAGGATGTGTGGGAGATGACACACACGTTTGGTCGCAGAACCCTGAGATCATGACCTGAGCCCAAGGCAGATGCCTAACGACTGAGTCACCCAGGCGTCCTGAAATTTTTCCCTATTACGTTTCTAAATATGTTTTCTGGACAATTTTTTGAATTCACCATAGACTTTAGGAACCCTAGCCAGCCTAGTTAGATGGTTTTCATTTTCCATGGATATTATCCTATGAGTGAATTAATCCCTTTGTCCTTTAGCTTTGATTCACTATGATTATCACAATACTGCCTTTCATTATCAGTGATTCTATTTTTAGGCATGGGTATTTTAAGCCATGCTGTTTTCTAATTTATTAGGTCTAAAATGGTATTGCTTTCTCTCTTACTATGTTTCTTTTTCTAAGATTTATTTATTTATTACTTATTTGAGAGAGAGAATGAGCAGGGGAAGGAGCAGAGGGAGAGGAGAGAGAGAATCTTAAGCAGACTCCCTGCTGAGCGCAAAGCCCTGTTTTACTGAGTTCTAAAATACAAAATGCTCAGAATTTTTGGTGTGTTTCTTCAGTTATGTTTTCTTCCATGTGTTTTTATTTTAATTGAACTTTTTATGAAGATCACTGTAGCTTCACAGACACTCATAAGAAATAATACAGGCAGGGGCACCTGCGTGGCTCAGTGGGTTAAGCCTCTGCCTTCAGCTCAGGTCATGATCCCAGGGTCCTGGGATCGAGCCCCACATAGGGCTCTCTGCTCAGCAGGGAGCCTGCTTCCTCCCTCTCTCTCTGCCTGCCTCTCTGCCTACCTGTGATCTCTGTCTATCAAATAAATAAAATCTTTTAAAAAAAGAAATAATACAGGCAGATCCTGTACACTCTTTAACCAGTTTCTCCCAGAGGTAACACTTTGCATCTTAGAGTACAAATCACAACCAGGATATTGACATTGATACAATTAATCCATTTTATTCAGATTTACTTATATTCATTTGTATATCTGTAACTTTATGTAATTTATTGCACGTGTAAGTTTGTGTATCCATCACCACAATCAGGATATAGAACAGTTCCAACATTACAAGGATCCTTTGTGTTGCCTTTTTATAACCACACCCTCCCTCCTGAGCTTCACTATTCCTAACTTCTGGCAACCATGAATTTATTCTCCATTTCTATAACTTTGTCATTTTGAGACTGTTTTACAAATGGAATTATATAGTATGTGACTTTTAAGGATTGGCTTTTTTCAATCAGCGTAATTACCTGGAGATCTATCCAAGTTATTGTACATGCCAACAGTTTGTTCTTATTATTGCTAAATAGTATTCCATGGTATGAGTGTACCATAGTTTGTTTAACCATTTGTTCATTGAAGTACATCTGGGTTGTTTCTACTTTGGAGCTATTATGAGGAAAGCTACTATGGACCATTTGTGGACAGGTCTTTGTGTGACTGTGTTTTCATTTCTCTGGGATAAATGCCCAAGACTGCAATCTCTGCTCCATATGGACTTTTAAAAATTTCTTTCCAGTGTTCCAGAATTCCTTGTTTATGCACCACACCCAGTGCTCCATGCAATACGTGCCCTCCATAATACCCACCACCAGGCTCAACCAACCTTTCACCTCCCTCCCCTCCAAAACCATCAGATTGTTTCTCAGAGACTACAGTCTCTCATGGTTCATGTCCCCTTCAATTTCCTCCAACAACCTTCTCCTCTCCAGCTCCCTATGTCCTCCATGTTATTCCTTATGCTTCACAAATAAGTGAAACCATATGATAATTGACTCTCTCTGCTTGACTTATTTCACTCAGCATAATCTCTTCCAGTCCCATCCATGTTGATACAAAAGTTGGGTATTCATCCTTTCTGATGGAGGCATAATACTCCATAATATATATGGACCACATCTTCCTTATCTCTATATGGATTTAATCTCTTCTTCGCATACTATATTTCTTCCTTTTTCTTCTTTGGTTGCAGTGGTATGTTGGCATGGTAGCCATGTCTTTTCTTTTCCCCTTGCTTGTGCTCAACATGATCTTTCCAGGGCTTCAATTTGTTTTGATATAATTTGGTTGAATCTTCCATGACAACCATCCTAGTGTATCTAGAACCTTTTCATATACTCTTCCAAGGTCTCCTTTAAAAGCAGAATGTTCTGTTCATTATTCTGTAGCCTTCAACTAATTTATGGGAAGTGAAAACAGCTAAGGTTGTGCCTTTCTTGCTGAGGAGCCTGGACTCTGATCTCTGTCCTCTGATGTTTTATTAAATGTCAATACATGACCCATTTAAGCCTGCCAGGAGTATATTCCACTCCCAAAGCTTTGGGTCAATACTTTTAAGATACAGGGATGGAGGGAACCTCTGGAAAAATGCCAAGCCCTTATAGCACCCTCTGCCTTGGCAGACATCCTACAGTAATATGTTGGGACTTCTCCTCTTGGAGGTATGTTCTGGACCCTTCCTCAGGTGCTGTGTTCCTCAGCCCTTTACCCTGTCCATTCCAAACTCCTGTTGACTACTCTCCAAATTGGTGAGGTTTAGTGATGACTTACAGGATTTTGTTGACTTGCCTTTTCCTAAGTGCTGTTCTGGGGCTTGGAACGGTTAGGAACACTTTGGCACTGTCCCAGGGTCTTCAGTTTTCTTCCTTGGCTGCTACTTTTGCAAATTTACATTTTGAAGTTTTACTCTTTTCTTTGTTTATTGCTGTTGAAACTGTTAATGTTTTTTAAAATTATGATTTATCTTTGTTCATTTTGTTAGGTACTTAGTAGGAGTGGTAAGAATTTAAGTAAGAGTCTGTAGGTCAACATTATTCTATCAGCTTTCCCAGGAAATCTCAGATGGTGTTTTTTTAAACTCCTCTTCAGTGCTAGAGGACCTGAGTCTGGAGAAGAGCAACACTTTTAGGAAAGCAAGGAAGTATAACAGAGTTGGGCAGTCATTGCAACCAGGACCAGGAAGGGAGAACCTAAGTTAGGAAAATGTAGCATGGCACACTCAAACATGGAACTAACCTGGGATCCCTTAACTGAATATGAACCTTCCTTCTCTTCACTATCCTTACCAAACTCTTTCCAAGTTCTGTCATTTTGCCTCGAGATTCTTCTCATGTGTGTCCCTTCTTCTCCATCTTACTGTCATTGCTTTTAGTCAAACCTCATGTTTCTCTTGGTTTCTGCAACATTATCCTAACAGGGCTTCATGCCTCTAGTTTCTTTCAAATCTTTGAGGTAGTTATAATTATCCTCATTTTGCAGGCTATCCTCCTCACAATGCCACGGAGTCAGTGTTCCTAAAACGCCACTTTGTGTATACCCTCTTCATTCAAAGGCCATCAGAGACTTCCCAATTGCCAAAAAAATAAGTTCAAACTTATTAAAATGGTCTAAAAGCAGGTAACATTTATATATTTCCCTAATGCTGAGAACATTCTAATTGATTTTTACATATTCAATAATTTCATCTTCAAATCTTTGAGGCAGTTATAATTATCCTCATTTTGCATATGAGAAACCTGAGGTAAGGAGATCCCATAATTTTCCTAAGGTCACACTGCTAGTAAACTGAAGAAATGGGATTCAAATGCTAGCAATGTGGCTCCAGAGTCTATGCTTTTAAATCACCTACATTGTTCCTCAACAATGGCCTTTATTGTCTGCCAGCCTACTGATACTTGTAAACTTATCACTCTCTCATTACCACCCATACATGAACATTCTGACCACATCAAGCTATTTGCATTTCCTTGAACACATCGCATTCTTTCATACCTCTGTCCCTTTTCACAAGGTATTCTCTCCAAGGAACACTCTCACTATACCCTACCAAATCTACTTGGTAAACTCCCATTTATAATTTTTCTTCTGCTATTTTTACTAAAGTATAAATCTAATTTAGCAAAGCCTGGTTTTCTTTCAGTGAGGATTCATGGTCGTTAGGATACATGCAGCTTTCTCAGTATAGTAGATAAGTCTCTGCAAGATCCAGGTCCTGTCTACCACACAACTGTCATCTTTTCACCTCTCCCTTCATACTTCAAACTCCACCCATACCAAACCACTTCAATGTTCCTAACCATACCGTTCTATTCTATGTCTCTATGCTTTTGTCCTTGTTCTTCCTTCTGACTGGAATACCTGTACACTCTTACATGTGCATCAAGACTCAGTACAATCATCCTCTCTGCAGTGAAGCCTTCCCTTCCCTGACACGCATGCCCTCCTTTACTTTGTTTAAGCAGAATTGGTTCTTCTTTTCTCAGTGCCACCCATGCACCTTGTACATTACTTCTGTTGTAGCATTTGTCATACCACGGCACAATTAATTTTTTTTACATAGCAGGCTGTGTAAAGTTAATAAACTTTCTTGAGGAGAATGGTTATATTTTTATTTCTTTTTTAAAGAGTTTATTTATTTGACACAGAGAGAGAGATCACAAGTAGGCAGAGAGGGAGGGGGAAGCAGGCTTCTTGCTGAGCAGAGAGCCTGATGTGGGGCTTGATCCCAGGACCCTGAGATCATGACCTGAGCCAAAGGCAGAGGCTTAATCCACTGAGCCACCCAGGCACCCCTAATATTTTATTTCTTTAAAGTTTATTTTAACTTGTACCTGGCATATAATAGTCACTCCCAAAATATGTGGTGAATGAATAAATTTTTTTTCAGATTTTAAGGCTTTTTACTTGCATATTTTAAAAAATTGTGCATTCCAATAATTAAAGTCATTTGAACAACAACAACAAAAATGGCACTCTGATTAAATGGCATTTTACAGCCTGCAGAGCACCTTGAACCATCCTGGGGCACCTGGGTGGCTCAGTCGTTGAGTGCCTGCCTTTGGCTCAGGTCACGATCCCAGAGTCCTGGGATCAAGCCCTGGACTGGGCCCCCTGCTCAGTGGGAAGTCTTCTTCTCTCTCTCCTACTCCCCCTGCTTGTATTCACTCTCTCGCTCTCTCTCTCTCTCTGTCAAATAAATAAACAAAATCTTTTAAAAAAAAATAGAACACCTTAAACCATCTTGGTTTTTACTCTAAATTTCACTGTCATCCCACCCATCTTCTTCCTTCACCAACACGCAAGTTCTTTTTCTACTCTGCCAGCCAGACAGTCATATGGGAGAGGAAGACATGGCCTTCATTATCAGTAGTTCTTTATCCTTCGATGTGAAAAGGGGCAGCACAGCCATTTAAACTTGATACAAACTCTTTGCATCTTTCAAAGTTAAACAGCTAAAGAAGTAAAATAAGAAGGGAGTGCTTGTGGAATGTACAGTGAATATTTGCAGTGCATGCCTCATTAAGATTCACCTGATTGCTTCTCCCGTTCAGTCATTTCTTTTGAAGGCATTAGATTTTTCTCTTGCATTTTTGTCTTCTTCAATTTCAACTTATCGAATTTCTCAATCTCAGCCATATTGAGTTTGTCAGACATGGTTGCAGAGGAAGCAGAGTAAGGCCAGTGAACTAGTGATGCCTGGTTTGTGCAGTGGCCACTTTCAAGTCATGAATGAATCTTAATATTCCTTAGGACAGTTCTAGGACACAGTAGGCCCTCAATAAATAGCTGTTTACTTAACAAATAAATGTTTATACTCTTTTTTTTTCACTGTTATTTGTTTTCTTTCCAGGTAGTTTCCTACATCTTCAAATAAATCCTTTAGTAGGAGCCCTTAGTGCCTCAGAGCCAGCTTGTGGGTTATTTTTCAGAGCAAAGAGTGACCTTGAAGAGAACAGCACAACCTAAGGAAACATGGCTAGAGGAAAGAGGCTGGTTCAAGATGGGAGGAGCAGAGAAGTGTAGAATATTTGACAGGACCTAAAAGGCTTGGGTGTATAAAGGTAGCTCTGTAGGTATGGCAGAGTCTTTCTGGTAGCAATGATTCCAAAACTTGAGTGGCCATTAGAATTAGGGAATAATTCTCCATAGATTTCTGTATGTCCTGTGAATAGAGGCACTGACTGCTTGTGCTCCAACTTTCTTTCTAAGGGTGTTTACCCAGTGAACAGCCTTGGAAGATAGATTGTATTCCCTTCCAGGAAAAAGGACAGGTTTATTTCTGTCACATATAATAAAGATAATCTCTTCTTCTAGAATAAAGATCAGGCATACTTATCACCCATCATAAAAAAAATTAAGTTCCCTAAGCTTGGTGTCCTTTTGTAACACAACTCACTGCATGTTCTTGCATCACTTAGCCCTCCTCATGCCATCCTGTGAGAACTAAGGCATGGGAAATGGACACACTGATACTCTGGCTGTAGGTATTGATGAGTAATAATAACTACATCATCATCATCATCATCATCATCAACAACAACAACTCTTGTCTCTGGCCCAGGAATTTCATGTGTTCTATCAGTATCCATGAAACCATGACAGGCTAACTTGTTAACTTACAAGTAGGGTAAAATCTCACAGTTCTTGACAAGGATCACCAGGAGAACTTGTTTAAAATGCAGGCTCTTGGTTCTCCTCCCAGTTATGATTTGATAGTTTCAGAATGCATTTTAGATAAGTGATTCTAATGTTAGAGGTCCTTAAACTTCCCTTCAGAAACATTGTTTTCAGGAGTATGCTAATCTATAGACTACAGATTTTACTATAGACAGATGACAACCCTTTCTTCTTGCATACATAGAGGTAATCATAGATTAGCACATGAGTTCCTTTGGCAATTGTTCTGGTTCAAAAAAAACTGTTAATGTAGAAAATGTCTGCTGACTATAAATAATATATAAGAGAAAGTTATGTACTGGCTAGAGTAAAATAGAAAGAAATAGAAATGCAAGTACAAACTTGTAGCTTTGTCACTAAACTCAATTGTTTAATCACTGTCAAAATTGAACTTGGGTTTTTCTTTCTCCTCTGAGAAAAAGTGGTAAGTGGTTCTTCACCCTTAACTCTTTATTAGATTGGTTAATTCAGCCTGACTTTCAAAAAATATTTGCTGAACACCTATTATGTGTTGAGCACAGTTCTAGGAGTCAAAAATATATTGATGAATGAGGCAAAGTCCTTGCGTTTGTGGAGCTTATATTCTAGTGGAGGGACATAGAAACCTCACATATTTTCAGATGATGAAGAAACCAAAACGGAGTAATGGGATAAAGAATGACTTGGTGAGCCAGTGGTTAGTGCTGAGGGACATGTTAGCTACAGTGGTCAGAGAAGACCTTTCTGAAGAGGTAACATTTGAACTGCAATCTAATTAAACAAGACATGTAGCTCTAACTGTCAGTCTCTGCCTACTAGAAAATTATACATTTGTAGGAAGTGAAACTCTTTAGCCTTCATGAGGCCTTCCTTAGCACAGCCTCACCCACCTCCTGCCAAGCCCAAACACTTATCAGGAACTTCTCACTGGTAGCTAAAGTTCAAAATTAGCCTACTGTCTGAGTGATTAAAGATAGCAGCAGAGTAGGAGGACCCTAGGCTCACTTTGTACCACGAGTACAACTAGATTATTATTGATCATCCTAAAATACCCCAGAAATTTACCTAAAAACTGGCAAAACAAACTCCACAACTAAAGGTAGAAAAGAGGTCACATTGAAGAAGTTAGGAAGTATGGAGATATGTTTTGGGATAGAAGTGGATCATAGCCACTATAATGGGGAGGGAGCCATAGTCATGGAGATAGGTGAGAGGCAGGCGCCTGGTGGCTCAGTGGGTTAAGCCATTGCCTTCGGCTCAGGTCATGATCTCAGGGTCCTGGGATCGAGTACCGCATCGGGCACTCTGCTCAGCAGGGAGCCTGCTTCCCCTTTCTCTCTCTCTCTCTCTGCCTGCCTCTCTGCCTATTTTTGATCTCTCTCTGTCAAATAAATAAATAAAATCTTTTAGAAAAAAAAGGTGAGAGGCAAACTAACACATATGAGAGTGCACAAGGGAAACTCATACCCACAGCAATGGTGTATGGAAAGAGAAGAGCCAAATTTCATGACTTCCGGCAGCCAACAGGGCTAGAGTTTTAATGGTCAGAGACCTTGGCTGGAATAAAGCCTGGAAGACACTGCACTGCTCTTGGAAAGAAGGCAGGCAAACACCTGCAGACATACAGTGTGGAAACAGTAATCTGAATAGTGCCTGGGGCACAGAGTGGGGAGATTATTTGCTCATTTCAGAGTATATCCCAGAGAGGTAGTTTTCACAGGGAAACCTCTCAGAGAACAAAGAAACTAACAGGTGTCATTTCCCTCACCCACCTCTCAACATATGCACAGAGTCACCTACTGGACCCACTGCAGCACTGAGACCTGCTACCTAACTTGCTTATACCAAGACCCATCTACCCCCACACTCCAGTGGATCTACCCTTCCCAGTCGCACTTGCCTCAGTTCCAGCATGACAGGCTCCTTCCCCCAGAAGACTGGTCCAAATCTCTCTTCACACTGGTCCCAAGACAGGGGAGTTCTGTGGGACTCATTCCCAGTGGCAATAGCAACAGGTCTCATTTCACAAAAAGACCAGAGCACACCTAGTTAAAATGCACTGCATTCAGGCCAGGGACCAAACACTGCCCACAACAGGCAAAGAGAGCCTCTGCAGATAACTGATCTGAAGAATAAAACAGCCAGGACAAAATATCAGACCTCACTTAGCACACATTGGAGACATTCTGGAAGCAACAGGCCCTAAGGAAAAGGAGGCACTACATGGCAGGGCATTACAAGACTTGTTCTTCATAAGGTCATTACACTCAAGTACCCCATCCAGAGGTGTAGTTGATGTTCCTAACACAGAGAAAATAGGCACAGAGACTTAAATAAAATGAGAAGACAGAGAAAATTATCCCAAATGAAAGAATAGGACAAGGCCATGGCCCAAGAGCTAAGTGAAATGGATATAAGTAACATGCCTGATGGAATATTTAAAACAATGATCATAACAATACTGGATTTGAGAAGACTGGAAGACATGAGTGAGACCCTTAATACAGAGATGAGGAATAATATAGTAGAGATATAGGTCTCAGTAAATTAAATGAAAAACCCACTTGATGGAAGGAACAGAAGGCTCGAAGAAGCGGGGAATGAATTAATGACCTAGAAGACAAAATAATGGAAACTAATCAAGCTAAACAAGAGAGAAAGTAGAATTAAGCAACATGAGAATAGACAGGGAAACCAGAGACTCCATCAAACATTTGTATTATAGACATCCCAGAAGAAGAAGAGAGAGAAAGAGGACAGAAAATTTATTTCAAAAGTAATAGATAAAAATGTCTCTAAAGTAGAGAAGGAAAGAAACATCAAGGTGCAAGAAGCACAGAGAAATCCCATCAATATCACCAAAAGTAGACCCACACAAATCATATTGTAATTAAATTAGCAAAATATAGCGATAAAGAGGGCACCTGGGTGGCTCAGTTGGTTAAGCAACTGCCTTCAGCTCAGGTTCTGATCTGGGAGTCCCAGGATCGAGTCCTGCATCAGGCTCCCAGCTCCACGGGGAGTTTGCTTCTTCTTCTGACCTTCTCCCCGCTCATGCTCTCTCTCACTGTCTCTCTCTTGAATAAATACATAAAATCTTTCTTTAAAAATGAAACCTTTGGGCGCCTGGGTGGCTCAGTGGGTTAAGCCATTGCCTTCGGCTCAGGTCATGATCTCAGGGCCCTGGGATTGAGTCCCGCTTCGGGCTCTCTGCTCAGCAGGAAGCCTGCTTCTTCCTCTCTCTCTGTCTGCCTGCCTCTCTGCCTACTTGTGATCTCTCTCTGTCAAATAAATAAATAAAATCTTAAAA